>NC_068932.1:48532500-49745173 GCF_023091745.1 Budorcas taxicolor | reverse complement strand
TGGGATGAGGTGCAGGCACGTCACCAGTGCCGGTAAGACCAGGCCCCAGTGTGGACAGCTTCCAGACCCCAGGCCCCTCCAGGCCCCTGGCTCCAGACCAGGCAGGGAAATGGGGTCCCTGAGCCCCTCCACCCCTCACTGCCCTCCTGTGGCCGCACGGCCTTGCAGGAGTCCTTGCTGGGTGAACCCACAGGAAAACAATCCTGGTTCTGAAGGTAAGACCCGAAGGACTGCTTGCCTGCCCAGGTGAGACCAGGGACAGGACCAGCCCCTCCAAGGCAGGAACTGCATCTGTATTGCAGCCTGTGTTTTGCCCCCAGATTGTAGGCTGTGAGCAAACCAGCTGGGAAGCCAGGAGTGGAGGTGAATAGTGCCACTGGCATCACGTTTAGAAAGAGAAACAAAGTTTGACAGAATTGAACTAATTTCCTCACCGTGAATCAACATATTACTGTGTGTGCACACCCGACCAGTATCCTCCTCTATGTAAATAGTTGTTTTATTAGATTATTTAAAACACAACAGTGTTTGTCATTAGTGTCTCCATGAATCATCTGAATAATGGTTTGTGGTTACTGAACTAAAATTCAACCTTGAAGCATGTTGTGATATATTTTTGCAATAAAAATATCAAGTTCATTTAAACAATTACTTTTTAAAACAGTGTCTCTCACCCAGTGGGTTTTCATTGATCGGATTATGAAAGGCAATCGCGTCCTGATGGTCTCAATAAATTCCCCGTGTGAGACAAAGTGGTCATGGCATCGACTTGCTGGGCAACCTCGAACCAGAGCTCGGGGTTGGTGGGGATCCCAGCCCGCCATGTGCGAGGCTGCGGAGGGCAGCGGCGGGCAGTAAACAACTAAGGCTGTGTTTCGAGGCAGTTAATTTATTCATGTCATTCTCCAAGGTAACTCCTCGGAGTGCTTCTGAATTGTCGTGATGGCGTGAAAACGCCGTCTTCTTCTGGGAATCCGGTTCTGACGCTGCCTTTCCTCCCCCGTTAGGTGTGGTGGGCTCAGGCCTGGGGAGGTGGCCCTTTCATCACCGTGGCATGGGTGTGAGGCAGAGATAGTCTGGTCTCCCCGGTCCTCAGCCGTGGGCCTCCCTGCGATGCCAGGGCCTCCATCTTGGGTCCTTATGGTGGTAATTGTAGGACGTGGCCTGTAAGACGCCCTCACCCGGGTCCTCTGGGATGCCCTGGTAGGCACCTGGCCCTCGGTGGCTCCCAGGTTGGAGGGGAAGACACAGAAGCCCCAGTGCCTGACCAGAGGCTGGGAGGGGGCCAGTGGGGCTTTAATGTTGGGCGGGGGGAGGGGACTCACATGAGCGCAGAGAAGGAGGGACCCCGGTGCAGCCAAGGCTGTGCACATGCTCTGCGTCTGCAGACAGTCCAGGGGCAGCAGACGGGTCCCTGCAGCTGACGCGACCAAGGAACGCAAGCTGAGGCGTAACACACCAGAGGCGGGTTCTCATGGGTCTGGAGGTCCAGGGACTGGAGTCGAGGCCGCTCATCCGCAGGACACAGGGGGCCATGCTCCCTGCAGCTATGGAGGAGGAAGAGGCTCTGAGGGACGAGGTTGTGGTGGCCTGGGAGGAGGACACCACCTGACGGGCACAGCTGGGGCAGGCAGCGGGGATGCAAGGCTGGCCATCACACAAGGCTGGGGCTGGGATGCTGTGCTGGGTCACAGGCGTGGCCCATCACAGGCGCGGCCCATCACAGGCACGGCCCAGCGGAGAGGGGAGGGGCTGCCCCACGGGAGGAAGCGGGGAGCAGGAGCTGGATGCTCCCAGATGGGCCGGCAGGGAGTCTGGGGGATGCAGGACAGCCAGGAGTGACCACAGGGGGAGCGGCAGGACCCCACCCGTGGGCCCAGAGGGTGATGAGTGCAGAGGAAACAGGAAGGTCCACTTGGGTGTTTTGAGTTGGATACACAAGCAGCTCCAAGACGAGAGACCTCACAGGCCTTTGGATGGCCCTGTTGAGTCGGAGTCCAGGCCCAGGGCGTGGAGTGGCAGTGTCCAGAGCAGCTGGCCAGGGCGGTCCAGTCTGCCGTCCATTGAGGGCTTGGAGTGGGAGGAGGGCAGGTCCCGGTTAGAGGGGTCAGCGTGAGGCCAGCAGGCTCTAGGAGGGGGTCCCCCGCCGGCATCTGAGAGCCCAGTGCCAGCAGGACAGGCCTGGACATGAGGGCGGTGGGGAGGACCCAGACACACTCAGAGCTGTTTCTGTGGACGCGGGGCGTGGACTGCAGCGTCCCACAGTGCTGCCCCCCGGGGGCGGAGGACTGCATAGCGCCACCCGCCCAGTGGGCAGGGGCCTGGGGGCCACTCCTGAGTCACGCAACCCCGGGGGCGTCTGGCGCGAGGGCCCTGCTCTGGCTCAGCACGCTCGTCCCTAATGGGTTCTCGTGGGAGGGTGCCTTCAAGGATCCCAGCTCAAAGACTCGGGGTTTGAACTTGTCTCTGTTTATAGCAGGCTGGCTTGGTTGCTGGAATCAGATGTTTTTCTTAAAGAAAGTTTATACTTGGACTATTTACAGAAAAAGACCCAGACATTTTTTATTCCTTCCCTTTGAAGCCCATCCACTCACTCTGCAGCGTGGAGAAGAATAAGATTGGATTCCGGGTGATGGACACCCGTTTGTCCTGGTTGCTGTGAAATCGTCGCCTTGGCTCCAATAACTGGCGGAACGGCTGGGCCGAGCGGAGAGCGGAGGCGGGTGGACTATTTTCTCTGCACTTGCAGACTCTGCCCCTGGCTGAGTCTCGGTAAAAGCGGAGCGTTTCCCTTGGTTGAGAAAGGCCATCAGCGCACCCGCTGTCTTTAAATGACTCCCTGGCTCCAGCGATCAAGACAAAATCGCTAACAGGGGCCGCGCAGGGATGCAGGGAGCCAGCTGGCAGCGGGCCTCCGCAGCAGCCGCGTTGTCACGGGGTTTGGTGGCTATCGAGGAGCATGGCAGGGCCCCAGTCCGAGGCTCACCCTGGCTCTGGGGGGACCCCTGTGGTCAGCAGGAGGGGCACTGTCCACCCCCCGGCTCTCAGCCCACACTGGCCCCGCGACCCCAGCTCCTTAGCTGGGATTCCTCGAGCCCTCGGTCTGGCCCAGGCCTGGGACACTGGCCCTGAGGAAGCCTCCGGGCTGCAGGCTCCTGGGCTGGAAGGCAGGGCCCTCTGGCGAGATGAGGGCGGCTGGGGCGGCTCTCGCAGTACCGTGGCCCAGGGAAGCGGCTGCTTAGAGGTGCTGGCGAGGTGGCGCCTTTCTGTTCAACAAACATCAACAGAAACATCCCAATCCACAGAGGGCACCTTTTGCCATCTGTTTTGGTCGGGGACTTCCACAGGAGGGGGCTGTGGGGGCGGGGCGGGGCCCGCCTGGCACTTGCCCTCCCTTCGTTTAGGAAATGCCCTCGGTGCCCAGGATCACTCTCTGGAGGTCAGCTTTGCTCTTGTTGAAACCCTGTGAGGGGCTCTGTGCTCAGCCTGCCATCTTTCTCTCCCTCACAGTCTGTCCAGGTTCGCAGGATCTGGCTGGATTGTGTGGTTTTTTGGGAAGAAGAAAAAAAAAAAAAAGCACTCTGACTCTTTCAGACTTCTGTTTGGAGGTTGTAAGCGTTTGCGCCTCCTGTAGCTTTGGACCTGGTCGGCTTTAGGTCTGCTGGCCCGTTAGCTTCTCTCATTTAGCCTGTCTGCTTTTTGTCCATTCCTCTGCCTTCCTTTGTATTATTCAGTGATTTTTGTGCTATTCCATTTTATGTATTCTGACTCTATGCCAGTCTTTTTAAATCTGCGCTGTTGCTGTAAGGATTTAATATGGAGCCGTAACTAGTGATCAATGGTGAGTTGATGTTACAACACGTCACAAGGGAGGAACATAAGACTCCCACAACAGGAGACCTCCCGTATTTCTGTTCCCACTTACCCTTAGTGATTGTTGCTGTTGTCTTTATTTTATTTCTATCAATTATAAACCTGATAGTCATCATTAGCAATTTGCAAACAGTTGTCTATCTTCAAAGTAATTAAGAAAAGAGAAAAATATTTTCACCATGTATTTATATTCTGATGCTTTTCCTTCCTGCCTGCAGACCCCAGGTTCCATCTGCTGCTCTTTCCTTTAAGGCTCAGAGCTTCCCTCTGCATCTTGTCCTTAATGTTGCTCGTCTGTCGGCTACAGAATCGCTCGTTTCGTTTACTGGAACTGTCTCTGTCCCTCCTCCTCCTGTCTCTCCTCCTTCTCTTTGCTTTCTCCTCCTCCTCCTCCTGCTCCTCCTCCTTCTTCTCTGAGTGTGGAGTTCTGCGTTGGCAGGATGGATTTTCAGCTCTGCATTTTGCTGTCCTGCTGGTGGAGAGGTCATCATCCCCCTGAAATAATGTGTATTTTTCACTGACTGTTTAGCCTTTTTCTTTATCTACTCTTCCATCAGTTCGGCTAGGCTGTGTTTAGTTGCGGTTTTCTTTGAATTTGTCATTTGATGTTGTTCAGTCACTAAGTTGTGTCTGACTCTTTGCGACCCGTGGACTGCAGCACACCACTTCCCTGTCCTTCACTATCTCCCAGAGTTTGCATATTTGGCATTTATTATGCTCCTTGAATTTACGGATTTCTTTTTATTTTCATCAAATTTAGACAATTTCCAGCCAGAACCTTTCAGATCTTTCTCCCTGCCCCATGCTTCATCTTTCTTCTTCCGGGAATTTAATTACATGTAACGTGGACCTCTCAATGTTCTTCACGCGTTGTTGATTCTATGTTTTTCCAGCAATGTTTTGGTTTTTTTAAAAAAATGAACGCTTTCTTTTGGAAGGTGTTCAGTTCTGTAGCGTGGCTGCAGAAGCAGGGCAGGCGGTCCCCTGGGGCCTCATGCGCTGTTTCTCCTGCTACTGACCTCCTGCTGTGGTTTGATAGGTTAGACGATATCAGTAAGCCAGTGTTGATATCTTAGCTAAATTCATGGTCTATCCATACTTCTGATGTCCTTCTTCCATCCCAGACTCTCACCCAGGACCCCGAGCAGGACGTCACGTCACGCTCAGTCTCATGTCTCCTTCGGCTCCTCTTGGCTGCAACAGTTTCTCAGACTTTCTTGGTTCTTGATGACCTTGACTCTGAGCAGAGTGCTGGTCAGGCATTCTGCAGAGTTCCCTCAACTCAGACCTGCTTCTCTAACAACTGGGCTGGGTAGTGTCTTTGGGAGGAAGACAGCAGGGGTAAAGTGCCCTTCTCATTGCCGCGTACCAGGGGTCCGTGCTCTCAACAGAACTTATCACAGCCCGTGTTAACCTCGATCACCTGGCTTGAGGCTGTGTTTGTCACATTTGTACTAGCTGGTTTAGAGTCCTGGTTTGCTGGTTCTAACAGTGGGATGAGCCAAGAAATCGCTTCTATTCACTGTGTCTCACTGCATCATGGGTAATGTCTTTTGCTTCCTTGTGTATCTTGTAATTTTTCATTTGATTCTGGACATTGTTTATGAAAGAAGAGTGGAGCCTTAAGTATACCTTGATTTTGTTTCATTCCTTTCCCAGATGGGGCTAGGCTGATTTTTTCAGATTTCCCGGAGTCTAGCTGAGCTGCTTCAGAGTCACTGCTTTAATCAGACCAGGTTCAGTTGTGGTCACCCAAATGCCGTGCACTTTCTGGATCTTGTCAGTGTGTGAGCTAGAGGGAGACAGGCATTTTTGGCTCAGCTTTGGTTTCAACTCCAAGAGAGCCATGGCACCCGGACACTTCGACAGCAGGAGAAGCTCTCAATGTTCTGGCCGGCGTCTCCTCCACTGCTGATCTTGGCAAGACTTGGGGAGAAGTGACTAAGGGACTCACTGAGCAGAATTCTCTGCCCTTGCCTTGGGGTTCTTTCTTGCAGACTCCAGTCCACCCCGTACCCACACGATCCTTCGAGTCCACTGATGTCCCCTCACCTCTGCAAAGTTTCTCCACCTGGACAGCTTCGCCCGGTGTGGAAGCCGCCACGGTTCTATCACTTCCTACAGAGAGCTCCAAAATCTCAGAAGTTCTGGTCGAAAGGTTCCCTTTTCTGCTCCTCTTTGCTAGCTCTGTAGAAACATCTGATTTTTATTTTGTCTCATATATTAGTGAAAGACATTATTCTTATTAGTGAAAGGCTTTGAGGTTGTATCTCTGCCTCTGATTGTAATAATACTTTACTCTAAAAGGATACATATTTTGACATCTTAGTGTCACTTACTTTTAAATTAATGGTGTCAGGAGAAAATGTTTGAGAATGAAGTAATCCAAAGATATTGTCAGCTAAACAAAGCTTATTTCAAAGATTACCTGTGTCAATTAAAACCCCCCAGATTGCAATAAGTGCATAACTGAACAAATTCTTTCTAATGGATTGAATGGAATGGTACATTTAAAATGTACAATTTAATTCAGATATCGTATATGCCTGTATCATGGATATTGTTTCCAACTTTTCCAAATACTATTTTTAAAGACATTTTAATTAATTGGTTTATTTCCTTTGGCTCCGCTGGGTCTCAGCTGCAGCATGTGCAGTCTTTAGCTGTGGCATGTGGGATACAGTCCCTGAGAGGGACTGAGCTCAGGTCGCCTGTACTGGGAGTGAGGCGTCTTACCACTGGACCACCAGGGAAGCCCACACCATTTTTGCAAAAGATAGACTTTAATGGAATGCTGAGAATAATTTGATAATGTCTTCTCGTATGTTAGTGTTTTCTCTTAAAAAGCTGCTTTTTTCTAAAATACAGCAGCCTCACAGATCAGGTAATACCACAGGAAAGTGAGTGGCGGCAGCCTGTGGGAGTCTGGTGTCTTACTGTGAAGTTGAACAAGGTTTCAGCAAGGTTGCCTGAGCAATATGAATCTAGGTAGTCTGGCATTTTCAGAGGAAAGAAGAGATGGCAAATATTCTTTATGTATTTTAAGAATTTGAAGTATAGAGCTAAGCAAGTTTTGCCCAGAATTAAATTTGTTTTCTTAACAATTACACACGTTTAGGGTTAGATGACCAACCTATATTCAAAAGCAGAGACATTACTTTCCTGACTAAGGTCCGTCTAGTCAAGGCTATGGTTTTTCCTGTGGTCATGTATGGATGTGAGAGTTGGACTGTGAAGAAGGCTGAGCACCGAAGAATTGATGCTTTTGAACTGTGGTGTTGGAGAAGACTCTTGAGAGTCCCTTGGACTGCAAGGAGATCCCACCAGTCCATTCTGAAGGAGATCAGCCCTGGGATTTCTTTGGAAGGAATGATGCTAAAGCTGAAACTCCAGTACTTTGGCCACCTCAGGCGAAGAGTTGACTCATTGGAAAAGACTCTGATGCTGGGAGGGATTGAGGGCAGGAGGTGAAGGGGACAACAGAGGATGAGATGGCTGGATGGCATCACTGACTCAATGGATGTGAGTCTGAGTGAACTCCGGGAGCTGGTGATGGACAGGGAGGCCTGACGTGCTGCGGTTCATGGGGTCACGAAGAGTCGGACACAACTGAGCGACTGAACTGAGCTGAGCTGAGGGTTAGATGCGCCACATGGAGCACATTCTTCGGGTCCTGGTCGCTGAGTAGCTGATGGGATGGAGCTGCCTGGATAAGTGTACTTTTCATCACATGTGTTATTTGCCTGTGTTTGAGATGTTTGTGTATTTCATTGCTACACACTTGAGGAATCATACGCCCCTGTCCCAGGAATGGATCGAAGGTCACAAATGCTGCTTGACGGGGCACCAGGAACGTGCAGGACGCACGTGGGAGACGCAGGTGGGTTCTCTTTTCTCTGAGCTGCCCACAGCAGTGGACTCTCCTGACTGCTCCTGGGGTGCATGGCGTGACTGGGCACCCTGAGCTGCACCCAGAACCTGGGATCTCCCGAGGCCTTCAGTGCTGCCCAGGGCCTTACGGGCTCTAAAGTGGAGGATCAGATCCCCTGAAGTTGAAGAACGAGCTGGGAAAAGGCCGCATCCGCCGTACTCTTTCTGGACGTGTGAGCATTTTACTCACCCATTTGACAGACATCGAGATGTATCTTGAGGCTAATTTAAAAAGTTTGTGTGTGCTCACTCAGTTCAGTCGTGTCCAGCTCTTTGTGACCCCATGGACTGTAGCCCTCCAGGCTGCCCTGTCCATGGGATTCTCCTGCAAGAACACTGGAGTGGGTTGCCTTGCTTTCCTCCAGGGGATCTTCCCGACTCAGAGATGAAACCTGGGTCTCTCACAGTGGCAGGAGGATTCTCTATCATCCGAGCAACCAGGGAAACCCCTAAAAATTCTGTGCAGGAATTGCCATAGATCACAAAGGAAAAGAACGGGGTCTAATGTAGATGGGGGTGGGCTTGCAGGAATCCATCCATCACTGTCTCCTAAACTGAACTGTTTCACCTTCCGGCGATAACCCACTGAGAAATCTCTCCATAGTTTTCATATTGTTTTTCACTCAAACACCCAGGATCACTGACAGATGTGCCTGTCACTTACTGCCAAGTAGGTCTATTTGTAAATGTGATGAGATTTTTCTCTTTTTGTGCTTGTTTTAAAGCTATATGCTCATTTTAAAGTTTTTAGTAATTGTAACAGATTTTTTAAAAGTTAAAAAATCTAGAATCAACCGGTGGAGCTGGTGTGTGGTTTCTCAAGGTTAAACCGAGAAACACTGGTCTGAGGGGTGCAGCCAGGCGCTTCTGTTTCACAGCGATCCTCATGGTGACAGAGGCCGACAGCCATCGGGTGTATGCCATTTGGGCTCAGATCGCAGTCGCAGGATTTAAAAGTCTTAATCCATATCAGATCTTCATTCATGGTCCTCTTTGTAGACACTGGACAGTGGTAATGTAGCAGGTACTTTTTCTTAGAAATTTTAGGTTAGCCACCTCAGGGCTTACTGTTACCATCATCCAGTAGCGGTAAGATGACATAAAACTGTTTTGTACTGAAATACAATCTTGTGCTTTATAAACCAATGTTTTTACAATAAATACAAAATTTCCATCAAGGCTACTTTAGCCCTTTTCAAAATGTCATAAGCAACAGCATAAACAACTGATAAAACAATTTAATTTACTATAACTGGATTTAAAAAAATCTCTAGTAGTTTCCCTTATTCTCAAAAACAAACAAACAAACAAAAAAACCCAGACAATTTATAGACTTTGGACAAAACAGACTGTTTCCCCGTTTCCCCTGCGGTTGGTGACGGTGAGCGCCTCTGCACACGCCTGCTGGCCGTTGGTGTTTCTTTGGACAAAGGTCTGTGGGCCCGTTTTGGGCTGTCCGCGTTTTCTCAGTCTTGCTGCATGAGCTGTCTATAAGACTTGGACCTGAGCCCCTGCCACGGGCACGGCTTGCCGCCGCCCCCACTTCCTGCCGTTTGCCCGCTGCTTCTGTGCGCTGCTCCGTGTGCCGGGTGGGACGTCCGGGTTTGCTGGACTCACGCCTGTCTGCTTTTCCTTCTGTCACCTGTGCTTTTGGTGACACGTGTGTGACATCATCACTGAGACGAATGCCAGGAAGCTCTTCTCCTGCATCTTCTTCTAAGAGTCTTACAGTTTCAGGCCGTTTATGTCCAAGTCTTCGATCCATTTGAGGTGATTTTTGCATACGATGCCATGTAAGCCTCCAATTACATCCTTCTGTATGTAGCACTCTGGTTTTCAGCACCATTGGTTGGAGAGGCCAAAAGAGTCACATGAACACAGACAAACCAGCAGAACAGGAGAGAGCCCAGAAATAAACCCAGGCACACAGCTACCTGCCTTTATATACTGTTTGGAATCGCTTCATGGTAAATAGATGGAGAAACAATGGAAATAGTGGCTGACTTTATTTTTTTCGGCTCCAAAATCACTGCAGATGGTGATTGCAGCTTTGAAATTAAAAGACGCTTGCTCCTTGGAAGAAAAGCTCTGACCAACCTAGACAGCATATTAAAAAGCAGAGACATTACTTGGCCAACAAAAGTCCATCTAGTCAAAGCTATGGTTTTTCCAGTAGTCATGTATGGATGTGAGAGTTGGACTATAAAGAAAGCTGAACATTGAAGAATTAATGCTTTTGAACTGTGATGTTGGAGAATACTCTTGAGAGTCCCCTGGACTTCAAGGAGATCGAATCAGTCCATCCTAAAGGAAATCAGTCCTGAATATTCACTGGGAGAACTGATGCTGAAGCTGAAGCTCCAATACTTTGACCACCTGATGTGAAGACCTGACTCACTGGAAAAGACCCTGATGCTGGGAAAGATTAAAGACAGGAGGAGAAGGGGACAACAGAGGATGAGATGGTTGGATGGCATCACTGACTCGATAGGCATGAGTTTGAGTAAACTCCAGGAGTTGATGAGGGACAGGGAGGCCTGGCATGCTGCAGTCCATGGTGTCACAAAGGGTCAGAAATGACTGAGCGACTGGACTGAACTGAACTGATAATGAACTGATTTTGACAAGTCACCCAAGAATATGCAATGGGGAAATGGTCATCTTTAATTTTTCTTTTAAGAAGTAAATCTTTGTGCTTGTTATAGCTGCTGCTTAAAACTTGGGTCTTTGCTGGAACATTTAGAGACAGTTCCCTGGGGGTACATGGCAGCACTTTGTGTGGTCCATCCTTCATCTGTAAATGCGCCATACACAGAGCCAGAGATTTCACCAGGCACTTATTGCACCTATGAACTTTTAGAACAAACACACGAGTGGAAGTAGGAGGAAAATATGACTTACTCCCTGGGACGCACATTGGTCACTAGCCCTTTACTGCCACGAGGAGCTTGCCGGATGCCCTTTGTCACCGTTAAAGGTGCTTGCTCATACATGCGACGTATTCCAAGACTCCGTCACCTGCCAACAAGCCCCATGACCCTCAGCCAGACATTCAAGGCCCATCACAGTGTGCCCCTGAGGCCAGCATCTACCTGGTAGATTTGTGTAGAGATGAAGCCGGATCATCCCCAGGAAGGCCTGAGCCAGTGCCCAGTACATAGAATGGGCTCCATGAAATTGACCTTAACAGGCACTGCTGTCTTTCTTCCTTTTTCGTTTTATATTTATTTATTTACGTGGCATCTTTGGTCGTTTGTTTTTTCTTTGGTTGTGGCATGTGGGATCTAGCTCCCTGCCAAGGGTTGAATCTGGGCCCCCTGCGTTGGGAGCATGGAGTCTTAGCCACCAGACCACAAGGGAGGTCCCAGGCATGGCTTTCAACTTGTGTTTACTCTCTCTTAACTTGAGTGGAGAGCAGAGTTATGCGGACGAAGTGTGTGTGAATGGAACAATTCCCACCGAAGGGCTGGGCCGACAAAATGCATTTTAACTGGAGTCAGTAGTGAATTTGAATAAACTTGAAATCCACAGACAAGACGGATCTAATCACTTACGTCTGCATAAACAGCTGGCTGCTAAGGTTGCTCAGCCAGCATCCTCTTCTTCCCTGGTCCCATCTGGAGAAAAAGGCCTGCTGGCCGGCTGTAATCAAAGATTGGAGAATATTTGAATGCAGTTTAATGCGACGCCGTGGATTACAGCTGCTTCCTTGGGGTAACAGAGCCCAAGAAATGGTCAGATTCTGGAAGGAAGAAGCTCTGTCCCCCGAGGAGGCACACGGCAGGGCCAGGCCTGTTTTCTGGCTGCAGGGCAGATCCTGGGTGATGTTCCACCCGGGTTACTTTATGTGACCATCCCCGTGACCCCATGATGGAACTTCTGTGATTATTGCTCTTTACAAGGAAGCAGATGAGAGACATTGTCAGACTCACCATCTGGCCGTCAGCACTGTCTTGCCTTAGATGCCAAGATGCCCGTGTTGCTAAGTGCTGAACCCACCTAGAATGGGCGGGCTGTCAGAGCTGGGCCTCTGTCTCCCTGTTGTCCCCAGCCCCGTCCCTCTGGCTAGGTCATAAGAAAATGACATGCACACGTTTCCACATGCAGCAGCTGTCGCAAAGGGTGGCCCAGGGACTGCTGCACTGGGTCCTGGGCTGTCAGCCCGGCAAGGGGAGGGGAGAGTGAAGCCTCCTGGCATCCCCAGAGAGACGAGTAGCAGAGGACTAAGAAACCCGAGTCCCGGATCTGCAGAGACCTTGAAGCTCAGCCCTTCCCCAGTCGGAGGAAAGGCGAAAGTGAATTCTGTGAGCACTCCGTCTCGGATTCACTGTGCGGTGCTCGACCAAAATTAGTTGGATGTGGCGAGCTTTCTCCAGGCAGCTTGTATCAGCCTCCAGTCTCCAAGACTGATACTCTTGTATCAGTCTTCAAGTCTCCAGCTCCAGAGCGTGGCTGCTTGCAGACTCTCTGAGCTTTGCCTCTGGATGCTCTGTTCCCGAGGGCCAGAGCCTCCCGTCGGCTCGGGGTCTGTCTGGGTCCTGTGTATCCTCTCGCCGCCGCCTTCTCTCCCGTTGGCAGTTTCTGCTGGGATTGTTTTTTTTTTTCTCCTGTAACAGAAATCTCTGATCATAAAAAGAAAATGGGCTGAGGGATTAGATGAAAATAAACCTCAGCTCCGTCAGCGAACACTGGCCAGGCCTGCCCTGGGGGCTGAGTTTGCAGGTCCTGCCGGATTGGGTTCCTGGGAGGGGTCAATGCAGCTGGCCAGGATGAGCCATGTCCCCAGTCCCCACGGCCCAGGCACGGCTCAGCGTGCAGCCACTGAGGGCCCTGGCAGGATCACCCTCCCCGCCCGAAGCCTCGACCTTGGAAAGAGGTGAAAGGCTTCTGGGCCATCAAGCCCTAAAAAGCCCTTGGAGCCAGAAGCCAAGTCATGGACCAGCTGAGCTCGACCAGCGACAGGGAGTTGGCTCCCTGGAGCCGGGTCGTCTCTGTGGAGCAGGCGGCCTGGCACCGCGCTTTCTGCTGCCTGGGCCTGGCCTATCCGCTGGGGCCGCCGCCTTCCTCTCCAGCCTGGTGCCCTGTGGAGTGTGGGCCCCAGCAGCCGCCTGCCCTTCCTCCAGTAATGGAAGATTTCCCTTTGGCCTCATAGAATTAATGCCAGAAACATTCCTGCTAATTCCCCCTAGGACCCTAAAAACTGCAGAGCTCGTAACCTCAAAACTAAGTGTTGCCGAGAGACCTTTTGGGAGTCTCATTTGCATTTTGCCTGCTTACGTGTGTGTGTCCCCGGATGAGTCTGGGAAGGTCTGAAAAGAACTTTCCTGGCCTTGAACGACTTGTGACGCAGGGAGGCTTCAAAGGGGCGCTGTGCGCTCCGCCGGCCGGCTGGGTGGTGGTGAGTGAAGGGTGCATGGCGGGGCCCCGGGCTCCGGCAGAGGGACAGGGCAGGGGCGGTCTCCTCACAGAAGTCGCCTCTCCTGACTGCACGTGGCTCTCGCAGCAGGGAGCCCGGGGGGCAGGCCCGGCGACCGTGGGCCCCTCAGCAGGAGTCCTGCGCCTCGTGGCTGTGTTCCCGCCGCAGCTCCCCGCTCTGCAGGGACTGCTGACCGCGAGCCCTTCCTGAAGAGCAAGCCGTTCATTTTAAGGCCCTCTGCCCTCCCTTTCTGCCGCCCCCTCTGAAGACGGTCCCGCCTGGTTCTGAGTCTCACTTTCCTAACTGGCCATCTGCTCCCCTGCGGCTGAGGGCGGCTGCACTCTGAGACTTGCAGCGTTTGGATTCCGGGCTGCAGGGCTTACGGCACAGACGGCAGGACCTGGCGCCTGGCCCTCGGTTGGCTCATCACTTGTTCATTGAGCAAAAAGCCATCGGCATCTCAGGAGATGAGATCCCAGGCCTGAGAGCTAACACGCTGCAGGCGCTCGGCTATCCACACCGTCAGCACTGAAGTTCTACCAGTGTCTGGGGAAGGCCTCCCCTGCTCAGGACTGAGAACCTCCAGGACCAAGGGAAGGTGACCAGATGACCTCCCTGGGCACCCTCAGCTCAGACGGTCTCTGAGTCTCTGAGGTAAATGGCAGTTTGATGCCGGGTCCCAGCCAAGCTCCATCGCCTGCCCGGCACTCGGGCACTCGGCGTGGCCCTAGGTGAGTCTGTGATGTAAATGGCAGTTTGATGCCGGGTCCCAGCCAAGCTCCGTTGCCTGCCCAGCAATCGGGGCGGTCCTGAGGGCCCTCAGCAGCATCTTCTGTGGTCATCCAGGTTTCAAATCTGTCTTAGAGCAAAAATAAAAGAAATGTTTACATGGAGATGTTCTGTGCTTCTCAGTTAACTTTAGAAACGGTTTGACATAGTAGGCTGGCTTCTGTGAAAAGGGGCAAAAAAGAAAAACCAGGAATTGTATATTATTTGCTCTCAATTAAAGCTGTCTTGTGAGAAACTTCTTTGCTGAACTAGATAATAATTTTGGAAACTGGAAGAATATTTTTCCCATTATTGTTCTGTTTAAAATGTAAGCTAAAGCCCTGAGTTTTAGTGCTTGCCAATTTCTGTGGTGTAAATGCTCCCACTGTGACTGAGTCCTGCTCTGAAGCTACCAACTTGCCAGACCAAACAGACATGAGAGAGAGTCCCAGAAGCACTGGGTCAGAGAGCATTCTCCCCACCTGGGTGCCCTGGTTGCACAGAACCCAGAGCAGTGAGAGCGGTAAGAAGTGGAAAAATAATTGGAAACTGTTACGTTTTGAATGCTTGCTGTCTTTGTTTTTAATATGGTTCAGCAGTAAGTTATATGCTTTATTTTCTTTATGATCGTTATATCTGACAAGCGGTTTAAACTCCCTGCAGACACGGCAGTTTTGTGAGCTAGGCCACGCTGGCTTCTTCCAGGACAAGACAGTCTCCTTGCTGTTACTCTGGACAGAAGGTGCAGTGATTTCCTGCTTGTCTCGCGGTGGATGCAGGTGAGCGAGGAAGACACACCATGCTTCTTATAGGCTTTTGCTCAGAACTGTGGGATCTCACATTCTCCCAGTTTCCACTGACCAAAGAAAATCCTCTGTCCAGGCCTGACGTCAGTGGATGGGGAGGTATGGTTTACCCAGAGTAGAGTCATGGAGGGAAAGAAAAATTTAAACGAACAGACTCACAGTTTGAATGACCTTTGGCTGAGTATAAAATCCGAGGTTCACATGAGCTTTATCACCACAGCATTTTGAAATTATCATCCATTGTCTTCTAACATCTGTTGACGATGAGAATTTCATTCTCAATCTAGTGATGTTTCAGTTACTTTTTCTCTCTTCTAGTGGTTTTAGAGGTATCTTCTTCATTCCTGATCTGCATTCCCACTATGAGTAGTTTAAGTATGGGTTTTTCCCCTGCTCACCATGTTGCCGCACCATTCCTTCTGGAATTCCTTTTAAGAGTTGAAGCTTAATTATATATCTTTCTTGAATTTCATTGGAATTCAAAGTTCTGTCTTGTATTTCTTCTTGACTGCATCTAATATAGGATTGATTAATCTATTAAAATTTCGATTTAATTGATTATATTATTCATTTCTAAGAGTAGCTATTGGTTCATTTTTATACCTATTTATTACTGTTTTCTTTCTTTTTATATTTTAAAAATCAATCTTGTCTAATGTTTAATGGAAATCATGCATCTTCAGTTATTTTTTGATCAATGGGCTTCTTTGGTGGCTCAGCGGTGAAGAGCCCACTTGCCGATCCAGGATACCTGGGTTCAGCCCCTGGGTAGGAAGATCCCTTGGAGAAGGAAATGGAAACCCACTCCAGTACTTTTGCCTAGGAAATGTCATAGACAGAGGAGCCTGGTGGGCCACAGTCCATGTGGTCACAAAGCTTCAGACATGACTTAGCAACTAAGCAGCAATAGCTTTCTGAGCACACTAAATACAGTTATTTGTAAGTACTTGTAGTCTTTTTTATAGACGAATTTTTCATCTAGAGTAAATCATTGTGGCAAATATTGATTTTGGTGGGGGGTGGATATATTTCTAAGCCCTAATATATCTGACACTGTCTGGGTTCTGGTTTTGGAGAGAATCTGTTTGACTGTTGCTATGTTTGTAGCTTTGCTATTTCTCTCTCCCAGCTGTGTTGCCGGTGCCTCTGGGTCCTCAGTTAAGAGTTAAGTCTTTAAGAAGTAGTTCAGAGTCTCAGTCACGGGAAGATGTGGAGACCACAGCAGCTCCAGTCCCTGGGCTGGGGAGCGTTTCTGCTTAGATCCTGCTGATAGGGATGCTCTGTGTCTGTATGTTTGTTGGCCCTTCACTGTGGCCTCGGGCAGCGTTCAGCAATGTTACTACATTTGCACAGGTGGGAAGACCCTGTTCCATGCCCAGCTTTACCATTTAGCCTGATTCTGGCTTCCCTGGTGGCTCAGATGGTAAAGGAACTCCCTGCAATGCAAGAGACCTGGGTTCTATTCCTGGGCGGGGAAGATCCCTGGAGACAGGAATGGCTACCCACTCCATATTTCTTGCCTGGAGAAATCCATGAAAAGAGGAGCCTGGCGGGCTGTGGTCCACAGGGTCACAAAGAGCTGGACGAGACTGAGTGACTGAGCAGGCTGGTTCTACACAAGCCAAACTCCTGGCAGCTGCCTTCCTACAAGCCTGCCGCCCGCAGATCCAGGGATTCAGCCTTGCTCGCTGCCCCACAGTTCTGCTGTTTCTGGTTCACAAAACAAGATTTATCTCCCTTCTGATGACGATGAAATCATCTCACTTCTGAGCGCTGGAATCTCTAGTCTCATCTTTTTATGTTCCGTCCATTATTGCTCTGTTTTTGGACCAAAAGGGACGCATCAAAGCGTGGAGTTACGACGCCAGCTTGAGAAAAATTAAGGTCATTTGATCTTTACTACTAACTGGACTGGATGGTTCCTGGGTCTGGGGATTAATCTTTGTAAAGATATGAGAACAAAGCTAAACCACATGAAACCAACTTGTATGTATTTAACTCGAAGCTGAATATCTCACAATACATTAGGGAAGCTGGTGCCAAGTTATGCTTTGAAGAGATGGGACACAGTTGCTATTTGTTTAACCACAAAGAACTTCAGGACACAGCATTAAGCTCCACGTCTGTAGTCATTTGAAGAGAGAACGGATGACAGCTGCAAAGTTTAGAAATAATTGCAGGCATGAACACCCAGTTATAAACTAAATAAGCCATGGGGAGGTATTGTACAGCATGGTGGCTGCAGTTCCTAACACTGAGTTGCGTGCTTGAACGTTGCTAAGACAGTATGTCTTAAAAGTTCTCATCACAAGGAAAACACATTTGTAAGTATGTGTGGTGATGAGTGGTAAGTGTTTTTGTTGTGATGGTCATTTTGCAACATATACAAATGTCTAATCATTACGTTGTGCACCTAAAACCTAATATCATGCTATATATCAATTAAAATTAATCCTGAGATTGCTTACATTATATTAATCCATCTTCATAGCTAAGGAAATAATACTTGGCCCACAGAATCACAGAATCTTCCATTCTGCAAGAGCTAATGATGAGGCTTTTTACTAGATTCCTGAATTGTCCTATCCAATCATGGTCTCAGATTTCCCTTCTGATAATTTTGTCTCCCAAGGAACAGAAGATATGAAAAGCATACTTCACAGGACAAGAGGGAATTTATAGTAGAAATAGATATGACCTAAGAATTTGAAGGAGCTGTCCTCTCAGTGTGAACTTGTTATAGCTGGTGGGGGAATTGGAGACATCAGCTAGGGCACTAATAAAGGAGATTTCAAACACATTCAGAGGGCAGACAGGAGGCCTGATTCCACTGCCTGAAACTGAGGCAGGAACGGAAGCCCAAGGGGATTGGACAACCACGACAAAATGCAACTTGATTGGGTCATCACAAATTAATCTAATGAGAAAAAAATGCAACTAAAACCTCAGACTCTCTTCATTGAGGTCAGCTTTGAAGAGGACCCAGAGTCTGGAGAGACGGTTCCGGCCCTTAGAGAAGAAGGCTCGGAGCAGGTGTCATGAGGCTTTGAGATTCTGTGAATACACCAGGAGACGAGCGACTTGATGAGCGGGGGCTTGATAGAGTGCTCAGGAAAGACACCTCAGTCATGACCTTTCAGCCTGGAGGATGTCTCAGGGATGCTCAGGGCTCCCGCTTGGGCCGCTGATGAGGTATCCTCATAGAAAGAGGCCCAATTCCTATCTTCACTCAAAGGAGCAGTCTTTAGACAAAAGGGCGCCTTGTCCTCGGTGAACATGGAGTAGATTGTTCAGAAAATGAGAGGTGGTTGTCCAGGGGCCCCGATGACCACTAGGGAGAACTGGCAAATGAGCTCCCTGAACCAGGGTTGGTGATACTGGGAGGCTGATGGGGGTCAGGCTCAGCGCCAGGGAGCTGATACAACAGCAAGTCGCTCCAGCTCCCCAGAAGATGCAGGAGAGAGAGATGGCTTGCTGCACATCTGTGAGCCTGGTGCTAACTGTGGACAAGGCTTCAGGAGGTATTCTTAAGGAGCTGCTTTGCACACTGGTAGGGAAAGGAACAGCCATCATGGGGACACGTGAGATCACTGAGAACCCACTTTGCCAGGGAAAATCTTTCCCTGCTCTGGCAGGTTTGCCAGCTGGATGGGCAGAGAAAGCAGTGGCATCGACCTCGGAAAGAGACTGGAGCCGACACCGGCAGGCACCTGCTGGCTGTGTTTCTGGCCTGGGCAGCAGGCAGGGTCACTATCTGGCCTGATAGCTCGAGAAGCCGATGCTGCCTACGCTGAGATTTTTCCTTGCCCACCGAACCGCTTTTTAAAAACCGTTCGTTTGTTTTGGCCGCGCTGGGTCTCGGCTGCAGCACACAGGCCTCTGTCTTCGTTCTGGCCTGCGGAATCCTTAGTTGCAGCATTTGCACCCTTATCTGTGGGCACATGGCATCTGCTTCCCTGAGCGTGGATCAAACCTGGGCCTCCTGCGCTGGCAGCTCAGAGTCTTGGGCTCTGGCCCACCCAGGAGGTCCCCTGAACCTCTTTGATTCTTCCAGATGCTTCAACATGTGGAATATTCAGTCCTGAGCTTCACGAATTAGGAGGCCGTGCTCCTCTTCAGGCACAGTTCTTGGACTGAGTGCTGAGAAAGAACAGATTTATCTAGAAACGCCTGCTTCTTGTGCTGTGTTTCTGCAGGGAAGCCTAGAGCTTGAGGAGCAGGCACACACGTCACATGGATTCACATGGCGCTTGCACTCAGCTGGAGTTCCAACTGCTTGTTTGCTCTTAAGACACTGTATTTTAGCTGCAAATAATTGTAGAAACACCACCTGACTAGTTCTCTGAGGTCTGCACCATTGCTCTGAGAGCAGCTGGTTTAAGGCAAGAGTGAGGTCTCTGCAGGGCTACCCCAGACGCACATCTGCACAGCATGGACATGACTTTCCACTGGAGGTTGCCATGGAGCCAGGCTTCCTTAGAAATTTGCAGGACACGAGGACGGCTCTTTGAGATGGGCCTTAGTTATTAAAAAAAAAAAAAAAAAGTACACAGTGTTCAGAAGAGAAAGATCTGCTTTGGATTCTCTGAGGACTTCGCACCCACACAACTGAAGAAAAGGTTAACTGACACATTCATCACCGTCTCTTCTGTGTTTGTGAATCTGCAGATGTCCTCCTCTGCTCAGCCAAGACCACGGGCTCACTTCTGAATTTTGTGTGTGTGTGGCTGACTTAGAGGATGCTGAGACCCAAGGGGAGGAATTTCAGGAACAATCCCTCACCTGCTCCCTTGCCCGATAGACAGCTCCCCAGATTCACTGCCAGGAGCTGCCAGGTACAGAAAAGGTGGGGGATTTGGGGCTGGGCCCACAGGCTCCCTCCTCACACCCTCCTGTGGGACAGGAGGAAAGCATCTCCAGGAAGTCTGGGGCAGTGAGAAGAAACTCAGCAGCCTCCTGGGCCAGGGGGAGCTGTGCGCAGGGCTCAGCTGAGCGGCTGGCCACATGGAGAGTCTGGGCAGCGCCCGTGGCAAAGCGCACCTCTGGCAGGATGACCGCGCGTGAATGTTAGGCTGGCGTCTGCGTGGAAAGGGGCCTCTCGTCTGGAGAATGTGCCACAGCCTGACCCTTTATTTGTACCTCCTGGCATCTGAGATGGGTGTCTTGACTGGGAATCTCCCAGAAGCCACCTCTGAGACCAAGATCCCAGGCAAGGGGGTGAGGGGGTGAGACATGATGGAGGGCTCTGATGACGTGCACATACCAAGTCGTGCCCTCAGTCGTGTCTGCCTCTGTGTGGCCCCATGGACTGTAGCCCGCCAGGCTCCTCTGTCTGTGGGATTCTCCAGGCAGGAACTCTGGAGTGGGTTGCCATGCCTTCCTCCGGGGGATCCTCCCAACCCAGGGATCGAACTTGGTGAGGTGATGATCGAATTGACCTGATAATATGGTATCAGGCCACCTGTCACTGTGGGTAAAGGAGATTAATCCTGTGGGAAAGTTCTGGAAGACTACATAAAACACTTGCCCCAGAGCCAGGTCGAAGGAGCTGAGTACTTACAGCCTCATTGCTGTGAATCCTGGGCTGGAGGCAGCTCCCAGTGAGGGATGACACCCAGCCCTTCGGTCCTGCCCCGGGGCTGAGTTTGGTCCAGGGTGTGTGGGTTAAGAACCAACAGCATCCCGTCTGCCACCGGTGGGCTGGTGACCCCAGGGTGGTCCTGGGTCTCCTCAGCCTCTGAGCATTGTACGGTGCAGGGACTGGCTAGGTGCCCTCTTCGCCTGTGTCCTGGGAGCATCCTCTTTGGGCCTGGACCGTCTCTGCAGGTGGGACTATGAGGTAACCAGGTCTAGTTCATCAGCAGAAGGAGTTCTCTTTGGCCACCACACAGGCACATCCACTGATACCCCATCTTGCAGGACTCACTCACCCAAATCCCCTGGGTCCTGCCTTGTGTGCCAGCTGGCCCTGGGGGATCACAGTCAAGGCTCTGCCATCCCAGGTTCGCAGCACACAGGGAGTGAGGTCTCAAATAACCACGTTCCAAGCAGACTGTAGTCCTTGCTCCCAGCGATGCTGAGGCTGACCTGAGTCTTGTGGGAAGCAATGAGCTTCAGGCATTTTCATTCATGCCTTCACTGGGCCCCTGTCGTGTGCCACGCCCTGAGGATGCAGAGATGGGAAACAGATGCAGGCCCAAAAAGTGCAGAGAAGGAAAACTCTCAGGGCAGAGGGGTGCTTTGGAAGGTCACTGGACTGCGGAGTAGGAAGGACACTTCAGGAGGCGGGGGTGGCGGACGGAGGGCAGGGGAGGCTTCCCAGAGGAGGTGGTCCTGGAGCAGCTCTGAGAAGACTTAACTCTGGCATACTTCACATGAGAAAACGGCACAGCCTCTTACGGCAGAGTTGCTGATGAAAAGCGTATTAATTATCCCGTAAGACTGATGGCAGGGGAAGCACATGATAGGACAGCCTTCTCACCGGCGCTTCTGGAAACATCGCCGTTGAGTCGTCCAAGCACCTAAGCTGAAACCGCAGGAGCCATTTTTCACTCCTGCCGCCCTCCTGATCCCCACTGTACCCGACAGTTTCACAGTCCTGAGCATTCTGCTCCTGGACCTCTGTCAGCTGCGTCCACGCGCTCATTCCTTCCTGCCGCTGCCCTGGTCCACACAACCACTCTCTCTCACTAGGATCATCCCAGCCCTCCCAGCTCGTCTCCTTCTCTGCCTCTGACCTGCTTCAGACCTTTGTCTTCTTGCTGAATGTTCTAACAGTTAAGCCTTCCTGGGACTCAGGCTTTCAGGGTCAAAGCAGTAAGGAACCACTGATGCCCAGACACACATGTTCCCTCCGCCGGGCTTAAATAAGAGCTGCCTTCAGGAAATGGCAACCCACTCCAGTACCTTTGCCTGGAAAATCCCATGGATGGAGGAGCCAGTGGGCTACAGTCCATGGGGTCGCAACAAGTCGGGCACGAGTGAGCGACTTCACTTTCAAGCACCTGGGATTACACACACAGACACCACAAGTAAACACACACAGGCTCATGAAACTTGTGGAAATTCTAAGAATCACACTCATCTTGTCAGACTTTGCAAGGTGAAATTTCAAACCACGTCTCCTTCCTTAAGGCCGAAGTGTAAAGGCTCACAGGAATAGACTTTTATGTAAGAGTTGGTGCCTACTTCTAGCAGAATTATGAGGCCATTAAATTGGCTTATAGGGTATTATTTCTGTATTTCCAAGCCTGACAAGGACTGATGGGTGGATATGTACCTTAAATGAAAGATAATTAAAGAGATAATTGAACTGTTTTAAAATCTTACCCTGAATTTGAACTCAATAGCTTTTTTGGTTCACAATGTAGGCAGACTCAACAGGGGGTGAGAAATTCCTTGCCTTCCTCTCTGAACTTCTATTTCAGGCAATTACCTGAGTTCGCGTTGGTGATCTATTTCCTTTTAGCAACAGATTAGTAATCAAAAGTTGAGGGCTTTCAATTTGCAGAAGCTTTGAAAGGCTGGGAACACAGAGTCTGTGAGGTGCAGTCCCTCTGGGACAGGATCATGATATCACTGGCGCTGGAAGAGCTGAAAGTGCGTTCAGGGTGTGAGAGGAGAAAGGAGGGGAAGAGAAGAAGCAGCAGAAGAAGAGAGGGACAGAGACGGTCAAGCCAGCTCCCTGGGCACTCCTGCACCTTCGCGTTTTCTGAGGGGACTGAAACACCACTGAGAACGTTGCATTCTGAGGGAGGTTTCTGTGGGCTCACGTATGCATATGATTCCGTGTGTGCCTGTAGGAACATCCACACCTCCGCACAGAGATGTGCGCCTGGAAACCAGGGGAGAGGGGTGCAGCTGGCAGAGCAGGCACAGAGGAGCCAGAGGAGCCCGTGCTCTAACCCAGCGTGCAGCACAGCCACCCAGGAAACCCCACTCACCGCCTGTGCCCTGACCCAGCAGGTGTGGGAAGCGCTGCCCAAGGAGCCCCAGAGCCCCCAGGCTTCACATGTACCAGGAGTTACACCCACTCCTCTCCACCAGGGAGGAGACTGTAAATCAGAGCAAGGACACTTTTGGGCTTCCCTGTGGCTCAGCTGGTGAAGAATCCGCCTGCAATGCGGGAGACTGGGGTTCAATACCTGGGTTGGGAAGATCCCCTGGAGAAGGGAACAGCTACCGACGCCAGGATTCTGGCCTGGAGAGTT
The DNA here is from genome assembly GCF_023091745.1 of Budorcas taxicolor. NCBI lineage: Eukaryota > Metazoa > Chordata > Mammalia > Artiodactyla > Bovidae > Budorcas > Budorcas taxicolor. The sequence goes on along the minus strand of NC_068932.1, from coordinate 49,722,170 downwards.
CCGTGGAGTGTGCAGGCCACGTGGTCACTCACTGAGCGACTTTCACTTTCAAGGACACTTTGGAAGCAGCTCCTACCTTGGTCTTTGCTCCACTGGAAACCAGCTTTCTGTGAGAGGATGCAAGCCCTGCCTTGAGGGGAACATAAAGCATCCAACGCTCGGTGCCTCTAAAAAGAAGCTCAGACAACCCAGCACTTAGATGGCTGTGGCTTCACCAGTCACCAGCTTGAGAGTTAAGTTTCCATGATGTTTATGAGCCTTTGGTTGCGCTGAATTCCTAGGAGAAAGGTTAGCTCTGTTCTAGAACCAGATTTAAGACTAGGTTCACGAAAACAAATGACAGCCGTCAGATACGATATGAAACTCTCCAAAAATGAGCCAAGGATGATGAGTCAAGTACTCTCATTTTGGACGATGCTTGGACCTGGAACAGGGCCATGGGCAGACTTAGGATGGGACTGTGCTGATCACTGGTCTGTGCCCTTCATCCGATCACCCAGGACTGGTGGGTGCCCACCTGTATGCTCTGTGATGGAGAGACATCAGCAGAGCCCCACCCCTCAGAGATGCCAGCTGGAGAGACAGACCGCGGACGTGTGCACGCACACATCAGTGCTTAATTGCAAACCGTGGTCAGTGCTAAGAAGGCAAGAATGGTAAAGGGAAAAATGGGGAGGGGGTCATTTAACTCAACTTGAAGGGTTAGGGAAAACGAACCTGGAGAGATTCCAGTGCAGCCGAAATGAGCAAAGTTTCCCAGTGGGATGGGAGCGGGAGGGAAACGCGCAAGACAGTGGGAAATGGGCGAAGCATTGAAGCTGGGAGGAGCTGGGTGGACGGGCAGGCAGGGAGGGGCTGCGGAGGGTCTGGTCTTCACTGCCATTGCCTGTCCTCAGCCCTATCTCGTCAGCCAGCCGGGCAGACACCTGCTTCCTGTCTTGCATCCGCCGCCTCCTCTCTCCCCAGCAGTCGGAGCCACGTCGCTTTGTTGGGTGTGCAGTTGTGAGAGGAGGGGCGAGGGTGAGGGGATGAGGCGGAGACAGAGGGAGCCCCCGAGCGGGATGTTGAACTGACACCTGCCGAGGGCAACTGACCCTGTTTCCAGCCCATCATCCAAGATGCCATGGGAGCTGCACTTGGACTCATCTCTTGGGCAGGGAGGAGGCAGCACGGGGAGGCGCCCCCCGGTAGTGTGTGTGCCCCTGGTCGTGTGTGTGACCCCCGGTCATGTGTGTGACCCTGGTCGTGTGTGTGACCCTGATCGTGTGTGTGACCCTGGTTGTGTGTGTGCCCCCCGGTCATGTGTGTGCCCCCCGGTCGTGCGTGTGCCCCCTGCCGTGTGTGTGCCCCCCGGTTGTGTGTGTGACCCTGGTCGTGTGTGTGCCCCCTGGTCACACACGTTTCCCACTGTTGGTGCGTGTGCCCCACGGTGTGTTACCTGCCCACATGTCCGGGTGCTGTGTGGACGGGGGCCGGGTGATCTGGGACTGTCACCTCTGACCTGGCAGAGCTGGGAAGAGCAGCTCATGCTGCTTGGTGAGCATGAAGCTCCGAAAGCTGCCCGCTCAGCGAGGGGTGGAGCAGGCGTCCGATGAGCCCGGGGCTTTTGGAGAGGAGGGAGGGGGTCTGATGCTCCCCAGAGATGCAGGCTCCCCAAGCAGAAGGAGAGTCATGACCACGTGAGGCATCCTGCGCCCTGCTGGCCTCGCCGTGACTCCAGGCCGCTGGCATGGCCCGGCAGCTCCCCTTGGCCCCTGCCTTGTCCATGATGCCCCGGGCTGCCTGCGCCCTTCCCGCTCGTGGAGCTCACGGGGCTCCTCCTGCTCTGGCCTCGGCGCGTGAGTTTCTGCTGCTCTCGTTCTCGGAGGGGCTCAGGCTGACTCTCTCATCCACCAGGCTGAGGTATAAGCAGCCCCTCCTCAGAGGGCCTCCCTGACGACCCCCTTGGACCACCTTGCTCCCCTCTCATCAGACTTCAGGTCCACCCAAGTTTCCAGTGCCAGGCCAGGGCTGGCCTGACCTTCTGCCCTGGGGCCCAGCACCCAGGTGAGCGGATGCAGGCCCCGAGCCCGGTTACTGCACGCTTTCGGTTCGAGAAAGTGTACTTTAAGAATCCCTTTGTCTGTTCTAATACAAGAAGGCTTTATTGACTCCTGGTGAGGTCTGTGAATCATCTTGATGACCAGACATCTCAGTCTGTAAAATTGGATATCTCATAAATTCATAAGAAGTCAGGACAAGTGGAACACAGAAGCATCAGCAGACCGGGAAACTATGACAGACACACCTGTAATTCCTCGCGATCCCTGGGCTACGATTCTGTCAGAAAAATCCAAAGGAATCGCCACCTCCTCCCCCATCACATCACTTGGCGGAAGCGATGATTTTCTGGAAATGGAGATTTCTGGTTCCCTTAAACAAGCTTCAGTTCATATGGAAGTGGGGGAAACCCTTCTCTGAACTTGTCAGTTTGAACATCCAAGTTGTGGGAACATCCCCGACCCCAAAAAACCCCTATCTCACTACACTGTCTTTTGGGGCCACAAGAATATTCTGAAGAGATGTCAAAGTGTGGTCCTGAAGAAATGAGGCCCCGATGGCTCATGTCAGCTGGACACTGAGAGTCTAAGGCACAGAAGCAGAGGTCAGTTGGGTCTGAGCCTCCGTGTCTAAGCATAGGCAGCCCCTTCTGAAAACCCTCTTCTGGGATAATCGAGGGCAGTGACGTCATCTGGATGGGGCTCCAGAGATCAGAGCATCTTCAGATGGGGTGCTGAGGGTGTGGACATGCCCCTTGCTCCCGGCTGCCTACAGGGCTGCAGCAAACACCGCCTCGGGTGATGCCGCCTCTCCTCTGGGGCTGCGGGAACTGTCCATGGTCCTGCTTCGCCGCCCGGCCTCCCTCTGCCCCAGGACCAGCCTTTCCCGGAGCCTCTGCTGATTCTGCAGCCTCGATGACCTCCCCCGGTGAAACCCTGCTCTGGGCCCAGGCCTGCGGCTGGTGTAAGCCCGGAGCAGGCGCACTTGCCAAGACTCTGAACTCCTCGCTGCCGGGTTGGTGCCACTGCTGCGTCACTTCTGCCTGCTCCTCCACATGGTGAGTGTGCTGAGTGCACGGGTGGCCCAGGGTCTTTGGGGGGCTGCAGGAGACAATGGGCCCACGGCACACAGCTCAGCACTGGGATGTGGGCCCCGCACGTCTGTGATGAAAGCTGCGATTGTTTTGGACAAAGTGCCAACTCCGAAGGAGTCCACTCTCGGCTCTGCACTCACTGGCCTTGCCTGGTATCCCTGGACAAGCCCCGCAGCCATGGTTGCTTCTGTGGGGATTCGGGGATGTGCTGAGAATTAGTGAAGGGGAGAGTGCTGTGTGGGGGACAGCTCCATTTCACCGCCTCTTGGCACTCATCTCTTTCACGAAACCCTCCCCCGACGTGCTCCCATTTCAAAACCTATTGCCAAGGGAACCAGCCGAACCTGTTAAAAGACCTATTTAGATCACCAATAGAATCTTGAATATTATTCAAACTAATAATGGTCTGGACGGGAGAACATGTCCTGTTATTATTAATTTAGGAGGAGACCACAGCTTCCTTAGCGACGAGCATGATAACAACTGAAAAAAAAAGAAAAAACCAACAGTAGGAAGCATTCCTGCAGAGGTGCACTACACCAAGCGGTCCTTTGGGTGCAAATAATGAATTTCTGTAGAGAAAATGAGGCTCTTTTCTCCACATTGCTGTTAGCCAGACACCCTCTTTCTCTCAGTTGATACCATCCTAGAAATTACCAGTGCCTTGGAGGAAATGCAGCCGAGACCCATTCATACAAACTCTGGCTTCCAGAATTTCCTTCGAGTCCAGTTTCGCACTCATACTGTGTCTAGGACTATCAAATTCCTTATGAAGGATAGAAATGAGGAATCATCTTGGTTAATGGCTCAGAAATTTCAAATATCTTAATTTTGAATTAACGCTAGAGTAAACACCCAATTACTCTCCTCAGACATATTTATTAAATGAATCCCCACGAGTCCAGCTTGGATCAGATGATAGCCCTAATACTTGGGCTGCCCTCATAATTAATCAATACATAGCCTCATTCTAAGTGGCAGACAGATAAACACATACAGTTTTAAGCATCACGAAGCCTGAGGGTATTTGCTATTTTTCTCAGTAACCGTGTTTTCTTTTTTCCCCTGATGCCCAGTCTCAGTTTTCTAAATCAGTAAAAACTTATTGAAAATGACTTGGGGGTTTGCAAAAAACTAATTGAAATAATGCTTTATGGAATGACAACATTTTAGAAAGTCAGTAATGATTAAAAAAAAAAGTCACAGACAAACGACCACGTCTCACAGCATCTCTGTGTATCCATTGTCTATTTTTAAATTGTTAATCAAAGCCACTGACTTAATGCCTATGGGGAGATAGCAAAAAAAAAATCTTTAAACCCCCAAAGCTTCTAAAATTATTCACTGCGCTTACTACTTTGCTTCTGAAGGGAGATTATCCCCTGTAATTGGAAATGTTCTATTATTTGTGTCTGAAATGTTGGAAAGGACAAGTTGGGGCTGAACCACTATTAATAGTCCACTGCTGGGGACGTAATGAAAGACCATGCTGTACGAAGGCTGCTCATCACCGGGCATACAAAGCCTGGCGTTTTCATTAATCATGACTCCAACCTGCAGCACAAGTGGTCTGGGTCCCGTTTTATTTTATCAAGTGTTTCGTGATTTCAGCCTCTCTTACTTAAGGCAGCATTGTTGTTTCTTCAGAGATGTTACCCAGAACACTGGGTTATGGCATCTCCACAGCCAGCACCCAGAGCCCGGCCTCCTCGCCAGGGTGTGTTTTGATGCTGGAAGTCGATCTTGGCTGGCTTCAGCAAACACGGCCACAGGAGTGTGGTGTCCTTCCAGGAGTGGGGACAAAGAACTGGCCAGGCTCCCCAGGGCCCGATTCTGGAGCTGAATTTTCCTTGGCCTTATGGTTATACCTGGCCATACCTGGCCAATGGCGCCCCACTCCAGTACTCTTGCCTGGAGAATCCCAGGGGCGGCAGAGCCTGGTGGGCTGCAGTCCATGGGGTCGCGAAGAGTCAGACACGACTGAGCGACTTCACTTTCACGTTTCACTTTCATGCATTAGAGAAGGAAATGGAAACCCACTCCAGTATTCTTGCCTGGAGAATCCCAGGGACGGGGGAGCCTGGTGGGCTGCCGTCTATGGGGTCGCACAGAGTCGGACATGACTGAAGCGACTTAGCAGCAGCAGCAGCATCACACCAGTCTCCAAGAAGGCCTTTGTCTCCAGGAACGTGAACATAACTTTGGATCCCAATGGCAATTTATAGTTAGCATGACCACATAACGTGGCACCCAGAATCTGGAAGCAACAGACGAGATTCAGAGAAAACATCGGGACTTGTAGGAACTGGAGACAGACTTCTAAGAAACAGAAAAGCCTGGAGTAACAGGTTAGCTCTGAGGAGCAGGGGACCCACATGCCCTGGAGGCTGAACCCCAGGTCCCCAGTCTCCACTTCTTCCAGCCTCAGTCTTCCGGTCTGTAAACTGGATGACACGAGTTCAGCCCCTAAGGGGTGGTTGAGACAAGCGCAGGAAGCCGTCCGTGAAGGCTCAGCGCAGCCCCAGCAGGCGCTCAGTCTATCTTGGCTGCAATTTCCAAATGGGATCAAAAGAACCATCATTCTCTTTCTTCCTCTTTTAAAGTCAGACAAAATCTGTGTAGCAGCAACATTGTATGCAAGGCAGATCTCAGAAGGTCTGCCCGCCCTCCCTTCTCTTCCCCTGGAAATCAGTCAGCAATTTCCACCCTGGGTTTGAAAGAGAAGGAAATTTGCCCAAGATTTCTGGATGAAATCTCCCAGGCTGTGTGGGGCCTGAGTCCTTACCTGAGGCACAGCTGCGGTCCCCACGGGCACTCTCATGGGCCCACGTCTGTCTTTGCAGGTGCAGGACCCCTGCCTCCCCTGGTGTCCTGAGACCCAAGCCCCCATGGGTGCATCAGCTGAGGGCCAGCCCACACTGAGGGCTTCTCACCTGCAGCCACCAGCCGGGCAGCGTGGACCAGCATGGGAAGCCCATGCCGTTGGACGGGTAGTCCAGCCCCCAACCCCACCCAGAAATGAAGTCAGGGCTGGCTTCCTGCTGTGGTCCCTGCCCAACAAGCAGAGGTGACTGGATGAGATGCTCACGTGTCTCTTCCGTAAAGCCGCCCTTGCCAACTGCCCCTGGTACGCAAATCACGCTGCAGCTTGAGCACAAGGAAAAATAGTCCTTCCCTGGTGACGTGGCCTTTTCCCTTGAATCAGACAGGAAGAATGACTCCCCTTTGAGTCGTCAAGGCCAACAAACACAGCTCTAAATTTAATATTCAAATTTAGCAACTGTGGGAGATGTATTTTGATATAATTATCCCATTCTTTCCCCACACTGCAATTGCCTTATTTTAAAGAACTACACACACATACACACATTTTCCTTTTGTAAATGCTTTATTTACATAACTTTCATGCCATACGAGGAATTTAAATGTACAATCATAGGTATGTGCAAACATGGTTAGCATAGTTAATTTTAGATCATTTTCTTTACTCCAAAAAGAAACACACACCCCTTGGTCATCGCCCCCTCGACCACCCCTCCGCCGGCCTAGGTGACCGCTAGTCTTCCCGTCTCTGTAACATTTCCCTCTTCCGACGTCTTGTGCCAAGGGGAGCCCACAGCACGTGGTCTTCTGTGGCGGGTTTGCGTCACTTGGTGTCATGTCTCCAAGGTCCGCCCACGCTGTATCAGTGCTTCCTCCCTTCTTCGCCTGAACTCTGTCCCGTTGTTTGGAGAGATCACATTTTGTCTATTTATTTGCAGTCGATGAGCACTGGGGCTGTTTCTGCCTTTAGGCTGTTACAAACCACTCCGCTGAGGACGTCCTCCTGATCGGATGCCCTGTTGTGTCTCTCCTGCTGCGCCGTTTCTCTCGCCTTCTGGCCCCATGGTCCGGGAGGCTGGTCTGAATGGACCGAGTCAGCGGCTTCTTGTTGGTTTCAGCCAAAGGGAGGCCCGAGGGAAGGAGAAGCCATGGGGGCATTCACTGCTCTGGCCCTCTCCCCAGGGCTCCTGTCTGCTGGCCTCTATGTACAGCACCCTTGTCTCTCCCCACCTCTCGCCAGGTTGACTCGGACCAAAAGGCACCATACTATCTTGCTGCTTTCTTATTTCACCTCTTCTCCTTTTTTTTAATGTAAACTTTTTATGTTGTATTGGGGGTCTAGCCGATTAACAACGTGGTGATGGTTTCAGGTGAACAGCGAAAGGATTCAGCCACACACACACACGTGTCCACTCTCCCCCAAACTCCCCTCCCATCCAGGCTGCCACACAGCATTGCGCAGAGTTCCCTGTGCTGGACAGCAGGTCCTCGCTGGTTGTCCATTTTAAATATAGCCGTGTGCACATGTCCATCCCAGACCGCCTATCCCGTCCTCCCGTTCTCTAAGTCTGTGAGGCTCTTCCTGTTTCATATGTTCATTTGTATCATTTCCTTCTAGATTCTACACATACGGGAGGTCACGCGCCATCTCTCCTGTGTCTGACTTACTTCACTCTGTGCGACACTCTGGGTGCGTCCGTGTTGCTGTACTTCCACCTCTTCTTGATCCACCAGGGCAGGAGCCTGCTGTTTCCGCTCTGTGCTGCAGTGGGTGCCGAGGAACATAAGCGGCATGCACCCCGATGTCTCTTGGGCATCGTCCAGGCATCTCTCTCTTATGGATGCGTCTAGAGAACTGGAATCATCAAGATTAAACGTTTCCTTCATTCAGTCATCATCGTCCCCAAAATTTCCTTGGCGTATTTGCCCCTGGATTAAACTCCCATTCAATCATATACCCTCCTTTCATTTGGAGAAGTACATTTTTAATTGGTTGCCTGTACCTCAGCAAAATGCCCTGACCCTAGAGAAAGCATAAAGATTCTAGTTCCTCTGTGACTGAACCTCAGTCACTACCCCTCGTGTTCTGAAATTGTTCGTCATTTTAAACCCTTTCCACCCATCTTTTTTGTTATTTAGTCACTCAGTTGTGTCCAACTCTTTTCGACCCCATGGACTGTAGCCCATCAGGCTCCTCTGTCCATGAGATTCTCCAGGCAGGCAGGAACACTGGAGTGGATTCCCATTTCCATCTCCAGGGGATCTTCTGGACCCAGGGATCAAACCCATGTCTCCTGCACTGCAGAGGGGTTCTTCACCATTGAGCCACCAGGGAAGTTCTTTTACCTATATGCTTATCTCCAAAATGGGCCTTCAAAAAATGCCAGGCTTCACAGCAGTTAAAGGGTAGGTTTTCTCCATGTGGTCATGGACACCATGAAAATCAGATATTATATACTAAGGATTTCTTGCCCGTGAACAAACAGATCCAAGTTTAATCTCATTTTTATGGACATTTCTTCATAATACCAGTAGCAGGGGGCAGGACACAGGTATCCAAAGTCCCCGTTCAAGGCAAGTCGGTCCCGTTTAACAAAGGAAGCCCCGCCCCTTTAACAAAGGAAGCCCCGCCCCTATAATAAGGGAAGCCCCGCCCCTATAATAAGGGAAGCCCCGCCCCGAGGGCTCACGTGATGCCCAGGAACCCGCAGGCGTGCTCTGTACCACGTGGTCCCGACTTGACCTCAGAGTCACATCTTGGCTTTAAAATGCAGACCAAGGAGCAAGAAGTAACTTCAAAGTAATGAGAGATTTTCTGCGGGCGACCCCTTTCCACCTGTGCACTCCTACATGAGCTATCCTATCTTCGCCCGTTTACCTCACGTTTAACGCAAAGCTTTTCAGGTAAAGTCAGTGATGTCCCTTTCTCTCCCTCTGCCTTTTTGAGCTTTCAGTTCCCCCAGTTTCAGCGTCTGAGAGAGCGGTCCTACAGGAACAGTAAAGACCCTCCTGCCAGTGCCGGGGGGAACCCGAGGGTCCCTCCCTGCCAGGCCCGGCGCTCAGCTTCTCAGGAGGGAGGCGATCCCCCTCCCGGGGGTCAGGAGGCTGCAGGGTCCAGCTCTCAGGCGTCTCTGATGTTCCCTCCTGAGAGGGCGGGGCCTGAAACTGACCGCGCGCTCAGGGTTCCTGCAGCAGCGGAGCCCGCCTCTTCCCCAGACCCTGCTTACCTGCACCAGCGTGCTTGCCTGCCCCGAGCCCGCTCCTCTGCCTGGACAGCGCTCCAACCAGCAGCGCCTAGACTACAGCCGCTGAGCTCTCAGCTCCAAGGGGTGGCTCGTGGCTGCCAGGCGGGGAAGCACATTGGTCAGTGAGCGGCTGGCTCTGGGCGGCTTTGCTGCTCTGTTCCCTGTAAGTGACGGAAGTCAAACACGAAACCCCGCTCATTATTAGGTGGAATTTGAGAAATACGCAAATGAGCCCTCCCTAAACAAGGAAAATGACAGTGCCTGGCTCATCAGCCTGATTTAAGGGAAATAACACCCTCCCCAGAGCGCTGACATTTCCACACTGGCATTTCATTAGGGCGGCAGGCTGAGGGCCGAGAGAGCAGACAGGGCACGCAGCCTGGGAGGTGGGAGGAAAGGCAGAGTGTCCTCTGGAGCTCGAGGGTGGAGGTCGTGTGCTGACTGGAGGCGCTTTGACGACATTAAACTTTGAATAAGGATCAGTTCAGTTCAGTCAGTTCAGTCGCTCAGTCGTGTCTGACTCCTTGTGACCCCATGGACCGCAGCACACCAGGCCTCCTTGTCCATCATCGACTCCCGGAGTTTACTCAAATTCATGCCCATTGAGTCTGTGATGCCATCCAACCATCTCATCCTCTGTTGTCCCCTTCTCCTCCCACCTTCAATCTTTCCCAGCATCAGGGTCTTTTCAAATGAGTCAGTTCTTTGCATCAGGTGGCCAAAGTATTGGAGTTTCAGCTTCAACATCAGTCCTTCCAATGAACACTCAGGGCTGATCTCCTTTAGGATGGACTGGTTGGATCTTCTTGCAGTCCAAGGGACTCTCAAGAGTCTTCTCCAACACCACAGCTCAAAAGCATCAATTCTTTGGTGCTCAGCTTTCTTTATGGTCATCAGAACTCTAAAGGATCAGGGCTCCAAAATACCAACACGTCTCCTGCCACTTCACTGGTCCTCCCCACACTCTCTTCACACACATCACACAGACAAATGCATTTCCAGATTGGACCACACACGTTTCTGTCTAAGTGTGAATGAGTTGCCTTGTTCCAGACCTGGGAGTGGGGGTCACTGTTCATCTGAAGTGGATCAGTCCAGCTCAGTTTTCCAACAACATTGCTACTGACCACTGTGCACTCAGCATGATGGACGCAGACCTGCAGAGGGCCCTGCAGAAGCATCCCCTACTGCACCCCACGGTGGACTCCCCTCCGCAGAAGCTCCCCCACTGCACCCCACGGTGGACTCCCCTCCGCAGAAGCTCCCCCACTGCACTGCATGGTGGACTCCCCTCTGCAGAAGCGTCCCCCACTGCACCCCACGGTACCCCGCGGTGGACTCCCCTCTGCTCACCAGCTGGCAGAGGACCCGTCGCAGGGTGGCTGGCCAGGGAAGGGACAGTTTGCTGAGCCTGGGAGCCCAGGTTCCCTCATCAGGGGCTCGCTTTGTGGGAGACCACCGTGGCTGCTACAAGCTGCTCACAGCAGAGGTGGGGGGAGGAGGGAAGGGAAACAGCCAGGAAGTTCGCCAGGAGGAAGGGCGTGGGGTGCGGGCCTTGTTCCTAGCCTTCTGTGACCATTCTCTGGCAGGCGGCAGAGAGCAAGTTAGAAATACAAACATTTACAGTGTGATCGATGGTATAGATTCCCTATTTACCAGGTTCCAAACCCAACCACCAGCTCCAGGACCGCTGGGAAGCATGAAAGAGCGAGGCAGGGAGCTCACGGAGTAGACACAGGCTCCCGGCTAGAGAGGGGTTTCAAGCTCGTCAGCAAGGACAGCATTTATCCTATCAAGAATGTGATTTATTGTAATTGGTGTCACTTAACTGTCATTTAACTATTGGCAAAACAAACCTCTTTGCTAAAGGTTCACAGTAATCTCCTGACAAATTTTCAACAGTCACAGATGGACACTAAATAGTAAGAAATCATGTTGATTAAGTAGAGTCGCTTTTAATCACCTTGTTAAACACAGGCCCATTCCTCCCTGCCTGGTGGTTACCGTGGTGTTCGTGGTTAATGGGGGAGCAGGGCCGTTCTGCTGATCGAGGGTGGGCTGTGTTAATTTGGTGTAGCTACCAGGTTATAATTACTCTCAAAAGACACTCTTTTTTTTCCCTGGTGCTGAAACCATTTATCCGACGGGAGGAGCAGGGTGTGTGACAAGCAGCGTTTAGATGAAGTCTGATCCCGTGATTTATTTAGGTCACAGTGCAGTTAATAATGAATGAGGCTGGCTCTGCTGCTCTGAGAGCGGTTCTGAAGGACTCCCTCTCTTTGCTGCAGACTCTTGCTATTCCGGGCGGTCTGTGACGCAGCCTCTCAGATCGGCTCCACTTACTGTGTGAGAGTCACGTTGGCTTGTGAAAGGCTCAGCGGATGAGAAAAACTATGTTAACATCATAAGGCCCCCAGCCCCCGACGCACACACAGTAAGGACCACATTGCAGTCACGCTGGGCGCCAAACAGGGGAGTAAACAGAAGCAAACACATGCCCTTCCCCGGGCACCGCCTGGACCCCCCACAAGTTCCCACAGACAGGAAGGGAAGTGCACTGAGGCATGGCCGGTCATTAAAAGGAGGTCTTGTCATCTGAGCAAAAAGCCTAGACCCTGGATCCAGACAGACCCCCATTCCACCCCCGGCCCAGCCCATCAGCAGCTACCTGACTCTCGGACCCGTATCTGTAACAGCGGAAGACACACAGATGCCACCCCTCGCTCACTCCCGCCGTCTTCCTGTTGGAATTCGCTGGCTGGAGGCTCACAGCACCCACGGGGCCAGCGCCGCGCCCTGTTCACAGAGCAGAACCTGCGCCGCAGGGGCTGCATGGCTTGGGCTCGGCTCTGCCTCTTTTTGGCTTGCCCCACGTGCCGTGGAGACTCACCGATGTTCGTGTTGAGCACGTGGTGGGGGGCGGATGCACCAGGGACCATCCCCAGTGAGGTCACGGCTGTCAGGTCCACATCAGTTATTCATCAAAGCGCCCGTGAGGGCGGCAGAAATGGCTGGGGCTCCGAGTGGCTGTTTGGGAACCTCCTCAGGGGCGGGGAGTGTGGGGCTGGTCCAGGTCACTGAGTGAACACCGTGGCCCCCACTTACATCCTGCATGAGGTCATGGAACTTCATTTATCTCGTTCAGACAGTGCATTGTGAGGTTTCTATTACTGATGGAAACTTTCCAAGTTGTGCTGGGTACCGAGTGGCTAAGCACCCAGTGGCTGTCTGGGGTGCGGGGTCCTGAACCGAGCCGGGGGGGCCCGGAACGTGAATCTCAGTGAGATGGGTGTTTCTCTACAGCCCCTCGTTCCTGGAGACCCCTGGATCATCCTGTCTGGAAGGAGCCGGTGCCTGTGGCTGCAGTGTGAGGTGACCTTGACCCAGTCCCACTGGGTGAAGGAAGCTGGCTTGGAATCAGGGTGGGTGGCTGGAGGCCCTGTGATGCCCACCCGGTGCCCAGTGAGCCTGGTGTGAGAGGGCGATTAAATGCTGAAAGGAAGTTCGCGCGTCACCTCTTGGTCCTGGCGCAGGTGGTGCTGACGGCAGGAGGGGTGGCAGCCTCGCCCTCCCTGCCTCCAGCTGAGGGGTGACAGCTGCGGGTGTCCACGCATCTCCCCCTTCGCTCTGCACGGAGCCCGAGAGAGGGGTTGTCAGTGGGGCTCTGGGGCCCAGAGAGGATGAACATTACAGCCAGAGTCACACAGCCTGTCTCCTCCGTGGGGGCCACGCGCACCCTTACGTGAGTGGCTATTGCCAGTTGTTCAGTGGCTCATGGGAGAAAAACACGAGGTTGGGAGGCTGTGAGTTCACCAGGGTGAGATGTGTTCGCATGAAATAAGGATAAAAGCACGTGTTTCAGGAGGCTGTAGAGTCCTGGGGCTGCAAGCGGGGCAAGAGGAGCAGGCTCACCGTGTGTGGGGCCGGCTCCCACCCAGCCTGGGGCCGCCAGCACTGCGCACTCAGCCTGAGCCGTCTCCACCCGAGGGCTGGTCTGATACTGCCGGGACGGGGTGGGGGCACCCACAGCTCCAGGAGAAGGGCTGCGTCAGAAGGTGAGCCATGTGAGGATGGTTCCTGCTCCGGATTCCTGGCCAGCCTGACTGGGCACGGATTCAGACCCACTCAGTGTGTCCTCCAAGGCAGTTAATCAGGGCCTTAATAACTGGCTCCCCACGACGCATGCTGGGTAATTATCTGCTCACTTCTCCAGCTGGCCGGTGCAGATGCTGTCCTGGAGCGGAGGGAGCGGCGTCTGCAGGAGGCACAGCAATGGAGCGGGAACCACGCCTTCATGGTGCTGCCCTCTGCAGCCCAGGGGCCAAGCAGGACCTGCCACCTGAGCGTCCAGATGCCACCAGGGGCTTCACACCCGAGGACAGCCCCCACCACAGGAGCATCCTGACACCACCCTGGGGCTTCACACCCCGAGGTCACCACAGGAGCATCCTGACACCACCCTGGGGCATTATGCCTGAAGATAGCCCTGCGGTGAGATCATACAGACACCACCTGGGGCTTCACACCTGAAGACAGCCCTGATTTGACCATACAGAGACCACCCTGGAGCTTCACACCTGAGGACAGCCCCCACCACAGGAGCATCCTGACACCACCCTGGGGCTTCACACACGAGGACAGCCCTGCATGTGAGCATCCACACACCACCTGGGGCTTCCCATCCTGAGGACAGCCCTGGCAGATAGGGAAGGGCAGAGAGAATTTCAGTGCTTAGTTTTAACACTCATGGAGATGGAGTGCCTCTCATGGGCACAGGTAGTCTCCATTCTTCATTTTTTCTGAAGCTGACAGGATTCTCAGGAAGGCTCCTGTGTCTCCCCTCGCCTCTGACACTGGGGAGGGGCCTCTGAGAAGTCCGTCATAGAGGCTGAAGCCCTCCAGGACTGGCCTTCACCCTGCTGTGGCCTCTTGAGCATGAGCCCCCTCCGTGACCATGTCTGGGTGTATTTGTCATTTCAGAATTTCTCAGATGTTCCCCTTTATTTATTGCTGGAGAATGTTCAGTGCGTTGAATCCGGCCCTCTGCTCTCAAAGGGTGCCTTTGACACAGAAGTGCTGACTGAGAGTTTGGGGCAGGGGGCGCACGTGTGCGGTTTTCTGGGGGGATCTGAGGGGCCCTTGGGGACGGCTGAGGACTCGGCACAGCCCAGCTGGCTGGTGGACACCCTCTGCCCCACCGTCAGGCGCAGCCCTGCTGACTGGCTCCCTGAACCCAGAGGACCATCCGCATGCTTTTGGCTCTTCGTGTCCTTTTCGTCGGAGATGTGGAGAATGTTGAGACTGTCGGGTGCACACTCAAGACCCTGGACAGTGACGCTCTCACGGCCTGCCACCCCCAGCCTGCCCCTCCCTGAGCCCACGTTCCCTCCCTGCACTCCAGGTAAGTGATGGGGACGCAGAGGCCAGTGGTCCCCAGGGAGCCTCCGAGTGTCAGGCTCACCCGGGGGAGCAAGGTGCAGCCCCTGCTGTGGCCAGCTGAGCTGCACGGCCCAGACTCCTCCACGCTGAAGCCCTAGGCCTGGGGCGCCTCTCGGAATGGGTGGTCCTTCTATGCTCTGGACAGGCACGGTGAGGTCACTGGGACAGACGCAAGGGCACCCCTCTGCTGACGTGCCTGTGGGCAGAAAGCTCCGTGTTGGTGCCCCGTCCAGAGACAACCCCGGTCCCCTGGGCCTCAGGCGCGGCCTCCCTGCTCGTCTCAGCCTCCTCTCTAAGCCATGTCCTCCATCTGACCCCCTACACAGGGTCTCTGTCTACAAGAGGCAGATGCATGGAGCTCACTCCTCAGAGGGCTCCAGTGGACAGACCGTCTCCACGCACGGGAAGCGCCCAGCACCTGGCTGTCTCTGCACCCGGCCATGCTGTAGCCTACCCTGGAGGTTCTCACGACGTCTTCATCCGCCAGCTCGAGGCTGTTCCTCCTCCACATCAGCCCATGCCCGTGTCCTGGAGCACTGTGTGTCATCTGTGGAAAAATTGTTTTGACATGTACTGTGTATTACTCATGAAGAGAGCCTTCAGAGGATGCGTGTGAGCCTGAACTGTGATGGAAAGGTAACTGCGCCCTCGCTCTTAAACTCCTCTGATCCTCCAGGTGACGGGGTGGGGAGATGGGACCACCTCTGCCCTGAGCCATGAGAGCTGGGGATGAGGGAGAGCTGGTGTCTCCTCTGCAGCTGATTATGCTCTGAGAATCAGGAATTTGCAAACCTCAGCATTTGTTGGCTGCAGCTCTTCCCTCTTGAACATGTTTTTTCATTAAACTCTTCACTATCAGATAATTGTAGGGATATTAATACACCAGTTGTAAGAAATCCGGTGGAAAGGGTCCCTGTCTGCTAATCAGCTTCTCTAAGTGGCAACAGCCTGCAAACCTAGTGCCTTATGACCAGGGCAACGGCAGTCACTGCTCTTCAGTGGAAAAAAAAAAAATGAAGTCTTAGAATCCTTTAAGAGAATCTGTGAGTGCATGCTTAGTCACCTCAGTCATGTCCAACTCTTTGTGATCCTGTGGACCGTAGCCCTGCCAGGCTCCTCTGTCTGTGTGATTCTCCAGGCTCGAGAATATTGAAGTGGGTTTCTATGCCCTCCTCCAGGGGATCTTCCTGACCCGGGGATCGAACCCATGGCTCTTACGTCTCCTGCATTGGCAGGCAGGTTCTTTACCGCTAGCACCAACTGGGAAGGCCCTAAAGAAGAAGCAGAGTTGTGCACAATTAAATGCTTAAAGGAATTTGAATTGCAGGACACCAAGAGACAAAAATCAGAAGAAAAAAAAATTTTAGAGAAATACTTTATTTCCATAGTAAGCTTAACACTTCTTGTATTTACCATGATCAATCTAATTAATAATTTTTAACAAATAGTGTCAGTTGATTTAACACAGTGTGTATACATTCCAGCAGATCAGCCTGATGTGAAATGCAAAAAGTAGAATTTTAGTGAAACCAGGGATATAATGAGTAACAGAGGTCGAAGGATAGCTATGCAGAAATACAGACCATATGGGACACCGAGAGGCAGCTTTAAACACTCAGGACGGATCGTGCCTGCAGTCAGGGAGCTTCATGGGGCCAGTGTTGCCTAGTTGTTCATGCAAGCAATCGTCGGTTTCCCGTCATAACCTAGGAGAGCTGAGATAATTGCTCAGTGGGACGTATGAACGTGCAGTCAGAGGTGACGTTAAGGGTGCTGCTGAGCTGAGGGTCTTCCGGTGAATCACAACCGTGCCCTGGTGACTGCAGCGTGAGCACGAAGCCAGGACGCCTTAGTGTTCATCTGTCGTGAGTGGGGAGACGGAGCAGGTGACAAACGGAGGAAACGGACCAAGCCCAGGGCAAGACGTGACGAGGGGATCAGGGAGGCGGGAGGGGGCGTCGAGGGCTGGAGGGCTGAGACACGACTGCTAAACACTGGAAGAAGAGCTAAAGCTGGCGCTGCACGTGGAGACAAACGGGGACAGCCCCTTGGGAACCGGGGCTGCATACGTGCGGTCCTGGCTGCCGTGATGCTTTCACAGCGAAGATGGGCAGGCGCTGAGGAAACGTGAGCACGTCCAGGCGAGTCCCATCTGAGATCCTGGAAGTGTGAGGGGCATCCTGGAAAGATGGGTTTTCTAGTGGCTCTGGATGGAAGCCATGCTGCTCGGCATCTGTTAAACTGCTCTCTAAACGCAGCTGGGGCTGCACACCCAGCAGAGACTCGTCACAGAGAAATGTGGATCCAAACCTTCATCTGGAAGAAAGGGCCATTGAGCGAGAACGGAGTGATTCTGAAGCGTTTCGCAGGGTGGAGTTCCGTGGGTGGATCCTGGGCATTTTGGCTCCTGGAGGTAGCAGCACCTCCTCGCGGGTGTGGACGTGGAAACACCGTTTGTCAGGCCTCCTCCCTGGCCCCAGCAGAGGCACGCTGTTGTGTGCCTGCAGCCGCACAGCCGGCCCAGAGCAGGGCGCAGGCAGGAACCAGAGGGCCTGGAAGGCAGCTGGCGGGACAGGAGGTGAGGTGGAAACGGGGGTCAGCACGGGGCTTCTGGGGGGGGCGCCCCGTCCCCTCCCCAGAAGGAGCTGTGACCAGACACACTATCAACACAGCCGTTCCTCTGTCCTGGAAGCTGTCCGACTCTCCCAGTAAGCTGAGATGCGCACAGTCCTGACAAGCCGCTGGACTCAGGTGCGGGGGGTGGGGGTGGGGGAACTGCTCCCTGCTCCCGCCCCGCCCGCCTTGTGACCATCTGTCTGGTGGTCCTAAGCAATCACACCAGGCCTGGAATTACCAGCAGCTTCACTGCTGGAGGGAGCTTCTTGATTTGGGCCAGAGGGTGGTAAAGCCCTGCCAGTTAGCATCGTCTGAAATCAGTAATGGTCTCTGTGCTGAGTAAACAGGCATGCCCAGCTGTTCCCCTAGTCTAAGGTCCTTGGTTTGATTGTGACAAGCCACAGACTAGCTAGAAATTAATCAGGGAGACACAGAAAAGGCACAATGGGACTTCACCATCCCCAGTCTCCCCAGCGCTCAAGTCCAGAGAAGACCTGTGAAAGCTCAATGGAGCTCCAAGTGGGTATGGGCTTGAAACCACTTGGACTTTGAAAGCTCTCTTGAACCCAGAGACAAGTCCATTGGCAGAGGCAGGACACTTGAGTGCAGATTCTGACTGGTTGTTGGTTGAGCATAAGCTCTGCAGACACAGGGATGACCACTGGGAAGCTGGGCGGAGAGAGAAACAGCAACCAGAAAACCCCGAACAAGACAAACAAGATGTCAGCGGCTGCGGCTCCAGGGGAAACAGATGCCACCGTCATCCAGGAAAGACATAAACAAACAAGCAGCCAAACCAATGACCCTCCTGAGGGGGGATTGGAATCCAGATTCTATGCACTCTATTGCCTAACATATCCAGGATGGCTCTGCCACCGAAGCCAGATAGACATCACAAACAAAGGAAACGGCAGGCCGGCATCCCTTGTGCATATAGATGGAAAAACCCTTAGCAAAATTTTAGCAAGCTGAACCTAGCAACACAGAAAACAGATCAGTTGCCAAGTGGGATCTGTTCCAAAAATATAAAGCTGGTGAAACATCTGAAAACGATTTCATGAAGTCAATCATATTAATAGAACAAGGGACAGAAATCTACCTGAGCATCTCCAAGGATGCAAAAAAGCACTTGACGAATCCACCATCTACTTGGAGCAAAACACATTCAATTAAACTAGGAATAGAAGGGAACATTCTCGGCTTGATAAAGGACATTTACTAAAATCTCTCAGCTCACATCCCACTCGGTGGTGAGAGACGGAATTCTCTCCTCTAAGATAACAAACAGGGCAAACACAGCAAACCTCAACACAGCCGTCAGCTCGGAGCCGGAGGTTCCAGCCACACAACGGCAACAAGAAAGTCAGAGCCGTTGTGACTGAGAGGAAAGTGAAACTGTATGTGAAGATGGTCTGACTTTGTGTGAAGAGAGCATTGAAGGTTTGAGAGAAAAAACTACTAGACATAAAAAACAAGCTTAGCGATGCTGCATGATGTAAGATCGATGTAAGAAGCAGATTGCGTTTTCATTTATGGTGGTGTTCAGTTGCTAAGCTGTGTCCTACTCTGTGCAACCCCATGGACTGCAGTGCGCCAGGCTTCCTTGTCCTTCACTATCTCCCAGAGCTTGCTCACACTCATGTCCATTGAGTTAGTGGTGCCATCCAACCATCTCATCCTCTGTCGCCTCCTTCTCCTCCTGCCTTTATCTTCCCAGCATCAGGGTCTTTTTCAATGAGTCAGCTCTTCACATCAGGTGGCCAAAATATTGGAGTTGCAGCTTCAGCATCTGCGCTTCCAATAAATATTCAAGACTGATTTCCTTTAGGATTGACTGGTTGGATCTCCTTGCAGTCCAAGGGACTCTCAAGAGTCGTCTTCTCCAACACCACAGTTCAAAAGCATCAATTCTTCAGCGCTCAGTCTTTATTTATGGTCCAACTCTCACATTCATACATGGCTACTGGAAAAACCAAAGCTTTGACTATACAGACTTTTGTTGGCAAAGTAATATCTTTGCTTTTTAATAGACTGTCTAGGTATGTCATAGCTTTTCTTCCAAGGAGCAAGCGTCTTTTAATTTCATAGCTGTAGTCACTGTCTGCAGTGATTTTGGAGCAAAAGAAAATAAAACCTATCACTGTTTCCACTTTTCCCCCATCTACTTGCCATTAAATGATGGCCATGATATCGGACGCCATGACCTTCATGTTTTGAACGTTCTGTACGTGAGCTGTGAATAGTCTGAAAATGAGATTAGGAAAACCAGTGCGTTCACCATAGTTTCAAAAGAATAAAATGCTTAGGAGTGATTTTACACAAAACTTACAAGACTTAGACACTGAAAACTCCAGCATGTCCCTGAGCGAAATTAAAGAAGAGCTAAAAAGCCAAAGACACTCCATGTTTATGGATCAGACGACAATGCCATTAAGAGGGTTTTTCTCGGGGAGGGGAGTCTGGGGGAGAATGGACACGTGTGTGCGTCTGGCTGAGTCCCTTCACTTCACCAGGAACTATCACAACACTGTCGATCAACTATGCTCCAATACAAAATAAAAAGATTTTTAGAAACATTTTTTCTTCCTAAAGTAAGCTATAGAGTCAGAACAATCCCTATCAAGCTTTGAAAAATGGCTACTGACAAAGCGATCCTAAAAGGGACAAAGAATGTAAAGGACATAGAATAATCAAAATAATTTTGAAAAAGAAGAACAAGTTGGAAGATTTACTCTATCTTATATCAAAACTATTGCAAAGCTATAGTGAGTAGTAGTGTGATTTTGCCATAGAGGGAGGCGTCCAGATAAAGGCAACAGAACAGAGTCTGGAACTAAGCCCCTAATTGTGTTGCAACAGATTTTCAACAAAGGCATAAAGGCAATTCCGAGCTGGAAACGTGATCTTTTCAACAATTCTGTACCTCCATGCAGAAGAAACTATGTTTCTATCTTTAGCCAAGCCCCCAAATTAACTTGAAATGGATCATAAATTTAACTGCAGAAACTGTGGAATAAAACACAGGATCAGTTCTTCAAGACCCTGAGTTAGGCAAAGAGTTCTTAGACACAGAAACAGAAGCATGATTCATAGAAGAAAGGTAATTTTGATTTTATTAAAATTAAAACCATTGTGCTTCAAGAGATGCCATGAAGAAAATGGAAATACTTGACAGAGGCTTGGAGAAAATACTCGTAAATTGTATTTGGGGAAATTGGGCCTGTAGAAAAATTCTTACAGCGCCATCAGTTAAACAACTCAACTAAAAAAAAAAATAATAATCAGGGCTTCCCTGCTGCTGCTGCTGCTAAGTCGCTTCAGTCGTGTCTGACTCTGTGCGACCCTATAGACGGCAGCCCACCAGGCTCCCCCATCCCTGGGATTCTCCAGGCAAGAACACTGGAGTGGGTTGCCATTTCCTTCCCCAGTGCATGACAGTGAAACGTGAAAGTGAAGTCGCTCAGTCGTGTCCAACTCTTCGCAACCCCATGGACTGCAGCCCACCAGGCTCCTCCATCCATGGGATTTGCCAGGCAAGAGTACTGGAGTGGGGTGCCATTGCCTTCTCCCTGGTGGCTCAGTGGTAAAGAATCCACCTGCCAATGCAGGAGACACAGGTTCAGTCCCTAATCTGGGAAGATTCCACACACCAGGGCAACTAAATCCACGCTCCACGATTGCTGTGCCTGAGCTCTCGAGCCCGGGAGTGCTGAAACCGGGCACCGAGAGCCTCTGCTCTGCAGCAAGAGAAGCCCTTGGGATGAGAAGCCAGAGCCCCACAACTGAGAGCAGCCCCCGCTCTCTGCAGCTAGCGGAAGCCCGCACCACAGTGGAGACCCGGCACAGCCGGAAGCAAGGAAATAATAACTTAGAAAGTGAACAGGGCTCTGAATAGCCATTTCACTCAAGAAAATACGCAAATGGCTAAAAAGTGCCTGAGAAGTTTAACGTCATTTGTTGCCAGTAACACGCATATTAAAATTACACTGAGGTGGCTCTGTGGACCCCTCAAGGCCGTGGTGGAGAGCACAGAAGGACGGTGACTGGGCAGAAGAGGGGAGAATCAGTGACCCCAGGCGCTGCTGGCCAGAATGGAAGACAGAGCGGTCGTCTTGGAAAGTTTCTTGGCTATTTCTCCGAAAGCCCACATCACACTTACTGTCTAACCCAGCAAGGCCTTTCCTAGGAACCTCCCCAGAGATGAGGAGGTGTCCGCGCAGAAACATGTATGTGTAGACTTCATCATTCAGGATTTCCCTAAACTGAAAACAACTTTCAGAGGCATACATAGGTCAGAAAAATAAAAAGTGGTA
This sequence comes from Budorcas taxicolor, assembly GCF_023091745.1. Lineage (NCBI taxonomy): Eukaryota > Metazoa > Chordata > Mammalia > Artiodactyla > Bovidae > Budorcas > Budorcas taxicolor. Next base: position 49,700,601 of record NC_068932.1, on the reverse strand, counting down.
AAGCTGTATAATGGAATGCTATTTGGCTGTAACAAGCAGTCAGCTACTACTGTAGGCTACATCTAAAAATCACTATGTACATGAAGGAAGCCTAAAGAAATGTCTACATATTGTAGGATCCCATCTCTATGACATTTCCTGAAAAGGCGCATCTCTAGAGATGGAAACAAGACAAGCGGTTTCTGGGACTCGGCATGGGATCCTGGATCAACTGGAGATGGGCACGAGGGGACTTTGGGGTGATGGAGTGTGGGGACAGGTGCGCAGACTGTGAATCTATAAAATCAGAGCATCGCACACATGCTGGCAGGTGTCGCTTTGTCCAGCCTCCACTGCAGTAAAGCTGTGCTCACTACCCATGCCTTCTCCCTGGAAGTGGGCACAGGGACCTCCAGGGGCTCTGGAATCTGTGTCTGTGGTGACCCCACATCGGGGCAGCATTCTGCCACCTAGGGGCTCATGCAGCCTCTGGGGGTCTCTCTCCTCCCCCCGATGGCGTCCACTTCTCCTTTCCCCAGACACCAACCACACATTCTGATCTGAGGACGCGGCTCCTTCCCCCAGGGGCAGGGCTCGGATGCCGCCTGCCTGGTCCACTGTCCACCCTCCCCTCCGGTCACATCTCCTTTTCAGTATCCGCCACTCTCTTTCCTCTCCCACTGTCCCCCACGGAAGCCTCGGGACACACATTTCTAGGCCACGGGGGCAGATAAACAGGACCCTCTCAGCCAGAGGTACTGGTTCCCCAGGTCCCACCAGCCTGGCCTGTCCGGGAAGGAGATATGTCCACAGCTGCTGTGTGAGTCCCAGGATCCCACCCCACACTCCCCTGAGGACAGGTGACCTGAACAAATGAGTGACTTTGAACAAAGTCGCTCAGTGAGCAGGACGGCATCACAGAAAGACGCAGCTGAGATTCTATCTCAAATAGGAACCTCGAGCAGGCCAGGGAGTCAGCGATTCCAAAAGAGGCTGACCTGTCAGCAAAGCCAGCCATGAGCATCTCTGAGAAATCTTCAGTATTTCAGAAGGGAAAGGGGTCCGTTCGCCTGGTGGCTGATACCCACCCCCCAGCAATGCCCCTCCCCCAAGAACATACCTAGAAAGCAGTTCAGCTCAGTTCAGTTTGGTTGCTCAGTCATATCCGACTCTGTGACCCCATGGACTGCAGCACGCCAGGCCTCCCTGTCCATCACCAACTTCCAGAGTTTACTCAAACTGATGTCCATTGAGTCGGTGATGCCATCCAATCATCTCAACCTCAGTTGTCCCCTTCTCCTCCTGCCCTCAATCTTTCCCAGCATCAGGGTCTTTTCCAATGAGTCAGTTCTTCACATCAGGTGGCCAAAGCATTGGAGTTTCAGCTTCAACATCAGTCCTTCCAATGAATATTCAGGACTGATCTCCTTTAGGATGGACTGGTTGGATCTCCTTGCTATCCAAGGGACTCTCAAGAGTCTTCTCCAACAGCCCAGTCCAAAAGCATCAGTACACATATTTTAATGCAGCACATCGGGGCTGGGCATGGCTACACATGGACATCACCAGATGGTCAATACTGGAATCAGATTGATTATATTGTTTGCAGCCAAAGATGGAGAAGCTCTATACAGTCAGCAAAAACAAGACTGGGAGCTGACTATGGCTCACATCATGAACTCCTTATTGCTAAATTCAGACTTAAATTGAAGACAGTCGGGAAAACCACTAGACCATTCAGGTATGACCTAAATCAAATCCCTTACAATTATACAGTGGAAGTGAGAAATAGATTCAAGGGATTAGATCTGATAGACAGAGTGCCTGAAGAACGACGGACGGAGGTTTGTGACATTGTACAGGAGGCAGGGATCAAGACCATCCCCAAGAAAAAGAAATGCAAAAAGGCAAAATGGTTGTCTGAGAAGGCTCTACAAAGAGCTGAGAAAACAGACGCAAAAGGAAAAGGAGAAAAGGAAAGACGTATCCATCCGAACGCAGAGTTCAGAACAGCGAGGAGAGATAAGAAAGCCCTCCTCAGTGATCAGTGCAAAGAAATAGAGGAAAACACTAGAGTGGGAAAGACTTGACATGGCCTCAAGAAGATCGGAGACACCAAGGGAACATTTCGTGCAAAGATGGGCTCGATAAAGGACGGAAATGGTATGGACCTAACAGAAGCAGAAGGTATTAAGAAGAGGTGGCAAGAATACACAGAAGAACTGTACAAAAAAGAGCTTCATGACCCAGATAACCATGATGGTGTGATTAATTACCTAGAGCCAGACATCCTGGAGTGGAAAGTTAAGCAGGCCTTAGGAAGCATCACTACGAACAAAGCTAGTGGAGGTGATGGAATTCCAGTTGAGCTGTTTCAAATCCTAAAAGATGGTGCTGTGAAAGTGCTGTACTCAATATGCCCTCAAATTTGGAAAACTCAGCAGTGGCCACAGGACTGGAAAAAGGTGTTTTCATTCCAGTCCCAAAGAAAGGCAATGCCAAAGAATGCTCAAACTACCACACAACTGCACTCATCTCACATGCTAGCAAAGTAATGCTCAAAATTCTCCCAGCAAAACTTCAACAGTATGTGAACCAAGAACTTCCAGATGTTCAAGCTGGATTTAGAAAAGGCAGAGGAACCAGATCAAATTGCCAGCATCTGTTGGATCACTGAAAAAGCAAGAGTGCCAGAAAAACATCTATTTCTTCTTCATTGACTACATTAAAGCATTTGTGTGAATCACAACAAACTGTGGAAATTCTTAAAGAGATGGGAATACCAAATCATTACCATCTTTCACCTGACCTGCCTGCTGAGAAACCTATATGCAGGTTAAGAAGCAACAGTTGGAACTGGACATGAAACAACAGATTGGTTCCAAATTGGGAAAATAGTTCGTTAAGGCTGTATATTGTCACCCTGCTTGATTAATTTCTATACAGAATACATGTTGCTAAGTGCTGGACTGGATGAAGCACAAGCTGGAATCAAGATTGCCAGGAGAAATAGAAAAAACCTCAGCTATGCAGATGACGTCACCCTTTATGACAGAAAGTGAAGAGAAACTAAAGAGCCTCTTGAAAGTGAAAAAGGAGAATGAAAAAACTGGCTTAAAACTCAAAGTTCAGAAAACAAAGATCCAGCTCCATCACTTCATGGCAAATAGATGGGGAAACAATGGAAACCGTGAGAGACTTTTATTTTCTTGGGCTCCAAAATCACTGCAGATGGTGATTGCAGCCATGAAATTAAAAGATGCTTACTCCTTGAAAGAAAAGCTATGATCAACCTAGACAGCATATTAAAAAGCAGAGACATTACTTTGCCAACAAAGGTCCATCTAGTCAAAGTTAATGTTTTTCCAATAGACATGTATGGATGTGAGTTTTGGACCATAAGGAAAGCTGAGCACTGAAGAATTGATGCTTTTGAACTGTGGTGTTGGAGAAGACTCTTGAGAGTCCCTTGGACTGCAAAGAGATCAAACCAGTCAATCTCAAAGGAAATCAGTCCTGAATATTCATTGAAAGGACTGATGCTGAAGCTGAAACTCCAATACTTTGGCCCCTGATGCCAAGAACTGGCTCATTGGAAAAGACCCTGATGCTGGGAAAGATTTAAGGCAGGAGGAGAAAGTGATGTCAGGGAACCAGGTGGTTGGATGGCATCACCGATTCAGAGGACATGAGTTTGAGCAAGCTTCAGGAGTCGGTGATGGACAGGGAAGTGTGGTGTGCTACAGTCCACGGGGTCACAGAGTTGGATATGACTGAGCAACTGGACTGAACTGAAGTTGGGCTGCAAAGCGTCAAACCCAGCAGTCATTTTCCAGGGCCAGAGTTAGGCTTGCGAGCACCCCTCTCCCAGAATCATCTCTGCAGGCTGTCCAAGCACATGGGAATCTGCAGGAGAGGAGAAGGTGCTTCTCATTTTTAGAAACACGCTGCAGATTCAGACTCCGCCAGAGCTCAAATTCCTCACCTGGATCCCCCAGGGACGCTCTTGACCACTTTTAGAATTTAAATTGAATCTTCAAACATTGTAATTATTGGCTTTCCCCTTCAAATTGAATGCATTTTGTAAAAGCTGCATTTGTGGAATACAGATTTGGAGGAGATGGATTTTTCAAAGCCCAGGATTCAGTTAAATCTAGAGAGTGATATTTTGACAGGGAAGCGTTCACATGCAGTTGCATGTCTGAGTTGGCTCGTTATTCTTTCTTGAGCACATTATGGAGAAAGTCATTTGACTGGCGGCTCGGAGACCCCACAGACCCACGAGATGCCGTCCATGCTCTGGGTCCCGGTGATACACTGACTGGTTTGCTCCTGCCCTGGGAGATTGTTAACATCTCAGCACCTGAGGACACTGAGTTACTCTTTTTCCTACCTCGTCTCTGAAAGACCACCATCAGTTAGAGAACACAGGTGCTGCTGCAGAATGGATTCAGTGGCCTGAAATACTGACTCTTTCTTCCAAGAAATCACATCTCACAAAAGTACCTGAACAGTTGTTGTTCAGTTGCTAAGTCAGCTCTGAATCATTGTGACCTCATGGCCTGCAGCATGCCAGGATTCCCTGTCCTTCATTATCTCCCAGAGTTTGCTCAAAACTTATGTCCGTCGAGTTGGTGATGCCATCCAACCATCTCATCCTGTGTCGCCCCTGTCTCCCCTTGCCCTCAATCTTTCCCAGCATCAGGGTGTTTTCCAGTGAGTCCACTCTTCACATCAGGTGGCCAAAGTACTGGAGCTTCAGCATCAGTCCTTCCAATGGACTGTAGCCCACCAGGCTCCTCTGTCTGTGGATTTCCCAGGCAAGGATAATGGAGTGGGTAGCCATTCCCTTCTCCTAGGGATCTTCCTGACCCAGGAATGGAACCCAGTTCTCCTGCATTGCAAGCAAATTCTGTATTATCTGAGCCAGCAACTGAATCATCGGCAAGACCTAATCGCTTTTATGTTAAAAACATGAGGCTTTAATGAGGTTAAGTTACTCCTCTTCATATCTAAGAAAAATGACCCAAGTACGTTTTATCAGAATTTTTTAGATAAAAATTTAAATATATAAAAATACGTGCCCTGATTGCATAAAGTTTAACATTGAGAGATGAGAATTCACAATTAGGAAGAGTTATGCTTTGCTTCGTATAAAAACTCTGATTTCATTTGGATACCTTCCAATAGACGTAACCCTGAAAGGACCATGCGTCTGGTTAAAAGAGCTTTACCTTGTTGACAACGCTGAGGGTGGAAATGGCACCAGAAGATAAGGAGCCTTTGCTGTGAGTTTCGAAAAGAGATGAAGAGGAGGCCACTGGGAAGCTGCAAACATGCTCGGTAACGAGGGGCCTGGTCAGGCTGAGTGCGCTGCGGGGGCAGCTTCATGAGATGAGTCAAGACAAAAATCTTCAGAGACTGTGGTCAACATAGCAGCTTATCTCCTCTGCAAGAAGAATGTACTGGAGCTGAGGGTCAGGAGCCTGCAGCAGCAGGGTCTCCTTCCCTCCCGGGGTCCCATCTGCACACCAAGGCCCTCCCGGGGCCCCCATCTGCACACCAAGACCCTCCCGGGGCCCCCCATCTGCACACCAAGACCCTCCCGGGGGCCCCCATCTGCACACCAAGACCCTCCCGGGGGCCCCCATCTGCACACCAAGGCCCTCCCGGGGTCCTCCATCTGCACACCAAGACCCTCCCCAATTTTTCTGACCTGCACAATCATCACCTGCCTCCTGGTGGGCAGTAGACATGTGCAATTAAACTATTGGTTCTACTACATAATTTTCATAAGCCCTTCCTCTAGTCTCAGTAATCTGGCTACTCACAGGCATTTTATCACAAGGCAAGCAACTTTTACTGCCAAGAATTTATGTTACCTAAGTTAATTGAACCCAATTATGATCCAAACTACAATGTTTAGCTGCCTGCACTTTTCTGTCGTTCCTTGAAACAGGGACATTTATGGCGAGGGAGAATGGCCAACCACAGGCTCGCCGACAGTTTGTAAGAGATTTTAGAATCAGTAACTTGCACGTTAGCCAAAGCATGTTAAAAGCCAAACAATTATGACGATGAGATACATACTCATACTCCAGAATGCCACACAGAAACGAACATAAAAGAAATCTTTCCTGCAGCAAGAACAGGTGTACACATTTGAATCAAAGTAAGCAATACTCAGGGCACTATCTTGACCCTGGGAAAGGCAGTGGTGGACACCGGGGAGCTTTGGATGATCAGAGTCTTCAGCATATGGGGAAAATCTGGTCACTGAAGTCTGTCCCTGCTGACGGCCGTCACCATGGCGGCACAAATTCGTGATTTGGGAAGATGGTATAGAGAAACGGAAGGTGAGGGGTAAGAAGGAGGGGAGGGAGGGAGGAAGAAAGGGTGGCTGTTGCTTGACGCTTTAAGGAAATCTGAAGAGACCTTTTTTTTTTTTTTAATCCCAGATCCAAACATTGTAGATTTGAACATAATTTGTTTAGCCTAGATTATTAATGCACAGTTCAGTCGCTCAGCTGTGTCCGACTCTTTGTGACCCCATGGACTGCAGCACACCAGGCTTCCCTGTCCATCACCAACTCCTGGAGTTTACTCAAGCTCATGTCCATTGAGTCACTGATGCCATCCAACCATCTCATCCTCTGTCGTCCCCTTCTCCTGCCCTCAATCTTTCCCAGCATCAGAGTCTTTTCAAACGAGTCAGCCCTTCCCATCAGGTGGTCAAAGTATTAAAGGTTCAGCTTCAGCATCAGTCCTTCTAATGAACACCCAAGACTGATCTCCTTTAGGATGGTCTGGTTGGATCTCCTTGCAGTCCAAGGGACTCTCAAGAGTCTTCTCCAACACCACAGTTCAAAAGCATCAATTCTTTAGCGCTCAGCTTTCCTTATGGTCCAACTCTCACATCCATACATGACCACTGGAAAAACCATAGCCTGGACTAGATGGACCTTTGTTGGCAAAGTAATGTCTCTGGTTTTTAATATGCTGTCTAGGTTGATCATAGCTTTTCTTCCAAGGAGTAAGCATCTTTTAATTTCATGGCTGCAGTCACCATCTGCAGTGATTTTGGAGCCCAGAAAAATGAAGTCTCTCACTGTTTCCATTGTTTCCCCATCTATTTGCCATGAAGTGATGGGACCAGATGAAATGATCTTAGTTTTCTGAATGTTGAATTTTAAGCCACCTTTTCCCCTCGCCTCTTTCACTTTCATCCAGAGGCTCTTAGTTCGTCACTTTCTTCCATAATGCACACCCTTGGTTTTTCCCAAAGTCTTAATTTGGATTAGGGAAGACAAGGGGAGTCCAGTCTCTCCTCCTCAGTGACTTATGAGTGAAGGTTGCTCTTTGCTGACCAGGAGATGGTTCCCAGGTTAGGACCAGAGGACGCTGTGTCTCAGCAACTGAACAAGTGACTCGAGCGGATAGGCAGGGCCATGGAGTCTGGCTCGGTGACCACCTTCACACGTAGCACCTCTCCATCTCTGAACTCCAGAGCCAGGCGGGGGCATCTTTCCCCAGGTTTAGACCCCTGATAGGGAATCTGCCTTTTCTGAATGCTTACTATGAGCCAGACACCCAAATTCATGATTTAAATGCTTCAGTGTCTCTAACGACCTCACGATGCTGGTCATCCAATCCACACCTGTAGACTTGGGGCCGACGAACGCGGCCACACCTGCATGGGTACTCTGTGATGACCTGGGGCTCCACTGTAACCCAAGTGGGACTCACTTTGAGCTTGACAACCACCAGCTCCAGTAAGTCTGCAGACATATGCAGCCAAGCAGCTGAGGACATGCCATCAGCAGCGGTCACCCAGTGGGACTGAGTTCTCCCATCTTAGTCCCCCTCCAATACAAGGCAAGTCTGGGGGGCTCAGGCCCCAGATGCCCTGGGGCAGCCCCAGCTGTGGAGGGGAAGGAGTTCTAGGCAGGGATGGAACGTGGTGGGGGTGGGGGGCTAAGACCCCCCAGGCAGACACGCTCAGCAGGACGCCGCCCAGGGGATTGAGGGGGACAGAGGGAGTGAGTGAGAGGACCGGGGGGCTGCATCGCGGCAGGTGTAGAGCAGGGCCTGGCGAGAGCTCCAGGAGAGCCTGGACCAAAGAGGCACAGCAGCCCTGGCCAGTCTAGTCTGCTGGTCTCAGGACCGGGAGCCTGGCGGGCCCTCGGGCCGGGTCCTGCGAGCGTGACCACAGACCTTCAGGCGTCATCAGCCCCTCCTCCTCAGGACAAACTGCCTTGCCTGCAGAGCTGACTGTGGCGGCAAGCTAGGGGCTGGTGCAGGCCAGGCTGCAGGGCTGTGGGCCTGTGCAGCAGGGCTTCTGGGACAGTAAAGCTCGGGGCCGAGTGGGCTGCCCTGGGGGGAACGTGCCATCAGGCAGCTTGGTCATTGACAAGGGGTCCTCCCTGCTGTCATTGTCAGCCCCAGCCCACCCCCTCGGCCCACCCCATACTGTTCCTACTTCTCTGGGTGCCCGAGCAGCAGTGATTCAGAATCATTTCTGTCTTTGGATGGCCCCCAGCCGCTCGGCTCACTCTCTGGGGTCTGCAGCCCAGTTCTGGAGTTGGCTCGGGGTGATGCTTCCCTGGGCTCTCAGGCCAGCAGCTGTGCTCACTGGGTCCTGACCTGCTGTTCTCCTGTGCAGACCCTCTGCACGTGTGTGCATGTGTGTGTACAGGCCAGTGCCGGGTGAGTATGTGCCTGCATGTGTGTGCAATGCATGTGTGTGTGTGCATGCATGTGTGTGCGTGTGCACACACCTGTGTTAGAGCTGAAGAATTGGAAGGGGCTGGCTGTCCATGGACTGCCTCACATGGTGTAAGGAGTGTGATTGGCTGTCTGGGCTGCCAATCATCTCTGCCTCTGGGGAGAGACTCCAGGGCTGGAAGCAGAAACTGGTTTCTGGCAAAATCTCCTGCATCCCGCAGTCCGCTGGCCAGGCCCCAGGGTGGGGAGAAGGGGGCTGCTCGGCCACTTGCAGAAGGGGCTCCCAGGGCTGAAGGCTGAATCCCCCATGGGCTTCCTGTCGGGGAGCCCAGGCTGGGGTGGAGCCCCTCGGGTCCTGGGTGAACTGGGGAGGACTCTGGATGAACTGGGGAGGACTGGCCGCTTCCGGTGTCTGGCTCCTCTGCTGCCACTGACTTCATAAGAGCTGGATGAGGCCCCAGATTTTATCACGTCCTTAAGGCAATCTCAGAACAGGGAATGGCATTTCCTTCACTCAGGGAGGAAGAGGGGGAATTGGGATCCCAACCTACGGCATTTTAATCAATTACCTGAAGTACTGAGGGTCTCCCAGGTGGTGCAGTGGTATAAGGGATCTGCAGGCCTGTGCAGGAGACCCAAGGGACACGGGTTCAATCCCTGGGTTGGGAAGATCCCCTGGGGAAGGAAATGGCAACCGACTCCAGTATTCTTGCCTGGAAAATCCCATGGACAGAGGAACCTGGCGGGCTAGAGTCCACGGGGTCACAGAGTCAGACACGACTGCACATGTCCGTGACCCCATGAGAGTCGGACACGACTGCACGCACACACCACCACAGTGTGTGTTACGGTTTGTGCGTCCACACGTGCCTATGTGCTGTTTTATTCATTTTCACTTTCGCCTTATATTTTAGGAAGCTACTGAATTCTGAAGGATTTAGGAATGTTGATTTATGAGGGGCGTTGCTGCTGCTGCTAACTCGCTTCAGTTGTGTCCGACTCTGCGTGACCACATAGATGGCAGCCCACCAGGCTCCCCCGTCCCTGGGATTCTCCAGGCAAGAACGCTGGAGTGGGTTGCCATTTCCTTCTCCAGTGCATGAAAGTGAAAAGGGAAAGTGAAGCCGCTCAGTCGTGTCCAACTCCTAGCGACCCTGTGGACGCAGCCTACCAGGCTCATGAGGAGCATCATTCCTTATAATCATATTCCACGTTAAAAAATGAAATATTAAGACAATTAACTGAATTCTTGATGCTGCATTTAGCTAACACATTACTTTCAGAGATCTCAGCACTCCGTGTCAGTGCTTAAATATAGGATTTTAAAACGTATTTGGTAAAGTGTGAGAGCATGTTGAAGAGCCAGGCCCTGTGATCCCACTCTGTGTGACGATGATGAAGCCTCGGTGCTATTTCGATGGGACACGGCGACGGCTCTTCACCAAGTGACAAAACAAGCAGTGCGGAGTTTTGGAAGGGAAGCTGAAGTTCATGTTCCAACCTCAAGGAATGAATTAGAGCTGCCATAAAAAGCACGCAGGCAAGTTAATTGAAGGGTGCAATGTGTCCTCCCGATCTTGGTTGGGGGGCTTACTTACATACTTGATGCAAGAGTCCAGGCTTGGAAGCCTCAGGATTAAGGACGTGAGAAACACATCCCCAGAAACAGCTTCTCCTCATAACAAAGTTCACTAGCAAATTGTGGAAATGCCATATACATTTTATGTCGTACCATGTAATTATTCATTTGGCCTACTGCAGTCCATGGGGTTGCAAAGAGTCAGACATGACTGAGCAGCTGAACTGGATACAATTATTTATAGTTGTAATTATATAAATGTATATTTTAAAGTATCCATTTAAAATTATATATAAGATACCCACATATGTCTATCTATAAATCATGCAAAACGTGCAGTGTGGTTTCTGCCCCGTGTCTATTTTCCTTTGCTCTCCCCACTGAGGACAGGCTTCCCAGGGCCAACATGGCGCCTGACACGGGGAAGTTAGTCAAAGGCCGCAGCGGCCCCGACGCTTCCAGCGAGCGGTCAGCACCTGCTCTGTACCAGAGTCTGTCGTGCCCACACTTTTCTGTACGCTGCTCCATGCATTTTCACTTTCCCTTCATTTTTCCTAATCAATTACTCGAGAAAATTTAGAAATGTTGACTTACAAGGAATATTAGTCTTCCTTCCTCTTGGAGAACATTGAATGGATGTCTCCATCCTGAAACAGTTGTCTGACTGTCTGTCTATACTCAGCGGTCTCTGAATGAGTCACCAGCTCCACACAAACACATCGCACCCAAAACACCTCTAATTATGCACAATGACATCAAGCTCATTAACTCGCGGCCTGTTGGTCCAAACCTCCATAGGGATCTGGTGGCACTCAGCCAACCACAGGAGCTGTATTTGGATCAGTATTTGGAACCCAGTTACTTCTTATCTGTGACTGATTTATGACATCGAAGAGACAAAGGGATGGGGATTCCCTGGTGGTCCACTGGTTAAGGCTCTGCACTTGCACTGCAGGGCGTGAGGGTTCGATCCCTGGATGGGGAACTAAGGCCCCACATGCTGAGTGCTGTGGTCAAAAAACAGGAAACATGTACAAAGGGACGGAGGTGCCAGGTGTGCCAACGGTTATCCTGATGGAGCCGCAGAGCCTGTGGTCCAGGGGATGAGCCTGCTCCCGTTCCAGATGAGGAAATCAGGGCTCTGGTCTGGGGAGACACAGAGGGGACCCAGAACCCATCAGAAGGACCTGGAGGCTCAGGCGGGGGCCTCTCGCCCGGCAGTGGCCTCACCTCCCGCCTGCTGGCTCCTGATTTCCCAGCGCTTGGAAAACGTTACAGAACACTTGAATTCTCAACATCAGATCAGAAACTCTTCTATTTTCCTATCATGCTATCTATCTTGATAACTTTTTGATCTAACTTACACGGCCCGAATCCCCAAAATGTGTTTTGCCAGCTGGCACGGCTTTATTGAGCTATACATCACGATGGTGACATTGCTGCTAACTAACCAGCCACAGTTACAGATGGCAGCGATGCGTTCTCGGAGACCCGGGCCAGGCAGATGATAGCAAATGCAGTTTTTTAATGGTCTTTCCTTATTTGGTTTTGAAAATGACAGGATATCAACCAATGTGTTCCATAATTCCAGAGACTAATAATACCGGAAGGTTTTGTTTTCTCATTAAAGATGAATGGCATTGACATTTAAACAGATCACTTCCAATAGGTCCTTGGGACTTCAATCAGGTAATTATTAAGAATAGTTTCCAGCACATTGCAGCCCAGCCACATACATCTAGACGTGTGATTCACAGGGAGAGAACCATGCCTGCTCATCATTTCTGCCTTGCTGGGGCTGCCATGGGGGTCGTCCCAGAATCCCCTGGGAAGAGCGAGGCTGGGCCGGTAAAGACTGTCATTCCAGCGAAGGTTCCTTTAGAGCCTGGAGTGACCCTGTCGATGTGCCCGGTCCTGCCCCAGGGAGTAGGCTGGCCTGTCTCCTCATCTCAGGCTGTTTCCCGGACCATCTTTCTCATGCCACAGCTCTAGCTCCAGAGGACCTGCCTGGGTTCCAGCCTGGTTCCAGCCCCTGTCCCCTGAACATTTGTCTCCCTGGGTGTTGAGCCCAACCTGTGTTAACAGCAAATCTCACAGGTTGGAGTAATACACTGAATGATGGTGCGCCTACTGCTCTCCTTGCTGATATGTATTGAATAGTGTATGATAACCAAGTTTCAAGAACAAAAGCCTTCTTTGCTTGCTGCCCTCGAGGACTCTGGAAGTCTCCATACATTAAAGAGTTACTTCCTGGGCTTCTTTCCTGTCAGAGTTTGCTTTTCATCACAGAGGAGCTATGTCGGCTTTACTCTATCTATTTGTCCAGCTGGTTGCAGCTGTGACACTCTAGGTAATTACACACACACACACACACACACACACACGCGCGCGCGCGCGCGCGCGCGCGCGCGCGCGCAAAAGAAGCAGACATCTGGTAAACCCACTGGTCTCTTGACTCTAGTTGAATGTTACACAAGGCTTCCCTCATTGCCTCAACTCCGAACCTCCAGTGTGCCCTACTTCCTGGCTGTGGAGCCCCCTTCATCAGAGTCCAGCAGCTACAGGTGCCTCCCTCGGCCAGGGGCTGTCTCCCTGCATATCAAAGACCAGGAAAACCTCGACCTCACCCTTCCTCCCCGTGGCTGTGTCTCTCTCTCAAGATGCTCCACCTCTTCCCTGTTTCAACGCAGGCAGCTCTGTTTTGTCCCTTCTATGGGATAACGTTTCCCCTCTCACTTCTAAAGGTTCTCAACAGAAAGGCAGAAGTCGCTGTGCGTAGTTCTGCTCTGTCCTTGTCTCCCTTGGAACCGGGCTTCCAGACTTCAATCTTGATTCGATTCTTGAATCCGAGTGTCACTAGCGCCATGGTCTGGCCTCTCACTCTTGTGGCCACATAGGTATGATGGCCCTCCCTGCGCTCACCTGAGTGCACGACCCCCGCACAGCCCCTCCCTGCGCTCACCTGAGTGCCTGTCTCCCTTACAGCCCCTCCCTGCGCTCACCTGAGGGCCCCTCTCCATTACAGCCCCCCACCTCTGTGCTCACCTGAGTGCGTGTCTCCATCACTCACTGGTACAGGTGGTGATGAGTGTCCTGGCTGCTGTCCACAGGGCTCCCCAGACCTCTCTGGTCAACTTCCTGGTGGCTCCAGCAGTGGGCCAGTGAGGGGGTAACCCTGAGTCAGTGTTGAAAGGACACAGCCATTCACGCTCACTTAGTGGTGAGCGCGGCTGGCAAGCTGGTGGCCCTGGTTCCTCCTCCTGCTCTAGCCCAGCACCCGGGGCACAGAGGACCCTGTGACACCACGTGCAGCCCGAGAGCCCGGGCTTGTCTCACCCTGAGTCCCTCCCTCAGGGCTCCTTCCACCCTCGAGTCTGCGGCCAGGTGGACTTGGCCCGTGTCTCTGGGCTCCAGGCCCCCCAGGCCTCTCAGCGCTCCTCTCCCAGAGCCGAGGCAACCTTCCCACTCCTCTCTGCAGATGTCAACTGAACTAAACACACCCTAGACCAAATTCACCACCTCCACAAAGGTCATTTCTGATTCACTCTGTATGTGAAGTCACAAGCACTCTCTCCATTCCAAAGACCTGTGAGAGGTGTCCAGCAGTGAGATGTGATCACATCACAAGGAGCTGGCAGCTTACCAGGGTGGAGGTCCTCCCAAAAGGAGGGAGGGGTAGGGCGAGCAGGAGTGGGGAGGAGAAGCAGGTGGAGCAGGACGAGGTCAGGACGACAATGCCCTGCCGAGCACCCTGCCCCGGCCCTGAGCCCTGGCTGCCCTCAGAGCTGATGGTATGGGCATCGGGACTCTGAGGTCCCTGCCCCGTACTCGCGTCTTCCTGGCTTCAAGGAGAAGTTAAACAGTGCATGGTGGGATGTGCAAGGTTAGAGCAGGGTCGTGGCCATCCCAGCCCTACAGGGGGAAGGATGAAGGACCAGCTCCAGGTCTGAAGGAGGGCCAGGGAGGACCACACACTGCCCCTGCTGGCTTCCTCCCGAACAGGCCAGCCCTGTCTCGGTGCAAGGACTTTCGTTCAGAAATGCAAACAACACAGCGTCCATTTGCTGACATCTTCCAGTTCATGTTTAAAAAAAAGCATAATTAAGGGTTTAATTAGTTCATGTGGGGCCACAGGTGAGTGTCATTAGTGCAATGCCGGGCTGCACCTGGAACTTGTAAATGGTTTTTTTTTTCTCCTGTGCTGAGTCTGATTGACTGTAGCCATTAAACTTTTCCCAATTTAAAGCTGAACTTCAAGTAATAAAGCTGGCTACGTTTGTTTTTAATATGAGGAATTAGAGCCTGATGATGGCAGATCACGCTCAGGCTCTGATTAGTTATGGGAGCCACAGCCTCCATTGGCAGATCCTGGAGAAAATTACACAGAAAAATTGCAAAGCAGGTGGAATGTGGTTGGAAGGAACAAGGCTGCTTAGGACACACATTTGGCTCAACTGTAGCTGTTTCTAAAAGGTAAAGAATCCAACGATCACTTTCAGGAAAGAGAAGCTACAATAGAGGCTTCTCTGTTGCAGAAGAAGACATTTTCTCATGTGAGATCCCCTTGTTGTATGTCTCAGCACCTGTAACTTGCATCCCTAGCCCACATCCCTAGCCTACAGGCCTAGACTACATCTCCAGCCCACATCCTGAGCCCAAACCTGCATCTGTAACCTATACCCCTAGCCCACATCCTGAGCTCGTATCCATAGCATATGTCTCTAGCCTACATCCCTAGCCTGCATCTCTAGCCTGCATCCCTAACCTGCATCTCTAGCCTGCATCCCTAAGCTGCATCTCTAGCCTACAAGGAGAAGCTGACCTTGCTCTAGCAGCACCATTGCAGACTCTCAGAAAGAGGGGCCAGGCCTATCCTGAGATGCTTTCCAATCCCAGGTCCCAAAGACAGGCCTGGCCCCCTTTTCACCATCACTCCAGGCTGCCAGTGTGTCCAGTGAGGGGGGAGATGTATCATAAATCAATATATCTCTTGCACTCACAGGCACGTACACTCATGTATGAATAAAGGAAACCAGGGAATCAATAAATTTTAACCTGAAAATATAAAATATGGCTAAATGTGCAAGCAGGGATTTATAGTTAAAAATGCAAGTTTTAACGATTTTACATTTTATTTCCCATTTCTGCTTTCAGTCTCTATAAGCGACAGGGGAACCGTCTGTGCAGACCCAGGCAGCTCACGGGACGGGGTATGTTTCTGCTCCCCCTGCTCTCCAACCTGGCTCCAGGCTCTGCTGCAGCCAGGGCAGTCTCGCTGAGGGGTCTTCACAGCTCTCTGTGCTGCCCCCCAACCACGGGGGCCCCTTCATATCCCCCCCAGTGTGCTCAGTGTTGAGCCCTCATTGAGCGTTGCATGAATGACTGTACCAAGCTAAAGAGTAAATTGGTCCATGCAAGTGCATTTTCCAGAGTTAAAGCTCTTTCCTTGTGACTCAAGCTTATTCCTTCAGGCATCATTCTTTCTTTTTTTCATGTTACAAATCCAAAAGGAAATCCTTCAGGCTCTCCGATCTTCTTGGAGCCTTCCGGTTGGCTTGGTGGCTCTGCCTGGAGGCCAGCATGACCCTGATTCCAGCAGGTGCAAAACCCGATCCCCTTTTTGCTTCCTCGAGACCCAGCCTCCCCCTCTGCCTGCTCTCTCCCTCACTGTTCACCTGGTTACAAACCCAGGAGCCTGGGTGTCGTCTCCTGGTTCCCTCTCTGCCTCCCACCTCCCACCTGTCACATGGGGGTCCACACCGCTCTCCACCCCCTGAGGTGGATTCGGGAGGCCTCCTGGTGAGTGCAGCCACGGGCAGGCATCAGAAGGAGACAGACAGTGAGGGGACAGTGAGTCGGCCTCCTCTCTCCCCTCTCCTCCGTGCTCCACCACCTCCCTGCCGCTCCTCCCCCTTCCTTCCCCCTCCCCCTTCTGCCTCCCCTCCGTCCCTCTGGGTCAGCAAGGGTGACTCGACTCCTTTCTTCAAGACCAGGGTGCCTTTATGTGACCCTCTATGGGGCATGTCCAGGACAGAGGAACTAGAAAGGGCCCACGACAGGTGACCCTGTGGTTGACAAGGTGATGCTGGGCTGCTTAAGAGTATTTCTGACATAAGAACCAGGTTGCAGAGACAGCAGAAGGCTGGTGCAGGGCTTATCGTTGGGCCCAGTGAGGGGAGCAGTCAGCTACATAACCCGAGGGCCCACTGAGGAACGATAATGTGAGGTCCCCCATTCAAAAGCTATTAGGACTTTCAGGATGGCAGTGACAGAGCCCAAGGCCAGTGGCGGGCTCTTGGAGCACCAAGCTCATTCCCTGTGTGCACCCCCTGCCAGGAAGCCGGCCATGCCCAGAAGCGGTAGCTCGTTTCATCTGAGGGTGGGCTTTGGACTGAGCGGGCAAGGTTGCTGAGGGATGATCCAACCCAGGGCCGCCCTGGGCCCTTCCTCACCCCGCAAACAGGGGCACATCAGCCATGAAGCGTGGTTATGTCTCAGAAGAGACGGGTGCTCCTCAGACGCCCACGTTCAGACTCCGCACCAGGAGTCAGAAATCCCGCTCCTGCCACCAGCATCTCTCATGTGGAGGCACAGCTGACCTCGAGGGGCTCCTCTGAGACCCTCCTCTGGGTCTGGGGGCACGTGGCCCCAGCCTCCAGAGCCACTATGCCCCTGACCACGGACTTCTGCAAAGCTCTGCTTTTAAGGGCTGCATTTTTAGGGTGAGGCAGCGTGCACGTTTGCGCGTAATTCACACTTAGTTTATGTCCAGAGTGTTCTCTGAAAGCAATTCTACAGGAACTGTCATTTTCCCATTTTGAAATTTACTGCGTTTTTAAGCTGACTTTTGATTAAAAATACCTTGTTACATTTCACTCTGGTGAAGTCATAGATCAAGAGAGCTGCAACATATTTCCAAGGTCCTAGAGAAAACACTGCTGGTAACTTCAGTAGCTCAGATCATAAAAGAGGGGAGCTTTGCTTGTGTCTTATGTAACAGCGTAGAATACGGGGCCGCTTGCCTGCTACTTTTGTAAATAAGATATGATTCCCAAGGGATGGAGGGGTTTGGCCCTTTGGGAGGACTCTGCTTTGGGAGGACGGTGGTTGGTGGTTCCTGGCTCACTCTGGTGACACTGTGATTGAAGAGCCGTGGGACAGGGGCGAACATCTGGGTCTTCCCCTTAGACTAAGTGTGCCCAGTTTGCTGTTTTATGTTGTGATTTGGGGTTAAGGCTCACAAAGAGGGGAGGCAGGTGCAGGCAGGTGGCAGCAGTGCCCGGGTTCACTCCAAAGAAGGTGCCAGGGAGCTGGGTCCCGCTGACCACGGCACTGGACACCACAGCCAGGCGGCAGGCAGCGTCATCCTGCTGTATCCAGACCCGGTCCCCACGTGGGCTCCGGCAGGGGGCATCCTCCCGCTGGGAGCTTGTCCGCTTCCTCACCCAGGCCTGGGACATCCCGAGAAGGAAGCCGCCTAGACTCAGCACATGCTGGCCGGGGACTGTGTCTACCATCAAAGAAATGTGTATTTTGAAATTAGCCAAAAAAGGGGCTGGGCTGTGGGGCCTTGCCATTGTAAGCTTTTTATAAATACTTAGTAAAACCCTAATTTAGAGCATGAAGTGATTGTGGCGCCCTTCATTTGAGTGTGCAGGTAAGTACAAATCTAAGTGCCAAGCCTGGGGAGAAAGGGCACCAGGTCTGTTTCAGTTCTCACAAGGGCCCCTGGGGGCTGAGTGAAGGGCAGTTGGGCCAGGGTCCTCCGACCAGGAGGGCCCATGCCCTCCCCGGCAAGCTGGTCTTTCCTGCGCCCTGCGCCAAACCCGAGGAAGCTGCTGCAAGAAGTATCTGGAGGCAGGTGAAGAGCGGGGCTGCGCCTTGGCCTGGTGGGGGCTGGAGAGAGGCAGGAGGTGTTGGGGGGTGGAGCCCGGGCCTGGGCAGGGGGCTCGGGAGCTCAGGCTGCAAAAGCATCAAGCCCAGCAGATCCCAGCCAGAAGCAGGAGAGTCCCTATCTTGCTGGGAAAGGGGTTCGTGTAGGAATGTCTGTGCCAAACACCTAAGTCACGGAGGACAACTGGGTCTGGAAACTGCCCACAGGAGCCGTTGAGTCAGGGGGTCTGGGAGGTGCACTGTGGCCCGAGTGGTGGTCCAGTATGGAGTCACTGGGGGGGGACACCAGGCCCTGAGCCCAGCGGGCATTCCCAGTATCTGCTCGGCCACGGACTTGTTAATATTCACAGAGGAGGCTGAGCATTTCAATGAGTAATGAACAGGCAGAAGAATGAATGCGTGAAAGAATGGAAGGCTGGATGACTCCGTGGGTAAATAGAGGCATCAGTGCACGTGAAAGAGAGAGAAAGACAGAGGACAGAAGTGAGAAGGGGCCGAAGGAGGACAGGAGGGCAGGAGGGGCTGGAAGGGAGCCAGAGCGGAGGGGGCAGGAGAGAGGAGGGGAGCAGGCCGTGCCCAGGGGACGGGGTGGGGTGTCTGCGTCTCGGCTCCGCCCCGACCTCTGCTTCTCCTTCCACTTTGGAGGGCAGTGGCCAGAACCCCCTGCAGGAGAAACCAGGGTCCTCATGTCCTGCAGACGATGCCCTGTGGTGACTGTATGTCCAAACACGGACAGTGAGCCCAGCTGCCTCCCTTGCCTGGTGCCAGCAGCCGGGCGGGGCACTGTGACTGTGGCCACATTTCTGACGGGTCCCTGGGGAGACAGGCGGGGCAGGTGGTGCAGGCTGTGGGTCAACCCCCGCCTCCCGACATCCGGGTGGACCCCTGCCTTCCCTGTGAAGCAAGACCCAAATACATTCCTGGGGGTGGATTCAGGGGGAGCCCTGCTCACTAGCAAGCAGGGAGGCTCTGCTCCCAGGCTTCACTGGAGAGGAGGGGCTGCCTGGGGAGCGAGGCCCCAGCCCCGCAGAGGGGCTCCAGCTCACGTGGCTCTGAAGCCCCCCTGTCCTGGGCATCCCTGAAGGACAAGGGATCACGGAGGGCTGTGAGCAGAATGGGGACCATTTGTCCTCCTGGGAAACAGGCTTGGGAGGCACCGGGATGGTCTGGTCACAGACCCGAGAAGGGAAAGCTCTGGTCTGAAGACGGGTTCTTCACTACGGAGCTCTCGACGCGCTCGGAGTCCACTGCAGGCTCACAGGCCCTGGAGGCTGCGGGTCTCAGTGGGCGACGGACAGGCCGAGAGTGGCTGCAGCCCACAGGACGTGAGGCCCAGGAGACCTCCTGTGGGTGCCCAGCATGGGCAGGTCCAGGGAGAGGCCGGGCTGCTCAGCTGGTGCTTCTGATCACTTTCCTCTTTCTTATTTCCCACGTGGGCAGGGCTGAGATGGCATTAGAGCTAGGATGTGAGGGGCTGGGGTAGAGGTGGGTGGTGCAGAGCTCCGGGTTTTCTGTTTCCCTGAACCCACCAGCTCTCCCAATTCCCGGTCATTCTTCCTCTGAGAAATTTCAAAATTTATATCACTTATAGTATAAGTGTTGTAATCCTTACAATGGTTTTTTGATGGAGATAGCGGTAATGCCACAACTTAAAAATGATGGCAATTTTAGTGTTCTGCGAAATTGCTCTTCACAATGGAAATAAATCAAGTGGTTAGAAAGGAGCCTCGGATGACAGGCATTCCTGGGGCCCCCGCGCGATGCAAAGGTGTCATCTGATGGATCACGTCTGCGTCCCCTACCCCCAGAGCTGTCTCCTCATCCTCATCACGTATTCAGAATTAGCATACTCAGCCAGATGTGCAGGTTAAAAATTGAAAGTTGGGTAGGCATTTCAGCCCGAGCTCTTTTTCACTGGGTCTGCCTCAAACATTAATCAGTCTTCCATTATAAATGGCTCAGATGTGGAGCAGAGCTAGACGGGTTTCAAAGACATCCTTCCCTAACAAGTATGCCCTGATAGTTCCTAAAGCTAAAAGGGTGGTACATGACAGAGGAGGAAAAAATCATTACAGTCATTAAGGACTGTGGCTTTGCTTTAAAGGCTGCTGAGAACCTGGAGACCGTGGGCACTCGCCTCGCACGCCTGGGAAGCCGGCTCCTTCTTTTATTCATAAGCCCCTATTCGTTAGCCTCCTGTGATGGATCTGGGCGGGCACGGGGCAGGGTCTTCGCCTCCACAGGAGCCGCCTCTGAGCCCTCTGCTTTGATTTTTTATGTTTAGAAACAAAGGTTTTAGCACTGTTCCCTCACTAGCAGACACCTTGCCTCTTGAAGAAAAGCAGTTTCTGGAAGAAACCAATGACTAACATTTTTGTTATTGTTGATTAAGACACAGGTGCCTAGCAGCCTCCAAAGGTGCAGGGCTTGAGTTCAGAATCAGCGGCTCCTGGGCTTCAGCCCCAGTTCCAAGGCTGCTGGAACCTTCTGCTGGGCGAGTGTGAGGCTGTCTGTGGCCCCCGTGAGAAGGCTTCGGAAGAGCCCAGGGCCTTGACGGACCTTCACCTTCCAGGGGGGCAGCCCCTCCCTGTGGAGCCGCAGCCTCTTTCCTCCAGCTGCGTGCACTTTGCTGCGGCGAGGGATGTGCGGGCAGGTGGGGAGATGCCAGCCTGATGGGCGGGCACCTGGCATCAGGGCTTCTCAGTCTGTGCGGCCTCAAAGTACGTCTGAGCCTCTCTCCTTGTTGCGCCGCTGCTGGACACGCAGGCGGATGTGTGCAGAGAGGCTGCTCCGTGACAGAGGAAGCAAGCGGCATCCGGTCGGGGCCTGCCCAGGACAGAGCCCGGTCGGGGCCTGCCCAGGACAGTCCCCCCAGCCCACACCCTCTGCCTGCCTCTTGTTTATAGAGAAACTTCAGCCCCCTAGGCCTTCCCTGAAAGAGCAAGTTTAATCAGAGAAGTGAGAAAATGCAGAAACAAAGGGAAACAGTCACGCAAGACAAAATAGTCAGAGTTTGGCCGTTTAACAAGTCCAGGGCCTTTGCATCTGCAAGGGCTATAGCATTGTGGTATGCTCTTATCGTCCGGCATTATAAATAATACTCTGAGCCGTGTCCTGTCAGCTGCTTTGCAGATACGGAAACCCCCGCCACGTGGGAGAAGCTGACTGCATGCTGCCCCGCAGCAGTAGACCCCAGAACAGCTGGAACCAGAAAGTTGATGATGGTGACTCCCAGTGACCTCATCACCAGCCAATCAGGGGAGGGTCTATGAGCTGGCCACACCCCCTCAGACCCCCTCCCTCATTCTCTCTTTAAAAGCCTTTCCCCTGAAGCTTTCAGGGAGTTCAGGTCTTCTGAGCAGGTCTTCTTGCCTGGGGCCTGCAATGAACTCTGCACTTCCTTCCCCACAACCTGGGCGGCAGACGGGCTTCACTGCAGGCAGGCGAGCAGACCCGAGTTCAACTCAGTGACAATGGCGGTTCTTATGCTGTCAGAAGCCTCTTCCTTTAAACAAGAAAACGAAAAGGCAATAGCAACAGCGAAACAGCAGCCGCTAGCAATCTGACCCATTACATTTAGTCCAGTTCCCAGGTTTAGGTGACATTTACTGTTAACCTTGTGTAGCAGGTGGACTTACAATATATACATCAATATATTAAAAGAGGAACCTTGGACCTGCAGAAACACACTCCCCTGTCACCCTCTTCACAGTTGTGTTCTTGGGAGAGGGGCCGGTTGGCTGAGTTTCTTCTCATCTTGCTGACTGATGTGGAAAAGTGATATTCCGTGGTTGCTGGGTCTACCCAGGCCCTCTGGCTCCAGTGATGACCCCCTCGGGTCCCAGCGATGCTGGAGCGTCAGTACGTCTCAGATCTGTGGTTCACTCCACCCAAACTTTCCACCAACCACGAAGCATTTAGTAACTAATCTTCAAGCAGTGTAGAGGATTCAAGATCCTCTAATAAGTCCTGTCACTTTCTCTTTTCTCACGAGAAAATCTGTTCTTACCAATCTTCTTGAAATCCCTTGTAATACACATGAAATTAAAAACAGAGGTCAAACAGTATGGAACAAAACCCTGTGCAGTGGTGGAGATTCTTACTTGAAATTGGATTTCACAACATGGTTGACAAGATCACTGAATTAAGTGATTGTCAAAATATTTGCTCTTTGCTCAGCAGATGCAGGCCCTTTATTCCTTGGAATTTAAAATACACAGTTCCCCCCCACCCACTGTGATCAAAACTGCAGAATTAAACAGTGATTTCATACTAAGTTTCCAAACTTAGTATTTTTGATCTAAATAGATTCATCAGGCTGAATCGTCTGTATTCAGCTTCCCAGGTAGAGGAGACATTTCTTTCCATCATCATCGCGTGTCAGAGTCCTTACAAGTCCCCCAGGAAACAGGCCTGCTGTGTGTGGGTCTCGCCCCCTCACAGGTAATCTTTCTGTCTGTAGGTTGGTCAGGAAACCCTGGCCTGGGCGCCTCCCTTGGAGACGGCGGTACAGAGAGGGGCCCGGGGATGCTCTGAACATGTGCACACACGGAGCTCTAGTTCCTGGAGACACTTCCCCTCACAGAACCGTCAGCTCCCCTTCCACCTGTGGGTCCTCAGCCCAGCAGGCATGGGGCAGACATGAACCAAGCCTGTGGGATTCAGGGGGCGGCTGAGCTTGGTCAGCCCCGGGCCTGCTCGGAGCCGCGGGGTCTCAGACGCTCAGTCAGCCCCGGGCCTGCTCGGAGCCGCGGGGTCTCAGACGCTCGGGGATAGAGTAAAGTGGATCAGTTACGTATATGTGCGTCTGTCTCTCCATATAGATAAACATTGATTGCCCTCAATTAATGTCTCCATTTGATCGCTATCAACTTCAGCTGGCCTACCTGACCATGGAGCATTGTCCAGCAAGAAAGGCCCCTCACGAAACTTCACGGAACACACAGTCCACTGCTGACACACTCAGTCACAGCGCCTTCCATACACTGCTTTGTGTGTGTTTCAGGCATGCGTTAATCTGTCTGAGAATAATGAAACATAATACACTGAAAATGACTTTCCTTCCATTTTCAGTATTGAAATAGCTACACAAAAATTCACAAATTTTGGTAAGTTTCTCTTGTGTTAATGCACACTTATATGACAGATGTCACAAGACAATCTAACCAAATTGTTCTGAATGAAGCTGAAGGCAACTAAGTGCTTTCAGGTCCACCTTATGGAAAAAACGAACAACCTTTTGGCCAGCCCAGCATGCCTCCCTTCTCTTTCAGGTTTGCTGCTGCTAAGTCGCTTCAGCGTGTCCGACTCTGCGACCCCATAGATGGCAGCCCACCAGGCTCCTCCGTCCCTGGAATTCTCCAGGCAAGAACACTGGAGTGGGGTGCCATTGCCTTCTCCAATGCATGAAAGTGAAAAGTGACAGTGAAGTCGCTCAGTCGTGTCCGACCCTCAGTGACCCCGTGGACTGCAGCCCGCCAGGCTCCTCCGTCCATGGGATTCTCCAGGCAAGAGCACCGGAGTGGGGTGCCATCGCCTTCTCCACTTTCAGGTTCACCCTAGCCTTTTTGTGGAAGGTCATGCTCTGCTCCTGGGCTCGGCTCTCTGACCCTTGCACAGCGAGGCCTCTCCTGTCCACGCTGGTTGTACGTCTGCCTACCCGGCCCAGGCGCCTGCCTCTGCAGCCTCTCCCGGTGCCTGGGGATTAGGCATTTGTTCGTCGCCGCCCTGGTCAGCAGTGGAATGTCTAGAGTTGCCTGCACAGGGCTTAGCCACAGTCCATGCCCAGTGAGACCCGCGTGGGGAAGGATGAATCAGACTCTTGAGACCACAGAGACTTTAATCTTTACCAGAACTTCTCAAGCAGCCAGGCTGGGTGCTCACCGCAGAAAACTCTCCTTGAGCTGAAGTCATAGCCCACTTTCTCTTCGGATTATCTGAATTCTGTGTTTGGTTGAGGACAGTTTAAAACTCAGATCAATGAGAGCATGAGTTCTTCCGCATGCTTCATGGCACAGAGCTTCTAGATCTGTCTGTTCAGCTCGGTGCAGTTCAGTCGCTCAGTCGTGTCCGACTCTTCGCGACCCCATGGACTGTAATATGCCAGGCCTCCCTGTCCATCACCAACTCATGGAGCTTGCTCAAATTCATGTCCATTGAACCAGTGATGCCATCTAAGCACCTCATCCTCTGTTGTCCCCTTCTCCTCTTGCCTTTTTTTTTTTTTTTTAAATCACTCCTAGTGATTCAAAGGAAGGGCATTTACCTCTGTGTAGGGTTAATTCTTCTCTAGTGTCAAGACATCCCGTGACACAGGCGATGATCAGGCTGTGATAGGGAGCAGACGGCATTTCCAGAGCCTTCCTTCTTCATGGGCCTGGCTTCCCCTCGTGGCAGCTGTGGGCACTCAGCCAAGTCTCCACTGGCACCTGTGAAAGTAGAGTTCTTTACACTTAGGGCTGGTTAGCAAGAAGCAGCTGGTGGTTGATCCAGGATCCGCGTCACCCCTGGGGAGGGGTGAGTCGGTGCTGACGCCACTTTTCCTGTCCCCGGTCAACATCTGTCCATCCTTCCAGAGGCCTGGGGAGCCCAGTGGACAGGTTAATAGCATTCCGTTTTCTATTCATGGTGCCCTCGTGTTTCGTATGATTATTCTGACTATCCCATTTCAAATGGCAATGATGTCCCATTCGTTCCGGTCACTTATCTATTGTTTTCAAAATATAAATTTGAACTAGACACACAGACATACACACAGGCATACTTTTCCGCACCAGCCTCTGTGCCTGCCAGGAGTAGACCTCCAGTAACTCTACCTAGAAGGAATTGATTATGTCACCTGATACTTTATTTCAGTTTAGCCTTGGTATTTTGTCTCCACGTTAATGGAGTGAACACTTGCCTGTAAACAAAGAACTTGCCTTACCTTTCCTCAACCTTTAATTGCCAGCACAACATTTGAACAGTGCTTGGCTCATAGTATCCACTTAATCAGGCCTTGATGACATGCGCAATGCATGAAGTCACAACTGCACGCCTCCCCACATGGCTGTGATGTGTGGATTTGGTGCAACGACTTTATTAACGGTCGTCATCTGGCAGGACGTGGATAATCAGGAAAGCACTGTGACGTCTTATTTAATAAGCTTTTGTATGTGTGCGTGCCTGTGTGTTCAGCCACTTCGGTGGTGTCTGGCCCTCTGTGGCCCCGTGGACTGTCGCCTGCCAGGTTCCTCTGTCCATGGGATTCTCGAGGCAAGAACGCTGGGGTGGGCGCCACGCCCGCTGCTTCCTGACCCAGGGATGGCATCTGCGCCTCTTCCATCTCCTGCATCGGCAGGTGGGTTCTTTACCACTGGTGTTGCCTGGAAAGACTGCATTTGTACACAGCACTTAATAAATAAAATTGGTTTTTTCACAGTAAAGTAGGCACTTTTCACTGGGATATGTTTAATCTTATCAATTTTCACATTACAATATAGATGTATTCTCACTAACTATCATAAAATCTAAAGTGAGAAAACATCACAAATATAAAAATAAAAGCCTAAAGACCAAGAGCAATTATAAGCACCGACAAATATCCTGAGCCCAGTACCAGGAAACTCGGCAGATCCTATTATGAGTAATTGGAATGCACGCGATAGAGTTTTCAGTGAATACAAGGGTACTTTGATGTTAGGAGGGGCTTCCCTTGTGGCTCAGCTGGGAAAGAATCCACCTGTGATGTGGAAGACCTGGGTTTGATCCCTGGGTTGGAAGATCCCCTGGGGAAGGAAAAGGCTGCCCTCTCCAGTATTCTGACCGGGAGAAAAGACTCAGATACAACTGAGAGACTTTCTCTTTTACTTTGACGTTAGAAAGTGTTTCGATGTGCTCTGGATGTCAGATGGTTTTGGAGTTAATGAAAAAGCACTGTTTGGTGATGTCGACAACAATTGAAGGGACATTTCATAAACTGGACATGTGTGGCTCTTAACAAAGATTCATTCAGTTCCTAATCTAGGAAGAATTTTTTTCAACGAGAAAAAGAGTTCATATCAATGCTTCCAGGCAACATGAGCAGTCACAGTAAGGATTGCAGGGTTTGAAAGTTTGAAACAGAGGAGCATGGTTCCTGCCACCACAATTGTTCAATATTAGTATTCTCATTCTAAGTAAAAATTAAATCATGAGGAGAAAGATGTCCTGGTATGAGAAGAGACAAAATATCACAACGTCTTTTGAGCAGTCTATTCAGAAATCCAAGCTACTAAAATAAATATCACTTGGAGGGCTAAGGAAGTTTGATCACTGGCTGGTTAAAAACAAATTTATAAAAATTGTCTAAATGCCAAGAACAAATGTATTTGAAAACATTTCAAATATATTGACATTTATTTATAATGGTAATATCAAATGGTTATGGGGCTTCCCTGGTGACTCAGACAGTAAAGAATCTGCCTATAATTCAGGAGACCCCGGTTTGATTCCTGGGTGGGGAAGATCCCCTGGAGAAGGGAATAGCTACCCGTTCTAGGATTCTGTTCTGGAAAATTCTATGGACAGAAGAGCCTGGTGAGCTGCAGTCCCTGGGGTCGCAGAGAGTCAGACACAACTGAGAAATGGAACAATAGCAAGTGTTCAGGGGCATGTTTATCGAGAAACGTGGATGGCCAAGCAAAGAAGGACCACAGAAAAAGCCCGGGAGCCTCAAGCCTGCAGAGGGGCAGGCGGGCTGTCCAGGACACACGCGAGAGCAGCGAACAGGCGGCGGGACGTCTGGAGCCCGGGGTGGGGGAGTTTCATTTCACACACACTTTGCTGCGCAGCGTGCATGGAGCGGTCATAACTGAATGATGAGTAAAGAGACAACAGTTCTCAAACTGTATGTATAATGTCACCTCAATTCTGTTTAAACATGTGTAGCTGTGTGTCCGTGGGTATAGCTGTGTGTGTTTCTGTGTGTGTGTGTCCATGCCTGGGTGTCATGTCCCTGTGTGTGAGTGTGTGTTGTGGGTGTAGCTGTGTGTGTTTCTGTGTGTGTGTGTCCATGTCTGGGTGTCCATGTCCCTGTGTGTGAGTGTGTGTGTTGTGGGTGTAGCTGTGTGTGTTTCTGTGCGTGTATGTCCATGTCTGGGTGCCCATGTGCCCGTGTGTGAGTGTGGGTCCGTGGGTGTAGCTGTGAGTGTTTCTGTGTGTGTGTGTCCATGTCTGGGTGTCCATGTGCCCATGTGAGTGTGTGTGTGTTGTGGGTGTAGCTGTGTGTGTCGCTGTGCATGTGTGTCCATGTGGCTGTGTGCTGTGATATCACCAGACAAGCACTTTGTTTCCAGCTTGGTGGTTTGGTGTCCACCTGTGATTTTATTATTTATTATTTATTATTATTATTATTTATATTTTATTATTTATTATTATTTATTATTTATTTATTCAAATTTGAAAATGTGATCATTCAATGATCTCCTTTTAGCAGCTCTCTGGGCTCTTACTGTATTTAGTTGGGGCCTTTTGAATGCATTGTAGGGAAAGAGCCCCCAAGCAGGAGATGGTCCCCTGGGTGAGACCCACGTGAGCATCGTGTGAGAGGCTCAGAGGAAGAATTCCCGCAGGACCACGACAATGAGAAGCGCGAGCTTCTGCAGCCTTTCTGGACGTTTGCCTGTCAGACGTCTCCCAGCTGCTTTAGTTCTTCTAACGCTTTCCTTCTTCAGGAAAAGATCAGATCCCTTTAGGTCAGGTCAGTTCAGTCGCTCAGTCGTGTCCAACTCTTTGCTACACCATGAATTGCAGCTCACCAGGCCTCCCTGTCCATCACCAACTCCCAGAGTTCACTCAGACTCACGTCCCCCGAGTCAGCAATGCCATCCAGCCATCTCATCCTCTGTCATCCCCTTCTCCTCCTGCCCCCAATCCCTCCCAGCATCAGGGTCTTTTCCAATGAGTCAATTCTTGGCATGAGGTGGCCAAAGTACTGGAGTTTCAGCTTTAGCATCAATCCTTCCAATGAACACCCAGGACTGATCTCCTTTAGAATGGACTGGTTGGATCTCCTTGCAGTCCAAGGGACTCTCAAGAGTCTTCTCCAACACCACAGTTCAAAAGCATCAATTCTTCGGTGCTCAGCCTTCTTCACAGTCCAACTCTCACATCCATACATGACCACAGGAAAAACCATAGCCTTGACTAGATGGAACTTAGTTGGCAAAGTAATGTCTCTGCTTTTGAATATGCTATCTAGGTTGGTCATAACTTTTCTTCCAAGGAGTAAGCATCTTTTAATTTCATGGCTGCAATCACCATCTGCAATGATTTTGGAACCCCCAAAAATAAAGTCTGACACTGTTTCCACTGTTTCCCCATCTGTTTCCCATGAAGTGATGGGACCAGATGCCATGATCTTCGTTTTCTGAATGTTGAGCTTTAAGCCAACTTTTTCACTCTCCTCTTTCACTTTCATCAACAGGCTTTTCAGTTCCTCTTCACTTTCTGCCATAAGGGTGGTGTCATCTGCATATCTGAGGTGATTGATATTTCTCCCGGTAATCTTGATTCCAGCTTGTGTTTCTTCCAGCTCAGTGTTTCTCATGATGTACTCTGCATAGAAGTTAAATAAGCAGGGTGACAATATACAGCCTTGACGTACTCCTTTTCCTATTTGGAACCAGTCTGTTGTTCCATGTCCAGTCCTAACTGTTGCTTCCTGACCTGCATACAGATTTCTCAAGAGGCAGGTCAGGTGGTCTGGTATTCCCATCTCTTTCAGAATTTTCCACAGTTTATTGTGATCCACACAGTCAAAGGCTTTGGCATAGTCAATAAAGCAGAACTAGATGTTTTTCTGGAATTCTCTTGCTTTTTCCATGATCTAGCAGATGTTGGCAATTTTATCTCTGGTTCCTCTTCATTTTTTAAAACCAGCTTGAACATCAGGAAGTTCACGGTTCATGTACTGCTGAAGCCTGGCTTGGAGAGTTTTGAGCATTACTTTACTAGCATGTGAGATGAGTGCAATTATGTGGTAGTTTGAACATTCTTTGGCATTGCCTTTCTTTGGAATTGGAATGAAAACTGACCTTTTCCAGTCCTGTGGCCACTGCTGAGTTTTCCAAATTTGCTGGCATATTGAGTGCAGCACTTTCACAGCATCATCTTTAAGGATTTGAAACAGCTCAACTGGAATTCCATCACCTCCACTAGCTTTGTTCATAGTGATGCTTTCTAAGGCCCACTTGACTTCACATTCCAGGATGTCTGGCTCTAGATGAGTGATCACACCATCATGATTATCTGGGTCATGAAGCTCTGTTTTGTACAGTTCTTCTGTGTATTCTTGCCACCTCTTCTTAATATCTTCTGCTTCTGTTAGGTCCACACCATTTCTGTCATTTATTGAGCCCATCTTTGCATGAAATGTTCCCTTGGTATCTCTAATTTTCTTGAAGAGATCTCTCGTCTTTCCCATTCTGTTCTTTCCCTCTATTTCTTTGCACTGATCACTGAAGAAGGCTTTCTTATCTCTTCTTGCTATTCTTTGGAACTCTGCATTCAGATGCTTATATCTTTCCTTTTCTCCTTTGCTTTTCACCTCTGTTCTTTTCACAGGTATTTGTAAGGCCTCCCCAGACAGCCATTTTGCTTTTTTGCATTTCTTTTCCAAGGGGATGGTCTTGATCCCTGTCTCCTGTACAGTGTCACGAACCTCATTCCATAGTCCATCAGGCACTCTATCTATCAGATCTAAGCCCTTAAATCTATTTCTCACTTCCACTGTATAATCATAGGGGATTTGATTTAGGTCATACCTGAATGGTCTAGTGGTTTTCCCTACTTTCTTCAATTTAAGTCTGAATTTGGCAATAAGGAGTTCATGATATGAGCCACAGTCAGCTCCTGGTCTTGTTTTTGCTGACTGTATAGAGCTTCTCCATCTTTGGCTGCAAAGAATATAATCAGTCTGATTTTGGTGTTGACCATCTGGTGATGCCCATGTGTAGAGTCTTCTTTTGTGTTGTTGGAAAAGGGTGTTTGCTATGACCAGTGCATTTTCTTGGCAAAACTCTATTAGTCTTTGCCCTGCTTCATTCTGCATTCCAAGGCCAAATTTGCCTGTTACTCCAGGTGTTTCTTGACTTTCTACTTTAGCATTCCAGTCCCCTATAATGAAAAGCATATCTTTTTTGGGTGTTAGTTCTAAAAGGTCTTGTAGGTCTTCATAGAACCATTCAACTTCAGTTTCTTCAGCATTACTGGTTGGGGCATAGACTTGGATTACTGTGATATTGAATGGTTTGCCTTGGAGATGAACAGAGATTATTCTGTTGTTTTTGAGATTGCATCCAAGTACTGCATTTCAGACTCTTCTGTTGACCATGATGGCTACTCCATTTCTTCTGAGGGATTCCTGCCCACAGTAGTAGATATAATGGTCATCTGAGTTAAATTCACCCATTCCAGTCCATTTTAGTTCTCTGATTCCTAGAATGTCGACGTTCACCCTTGCCATCTCTTGTTTGACCACTTCCAATTTGCCTTGATTCATGGACCTGACATTCCAGGTTCTTATGCAATATTGCTCTTTACAGCATCGGACCTTGCTTCTATCACCAGTCACATCCACAGCTGGGTATTGTTTTTGCTTTGGCTCCATCCCTTCATTCTTTCTGGAGTTATTTCTCCACTGATCTCCAGTAGCATATTGGGCACCTAATGACCTGGGGAGTTCCTCTTTCGGTATCCTATCATTTTGCCTTTTCATACTGTTCATGGGATTCTCAAGGCAAGAATACTGAAGTAGTTTGCCATTCCCTTCTCCAATGAACCACATTCTGTCAGACCTCTCCACCATGACCAGCCCGTCTTGGGTTGCCCTGCGGGCATGGCTTAGTTTCATTGAGTTAGATAAGGCTGTGGTCCTAGTGTGATTAGATTGACTAGTTTTCTGTGAGTATGGTTTCAGTGTGTCTGCCCTCTGATGCCCTCTTGTAACACCTACCAACTTACTTGGGTTTCTCTTAACTTGGGCATCGGGTATCTCTTCACGGCTGCTCCAGCAAAGTGCAGCTGCTGCTCTTTACCTTGGACAAGGGGCATCTCCTCACTGCTGCCCTTCCTGACCTTCAACGTGGGATAGCTCCTCTAGGCCCTTACATTTAAATAAATAATTTCTTTATGTGAAGTCAAAGAAAAATAGTAAGAAACATTCATGGAAATATGACAAATTGCAGTGGGGTTGATATCTTCCTTAGATAAGCAAAAATTCTGGGACAAATAGGCAATAATTTGTTTGAAAAAGAAATGGAAAGAATGGTGTAAAAATAACAAATGGAAATGAAACACTTGACAATTTGGGTCTTTTTACTTGTTTTCTGTATATCTTGCCTTGGTACCCACGTGTCACCCCCACTTCAGACCACGGCCCTCAGGGGCTCCCCCTTTTCCTCCTACATCTGCACAGTCTGACCATCCTCAAGAGTCTGGAGTGCCATCCGGCTGGCGAAATCCTCACAACCCAGTCTTGAAATCACAAACGCCCTCACCATCCAACACAGGCAAGTGATCATTAATTCCCCAGAGTTAAACTTCAGATTTACCACCATGCTGCTCAAATCAGAATCTACTGCCCCTGCCACCCCAGGCTTTGTCTAAGGAAGTGGCTGATTCCACAGGTTCAGAGGTCTCGTGTGCAAGAGCAAACATGCCCACACTAGGGGTTGGATGGACAGCCCTTGCACGTGAGTGGCCCTGCGCTCCGGCCCTCTCAGTGTGGGTCCCTGCCTCTGGTGGTCCCACACCCGGTGCTTCACCACTGCATGACCTGCCAGCCCCTCTGTCTGGGGTGAGGTGCGGATGCCCCTGGAGGTGGCCTTAATGGATGTAACTGGAGCGCTCTCCAGGGTGCTGGAGGCGGGAACCGGTGCAGGCGTCACCAGAGGAGGGGCCTGCCTTGCAGAGCCAGTGTGTCAGGAGACAGGATTGATCAGACGTGAAGAGGAACGTGGGGAGGAAGCAGAAAGCCTGAGGGAAATGGCTGGAGTGGAAAAGGGGGTCAGAGGTCAGGCTCCACGCAGGGCTGAGGCTTCTCCGCTGCAGGCTGCTGGCCCCAGGGGAAAAGACCATGAAGTGAAGCACAAGCCAAACAAGGCCAGGCTGTTTCTGAGCAAACTCACTGAGCTCATAAACTCGAGACCTACTCACAGGAAAAACCCTGAAGGCAAAGGAACTGAGTCTGTGGGGAGTGCCTGCCCTCTGGTCTCCCTCTGAGCCTCCGGATTAGGTAAATTCTGCATCTCGACTTCCTGGAAACCAAGGGAGGGGCCCAGAGGCGGGACACCTCTCTCCTATAGTAATGAGATTGCAGTCTGGGTGTTTCCCCTTCCTGACTCCTTCCTGCTTTTCTCTGGCAAAGTCCCAGACCTTCAATTTTTTGCACGTTCCGAACAATGGAGATGATATTTTTAAATGAAAAAGTGGAATAGACATCTAAATAATCTGTGTTCCCACCTCTCCCCTTCCCTTATACAGAAGAACATGCTGGTTGAGAGAAGCAGGAACTTGAAGAAGAAAGTACTGCCCGAAACCGATGTGTGGTTTGACAGGAGTTGGGGCCACCCCAGGCTGGAGGGCTCCAGGGGTCCCAGAAGGTGGACAGGGGATCAACAGAGAAGGAAGCCCAGCGTCACCAGACCTAGTGCTTCTGTGGATGCCAGTCCTTTCACCTCTTGCCAAGCCCAGATCGGGGTTGGGAGGAATCCTCTAGCACACGCTTTCCTCGTTAGGGCTTCAAACAACAATCGTTCACTATGCTCTCCACACCCAGGGGCTGCCTGGGGGTCACCCGGTTGAACCGCAAGTCAAAGATACAGGGCAGGTGAGCACCTGGAGCCAGCGATGCAAGCCAGCACCAACTGAAACCCTTTTCCGCCAGAGCCTTCCGGCACCATCCTTGCATTCAACCCTCTGCAGAGACTCGGTGTAATCAAATGCTAGAGAAAGAAAACAGACAGAAGAATAGCTAGTTTGTGAAGGGAGGTGGGCTCATTCTTTACGTAATAGCTATTATTATGTTCATGGTGAGCAAACTTAAATACGCCCAAGGTAATGCATATTCATTTCAAGCAGATGTTAATTAAACAAACTACTGTCTACTTTTGGGGTTTTTAAATGGTTGTCTACCAAGCGGAGACAGACTGAAGTCCAGAAATGACAGAACTTTGTATTATTTACCTTATGTGTTCAGGGAAAACGTCCCGCATCTGACTTGTGTGTTTCATTGTTGATATAAATATCTGCCTAGCTAACTGAATAATTTCTTACTAGTATTGAACATTCATTTGTAATTCCAATAAAAGTCAGAAAATCTGACCACAATTTGGGGGTGGATTTAATTATCCTACCTTCGGAAAAGGGTGTCTCCCCTCTTTCCGAGATGGAAGAATGGAAACGTCTCTTTGAGTGATTGCTCTGTGTCAGTCGAGGCCTGGCAGACAGCACGCAGCACAGCTAATATTTGAAGGTCAGGCTACAGGGCGTAAAGATCCAGACTTTCCTCATACGCAGTTGTCCTGTATTCAGAGAAAGGAAACATAGGGTGTCATGTTGTGAGAAATGGAAAGGCACCTCTTACCACGGGACTGAAGCCTTTGACACTGCCGATCTCTTTCTCACGGGAAGACAGAGCCGGACAAAGTACCGCCTCCCTGTAGCCCAGGGGAGGTGGGGAAATGCCAGGAGCCCTGGGCAGCCTCAGCTTTCCAACCAGAGTGTCGCAAAGAGGCAGAGGCGGGGCTGCACCCTGAGTCTGGGGTTTCTCATTTTGCAGTGATGAACACCAGGAGGAAAGGCCACAGAGTGGGGCTGGAGATGAGTCAGCGCAGGAGAGGGGCAGCTTCCTGCTCAGATTCGTGCCCCCTGCATTTGCATTCATGCTCTGCCATCCTGCTGGGCGTGGCCCGGCAGCTCCCTTACCCTCTCCGAGCCTCAGTTCCTTCATCTGTTAAGTGAGAAACGCATGCACCATGACTAACACTCAGCAAGCACTCACCACTCTGATGATCTTACTGGAGACCAAGATCTGTAGATTCCCTTCAGCCATGTCACAGAGTCCTGGAACGTTTGCATTCACAGTACGGCCACTTTGAAGGCCTAGGCTGTTTATTCAAGCTTCAAAGGGCCCACTGGGTTGCATGTGCGCATGAATCTAAGGCTGCTTTTTCACTGGATGTACAGCCAGGGGCAGCTTTTTCACACAGCAGCAACAGAGCTGCCTCCTAGGTCCTTGATTTTGCTCAATACCAGCCTTTTTTACAGTGTCTTGGCCCTCAAAGCCGCTGGTTCCAGCCATAATCTGAGAAAACAAGGTCTCCTAAACTTGAATGATGGGCACATTAAATGGTAATGGCTGAGGGCTTTGGAAGCAGCTTTGACCCAATGTTCTGGCCAAAACTTGGGCAGCTGCCCAGACTCAGCTGCTCCGGCCCCTGTAGGACAAGTCCAGTCTTGACATCTCTGTGCAGCCACGAAGGGAAAGCCTTCCCTCCCTCTTCCCCCTCTGGAGTCCTCTGTGAAAGTGTGTGTTCCCTGGGTTGTGTGTTGGAGGCTGCTGGAAGCCCAGGCTGAGATCAGGGCAGACTCTCCAGGCAAGCCTGGTCCCCAGCCCCTCCACTGCTCTGTGGGAACCTCAGTAACTGGTTTCTACTAGTCTGTCTGGCCACCTCACTTAGGCAACATGCATGGGGGAAAGGGGCAAACAACAGAGAGACTGCTGGGCCGGACTGACGTTTATACCCAAATGCCCACAGCCCCACTCTGGCCCCCGGTGCAGTGGAGGCATGCTGGACACGGTAATACAAGGAGTCCTGTCCCAGGTATGGCTGACCCTGTGTTCTGTGTCTGTCGATTGCTGTCTGGTGTCTGCCTGTCCCAGAATGCAAAATTAGTATTAGCAGGCCTTAGCAGGTCCTGTGAGCTCCAGGGGGTGTGAGATAAGCAACATGAAGAGTCAGGCGTCTGCTCTCTGGAGGAGGGGGCGTATTATGCAGCTGGAGAATCCTCACAGTTCTTCCATTATTGAGTTGTTCCATTGGTCTATCAATGTTGAGAAGACCAAGTAGAAACCTTCCCCCAAGAGAATAAATAAATAAAAGTTAAAACGAAGCACAGCTACATCTTTGGGGGTAGCAGTGGCAGAGAGCAGAGACTTAAAGATATAGGGATAGTAGTCATCTCTATTGTGTGAAGTCACTCAGTCGTGTCCGACTCTTTGCAACCCCATGGACTGCAGCCTACCAGGCTCCTCCCTCCATGGGATTCTCCAGGCAAGAGTACTGCAGTGGGTTGCCATTTCCTTCTCCAGGGGATCTTCCCGACCCAGGGATCAAACCCGGGTCTCCCGCATTCCAGGCAGATGCTTTAACCTCTGAGCCACCAAGGAAGCCCAGTCATCACTATATATCTCTAATTTATCAAACTGGCCCGCATGAAACTTACCCAGGCCATGGCAGAAGACGGTCAATATGGCCACGGATTCAGCCACCTAGCCCCCGATGCAGCTCTGGGCCAGAAGCAGTCTTCGCAGGAGCAGGTTAGTGCACCCTCCAGCTGCAGTCCATGGCCATTGACTGGGTGGAAGCCCTCTTTTCCATCCCCTTCAGGAAGGAGCTCATGAGTGGTCTGTGCTCACGAGGGGCAGACAAGAGGGCATATTTAGGGTCTTGTGGTGACTCCCCAGAGTCCAGGGCCACCTGAGCACCCGACGTCCAGCACCACATGGGCCTGTCATACCCTTTAGCTGTGTACAACTCTTCGCAACCCCATGGACTGCAGCAGGCCAGGCCTCCCTGTCCATCGCCATCTCTCAGAGCTTGCTCAAACTCATGTCCATCAAGTCAGTGACACCATCCAACCATCTCATCCTCTGCTGCCCTCTTCTCCTACTGCCCTCAATCTTTCCCAGCATCAGGGTCTTTTCCAATGAGTCGATTCTTTGTATCAGGTGGCCAAAGTATTGGAGCTTCAACAGCAGCATCAATCCTTCCAATGAATATTCAGAGTTGATTTCCTTTAGGACGGCCTGGTTTGATCTCCTTGCTGTCCGAGAGAATCTCAAGAGCCTTCCTCAGCACCACGTTTCAAAAGCATCAGTTCTTTGCAGTCTCGCCCTTTTTATGGTCCAATTGTCATATCCATACATGCTACTAGAAAATCCACAGTGTTGACTAGACAGACCTTTGTTGGCAAAGGGGTGTCTCTGCTTTATAATATGCTTTATAATATAATAATAGGTTTGTCACAGATTTTCTCGCAAGGAGCAAGCGTCTTTTAATTTTGCGGCTTCAGTCACTGTTCACAGTGATTTTGGAGCCCCAGCTATACCCATGATGTGTAAAATCAGACCAGTTGAATGGGAGGCAGCAAGTTCCCTGGAGGCCCTAGCAGGTCCCGTGAGCTCCAGAGGGTGTGAGGCAAGGAACACAGAGAGTCAGGCCTCTGCTCTCTGGCGGAGGGGCATCTTCAGGGGCTCAGTGGTCTGGAGCATGCTGGGAAATTCCCTTCTGAGCAGAGAACACATTGCAGCTATATCACCTTCCACAAGGAGAGGAGCAGGGAGCCGGGTAGGCTCCACGTTGCCCCCTGGGAATGCTGCTCCAGGGTGCTGAGCCGGGACCTGGCCCAGAGCAGGGCAGGGCTCGCAGCAGGTCCAGCTTCTGCTACAGGCTGCCTTGCCTCTTGGGCTCCATGAGCAGGTAGACCCGGTGTTGAACCAGCAGTACCTGCAGTGGGGAAGCACACGGTGGCATTTGCGGCAAGCCTCAGGAGGAGAATCTAGGTCTCTTGAGTTCTGGAGCACGGCCAGGGCATCTGCAGCAAGCACTGTACGGCCTCTGGAAAAACTGCTAGGGAGCCTTGAGGCCTGGAGGAGACGGAGCTCCACTCCGGACCGCAGGACAGCAGGGGGCCGCGGGGCCAGAGCTCCACCTGGGGAGCAGATGTTGTGGAGGAAGCCAGCGTTAAGGGCAGGCGGGCCTGGCAGCTGTGCACCTCGAGAGGGAGGAGCCTCCTGGACGGGCCACAGTCGAGGGGGCAGGAGCAGGGTGGGGAGGGGAGGAGCGAGTTTGACCCGAGTGTGACCCCAGTCTCTTCCTTAGCGAACAGTCACGGTTCCCTGGTGAGCTACTTCCCCGGTGGCTCAAACAGTAAAGAATCTGCCTGCGATGCGGGAGACCAGGTTCGAACCCTGGGTTTGCAAGTTCCTCTGGAGAAGGGAAAGGCAATCCACTCCAGTATTCTTGTCCGGAGAATTCCATGGACACAGCAGCCTGGCGGATTACAGTCCGTGGGGTCGCAGAGGGTTGGACACACACGAGCGACTAACGCACACCCGTGGTTCCCTGGTGGCGGGCTTCCTTGTGGCCTCTCAGGGACATCCTGAGCCAACAGTGGGCTGCGGGTTCACCCTCACCCGGCCCAGAACAACCCTGAGGAGCAGTGGAGAGCCCCCCAGAGAGCAGAACTCGGAACGTACCTGATCGTCCAGCCCTGGGCCCAGCATTGCTGAGACGTGGTTCCGATCCACACTGAAGGCCTGCTTTCCTTTATGCTGATAGTGGAGAATAAGATCTCTATTCCTGTGTGTCTGTGTGTTTTCAGCCGGGGTTGCCGCAGGCCCCTGGGTCGGGGGAAGGGGTGGGCTGCAGTCAGGGCTGGTTCTGGCACCTGGTGCCAGCATGCAGTGCTGACCGAGAGACCAAGGTCAAGTGCAGCCCCTTCGCTCGTCCTTCCAACACTGCCCTGGGGCGTACACAGCCGCGAACACGCTGGCACTGGTCTCTGGCTCCGTGGAGTAGGTGCATCACAGAGGAGGAACCCAAGAAGCCCGTGGTGAGTCGTCCTGAGAAGGGTTCCAGTCAGAGAGGTCAGCTGCCTGAGGTGATTGTCAACTCGGCTTGAGCGCTAAAGGCCAGCAGTACCTGACTATTCAGCCTGCATCCCAAGAAGTTAGAGAGAATCCCGAAGAAACATTCTAAAGCACCCCACATGGTTCTTTATTCTCTTTTAAATTATCCATAGGCACTTATATTTATCATGTGAGCTATTTTTAGAAAAAGCATTAAATGCTCTGCAAGGGTAGCTGAAAGCCTTAAATTGTTGCTAAAAGTTAACCAGAGGTCTAAAATGAAATTTACTAATTTCACTGTAAGTGTGTTGCTATTTATCCCATTTCTTAATGGAAAATAGTGCACAATAACCTTTAAAAGGTAATACTTGGAGGGAGAGAGTAACGGCCAAGTAACATTTTTTTTTTTTTTTTTTTTTCGGTTTCAGTAAATTACTTTTTGCCCGGAGCTCAAGGATTCTGGTAAGAGTCAGGCCCCGTGTGCCTGAGGTTACATATTTTCCTTTCATTTTTCCATGAGACTACCTCCTGGGGTAGATGTTTTGCCCTCCAGGTTGTTACCAAGGCTTAGCAGGGTAAGCATCCTGTACCCAAAAAGTGGTCCCTAGCACTTTCTCTTTTAAAAGGTCCATCTTACCTTTATCAAGTTTCTCAGTTATAGAAGATTACGAAGTATCTTTGTAATCGTCTCACTAGCATGAGAAGAATAATCATGCTCATTTCAAAATTCAACTATGACGAGTATGGTTAACTCAGAAATAAAAACCAGAGATAGTCACTGTGAAGAATATTGTGCCTGTTATTTCAGAAGTCTTCCTGTACGTGACTTATCACTGTTCTTGTGCAGGTTACCTAGCAGTGGGTAACGCCGTGTTCTGCCTGACTGGCTTTGTCTGAGTGTTTTATATGGATTAGTTCACAAGACACAGGAAGCCATGGGATTTGCCCAGAGTTGCCCCAAACCTGGGTCTGACACAGAGAGTCTGACTGCCGAAGCCCCCTCCCGACCAGTCCTACCTGCTAGTTATGGAAACCGCAGCTACAAAGAAAGATGTCTCAGTAACACACTCGGGAGCCTGGATTTGTTTTAACATCACTGCGTAGCTAAAGCATCTTTTTGTGTCATATTTTCAGATTATGTTTTAAAGTCTGCAAAACACAGCACTTGTAGAGATGACCAAGAGCTCACGTCTGCAGTCTTCTGTTCAGGGATGCGTCTGTTGTTTGAACCGTTGTTTCCTTTTATACCCAGTATCACGAAGACTATCGTGTTACAAGCTTGTGTGTGAGCTTATGGTGGTGCTTTTGTCTGATGAATGTCAAGGAGAAAGCCGGCCGTATTAAAGAGCATGCACGCATTTCATTTTGTTAAATGTTGACAAACTGACTTTTAACTCCCAGCAGTAAACAACGGGAGTGGCTCTTTTCCCAAATCCTCACTAAATGTGAGCGCCATAAGTCTTTTTCTTTAATCTTTGCTGATCTGATAGAAATAGTAGTGGTAGCTAGTGTTTTTATTTGCATTTCTTTTAAAAATTTATTTATTTTTAATTGAAGGATAATTGGTTTACAATACTCTGTTGGTTTCTGCCA
This sequence comes from Budorcas taxicolor, assembly GCF_023091745.1. Taxonomy (NCBI): domain Eukaryota; kingdom Metazoa; phylum Chordata; class Mammalia; order Artiodactyla; family Bovidae; genus Budorcas; species Budorcas taxicolor. Next base: position 49,660,960 of record NC_068932.1, on the reverse strand, counting down.
TTATTTGCATTTCTTTGACTATTAGGAAGGTTGCGTGTCTTCATATACATATTGACTATCTTTCTGGCTTTCGCTAGGAATTTTTTACCCTTGTTTCTTTTAATACTGACTTTTAAATTTTATTATTTTGTAAGATCACCTTCTGTGTGAAGGATATTGTAGGATTAGTATACAGCAATTAGAAGCAATAAAGTCAGTATCATAAATCAACATAGATTATAGAGTTGAATGAATAAGGAAAAACAGAACAATGCCGATGGCACTCCATTCTGTGTAATTAAGATAACACATGAATGAGTTCTTTCGGAAATGGTGGGCAAGTTAATTTAGGTCAACACGACCACTGAGAATGATTAGAAGAGCTGGGAAAACTGTGCTGGGGAAATTAAGGAAGACCTAATTAAATGGAGGGGTGTGTGGAGTGTGTGGACTGGAAAATTTAATATTGTAAAGTTGTCAGTCTCCCCTTATTTATCTACAGAGGTAATGCAGTGGCAATCCAAACACCAACAGGTTTCATTTGTTTGTTTGGGATTTTTTTTTGGTTAATTTTTTACGATAAACTAATGAGAAAATCCTAAAATTTATATGGAAATGCAAAGACCTCATTCAAGGCCATACTGAAGAAAAAGCAAAAAGTGAGAGAACTTCCCTCATATTAATATTTATTTTCAGTGAGACTTAAGAAAGTTTGTTATTGAACCAAAGATAGACCTAAAGTTTCCATACAAATTTGTGTGTGTGCAGAAACTCAATTTATGGCAGAAGTAACACCACAGAACCCAGGCAAATAAATGGGATGGTCTATTGGCTATTCCTACAGGAGGAAAATGAACTCTGGTATTTACTTCTAAACACAGAAAGTAATTCCAGGTGGATAACAGTTTTAAATGTGAAAGTTAAGAGTAAAATTTTAGGGGCATTTCCGTTTCAGGGTAGAATCAAGCAGTTGTAGTGTCGAGGCTGCTACTGAGACTGATATGAAAACCCAAGTAGCGGTTTGCAGGGTCAGAGGGCTGCGGGAGCTCCGAGAAGCCGAGTGACCGGGCGCTGAGAACAGAGGCGCCTCCTCGCTGGTCCTCTTGCCGATTCTGGACACACGGAAGGAGGCGGGATTTGGGCTCTACGATGAGGAGGTGAGCAAAGCCCTGGGAGAGTCTCAGGCTGGAGACTGAGAACACAGACCCGGGGCCTCGTGCCCGGCTGGCGCCCCGACTCGCAAGCGTCTGCAGAGCAGAGAGGCCCTCCAGCAGGGTGCAGGGTTGGCGATACAGAGCCCAGGACCCACCAGGGGAAGACGCGTGGGGAGCCTGCTGGCTCTCCGTCACACGCCCTGGAAGAAGGGACAAAGGAGGTACACTGCACCTTAGCCTCGACTTCGCCTAGTTCTGGCTGGCGCACTTGGCTTTATGCAGAAGCCCAGCAGTCAGTGTTTTCAGCTCTGCAGGCCACGGGGTCTCCGTCACCACAACCCGTGCCTGCTGCTGAGGGAGAGACGCAGCCACAGACACCACGAACGTGGCTGCGCTCTAGTAAAACCACTTATGGCCGGGGAAGCTTCACGGTGGGTCTTCTTTAGACTTGGTGAGAACTATTTTAAATGGAACAGCTGTCGTGGACACACGTCACGTCTGGCCAGGGCAGGGCTGCCTGTAGGCAACCCTGGGTTAAATGAAGGTGGTCAGTCCACACCGTGTCTGTCTAGTAGAGGCAAGATGAACGCTCTCTGGCTTAGATAACACCCTTGGGATGTTGTATACACAATTCTGTATCTACAGTGTCTGGCATTAGATTAAAGACTGTGAGCCCTGGGAGGACATAGAGTCATATGATACAAATGGAGAGAAAAGGGACAATAGAAAGAGACCGAGAGGTAATGCAAACACGTGTTGGCCTTAGCAGATAAGAACTTTAAAATACCAGTGACTGGACTTCCCTGGCGGTGCAGTGGCTCAGAATTCGTCTGCCAGTGCAGGGGACGTGGGTTCCATCTCTGGTCCGAGGAGGTTCCCCACGCTGTGGAGCAGCTGAACCTGTGGGCGACCAGTATGGAGTCCACTCGGCACAACTCCTGAAGCCTGTGTCCCCAACAAGAGAAGGACGCCACTGCAGTGAGAAGCCTCCATTCTCTGCAACCAGACAAAGCCCGTGTGGAGCAACCAAGACCCAGCATGGCCAAAAATAAAAAATTAGTAAAAATAAATATTAAAAAAGAGTACAAATGAACTTATTATCCACAAAGCCAAAAGAGAGTTACAGGTGAGAAAACAGACTTGTGGGTTACCAGGGAGCAAGGAGCGGAGGGGAAATTGGGAGACTGGGATCAACTCACACACACCACTGTGCGTAAAACACACAGCTCACATGGACCCACCATCAGTGCAGAAGGCCCTGCTCAATACTCTTCAGGGGTGTGTATGAGTCAGGAATCTAAAGAAGAGTGGACATTTGTGTTTGCGTAACAGATTGACTTTGCTGTACGCCTGGAAGTAACATAACATTGTAACTAATTTTACCCAAGTAAAATTTTTTAAAATGCTAGCGAATAATATCTTCAAAAACAGTTAATATATAGTAGTGTGTACATGTCCATCCCAATCTCCCAGCTCACCCCTCTCCCTCTTACTCCCTGATAACCAGAGTCTGTTCTTCCACACCTGTAAGTCTATTTCTGTTTCATAGAGAAGGTCCTCTGCGCTCTGTTTTTAGATTCCACATACAAGTGATATCATAGGATATAAGGACCTATTACACAGCACAGGGAGCTCTGCTCCACGCTCTATAATGACCTGTGTGGGGAAAGACTCCAGGAAGTGTGGATGCGTGCACATGTGTAACTGAGTCAGTGCTGCACGCTTGAAATGAACACAACACTGTAAATCAGCTACATGCCCATACAGACTTAGAAAGCAAACTAACAGGTGGGCCAAATAGATGGATATGTTCACCTGTCAAATGAAAACTCTAGAACTGAAAGATACAATGTGAACAGTTAAGGGTAGGTTTAAGAGATTTAGACATAGCAGAAAGCAGGTCGTGTGAAATGGATGGTGACAGAATTCCCAACTGAAGCACAGGAGGCCAACTAGCCTAGGAAATGTAGAAATGTCAGAAAAACAACGGAAAGCAAGTGAAAATGCCTAAAATCCTTGTAACTGGCATTCTAAGCAGGGCATAGACTGTTTCGTTTCAAAGAAGCTACATTTGAAGAATACCTAATTTTATAAAATTTGAATTTACAAATATAAAATTTCTGTGAAATGCAATGGTGTAGACTCAAAATGACTCATGAAAGCTGGAGAAGAAAGAAGTAAAATAATAACAAGCAAAAATAATCCAGGCTCTTCATGATAGAAATGCTGAAAACAAGGGAGGTCTTATAGGAGCATAAGAAACACTGCCTTTGCTGGAGCAGCTGTGGGACTGGCAGATGACTTCTCAGCAGATATGGGGGAAGCAGACCGCAGAGAACGGGGTCAGCGTCATCAGCAAGAGGAGAGCGGATCCCACCAGCCCAGAATTCTGCATCCAGTAAAAAGATCCTACAATCCTGTGTGTGCGTGTGTGCGCACGTGCATGTGTGTGCGTGTGCATGTGTGTACGTGTGTGTGCGTGTGTGCGCATGTGTGTGCGCGTGTGCACACGTGTGTGCGTATGTGTGCGTGTGTGCGTGTGCGTACGTGTGTGCGTGTGTGCGCATGTGTGTGCGTGTGTGCACACGTGTGTGCATATGTGTGCGTGTGTGCGTGCGTGTGTGTGTGTGTGTGTAGCTGCTCAGTCATGACCAACTCTCTGCGACCATACGGACTGTAACCCACCAGACTCCTCTGTCCCTGGAATGTTCCAGGCAAAAGTACTGGAGTGGGTTGCCATTTGCTACTCCAGGAGATCTTCCTGACACAGGGATTGAACCCACGCCTCCTGCATTGCCCGCATTGGCAGGCAGATTCTTTACCACTGAGCCACTTGGGAAGCCCCTTAAACTCTGAATGCAAAATAAAGATATTTTGTGAAAAAAAGAGAGGATTTATTACCAACAGAGCTTCATGAAAAAAAGCTTCATGAAAACCTCTCTTCAAGCAGAAAGAAAAAGACCCCCAATGGACAGGCAAAAATATAATGGAAACCAGGGAACGGAACCAGTGGCAGGGAAATGGAAAGCGTAAATACATGTATAAACATAGATTGACCATGTATTGAAAAACAAAATTAATATTGCCTGGTGTGATTTCCAAGGCAATAAATTAAATTTTCAATACCATTTAAAAAAATTTAAAGGTCAACTACCTATAACTCAAGCAGGAGGAACGTAAATGGAAGTGAAGGGTTCCAAGGTTCAGTTGTTATGGAGACAGTGAAAAGCAAACTTGTGTTAGGGTGTAATAGGTAAATGGTGTATGTTCTGATTTCCCTGGCAACCACTAACAGAGCAACGAACGACTGTATAACTGCCTATTTAATGGAGGGAAAAATCAAATCATTAAACATATTTGATTATCCTTGAAAAAGACAAAAAGCAAAAGAAGAGACATAAAAGAGATGGGTCTCACTGAAAACAAACGGAAATGGCAGATATAGATGAGAGAGGACGGTAATTTCACTAATGCAAAGTGACTAACTCAATTTAAGGCTGGGATCATCAGACTGGATAAAAGCAATAAACTTTAACTATATGCTTTTTCATAAAAGATGCTATATTTAATACAGAAGTACAGAAAGACTGAAAGCAAGAAAAATAAAGGGATTTATGATGCAAATACTAACTGCACATCTGTAAGCATCCATCAACAAGGCTTCAGAATACATAAGAATATGAAAATACTGCTCAAATGGCAGTAAACATATGAGAAGGTGTTTCCCTTTATTAATTATCAAGGAATTGCAAATCAAATTGTGACATGCAAATTAAAATGTGATGCAACTACAATGGCTGAAATTTTTTTAAAAGATGATAACAGGGTTATAAAAATATGAGTCAAATGCACTGCGAGGAGTGTGAAGACCGGCCCAATGACTTATTTACTGAAGGTGGAGATGTCCCCCTACGACCTGGTGATCCCTAAGTCTGTACCCAGAAGCAGTGTGTGTATTTGTGCATCAAAATAAAGGTGTAATAATGACCATCGCAGAATTATTCAAAATAGCCCCAATAGAGACAATTGACTATGCCAAAGCCTTTGACTGTGGGGATCACAAGAAACTGTGGAAAATTCTGAAAGAGGTGGGAATACCAGACCACCTGACCTGCCTCTTGAGAAACCTGTATGCAGCTCAGGAAGCAACAGTTAGAACTGGACATGGAACAACAGACTGGTTCCAAATAGGAAAAGGAGTATGTCAAGGCTGTATACTGTCACCCTGCTTATTTAACTTCTATGCAGAGTACATCATGAGAAATGCTGGGCTGGAAGAAGCACAAGCTGGAATCAAGATTACCGGGAGAAATATCAATCACCTCAGATATGCAGATGACACCACCCTTATGGCAGAAAGTGAAGAGGAACTAAAGAGCCTCTTGATGAAAGTGAAAGAAGAGAGTGAAAAAGTTGGCTTAACACTCAACATTCAGAAAACGAAGATCATGGCATCCGGTCCCATCACTTCATGGGAAATAAATGGGGAAACAGTGGAAACAGTGTCAGACTTTATTTTGGGGGGCTCCAAAATCACTGCAGATGGTGATTGCAGCCATGAAATTCAAAGACGCTTACTCCTTGGAAGGAAAGTTATGACCAACCTAGATAGCATATTCAAAAGCAGAGACATTACTTTGCCAACAAAGGTCCGTCTAGTCAAGGCTATGGTTTTTCCTGTGGTCATGTATGGATGTGAGAGTTGGACTGTGAAGAAAGCTGAGCACTGAAGAATTGATGCTTTTGAACTGTGGTGTTGGAGAAGACTCTTGAGAGTCCCTTGGACTGCAAGGAGATCCAATCAGTCCATTCTGAAGATCAGTCCTGGGTGTTCTTTGAAAGAACTGATGCTAAAGCTGAAACTCCAATACTTTGGCCACCTCATGCGAAGAGTTGACTCATTGGAAAAGACTGATGCTGGGAGGGATTGGGGGAAGGAGGAGAAGGGGATGACAGAGGATGAGATGGCTGGATGGCATCACTGACTCAATGGACATGAGTTTGAGTGAACTCTGGGAGTTGGTGTTGGACAGGGAGGCCTGGCGTGCTGCGATTCATGGGGTTGCAGAGTCGGACAGGACTGAGTGACTGAACTGAACTGAACTGAAATGACTCTCAGCATTGTAATGGTTAAACATATTTGAATATTTGTGCAATGAAATACCATACAGTCCTGACATCAGCTAAAGAAACTGCACACATGCCGTGCTCGGATCTCACAGGGGTAAAGCGAGCGACATAGCCGGTCACGGCGGAATGCGTGTCCCCAACTCTGTTCACGGTCTTAGCACTCAGGCAGTGGTTGCCCTTAGAAGGGAAGGTGACATCACCCAAAGGTGGCTTGTGTGGCTTCTGGGTGGTCATGTTGCTCTGTGCCCTGACCTGGAAGATGTTCTATTTCTTATGATAATTCACTGATCTGTGCCTTGTTTTCAATAAAGCTGTTAAAAAATAAGTACACATGTAACACCGTCATATTTCATACGGTAGGAATCTGTGACCTCATCCAAGGATCTATACCAAGTACGACAGACACTCCCCCCGGCTGGTCCGGGTAGGGGAGTGGGGAACGAGGAAAGAAAGAGGAAATAAGAGGAGGGGAAGGAAGTGGAGAAGGAACAAGAGACAGACCAACTGATGGGCATCACACAGACATCACGATGCAGAACCATCGCTCGAGAGAGGAGACCCCACCCCTCTCCTCCACGGTCCTTGGGTGGGCGGCCTCTTTCGTCCCCGTCCCATGAGTTCGTATACATAGTGTGTGAAAGGCACTCAGTCTTTCTTATAAACAGCTCAGTAAACTCGTTCGATGGTCACAATTTACAGAGCATGGGTTTGGGAGGGAACAGGTGGGGCATTGCCCAAACGTGGGTAAGGCATGTTATGGAAAGGGAAACAGATGCTGGGAAGGTGAGAAATGCCCCCCCTCCACTGATGTGTCCACAAAGAGAAGTAGGGTTAGGACCCCCATGGGCAGGCGTGCGTTCAGATGAGCCAGTGAGCGCAGCTCCTGGGGTCACACCTTCTGAGGACTGTGTTGCTTTCATCAGTGAAGAGGCCTCGACACAACATTTAGAGCCTTCTAGATTCTCAAAAAAGAAAAAGGACGTGACAGGATCAGCCTTGGGAAGGTGAATAGTGCTGTCCACCTGCTAGGTGGACACTGGTGGAAGCCCGTTCCCCCTGTGTTGCAAGCACAAACGGCCCCATGCTTCCGGTGGGTCTTAGAAAAGTTTAATGAAATCAAACTGTCATATTGGCCAAAATGCCTCAGTGTCCACAGCAAACACATAAATGGCGTTCACTATGCCCCGCTCTGAGCGGCGGCCTGTCTGAGCTTGGTGGTTGAACCCATAGGGAGGTCACCTTCTCAGCAGCCTAGGACCCAAGTTCAGACCCCGTGAGCTGCCGGGCCCCCAGCCTGTTTCACGTGCTCCAGCCAGTGGCCTCGCCTCTGGGGAGGGGGTGTTTCCTGCGCCGGCACTGAAGGGGAATCTGCAGGTTAGCTGAGCGGTGCACATGGGAGTGTGCTGCCCAGAGACGAGGCCGATGCTCCGTGGACGTCGTGATTCCCCCGGCGTCCCCTCTGATTCGAGCCTGGAGGCCAGGGCTGGAGGGGGCTGAGAAAGGTCGGGCCCTGCTCTGCTACTTCTGAAGATGCTCCCTTGCTGAGAAACCGCCCCCAGCTCTCCGGGGAAAGATGGGCAGATGCGGCCCTTGCTTACAAGAGGAGGAGGGACAGACTGTCCTCCCAGGTCAGATGTACTCTCTGCAGACAGAGAAGAGGAACCCGGTTTCTCATTTGCAGCATCGGTTCCATCCCCCCAAGATGCAGCAGGAAGCCATTTCTGCAGCAGCAGCAATGTAACATTTAGAAAATGGATCTGAGTAGAAGCATACGTCATGTTTATGGTTCTTAAAAAGCATTCGAAGGACATTTACCCAAACGAGGTTATTAAGACAGCTTTTCTGGCTGTCAGATCCACTTGCTGGCCCTTCTCTCTTGTCTTCGTTTTTTTTTTTAGCCAATGTGAATATTAAAAGATTTGCTTTGTAAACTAATTTTTTAAGTTCCAAGAGAAAAATAGCGGCTGAGAGCTCACACGGCCTCTTCCCTCGTCTTCTCGGTGAGGTGAGGACATTTACTGGGGTCCTCTCCATCTCTCCGTTCACAGACCATTGGTGACAAGTCGTGGGGGATAATGCGTGAGAAAATGAAATTCCCTCTCCTTCTGGAGATGCGCACGCCCATCACTCAGCCCTGGCACTTTTAACTCTCGCTCTCTCCAGCTCGCCGCGAGACCCATGCAGGACGTCTGGCTGCGCCTTCGAAAGAGAAGGGCCGAGACGGTGCGTGACCGCGTTGTCCATCTGATTTGAAGTGTATTTCTAGACTAATCACGTCATTACCGCTTCCTCCCTGATGGACCCTCTGCTTTCTGAATGACTGGAGTGCAGTTCTGCTGAATGACTTTTAATAGCCAGGAGCTGTGGGGCCCTACATTTTCCTGGAAAGGGGAATGGAGGAATGGTTTTCAGAAAGAGGAGCACGGTTCCAGGGCACATTCACAGGGGAAACAGGTGTCCTGTAGGCCTCTGTGAGGGCCTGTCTCCGGGCTTCTCCGAGGTCTGTCTGAATTCCAGAGGCTTCTGTAGCCCCCCGAGGTCTCTGTGGCGGGGCTCCGCTCCCTCCCGCCGGCCAGAGTCACTCGGTTCCCCTGCTCCCCAACCTGGTCACCTGTCTTCTCTGCCTGCACTTGTGCTTGGACGATGCACAGGCTCTGGGGGTCGGGAGACGAAACCCAGAGAGGTTCCTCTGCCCCTCGCTAATGGCCACAAGGCCACGTGGTGCTGGGTGGCTTCAGCTGCTGGCTGCTCTGTGTCAGGAGAGGTGACGGATCTCAATTCCTTTGATTCCCATCCACGCGGACAGTCCTATTTCCTGCTCCTGGGGACTCTATGACCACCAGCCAGAGGTGCCCTCCCCCTTCTGCCCTGTCCCTGCCTGCACCCTGCTCACCCTGCAGGTGAGTCGCCCTCCTGGCCTTGCTGTGTTTCCTTCCAAACCACCCCACCTAATATGTGCCGGACCTCGGCACCAACCTCGCAAACATTCTCTTCTCATCCACCTCGTCCTCATCTACTCAGTTCTCCTCTGAAGAGTCTGGAATCTTTCTTAGTTGCAAACCGAACACTGCCACCCTGCTCCAAGGCTTCCCAGCTGGCACTGGTGGTAAAGAGCCCACCTGCCAGTGCAGGAGGTGGAAGAGATGTGGGTGGATCCCTGGGTCAGGAAGGTCCCCTTGAGGAGGGCATGGCAACCCGCTCCAGTACTCTTGCCTGGAGAATCCCATGGACAGAGGAGCCTGGCAGTCTTCAGCCTGGAGGTGTGCGCAGAGTCAGACACGACTGAGAGGTTAAACAACAGCAACCCTGCTCAGAGCCCCAGATGTCCCTCCATCAGATGCAGCCCTTACCCCGCAGGACAGTCCAGTTCCTTGGCCATGTGGCTGCCTCCCACCCACACCCTCTGCCCACACCAGGCGCCTGTCATGCGAGCAACCTCAGCTCTTCCTGAGCCCCAGACTGGCACTCTCATCCTTAGTCCATGCCACGCACCATTGGATAAGAATCCCAGGGCCATGAAGCAACAGAACGAGGAGCCCGACAGTCCCAGACCTGCAGATGTTTCTCAATGGTCATCTGTGGGCAGACTGAGAGAGAGACAGGGGACCGGGGGACAGCAGCAGGGCCCTGAGGTGTCAGAATCTCCCTGAGTCCTGAGTATCCAGGAGTCAGCTGAGGATGGGCTGGCAACTGGAGCCACAGGGAAGGTTCTAGCAGTTCCATCTGGTGAGGCATAGGGCAGGCAGGAAGCAGGGGCTTCAGAGACATCCCAGTGCTCAACAGACCAGACTCAAATCAGTGCCTTACTGGACGAAGGACCATGGGCTGAAGAGCCGTCGGCGTTCCCAGAGGGGCCTGGGGCTAGGCTTTTCCGAAGATTCTGAAGATGCCTCTCAGTGAAGGGTGCTCTCAGGGCCTCTGTCCTCAGATCTCTAGGAAACGTGGAAAAGACAGATGAAAGCAGGCGTGATCGACATGCTTCAGGCCTGCGTCGTGTTTGCTCCGATGCAGAGTCCCCAGGTGTGTGCCTGTGTGTCTGTCTGCAGGCGGCTGAGAGTTACAGAGGTGGCTGAGATCCCATAGGAGTCAGCAGAAGGCAGGCTTCCCTGCACAGGATGTCCTGAAGGCTGCGGAAACCGCCCCCGTGCCAAAGGGGTTTTTGTTTGGCCAGCAAAGTAAGAACAGTCTTTTGCTTTTGAGCACCTAAAATGTAAAAGCAATGGTATTTGACGACGTGAAAACGGTATGGCAAGCAGATTGCAGAGCTCACTGACCAGCGACACTGGGCCCAGCCCGCCTGTGTGTTTCTGTCATTTACGCTGAAACAGACCCACAAAACTGAAAACATTTACTGTCCAGTCTGCCACAGAAAAGCTTTGCAGACCCCTTCCTAGGAGACCAGACCAGCTGATTGAGTGCCCAAGGCCAGGACCCAGGACAGGGGACGTCTGTGAAATTAGCAACTGCTGAGTTAAGAGAACTAGACAGGAGCACAACCCCGAGACAGAGGAGCTTTGGCCTCCGCGGGCTCAGGGGTGGACAGAATTCTCCGTTTAACCTACCGGCCGGTGCAGGCAGCCCAGCTGAATAGTAGAGAATCAGCTTTTACATTAGGAAAGCAGAGTCGCACCGCTGCCATTTATGATGGAGTCAGGAGGTGGAAGCTTCCAGAAGGAGACCCACTCAGAAGAGGAGCACGTGGCCTCGTCTCCTCCTGCGGGTGGCCCACCAGCCCCGGACCTCGGGGGAGCTGAGCTGTGTCAAAGCTCCACATCACTGGTTGGGTCAGCTCGGGATGCACCTGGTATTCATGTCCCTCATTTCAGGGTCCTCTTCCTCCTTGGTATTAGAAACACGTTTCCTTCCTGCTGGGCATGTGCTGAGGTTCCCTTGTGAAAGTATTAATTCTATAAAATTCAATTAAAACTCCTGCCTTTTCTGATCTACACGGGAGCTCTGTGTCCGTCCTGCCTCAGAACTTACCCAAAGTAGCCGAGCCTCACTTCAGGGCATTTTACAGAAACTATATTTCTTTACAAAGTTAAGACTTGACTTTGTAACATTATTACAACATTATTACGTGACTATCATTGTAATAATGAAGTGAAAACTTGGGCCTTCCCTTGGTGTGCTTGGCAAGGCTGGGCTGGGCACCTGGAGAAGGTCTTTGGCGCATCTTGTCCAGAGAGCTGAATGTGAGGCTGTTTTCTCATTTGTCTGAGGAGCCTGTGCTGGACCCCGGCTCCCCTGTTACAGCCATGCAGCTCTCCCTGACAGTGAGCTTTCAGAACCTTGCCTTTATGTCATCAAATCAAATCCAGGGCTGCCTTAGTTGCTGACTGAGATGCATGCTACAATGACCTGCAAAGTGACCTTTGTCCCTGGCAGCCCCATGCAGCGTGGTTGCTTCGGCCATCAGGACCCCTGGACCGTGCATTGCTCTGACTCAGTTCTGCAGGAGCAGCCGCTCCGGCCACACCAGGACGAGAGGGTAAGTGTGCTCATCCTCACGGCGAGCTCTGACTGCAGCTGGGTGTTCGATGCCTGGGGGGGACTCAACAGAGTGCCACGGCTGAGGGCTTTGAGCAGCAGAAGTGTACTGTCTGAGGGTCTGGAGACCAGGAGCTCAAAACCAAGGTGTCGGCGGGGTTGGTTCCCGCCGGAAGTTCAGGGCAGGATCTGAGGGTCTCACAGCCCCCTCCCGGCGTCCAGGGGCTGCTGGCACGCTCCCGTGGCCCTCGGCGTGAGCCTCTCCCCCATGTGGCTCTGTGCCTCTTCTCTTCTTATAAGGACCTGGGCCACCGGAGGCAGGACCCCCCTAATCAAGCATGACCTCATTTGAACTTGACTATCTGCATGACTACTTCCAAACAAGGTCACATCCCCAGGCCCCTGAGTCAGGGCTCAGCCTGTCCTTCAGGGACACGGTTCAGCGCTTGAGTTGCCGTCTCCCTCGCCCCATCTGCGAGGTGCGTCTCCTCTCTGTCTGTGACCCGCTCGGCTGAGACGCTGCAAACAAGGCTCTGTTGCTTGGGCATCTCTCCGCTTGCTGGTTTGGTGAGAGGACAGACTCCCCTGGCAGTGGTGTGGAATGTCACCAGCAGTCTTTCGATCTCATTTTCCCTCCAGGCAGCTGAGCAGAGAGCACTCATCAAGGACCGGATCCTCAAGGGGAGGGTCACGCCCTCTGGGCTTCAGGCACTGGCTCACCCCCGAGGCACCCTGTGTCCCGTGTGGGCAGGTCTGAGCTGTGATGGGGAACTTTGAAGCTCCTTCCCTCCACAGCGTGTGGTCCCTGGGATGGTTCTTCAGAGGCACTGCTGGTTAGCTGAGCTTCCTTCTCCAGCTGTGTGTGGACCCTGAGATTTCTCTCCAGACACGGCAGGAGATAGGGAATGTAGCAAGTCCAATTCCCATACGGGAAAAATGACTGCATCTTTATTTTGTAATTGCCCTGAAGTTTGGGACCTGATTAAAATATCTTCATGATGAGGAAGATCTTAGTAATAGAGTAACCTCTCTTAAAGCTACTGCTTTAAGCTTGAATCAACTTTCCAAAGAATTAATCTGTGAACCACAGTACATGTAGGCCAAGAACTGCCGTCTCCAGAAGGGAGGCCTGGGTACTGGGGTCCATCCTGGGGGCTCTGAGGGCCCCTGAGTGTCTCTCCTTCACAGGCTGTGCCCTGACCTCCCTAGAAGAACGTCACCCTCAGGTGGGGCCTCTTGCCTGCTGTGGGCACCTGGCCCTCAGCAGTGGGTCACCAGCTGAGGCTTCCACACTGTTGGGTAATTAGTGCAGCAATTCTGCTTCTTCAGTTCAGTTCAGTCGCTCAGTCGTGTCCAACTCTTTGCGACCCCATGAATCGCAGCACGCCAGGCCTCCCTGTCCATCACCAGCTCCCGGAGTTCACTCAGACTCACGTCCATCGAGTCGGTGATGCCATCCAGCCATCTCATCCTCAGTCGTCCCCTTCTCCTCCTGCCCCCAGTCCCTCCCAGCATCAGAGTCTTTTCCAATGAGTCAACACTTCGCATGAGGTGGCCAAAGTACTGGAGTTTCAGCTTTAGCATCATTCCTTCCAAAGAAATCCCAGGGCTGATCTCCTTCAGAATGGACTGGTTGGATCTCCTTGCAGTCCAAGGGACTCTCAAGAGTCTTCTCCAACACCACAGTTCAAAAGCATCAATTCTTCAGTGCTCAGCTTTCTTCACAGTCCAACTCTCACATCCATACATGACCACAGGAAAAACCATAGCCTTGACTAGACGGACCTTAGTCGGCAAAGTAATGTCTCTGCTTTTGCATATGCTATCTAGGTTGGTCATAACTTTTCTTCCAAGGAGTAAGCATCTTTTAATTTCATGGCTGCAATCACCATCTGCAGTGATTTTGGAGCCCCCCCAAAAATAAAGTCTGACACTGTTTCCACTGTTTCCCCATCTGTTTCCCATGAAGTGATGGGACCAGATGCCATGATCTTCGTTTTCTGAATGTTGAGCTTTAAGCCAACTTTTTCACTCTCCTCTTTCACTTTCATCAAGAGGCTTTTTATTTTATTTATTGTTTTTTAATTTTTATTTTTACTTTATTTTACTTTACAATACTGTATCGGTTTTGCCATACATTGACACGAATCCACCATGGGTGTACATGCGTTCCCAAATATGAACACCCCTCCCACCTTCCTCCCCATAACATCTCTCTGGGTCGTCCCTGTGCACCAGCTCCAAGCATGCTGTATCCTGCATTGGACATAGACTGGCGATTCGTTTCTTACATGATAGTATACATGTTTCCATGCCATTCTCCCAAATCATCCCACCCTCTCCCTCTCCCTCTGAGTCCAAAAGTCTGCTCTACTCATCTGTGTCTCTTTTGCTGTCTTGCATACAGGGTCATAACTGCCATCTTTCTAAATTCCATATATATGTGTTAGTATACTGTATTGGTGTTTTTCTTTCTGGCTTACTTCACTCTGTATAATCAGCTCCAGTTTCATCCATCTCATTAGAACGGATTCAAATGTATTCTTTTTAATGGCTGAGTAATACTCCATTGTGTATATGTACCACAGCTTTCTTATCCATTCATCTGCTGATGGACATCTAGGTTGTTTCCATGTCCTGGCTATTATAAATAGTGCTGCGATGAACATTGGGGTACATGTGTCTCTTTCAATTCTGGTTTCCTCGGTGTGTATGCCCAGTAGTGGGATTGCTGGGTCATAAGGCAGTTCTATTTGCAATTTTTAAGGAATCTCCACACTGTTCTCCGTAGTGGCTGTACTAGTTTGCATTCCCACCAACAGTGTAGGAGGGTTCCCTTTTCTCCACACCCTCTCCAGCATTTATTGCTTGCAGACTTTTGGATCGCAGACATTCTGACTGGTGTGAAGTGGTACCTCATTGTGGTTTTGATTTGCATTTCTCTAATAATAATTGATGTTGAGCATCTTTTCATGTGTTTGTTAGCCATCCGTATGTCTTCTTTGGAGAGATGTCTATTTAGTTCTTTGGCCCATTTTTTGATTGGGTCATTTATTTTTCTGGAATTGAGCTGCATACATTGCTTGTATATTTTTGAGTTTAGTTGTTTGTCAGTTGCTTCATTTGCTATTATTTTCTCCCATTCAGAAGGCTGTCTTTTCACCTGGCTTATATTTTCCTTTGTTGTGCAGAAGCTTTTAATTTTAATTAGATCCCATTTGTTTATTTTTGCTTTTATTTCCAGAATTCTGGGGGGTGGATCATAGAGGATCCTGCTGTGATTTATGTTGGAGAGTGTTTTGCCTATGTTCTCCTCTAGGAGTTTAACAGTTTCTGGTCTTACATTTAGATCTTTAATCCATTGTGAGTTTATTTTTGTGTGTGGTGTTAGAAAGTGATCTAGTTTCATTCTTTTACAAGTGGTTGACCAGTTTTCCCAGCACCACTTGTTAAAGAGATTGTCTTTACTCCATTGTATATTCTTGCCTCCTTTGTCAAAGATAAGGTGTCCATAAGGTGTCCATAAGGTGTGGATTTATCTCTGGGCTTTCTATTTTGTTCCATTGATCTATATGTCTGTCTTTGTGCCAGTACCATACTGTCTTGATGACTGTGGCTTTGTAGTAGAGCCTGAAGTCAGGCAAGTTGATTCCTCCAGTTCCATTCTTCTTTCTCAAGATTGCTTTGGCTATTCGAGGTTTTTTGTATTTCCATGCAAATCTTGAAATTATTTGTTCTAGTTCTGTGAAAAATATCACTGGTAGCTTGATAGGGATTGCATTGAATTTGTAGATTGCTTTGGGTAGTATACTCATTTTCCCTATATTGATTCTTCCAATCCAGGAACATGGTGTATTTCTCCATCTATTAGTGTCCTCTGATTTCTTTCATCAGTGTTTTATAGTTTTCTATATATAGGTATTTAGTTTCTTTAGGTAGGTATATTCCTAAGTATTTTATTCTTTTCGTTGCAATGGTGAATGGAATTGTTTCCTTTATTTCTTTTTCTACTTTCTCATTGTTAGTGTATAGGAATGCAAGGGATTTCTGTGTGTTGATTTTATATCCTGCAACTTTACTATATTCATTGATTAGCTCTAGTAATTTTCTGGTAGAGTCTTTAGGGTTTTCTATGTAGAGGATCATGTCATCTGCAAACAGTGAGAGTTTTACTTCTTCTTTTCCAATTTGGATTCCTTTTATTTCTTTTTCTGCTCTGATTGCTGTGGCCAAAACTTCCAGAACTATGTTGAATAGTAGCGGTGAAAGTGGGCACCCTTGTCTTGGTCCTGACTTTAGGGGAAATGCTTTCAATTTTTCACCATCGAGGATAATGTTTGCTGTGGGTTTGTCATATATAGCTTTTATTATGTAGAGGTATGTTCCTACTATTCCTGCTTTCTGGAGAGTTTTTATCATAAATGGATGCTGGATTTTGTCAAAGGCTTTCTCTGCATCTGTTGAGATAATCATATGGCTTTTATTTTTCAATTTGTTAATGTGGTGAATTACATTGATTGATTTGTGGATATTGAAGAATCCTTGCATCCCTGGGATAAAGTCCACTTGGTCATGGTGTATGATCTTTTTAATGTGTTGTTGGATTCTGATTGCTAGAATTTTGTGGAGGATTTTTGCATCTATGTTCATCAGTGATATTGGCCTGTAGTTTTCTTTTTTTGTAGTATCTTTGTCAGGTTTTGGTATTAGGGTGATGGTGGCCTCATAGGATGAGTTTGGAAGTTTACCTTCCTCTGCAATTTTCTGGAAGTGTTTGAGTAAGACAGGTGTTAGCTCTTCTGGAATTTTTGGTAGAATTCAGCTGTGAAGCCGTCTGGACCTGGGCTTTTTTTTGCTGGAAGATTTCTGATTACAGTTTCAATTTCCGTGCTTGTGATGGGTCTGTTAAGATTTTCTATTTATTCCTGGTTCAGTTTTGGAAAGTTGTACTTTTCTAAGAATTTGTCCATTTCTTCCACGTTGTCCATTTTATTGGCATATAATTGCTGATAGTAGTCTCTTATGATCCTTTGTATTTCTGTGTTGTCTGTTGTGATCTCTCCATTTTCATTTCTTATTTTATTGACTTGATTTTTCTCTCTTTGTTTCTTGATGAGTCTGGCTAATGGTTTGTCAATTTTATTTATCCTTTCAAAGAACCAACTTTTGGCTTTGTTGATTTTTGCTATGGTCTCTTTTGTTTCTTTTGTATTTATTCCTGAGCTAATTTTCAAGATTTCTTTCCTTCTACTAACTCTGGGGTTCTCCATTTCTTCCTTTTCTAGTTGCTTTAGGTGTAGAGTTAGGTTATTTATTTGACTTTTTTCTTGTTTCTTGAGGTATGCCTGTAGTGCTATGAACTTTCCTCTTAGCACTGCTTTTATAGTGTCCCACAGGTTTTGGGTTGTCGTGTTTTCATCAGAAACACCAAATGCTTTATTTCAGATCAGGCCCAGCCCCTTTACTTCCGTGGTCCCTGGGTGGGCAGTGTCCTCACTGGGACCTCGGCAGCCCTTGTGCTGTGGCTTGACCGCCAGCCCCTCTCTGGCGATGGCCCAGCCACAGCTCTCGGGGGAGCCCAGAGCCGCTCCCACCCGCGCCTCCAGGCTCTCTCGGGTGATGAGGTCTTTGGGTCCTCCTGCAGCTGCAGCGCTTCCCGCTCCTTGAGCGGGGCCCAGGCCTCCGCCTCTCGCGCTTCCCGGGCGGCCTCCTCCGCTGGCCGCCGCTCCGGCTCCCGCGCCTCCTGCCACAGCCTGGCTTCCGCAGCTCAGGCAGCCGTTGGTTCTCTGCCTGGTTCCAGGCCATCAGCTCGTGGTGCTCAGCGGCATCCTGCAGCGCCTTGCGCTCTGCCAGGTCACCGGCCCGGGCCTCATGCACCTTCCTGCGTACCTCGGTCACGAACTCCTGTCTGAGGGCGTGCACCGTCTGGCGGTACTGCCGGTAATGCACCGTCAGCACGAATAATTCCGCAGGATCCACGGCGGGTGGGGTTGCCAAGCGCCCGATCTTGGACTTGGCCGGCGGATCGTGGCGGGTTTTTTGGCCGCTCGCGAGCAGCAGAAACAGGGCAGGAGGGTGGCCCAAGGGCCGCGCGCCCAGGGTCTCATCAAGAGGCTTTTAGTTCCTCTTCACTTTCTGCCATAAGGGTGGTGTCATCTGCATATCTGAGGTTATTGATATTTCTCCCGGTGATCTTGCTGAGTTAAATAAGTTTCCAGTGTTCCATCACTGACTTTACTGTTCAGTCACTCAGTCGTGTCCAACTCTGTGACCCCATGGACTGCAGCACGCCAGGCCTCCCTGTCCATCACCATCTCCCAGAGCTTGCTTAAACTCATGTCCATCGAGTCAGTGATGCCATCCAACCACCTCATCCTCTGTCTCCCCCTTCTCCTCCCGCCTTCTATCTTTCCCAGCATCAGGGTCTTTTCCAACGAGTCAGCTCTTCACTTCAGGTGGGCATAGTATTGGAGCTTCAGCATCAGTCCTTACGTTGAATATTCAGGACTGATTTCCTTTAGCATGGCCTGGTTTGATGCCCTTGCTGTCCACACTGTCATGCGGCCTAATTTTATTAATAACTAAGGCTGGGCGGCTCTTATCACGAGCACAGTTTCCTCTTGATGGTCTTGTCACTTGTGTTTCCATAATTACTGCACTTGACATTGTAGCCATTAGATAAGATGCAAGTATGAAGAGTCTGGGATGGCGAGCACCTCCTTGGGTGAGGAAAGGGTAACAGGTTTACAGAGAGATCATCGGGCCCGAATCTCTGCTCCAGGCGGGCATTAGATCAGATCCCACGTGGAGATTCCTGAGGGGTCGAGGCTGGTGTTAGATTGGAGGGGCGGATATGTTCTGCAGCTGTGATGTGAGTTTCAGTCTGAATGTTTACAAAGCTCAGGATGAATTTGGTAACAGTGATTCTGCATTTGAGAGAACACAGAGGTGAAGTAAGGATGTACCTTAAAAAGAGGCATGCAAAAAGCATTGCTTCCAGGTAAACGCCTGCGACTTTCAGCTTCTCTGAATTTGTCATCTCTTGAATCCCACAGCTGTCCTACAGGCTCACCCCTGTCTGTCCTTAATCCTCAGAAGGAAGATCCAAGCACAGAAGGTCTACATTCTGGCTCTGCAGGTGATGGGAGTGTTCACGGCTGGACCTCTTAGATCTGGGACCTGCAGCTCTGTCTCCTCACCGCCTCCTAAACCCCAGTCAGACTCATCCCTGCTCCCAGGGTCAACTGGTTTGACCTCACTGAGCCTAAAGGGCTAATCAAGCCGTGCCCTCTCCGCACACCCTCCAGAGGCTGTGAAAGCATGGGGGGATTGCTTTTGGTTACAAATAAATCGTGGTGAGTAGGTGAATCCACGAGGTAGGATTAACATGGGCCAGCTCTCTCTGCCCTGTTCTCCAAACACCCTGACTCTGTCTGTGGTCCTGTGGGCCTGCAATACGAGGACAGGCCCCCTGGAGCCTGGCCGGGGGGGATGGGGGTCCAGGCGGGAGGGGTGGGCTTTCCCCACTCTCCTCTTCCGGCTGTGCAGGCCTGGGTGCTTCCTCACCTGTTCCTTGGCTGCTCTGGGCAGCCGTCCCCTCACTGCACAGAGTGGAGAGGGCCCCTAGTTCCCCAGGGAAGGGAAGGTTAAATGAGGTGATGCAGGTTAAGGCGCAGCAGGACCCACGGGGGGTGCTCCCTGGCTGCCATGCCTGCTTGTCTGCCTCTGTCCTCTTGACCCTGCTGGCTTTGCTCCCCTGTCTGTCCACGTCTTCTCACCTCCCTCCAGCCCTGCTGGGGGTGTGCCAGCTGCTCTGAATTCAGGAGCACCCCCGAGCGGCCCCACCACTGGGCCACTGCATGGGGGGACTTGTCGCAGGTACACGACTCCCCACCTGTAGTCTGAGGGTCTCCCCATGACTAGCCCACCCCCCTTCTCCGCATCCTGCCAGCATCTCCCCCAGAACTCTCATGGGGAGAGTTAACTGTTCTCTGCTCCTTGAAGGAGTGACATTTATAGCTGCTTAGATGCTCTTCACAAATAAGGCTTCTGATGTATAAAGAGTTGTCATGTTATTTATCGCTATCTCCAGGAAGAAGATCTGAATTTAGATCTGAGCCATCAATACTGTTTTGTATTTACAGCCCCGCACATTAATGGGAAATTCTGAAGTAAGCATCTCCATTTGTCTGCCTCACTTCGGTCCCTGAGTGAATGGAGCCTGGACTCTGGGCCAATCACCAGCTGATGCGTCTGGCCTGTTACAAGAGTTGGATAACAGGGAGCCACACAGATGTCCCCCCATGAGAGGCTGCCTGTGACTCAGACGTTTCCCTGTGACGGACCGCCAGGCCCAGTGGAGGCTGAGACAGAGCATCCTGTGCATGCGAGCCTGTTCAGTCGCTCAGTTGTGTCCAACTCTTAGAGACCCCAAGAGCTGTAGCCCGCCAGGCACCTCTGTCCATGGGATTTCACAGGCAAGATACTGGAGCGGGTTGCCATGCCCTCCTCCAGGGATCTTCCCAACTCAGAGATCTAACCTGCGTCTCTTGCATTGGCAGGTGGGTTCTTTACCACTAGCGCCACCTGGGCAGCCCTGTAGTTTGGACAGCCAGAGGTGGTCCCTGGGTGACCTGACACCTCCTCGTGCCTGGCTGAGGGGCCAAGATGGGAGGTACAGGTAGTGTCTCCCTGCTTGGGGGACCCTCCAGCACTTGTCACTGCAGAGCCCTCCAGTCTCGGGCTGGGGCTCTGGGGCCTCTCCAGTGGGGCTGGAAAGGACACTGGCTTTCCTGGAGGACACTGGATGCCCGGCTGGGCCATGGAGGTCTATGGCTCTCGTCCAGTCCAGCGTTTGGAGTCACAGTCAGTGAGCATTTTGCTCCCCTGTTGCTCCACATCCAGAGGATGGGCATGGTGGTCGGTCCTCCCGTGGGCCCAGACGGGAGCCCAGGTCAAGAAGACCAGCAGGCAGGTGGCTGGGGGCTCGTCCTCCCAACCTCTGCCTGAGACACAGCCCCAGAGCAGCCCGGAGAAGACCCTGTCTCCCCTTCCTCCCGCCCCTGCAGACCGAGTTCTCCTCCCATTCCTTCCGCCAGGCTGACCTGGGGACTCACTTTCCCTGGACGCTGCTTTGATTCCTGGGCAGGAGTTCAGAGGGGGAGTCCATGGTGTGGCTGCCCCCTGCCCCGAGTCATCGGCAGGAGATACACTGAGTCCCACCAATGGGGTGTCTTGGAGCGTCTGCAGGAGCAGGCAGCTCACGATTCACGTGAGCAAAACTGTGAGTCAGAAGGAGACCCTGCTCTGTGGGGCCCGAACGGATCCGAGCAGACAGCCTTCTACCTTCCACAGTGGCTGCAGTGCCGCGATGGCCCGGGAGCCAGGAAGGTCCAGCTAGAGAGACAGTCTGCCCTGAGTGCCCATCCTCCCTGGCCACTTAAAGGCTGCTCTCTGGGTTCCAGGGTTTCTTCTTCCAAGTCTGGGATCTCGTTTGGTTTCCTCTGAGCATCAAAGAAGAAAGGAAACGGAGAAGGCAATGGCAACCCACTCCAGTGTTCTTGCCTGGAGAATCCCGGGGACGGGGGAGCTGGTGGGCTGCCGTCTGTGGGGTCACACAGAGTCGGATGCGACTGAAGGGACTCAGCAGCAGCAGCGGCAGAACATCAAACACTGCGCTCTTTTGATGTGAAAATGGAAAGCAGTGGACGATGCTCGGGCCACCTGCTCTAGGGTGGGGGTGGTGTCGAGTCTCCCTGTTTGTCTGATTTGAGGACTTCTTGAGATTCATTTTCAGTGAGAAAGAAACACATCATTCAGAGTGGCCAGCGGGACTGGCTGCAGGCCACTGCTTTAACACATTCCCTTGCTCTGCCCTCAAGGGAGCTAGCAGACCCTTACTTTTAGGTTGAGATGGAGTCTCACTGTCTGGCAGGAGGGGCCCAGGAGCCACCTTTGCCCCTCAGGCCTTGCTGCAGCGAAGCCACCATCTGCTTCTCAAGCTGGGGGCCGAGCTGGATGTGCACTGTTCCAAAGACCTCCTGCACCAGGGTTCCCATCGGACAAGGGGAAGACCTGGTCCCATCCTCAGGACCGGAAGGCCACCCAGCTGTTCCACGGCCACGTTGGGGCTGGCTGGAGCATTCTTGGCCTCTCTGGGTGTCAGTGACACAGAGAAGGATCCTATGGTCTTTGCCACTGCCCCCCACATCCTCCGCCTTCCTTTTTTCTGTAGAAAACTTTAGCCCAAGAATAAGTTTGATCAGAGAATGAGAAAATGCAGAAACAAAGGGAAACAGGCGATATCATTGTCATCGTCATCGTCGTCATCATCATCATCATTATTATTTTTTGGTCTCCTTTGTCTGCTCTCCCTCATTTCTGCGTTTTCTCACTTCTCTGATTAAACTTACTCCCTGGTGGCTCAGAGAGTGAAGAATCTGCCTGCAGTTCGAGAGACGTGGGCTCCGTCCCTGGGTTGGAAGATCGCCTGGAGGAGGGCATGGCAACGCACTCCAGTATTCTTGCCTGGAGAATCCCCATGGACAGAAGAACCTGGTGGGCTACAGTCCGTGGGGTCGCAGGGGGTCGGACACGACTGAGCGACGTAGCACAGCCGAGCACAGCATAGCCCAGGACCTTAGCTGCTTTGCAGGGGGGATAGATAATATTCTGAGCCATGCCCTGTGAGCTGTCTCATAGATACCGAAACCCCCACCAGATGGAGACGTTAACCCCATGTTGACCAGACTGTGGCCAAGACAGAAGCTGCCACCGTTCTGGGAACCGGCCTCAAGGAAATGGGAACAAACCAGCCCTGGGACTGAAGATTAATTCTACCTAAAACAAGCAAGACGATGCTGATCAGACCACCGATGACCAATTTCAAGATGACTCTCAGAGCTGATGGTACTGTTTCTGCATGTAGCCCCTCCCTCTGCCTATAAGAGCTCTTGCCCCCTGGTTGTGGGAGGGGGAGTCAACCTTTGGACATGGCTTTCTCCCATCCTCCCTCAGGCTGCCTGCCTCAGGAATAAAGAAAGCTTTCCTTTCCACCAAGCTTGCCTCTTGAGTTTCAGCTTTCAAGCATCTGGGGCCCACTTTCAGTAACTTTGGCCCGTTAGCCTCAGGTAGGCTCATTGAAAGCAAGTCCTTTGGTGTGTTGGGGGAATCATAGCCACCACCTACCCCAATCCAGTCAAAACATTGCCTGGGGGCTTCCCTGATGGTCCGTGGTCAAGAGTCATCCTGCTAATGCAGGATGTGAGTTCCGTCCCTGGTCCGGGAGGATCCCATGTGCCACGGAGCAACTACTGAGCCAGCAGTCTGGAGCCTGGGAACCGCAACCCCTGAGGGACTGCAGCTGCTGAAGCCTGCGCACCCGACAGCCGAGCTTGGCCCAGGAGAAGCCGCAGCTGTGCGAAGCCGGGCACCCCGTGACGGGTAACCCCCACCTGCCGGAAGTAGAGAAAAGCCACACAGCAGTGAAGACCCAGTGCAGACAATAAATAAACAAAGAAGATAAAGAATAAAACCAAACTTTTTAAAGATTAAAAAAAAAACCCCAAACAATGCCTGGAACATGCCTGGAAGGGACCATCTTACAAAACGCTCAGGCGTTTTCCGGTCGACTGCCTTCCCCATCCATAAAATCTGTGTCTCTGCTTTCCTGCTTTTGGGAACCTGCTGGAACAACTTAGCTGCACATCAGCTGAACAGAGCAGTCTGTTGAAGACCCCCTCTCTCATTGCAATTGAACTTTATCCGATTGCAAATAACTTCAATGTGATTAATGCTGAGCTCTCTCTTCAGGCAGTCAGTGGCGTGTTTACCAAGACTTGATCTAAAAAATGTCATTGCTTCACCAGCATACAGGTTGCCAGTTCTCCTGTTTGTGACAACGTAAAACTCAGCGTCGCTTGTCACATCTGTGCCACGTCAATTAGACTAAAAAGACTGCGCCACCTCGTTAGCACCGTTTAGAATTAGGAATGAGCCTGTCACTTTGCAGATTTGCCCATTTCCAGCAGGACTGTTTGACATGAATTTAGGGAATCTTAACTGGCTGGGATCAATGTTAAGAAGACTCAAGACTCGGGAATTGTCTGGGCTGGACTGTCCCCAGCCTCCTAAGAGATCAGCAAACACTGCACTTGGTCCCGCGAGCTTTGAAGTGTTTTCACAGGGACACGGGAGAACAGTGAAGAAATGTCAAGACATGGCATCTAAATCTACACTGCTCTGCACTCTATTTCAAGCAAGGAGGGGGTCACTGGATTATAAATGCAGAATTGTGTGTGGAGGGGTGGGCTCAGGGCTGTTGACAAGCTGTTTGTTGTTGTTTGCTTGCTAAGTCATGTTCGACTCTTTGTGACCCCATGGACTGTAGCCGCCAGCCTTATCTGTTCCAGGGATTTTCCAGGCAAGACTACTGGAGGGGTTTGCCATTTCCTTCTCCAGGGGATCTTCCCAGCCCAGGGATGGAACTCATGTCTCCTGCACCGGCAGGCGGATTCTTTACTGCTGAACCACCAGGGAAGCCTGTAAGCTGTTTAGCTCTGTCCTTCTGACTCTTGTGAACTTAGAGGCCCCCCTGGAACTTTGGGATTAACACTTTCCTAGAAAAATCAATGTAAATAAATAGTCAAGAGATGGTGGGCAGTGAGGAGAACAGGTGTTAAAAAGGTGAGTTGGCATTTACCTAGACCTTTACCGTGAGCTCGGCAGAAACATTTTAATTTGATCTACCATATAGGGCATTCTGCACAACATTATTGAATGCTTCATATGTGAAAACTGTAACTGCATCTTTATGTTCTTAATTTCAGCTGCATCTCCTAGTTA
The DNA here is from genome assembly GCF_023091745.1 of Budorcas taxicolor. Classification (NCBI taxonomy): domain Eukaryota; kingdom Metazoa; phylum Chordata; class Mammalia; order Artiodactyla; family Bovidae; genus Budorcas; species Budorcas taxicolor. Next base: position 49,636,364 of record NC_068932.1, on the reverse strand, counting down.
ACGTTCCGAGATTTTAAGCGTGCTTATGCAAAATACAAACACAAAACGGGCCACACCGCCGGTCTGTCTTTACCATCCGACTCTGAGAGCTCCAACCCCCTCTTTGACTCTGACCGTTGCACACTTTCTGGCCAAACTTTGACCCCAGGGCAAGGACCAGAGTAGCGAAAATGAAAAGAACACTACACTGTGAAGTCTTTTCTACTCGAGCAACACACTCGACATATTAAAAAAACGTAATTTCCAGGACAAAGGCACCCAAGAAAGCAGAGGATTTATAAATACGTGGCAAGGATACCTGCAGACACAAAGGGTCAGGGGTCTGATGCTGCTGCTGCTGCTGCTGCTAAGTCACTTCAGTCGTGTCCGACTCTGTGTGACCCCATAGACTGCAGCCCACCAGGCTCCTGTGTCCCTGGGATCCCAGGGATTCTCCAGGCAAGAACACTGGAGTGGGTTGCCATTTCCTTCTCCAATGCATGAAAGTGAAAAGTGAAAGGGAAGTCGCTCAGTCGTGATGAGTGTCACACAAAAATCGGACTTGTGGTCAAGCAAACTGCAAGTGCAGATTCCTGCCCAGAGCCTTGCTGGGACGTACAAACCCCAGAAAGCTCAGGCCTCATTAACCAGAACATTCTCTGAAAATGACATTTCTGCTTCTGTGGCTAGTTGACTTCCTCCCCGCTTGGAGAGGCTAAGATGTCACCTGCAAGGTCACACATAGCTTAGACCTAAGCTGGTGCTCTCTAAATGCCAGCTAAGAACAATCTCCCAGGCACACCTGCTTCCCAGCGACCCCACATCCAAGCAGATAGTTCAGCAATCAAAGGGTTCCCCAGGACTCCAGCCCTAAGCGCTCCTCAGGCCTGCCTTCCCCAAGGCATTATCCACAAAGAATTAACGTCATTAAGATAACATGGTTTGTCTTAAATGTGAACGTTGATTTAAGATGAGGCCACTGTGTTGGTGACTTAGGTCATGACAGATTATCCCTCTGGCCCCTGTCTGGTCTGCGCAGATAATCTCTCTGTGCAGTCAGTTTGTTGTGTTATTTTTGGAAGACAAAGATAAGCCGGCTCTAATAAATTAGATCAAGCTCATCTAGCAACGTTTATCTTTAAGTAGACCCCTCTGTAGCCTCTTTCATGTTATTAAATGCTGCTTATATTTTAACCATGTCCACCACAGTGCTGTGGATAACCATACCCACAGCAGCATAAAGACTGCAGACTCACGGAGGAGTCACACCCAGCTAGTGTCCTCACAGGGGGATGGACGATCAGGAGAGCAGATTGCCCTGGGTAATGTGGTAGAGGACAGAACTCATCTGAAGGATTAAGAGCTTGCAGAGAAGAAGGTCAACAGACCCAGATCTCAAGTTAATTGATGGGCAGAGGTTAATTTTAACTTTTTGGGGGGAAATTTGTCAATTACCTTCTGGGTTGTAAACAATTGTTCAGTGACTCAAATGCAGAAATGCAAACTCTGGCTTTCAAACCTCCCAGCTTGGAATTTATTAGTTCAATGTGTCTATAAGTTGGAACTCGTGTCAAAGGCACAGTCCTGAGATGGCTGTCATCCCCCCAGGGGAGCAGGAGCCGAGATCCCCTGACCTCATCAGCAGGCTGAGGCACAGGGCAAGTTAGGCTCTCGACATACATATGCGACCGCTTGGCTGGTTGAGACAGCCTGCAGGGGGCCTTCATGCGGCGGCAGTGGGGGCCTTCATGCGGGGGCAGTGGGGGCCGTTGACTCCGGCAGTGTGGGCCGTCGGTGCGGCAGCGTGAACTGTCAGTGAGGCAGTGTGAAGAGTCAGCGCCGGCAGTGTGAAACTTCAGTGCGGCAGTGTGGGCCGTCAGCACCAGCAGTGTGAGCTGTCAGCGCCGGCAGTGCGGGCCGTCAGCACCAGCAGTGTGGGCCGTCAATCCGGCAGTGTGAGCCTGTGTCCTGATGTCCTTCCTCTAAAGCCTCTGTGGACGTGGAACCCCGAGTTTGGCACGTGTGCAGTGATGGTTTGCTGCGTCCTTCGCTGGGGGACACTTTGAGAACCAGACTGCTTTCTGCAAAACTGAGTTTCACTGAATGAGCAGCAAATTGTCTATTCTGGATACCAGGTCTGAACTCATTCCTATACTCCTTTTCATGTTAAAAATGTTAGATGGTAATAACTGACCTGGACTGGCCCAGTCTGACGTTTAAGCTTGCATTAGATAGAAGCTCTTGGGCTCCTTTGGGCTGCGTGTCTGTCACATGGCTGGGTGTGGGTGTTAGGGGACACCACAGGGACACGTGCTGTCTGTCTGTCCAGCAGCGGGCTTTCTGCACTAGTACGTGTCCTTGGCCTGGACTCTACTGAGCTTGGGTTCCAAATGATGGTCACACAAATGCACGTAAATTGGTGTAACACTGTATGTGTATAGGGCCGAGGAGAATGGGGACTTCTCTGGGAAGGACCTGACTGAGCTGCTTGGTACTAAGCCTGGTTTTGAGGCTACTGGGTGATCTCTGGATCTCATGGGAGTTCATCCACCCACCAATCTACCCACCCTCCCATCTACCCACCCACCCTCCCATCTGGCTTCCCACCCTCCCATCTACCTACTCACCCATCCATCTGTCTACCCACCCAACCATGTACCCATCCATTCCTCTACCCACCCACACATCTATCCATCTACCTGCTAACCCATACATCTACCCATTACTCATGCTTCTACCCACCTACCCATCTACCTACCCACAAACCCACTTGACCATTCACCCATCTGTTCACTCATCCATCCATCTACCCACCCACCCGCTCACTCTTCCACCTACCCATCCACCCACTAACCCATACACCCACCCACCTATTCACCCTCTCACCCATTCACCCCCTCAAACTTCCACCCATCCAGGCACTCATTGTTTACTTCATTCATCACGTTTTAGCACCTTCCCAGCCAAGCCCTGTGCTCCACGCCAGGATCGCAACAGACTGAATGAGAGATAACACAGTTCTTACTCTTCAGAGTAACATTACCTGGGTTCATGCTGGACCAAGAGTTACTCCAAGCATGCATTTATGTTTCAAAAAAAGGGCCCCTCTGGCCTCAGAAACCTAGGAAACTGGGTTAGACATGTCCCAAGGTCCTACAGACATGACCCTGAGTTTGGGGCCTCTGGCCTTCACAGTGATGCCAGATGCTCTGAGGTCCCCTCACAGGGAAAGGGAGCCAGCCAGATGAAGCATCTGAGGTCCTACGGGTGTCTGCCCCTGACATCTGTCCCACAGTACAGCCATCTTCCTTGTGCAGCGCTCAGTTGCTAAGCTCTATTTCTGAGCAGTGAAGGCTCACCGTGAAATCACTGAAGGAACAGTGTCCCCTGCTCTCCTCATCGCTCTTCCCACTCAGGGCTGTGTTATAGCCCCAACCCTGCTCATGCACCGTGGCCCCATTCTGCAGAAAGCAGAGTTTAGAAAGGGGGTCTTTTGGCTCAACATCCTGGGGTGTACCAGGCTGGTCTCCAGCCCCCATGTAGGTCCTGACAAGTCCTCTGGGCACAGTGAGATTTGAGCAAGGAAGGGTACAAGGCTCGGAATCAGGGCTCCAGGTGGATGCACGGAGATGTTCCCACAGGGAGGAAAAACGGCTGTGCCAGGGCTGTGGCTCCAGGAGGAAAAGGAGCAGCCCAGCACAGACTCGGCACAGCGGCTGGGGCAGCGCGTGCTGGAGGCCAGCCAGCCCGGACTCAGGCCCCAGACTCAGGGTTCCCCCGGCCAGGGGCGGGATCCGCAGCTCTCACAGGTGGCGGGGCATCCAGGGACCCGTGTGAGGACACACGGGGCTCAGGGGGGACACACGGGGCTCAGGGGGGACACACGGGGCTCAGGGGGGACACACGGGGCTCAGGGAGCCCCCGGTCCCCACTCCAGAACCTCAGAACAAAGATGACTTTGTGGCAAGTCGCCTCCGCACTCCGTCCCGATGAGTCCTCAGGCGTGTGGCCGCATTTGATGAGAGTGGAGCTCACAGAGTAAGTCCAGGGACAGCGTCCGTTTAGCTTGTGGGTGCGCTCTGGGCAGGCTGGGGGCAAGGGCCGCCCTGAGAGGCGAGAGCTGTCTTGCCAGGGTTGCCATGGCGAGGACCCCCAGGGCCACAGCTGCCAGCTTCCAGGGCTCTGCGCGCAGCAGGCCCCCCGAGGCACCCTGCCCGAGTTGGCAGTTAGCCTCTTCAGCTTCCATCGCTTCGTTTTTAATCACTCAGTGTATTTGTGGATAATACCAACTCCATCAGAGGAATGGTCTATAATTTGCCGGCGTGCTGCTTTACTGAGAGAAATTCCACTGGGTCTGGAACCTCAGCTTCCCGAAAATGAACTCGGACACAGAATGGGCAATTTTCAGTGAGAGCTATTATTGACATGTTTGCAAAACTCATCTCTTCGTAAGTATCCTGAGATTTAAAGAGCCTTATACATCTTCTGATTACCTATCAAGACCATTGCCTCAAACCTCTGGACAGCAGTAGTCGCGCTCCTGCTCAAGTGGTCTGCAAGATGTGAGCCACAGCCAGCGCTGTCCTGCATCAGGGGCCTCATTTCACCTCCTGGAAACAGCTCCATGAAACAGAGGTGCTGCACGTCCTGGGCGGAGACGTGAGCAGAGGTGGCTGGGGTCTGATGTCTTAAAAATATGGCCCGAAGTATGAATCGATACATCCTGTCACTTGTTTCGTGTAATTTATTAGAATGCAAGAAGATCAACAAAGTTGGTAATTATTATTTATGAGAGTCTCTTTTCCATAAAGCTGAGTCAGCAAACATGATTGAGACGACGGTCCATTAACCCCCATGCACAGCTAAGCGTCCCGCTGGAAAGAACAGAGCTGAGATAGAAATGCATTGTGTCAGCATCACTTTTGAGCACATTTCTTTTTCTTTTCTTTTTTTAATGTAGGAATCTCTGCCTAATGTTAGGAATTGAGAAGTATGAGCTGGAAGACGGTCTCCTAGTTCCTCTAATTTGGATACCTAGCTAATGCTTCAGTCAGCTACTAGCTGTCTTTGTAGCTTTAGGAGGAATTGCGTGGCCGCATCTGTGAGCGAAGGCCCTTGGGCATCTGAATAAGCTCAGTCTTTAGAGCTGAGCATGCTGATGTAGCAGCAGATGAGCAGCTCGACTTTGCACCTACTGGACGTTTCTGAAGGTACTTTGCGGATGGTTGGGGAGGTGATGAATGCGAAAGACTCAGACCCTCAGTCTGTTCAGTGTTGGCATCTGCCATCAGACTCCACTCCCCGGGGAGAGGGCCGCAGGCTTCACCACTCCTGGGAAACAGCGGTTTAGTTATTTACTCAAAACTGGAGCCCGGGTGGGAGGCCCCACTCCTGAGAACCCATACGGCATCTTCTACCAGCTGTCGTCACTGGAGCACAGAGTCTGGAGGTCAAGGCCCGAGGAGCCAAAAAGAAGGTGGTGAGAATTCCAGAGGGGGCAGAAAAGAGCAGGACCTAAAGGGACGAGGATGAAGCGATGCAGCCAGGCTCCTCCCAGAGGGTCTCTCGTGGTTCTGGACGCTGCAGGCAGGATGGTGGCCTGAGTGCTCCAGCTGGGGCGGGGGGGTGGGAGGTGGGGGCAGGGCCACCATTCTATGCACCGAGGGGAAGGGTCATTGCCCTTCCTCCTCCCCGGATAAGGGACAGCCCAGGACCAGGAACCTGGACCCACACCCAGAGTCCCCAGGCACGCTGACTCTCTGCCCTCCCCTCAGCTGGCTGGCACTGATCTTGCCATGTTAGAACGCAGCCCAGAGAGGTCAGTGGCCAGAGAGGTGCACACTGCGATGAGTAAGGGGTCAGCAACGTTACCTGGCCGTCAGCAGTGCCAACGTGGAGGGGAGGAGAAGGCCCGGTATTGCACACAGTGGGTGACCAAGCCGTGGAGACCTTCGGAGAGCCCGGGAGACCCTCGTCTCTGGGGTCGCACACTCTCCGGTGCTGCTGGAGCAAATCCAGGCTGTGCAGTGGTCCAATGCACGTGACTCCATCTGACCTTCTGAGGAGTAAGAAACCACTGTCAGAAGAAGCGTTCTGTTTTCCAGAGACTTCCAAGTCCCCACCAGAAATTAATCTCATGGGAAGTAACATCAACCAGCCAATGGTCATTCCCCAGAGCAGCCTACAGAAGCTGTCAGATAGACAGCTGACCACCTGGAGCTTGAATTAAACTTTGGCGTGAAGAGAACACAAGGGCAGCTATCCTTACAGAGGCCGAAACCTAAGGTGCACAGACAGAAGGGGCGGTGCCTCTGTTGCCTCTGGACCAAGGTCAACTGTGCCACACACCATCCACTCCCTGATGGCCGATGAGCAGCGGGCTCCAGCACCCTCGCTGCCTCAGCAGCCAGAGAGCGAGGGGCCAGACACGCAGGTTGCATGGCTGTTCATAAGTGCAGTTGAACGGTCCATGTTTGGATGCGGCAAGCTGTGTGATGCCAACGAGAATCAGGGGCGTGCAGGGGCTGATTCCTACCTGGTTGTCTTTTGTTGAGGATCCTTCCAAATGCCCTGGGTGTACAAGGCAATTTTAGTATAATTAAAACCTGAATCACTCAAATTACAGAATTAATTACATTCAGCTTCAATCGCAATTTCTAATTGATCCCGGTCTGCAGACTCTGCACCTGGAGACCTTGGTGATGCTGGGAGGGACAGAAGGTGGCCCAAACTCCATTCTCTTCTCAGAGAATATTTCTGGCAGTCATGGTGGGTCCATGCACCCCACACCTATGCCCACAGCACACAGCACGTGTGGGGGTGCTGAGTGCTTGTAAGTCAAAGATACAGCTGGAAGACAAGCCAGAAGGCCAGAAATATCATCTGTCTCTAAGCCCCTGAGAGTGTGAGAAGAGCCCAGGGAGACCCCTGGGGCGGGGGGCGGGGTGGACTCGCACCCGGTCAGAAAGCAGGTCTTGGACGTCTGCACCCGCTCGCATACCTTCTCAGAAATGAGCCTAGTGTCTCATGCCAGAACTCGGGAGACACAGAATGGAGAGGAGCAGCTCTGTGGGAGTCAGGGGCTTGCCCAAACCACAGGGAACTGCAGCTGTGAGCGGCCTCACAGCTCCTGGAAGAATCTCCCACACCCTGACCAGATTCATCAGACAATCTGCCAAACGAATGCTAGAAATCACTTCAGCAAGTGAGAAAACTAGTTTGTGAACCTCATGAGAAATAGGGCGACTTGGATATGGCAGAAGGTAGTTCAGACCTTTCTCATGGATGCAGCTGGCTCTGTTAGCGCTCGACTATTATGATACCGCTGGTTGTGTGGAGAAGCTCCTGCAGGAGTGTGTCCCAGGGAGCATCTTTCAACCTCCCTGTGATGCCACGGTGCCAGGTCAGAGCACACTGTGTTCATGTGCATTGAGAAAGGGGCCCTTCCCTCAATCACGCAAAGAAGCTGTGTCCATCAGTGGTGGCCCTGGTTTGTTAAAACCACCAGAGCCCAGAGAGTCAGATGGCACTTATTTGATGGGCACAGATGTCGGCATCCTTTGGGGTGACAGTGGATGAAGAGGGCCAGTCCAGGGGAGGCTGAGACCGACGAGGGCCTGTGGGGATGCTCTGGGGAAGGCGCGCAGGGAGTGCCCCGGCTCCCGAGTCCCTCAGGCTGCTCCACATCCCCCTTCTCTTGTGCCCGGGGGGAGACGCAGCTGGCAGAGGAGTGAGAGGAGGTTCGGACAAGTAGGTGAAGAGGGAGTCAGAAGCCCCAGGAACAGATTCGCAGCGCTGACCCGGGGCGCTCTTTCTATCCGCAAAGGGCAGATAGCTTAGTGGGAGCCCCCAGGATGGGGCCAGCTGTCCCTGAGTGTGGTCGGCAGAAGCTGACACAGAGTTAGACAGCTAGAGAGGGACATCTCACACCCCACTGTATCTGTTCTCAGGGCACGTGTAGAGACTCGGAAATGGGAAGCTGGCTGGAAAGACGACAGGGAGGTGGAGCTGGGGGACAGGTGGGTGCGGGGCTAGGCGGGGTCTGCCCACGGTGGGGTCTCCCGGCACTCTTGCTCCAGGCTTCCCAGGCCACAGGTTCTGTCTGCTCTGCACACAGGAGCGTGAAGGGGGAACTGATAGAAATCTGTGATGAGACCAGCCACTCATGGAAGCAACGAAGGACAGGTGCTTGGCTTCCTTTCTAATTGCGTAAACAATCAGCCTCTGCTGGGAAGAACACAGAACAGATCAAACGAACGTGTACGTCCAAAAGTTCTCGGCAAGAACCTTTTAAGAATTCCTTGAATCTAGCAAAATAGGATCTTATTTTTAAAGAGGTTTAATATAGACTTCCCTATACTAGACCTCCCTAGACTGTACTTCCCTGGCAGCTCAGACAGTAAAGCATCTGCCTACAATGCAGGAGACCTGGGTTCGATCCCTGGGTCAGGAAGATCTCCTGGAGAAGGAAATGGCAATCCACTCAGTATTCTTGCTTGGAGAATCCCATGGACAGAGGAGCCTCTTAGGCTGCAATCCACAGGGTCACAAAGAGTCGGACATGACTGAGTGACTTCACTTCACTTTAATATACTCATAACATAGAGAGCCACATGCTTTTTATCATCTACAAGAATAAAAAAGTGAAAGCGAAAGTCTCTCAGTCATGTCTGACTCTTTGCATTCCCAAGAACTATACAGTCCATGGAATTCTCCAGGCCAGAATACTGGAGTGGGTAGCCTTTCCCTTCTCCAGGGAATCTTCCCAACCCAGGAATCAAACCCAGGTCTCCCACATGGCATTGGACTCCTTACCAGCTGAGCCTCAAGGGAAGCCCAAGAATACTGGAGTGGGTAGCCTATCCTTTCTCCAGCGGATCTTCCAGACCCAGGAATTGAACCAGGGTCTCCTGCGTTGTAGGCAGATTCTTTACCAGCTGACCTAGCAGGGAAGCCCAAGAATAAGACAAGGGTTATTTTTATTTATGACTCAAAAGTATATTTGACATGAACTCCATTTGTTCTGTGGGACTTCCCTCGAGGCTCAGTGGATAGAGTCCACCTTCAGTGCATTAGACTCAAGAGACACTGGTTCGATTCCTTGGTCAGGAGGATCCCCCTGGAGAAGGAAATGACAACCCACTCCAATATTCTTGCCTGGGAAATCCTGTGGACAGAGGACCCTGGCAGGCTACAGTCCACGGGTTGAGCTGGCTGGATCAAGTTTAACACCGTGGGCCATGTTGCAGCCGCAGCTGGGGAGAAGCAGAGCTGTCTGCCGGCTGCCCAGGACACAGGTCCCCCATGAGGAGCGGGCCCCACTTGGAGAACCCGGCCCAGAAACTAGCTGCCAAAACACAGCTGTTGGGCAGGACCTCTCATTGGCGGTATTTCCCTTGTTACTTCCAGCAGGAGTTTGAGCACTTTATGGAGAGTCCCACGACTAGGATTTGGCCATGGCGCTAGTGGTGAAGACCCCGCCTGCCAGTGCAGGAGACATGAGAGACGTGGGTTAGATCCCTGGGTCGGGAAGACCCCCTGGAGGAGGGCGTGGCAACCCACTCAGTCTTCTCGCCTGGAGAATCCCGGGGACAGAGGAGCCTGGCGGGCCACAGTCCATGGGGTCGCAGAGAGTCAGACCCGACTGGAGCAGTTTAGCACTGCTGCTGCTGCTGCTGCTAAGTCACTTCAGTCATGTCCGACTCTGTGCAGTCCCTTAGATGGCAGCCCACCAGGCTCCTCTGTCCCCGGGATTCTCCAGGCGAGAATACACAGCAACTTATCACAGCACAGCACAATTAGTGGGGGGTGATGAGGACCTCAGTGACATTCCGCAGCAGGAGGCTCACCAATTAGCGATCTCTGCTCAGCTAGTCTGTGTGGTCTGTGAGGTAAGACAGGTGTCTTCCTGCCATGCAAGCTTGCAGGGAGGAAAATTTCACAGGATATAAATATATGCAGGCTGGATACAGCCTGATAAGGGCTGGTCATGAATAACATTAGCCAATAATTCAGCTGGAGACTGATCCTCCACCCCCGTCACCTCGGAGATGATTACACAGATAGAGGGAATTTTTCACAATCTTTGAATAGTTCTACGTTAGTCTAAGCTTCCAACGGATGTGCCTCTCTTTTCCCATTGTGATTATTTACATTTGACTTTTTCTCCTTAAATCCAATACACCTTTTTCCTAAAATTACTTATTTTTTAGCAGGATGCCGTTTGAGCCTGAGATATCTTTGGCAAAGGCCTGGAATTTGAGGAAGACCGAAGTGAAGTTCCCCCATGCCCAGGTTTCAGGTGGCTCACCTCCAAGCCTTCAGAGCAGTGTAATTGCAGATTCTGGCTCTGAGCCTGGAAAAAGTGTAGGACACAAATAATTCCTGGTAGGAAGCAGGTTGCATTTGTTTTTTTGTGGTTAAAGTTTAAGGCCAGAGACTGTTCACTGTGGAAAGTTTATATAAAGGATCTAAACAAAGCCTGGGAGAGGTGGTAATTCTTGTGGATTTAAACATCTGCATCCCCACCTGCACACACACCCACACACACCCACACACCCACACACCGCGCTGCGTCACTTCCACTGACGGCCACATCAGTTGAAATGTGACCACCCCACCGGAGGCTGGGGGCAGAACAGGAGATCAGTAGCCAACAGCTTTGGACATGAGCCAGGCTTCCCTGGTGGCTCAGACAGTAAAGAATCCGTCTGCAATGCAGGAGACATGGGTTCAGCCCCTGGGTGGAGAAGAGCCCCTGGGGCTGGCAAAGGCTCCCCACTCCAGTATTCTTGCCTGAAGAATCCTATGGACAGCAGAGCCTGGCAGTCCACAGGGTCGCAGTCAGACATGACTGACTGCCTAACACTTAACACTGGGTGTGGGGTTTAAGTGTGAGCTTTGGGGCCAGAAAGGCCTGGGGCTGAGCCCAAGCTTTGCTGGGTTCCAGAGATGTGACCCCAAGCTTCAGGTTCCCCACTCCTGGGTTATCAGGGTGCTCCTAGGAGATGGGTGAGTAGTTGCGTTTGGCAAATCCATGCTCTCATGTTGCAGGGATTCAGAGCATCCTGTTAGGCTTCCTGGCAGCCTGGCTGTCTGCTGTGTGGAGGCACCTCATGTCTGAAGGCCTAGGTGAGCAATTGTACTGGTGTGCCACCAACCATCCCAGGAACCCCTCAAACAAACCAGGGTGATCAGTCATCCTGTCTCCCTGACCACCCTCCCAGCAAACCCAAACACACAATTCTCCTCACCCCTGGAATTTTACTGTAAGACTGTTAAAAACAGGGCTGGGAACAGAGGCTTTGGGAATTGTCTGGTCCATTTTGTTGATTAGCTTAAGACCAGGGATTATAATGGGTTATTCCCTATTAAACGTTTATGGCTGTTTAAAGCCTTTTAGATGCTAAGTAATCAAAGAGCTAATATACTGACATCAAAGATCTCAAGAAATGACGTCATCGCATCTCATACGGGATTTTTATTTATCTTTTTTTTCACGTATAGTAAAAAAAATCTTTAAAAATGACTGCACAAATATTTCCATTTATTTTCTTTCATTTAAAAAGGTTGCAAAAGAAATACTAAGCATTCTATCATCATATGCAAAAGGGTCGGGCCAGACTGAGCGGCTAAGCACACATACCATCGTATGTACGTGTCATTCTGTTGCTGCTTTCCAGCATCTACTGGCTGTGATAAGCAGACTACCCTCCCCCCGACAAACAGCGCCCAAAGATGCTCACATCCAAGCCCCCAAACCTGGGGGTATGTTAGCTTACCTGGCAGAGGGGGGATTAAAGCTACTAGTGAGCAGATCTTACAATACACGTGACGCTGGACCGTCCACATGTAATCAAAACGGTCCTTAAACGTGGGACATGGAGGCAGCAACGCAGAGCAGAGAGGAGGTGTGGCAGCCGGAGCGGGGTGAGGCTGCCCAGTGACATGGTTGGCCTTGAAGATGCAGGGAGGGGCCACGGCCAGAGGGTGCAGGTGCCTCTGGGAGGCGGAGAAGGTTAGGGGACAGAGTCTCCCCTGGACCGCGGATTTCAGCCCAGCCAGGCTGCACTGGACAGCTGACCAGCAGACGGTGAGACCGCAGCTCTGTGTTGTTTATGCTTCCATGTTTAAGGGCCTCTGTTGCAGCAGTGATAGAACATGGATACAGCGGTAGAAGGGATTTAACTTGGACTTTTTTTTTTTTTAAACCAGCAGTCATTCACTTTGGAGAGCAAGAAAAGGAGTTGGCCCCTGTGCTTTATCTGCTTCCAGGAAGTCCACAGAGAAAATGGACCGACACTGGATTATTGGGTTCTTGAGAGACGGTTCTTGCAGGCAGTGCTGGCTGAACGGCTGGCTTCTCCATGGTGATGCGGGGGCCCAGCTGTGTGTGTGGGGAGGTGTCTAGCTGGTCACCGAGCCAGCTGCTCCTGGAGGGTCCCTGGTGACCCTGCCTGTCACACGTGGCGCCCAGATCACGGGGAGAAAGTCCTTGTGGGGCCAGTTTACAGTGTAAGGAGGGGTAAGTGAGGGTGTGGAGTGGGCACTGGGGGTCTGTGGACTGCTGCCAAGGGTCCACTCAGGGCAGGGATGGGCCTTGGGACAAGTCAGAGGTGCAGCAGGTGGGTGAGTGATGGGGTGTGTGGACGGGGAGGCTGGTGTGGGAGTCTGAGGACCTAGATGGGGATTGGGGTGGACCTATGACCCCTCCTCAGATGGACACCCTGCTGGGACCACCAGGATCACCCCCACTTCCTCCCGGATGCAGCGCCCAGCAGCTGCCCAGCTGAACCAACTGGGAGTCACGTGTCATTTCCCTAAGCCACGTTTCCGTTGTGTCCGCTGTGCAGAGGGCACGCTCAGGTAGAGGCCACATGGACAGGGAAGGGCAGAGCCCAGCTCAGGTTCAAGTGCCTGGGTCCCAGAGCCTGCTCCTTCCCACCCAGACCAGCCCCGAGCAGTGAACCGAGGGCTGTCTGCACAGTGCCCAGCTCTGCAGGCATGTCCGCTCCTCCCGCGTCCCTCATCTGACCACCAGCCTCCCGGGGTCCCAGCTGCAGGGCCCCTGCCTTCCTGACACCCTTCTCTCTCCAGCATGGCGTGCTCCCTACCTCTGTAGACCACCCACAGGTGAAGCCCTCAGGTCTGCAGAGGGGAATGGCCCCCTGCTCAGGACCGCCTGCTCTCCGATGCCCAGAGCAGCTGCCACCGAGGCCCACCTCCGCGGGGCCCACGGCGACCGGCCTGGCGGCTGGTTGGTTAGCTGGGAAAAAGGTGAGAAGGAAAATGATGCTAAGTGTCACGCAGGGTAAATGTTTTAAGTGAGACAGAAGCATAGGACCACGGCGTGTCATTTGATAAACATCTTCCCTTCTCTATGAGGAAATGCCCACGCAGTCTCTGCATCAGCTCTGGCCACTCACTTAGGCCGCTGTCCTTTTCCTCACGAGGCATCTCTCATCAAGGTCAGAGTCTCTGTCACGGTCAACAGGTTGCCCTCTATGGAAATGAAAGTGCTAGTCACTCAGTCATGTCTGACTGTTTGTGACCCCATGGACTGTAGCCCACCAGGCTCTCCTGTCTATGGGATTCTCCAGGTAAGAATCCTGGAGTGAGTAGCCATTCCCTTCTCCAGGGGATCTTCCTGATCTAGGGATTGAACCCAGGTCTCCTGTAGTGCAGGCAGATTCTTTACCATCTGAGCCGCCAGGGAAGCCCCTGATGTCCTCTGCGAGGTGCGGTCAAGCGGTTCCTGTTCTACCTGCAGGGGGTGCTTGAAGCTGGGGGCTTCGTGAGGCTCTGAGGCCAGCTATGGACACCAGGTCCGATTTCACACACACACACACACACACACACACAGGGAAATAGTCGAGGTGTTCACAAACACTGTCAGTTCATTTGAGACCCTGTGGGTGCCATCTGCCCCAACTTGAGGGTCAAAGTCATAAACCATCCTCCTCCACCCAGCAGCTCCTCTGAGCTCACTGGACAGAACTGACGTTTCTCATGGACAATCACAAACATTCCAGTCCGACTTTTCAGTGTGTGAAGGAGGAGCAGTGCCTGTTTCTGCTCAGGAGAAGAGTAATCTCCCAGCCGTACTCGGGTGCTCGCGCAGGGGCCCCGTCCGGGAGAGGAAACAGAAAGGGGTGATTTGCTGGGCAGGACCCTCTGTGGGTGTCTGGACGTCTTCCACCAACGTTTCATCTGAGCCCACATGTCGGGATGTACAGTCTGCAACGGTCTTGGCGTTAAAATTGCAGAATAAAATTTAAGACTGCACACCGCATGGAATTCCGGTGCGGGGACTCACCAGGTGAGCAAGAACGGGAGATGCGCTTGAGCCTTCCCGGTGACAAGACGTGGCCTCCGGGCTGGAGGTCCCAGGACCCTGGGGTCCTGCCCCGGAGATCCAGGGTCGACCCCAAGGAAGCATAGCCCGGCTTCTGGCCTGAGAATGAGGAGAGCTTGTTCCCTGGAGCCCAGAGTGGGGAGTTCAGCAGCGTCTGCTGGGTAGGGAGGAGCCCTGGGCCAGTGGGGACGATGCGGTTGCCTTTGCCGTCTCCAGATTCATGAAAACACCAAGGAATTAAAATGAGGGTCAGAAGAGGAATGATCTCCTCCCCAGAGAGAGGAGGTGGAGCCATAGGCACAGTCCTGCTGATGCCCAGACCCTCTGGTCAGAAGCTGAGGCCATTGAGATCCGCCCGCTCCTGGAGCTCAAAAACTCCCCCAGGCCACAGGGGCCAGCGAGGGTAGAGTGCTCCCTGCAGACTGAGACGGGTCTCCTGGCTGCAGGTGTCTCCACTGCCGGATACTCTCTTCATCCCCCTCTGCGTGCCAAGCTCTCTGGAAGCAAGTCCAGCCCACGCTCTGGTTCAGACATAAGCCAACAGTGTGGGGAAGAGACATGCCCCCTCCTTGGGGAGGGTCCACATAGATTACTTAGAATTCTTGCTGCATGCTTCCATTTTTTTCTCTTCTCTCCTGTTTATTCATCCAGTGTTTTTATATTATCACAGACTCATGCGTGTTCATTTCATTCTTCGGATTTTGATCCAACACGACTGCGCGCAATTCCTCCTTTCTTCCCAGGCCTGGCTCCCAGGGGCTGTCTGGGTTGTCTGCTGTGCCCCTTGACTTAACCTCTTCAGTGTGAGTGTGTGTGTGTGTGTGTGCATGCGTGCATAGGTGTGCGTGCATGTGCCTGTGCATGCGTGCATGTGTGTGTGCACGCACGTGTGTGCTCTCCTGTGTGCATGCGTGTGTGCGTGTGCATGCATGCATGCGTGCACGTGTGTGCCTGTGTGTATGTGTGTATGTGCTTGCATGTGTGTGCACGCATGTGTGCCTGTATGTGCATGGGTGTGCATGCACATGCCTGTGTGTGTGTGCCTGTGTGTGCGTGCGTGTGTGTGTGTGCGCAGTGGAGGCAGTCACCATATCCTTACTTTCCGGCCCTGCAGGCAACCCAGCACATCTTGTATGCTTCCCTCAGTGCTAGGAGCAGCGGCTTCTCTGAAGAGTCTGGTCTTTTATTAGAAAATTGTGTTAGAAACCAAGATCTGAGAGTTGCGTGATCCTGCCGAAGGCATGGAGCATCTTTCCAGTGGGTTAGAGTAAGGGAAGTCCCATCACCAAAACTGTGTTTCAAATTAAAATACCCCGTAACTGTTTTCAGAGCCTGAAGTACAAGGATACCTGCCTGGGCAACGGCAGTGGCAGAAATGCAGGCTACAGCGGAAGGTTTCAAGGTCCCAAAGGTGCCTTTAGCTGCAGGGTCATCATTCCAGACCCTGAGTTCTGGATCGCCTCTGGGGGTGTGAGGAGAGCACGCTGCTGCCTGGGGTGCATGGAGTCCAACTAGGGGCAGCCTCTCCTGCTTCCAGCCCGAGATCCTCAACCCCCAAACCCCAGCCATTTACCTGGGAGCACGTCCACCACCGGCTCTGGGCCAGGCGGGCACAGCATGGGTTCAGCCTGGTGAAGGGACACAGCCCTGGCCTCTGGAGGTACAGCCCAGCAGGCAGACACACACAGGCTCCGTCCCCAGGCGCGCTGAGGCTTCAGTGTGTAAATGCTCACAGTGGAGGAGGCTGCGGGGTGGGGCGGGGGCGGGGGCTCAGCTGGGCGCCGAGGGCTGGGAGGGCCTCTCTGCGGGAGGAGGGCTTCGTGATGAGAGAGGACCGTAGACAGAAGGGTTCCCGGAGCAGAAACGCAGACAGAGCAGGTTGTGCAGAGGTGACGGGGAGGCTGGTGGGTTGGAGCCCAGGAGCCAGCCGGAGCTGGTGTGAGAGGACGCGGGGGCTGGGTGAGGGTTGCCCGTGTACGCTGAGCTAAGCCACTCAGTCGTGTCCGACTCTGTGCCACCCCATGGACTGTGGCCCGCCGGGCTCCTCTGTCCATGGGATTCTCTAGGCAAGAAGACTGCAGTGGGTTGCCATGCCCTCCTCCAGGGGACCTTCCCCAACCAGGGATCGAACCCACACCTCTTACGTCTCCTGCATTGTCAGGCGGGCTGTTTACCACTGAGCCACCAGGAAGTATAGAACCATGGCCATATCCCTCCATCTAGATTTCTAAACAAACAAATTGCACTTAAGGTCAGGTCACCAACAGAAAATTTGAAGTCAACCGTAGTTTTAAAAGGACTTTTGTTTTGCCTTCATACGCAGTGCTCTTGGTTGAGTTTAATCAAAATACAGAGGAATTCAATTATTTAAAAACCTCTGCATTTTGGGCTGCTCAAGGGATAGAAAATCTCATTTAAAATATCTAGCCTTAATAATATAAAATAAGACCATGCCAGTAATTACAAAAATCATATTTAGCAACTGGTTTAGTATATTTAAATTTTTTGTGATGAAACATTTTCTCCACTTATTGTACTTTGGGGAAGTGCTTGTCAGAGGCTAACAAAAAGACATTTCACTTCAAGACTGTAGCTGCCCTGATTTTGAAGGTTGCATTTCACTCAAAGAAAATAGCCTATGAATCAGAGGGTCCCCTTTTTTGAATCTGGGGACTGCTTGCTACCTGAGTGTTGGGAGACAGTTTTCAAGACAGGGCAATGAGGAAAGCCTGCTGAGAGAGCATCACACACACACACACACACACACACACTTACACACAGATACATATATAGCAGGCACATACACATACATAAACACACACATACATACATGGCAGGCATACACACACGCACAAGCACATGCCTCATGCATACACACGTATACAAACAATCATACATAAACACACAGGTGATCTCTAACTCTTTAGCAATATGCAAGTAATATTTAAAATGGTAAAGAAAAAATAAATTTATACACTCTCATTTCTTCCAAACTTACAAGGTTTAAGAGATTTGGATTCTGAACTTCGTATAGTGGAGGCAACCCCAGCCCAAGACCCAGAATACCAACCGAAGCCCTGCTGTTCTTCCAGCCCACCTGTGCGTGTCCCCCGCCCCCACGCCGGTTGCAGCCTCGTGCACGTCCTGGGCTGGGCGGGGAGCGGCTGACCCGGTGAGAGCCCGTCTTTAAGGCTGATTGATCAAGGCCATCCCAGAGGCATGCACAGGACGGCAGGGCCCCAGCCCTTCACTGAGGACAGAGGGCGCAGCGAGGGAGATTTCCGGGGGGAGAGTGGTTCTCGGCCTTGAAAGCCCAACAGCACCGCCTGGGAAGACGGGAGAACCTGGCGCCCGGTCACATGTGGGCCCGTCGGCTCAGAATCTCTGGGAAGGGACTCGGGCAGCAGCGTTTTATGGCTCCCGGCTGACTGCAAGTGCAGCCCACACGAGCCTGCTAATGGAGCAGAGGCTGGAGGGAACCTGATAGAGGCGGGGTGGGGTGGAAAGCGCTGGGTGGGGGCACGCTGGGGACGGGGAGGGAGGCGCAGGGAGCATGGAAGGTCGGCGAGGCGGCAGCCAGGGCTCTGGGAGGCCGCGGCGCCCCTCCCAGGAGTGCGGGGTCAGGAGCCCCCAGCCTCCCTGCGGGGAGGGGCTGCAGGAGTTCCGGGGGGCAGAGGGCCTTCCCGAGCCCGGGGGCCCACGTCCACTGCTCCTGGGCTCAGGCAGCCACCCGCCCGCAGGAGAGCCCGTCTCCCTGGAGCCCTTGCACGTGGTGGCATCAGTCGCAGCCACTGTCCTGAGTCCTGCCCCCCCCCGACTTCGGGGCCCCTCACTGGCCCACACAGCTCAGCCCCCTGGCGTCCAGCTCGGGCCGAACAAGCTCAGCTCCCAGACGGCCGTGGCAGGCCCTGCTGCACACGCACGCTTCCAGCTCTGAGGTTTCTTGGAATCTTACTGTGCTGAGGAGCGAAATACGAGCCTGAGACGCGGGGCCCGCGGCGCTTGGTGAAAACTCGGGTGGGTCAGCCACCTGGGCCAGCTGACGTGAAGCTGGAGGATGAAAGTCCTGGAGCAGAGAGAGTGTGATGAGAACAGTGGGAACCCAGTGTCTTCTCCGTGGGGGCAAGGCCCTTGCAGAGGGAGCGTGAGAGGGGGGGCCGCAACCATAGAGGCTGCGTGGAAATGGCAACCCACTCCAGTGTTCTTGCCTGGAGAATCCCAGGGACGCGGGAGCCTGGTGGGCTGCCGTCTATGGGGTCGCACAGAGTCGGACATGACTTAAGTGACTTAGCAGCAGCTGCTGAAGTTTTGGAAACACTGTGTGAAAAAATAAATCTATAGTTTTCTTTGTGGCAAAACTTTCTACAGCTAATAGGCATTTTAGATCCCTAAGAGAGAAATCCTATAAAGAACCTCCTAGATTTAGATGTCCACCACCCACAAACCTCTTTTTTCCCCCTTCAAGTCATCTCTTGTGGCCAGCTTGTAGAAAACAACACATTTTGGAAAATACAGTTGCATATCAATTTTAGCTCCAATGTAAAAAAAAAAAAAAAGAAAAATAGTAGACGATATTTTTTCCAAAGAACTGGAATTTATAAAGATGAATTAAATAGAGCTTTTAGGACTGAGAAAATATTAACTGAAATGAAGAATTTGTTGAGTGGGCATAACTGCAGATTTCAAAGTGCAGGAGTCAACAGGGCGTACTTAAACTGAAGCACAGCAACGAAGCTTCAGAGAAAATGCAGCAAAAATCAGCACGCTGGAAAGCTCTCGGATATCTACAACTGGAGCCCTGGGATGAGAAGATAGTGGACATGGGAAGAGACAAAATTCAGTGAGTGATGGTAAGAATTTTCCAAAACAGGAAAAGGGATCCTGGAGACTGAGGTGGCTGGAGTTCACAGGGCAGAGCCCTCCGGGGTGGGCATTTCTTTCTGGACAAAGAGCTCCAGAATGTGCTCTGGGGTTCTCCTGAGGACCTGACCATTAAGCTCAGAGCGTGCCAAGTCCGGTCTCTGAGGGTCCCTGTGGAACAGACCCTAAGCTCACAAGGCATCTCCCCCCCAACTACAGGACCCGGAAGCCCACACCGAACACTCACGGGTCTTACTGGAGACCGAGAAGAGCCGCCCGGCAGCAGCAGCGAAGAAAATAGAGGAGAAAGCCTCGGATTAGGCAAAGATTTCTTATTCATACTTAAGCGTAAGTGAAAGGAATTGATCAGTTGGTCTTGAAAAAAAAAGTTTCTACCCTTTGTCAATACAATGAAAACAAGAAAAAGGAAGCCACAGATTAAGAGAGAATGCTTACAATACATGTACTTGGGGGAAAACCTTGCTTTCAGCACATAGCAAGGGGCATCAGAAGATGAGGGCGGTGACCAATGCCCCAGTGGGCTCAGGCTTATGTAACAGTGGCACAGATGGGGCGGCTTAGACAACACACATCCATTCCCCACGGGCCTGGAGTCTGGAAGACAGAGGTCAGCTGCCAGCAGGCCTGGTTCTGGGAGAAGGACGTCTTCCTGGTTTACAGGTGGCATGGCCTCCTCCAGCCTCGCCTCACAGGTGCAGAGAGAGCTCTTGTCCTCCCCCCCCTTATAAAGGCACCAACCCTGCGTGAAGCCCCCACTCAAGACCCCTTCCTGTCCCTGAAGCTCCCCTCCAGACACTGTCACACTGGGATTTAGACTTCAGCACGCGAATTTGGGGGATGGGGGACAAATCCTCAGTCTATAGCAACCTAATTAAAAACCGGCAGATGCAGGTATTCCTCAGCAGAAGGTGCTTGGAGGAACAGTCACTACAGAGAAGACACATAACGTCAGAAATGAGAGTCGTCAGAAATGAGAATTTAAAGCACAACAAGCGCTTTCCATTCAATTTTTGCTGCGAATCTGAAACTGCTCTTTATACGTCCACCCAAAACAAAACCCACGATGAACTACCATCATCCACTACTAAAAAAGCTAATGCATGTTATTAATGATGACACCCAGTAAAGTGAAAACTTGGAAGAACAGGAAATCCATCCTTGGGAGGCTGGGCGTGTAAGAGCCGACAGCCTGCTAGGAAAACACTTCAGCAATTTCTGATGAAGTCAAACACACAGTCACCATATTACCCAGCAATCCCACTCCTGTGCATTTACTAAAGAGAAAAGAAAATCTGAGCTCAGGTAAGGTGTGTTCACTAATGTCCACGTCAGCTTCACTCAAAATAGTGTAAAACCAGAAATGGTCTCAACGTTCCCAACAGAACAAAACAGTTAAGCATTTTTTGTAGTGTTCATAATACAATGGAGTGATCCTCAGCAATAGAAGTGAATAAAGTATCAGTTCTCATGACAACATGAATGAACAGCAAAAACATGCTTCTCAGCAGAAAGAAGCCGGAGACAAACAGCACATGCTGCGTAACTGCCCTCGTTTGACTATGAAATCCAGGACAGTAAGACCACGCGGTAGAGAGAGGTGAGTCAGCCAGCGGCTGCCGCAACACAGGGGTGCGAGGCTTGACCACAGGGAGCGTCAGGGCCTTTTAAAGGTGACGAAAGTGTGTATTTGTCAAAACTCATCCAACTATTCACTTAGAAAAAGTATATTTTATAACACGTAAATTGTACTTCGATAAACTGAAGCCACGGTATTGTACCACTACACATGCTATAAAATTGTTGAGATTGAACCAGTAGATAACGCTGAGCGGGGAAACCTCTAGCTGCTCTAGCAACTGGGACCCTTCTGTGCTGCTAGGAGGACGGGAACCCGTAGCCACTCTTAGAATATTTGTGTGGTGTTTCTGCAACACTGGAAACCCCATATAACTGAGTGATTGCCTCCCCAGAAAAGGATCCGACAGAAATTTGTACACAGGTTCAGCAAAGGGCATGGGTGGTCATATTCATGGCGGTATTACTGGTTTCAGCACCAAACGGGAAGCAGTCTAGACGCCCATCCATGGTGACGAGCATCACAACAGGACGAACTGGGCTACATGGGTGGCATGAGCAAGTATCAGAAACCCTAATTACGGCTGCAAGGGAAACACAAGCGCACTGTGATTCCAGTCGTGCAGAGCCTCACGGAAGCAGGTGGACTCTGCTGTCGCAGGTCAGTTTTAGGTTCTCCTGCGGGAGGCAAATGTGGGGACAGGAAGTAGACTCTGGGATGCAGGGCAGCGAGGGGGCTTCTGTAAATGTGGTGATGACTGCTCCTTGATCTGGCTGAGGTTAAACAAACCATCCGTTTTGCGAAAGTTCCTCACTCCATACTTTTATGATGTGTGAATTATTCTGAATGCTTAATATATCCAATAAAATTTATGTAGAATGTCACCAAAAACCCTACAAAAATATATAAATGTACCGATAGAATAATGGTCAAACTATTTTACTGGAATTCAAGAAATACAAATGGGACTGAAAATGGATCAGCTTAGGTGGAGAGAGCGCTGTGGGTTGCAGGATCCCAGGGCTGTGACTGGAACTGCAGAAATGCCTGCGATCCTGATGGACCCTTGATAGATCTAATCAATGGTGCTTTTTTTTTTTTTTTTGGATAGAACAATCTGGCATTCTTGTTGCATGTGTGTGCTTGTATATGACGGAGAAGGCAATGGCACCCCACTCCAGTACTCTTGCCTGGAAAATCCCATGGATGGAGGAGCCTGGTGGGCTGCAGTCCATGGGGTCGCTAAGAGTCGGACACGACTGAGCGACTTCACTGTCACTTTTCACTTTCATGCATTGGAGAAGGAAATGGCAACCCACTCCAGTGTTCTTGCCTGGAGAATCCCAGGGATGGGGGAGCCTGGTGGGCTGCCGTCTATGGGGTCACACAGAGTTGGACATGACTGAAGTGACTTAACAGCAGCCGCAGCAGCTCGTATATGAAAAAAAAAGTCATGATTGATAATGAAAGCTTTGTAAGTACTCCAAAGACCCTGTGTGGGGAGAGATACCTTTTATTGTCTTTTCCGGTGCACATTAGGTATTATTAGCAGCAGTTTTATCTATTCATTTATAGTAAGCTAAATGAGTTTAGCAAAGGGAACGGACATGTCACCCCCCAAAATCAGAAGCTGTCCTTTCCATCGCTTAGAGAAGGCGGTAGAAACTCCTGGCCAGAACATAGTAAAGATGAGTCTCCGCAGACCTGAGCTGGGGGCGCAGCAGGCAGGTGAGTGGAGGGCCAGGGGAGGGGTTGCCTCACCTGCTTGCTGTCCCGTGGCGCGATGTTGCCGCCTGCTACATTATTTGATAGAATGTGCCCTGAAAGCTTACTCTATGCCTCACAAAGTGATGGGCTTTTAATTTTTCTTATCAGAAAGTTTATTTGAAAATAGCCCATGAAGAAAATGGATGATCTGGCGTGTCACTTGTCACTTTTTGCCACAGAATACCATTTATTCCAAATTAGTGATGTTGAATACTGTTGAAGAGAAAGAAGCACATCCCTGTCAACAGCGAGATAGAAGTAGGCTTGGAAACCCAAATGCCTGATAAGATTGTGCTGTGAAGGGAGGGACCGGGGTGGGGAGCGGGGGGCGGGTGGCACGCTCTCACCCCAGCAGGCTGCACAGCAGAGAAAGGTGCAGCCGGCCAGCACCCTGGACAGAGCTCTCCTCCTCAGCCTCACACATCCTTCCGTAGAGTTGATTTACAGCCTGTTTTAACCTCTGCTGTACAACAAAGGGATTTAAGTATATACATGTTTGTATACATGCGTGTATGCATGCATGCATATGCTTTTAAAACAGTCCTTTTCATTAGTTTATCCAAGGATATTGAATACAATTCCCTGTGCTATAAAGCAGGACCTTGTTCTTTGTCTGTGCAGAGGAGTTTGTATCTGCTGACCCCAAGCTCTCGACCCTTCCCTCCCCCAGCCCCCTCCCCGCTGGAGAACGCAAGGTTGGTCTCTGTCTCTGCGTCCGTTTCTGTTTTGAAGAAAGGTGCATTTGTGCCATGCTTCAGATTCCACATATAAGTGATATCACGTGGTATTTGTCCTCTTCTTATTATTTCACTTAGTGAGATAATGTCCAGGTCCATCCATGTGGGTGCAAATGGCATTGTTTTGATCTTTTTCATGGCTGAGTACTATTCCATTGTATATATGCACCCCATCTTCTTTTATCCACTCATCTGTCCATGGACATGGTGGCTGCTTCCATTTCTTAGCTATTGTGAGCAGAGTTGCTGTGAATACAGGGGTACTTGTGTCTTTCTGAATTATAGTTTCTGTATGGCGGTTTTTTAAACTAAGAGACTGGAGCTCACTCAAGTCACTCAGTTAAGTGAAGCAGCTTGGTGCAGACATCACTAACTCTGATTTCAAATGCTGAAACTCCGTGTTTCTGCCTCTGCTAAATTGCTAAGTTGCTTCAGTCGTGTCCAACTCTCTGTGACCCCTTAGAGAGTAGCTTGCCAAGTTCCTCTGTCCATGGGGTTTTCCAGGCAAAAATACTTGAATGGATCGCCATTTCCTTCTCCAGGGAGTCTTCCCAATCCAGGGATTGAACCCACGTCTCTTAAACCTCCTGCATCGGCTGCTGGGTTCCTAACCACTGCTGCCACCTGGGAAGCTCCTGGGGAGTGTCTGCCTCCAGTTCATGGTGTTTATTTTTAAAGACTTTTCATTTCTAGTTTTCAAATGTTACAATTACCTGGCGAAGCAGAAGACCTGATCTGCCTACTTAATTAAATGTTTTGCTTTTGTTAAGGTTTCTAAGTGTTTGATGGTGGTCTAATTACACTGCAACTTCCCTAGTTCACACTAAAGAGAAGGCTCTAGAACCCTCTCGTCGCAGATGTCAGGAGGGGTGCTCTTCACTCAGCCTCCCCCAAACACACACACACACACACACACACACACACACACACAGAGGCATCCCAGACAAGTGTCAGAAGCCCTCGATGTCCTGTTCTAAGTTACAAACGCAGCGCGGCACACGGCCGATTGCCCAGGAAGGGGAGAGATCCCGCAGTAAACGAGGCAGCGTACTTTGGAAAAATGATCGTTCCAATCATGAAGGAGTAAAATGTGAAAGACGTTTAAAATTCTTGTGTAGAACTAACTTTCACACAGCACTCGCTTTGCGAACCACACACAGAAAATTATCCGGAGCAGAAGCGATAATTTGATTTACATGTCAGAAACGCAGCCAAGAAAACATAGAACAGCTTGAGAATGCAGTTCTGCCAAGTAGCATGACTCAAAGATTCATTTCAACTCTGTAAAGAAAATATTTCCCCTTCCAATCCTGCAGAGCCCAGGAGGAAAAGCCTCGGGATGCCCGTGGGCTGGGGGGAAGGTGACAGTCAGCACGAGGTCCCTGACTTGCCCTCGGAAGGTGCAGGGGGTGGCGGTGCTGGGCTGTGAGCTGCCCCGGTGGCTGTGGTCCAGAGAGGGAGGGACACCAGGAGGGGCCACAAGCCATGCCCAGAGGGTAAGTGTCATCTGCCGCCTGAGCTCTGAAACTGCAGGAGCACTCTGCTTCCTCCACCAACAGACCAAGCGAGGCAGCTCCGCAGCTCAGAAAGCAGAGTCTGGCTCACAGACTCCACACCTACAAAAGCCAGTCTGCAGTCAGTTCTCAGGAGCAGGGCCATGTCTGGCTCACCTTCAGGTCCCTGGCACCTAATAGGTGCTGCCTGATGTCTCTGAGCTAAATACAGCTAACGATGCTGCCCACAGCAACAGGGCAAGGGCGTCCACCATGCATGCCCGTTAGAGGGATGCTCGGTCATTCTGAGAAGCATCAGGGGTGTTGGCTGCCCCTGTCTGGAGTGTTCAGACAGACACCACTAGAAAGGTGCGTCTGACCTGGATCTTGAAGGAGGCATGGGACTGCAGATGACAGAGAAAGGGTGCAGGCTGGCGGCAGAGAGGAGCTCCCGGGGGGACTCAGTACAGAGCAGGGGGCGGGGGAGGACCAGAAGGACCCCAGAGGGGCGTCGGGATAGGGAGTGGGCACACAGGCAACATCGAAGGTGCTGGGAAGGCATCCGACCCTGCCGAGCTGTGGCGTGGCCCCACACGTGAGGTGCTGTTTGGATCGAAATGACTCTAGTTTAGAGGTCATGCAGAAGGCGACGTGCAGGAAGAGGTCCACAGCACACACCTGGGAGAGTCCGGCTGTCGTCTCTAGCTTGGACTTACAGGCAGCCAGATGGAGGTGGTGGGTAAGACACTGACGGATGGTTCAGGATCCAGGGGTGAATTAGATGGGCGAGAGGTGGGTGACTTGGGCCACGTGTGTAAACCTGATGGTGTTGAAATGTCTGGAGGAGGCATTTGGGAAGTTGTGGGGTCTTGATCAAAGTAGGAATTTAGAAGGAAACATGTTTAGGGGTCTGGGAAGAAGACAATGGCTCTGGGCATGGTCTGAGGCGTCGGCTATGCAGCTGGGGCCCAGAAGAGCCTGGGGATCTGAGGGGGTCAAGAGGTTAGGACCAGAGCTGTTTGGGGGATAATGTGGGCAAGGTCACTAGGGAGAAGATATACCTCAAGGTGCATGGATTTGAGAACCACCCACTGGGAAAGGTCAGGCTGGGAGAGACCATGCAGGCTGTCCGGAGGTGTGGTTTGAGAAGAGTCTGGAAACCTGGGGCCCCAGGAGAGGAGAGGATCCAGGGAGAGGGGACTCAGTGAGGCTGATGGAGAGGTGAACAGGCAGAGAAAAGCCGTCAGCTGTCCTCACGCTGGGGACAACGTTTGCTAGGACCCCTCCAGACAAGGCAGATGCCAGAGGTGCAAAGTGTGGAATGGTCCTCCGTGTCTTCCCGTCTGGAATCAGAGCCCAGGGGCTCAAACTACCTTGAAAGAGTGAATATAGGAATGAACCTCACATCCCTGTAACACTGAGAAGCCACAGAATCTGTCAAAGGGCTTAAAATGATGCCCGGTGCAAATCTGCACCAATTTGAATGATATTCTGTTTCATTTGTCAGAAGAGTAATCCAGAACAAATATAACCATTAAAACTCTCGAGACCCCACCCCAGAGCTTTAACCATTTGGGAATCAGCAAAGACAAGGCCTCCCTACAAGGTGGCGCCCCAGCTGGTGAGCATCACGGGTTCAGCTGATCTTGAGTCTAGGGCCCTGGAGCCCCATCGTTCCTTGGGTCCTGAATGTAGTGATTACGTTTCTTGATGGGTGGCACCCCCTCTTCACCTACAACTGTTTGGGGCTCCACAGACAGGATAGCCGCCCTCCCCTGGAAAGAAGGAACCCAACAGTAACCATAGCTTTGAGTCCAAAGCTGGTTTACCTGATGGACTGCTTGGCTGCGAAGTGTCTCTGTTCAGAGCAGAGGCAGCTCAGGAGCTGAGCTGGTCTTCCTTCACCTGTGGGGGCTTGGAGGGGGCACTGCGAGGGGCGGTGATCCCGAAGTCTCTCTCTTCACAGGTAATTGTCTTTGGGCAACAGAGCCTCCTCCAAGCACCCCCTTCCTCACCCACAGGATTGTCTTTGAATCTGAACCGGATTTCCGTAAACCACTTCTTGTCTGACTATTACTGAACAGATAAAAATTGAGGTGGAAGAAGCCAGAATACTTCCTACATAAAATTGGCATGTTTTTTCCTTTCAAATGTTGATGAGCCTCAATTTCAGCAAAAGATACCTCCCATCGACCTCCAGAGCTGAGCACTGGTCAAGCCTCCCTGGGCACAGTGGGACTGTTCAGGCTGGTCCTGTTCCAATAATAGACTAGGGGTCCTTGACATGGCAAGCCAGAGCCCCTAGGAAGTGCTGAGTCCGCAGCCTCACACACAGCCGTGTGTCCCCAGCACAGCCCATCGCCCCTCGCAGGTCCTGGGCTCTGTCTGGCAGTTTCATGCCTCTGTGTTTCCTGCTATTATAGACATTCCTGCCCTTCACCAATGGCCAGTCCTATTCTCCTCCATAACAAGTGCTGAGTACCCTTCCAGTCCAGTTCAGTCATTCAGTTGCATCCAACTCTTTGTGACCCCGTGGACTATAACATTCCAGGCCTCCCTGTCCATCACCATCTCCTGGAGTTTGCTCACACTCGTGTCCATTGAGTCAGTGATGCCATCCAACCATCTCATCCTCTGTCGTCCCCTTCTCCTCCTGCCTTCAACCTTTCCCAGCATCAGGGTCTTTTCCAGTGAATCAGTTCTTCAAATCAGGTGGCCAAAGCACTGGAGTTTCAGCTTCAGCATCAGTCCTTCCAATGAACATTCAGGACTGATCTCCTTCCTGGAGAGCTCAAATTAGGTGGGGGCAGAATTGTTATGCGTCACCACCAGCCCAAGCTGGTCACCTTCACCATGAGGCATACTAACAGAGCGTTCAAGTGGTGCCGCTTCTAGGTCGGGCCTTTATCTCTCATTGCTGAGTCTCCAGCTTGAAGGAAAGCTGCCCTGGACAGTTCCCAGAACTACATCAGACTTTGCATGGGCAAGAAATCCAACTTTGCTTGCAAATGCCTGAGATGTGGCAGACATTTGTTGCTGCAGCGTAACCTCACCTATGCTGACAAATAACACCTGCCTTGAACACCTAGGGCTTCCTCTTCTGGGCACCACCCAGCATCTGTGCCTCTGTGAAGTGCTCTTTTGCTCCACACCCACCTTGCTGATCTTCCCCCGGGCCTCCGGCCTCCCGCTGTTACTGTGGGTCCAAAGCCACACTCACTGCTGAGCTCTCACAGGCCTCTCCGCCGCACTCTGTCACAGCTGCCTGTCCGCAGGTCTGCCTCCCACCCTCTGGCACAGGCTCCTTCAGGACAGGCGTTGTGTCTGTCTTATTTACTGTTATAGCCCCAGTGGGTGTTCAGGAATATTTGCTAAACGAATGAATGAATGAAGGCTTCACGACGACAAGAAAAATTGTGTGACGCAGACGCCTGCTCTGTAATTTGTTGTTTATGTGAATCAGGAGTATTTTCATGTTGGGTTTGTTTTAAATGGGACACACATATTTTACTGGTGCTGGAGCTTAGCTTTAATTCAGCAGACACTTCTGCCAAAGTTGCTTTTGGTTTAATCCTTTTGTATCTCACATTGTTCATGCACAATTCTGCCTGTTCCCTTCTTTCCAGCGGCGTGGGAGACTGGAAGGTGGCTTGACCTTCATGAACAGATCTCGGATTTTGATTCAAAATGTAGTTAGCTCAGAGGTGAGTGGGCACCTTCCTAGGTGGTGCACTCCTAAGGGTGCTGGTGGTGGTTCTCTTTCCAGGGTGTCGGACAGGCTGGGGGCTGGAGCTGCGGTGGAGAGGGGCGTCTCTCTCCAGATGAGAGGATGAGGCTGCGGTGCGGGGTCTTGTCTGGTTCTAGTAACTGCTGTCTCTCGTCCACACTCTCACCTATTTACTCACTTTGGACCTCACTGGGGGCAGTGCTCGGGGTCCACAGTGAGCAAGGCCCAGCTCTTGTCGTCAAGGTGCCTGGGAGCCCTCTCTCTGCCCCTCCGGGTGCTCAGATCATCGACATGCAGCCCTTCCCCACGGAACACGTGCACACACATATGCATGCACGCACACACACATACACACGTGTGCACAGAGACACACCGTGCAGGCACACATGTATACACAGGCACACGTGTGTGCATACATACAAGGGCACACTTGCACACACCTACCCACAGGCATGAACACACACACACAGATGCACACACAAGCACAGACATGTGCACGCGCACACACACACACATACCTGTAAGGGCACACTTGCACACACCTACCCACAGGCGTGAACACACATGCACACAGATGCACACACAAGCACACACACACGTGCACACCCCCCCTGCAGACTCGGCCGGGTGAGAACGTGGGGGTCCCTGTGGCCGCTCTGCTCAGGGAAGCTCATCCTGCGAGCTCCCCACCACCGCCTCCCGAGCAGCTCGTGCGCCATGGAGGGGTCTTCGGCCAGGCAGCGGCCCTGCCGTCACCGTGGCGTTGTCACTCCCCCTGAGCACCGATACTGCAATCAGGACTTAGCGGAAGGGACATTATCTGCTTGTGGAAATTTCACCAAGTGCTTTTTCTTCTCAACCTCAAAAGAAAATCCAGCTGGGCTGCAGACCATGTGAGGTGACAGTCAACTGCCTTCAAGAGGGAAAGCTGCTGAGACGTGGCGACTCGTGAGGAGAGCAGGTGAGGACAGGCCACCCTGGCCAGGCTCCTCGGCGGGCCGCCCTCTGCTCCCAGGAGTCTCTCTGGTTCAGAGAGGGTTAAAAACTGAGGGGCTGCCTGGTCATACGATCCAAACAGTCACACGTCTGCAGTTAAGGAGGGTGCTTCTCATTTCATTCGCTTGAAATTTTCCAGTGGGAACTGACTCAAACGACTCTATTAGGAGACTTCAAATCACAATTTTTGGAAAGGAAAATGCGAAAGGATGCAGAGAACCCTCAAATGTGGAGCCCCCTTGTGGTACCTGTGAAGGTTTGCCGCGTGTTTTGCTCTCTTCCTGCAGGGGACTGCGTCTTCACTGGTCAAACCCTCACTTTGGGCAGGAAGGTGTGACGCTGGTGCTGGGGGGATGCCGGGCTGGGTGGCAGAGAGGCACTGCTCATTCCTGCAGCCACAAGCAACTGATGACCAGGCAAGGGATCCACACTAACTGGAGCATGGACAGGGCCGCCGCGATCACCTCTGGGCCTCCCTTGTTCTGACCCTCCGCCAACATCCACAGCGTTTGAATGTTTTATGCTGGTGAAACAAAGTGATTGCCTGGGAGACAAAGCCTGTGATCCAGAGAACAGAATCTGAGCTCCAAGTGGAAGGGGCAGAAACAGCCTACCAACATTTCCCTCTAGGGGCAAACGAGACATTCCTCAGACCCGAGCATGCCTGACGGTGATCTTCAGGGCCAGAAATCAGCAGGGTATTCCTTGTTAATGTGGAAGATGAACATGATTGTGCTGAGTAGATGCATTTCCCCCTGAAAAGATGCAGTGACTGGTTTTTAAAGCTTCTGTAGAGAAGGCAGCTTTCCCGTTCTTTTCTCTGTTGTTGAACCATGGTTTCCTGTGAGCACATTCCTGATCCCACCCCGTCTCTCTCTGCAATAACTAATCATTTTGTCTGATTCTTTAGAATATGCCTTCACATTTCTTCACCTAACTTTCATTTGTAACTACAGGGCCTGCCTGAGCAGATCTGGAAATTAAAGATCAGAGACTATCTTTGCAAAATGATGGAGACATGATGTGAATGCTTGACTGATTCTCAAGTGCCTGACAAACAATTAGTAAAGAGGAGAGGTTCTGCTTACTCAATATTTCTTGGCAAAGTAAAATACGTTCCATCTCCTGAACCTGTGACAGTCATTTGGAAACCCAAATGCGGAACGACTTGACTGGCCTCAAGAGGTGTCAGGATGCCGCGTTAAACCATGATTATAATGAGCTGCACGCACGACTCAGGGTAACTCCGGGGCATTCCCTGATCAAGCCGTGAGCATCGCAGTTTGCCTAAAATCGTGTGTGTGGCAGCATCTTGCGCGCTGTCGTCCGTGCTAATCGCCATTTGCTCGGGGTCTGGCACCAAGCCGATGGTGAGGGCAGGGCCAGGATGACTGAGGTCCACGCGGAGCTTGGTGAGGGCTTGGATCCATCACTCAGAGCTTCAAGCCGGAAGAGAACTGATAACAAGCAGAGTCTATGAACACAGAGATGCAGGCGCATGAGAGCTGCGATTCTGCCAGTGGGAAAAGCGCCAGACGCCAGCCACGCACCTGGCTGGGCTCTCATGGTTTAGAAAGTGTCCTCGCTGAAGGAACGAAAAACCTGTCACGGTAATCCACTCTCGGTTTAAACTTTTTAATGGTGCCCAGTACATTCAGCCCTGCAGGATTTACAAGGTTAGTTTCCAGCCTTTAAGATCTGGTTGACCAGTGTCCCGGGAACCTGTGTGCCCTGAGATTGCCCTTCTGGGCTGACCTTTGTCAAATTCCCACTTGTCAAAATCTCGGTGTTAGGAAAATAGTTCAACAACAGTTCAGAGAGGGACTGTCTAAAGCTGCGGCTCAGTGACATAGCACATTTTCCACTTTTAAAAATATAAACCCACTTTTATTACATTTTTGCTTTTTTTATTGAAGTAGAGTTGATTTACTATGTGGTGTTAATTTCTGTTGTACAGAAAAGTGATTCAGTTTTACATATGTGTGTGTATATAAATATATATATATACACATTCTTTTAAATATTCTTTTTCATTATGGTTTATCATGGGATATTAATCACAGCTCCTCATGCCTCACAGTAGGACCTTGTTATTTATCCATTCCATATATAGCACTTTGCATCTGCCAACCCCAAGCTCCCAGTTTTGAGCTAGTAATTTTGAGGTTGAGAATACTGAACATTAGAAGGAAGAAATGGCTCGTCTGTGGCCCCAGAGCAAACCTGAACAGTCTGGATGGGAATGGAGAGGGGATTTCTGGTGATGCACCTTGTGTGGGAGCTTGAGTTCGGGGTGGAGCCCATCGATGCATCGAAGTGTCTCTTTCTGGCCTGTGGCCCCACATTTCACTACTACAGAGAGGTCGGGCGGGGGGAGAGGTGCATTTAGGGCCTTTTCTGGCTGTCATCCTCAATTCTATGCTGAAACACTTCCAAGGGAAGAGTTCTCACCCTGACACTTAGCTATAAGCTGCCGCGGACTGAGATAAGCCCATTTGGAAGGAGGACAGTTTTCCCCCTACATGGCAAAGGGGAGAAGAGAAAGTGTTGGCTCAGGCTGGGAAAAAAGCCTCAATAAATGGGAAGCTTGCCGTGTTTGGCATTGCTTCAAAGCACTTTCAGATTCTATTTTAATTAGGTGACTTTGAAAATAACCACAAATTTCTTTTTAAACTCAGAAAGTGAAAAATCTCTTCAGATATTCTCTGCCATAAAAATGTGTCCAAATGTTAGGTGAAGAGGTTCTAAACGATAATCTAGCTGGCTCCTGAGTTGCCCTATGACTTTCGGCCTCAAGTCGGAGCAGTGTCCGTGCTTATTATCTTCGGCTAAGCTCAGAAGAGCAGACGAGTGAGGCTCTAGTGCCGCAGATCCCTTTGACTTCTGTGTCAGTGAGTGACAGGTGGCAGAGGAAGCTGCTGCCCAAAGTTTAGAGAGGGTGCAAGAGTGGGCTGCAGCGGAAAGAAAACCCACGCGGCCGGTGGGTCTGAGCCAGGCTTCCTTCATTAACAAGTGGACTCCCCAAGCAGCTGCTGGCGCCCGGTGCTGTCCAAGGTGCTGGCGGTACATCCTGGAAGGAAAGACAATATAAACCCCTGTCTTCCAAGAGGGTCCTGAATGAACACAGCCAGAAGACTGGGCCAGGCCACAGGACCACTCGCCAACCTATGCAACTCTTGCAAAATAATACATACATAACGTGTTGAGACAAGAGTAATCCAGCGACAACTATGTCTGTTTCCTCCTAGAATGTACAGCTGACATCTCCATGCATAGAAACAGACAAGAAACAGAAAATACCCAAGGGCCGTGATACAGTCAATGGTAAGTGCTACGGGGAAAACCAGGCAGATGTGCAGGGGGAGAGTGACAAGGGCAAGGCGGTGGCTCCAGGTGAGTGGGCGCCTGGCAACACGGAGGGCCAGCGAGAGGCCATGCGGAAGCGGGCGTGGAGGGGGGGAGGAGGGACGGGGGAAGCATGAGAGGACTCTGACCAAGTAGTGCTGTGACCTGGCTGTGCCCGATGGGAAGACCCTCTCCTGGGAGCGCGGACGGGAGAGCGGAGGACCGAGGCGAAGGAAGCTGGGCTGGTGCAGGATGAGGCGAGAGCTGCAGGGGGCGCCAATGAGCTGGACCCGGCCGTCCCCGCAGGGGATGCAGCGCGCGCTGAGGAAGCGCCGGGGCTGGAGCGGAGCCCGGCGCCCCTGGGGCTGCAGCCCGAGCTTTGAAGGACGGGGAGCACGAGCGGGTGTAGGGTGGCTCCTGGTCGGCGGTCAGGCCACATGACGGCTGGGTCCTGGATCCGAAGCGAGAGCACTCCGCCTGGTGTGGCGTCTCGTCAGCCGCACTCAGGAAGAGGGGCAGCGAGCAGAGCACCTGGGTTGGGGCGAGTCCAGTGGGCAATTTGGCCCCAGAGAGGGCAGATGCAGGAGGGCACGTGCAGAGGAGCGGCTAGCGGCGATGCGGGGGAAGGCAGCTCGGCGGGGCTGCGGTGAGGACGCGGATGCAGGACCCGTGGGGGCCGGGGCAGGGGTGTCAGCAGCGTGGGCTGCAAGCAGCCGATGGTGGCTCTCGGCGATGACGAGGCCAAACGTGTGAGTGTGGAAGGGGCGGCCACAGTGGGGCAGGAGAGGAGGTTCTGGGGACGGGAAGCCCAGGAACCCGCGTGCTGGGTGGCTCACTTAGGTGGAAGCTGAAGTGACCACAGCCTCAGGCGGGATGGTGGGAGAGAGCAGCAGAGACCTTTGTCAGGTGTGAAGGTGGGTGTGGGGCTACCAGACTAGACCCTGGCAGCGGCTGCTCCGGAGGGGGCACACGGACTGCCAGTCCTCGGAGGCCAGGCTGCTTTGGGCTCCCGTGGGTAAGGGAAGGGCCGGTGCTCCCCAGCCAGGGGTGAACCCGGAGGCCTTGGCTGCTGGGCCATGGACGCTGCATGGACCAACTCCAGGGGCTGCATCAGAAGCGGTCGCTGTGCAGAGACCACCTTCCACACGCCCACTACCTGCAGCCTCGCTGACCCGCAGCAGAGGTGGGAGTGTGGCGGGTGGAAGCCCCAGCTGTGGGGCGCTGTGGCAGGGGGCAGAGAGTGTCCTACCACCAGGTACCATCACACCGCTGGGGGCAGAACCCACAGGGGTCAATGCACCTGTGTGCCCTCACCTGCCGGCAGGTCGGCTGGCTGTGCTGATCATGCGTTTAAGTGCAGGGAGCGATGCTGAGGGACTTTGCGCTGCAGCCAGGGCGCCAGCTCAGCGGGGCTGGGACAGTCCTGGCCTTCTCTGCTGCCTCTCGGGTTCTTCCGTGACGCCAGCGGGAGAGCATCTTGAGAAGTGGCTGCGGGTCCAGGACGGGGCCTGGCCGACCTGGGTGAAGGCAGGCGGGTCGGGAGGAGACAGCGCCCCCACCCCAGTCCCGGGACCGGCTCTGGCTGCACTCTGGGGGGGAAGCCCTCTGCGGTCAGTCGCTCCTGCCGCCCGGCTCCGCCCTCCTCCCAGCGTGAGGACCGCGCTCTGTGGGTCCCAGGGTCCCTCTCTCCAGCTCGTCCCCTTCCTCCTCCAGCATCTCCTCCGTGGCTGCAGGGCTGCTTCCTGCCGTCTGCTTAACAGGGGTCTGGCGGACACCCCTTGTCTGGCTCTGAGAACAGCTGGCAGTCTCTGGGCTGAGCCTGGGGCTCTGGATGCACGGCCCTGGGCAGCCCTTCCTGCTCCTCATGCCTCTGGATGGGTCCAGTCACGGCAGGGACGCCTTTAGCCTGTTTCTAACTCTGGAAAGGAGAGAAGAGGCGTGGCTCTGTCCTCATATTGGACCCTGAGCGTTCAAGGAGGGTGAGCGGCAGTGGGTGTGCCCTTGGGCAGGCACTCTGTGGACCCTGGGTAGCAGCTTCCCTTGTTGACTCTTCCTGGTGTTGAGCCTCCCTGGTGGTTCAGATGGTAAAGCGTCTGCCTGCCGTGCAGGAGACCAAGGTTCGATCCCTGGGTCGGGAAGATGCCCTGGAGGAGGAAATGGCAACCCACTCCAGTATTCTTGCCTGGAGAATCCCACGGACAGAGGAGCCTGGCGGGCTACAGTCCATAGGGTTGCAAGCAGTCGGACACGACTGGGCAACTTCCCTTGTTAACCCTAAGTGAGCAGATCATCTTCCGGAGCGTGTGTGGGCCTCGTCCAGTCAGGTGCAGGCCTTAGAGCAAAGGCTGAGGTTTTGCTGAGAAGGAATTCTGCATCAAGCCTGCAGCATCAGCTCCTCCTGCCTGAGTCTCCAGAGCGTAAGAGATTGAGGACTTTGCTGGTCCCACGACACCTTAACTCCCTAACAATCCATCCCTAGCACCTCTTTCTATAACATATCACCCTTAACTACGTCACCTATGTCTATATTTCTCTCTGCTTCTACACACACACACACGCACACGCACACACACACGCACACGCACACACACGCACACGCACACTCAGTTCTGGTGGTTTCTCAGAACATCTGACAGATACAATTAGTTATAACAAGACGTATAAATGCACATGGACTTTCTATTACTTTCTCCTGGCAAATATCAGAAGAACCTTAACCTTTCCCCTCAGACATCTGCCCAGATGTCAGACAAAATGGATCTAATTGGGGCCGTGGGCAAAGGGAGCTTGAGACATCTGTCACCTGCTTCGGAAAGGACCACGTCACCCAGAGTTGCTTCCCCATGTGGGAGAATTTTATGTGAAATTAACAACTCTGAAAGAGAAATTATAAATAGATTTTTTGAATGTTCTCGAGTCCAAGTCACTCACCACTTAATTTATTCCCTAGAAGCTGGCATGTTGTGTCAGAAATTGAAGCCTCAGTATCTGATGCGCTGATACACCCCACGTCTGACAAATGAGCCAAGAAAGAAAGAAACGATGAAACAACAGCAGCAATCATGCAATTCTTCAGTTGTTTGTCACAGGAGCTTATTTGGTTTGCTTTCTCAGGTTCAGGAGGAGATCAACACCAAGGAGAGTGATAGAGTTTAAAACTAAGGTGATGGTCAGAAGTGAAGATGAGCCAGGGACAGCTGTCTTGAGCCCCAGATCAGCCACGGTGCTTATTTCAGGGCCCGCAGGTGAGGTCAGGGATGGAGCCCTAGGAGAGGCAGGACTGAGCATCTTCAGGGTCAGGCTGGCACCGGGGACAAGGCGGCCACGACTGAGCGGGCCTTGTCTGTGTCCCTGGGCTGGAGGACGCAGCCCTGGTGATGCCGGCTCCTGACAGTCGTCTGCCTGTGAAGTGTGCTCTCTCCCCTTCCGGGCCCTGCTGACTCGCCCCCAGGGGGGCTCCTCTGACCCACCCTGCTCCGAGGCACCCTCTAACCTCCCCTTCACAGTGTCCTCCTGAGCCTTGCACTGCGCTCCCCGTGGATTCCGGCTCCTCACGGCCAGCAGCCTGCAGGGTCCAATGCCAGCCAAACTGCAAGGCCCAAGGACCAGCCTTGTCCCCAGGGAGGTCTGCTCTGATGGGATAGGAACCTGGCCTCGAACTAGACCATCCCCATCTGATGCTGAGCTTCCTGTCTGTTCAGCAAGGTTCTTATTTCTTCAGAAAGCTGGTTTCCACGAAGCTGGATTAACCCTGCTGCTGTGGGTGCAGCGTGACATTTAGGAATGGTTTTTGAGGTCCTTGGTGAACTAAACTCAGAGGGCACCAAGGTGAGCCACATGCAAGCCCAGAACTGCCACCCTGACTTCACGCAGTTTCCATGGCGCGTTTGGAGACTGTAGGGGGTAAAATCACAGACTCTGAGCCTGGTTTTCAACCCCATTCTGTTTCTTCCTCGCTGTGTGACCTTCTACAGCTTACCTGACCTCTCTGAGCCTCAGGCTCTTGGTAGATCTGCTGTGAAGATAGAAGGAGTTATGCCCGCAAAGA
The DNA here is from genome assembly GCF_023091745.1 of Budorcas taxicolor. NCBI lineage: Eukaryota > Metazoa > Chordata > Mammalia > Artiodactyla > Bovidae > Budorcas > Budorcas taxicolor. Next base: position 49,599,462 of record NC_068932.1, on the reverse strand, counting down.
AGTCAGAGTCTGTTTGGCACCTTGAGCATCGTGTATGTTTGCTGATATTGCTTGAGATCCAACGGCCCCACTTACAATCAGCCTTGTTCCTCAGAGGACTCTCCGAAGTATCTGGAAACTATGGTGAAGATGGGCCTGTGGCTCAGGTCTCGGGGGAGCACGGAGCCAACATCTCAGGTTGCTGATGGAGGTGCCAGATGTCCTGAAAAGGCCACGGGGCTCCACATGGTCCATTTTCAATCGCAAGACTCTGTCACAGAAAAGGACCCACATTGATTAAAACAATAAAGAGAAATTCCAGTATTACAGGTGCTTTCCTCCTTAGATGATGGCAGGACACTGCGGGAGAGGAGAGGAGGGTGTGGAGACGATACACACACCCTGAGCGCTCAGCCACGGCACCTGTCTCTGGTACACAAGGTGTCCACCGCCGATAACTCAGTGCCGAGTCGTAATGAGCCCTCGGAAGTTCTTATCTGGGCCAGAGAGAAAGAAAGGAGGATTTGGATGAGGAAGGCAGGTCCCTGGCCTGCTGGGACAGAGACAGGGCTGGTGGCAAGTCAGCAGCTTTGGGCTCCTCCCAGGACCATCGGCCTCGCCAGAACCGACATTGGTCCTGGCGGGGCTGCTACTCACCTGGGGCCTGGAGGCTTTGTCCTGCCCCACTCCCCCCATGGAGGCCCGGGAGACAGAGGGCAGCCCTACCCCCTGGGACTCCCAGGGTTTCCAGCCCCCACCTGCTCCTGGGCGACGTGGGGGACCCCAGGACGGCCCCCTGCCACGAGAGAGGCAGCCCTCCCAGACTCCCGGTCCTGCCCCCCGGTGGCTCCTCCACTCCTGGGAGTAGCGGTCTCTTCTGAGGCTACGGGATTTCACAAGGAGATTCTTTCCTCCCAACAAGGACAACCACAGGTTGGCTCTTCAGGATTTATGGACAATAAAAAAGCCTGCCCCCATAAAGAAACGCTCCTGACAACCACATGATGCGTCCAGCAGCGGAATGCAGAGCAGAAGGAACGTGTCCAGGAGGGCGTTTTGTTATCCCTCTACCTTTTAACCTCTGGGTGTATTGTTTGCATTGATGGTGAGGAATGTAAATGCACCATGATTCAGCGGGTCGCAGGAGCTGAAGGACAGGCTGAGGGCTCCGCAGAGAAATGAGCTCGACAAAACCATAGCCCAGAGTCCTCGGATAAATATCCCAGCACACAGCTACCCTCTGGAGTGCAATGGACCCCTGGGTGATAAAGACGGGGCACGAAGGTTTCCCTCAAAGGTGACCTGCATGACTCACCCTTAAAGTTTGACCGGATTCCCCTCTGCAAACCACCAGATGAGGGGCCCAGCCCATGCCCCTGCATTTGCATGGGTCTGACCCAAAGTGATAGGATGCGGAGAGTTAAAGCAAGTCAAGCCTCTCCTGCCCGCTGCAGGCTGAGTCCCCACAGCTCTGTTGTCCTAAGAGCGTTCCTTCCCCTCCCGTTTGGTGGGAGGGGAGTGGGATGTTTTGAAAAGGAAATGAGAACCTGGAGTACTTCCGCTCATGTGGTAACATACGTGGCAGTTGCTCAGGGAGTTCAGGGAGCCTGGGACAGGACCCAGGAACCTGCATTCTAATGAATGACCAGGTAGGTGAATCAGACACAGCAGGCCACAGACCCTCCGTGAAAACGCTGCCTTGGAGGAGGTGGGGTGGGGGGCGGGGGGTGGCGAGGGGTGGCGAGGGGGGGAGCAGGGGGGCGCGGGGGGGGGGGGGCGGGGAAGCCTCCTTTGTCTGCTCTTCCAGGAGCCTAAGCTCTGCCTCCTAGGGAGGACTGAGGCCAAGGGGCCTGGCGTTCAAGCACTGGAAGGACCAGAGGGGCTGCTGCAAGCTAAGAATTACCTGATAAGGGCAGCTCCTTGGGATTGACCAGAAACTCGTGTCCATCAAGTCGGTGCTGCCATCCAACCATCTCATCCTCTCTCGTCCCCTTCTCCTCCTGCCTTCAGTCTTTCCCAGCATAAAGGTCTTTTCTAATGAGTCAGTGCTTCACAGCAAATGGCCAAAGTATTGGAGCCTCAGCTTCAGCATCAGTCCTTCCAAAGGATACTCAGGACTGATCTCCTTTAGGATGGACTGGTTGGATCTCCTTGCAGTCCAAGGGACTCTCAAGGGTCTTCTCCAACAGCACAGTTCAAAAGCATCAATTCTTTGGTGCTCAGCTTTCTTTATAGTCCAACCCTCACGTCCATACGTGACTACTGGAGAAACGGGATCACTGGTAATAATTTTCTTAGAGTGAGTGCAGTTCTGGGCCACGGATGGGGAGTTTGGTGGTCTGCCCCCTGCAGAGCCCGTGTGGGGAAGAACCCCAGGGTGACAGCAGGGTGCCACTCCGAGCAGGGGCTGTCAGGGCCAGCCTCGTGCATGAGGTCCAGCTGCAGCTGGATGGGGCAGCTCGGACCCCACCCTGGGTCCCTGCAGAGGCCTCGCTTGCTCTTGGAGGAGGAGCTGAAGCCAGCACAGGGGGTAGGCGGGTGATGCGGTCTGGGTTGGAGAAGGAGCTGAAGCCAGGACAGGGGGTAGGCGGGTGATGCGGTCTGGGCAGGTCGGAGGCCCAGGCCCTGTGTCCAGCTGCTGCTTTGCTTTTCTCGGAACCACCTGGCAACTTGGCAAGAGGAGCCTGACGGTGCACGAGAGCTCTGCCTGGTAAGTCTACTCTGCCTTCTCATCACTGGGACAAAGCTGGCCCGAGAGGACATCCGAACATCATTTTCCTGAGACCTGGCAGGTCTCTGCCAGGGTCCCTGGGGGAAAGGCTCCACCCAGGGTAGTCAGAGCAGCCAGCCAGGACCCACCTGCCTCCTCCTGACTGTCCCATCGCCCCAGTGTGCTGCTGAGGGCATCTCAGGTGATGACCACGCCCTGACCAGAGGCACTCATTCCCAAGTCTGTGTTGGAGGGCTGCCCAGGTGGGGAGCTGCAGGTGAGCCTCTATGGCTTAGAAAGTGGAGGCTTTCTAAGCCATCTGTCACCTGCTTCTCTTTGCCTCGGCAGCGTGGGGTCGTGAGCATCATGGGGCTCCCATTCTGCAAGGGGCTGGTCTCTTGAAGACCCCCTGGGATTGCTTTCCTGCTGGGAAATCCTGGAGGCTTGTGGACAAGAGCCGCAGGAAGACAGGGTTTGCCACGAACTTCATCTACCTTGATGCAAAGCATGTGATCACATTAGAAAGCCAGCCAGCCCATCAGGCTCACACCTGCACTAGTAATTCCTCTGAGTTATTATTGCACCTGTGCTTTTCAGATTTTTCAATGAAAGCAGTTTCATTTTTAGACCCTTGTGCTTTCTGACCTGCTACAGTGATCAGAAATTTTTCTATCATGTGATACCTGCTTTATATGTGGTAACTGATTTTAAGTAAAAGAAAAGAAAGCTGTTTTTTTTTCCCCAGTTGCATCATGAACAGCTGCCTGCTTGGTTGTCTTTGCTGTCTCTGTGACTCCTGAATGGAGAACGAGTCAGCTGGAATCTGGGCTGCAGGCCTTGGAAAGGGAAGAAGGAAGAGGGGGAAAAAGGAATGAAGGGAAGGAACTAAAATGGACTGGAATGGGTGAATTTAACTCAGATGACCATTATATCTACTACTGCGGGCAGGAATCCCTCAGAAGAAATGGAGTAGCCATCATGGTCAACAGAAGAGTCCGAAATGCAGTGCTTGGATGCAATCTCATAAACGACAGAATGATCTCTGTTCGTCTCCAAGGCAAACCATTCAATATCACGGTAATCCAAGTCTATGCCCCAACCAGTAACGCTGAAGAAACTGAAGTTGAACAGTTTTATTAAGACCTACAAGATCTTTTAGAACTAACACCCAAAAAAGATGTCCTTTTCATTATAGGGGACTGGAATGCAAAAGTAGGAAGTCAAGAAACACCTGGAGTAACAGGCAAATTTGGCCTTGAAATGCAGAATGAAGCAGGGCAAAGACTAATAGAGTTTTGCCAAGAAAATGCACTGGTCATAGCAAACACCCTCTTCTAACAACACAAGAGAAGACTCTACACATGGACATCACCAGATGGTCAACCCCGAAATCAGACTATATTCTTTGCAGCCAAAGATGGAGAAGCTCTATACAGTCAACAAAAACAAGACCGGGAGCTGACTGTGGCTCAGATCATGATCTCCTTATTACCAAATTCAGACTCAAATTGAGGAAAATAGGGAAAATCGCTAGACCATTCAGGTATGACCTAAATCAAATCCCCTATGATTATACAGTGGAAGTGAGAAATAGATTTAAGGGCCTAGATCTGATAGATAGAGTGCCTGATGAACTATGGAATGAGGTTCATGACATTGTACAGGAGACAGGGATCAAGACCATCCCCATGGAAAAGAAATGCATAAAAGCAAAATGGCTGCCTGAGGAGGCCTTACAAATAGCTGTGAAAAGAATAGAGGTGAAAAGCAAAGGAGAAAAGGAAAGATATAAGCATCTGAATGCAGGGTTCCAAAGAATAGCAAGAAGAGATAAGAAAGCCTTCCTCAGCAATCAATGCAAAGAAATAGAGGAAAAGAACAGAATGGGAAAGACTAGAGAACTCTTCAAGAAAATTAGACATACCAAGGGAACACTTCATGCAAAGATGGGCTCGATAAAGGACAGAAATGGTCTGGACTTAACAGAAGCAGAAGATATTAAGAAGAGGTGGCAAGAATACACAGAAGAACTGTACAAAAAAGATCTTCACGACCCAGATAATCATGATGATGTGATCACTCATCTAGAGCCAGACATCGTGGAATGTGAAGTCAAGTGGGCCTTAGAAAGCATCACTACAAACAAAGCTAGTGGAGGTGATGGAATTCCAGTTGAGCTGTTTCAAATCCTGAAAGATGATGCTGTGAAAGTGCTGCACTTAATATGCCAGCAAATTTGGAAAACTCAGCAGTGGCCACAGGACTGGAAAAGGTCAGTTTTCTTTCCAATTCCAAAGAAAGGCAATGCCAAAGAATGCTCAAACTACCGCACAATTGCACTCATCTCACATGCTAGTAAAGTAATGCTCAAAATTCTCCAAGCCAGGCTTCAGCAATACGTGAACCGTGAACTCCCTGATGTTCAAGCTGGTTTTAGAAAAGGCAGAGGAACCAGAGATCAAACTGCCAACATCCGCTGGATCATGGAAAAAGCAAGAGAGTTCCAGAAAAACATCTATTTCTGCTTTATTGACTATGTCAAAGCCTTTGACTGTGTGGATCACAACAAAATGTGGAAAATTCTGAAAGAGATGGGAATACCAGACCACCTGACCCGCCTTTTGAGAAACCTGTATGCAGGTCAGGAAGCAACAGTTAGAACTGGACATGGAACAACAAACTGGTTCCAAATAGGAAAAGGAGTACGTCAAGGCTGTATATTGTCACCCTGCTTATTTAACTTCTATGCAGAGTACATCATGAGAAATGTTGGACTGGAAGAAGCACAAGCTAGAATCAAGATTGCCGGGAGAAATATCAATCACCTCAGATATGCAGATGACACCACCCTTATGGCAGAAAGTGAAGAGGAGCTAAAAAGCCTCTTGATGAAAGTGAAAGAGGAGAGTGAAAAAGTTGGCTTAAAGCTCAACATTCAGAAAACGAAGATCATGACATCCAGTCCCATCACTTCATGGGAAACAGATGGGGAAACAGTAGAAACAGTGTCAGACTTTAGTTTTGGGGGCTCCAAAATCACTGCAGATGGTGATTGCAGCCATGAAATTCAAAGACGCTTACTCCTTGGAAGGAAAGTTATGACCAACCTAGACAGCATATTCAAAAGCAGAGACATTACTTTGCCGACTAAGGTCCGTCTAGTCAAGGCTATGGTTTTTCCTGTGGTCATGTATGGATGTGAGAGTTGGACTGTGAAGAAGGCTGAGTGCCAAAGAATTGATGCTTTTGAACTGTGGTGTTGAAGAAGACTCTTGAGAGTCCCTTGGACTGCCAGGAGATCCAACCAGTCCATTCTGAAGATCAGCCCTGGGATTTCTTTGGAAGGAATGATGCTAAAGCTGAAACTCCAGTACTTTGGCCACCTCATGCGAAGAGTTGACTCATTGGAAAAGACCCTGATGCTGGGAGGGATTGGGGGCAGGAGGAGAAGGGGACGACAGAGGATGAGATGGCTGGATGGCATCACTGACTCGATGGACGTGAGTCTGAGTGAACTCCGGGAGTTGGTGATGGACAGGGAGGCCTGGCGTGCTGTGATTCACAGGGGTCGCAAAGAGTTGGACACGACTGAGCGACTGAACTGAACTGAAGAGGAAGGAAGGGAGGAGGGTGGGAAGGAGGTAAGGAAGGGGTAGGGAGGGGAAGGTGGAAGAAGAAGGAGGAGGGAAGGGAAGGAGGAGTCAGGGAGACGGTGCAGAGGTTGCCGCCTGCTGTCATGCCCAATATTGGTGAGCTCTTCCAAGCCGCCTGGTGCGTCTCCACGCTCTAAGACTCCAACCCCTGTGACGCTGGCCCAGTGGTGTTTAATGAAGGTCTGTCGTTGAACAAACAAGTTGGATTGTTCAGCAAATACTTAACAGGTTTTTCTCCACTTAGCTCTGTGCCAGCTGCCGGCTGTGATGTGAACAAAACTGCCTTGTCTGATTGACCTGGTACCCAAATCGTCCACCCCAGGATCCCTTCAATACAAGCAGACCCCAGCTTTGTAGGCAGAGCCTCTGTCATCCTAGACCAATGGCTGGTGGGGCCCCAGCGATGTCCTGATGTTCCTCCAGAAGTGCTTGAGCTGAGCAGAACGAGCGTTCATGGTGAGGCTGATGCTCAGATACATGTGTCTTCCCTCTGAGCAGGTAGGTTTCCTTGGACCCTCTCTGGTCCCCATACTATTGAGCAACAGTAGCACAGAGGAAACACAAAGGCAGTCCCAATCCAGGAAACATGTTAATTCCCTGTGACTTGAAGATACTGTGATTTTGAAAGTTAACTAACATATGATTGATATTTCATTTGCTCTCTGCCAGATATATCTGTGTACGTATGTGTCTCTACACACACACACACACACACACACACACACACACACACAATCTCTGTCACTCACAATGATCCTGAAAAGAAGGACTTATCTGCCAGCTTGGACATGGAGTGAAAGAGCCACAGGCCTTCCTACAGAACTTAAGACCGCAAGACCAGTATTCCAGGAGCCAGTGTGCAAGGTGAGCAGCCGTTGGACCCAGAAGGAACTTTTCTTCACCACGACAGAAGCTGTGTCCCTGGGGGCACTGGTGTTCAAAGGAGGGACCCCTGGGCCTTATCCCCAGAGCCCTGCTGGTGGGGAGCCACCTTCACCGGGCAAGCAAGGGCCCGTCTTTGCCATCCCACTGGTGATGCTGCTTTTCAGGATCATCATGAGAAACAGGGATTATATGTGTGTGTGTGTGCATGCGTGTACAGACACACACACACAGATATATTTGGCAGAGAGAGATAGAATAGCAATCGCATGTCAGGTGGCTTTCAAAATCCCAGTGTCCTCGAATGGAGCCGAGGGAATCCTCCGATTCCTGTTCAGGGGCAGAGGGTCAGTCTCAGGCCCAGCACCGGGCACCCCAGGCTGTGTGAGAAGCCCCGGCCTACTGCACAGCTCCATCTCCCAACCCCCTCCCCACTCTCCCCTGGCGTCTCTGACTCCCACGACCCCTCAGGACTGATGACTGGAGTGCGCCAACACTGAGCCGAGGCTGGGCCTTTTTGTCCTTTGGACAGGCCACGGAGGGAAAGGACAGTTACTCTGGTCCACAGAAGCCACCAGAGTCCCAGGACCCTGTGTGAGCTGCGCCCTTCCCTCAGACCGACCCTGAGGTCGTGAGACCAAGCCCGCCCCATAACGGGGAGGCCACGGTCAGGATGAAGCCCGCCATCTGTTGGCCAGAAGCAGGTCCTGCCATGATGGATTTCTGTCGTCCGCCCCTGGTGGCACCTCCCCAGCTGACCCCGGGCCCCAGACCCAGAGCGGATGTGCATGGCGACAGACTGTCGGCCAGCATGCTGCCAGCAGAGCCTGGAGGGCTGCGCTTCCCAGCCTTCCTTCCCCCCTGCCTTTGTTACGTTCCTGCTGCCTCTGGAGGCGCTGGAGGGAGAGACGTGGATGGAAAGCAGGTCCCTCGGGGGTTTTTGACACCATCATAGACCCACGGTGCCACCCAAATTCCAGAAATGGTATCTGATCAGTCGGCCAAACCATGCACTCAGGGGTTAAATAAGCATTTATTGTTTTACACCACTGAGTATGGGGGATCTTTGTTACGCAGTAGGCCTGTGGCAGGAGATAACTGATACGCCTGCACTTCTGCACTGCCAGCTGAAAACCACGCCCAGGGTGCCTCTGCCAAAGCCAGAGGAGCTGGGCTGGGAGAGACCTGCCTGTGGGGGCACCTGAGGTGTCTCCCTGCCTCGGACAGAGCTCAGAGAACGCTGCTTATTACAGAAGGGGACAGGGCTGCCTGCCATAGCTGTCCGCTCCATGCTTCCTGGCGGCGACTAGAGAACTGCTCTTTCCCTTTTTGTGGTTTGAATGATCACACCAAGTACTTTATGGGGAAAGAACAGCCAGAGGGTGGACGTGCCTCCTCTCATGAAACGAGAGTGGGAGCAAACTGTACTTGCGGGGAAAGAATGAATCACAGTCGTGAGCACAGTGAAGGCAGAGCCTGGTTTTTCTTTCTGAAGCGGAGTGTCTAATCTCACCATAAATGCAGCTGCATGATTTGACAAGCTTCTCTAGCATGGTGATATAATAATCAATACTAAAAAGATAAAATGATGCATTTGGACAGTGATGAACCAAAGCAGGACAGGATTGGTGGAATTAAATTAAACAAAAATCTGAAGCAGAAGCAGGCACTAACTTCCCATTATTCGAGCTATAGGAAAATTCATTTCTGTAAACATTTTTTAAAAAGATTTCATCCTGGTTTTTTCAGGATCTCAATTACTCTTGAAAATGAGACAAGTCAGCAATTTAAAACGGCTTTCTTTTAACTATTTGGTGCCAAAGGAAAACATAAAGCTGACTCTATCTTAATGAGGAAAATTTGCATATACGATCGACCTTGTACAAAATCTCCCATTATGTGGAACATGCGCACCCCATGCCATCCAATACTCATTCATCTGACATGCAAGAGGACTTCTCAGAATTAAGAAAAACATCACAGTTACTCTTGCTTTTTCATAATTGAAATAGAGGGATGGAAAGAAAGTGCAAATGAACATGTCTCATGGACACGGGGGCACAAACTGGAATCCCATTCAGACAGCACCCTGGAGCATTTGGCTCCTTCAGGAGATTCATCAGGGGGAGAGGGGGGGGTGCCCCGCTGAACTTGAGATGAAGTTTTGGGGTGTCTGAATTCTCAGGGAGAACCTGGGCCCTGCTTCCTTGCAAACTTGCTCCCAGGCAGGCCTGTGAATGGGGCTCTGTGGGCTCCGGGCTGCAGCGCCTGCCCCGGACACGGCGTCTGCAGGGCCAGGACGGCGGGCGGGCCAGCGAGAGCCTCACTGTGGTCGCACCTCTGCCCCCGAGCCCGTCGGCCGCACTTGGCTGAGGCTGCTGAAGGAGCCCCGAGGCCTTCTGGCCGTGGTCAGCTCCCCAGTGCCCCTTGGATCTGAGATTCTCTGGGTCCCGGTCTTTGCCTCCATCCTTGCCTAAGTCCAGTCTCCCCGTTTTGTCTCAAATCTGCTGCAGGCGAACAATGGCCTGTGTCCTCAGCGTCTCTCTAGATGAAGAGCCAGGTATCCCTGCCCCTGCCCTGGACCTGTGGGCGCTGTCGGGAGCCGCGGTCCCGCCAGGCAGGGGGCTCAGACTCACCCGTTCATTTCTTCATTCCTTCATCCGGCGGCATCGCCTGGGGACCTGCTGTGTGCAGGCACATGAGATAGGACTTCGGTCCTCAAGCACAAGAGAGAGCACGCAGCTGCGCCACCAAGACACGCAGTGTGGGGGGACTGAGCGCGGGGGGACTGAGTGCGGGGGGACTGAGCGTGGGGGGACTGAGCGCGGGGGGACTGAGCGCGGGGGGACTGAGCGTGGGGGGACTGAGCGTGGGGGGACTGAGCGTGGGGGGACTGAGCGCGGGGCCAGGAACGCCACGGAGGCGGCAGAAGGCTTCACAGGCGAGGACGTCTGCCTCGGGCCTTGAAGCACGAGGAGGAGGGGAAAATGGTGGGGCAGCTTTCTCAGGCAGAGTTCACAGAAGGAAAGGACATTTGTTCTGTGGGAAAGTGAGCAAGGGCCAGTGATTCACGGCAGGGGACATATATACAGACACCAGCGAATAAACCTCTTTAAAAAATGACTCAGCTCCAGCAGGAATCCAATCTATGTAAATTAAAACCACAAAAAGAGGTGTTGTGTTGCCAGCCAGAGTCTAAGGATTTCGAAATGATAACATTCCATGAGAGCCTGAGATGAACTGACCACACTCTGACACCACGACTTCGCAACACGTGTCATGAATTTTAACGGAGCGTGTGCCCTTGGCATCTATAATCTGAAGACAATGACTTATACACAAGGGCAGTCATGCGGTACTGTACACATCGGGAAAATTGGGAAGCCTAAATATTCGAGCACAGGGATATGGAATACGCGTAACACGGATTATTGGGAGGCCATTTAAAGTCATGTTTGGAAGAAATGTTCAGGGACATGGAAGAATAATGATGGTATAAATAAAACTCATGTTACAGAATTGCATAGTGAATGCTATCATAGCCTCATAAAGCATGCATATCAGGGTGTGTGCTTTCAGGTGCAAGTAACAGTATGCGACCGAGAGTGTCTTCCATGGTAAATTTATTATCATCCATAACAAGACATGCGGACGTAGATGGCGCCAGGATTAGTGAGCTGCACTTTTAAGCTCCTGACACTCCCATCTTTCCAACCTGCCACGCTCACTGTCTTGGTCCCATCCTCAGGCTGGTCCCTCGTGCCGCCCACAAGGTGAATGCAAGCCACACAAAGTCGCAAACTCACACAGCCGTGTCGAGAGCGGCGGAAACAGCAGTCCCCTCTCTCTCCCTTCCTCTTTCTCTCCCTCACATGTCTCACATACCTGTAAAACATAAAATGCCTGTTTTCTCCTTTTTAGCTCTCCTCTTTTAACCAAGTGGCCATTAGACCAGCCCTTACAACCTTACATTTTATTGACTATGGTTCAAAGTGTCCACGCTGAAACTTAGTTCTGCTGATGGGAACGGACAAAACAAATCTAACATTCCCTTTCTGATGGGGAGAGGAGTCACGGCTCCTAAGCATATTGCCACCTAATATCTGAACAGGGTCAAGACTTTCGCCAGCAAAGGAGTAATGGTGGCTGGGTAGACAGCCAGCAACTTCCCACAATACACTTGGAGTAAAATAAGTAATAATAACCCTAACTTATCAGCAATTCACTCTAGGTTATTGTGGACTGAGAGTTGAATTTCATTTTCTTCTTTATGTGTCTGAATGCTTACAAATACTTTCCATCAGCATGTATTTATTTTAAAGACAGAGAACAAGTGACAGATAATTGTGAAAGAAGTCTTTATTTGAAGAAGTTTGAGTGCAATGTGAGATTTGGGTTGATTGTAATGAGTAATAATTAGAACACATATATTCACTGAAATTGGGTATTTCCGCAGCTGTGAGTAGATAAGGTGTATATCTGTTACATGTCTTAAATACTTAAGACAAAGCTTACCTTGTCTTGCTCCTTAAGGCTTTCCACAGGGTGGCAGAATGACAAGAGATGGTGAGGGCCGTGGACGTGAAGACTCGTTGCTTAAAAACATGAGCGCAGAGAACCAGGATGTAGAGACATTTTTTTGAACAAAAGGCAAGATTATATAAGTAAAACTTTGTGAAAGTCAATGTGCAAAAAAAGTGGAGGTCTAAGATTTTGACAATTGAATATATATAATGATTAGAAATGCTATCAGTTCAGTTCAGTTGCTCAGTCGTGTCCGACTGTTTGCAACCCCATGAATCGCAGCGCGCCAGGCCTCCCTGTCCATCACCAACTCCCGGAGTTCACTCAGACTCACGTCCACTGAGTCAGTGATGCCATCCAGCCATCTCATCCTCTGTCGTCCCCTTCTCCTCCTTCCCCCAATCCCTCCCATCATCAGGATCTTTTCCAATGAGTCAATTCTTCGCATGAGGTGGCCAAAGTACTGGAGCTTCAGCTTCAGCATCATTCCCTCCAAAGAAATCCCAGAGCAGATCTCCTTCAGAATGGACTGGTTGGATCTCCTTGCAGTCCAAGGGACTCTCAAGAGTCTTCTCCAACACCACAGGTCAAAAGCATCAATTCTTCGGTGCTCAGCCTTCTTCACAGTCCAACTCACATCCATATATGACCACAGGAAAAACCATAGCCTTGACTAGATGGACCTTTGTTGGCAAAGTAATGTCTCTGCTTTTGAATATGCTATCTAGGTTGGTCATAACTTTCCTTCCAAGGAGTAAGCGTCTTTTAATTTCATGGCTGCAATCACCATCTGCAGTGATTTTGGAGCCCCCAAAAAAGTCTGACACTGTTTCCACTGTTTCCCCATCTATTTCCCATGAAGTGATGGGACCAGATGCCATGATCTTCGTTTTCTGAATGTTGAGCTTTAAGCCAACTTTTTCGCTCTCCTCTTTCACTTTCATCAAGAGGCTTTTTAGCTCCTCTTCACTTTCTGCCATAAGGGTGGTGTCATCTGCATATCTGAGGTGATTGATATTTCTCCCGGTAATCTTGATTCCAGCTTGTGTTTCTTCCCGTCCAACGTTTCTCATGATGTACTCTGCATAGAAGTTAAATAAGCAGGGTGACAATATACAGCCTTGACATACTCCTTTTCCTATTTGGAACCAGTTTGTTGTTCCATGTCCAGTTCTAACTGTTGCTTCCTGACCTGCATACAGGTTTCTCAAAAGGCGGGTCAGGTGGTCTGGTATTCCCATCTCTTTCAGAATTTTCCACAGTTTATTGTGATCCACACAGGAAAGGCTTTGGCATAGTCAATAAAGCAGAAATAGACATTTTTCTGGAACTCTCCTCCTTTTTCCATGAAATACTACTAGATAATTGTTAATATAGATGCATTTAAATAAAACTAGAATGTGGAGAAGGAAACGGCAACCCACTCCAGTACTCTTGCCTGGAAAATCCCACAGACTGAGGAGCCTGGTAGGTACAGTCCATGGGGTCCCAAAGAGTCAGGCACGACTGAGTGACTTCACTTCACTTCACTTCAGAATGTGGTGAAGAAAAGCATAAATTAATATGATTCCTATTCCACTTCCATCTATGACAGACTAGCTTATATGGCCTCACCTTCACTCCATTAACTGGGAAACTTAACAAAATATGTAAAATACGATTTTGGAGTCTGTCACTAACTGGCAACCTGAGAGTGCAGTCCCTGAGGGACAGTGAACAGGTTAGCGAGCCCTGCGTTCCCCTCCCCTTCTCCCTGGAGTCATTTCCAGACTGTGACGCAGAGAGTGGAAACCCACGCGCTGCATGAAGCCCTCACTCAGCCGAGGAGCCGATCAGAGTTCAGCAAGGCTGTCGTGGCCGGAATTCACAGAGCAGCTCCCCAGACAGGAAGGTGCTGTACAGAGGAGCTCCAGAAATTTCCATGGGATCCCCACTGCATATCTGACTGAATATCAAGCTGCACAGACACCGTGCAGCACTCTGCAAAGTTAGAGGAAGGATACCCGCTGCATGAAAATAAAATGAACCATTCCCATGGCTTACACACAGTGGGACGATGTCTGACTGGCCAGTCAAAGGAGGGCGGCCTTGTTTAGCACCAGACCGTTTACCAGAGACAGAGGTGAAAACAACGGAATATGGTGGAGTTCATGCCAGGTAATGGAGGACAGTGAATGAGGTCAGCAGGAAGGGCAGAAGTGGAGGTCGGAATGCCCCCACCTAGGCTTCTTACTGAGGCATGACGCTGTACACTAGTGAGGGCTAGCTGCTGTATCTAATTGTACACGTTTGCTACAGTCCTGCTGGAACACAAACAAGGGAGTTTGCTAATAAGGTAGTGGGAGAGAGAAAAAAATACCAAAATTTCTCAATCAATCCAAAAGAAGGATGAAAAGAAAGCAAAATGGAAAAACATTAAAGAGGAACAGATAGAATGAATAGAAAATAAATAGCAAAATGGTGGCCTTAAACCCAACTATATAAATAAGGACACTAAATGTAAATGGTCTAAATTAAAATGAGAAGGCAGGGATCATTAGACCAGGAACAGATGCAACACAATTGTATGATGCTTTCATGTAAAATGCAGTTTAAGGGTAAAAAGCAAGAAATGTTAAAAAATAGAAAGATGATAAATTCTGCTACATTAATATTACAGATACTGAGTCATTGAGTGGTTTCATAAGTCACAGAGTGGCACTGTAGTTACTAGACAAAATTTTCAGAAAGAGGGTGCATTGTTGGAGACAAATGACATATTTTACAATGTTAAATGGGTTAATTCATCAGGAAGACTCACTAGTTCTAAATGTCCATGCACCCAGTAACACCCAGGGAATAAACACCAAGAATTTAGTGGAGAAATAGAGAAATCAATCATTATTTCTAGATCCCTCTTAGCAACTCTCTGCTATTTGAAAACAAGGAGGCATGAAATCAGTAAGGACATAGAAGTCTTGAACAATTCTTTCAGACAAATAAATCTTGTATTCATTGAACACTTGGCCCAAAATTTCTTTTAAAGTATATATGAAATATCAAGATTAAATATGGGGCCAAAACAAATCAAAATGCATTTAAAAGGATTGAAATAACACAAGTTATCTTCTCTGAGTAAACTAGAATTAAATTAGAAATAAATAATCTAGAAAATATCTAAGTATTTAAAAAACTGAAAATACTTAAAGTTCAATGTAAAAAACATGACTCAAAATTTGTGGGTTATAGGTAGAGCTGACATAGAGATTTAAATGCTTATATCAAAGAAGAAAAAATTTTTTATTAATTAAAAACTACATTAAGAAGCTGAGAAAAATAAAGATATTAATAACTCAAAGTATGTAGAAGAAATGATATAATCAAGATAAGAGAAAAATCAATGAAAGTTTTTAAATGGACAGAAAAGGCAAAAATAAATAGAAAGTGATAAAGTATCAATAAAACTGATGACCCTACTTAGACTTATTTTTTAAAAGAGAAGAAATACAAGCTATTGATATCAGGAGTGAAAGCAGTGATTTCACCTTAGATCCTATAGCTATTAATAGGATAATAAGGGGTTAGTAGGAACAACTGTATTTCAATAAACATGAAAATAAATGAAATGGCAAATTCCTTTAAAAGCAATATTGTACCAAGAATAATACAAAATAAATATCTCTTATCTAGTAATATAATTGAATTTATGTTTGAAATCTACTCACAGAGGGAACCACAAACCAGATGGCATTAATGGTGAATTTTCTCATGTTTAGGAAAGAGGTAATGCCAATATTACATCAGCTCCCTCAGAAAATAAAGCAGGGGGACACTTCCCAAGTCATTTATGAAAAAAAATTACAAGAAAAGGAAGCTACAAACCAATATTCCTCATGAATATAGATGTAAAAATCCTTAGCTAAATATTAGCAATTCAAATCAAGCAATATATAAAAGAATAATGTATTATTATCAAGTGGTGATTATTCTCAGAATGCAAGAGAGATTTTACATTAAAAATCAATCAATTTCATTCACCATATTATAGGAATAATAAAAGCGACCTCAATATATGTGAAAAATGCGTCTGACAGAACTCAGCATTCATCCCAGAGGAACAAGAAATAAATTCACAACAAACTGTGAATAGAAGGGAATTTCCTCACCCTGCTAGAGGGCATCTTGAATAAACTGTTGACCTTGTGTACTCCGGCCTGGCTGAATTCATCTCTAAGTTCTCTGATTTGGTTTCTTTTCGAAATTATTTTGGCTCTTCTGTTTATTTTTAATTGTCATGTGGTCATACCACCCAATTCGAGATTGTGTGTGCGTGTGTGTGTGTGCGTGTGCGTGTGTGTGTGTGTGTTTAGTCGCTCAGTCGTGTCTGACTCTTTGCGACCCCATGGGCTGTAGCCCACCAGGCTCCTCTGTCCATTGGTTTCCCAGGCAAGAATACTGGAGTAGGCTGCCATTTCCCTCTCCAGGGGATCCTCCTGATCCAGGGATTGAGCTGGTATCTTCAGTGGCTCCTGCCTTGCAGGCGGATTCTTTGCTGCTGAGCCACCATGCACTAAGTCTTACTCAAAACATGGTGCGGTTTGCATGAGGCTAGATCAATAGGGCCACTGAACAGAGTATAAGGTCAAGGTGACTCAGTGGAGAAGAGTCCTTTCAGAAACTGCTTCCAGCATAGGCAGGACCTCTGGGAATCCACTACTCCATGCAGGCAGGAAGAACACTAAAGAATCATCGACGTCAATTCTTTTCAGGGCTTTGTAAATGAACCATAGGCTTGCAACAGTCTAAGGAACATTTATTCAAGAAAAATGGCTGAATCTTAGACCCATATCCTGAACATAAATAACTCATACAACTCAATAAGAAGAAGATAAACACTCCAATAAAAAATGGGATGAAGATTTGGACACTTCAACAAGAAAGTATGGTTATACATATTGAGCTATACACTTTAAATGAGTGCACTTTATTCTATGTAAGTTAAATCTCAGTGGAATTGAGTTCAAATTTTATATTAAAAGCTCAGCAAAGCCAGTGGCCTAGGACAACCCAGAGGGATATGGTGGGGGATTCAGAACGTGAGGGCCCCACCCTGTGGCCTGCATACCTGTGGTCGATTCATGTTGATGTATGGCAAAAACCATCACAATATTGTAAAGGAATTATCCACCAATTAAAATACATAAATTAATTTTAAAAATCTTAGCAAAATATTTCAGGGAACGTTTGACAAAGCAATATATGTAAATGACCAATAAGCACCCGAAAAGATGCTCAACATCGTTAGTAAAGAGCAAAGGCAAGATAAAGCTCCAGTGGGAAAGGATTGCACACACAGCTGGCATGGATAAAATTTAAACACAATAATTTTAGGAGAAAACAAGTGAAATAAAAGTGAACGTCGCTCAGTTGTGTCCAACTCTTTGCGACCTCATGGACTATACAGTCCATGGAATTTTCTAGGCCAGAATACTGGAGTAGGTAGCCTTACCCTTCTCCAGGGGATCTTCCTAAACTCAGGGGTCAAACCCAGGCCTCCCACACTGCAGGTGGATTCTTTACCCACTGAGCCACAAGGGAAGCCCAAGAATACTGCAGTGGGTAGCCTATCCCTTCTCCAGCAGATCTTCCTGACCCAGGAATCGAACAGGAGTCTCCTGCATTGCAGGCGGATTCTTTACCAACTCGACTATGAGGGACGCCCCCAAGAGAAAACAAGAAGCAACTGAAACTTCCTAAATTTCTGGGGAGATTGAATAAGGTGCAACCATTTTGGAAACGTTTGGCAGTTCTTTAAAAAAATTAAACATATACTTTCACATAACCCAGAAATTCCACTCATGTATTACTGAAGAGGAATGAAAACACACATTGTACAATGTCTGTACCCAAGGGTTTAGAGCAATTTTACTCATTAAAATCCAAACTAGAAACAACCAAAATCTATCTCCAGGTGAATTGATAATGGAATCTGGGTATGTTTTAAAAAATACCAATCTTCACCCGCCCCCCCCCCAAAAAAACTGCATGAATCCTAAACCATTGTGCTAAGCAAAAAAGTGGAAGTGTAGTTAATTTACAGTGTTGCAATAGTTTCAGGTGTACAGCAAGATGATTCTGTTGATATATACATTTCATATTATTCTCTGTATCCCTGTGCTATACAGAAAATCCTTCCCATGTATCTATTTTATATATAGTAGTTTGCATCAACTCAGAAGACAGGAATTTAAGCAAACTCTGGGAGGCAGTAGAGGACAGAGGGGCCTGGCATGCTGCAGTCCGTGGGGTCGCAGAGTCAAACGCGACTTAGTGATGAACAGCAACAACAATTAGTCCCAAACTCCTAATTTATCCGTCTCCCTCCCTCTTTCCCCTTTTGTCACCATAGGTTTGTTTTCTGTATCTGTGGCTGCTTCTGTCTCAAAAATACGGTCATTTGTGTCATATTTTGGATTCCACATATAAGTGACATCACTCGGTATTTGTCTTTATCCGACTTTCTTCACTGCAGCGTGATCGTCTCTGGGTGCATCCATGTGGTTGCAAATGGCATTAATTCGTTCTTACTGATGTTGAGACAGGCAACCAACCAAAGCCCTGGGTGCTGGCGCTCCTACTGCCCCCCTGCCCCAGCACAAAGCAAGGTGTCCCCCTCTCAGCCCGTGTGCAAGACTAGCCAGGCGGCCTTCCCTGTGTCAGTTTCATCTGGCGTCACGGGACAAAGATATGGCCCCAATGGCGGTGTGTTTCTCACACTGAATGTGAGCGCCTGCAACGCGCCAGGCCCAGAGAGCCCACGGACGTTGCTCAAGCTCACAGAGAAGACGCCTCAGGATGCAGACCTTGGCAGCTGACCATGAAGCGTAGAGTGTGAGGTTTCCCAGAGGGACATTCTCGTGCCTCCTGTCCTCAGTCCACGTGAGTCTGCTCTGCAGCCGTGAGCACAGCTGACTGTAGATGTGTGTTTTTGCAAAGTGTAAATCCCCATTCAATGTTCTCCAAGGCTGAGATTATCAGTTGTTATCTAAAACCTCTCTTCATTCCTGCAGAGTAACAGGCTTTTAGCTGAGATGCCCTCCCCTCAGGTCTAAACATTGATTTTCCCAGAATCCCTTGCAGACAGCTATGGCAAAGTAACTAAATACTAAGCCATCAACTCTCAGTGGGTCCGCAGCGTGTACTTGTTGACTGGCCTCCTGTCCTTGCTCATGCTGCTTATCCTCTAGCTGGAGCTCTCTCCGGAATCATCTGGGACAAAGCAGGAGGACGCGTTCCCGACCTGGCCCTGGACAGCTGCACGCAGCTCTTCTACGTGTCCGAACGCCAGCCCCCAGCACCAGTGCACAAAACAGATGGGCAATCAGACAGATGTGTGTTTTTCTACTCGTTTTCTGAACCGTTGGCAGAAAAGTACTTGCGATTTTGTTCCTTGGGATTATCTTCACCTTGAAATAGTTCCATCAGGTGCACTTACAGAGATAATCACCTATTTCTTTTCTTCTGTGGACCCAGCTTTGTATACATGGAGCAGGGCCAGAGAGGAAAAGAAAGGAGGCCCTGCGGCCTCAGCAGGCTGGCACACGGGGCAGGGCAAGGATTCCCTGTTTACCCAGTGTCCACTGAACACCGCATTTCCGTGGGGCCCCAGTGACTATAAAGACCCAGCCTGTGTGCTCCTGGAAACGGGATTCAAAGGCCTCTGCCCAGAGGGAAAATTTACCCTGGCTTTGCATCGCCCTTACAATGCTCTAAGGTAAATGTTAGGATGTCTGTTCTGCTTCCCAGGGAAGACGGAGTTGCAGATGTTTACTGCCTTGCTTGGTGTCACTCAGAAAGCATTTGAACTAGGATTTCAACCCCAAGAGTCAGGCTACAAAGCACAGGCTGTCCAGAAATCCTGAGGCCTCCAGGAGCTCACCAGCTCACTGAGGGTGGAAGAGAGGGCGGCAGAGCAGAGAGAGCTATGGGGTTGCAAAAAGGAAGGGAAGCTGACACAGAAGAAAAACAGATCAACTGAGGACATTGAAACAAAATCATTTATGCATCAAAGGACAGACTCAATAGGGCGAAAAGGCAGCCAGAGAATGGGAGAAAACACTCGCCAGTCATGTGCTGATAAAGGGGTTAATATCCAGCACACAGAAGGAGCGCCTACAATTCAACAACAGAAAACAAAAAACCTAGTTAAAAAACGGACCGAGGGCTTGAATGAACATTTCTCCAAAGAAGATAACACAAATGGCCAGAAAGCACGGGAAAAGATGGTAAACATCAGTAATCGTTAGGGAAACACAAACCACAGCGAGGTACCATTTCACACCCTCTAGGCTAGCTACTACGAAAAGATGAAAGCAAGTAGGAGACAGGAAATGTGGGTGAAGATGTGAAGAAACTGGAATCCTTGTGCACTGTGGGGAATGCAAATCTGCGCAGCCACAACGGAAAACAACATGACGAGTCCTCCAAAGAATAAATTAAATTAAAAATTTTAATTTAACTAAAAATTAAAAGTAATTCCCCTTCTAGGTATATCGTCCAAAGAACTGAAAAGCGGGTTCTCATGTATCTATGTTTATAGCAACATTATTCACAATTAGCCCAAAGTGGAAGCAGTTCAAGTTCAACCATGGATGATGGATAAACAAAGTGTAGTCTTTACATGCATAGAACATTCAGCTCAGTTCAGTTCA
This sequence comes from Budorcas taxicolor, assembly GCF_023091745.1. NCBI lineage: Eukaryota > Metazoa > Chordata > Mammalia > Artiodactyla > Bovidae > Budorcas > Budorcas taxicolor. The sequence goes on along the minus strand of NC_068932.1, from coordinate 49,579,024 downwards.
GTTCAGTTCAGTCGCTCAGTCGTGTCCGACTCTTTGCGACCCCATGAACTGCAGCACGCCAGGCCTCCCTGTCCATCACCAACTCCTGGAGTTCACTCAGACTCACGTCCATAGAGTCAGTGATGCCATCCAGCCGCCTCATCCTCGATCGTCCCCTTCTCCTCCTGCTCCCAATCCCTCCCAGCATCAGGGTCTTTTCCAATGAGTCAGCTCTTTGCATGAGGCGGCCAAAGTACTGGAGTTTCGGCTTTAGCATCATTCCTTCCGAAGAACACCCAGGGCTGACCTCCTTCAGAATGGAGACATTATTTAGTGTTAAAAACATCAGAGATTCTGACACACACTGCAGTGTGGACTGACCTTGAAGGCATTACAGTGAGAGGAATAAGCTGGTCACAAAAGGACACACGCTTTAGGATTCCACTACTATGAGGGTCCCCGAGTATTCCGATTCAGAGAGACAGGAAGTAGATGGTGGTTTCCAGGGGCTGGGGGATGGGAAGCGGGGTTCGTCCTTTAAGAAGCAGAGTTTCAGTTCTGCAGACTGGAAGGAGTTCTAGATGGAACGTTGGTGACGGTTGCATGAAATGTGGGTGCACTAAACGCCACCAAAATTTACACTTAAAATATCTGAGATGATAAGGGGCTGTGTTTTGTGTATTTTGCCATAGCTTTTAAAAATTAAAATGAAAGACCAAAAGAACGTAAGTGGAAGTAAATGGACGCGTTGGACTGGGCATCTTCCCCTATGGAAAGGTGAAGAAAGGAAAGAGAAAAAGCTGGTTCAGACACGGAAGCATGAATGAGGGGGTGCAGGGAGTTGCTTTGGAAGCACTGAAGCTGGTGTGCATTTTGCCAGAGCGGAGATGGTCACTGGGTGGACAGAAGTAACTGTGAAACGATATGGAAAGTAAGTACATGTAACGTGTTTCAGCGTCTGCCTCCCACCATCCGCCCCCGAGAATATTCCAAATAACTTCCAACGATCCGCTTACCAAATGTCCTCTGAGCCTGAGGTTTCGCACAGCAACCCCTTCTTGGCAATTTGAGCGAAATGATGAAATAGTGTGTGGGCTGATGGTAATTAATGCCTCAGAAAAAGTCTGTCCTTGGCATGAAATACTATCCCCTCCCCATGAGCGGAGGGAGTGTGGGCTTGGCTTGGTGCGGGCAGTGCGGCTGGGTGGTGGGTCTCCAATCCTTCAAGCCTTTCCACCTGACACCTAGAGCAACCCAGAGGACCCCTTTTGGTTTTGAAATTGCCTGTCTGGATCCTTGAATTTGCTGCAACAAATTCAACTTATGTATGCTAGGAAGGGTTTCGTGCATAGACTGACAGATTAGAAGAGGAACAGCGCTGTTTTATTTGCTCGTTGAAGGTATTTATCTAGGTTTTTTAAAGAGGTTTTGCATTTTCTTGTTTGTTTGTTTATATGTAACAATGTTTGGAGGAGGCAAGGATGTGCACTTAACAAGTTGATTGCATCCCTACCCATGTATTTCTTAGATTGTGTTGACAGCATAAAGTCATTTAATTCATCATTCTCGTGTCCACCCATTAATCCATAAGGCATCGGTAGACCTGCTTGCTGTACATCGAGCTCTGCGCGGGTCTGGGGGCTCCAAGTTCTTCCCATTTGGGAAGGGATAATCAGCATTACAATGTTCCACGACCACTTGTGCTAACGCTACATGAGCATGGGAAAGACAGGGGCTAGTCCTGCCTCAATGTGCTAGGCCCACACAGAAGAGATTTTGAGGTGGACTTGCAGAGAGGGGAGTGTCCACGTGGAGGGGATAGCGTGTCCCAGGAGTGGAGAGCCTGGCCAGGCGGACTGGGTGGGACCCGCCCTTTGGGATTCTGCAGGTCTGCCCAGGCTCCGCTCCGTCTCTCCTCCCCTCCTCCTCTGAGCTCTGGGCCATATCACCGTCCTTCCTCTGCGTGCCTGTCATGTAGTTTCCTGGCTTCACTCACACAGCAGTGCATGCTTCTAGGGAGAAAGTCGTGTCCTGGGGAAGAAGTCTTTGGAAGAGGAGCATAAGAAGAAACTCTGGCCCTGGAAATCTCAGTGGAGTGTGTCAGTTAGTCAGTCAGTTCAGTCGCTCAGTCGTGTCCAACTCTTTGTGACCCCATGGACTGCAGGCCTCCTTGTCCATCACCAACTTCTGCAGCTTACTCAAACTCATGTCCATTGAGTCGGTGATGCCATCCAATCATCTCTGTCATCCCTTTCTCCTCCTGCCTTCAATCTTTCCCAGCATCAGGGGCTTTTCCAGTGAGTCAGTTCTTCGCATCAGGGGGCCAGAGCACTGGAGCTTCAGTTTCAGCATCAGTCCTTCCAATGAATATTCAGGACTGATTTCCTTTAGGATGGACTGGTTGGATCTCCTTGCAGTCCAAGGGACTCTCAAGAGTCTTCTCCAACATCACAGTTCAAAAGCATCAGTTCTTTGGTGCTCAGCTTTCTTTATGGTCCAACTCTCACATCATACATGACCATTGGATAAACCATAGCTGTGACTAGGCTGGCTCCAAACCCATTCTTCCTCTCTGTGACTTCCGAGGCAGGTTTGTCCCCTTGTGACTAGACCACATGCCCTGTGCTGAGGCCTCCAGAGAATGGTGCCATCCTACTTAGGATGCCCTGTCCTGTTGCCCCCTGCTCCTCCCTGGGCTGAGTCTTCTTGGAAGAATCTGCAGGACACCCCCATGCCCATCAGGAGGACTTGGCTGTGAAGCAAGCGTCCTTTCACAGCAAGAGGCTGCCCTGGCCATCTTCAGGGCAACGCATACCCCTCTGGGGCGGGACAGGTGGACGGCTGCACGCGGGCTCCCTGTGTGAGGCCCCAGCTCTGCCCCCGTGCCCCCGGCTTCTGCCAAGCACAGGAGGGGGGCCTGCTTTTGCATCTTTTATCCACGGGCCCTTCATGAATCAGGCTCCCAAGGGGCGTCCACAGCAGCATGAGTGATGCTATTTAAAACCATCTCGCCACTTGATAGTAAAAGTGGAATTATTCGTAGAGGGCAACTCATCAGTCTCTAAGCATGACTTTGCAATGCTTGTTCCTAAGGAAGGTCAAGTTCGAATGAAATAACAGGAGTGGCATCCTCGGTGCACTGTGGCAGCCTCACACTCTTCCTCAAGGTATCTGAACAAGGAAGTCTCCTTTCTGGATGTCTTTCAAGGGAGGGCCTTTCCTCTGCAGCAGGAAGGTCCGGGTGGTCCCTGAGAGTGAAGATGTTCTGTGAACAAACAGGATGGAAGAGGAAGAGGACAAGCCTGGACCCTCCTTCAGAGCAGGACGCGAGTCAGTCGGGGGAGGGCCTCACCGTGGCGAACGGAGCACCGCGGCCCGGGCCGCGCTGGTTAAAATGGGCTGGGAAAGGCAGCCTGACAGCCACTGGGGCGGTGCTGACTTAGGGCAGAGTGCCAGGGCATGCCCACCTTGTCATCAGAGTCAGCAGCAGGGAGGCTGTGGGTCCTCCACTTGCTGGACACAGAGAGATGGGGCTTCCGTCAGGGAGGGAGGAAGCCGATTTTAAGGGACGGTCACCAAGTGGCCCATGTTGCTCCAGGTTACACACGTGTTGACACATTGGAGTATGGGGTAACTCCTGGCCCCGTTCCAGAGTCTCCCCAGGATGGCTCTGCTGTGGTTGTCTTGACAGTGAGTCTATGGACACGGCTTCAACATTCTACTTTTTTTTTTTTTGCTATTTTCTTATTCTGTGACTTTGGATCTTGGTGTTGGGTGGAGGGATGTATCCTCTTAAGGGATATTTGTCAATGTCTGGGGGCATTTTTTGATGAATATGACTTGGAAGGTTGCTACTGATACCCACTGGGGAGAAGCTAGAGAGATTCCTAACCATCCTACAATGGCCAGACAGCAACTCAGGAGAGAACAGTCTATTTCAGGATTTTTTTAATTCATTGAGAGGCAGAATACGTCACCCGTTGGGAGTGTGCATTCCAGTGCTTTTTAGTGTATTCACAGAGGTGTGCAACGATCACTTCAGTTTTAGAACATTTTCATCACCTTAGAGAAGACCCCCAACTACTCAGCTATCCCTCCCGACCCTTACATCTCCTCCAGCCCTAACCAACGGCCAGTCTACCTTCTGTCCCGATAGACTTGGGTGGTTTGGACGTTTTGTGAGACCGAATGGTGGTGTGTGCGACCCCTCGTGAGGCTCCCTTCACTTAGCGGTCTGCTCTCACAGTCCACCCCTGTGGTAGCAGGAGTTACCACTCCCTTCCCCTTTACGGCTAAGCTCCCATCGTACAGATAGGCCACATTTTGTTTATCCATTCTTCAACTGCTGACATTCAACTTGTTTCTGTTTGCCTAGCTAATTTTTGACAAAGGCACAAAAGTGACTCAGGAAGGCAAGGTACCCTTTTCCATAAATGGTGCAGGAGTGGTTGAAACAACACAAGCAAAAGAAACAAATAAACATAAACCTTGATCAAAATCTCGAAGCTTATTCAAGCATTAATTCAAAGTGCATCATGGACTTACCATAAAATAATAACTATGAAACTTTAAGAAAGAAAGAAAAAAACAGACTAGAACTGGGCACAGAATGCCTAGACTTGACATGAAAAATATGACACAGAAGAGGGAAAAATAATAAAAGTGAACTTAACAAAACTGAAATATTTTGCTCTATGAGAGATCGTGTTTAGAGGATGAAAAGACAGGGGAAATGCTAAAAGAAAATGCTTGCTAATTTCAACAGTTCAACAAAGGGTTGTTATGTGAACCGTATAGAGAAGACTCATAACACAATCTTTAAAAATCCCATTAGAAAACGAGCCAAGATATGAGACATTTGAGGAAAGAGGATATATGATGGCAAACCAGCACGTGAAAGAAATTCAACAATATTATCACTTCAGAACATGAAAATTAAAACCACCAATTATACATCGATCAGGATGGGCAATTCCATTTTTAAAGTACCAGCACCAAACGCTGGTGGGGATGAAGAGAAATCTGATTTCTCCCACAGCAATATAAAAAACTGTATAGGCACTATGGAAAACAACTTGATGTTTTCTTAAAAAGTTAAACTATTGTATCACCCAGAAATTGAATTTCTGGATATTTATCTCAGGGAAATGCAAACATGTTTACACAGAAACATGTGCATGGATGCTTACAGATGCTTTATGCATAACAGGCAAGCATGTGGCAAAATCCAGATGGCCTTCCAAGGATAAACGGTTAAAGAAATTGTGATGTACCCCTACCATGAGATACCTATTGTTCAGCTGCTGAATCATGTCCAACTCTTTGCAACCCCGTGGACTGCAGCACACCAGGCTTCCCTGTCCTTCGCTATCTCCCAGAGTTTGCTCAAATGTCCATTGAGTCAGTGATGCCATCCAACCATCTCTTCCTCTGCCACTCCCTTCCCTCCTGCCCTCAGTCTTTCCCAGCCTCAGAATATTTTCCAATGAGTCAACTCTGCATCAAGTGGCCAAATTATTAGTGCTTCAGCTGCAGCATCAGTCCTTCCAATGACTATTCAGGGTTGATGTCCTTTAGGATTGACTGGTTTGATCTCCTTGCTGTCCAAGGGACTCTCAACATCTTCTCCAGCACCACAGTTTGGAAGCATCAATTCTTTAGCGCTCAGCTTTCTTTATGGTTCAATTCTCACATCTGTACATTACTACTGGGAAAACCATAGCTTTGACTAGATGGCCTATTGTCAGCAAAATGATGTCTCAGCTTTTTAATAAGCTATCTGGGTTTGTCATAGCTTTTTTCCCAAGGGGCAAGTATCTTTTAATTTCGTGGCTGCAGTCACTGTCCACAGTGATTCTGGAGCCCAGGAAAATGGAATCTGCTATTGTTTCCACTTTTTTCCCATCTATTTGCCATGATGGGACCAGATGCCATGATCTTAGTTTTTGGAATGTTGAGTTTTAAGTTGGCTTTTACTCTCCTCTTTCACCTTCATCAAGAGGCTCTTTAGCTCCTCTTAGCTTTCTGCCGTTAATGTGGTATCACCCACACATCTGAGGATGTTGATATTTCTCCCAGCAATCTTGATTCCAGCCTGTGCTTCATCCAGCCCTGTGTTTGGCATGATGTACTCTGCTTAGAAGTTAAATGAGCTGGGTGACAATATATAGCTTTGATGTACTCCTTTCCCAATTTTGAACCAGTCCATTGTTCCATGTTTAGTTTTAACTGTTGCTTCTTGACCTGCATACAGGTTTCCTAGGTGGCAGGTAAGGTGGTCTGGTATTTCTCCCTCTTTAAGAATTACCCACTGTCTGTTGTGATCCACACAGCCAAAGGCTTTAGTGTAGTCAACGAAGCGGATGTTTTTCTGCAATTCTCTTGCTTTTTCTATGATCCAATGGACGTTGGCAATTTGATCTCTTGTTCCTCTGCTTTTTCTAAACCCACCAAACACTATTTAACTGTAAAGAAGGATGAACTCCTGACATACACATCAACCTGGGCAAACCTCTAGAGAATCACATGGGCAAAGAGCAACCACAGGGGCCACAGGCCACATGATTCCACTCACATAACATTCCTAAAATTTTAGAGATGGAGAGCAGATTAGTGTTTGCCAGGAGATAAGGAAGAGTGGAGTAGCTCTGAAGTGGACGTGGCTGTAACCAGGTGGCATCAGGGGTCCTTGGGATGGTGGACACGCCTCTTGTCTTGACTGTCTCTCTGTCAATATCCTGGTTGTGATGAGGTTCTATAGTTTTGCAAACTGTTACCTTTGGAGGGAACTGGATGAAAGCACATAGAATCTCTTGGATTATGTCTTACAATTATGTGTAAACTGACAATTATCTCAAATTAAAAGCTTAATCTTTAAAAGCATGAAGCAAGTGGTTCTACCAAATAGAGCTTATCCTTCATAAGAGTCATTTGCTTACATTTTTAGGAGACACATTTGGATGGAAACACAGAGATCCTAAGAGTAAATTCTGATGAGTTTTAATGTATGTTCACACCCAGGTAACCTCACCTGCTCGAGATACAGGACGCCTCCATCATCCCAGAAGACTCCTCTGGGCCTGCCCAAATCAATCTCTGTCTCCATAGCAACCTGCATCCTAATTTCTGTCACTCTACATAATTTTTCCTGTTCTTGGAATTTGTAAAAAATGGACTTAAAAGTTTGTATTCTCTTATGTCTGATTTCTTTTACTCCATGTAACTTCTTTTTGGTATTAATCTTACAGGTATCAAAAATACACTATCTTATTGCTGAGTGGTAATCCATCATCTGAAAACGCTGCCATTCGTTTTCCCATTTCTCCTGTTGATGGACATTTGGGGTGTTTCCAATTTGGGATTGCATTGTGACAGAATCTGCTAAGACAGTTTGGGCAAGCCTATTACAGATGAGTGTTTCCACACAGTTCAGGTACATAGTTCAAAATAAGATTGTGGGTCACATGGTAAATAAACACCCAAAGTGGGGATGATCGGTAGAATTCTCCTCCGTAAAGCATGGATTCTGGTTACTCCACATCTTCGTGGTGCTTGGTGTGGTCAGCTGGTCAGTTTTGTTTCTTTCTGTGTTAATTTTAGCCATCCTGGAGAGGTGTGATATGGTATCTCCCTTGGGGGTTAATCCACACCGTCTCTGATAATTAACGACAGTCAGCAAATTTTCATGACCTTGACATTTAACTTGAATACCTGATTCTGTGAAATGACTACTCCGGTTTCTTACTAGACTGACTCTGGTTGTTGGTAATGTGTGTGTATAATGGGTATCCTCTCTCTGTTCTGGGTCCTCATAGAATACGTGTGTTATTATTATTTTTTTACTCGTTTGTGGACTGTGCTTTCATTTTCCTGATAGTGTCTCTTAAAGAGCAAAAGTTCTAAAATTTGGTGGAAACTAACCCACCTGTTGTTTCTTTTTTATTTCATGCTTCCTGTATCCTCTTATGTCAACTATGAGGTTGGGGATAATGTGTTTCTTTCTAAAAAGCCTAATATTTTTGGATTTTATTTTTAGTTCAATGATACATCTTGCATCAAGTTTTCTGTAAGAAAAGGCAGGGTTCTAATACTTGTTTTGTGGTATTGTGGCTTATATGTTTATCCAGTCATTTCAATGGCATTTGTTGAAAAGAATGTTGTAAAGTTCTCCCTATTCAAGAGTTCGTCATGCTTTGACTATTCTCGCCTTTTACATTTCTATAGGTATCTTAGAATTAGCATATCAAGTATATATAAAGTGTATATTATATATATATAAAATATATCTTCACTTTTGATTATTTTGTTTTCATTAAGATTGTACATCATTTTGGGAAGAATTGAGTCTTCCTATCCATATATATGGTCTATCCACATTTAAAGTTTTTTTTAAGATAAATATCTCAAGAAAGTGATACAATTTTAGCCATAAAGAAACTATACATTTTTTGTTGAATTACTCTTGGGAACCTCACCATTTTTGTTTCTATTTTAAATATTACATATTCCTAAATTATATGTTCCACTTGCATGTATTATGAAAATGCAAATAACTTTTATATATTGATTTTTCAAAACTTGCCAAACTCTATCTTTATTCTTTTAGTATTTGCTCTAGAAAGTCTACCATGCATATTTAACTTAACAAAGTTAAAATTTAATAAGTGTCTCTACTTCATCCCAGATTTACATGCCAGTCTTGCGCAGCACGTTGGTCCTAATTTAGTTTTCGCCTCCACAAGCGCCGTCCGGGGATGCAGGTCTGCATCCTGCCTGCACCTGCCCTGCCTCTCTGCTCACTCTTTCCGGTGGCCGTCCTTGACCTTCCTCCTGGTACCACGCATCTTCTTTCTCCAGAACCTCATCATGACTTCCTGCAGTGAGAGTCTGTGGAGTAAGCACTCCTGGTTTGTATCAGTTTTCACAAGTCTTGATTTTGCATTTGTTTTTGTATTCCCTAGATGTTGGGTACTGTGTTCCAAATTTATCGAAAAAGGTGAATTTTGTTATCACCTTTTAAATTTTTCCATACACTTGCTGATTTCTATATTTGTCAAGCTGTTCTATTGGTTACTAAAAGAGGTGTGTTAAATTTTGTCAGTGAGTTTACTAATTTTGTCTACTTAAAAAAATTCTTCCGTTAAATATTTTTTATATTTTGAGGTTATGTTGTTAGGTACATATACTTTCCCAGATGGCTTCAGTGTAAAGCCACTGAATGCAGGAAACTGGATTTGATTTCTGGGTCTGGAAGATCCCCTGGAGAAGGGAATGGCTACTTGTCCCCGCCCTCCCCCACCAGTATTCTTGCCTGGAGAATTCTGTGGACAGAGGAGCCTGGCGTGCTACAGTCCATGGGGTCCCAAAGAGTCAGACATAACTGAGGGACTAACACTTTATCTTCTTATATCATTATTTGCACTTCTCCTTAATCTCTGATAATGTTTCTTGTCTTAAAGTATCTCTTGATATCAGCGTACCAAAACCATCTTTCTTTTGGCTACTGCTTATACACAGGGCTAACCCTATTGTTGGTGGTGAGACCCTGGGCAAATATTTTATGTGGGGTAGTGCCTATAAAAATAACTTAAATTAAAAATATATTAGGGAAACATGGTCCTCTTGAGGTATCGTGATTTATCCATCAAGATTCAGAATGGGCAGAGAGGTAGGTTTATTCTCCAATCAGCATGCATGAAGATGCTTGGTCCTTTGGACACACCATCTCTTTTCTGCTCAGGTCCAGGAGTCTTATCTCTGTTACTTATTGCCAAGCGCACCATCCCTGGCCAATTCCTCATCTCTCAAAAGGAGGGAAAGGTGGCAATGCTGTTGTGCCTTGCAGTACGTGGCTCTGGGGACCTGTGTGTCTGGACCAGCCTGGGCCTCTTGATTCTGTGGTTTAACCGTGTGATGCTGCCCTTTGCACCATCACTCCAGAAACTGCTTCATCCGTCCTGGTGCTGTGAACACTGGCTTCCACGAGCCGCTCAGAGCTTGTCCCCGGGCTTTCACGATGGTGACCACACACACCAGTCTCCTTCTGAGCACACAGGGGACGTGCTGGGGCCTGCCACAAGTCCAGAAACTGGGGGCTCGTCCCTTCTGTACATTCAGGAAAATGTTTGGCCATCACCTCTGAACAGCCTCTCTCCGTTTTTCTTTTTTCCTTTCTTCACCTCTTGGAACTCTTCCTGGACGCACAGTAGCCATGTTGTTTCACTCTCCCTGCTTCCTCCCACTTTTCCCTCGGCCGGTGACTCCCCCCGAGGTGTTTCTGGGTGATGCTTCCTCTCTCTCATGCATTTATCTCTTCAGCTCTGTCTAATCTGCTTTTCAGTCCACAAATTGTGTTTTAAACCTCAAACACTATGTTTTTCATTCTCTAAAAGGTTTATTAAATCAACTTACAAATTCACCTACTTGCCTTTTATAATCTCTTACTTTTTTAGAGGCAATTTTAGTACATTGCTTTAAAATACTTTTAAAAGTGTACACTAAATATTTAAACGTCAACCACACCTATTTCATATTCCATGTCCTGTAATTCTAATACTCTCCTTCTTTGGGGGTGGGATGCTTCTATTTTGATCTTTTTTTCTGCAAACCTCTGTCCCTCTCTCCTCCTGTGTGTCTTGCTTTGCAACGTCCCTTTTAATCTTCTTCTATGTGTCTCTGGGCCTTCTTCAAGAGGGCTTGCGTTCCTTACTGCCTGGGGCCACCTCGCGTCAGGGACCGCTTTGACTGTGCTTTTCCCATGTAGGACAGTTGGTGGTTATAAATTACCCGAGGATGCGTTCCCCACCAGCCAGCTGGAGCCCGTTGCCCGACCAGCAAGTTTCTGACCGTCTCCTCTGCAGGAGAGTCCTCTTGGCTCCCAGCCCCGCCTGGCGTCGCGGGCAGTCTGTTCCCCGCAGCCGCAGCACGAGAAAGCAGAAGCGCTTGGTTCCATGGACGGCAAGTGTGCAGCTCAGCTGGTGTCTTCAGTTTTGCCGTGTTTCCATTTAGGGTTCCCTTGTTACCTCCAGCTTCTCGCAATCCCTCTGCCTTCTCTTCATTCCCAAATCAGCCCCGTTGTTTCTTTGCGTTTTGTTTTAAGCTGTGATCGTGTGCTCGTGCTAGCGTGGAGTCGCTTCATCGTGGCCGACTCTTTGCGACTCTGTGGACTGCAGCCGCCAGGCTCCTCTGTCCACGGGGTCCTCCAGGTAAGAGTACTGGAGGGGGTTGCACGCCCTCCTCCAGGGGGTCTTCCGCACCCAGGGACTGAACCCGCGTCTCTCATGTCTCCTGCTTTGGCGGGCGGGTTCTTTACCGCTAGAGCCACCTGGGAGGGCCTGCACTTTTGTCTAAGTGTTTCGTCCTAGAAACTGTGTTGGAAACACAAGTCATTTGGCCAGTGTGCGGAAGAGTGCCGTCCGTTATGTTCCCGCTTCCATGAGCGGCGCATGCTGTCTAGCGCCAGAGACTCTTTGGGCAGAGGGCAGGGGGTGTCCTCATGGCTGTGGACCCCCTGGAGTGCTCTGGGGCCTCCCCTCCCCCAGGGGTCTCCGTCACACCCTGGGGCACCTGAAGCTGCTCCACCTGAAGCAGGAGGACAAGGGAGGCTGGGGGTGGCCTTGGACAGGCCCTGAGGGCCACGGACCCAGGGGTGCCTTCCAGCGCCAGGTGGAGGAGTGGGACCGGAGCCAGGGCTGCGAGGAAGACTGTGTGGGAGGAGAAAGGGCAAGGGCGGGGAGGGAGGGGCTTCGACAGGCAGAGAGGCAGCTGGCGTCCCGGGGACAGGCCACCCGGGCTCAGGTCTGCTCCTAGTCTCAGAAGCTGGCGCTGAGCTGTACCCCCAGGCAGGCTAGTACCCTCGAGGGTCAGAGGAGCCCCACACCGAGGCAACACATGACTGCACTGTTACAACCAGAGGAGGCGATGAGACCCCATGTGGCCCCCCACACCTCATGAGACCCCGTGTGGCTCCACACACCCCATGAGACCCCGTGTGGCCCCACACCCCAGGTGGTACACGACTGTATTGTTACAACCAGAGAAGGCAATGAGACCCTGTGTGGCCCCACACACTCCATGAGACCCCGTGTGGCCTCCCAGACCCCATGAGACCCCGTGTGGCCCCCCACACCCCATGAGACCCCGTGTGGCCCCACACGCCCCATGAGACCCCGTGTGGTGCCACACGCCCCATGAGACCCCGTGTGGTGCCCCACACCTCATGAGACCCCGTGTGGCCCCCCACACCTCATGAGACCCCGTGTGGCCCCCCACACCCCATGAGACCCCGTGTGGCCCCACCCCATGAGACCCCGTGTGGCCCCCACACACTCCATGAGACCCCGTGTGGCCCCCCAGACCCCATGAGACCCCGTGTGGCCCCCCACACCCCATGAGACCCCCTGTGGTGCCCCACACACCCCATGAGACCCCGTGTGGCCCCCCACACCCCATGAGACCCCGTGTGGCCCCCCACACCCCATGAGACCCCGTGTGGCCCCCCAGACCCCATGAGACCCCGTGTGGCCCCCCACACCCCATGAGACCCCCTGTGGTGCCCCACACACCCCATGAGACCCCGTGTGGCCCCCCACACCCCATGAGACCCCGTGTGGCCCCCCACACCCCATGAGACCCCGTGTGGCCCCCCAGACCCCATGAGACCCCGTGTGGCCCCCCACACCCCATGAGACCCCGTGTGGCCCCCCACACCCCATGAGACCCCGTGTGGCCCCCCACACCCCATGAGACCCCGTGTGGCCCCCCACACCCCATGAGACCCCGTGTGATGCCCATGCACCCCAAGAGACCTCATGTCGCCCCCCACACCCCATGAGACCCCGTGTGGCCCCCCACATCCCAAGAGACCCCGTGTGGCCCCCCCACACCCCATGAGACCCCGTGTGGCGCCCCACACCCCATGAGACCCCGTGTGGCCCCCCAGACCCCTTGAGACCCCGTGTGGCCCCACACACCCCAAGAGACCCCATGTGGTGCCCCACACCCCATGAGACCCCGTGTGGCCCCACCCCATGAGACCCCGTGTGGCCCCCCAGACCCCATGAGACCCCGTGTGATGCCCATGCACCCCAAGAGAGCTCATGTCGCCCCCCACACCCCATGAGACCCCGTGTGGTGCCCCACACCCCATGAGACCCTGTGTGTTCCCACACACCCCACGAGACCCTGTGTGGTGCCCTACACACCCCATGAGACTCCATGTGGCCGCCCACACCCCATGAGACCCTGTGTGGCCCCACACACCCCATGAGACCCCGTGTGTTCCCACACACCCCATGAGACCCTGTGTGGTGCCCTACACACCCCATGAGACTCCATGTGGCCGCCCACACCCCATGAGACCCTGTGTGGTGCCCCACACCCCAAGAGACCCCATGTGGCCGCCCACACCCCATGAGACCCCGTGTGGCCCCACACACCCCATGAGACCCCCTGTGGTGCCCCACACCCCATGAGACCCCGTGTGTTCCCACACACCCCATGAGACCCTGTGTGGTGCCCTACACACCCCATGAGACTCCATGTGGCCGCCCACACCCCATGAGACCCTGTGTGGTGCCCCACACCCCATGAGACCCTGTGTGGCCGCCCACACCCCATGAGACTCCATGTGGCCGCCCACACCCCATGAGACCCTGTGTGGCCCCACACACCCCATGAGACCCCGTGTGTTCCCACACACCCCATGAGACCCCGTGTGGCCCCACACACCCCATGAGACCCCGTGTGGCCGCCCACACCCCATGAGACCCCGTGTGGCCCCACACACCCCATGAGACCCCGTGTGGCCACCCACACCCCATGAGACCCCGTGTGGCCCCACACACCCCGTGAGACCCCGTGTGGCCCCACACACCCCGTGAGACCCCGTGTGGCCCCACACACCCCATGAGACCCCGTGTGGCCCCACACACCCCATGAGACCCTGTGTGGCCCCACACACCCCATGAGACCCCGTGTGGCCCCGCACCCCAGGTGGTACACGACTGCACTGTTACAACCAGGGAAGGCGATGTTGCTGCAGGGCTGAGGGTTCTTCTGCCCGAGGGCTGGCAGACCGGACTCGCTCCCAAAGCTGGGTCTGCGTTGCACTGCTGACGCTGAGCGGGGTCACAGCATTGGCCCAGGGAGATGCCTGCTCAGCTCCTCCCAGCCCTGCCCATGCAGCCAGGCCCCACTTCAGGGGAATATTGACTTTCACAGATTCAGACAGTCACTCCGGTTAGAGAAAGAGAGAGCGGGAGCGGGGAAGGAGCATGGAAGAAGGGGCACCAGGCTCAGAACCACGCAACGGGCTGGCCCTGCAGGGCGGGGCACAGCAGGCTCAGGGTGGGTCTGGGTCCCACAGGACAGGACTTTTCGGGGTGGCAGCCCTGTGGGTACCCTCTCTCCTCCCCAAACTGGTCTGACCCTCTGTAATTTGTCTGGGTCTTGCTGATAGGACACAGAGCCCTGGGGTGTCCAGGGACCCGGAAGCCGGGCCCGCTGGAGGGCCCTTGGGCACCCGGGGCAGCGGGTGGTGTCCCTAAGAACTTGGTGTCCCCAAGTTCCTGGGCTGCTGCAGCCCCGCCGCTGCCTCTGTGAGGTGGGGTCTCCTCTCACACGGAGCCGAGGTGGCAGCAGCATCCAGACAGAGCCAGCCTCCCAGCCTGGGCTTGCTTCTGGAGCAGACATGCCTGTGCCTGGTGGGACAGACGGTGCTCTCCCCGGAAACAGAGCTTCGGGGCGGGGTGTTTGTCCCAGCCCTCCCTCAGGGCTGTTTTCTCTTAGCTCATGACCTTTGCCTTTTTCTCTGTGCCAAGCAAGGTGCCGCTTCTGAGGCATCTGAGGCTGCAGAGGGGAGGCCACGGCTGGCTGGCCTGGCACCTGGTCCAAGGGCCCCAGGCGGCGGGTAGGCCTTCCAGAGTTCAGGGGCCCAGAGCAGGGTGAGGTCTTGACCCAATTTCGCTGGCTGGGAGCACAGAGAGGCTGCCGTCCAATCAGCAAGTCACAGCAGGAAGGCCCCTCGACAGCGCAAACTCCTCGGGCTCTGGCATATTTTGATTTTGGAATGGAATTCAGAAACTTTTGCACATGAATGCAGGAAACATATGTGCCTCCCCAAGTCATAGGTTGAAAGCCAACCCCCAGTGTACGGGTACCTGGAGGTGGGGCCTCTGGGAGATGAGCGGATGATATGCTTGTGGAAATGGAGCCCTAGGAGGGATCAGTGTCCTTGGCAGAGCCCCAGGGACCTTGCTCTCCTTCTGCCCTTGGCTGAGAGCACACAGCAAGAAGATGGCCGTTCGCCAGCCGGGAAGCCCTTCCCCAGCAGGTGCAGGACCTACCCGTGTCTCCATCTTGGCTTCAGCAGCCTCCTGAACTGGCTTTACTTTGGCAAGTAGAGGCTTGTGCAAGCCGGGAACCTCTGACAGTCTGTCGCCCAGCTGACGGACTGTGACGTCTTTTCTCTCCTTGAGCTGCTGTGTTCAAGACGGTGGGGACATAGGCCTGACCAGGGGCTGAGGTCAGGGACACACTGTGGGACAAACACAGTGAACATGGGACACGGACGTGTGCCTCCTCGGCCTCTATCAGCCTCGGTGACATCCTACTCAGTGGGTTCTGCTGGCAAACGTCCCCAGAGAGTCTCTCCAACTTTGCCTCCATCAGATTCATCCTAAGTTGATGTGACCTACCTCTGGTTACCACTGGGGTATACCGAGCCTAGGAAGGTGGGTGGACTTGTCCAGAATCACGTGGCCACTCAGGATACACGGGCTCAGACTGAGCTCAGAGACCTCACACTGTGTGAAATGCTGACTTGATTCAAGCCCCTCTCACCTGTGGACAGATGAGGTCCAAGGATGTCAGGGAGTTGGCCAGAAGTGCCAGGTGCTAGAGGAGAGAGGGTCCTCCTGAGCTGGGCGCGGGGGCCCTGTCCCCAGCACTTACAGACACCCCGTGGAGCAGCCTAGTGCGGGGCACCGGCTGCCGTGTTGTCAAGCCAGCCCGCCCCGTCTGGTCCCCTGCTCAGCCCAGCAAGCTCACAGAGCAGGGCTGCTGAGCAGCACAGTGGCCCAGCTGTTCTATCAGTGTCCCCGCAGAAGCTTCACTCCTGGGACACCCTGGTTTCATGGAGGCACCTCTATCTTACTACTTAGCTCCTTCAATAATCAAAACTCCTGCCCTGTCTGATTCTGAACAGAGAAAAAGGTCAGAAGTTGGACACCCCAGAGACTGGTCCCAGAGCAAGTCTATTTCACTCTATTTATTAATGAGTTGGGAGAGTCAGAGAAAAGGTTAAGTGGCAAATTTGCTGAATTCACAGAATTATTTAAGCTAACAGTTCAGGGAAGAAAAAGCACAGACCATCTTCTGTGAACTTTTGTTTTCCTTACCCTAAGAATATGTTATCAAGGTGACAATTACAGAGAGCATTCTAAGCGGCTCCTCCTTTTTTCCTGCTGGGATATAACTCACTGTTGAGGTCACAGAATTGGGGTTTGAAGGTTGATGACCACTGTGTTCAGACTGTCACCTCTCTGGAAGACCGGCTGCTTGGTGAAATCAAGGACTTTGGAGAACAGCTGTTTCACACCCTGCCAACAGGAAGGGAAGCGGGATCAAGGCATGTATGAGGTCAAGGCCGGATGCATCATCCTGGCCTGAGCCCGGGTCTGTGAAGGACCCCACGTCCACCCCTCTCAGCACTCTGAGCCCCGGCACTTGGCTCCCACCACAGCCTGATCAGGAGGTGCTTGGCCCACTGGCGGCTGGCCCAGCGAGCCTGCAAGGGGGCTTGGCACCTGGGCACCAGGGTCGCTGCTCACAGACGGGGAGGGGCATCGTGATGCTTGGGATTCTGGCCAGCTCTGCTGCTGGGAACGCCATGGAGGATCCTCTGCCCAGGGATCTTGCTCTTCTGGAGCCTCTCGGGAAACAGCCCTGGCTGTGTGCTAGACGCAGGCCTGTGCTGTGGACTCACCGCTCATTTGAGCCTGGCTGGAACTGCCCAGCAAAGCCTCACATGGAAGAGGCTGATTAGCCTGTGGAGGAAGGTGAACGCCTTCCAGACGCTAACCGCTGGAGCCTCTGACCTGCCCTGGCCCAGGCCAGTCCAGCGGGGCTTACCTGATCCCCCATCACCTGGTGCTCTGGATAATGCCCCGAACAGTTAGACTGTATCAGGAACGCTCCTGATGCTCTACATTCTTCCCCAGTTCCCACCAAGCTGCTTCTCGCCCTGTACTGCCCCCGATTAGCCGGGCTGCTGTAACACGTCTCCCACTCCTGGCGCCTCTTACGAGCCAGCGAGCCAGCGTGCGGCCCGGCCACTGTGTCATCAAGCTGAAGGGCGGCCAGGGCGCTCCCCAAGGGGACACAGGTGATGGGACTTCCCTCGTTAGGAAAGCCGGGAGGAGCGTTCAGTGCCGGACAGGTTGGAGCGGGGTTAACACGCTGGCTTTGTCTGGTGTGGGGTCGGCAAGCTCTGACGGAACAAAACGCGACTAGACCTAAGCACAAACGTCTGTGTCCAAATAGGAAGTCTGGGCGTTTCCTGACTGGCGAAAGGCCCACTTAGCACGTATGATGATGGCTTTCCTAGTCGCCTGGCCTGTAGAGAAAACGCGGACGATTTCACGTCTCCAGACCCTGCAAACCACACCAGGCGATGTGAGCGCCAAGAAGAAGCCCATGCGTCGTGTGGCCTGTGAGACGGCACCGCGCCACTGCCGTCCGTCCCTCCTTGTCGAAGTGTCCGTAAATCATTTTCTGATAGGATGAAAGCCCCCGCCCCCAGCGGAGGTCAGCAGATGGCCGCGGACAGGAAGGGCACAGGAAGGGGCCGGGGGGCCGGGGCAGCAGGACCCTCACCGCCACTGGGAGCCTGTGAGCACCCAGCTGGTCCCTCGGTCTCTGGCTGCCCTCCCCTCTCGGGTGCACCCGGGGTTAAGGAGAAGCAAGGCCGGGCGGGGGCGGGGCCCGGGGAGGATGCTGGGCCGCCCCCTGGCCCCGTTGGCTCTCTGGCACGGGCACAGAGGATGAGCAGGGCCCACATGTCATTGTGGCTGCCTGTTTGGAGCCGTCATGTTGGCACCACCCCTTGGACTCTAAGCTTTGCGGAGGCCATCTCTCTCCCTCACGGTCACTCTCTAGAGCCCGGGGCCCAGGCTGCCGTGCCCTGGGTCCCAGGAAGTCGCCTCTCTGGCTGGACAACTCCTGGGGCCTGCCTGGCCCCTCGTCCCTCCACTCCGCCTGGCTGAGCGCCCTCAGGCAGGACCTGGACGCGTGACTGTTGGTTGGACGGAACAGGGTCACATCGCTGACCTGTCTGTGCACCCCCTGGGGGCTCAGCAGTGACCTGGGCTGGACTTCACTCCAGCATGAGAAATCCTCTGGTCTAGTCCCCGGACGCTGGGAGCTTCTTACTAGGTATGGTGGAGAGAGGGCAGGGCAGTGCTTGGTTCCTGCCGTCCAGGCCCCACTGAGCTGACCGGGGATCAGTGTGGACTTCAGAATGGCTGCAGAGGGTAGCAGCTGAGGGTACAGGAGAGGGGTGGGTGGGGGGGATCCACCTTGTCCTGGGCATCCTGGGAGTAAAACCTCAAATATTCACTGGGGAGGTGACTGATTTCAAGGGCTCCACACAGCATCTATGCACCCCAGTCTTTGGGTAGGAGGTTAGGTTGGTAGATGGGCGGTTCTTTATAACTGCAAAATGGACAGGCCGCTGAGTGGGGTGCACTGCTGACCCACCCGTGTCGGGCAGACTCCCTTCCCTTCCTGCTCGTCCTCCACGGGCTGCCTGCTCTGCTGTGGATAACGGGGTTCCTCTGGGGATTTTCAACAATGTGGGGAACCCCTCATGCTGCGATGCTGAGTGAAAAATAAGGTTTGAAACTATTTGTTATAAAATGCAATTTAACATAAAATGTAATAAGATGCACTGTGTATAACAGACATGATTACGACAGAGATGTGTAGGAAAAAATATGCTGTGGAGGGGTCAACAAAAGGGTCATTTTCCTTTTTCCCCACGTGGGTTTGCTTCATGATGCTTTTCCATATTCTCCAGGTAGTCTGCAGTACCACATTGATAACAAAAAGCAGTGACAAAACCCTTTAACAAGCAAGCTCATGCCCGTCCAGGTGGCTCTGCGCCCCCGCCGGCCTTCGCTCCCCCTCTGTGTTTCCCAGAGAGCACCATCTCCATCACTGGCCCCTGGCAGCCTCCTCTCCCGCTCTGTGCTCGCCTGGGGTGACCCCATCCACACGTCCCGTCTCAGAGGCCAAAGACAGCCGCCCCTCTCCACTCTTCTGCTAACTCAAGTTCTGTGTCTCCAGCCAAGGCTTTGTTTCTGACCCCAGATTGGAGCTTACAGTCACAACAGATCCTGGGTGGATCTTTCCAGGCAGAATGATTTATCTTCAAGTTAAAAAAAAAAATCTTTCTCTAAGTAAAATATAATAGACCTCCCCCCACTCCTCGCAAAAGAGAGAGAGAGAAGAATATGAAGGTGCTTTCTCCAGGCCTGCAGAGTTAAAAATAATCCTCAGAGGGAAGGGGTGGAGGGGAGGGTGGAGACCTGCGCTGTCGCCTTGGCAACACCCCGCCCCGCCCACCTGCTCACACTGCAGGGGTGAGCCTCCCAAGCCGTCCTGCCTAGAGCAGCCTCTCCTCTTGGATGCCCAAGTCAGACTCCCGCGTTGAGTAGAACGTAGGAAAAGTACTCTTCCACCAGCCCCTTCTCACCCGCACGGAGCCAGGTAGCACACCGCCAGTCGCCCTGAAGATGCCAGCCTCTGAGATGGTGGCTCGTGTTCACCGCTTCCATCCCGGGCCTCAACACATCACAGCTGGCGAGCCTTCATGGGGAAGGACCTGGCAGGATTAGCATTTGTTTGGGAAAGATGTTCTGGCAGTGTGAGCAGGTGGGTGGGGCAGGGTGCCGCCAAAGTGGCAACGCAGGTCTCCACCCTCCCCTCCACCCCTTCCCCCTGAGGATTATTTTTTTAACTCTGCAGGCCTGGAGAAAGCACCTTCATATTTCTCTCTCTCTCTCTTTTGCGAGGAGTGGGGGGAGGGCTATTATACTTTACTTAGAGCAAGATTTTTTAAAAACTTGAAGATAAATCATTCTACAAGCTGTAAAATCTTACTCCACTGATTTCTCCCTAACACTCAACTATTTTTTTCCCCTGCAAGGTAATAAGCAATTCAGAACTTATTAGCATATGAGGCTAATCCGCACGTTTCTCGGCGCGCGGATCTCCTTTCTTCAGTCTGCCACCGATTAGCTGGGAATTTCTGCTGGTCCTGCCTGAATAATACAGACAGACTGAAGCTTTTGCTTTTATTGGTTAGGAGGCCTGTAGACTAGGCTGTGTGTAAAGCCTTTACGAGCAGAATTTCTCAATGATTTTGACAGGGAGAAGCAGGGCCTGGGTTTATGGGGTGCTGGCCCAGGGCTGACCCCCTGGGTCACTGGCAGGTACATGCACCTGCCCGCCAGGTGCACAGGTCTACCTGGCGTCCACCTGAGCACCACCTGGCCGCTCAGATGGTAGAGAATCCTCCTGCAGTGCAGGACACCCTGGTTTGATCCCTGGATTGGGAAGATCCCCTTGAGAAGAAGGAGGCTACCCACTGCAGTAGTCTTGCCTGGAGAATCCCATGGACAGAGGAGGCTGGTGGGCTGCAGTCCATGGGGTCGCAAAGAGTCAGACACGGTGGGACAACTAACGCTTTCACTTTTTCACTTTTACCTGGCACGGGGCCTTCGCTCACAGACGGGTGGTGATTTCCAGGCCTGAAGGAGAACAGGGCTCCCTGCCTTACAAGAGTCCCCTTAAATACCCCTTAGAATGAGAGCATCGAGGAGGGGGCTTCTCCCGTCCACGAGGGTGTCTGGTTTTCCTGGGTTGAGTGGGGGGTGTGGGGAAAACGTTGAGACGAATGTGATTGAAACAGGAGCTGGAAGTAGGGGATGAGCCCATCTCCTGGCCCCCTGTCATTTCAATTAATTAACGAATCTGTGGAAATCGCTCTGCACCCACGTTGTCCTCTCCCGTGTCCCCAGAACCCAGCACACAGCATGCAGGGAAAGGGGCTCAAGCGCCGTGATAAATGAATACAGTCAAGCCCATGGCAGGAAGCAGCAGAGGAGTTTGGGCTACTTTGAGGTCCTTTGAGTGAACTTGTGATTTCACAGCTCTTGTTCAGAGCCGAGCAGCTGCCCAAGGCATCCTGTGCTCAGGGCACCAAACAGCCAGGGAGGGAATAAGTATCACCAGTTGACAAAAGCTGACTTTAGCAGAACCACTCCAAGGACAGGGCTGCCTGGGAAGGGGTGGCACTCCCCCCACAGGACCTGGGGAGGCACCCCCGGATCACGGCTAACGCCTGCTTCCCGGCAGTGTGGGGTCTGTGCAATGCTTTTTTCTTTTGCTGCGGGCAGCACAATCTGGGCACTGCCAGCCTCCAAACAGTGGAGAAAGGGTGGGTGACCCCTATTCACACAGGACCCTTCAAGGGGTCCGCACTGGTCTGCCTCAAGTCGCCAGCCCCAGTTCCTTAGGCTGGCTGTGGCCTCCAAGATCAAGACAGCTACCAGGGGTGTGCATGAATGAAAGGCTTACATTGAATAGTAACAGGCTCCTAATCTGCCGAGCTTTCTGATGGTAGGTGAGAAAAAACAAAATCTTGCCAGGCCTTTTGCATCAGAGAAAGAGATAAACTTGCTAATTGAAAAATGGTTCACATGGAGGAAAACGTGGAGATGCCAGCTATGTAAATTAGCATATGCCCTGATGGAAAAGGAACCATGCCAGGCCAGGAGGAAATTAAGCAGATTAGGAGAATGAGGAAACCACCCTGGAAGCAAATGGGAAGCGCTCTGCACGGTCAGCTTATCTCAGGAGGGAGGGCTGGGGACCCGCCTGAAGGTGAGGATTGCTGGTGTCTGGAGAGTCTCAGGTGTGTCCGCGGGTGTACCTGAGTAGGTGCATGCGCTCCTGCTCAGGTCAGGGTGGACCCTTCATGCCAGCTCTGAAAAGCACACCTCATAATACCTCCCTCTGCTTCAGGCGGCAGGAAGGCCCTTCACCAAATGCTCCTGAGAAGCACTGGGCTTGCGCTGTGGCTGCGCGCCCTAAGGAGTTCATTAGCACATGGAAGTCTCCATCCAGCTATCTGCGCGAGCTGCCCAGAGCTGGGCTGGGTCTCAGGGCCGGCATCCCAGGGAGAGACCGCGCGGGACTCGGTCTGCAGCAGGACGGAGGTCAGCAGGGGCGCGCGCCGCCTGGCGGCGACTGCGTGTGACCAGCGCTAAGCCAGGCTCCGCGCTGCAGGCCGAGCGAAGGTCCCCGCAGGAGGGGTGGTGGTCCTTGGCCCCAGGCAGAGCAGGGCTGCACTGCGGAGGCCGCGTGCGGTGGGGAAAGCAGACGCACAGTTCTGGACCCAGTACAGTCCAGGGCCCGCTCACAACGGGCAATCCCAGCGACCACCGGACGTCCTGTGCAAAGGCCCGGAGGCGACCTGCCCGGAGAGCGGCACCTGGGTGCTGAGGCGCGGGGTAGGGGCCGTTGGGCGGAGGGCCTGCGGAGGGCCTAGGAAAGTGTTTGGCCGATTCTCCAGAGAGGGAGTGTCATCCACCCGACCCCGGTGGCAATTGGTGCCCGCTCGGCGTCGGAGGCTGCAGCCAGCGTCCCCTCGGGGCCGTCCGCGGTTGACCCCGGTAAAGCCAGGCAGAGAGCGGTCCGCGTCAGCCCCCCCAGCCCCGCCCGGCGGCGGGACGTGCCAGGCTCCAGCGCCCCACCTTGGCCTCCGCTCGCCGCTGCTGGTGGATCCCGGCTCCGTGCCGGGCCGTGCGCGCCTTCCCCGCGTGCGGTCTGTCCGCGAGAGCCGGAGGCCTCGGGTGACCACATCTGAGCCCGGGGCGCGATCCGCGGGATCCTGGTCAGGCGCGCCCTCAGCGCCCCGCGCCCCCGCCCGCTCCCCGCCCCGTACCCCCCTCCCCGGCCGCCGGCCGCGGGGGTTCAGGGGCGCGCGCCGGCAGGAGCCCGGGATCCAGGGACGCCGCGGGCCCGGCCCGGGGCCTGGGGGCGGCGGCGGCGCGGGGCGGCCGCGCTCGGAGAGGAGGGCGGCGGGCAGGAGGAGGGGCTCCCCGCGCGGGGCAGGGGCGGAGCGAGCGGCCGCGTCGCGGAACCAAGTGAGTTGGCTCCGGAGCCCGCGCCGCCGCCGGCCCGCACCTCGGGCGCCCGCCGCCCCCGCCGCCGCCGCCCGCGCGGGGATGTAGGATGCTGGTGGACGCCAGGCTCCAGCGGCGGCGGCGGCGGCTGCAGCATCAGCCCCGCCGGCGGCAGCCTCTCCTCTGGCCGATGAATGCAGACCCGCCGCCGCCGCCGCCGCCCTGGGTTTGGATGGTGCCCGGCTCGGCCGGGCTGCTCCGGCTGGGCGCGGGGGTCGCGCTCCCGCCCGTGCTGCTCGCCTCGGCGCAGCCCCCGGCCGGCCCGCTGCTCCCGGGACTGCCCGCCTGGCAAGCCCCTGGCGAGCCCCTGCTGCCGCTGCTGCCGCTGCCCTCTGCGCCAGACCACGCCGCCGCCGCCGCCGCCGCGCACCGCTACCCCGTGCTCAACGGGCAGGTAACGCGTCCCCGGCCCCGGCCCCGGGCTCGGGGTGGCCGGCGTCCCCCTGGCCCTGGGCGCCGCCCTCGCCCCCACTCCCGCGGCCCCGGCCCCGTGGCGCGCACTCACCCCTCCCGCGGTGGTCCTCGGGCCCCCAGCCCACCAGGGCGCAGCCTGGCAGCCATGCGTGGACAACAAAGTTCACGCTCCGACGTCCCGTTCCGCCTCTGGCAGCTTTTGCAAGTCTTTCTTCCTGGTCTCTCGCTGGGCAGTTTGGAGACCCGCGCCCCAAAACCAGAGTCGGGACTGCCCGCCCCAACTTTGGCCCCGGCCGGGGTTGCTGTCCAGAGCGCGGTGCTGAAGTCGGCGCCTCGAAAGCCCAGCGCTGCCGCTGCGGACTGTGGCAGACTTAGCGGATAGAAGTTAATACTTTTACAAGCCTCTGCCAGGCTTGAAAAGCAAGCTGGGAATCAATAGCTATTTCTGATTCTGATCTAGTGTGTGTGTTTTTTTTCCATTTGAAAATAGACTCAGGACAATGCTTAAGAAAATTCAAACCAGTGGAAGCCTGCAGGAAAACCCTGGCTTTAATACTGAGAAACGCTACTGGGTGATTTCCACTCCCTCCCTAGGCTGCCCAGTCCACTGGATTAGCTGTTGTCGTACTGCACTTTAGAGGAGTTTGCCGTTGCAAACATGGAATTAAAAAGAGAAAGTGGCTGTACCTTTGGTTAATGCTGCAACGGAGTAGGACAAGCTGGTTTTGGGAAGATCCATTGTGTGCTGTCTAACTACGCAGGTGGATTTAGATCAGGGAAGAGCATGTATTTTATTCCAATGATTATCATCAATAGCATATTCAAATGAGTGGGTGACAGAATACACAGCATCATTAATTTAATTCCAATATATATTGTAGGATTTTCTGAAAGATGTGGTTAACTCTTCCTAGATTGGTCTTTGGATGTAATGGTACCTCACATATGTGGCAATGCATATGGTGTTTTGATGTGTTATGCAGTTCATGTTCATGATGTGTATATATATATATATATTTTTTAATAAGCATTGGTAGTTTTTCCTTTTCTTTTTTTTTTAAGCTATTTTGAAGGGGTTGTCATATCCAAGTACTACCACTAGAGGTATACAATGTCAAGGAACTACAATTTCTTTTTTTTTCTGTATAGAAAACTGCATTTTTTTTTCTTGTTTAAATTTAAAACACAAAACCTCTCCCAAACAACATTAACCTTTAAAATATTGTGTGTTGCGTATTTTCTGTTAAATAACATTATTTATCTTAGAAGAACATTTTCACATAACAGGACATTCAAAAATGCTTTTATGATTTTAAAATAAATGCATATTGAAGCATTCCATATCATTGAACAATGAACCTATTCTCCACTGATAAAGATTCAGTTAATTTAATTAGAGAGACTTTCTCCTAAACTGTCTACCACCTTTCAGGGTTTGCTGTCTTACTCTCTGCATTGGGATTTTTAGTTATGTGATAATCTCACTTACATTTTCTTTGCCTTGGAATCTATTTGCATTTGTGGACCTTGGAAAACTTTGAATCTTAACCTCTTATTTTGAAAATATTGCTAGTCCCTGTTTTTAAGGTGATGGGTATCATTAATATAAGATGTTGTATGGAAAAGAATATAATAAAATATAGCTCTCCACTTGCTTATGAAAAAATTCAAGAATTATAAAAGGAATACCCAGCATTTCACCTTTCCACTGTGGTTTGTCTTGTTCTCAGGGCAGAAATTCATTTCTTGCCATGTTCTCATGGTTTTGTGCTTTAGAAGTTCTTTCCTAATGTTAAAGAATGCGGTATTGTCAACGCCTTGTGATGATTGAGATATAGAAACTTTTATCAATGTTTAGAATCTTTGAATATTTGTAGGGTTTGGAGACTGGAAAGAGGCAATTTTTCTCATAGCCAAATACATGCATTTTAAAGTTCCCTTTTAAAGCAGCTACCCCAGCATCTTTCGGTACGAAGTAGAGTTGATTGCCCCAGGCTAATGAGCATGCCCTTCTCTTTCCTTGGGTTCCAGTGGCTGTTTGGTGGTCATTCCCCATCGATTGGACTGTCCCCCTCTTCCTCTGTGGAACTGGTGCCCATTTTCCCACATGTCTGCACATCCGCTCTTCCACTTCCTGTTGGGAAAAGCTGGCTAGACAAAAGGATCCCTAACTGTAAGGTAAAAATGCAGTTGGTTTGATTGGACAGCTGGGCTACTCGTTACTACGTTGTGGGTGTTCCCAGGACAGAAATCATGGTGTGTTTCTAGTTTCTTACTGCAGTAGGCCCACCATTAGGTCTAGAGAGAAACCTCTTCAGAATAAGACTGGCTTGTTCAAAAAGCACCAGGAGATGGTGATGGTGGGGGATTTTGTTTTAGCTAAAAATATTTGGATTCTACAGAAAAACAGAAAAGTTCTACTTCTGAATCAGAATCTACCTTTTGAATTTTTCAGTTTTTAAGTTTGTACCCATTGATCAGAATCTAGCCTTAAACATTATATAACTCAAAAATGCATTTAAAAAGCATTTTCCTTGCCACTATTGCTTTGAGTGTTCATCTTACTAATGGTTCATCTTGACTTTTGAATTCAAATATACTGGCCACACCTTGTTTGCTTGAAAACCAAGGGAAAGTAGTGTGTGGCTTGTTCCCCCACATGCTGCTTACCTCCGGGGGACAACTCACTCATCTGTTAACTGGCTGCTGGAGTGAACTAACCAAGTGAATAGCTGAAGACCAGGCCCAGAAAGTGATTGATACCAAAACCCCAAGCATCTAGAGTGCTTCTGAAGAGTCCCAACCATAGAATCTTCAGGATTCAGTATTAGACAGGATAAGTGGCCTTACCGTGTTATACTTGCTTTCTCTTTGGACAGATCTTTTTAAATAATTCCTTTGCTCTGGACTCAACGTGGATATATCCTGAGGAATCAAGATTATTTCATGGGCCCCCAAAGCCTCAGCTATTGACAAACCAAGTAGCCGTGTCTCTGTCCAGACCAGCTCCTGCCTCCAGGCCTCTGCCCACAGTGCTGATAGCGCCTCAGCCCCTACCAGGTTGGTGCCCAAATGGCAGTGATGATGTGCGGTTGGTTTTGTGTTTGTTTGCTTGGTTTAGCTACAGACTAGTTCTAGGTATGAAAACTGTCTTTGTCATTTTAATGACATAATTTTTCCATTAAAATATAATCCCTTTTCTGTGGTCAGGATTCCTTTTCATAAAGAAATTGAGTTTGGGTTTGATTATTCACTGTATTTTTGGAGAATGGAATCTGTTTTAAGGTGAAGAGATGGCTGAAACAATTTGCACAGAATCACATTTTTGGTGCTCTGTTTTAGAATGGGACCAAATCCTCTGCTGATAGCTCTTAGGAGGGGCCCTAATTGATCAGGCAACTCTTTTTAAAAGTGTTTCTTATGTAGGGAAAGGTTCACGGCTCTGTGGTCCACAGGATACAGACACATATAAGATTTGGGGAGGTGGGTGATACTGGCGACGGTCTATAAAAGTGTGCTGCTTGGGAGATGGATTCGGTTCTATCTTTGGAGTCTAGTGACCTGAGAGAACATTTGTCCTGGAACAGACCCCATGAAATAATCTCCGGTTGAAAGACGACATAATAACCCTGTATAGCAACAAGAGAATAAAGGCATCTTATGAATTTTTAAGTTGACTTTAAAAATCACCTTAACATATGATCATATTGCAAGAGCAAATGTTACCCATGCCACAATTATCTTGCAACACCTTCCATTACGGGTATTTTATGACTTCAGAATTTCATTATCTCCCTTGTAATTTCCTACCTACCAAGACTGTCTCAGTGTGTAGCTCTAAAATTTAGCAATAAGGACCTGTACCTGTGGGTAGCTCGTTGCTGGTTTGGGAGAAGTATTTGTTTTCCTCCCTCTTCTTCTGCCTTATAAGTCTAATTTGCTCTGGGCGCTATTTATCAATAAGCCAGAAAGAACACTCAACGCCAGTAAGTCCCCTACAGATGAGTCCGAGAGTGCATTCATAAGTCCAATTTGTTCTTAAGTCCAACAAATTTAGCCTAGGTACACTTCCCTGGTGGCCCAGAGGTTAAGGTGTCTGCCTGGAATGCAGGAGACCAGGGTTCGATCCCTGGGTCGGGACGATCCCCTGGAGAAGGAAATGGCAACCCACTCCAGTATTCTTGCCTGGAGAATCCCATGGAGGGAGGAGCCTGGTAGGCTACACTCCATGGGGTCGCAAAGAGTCGGACACGACTGAGCGGCTTCACTTTCACTTTCACCCCACTAACACGATGGGCTATATAGCACTGTGCTGTAATAGGTTTATGATATTTTCACACAAACCATACATTAAAAAAAAAAAAAACAAACAGAAAAAGTGGGGAAACCATCTTTAGCCTTGCAGGACAGTACCTTGAAAAGTACAGTCCTTCCTGTTGCCTCACCACTGCTTATATTTTGCTTCTGGACATCCGGGGCTTGAAAGAAAGACGCTGTGCCCCTGTCCGCTACCCAGCACGGTGCAGCAAAGTCCACAGAAGCGCGCCCACTTGCAGAGGATGCGCGCGTGTCAGCGCACGCCGCACACGGGCTGACTTACCTGATGACGCGTGAAGGCCCACGTCTGCATCTGTGGAGGTCGCCACTGAAGGGGCCTGTGTAGGGGCCTTACTGCATCTGTGTGTTCTCACCGGCTGAAGCTGTGATTCTTGACTGAGACGTGCCTCTGCCCTCGTCATCATCTATTGCTGCGTTACTAGGGTCTGAGCAAGCATCGTACGTGCGCACATTTACTTTACACTAAGGTGGTCACATTTCCTTTCTAATTGAATCATGGCAAGAGAGGGTCCGAGAGCGTGTAATATGCAAATATTCCAGGGCTTTGGCTGTCTCTTTGGGGCAGGGGAGTAAGATATTCTACCTTCCTAGTGCATTGTCACGGCTGTCACCCAAGTAATCAGCACACGGAGCTTAAAAAAGAGTGAAATTAGTTCATTGTTAGAACAAAACCCTTGAGTGACCTTTCCTCTTGTCAGCTCACTCTTGAATATCATACTGACATTTGCATTATACCTGAATTTTCTTAATGCTAAATATCTACTTAGCTGAAGAAGCTTCTGGCGAATTATCACAGCTTTTCTATCATGGGGTGTTTTTACTTGCCATTTTGTGGCACATAGCTCATACTTGAAGCGTATCTCTGTAAATTTTACCTTCTGACATTCTGTGCTGCATGCCCAGTCATGCAGTCATGTCCGACTCTCTGTCTCCCCGTGGACTTAGGGTGACATGGACTCACGTCACCCCGTGGAGCCCAGCAGGCTCCTCTGTCCATGGAATTCCCCGGCAATGATACTGCAGTGAGTTGCCGTTTCCTCCTCCAGGGGATCTTCCTGACCCAGGGATCAAGCCTGCGTCTCCTGCATCGGCAGGCGGATTCTTTACCACTGGTGCTACCTGGAAGCCGTTGACTTTTCTGACTAGGCTATATTAAAGGACGAAATAAGATAGTCACTTCTTACTAACATGGTAGATTGTAGAGTAACTCCACCTCATCTTCCGTTTGTCAGGCCTCTTCCTTGGATTCTCGGACTGTTTTATGGAATTATGAACCATAAGACTGCAATATGGCTTACATATCTTTTGGGGAAGAATGTATCTGTCATCAGAGCTATTTTACTAAGTCAAATGCTTTTGTTGTGAGATGGGAAGTTTCTGAAATGATATATGGAAGTTTTGATTTTTTGATACATTTCAAAATTCTTAGAAATTAGTAATCTGGAAAGTATGTGTTAAATGACCCTTAGTCCAAATAATGCATTTCTGTCCATGGGATTCTCCAGGCAAGAATATGAGAGTGGGTTGCCATGCCCTCCTCCAGGGGATCCTCCTGACCCAGGGATCAACCTTAGGTCCTTTGTACTGCAGGCAGATTCTTTACCATTTGAGTTACCCAGGAAGCCGGAAAGAATACATTTAGGGGACTGTTTATATGTTGCTGACTGCTCGACTGAGAACTTAGAAAGGGGAACAAGTAACATTGGAAGGTAGTTAAACCTTCCAATTTTACTATAATTTGTGAGAAAATAGCAGATAGCCTCATTAAAACATTTTACATGTAAATTTTCAGGTATGTTGTTGAAAGTTACTGTTTTAAATTTTGTACTTGATATAAATTGATAAATTTACTATTTTGTTTTACATTAGAGAAATTTATATGTTTATAAATATCAGTTCAGTTCAGTCATGTCCAACTCTTTACGACCCCAAGGACTGCAGCACGCCAGGCTTCCCTGTCCATCATCAACTCCCAGAGCTTGCTCAAACTCATGTCCATCAAGTAGGTGATGCCATCCAACCATCTCATCTTCTGTCATCCCCTTCTCCTCCTGCCTTTAATCTTTCCCAGCATCAGGGTCTTTTCCAATGAGTCAGTTCTTCACATCAGGTGGCCAAAGTATTAGAGTTTCAGCTTCAGCATCAGTCCTTCCAATGAATATTCAGGACTGATTTCCTTTAGGAGAGACTGGTTGGATTTCCTTGCAGCCCAAGAGATGCTCAAGAGTCTTCTCCAACACCACAGTTCAAAAGCATCAATTCTTCAGTGTTCAGCTTTCTTTATAGTCCAACTCTGACATCCATACATGCCTACTGGAAAAACCATAGCTTTGACTAGACAGACCTTTGTTGGCAAAGTAACGTCTCTGCTTTTTAATAGGCTGTCTAAGCTGGTCATAACTTTTCTTCCAAGGAACAAGTGTCTTTTAATGTCATGGCTGCAGTCACCATCTGCAGTGATTTTGGAGCCGCATAAAAGTCTCTCACTGTTTACACTGTGTACCATCTATTTGCCATGAAGTGATGGGACAGGATGCCATGATCCTAGTTTTCTGAATGTTGGGTTTTAACCCAACTTTTTCACTCTCCTCTTTCACTTTCATCAAGAGGCTCTTTAGTTTGTCTTCACTTTCTGCCATAAGGGTGGTGTCATCTGCATAGCTGAGGTTATTGATATTTCTCCAGACAATCCTGATTCTAGCTTGTGTTTCTTCCATCACAGTATTTCACATGATGTACTCTGCAGATGAGCAGGGGGACAATATACAGCCTTGACATGCTGCTTTCCCAATTTGGAACCAGTCTGTTGTTCCATGTCTGGTTCTAACTGTTGCTTCTTGACCTGCATACAGATTTCTCAGGGGGCAGGTATATCATATTATATATAGTATATTAATATGTAATCAACATATGAATATATTATATAAGTGATATCTTAAGTTGTCTGTCTTATAAATTATGTTCAGAGTAAATCGCCTTAGGATCATAGATATATTTTATTAATGCACTTTAAATTCTTCAAAGAAGTGCTATTAGAACTCCAGGAGAACCAGGAGAGAGTCAGACCTGCCTTGCTTTAAATGGGGCTAGCAGGCCCAACACCTTTTCGTTTCTTGGATGGAGAGTGCCTTTGTGTAATGATCAGTCTTGACCATGGTAGAATGTACCATGAGCTCAAATGCTGTGATACTCAGAAGTGGCTTTTTCTGAATGAGCATGTGGTTTGTTGAAGTGAGTTAGAGGTTGGGGTGGGTAGGGGTGTCGTGACCTCTGAGAATCCTGTTGATAGCACATTCTGCTGGTCTGTGGTTGGTTAAGCAGTAACTGTACCACAACAGGGTCTTATGTAATATTGGCACAACTTGAACGAATTGGGGTAAATCCTCTAAAATTGACTACGTGTTTTGAAGGAGTTCATTTTTATGTATATACTAGACTGATGTGTTGAGAATAAAGGTGGTGGTTTGCTGTTAGACACAGACCTGAAGAGAGCCTGTTGGCCCCTGAGAAGCATAGAGTGGAGGTCAGTCGTGTTCCCGTCGCGCTCATCAGAGGCGCCTCCTCTCCTGCTGGCGATGCAGGCATGGATGCTGCAAGATGCCCTCCTGGCTCACGCTCTCCCAGGGCGCGTGCAGTGGTAGATGACCACCCAGCGCTGCAGTCCTGGGGACTCTCTGCAGACATGCATGGAGGGTCTCAGGAGGTGATCAGGGAAGGTCTCTGCGGGAGGGGCGGGGTGGCGATGTGCCTGAAACCCACGGAGATCAGAGAACTTGACCGGGGCAGGAGAGCCAGCCCAGGAATGGAGCAGGCAGTCACGAAACCCCTAGACAATGTTTCATCGGGTGACAAGCCTCGGGAGGGGAGCGGCGGCGTGGGGGCAGCGGCGGCCCAGCTCGGGGCCTCTTCTTGCAAGAGGATCCTAGTATCGGGCGGGACCTGCTGAGTCCTGGGCCCTCCCCAGGGTGTCGGGATTTTCCATCCTTTCTTGGCTCTGGAGCCACGGTTTCTCAGGCAAGTGTGAACCCATCCTCAGGAAGCAGAGCAGATGAAGAGAAGACAGCAGTCCTCACTGAAACATGAGTGCCAGCACATGCAGTGCTCCAGCCGTACCGGAAACTAGTCTCCAGCGAATGACTTGGCGGCTTTCTAGGGGAGAATCCCTCATCACGGTGTGAATGGATTGCACTGGGAGGTACTCTGGGCCTCAGAGGTCGATGCAGGAGGGGTGAGGTTGCCCGGGGCTGGCACAGGCACGCCCTTCTCTTTGAAGGTCTCTGTGCTTGGGAGGCGGCCTCATCCCTTTGTCTCTGCTGCCAGCATCTCCCTTCTCCCAGCAGCACCGGGGCCCTCTTCATCCCAGAGAGAAATGGACTTGCATCACTTCTGAGGATGGGGGCTCATCACAGCTGGAGATGGGAGCAGGACCAGCATGGAAATCCTTTCCAAAGAATCTCTGCTCTTCACGTCTAAAAATAAGGACTTCAGAGTCTTTCGAGCCATTCAGAAATACACCAACTCAGACTCAGCGTGTCAAGCTGGAAAATGATAAACTCAGCTTCTGAGCAGGAAAGACGCATGACATTATGTTTTGCCGGAAACTGGAGATTTGTCTAAAAGTTGTCTATATCGCATTGCCCTTCGGCATGAGATCAAAGAGCCTGATTCTACCAATATCTTGCTGGGGAAGAAAAATACTGTGACTTTCAAAGAAGACTGGAGTGAGGGAGAGAAGATGGGGGATGTGGTGGAGCCCCGGAAACTACTCTGCTTCATGAAAGATGCCTTTACTCAAAACATACAGAAGGAAGACAGATCTGGGAAAAGGCTTGTGCACAGGACCTCGTAAGCATTTTGTGTAAATCAGTGCTTGGTTTAGCACTTTTCTTAATAAGAAGAAAAGAACAGTAGAGCGAAGCAATAAAGAAAAATCAACAGGGAGCTGGCGGGGGCATGAAGTCGCATGGAAAGATGGTTTGGATCAGGTGACAGAAGATGATATGAAAGGATCCTTCAGCCCGCTTAGCTCTGACAGTAACCAGAGGTGGGATCACGACGAGGTGATGTGTGAGACAGAAGGCAAACGGCGCATCAGTATTGATTTGAACTCCTTTAAAAGCAAGTCCGATGCAGCAGATGTGCTGGTGTGGCCAAACCGGGAACCTGGCTCACTGTGCCTCGCTGCAGCTCGTGAGTGGAGAGCCACTCCCTACAGGACACAGCTTCAGACCAGGGTGCAGCGTGAGATGTGATCCCCTGGTGGGGAAAACCTTAGAGAGTTAGGAGGGGAAAAAGTTTGTGATCAAAGAAGTAAACGCCTAACAAGAAGTCACCATACGTGTCAGCAAGGAAGATACATCCTGGAACCGCTGACGGAGCGCCTTCTTCTCTTCCAACGTTCCCGCCTCGAGCTCTACTTCGTCTCACGCTAATGTTGCCGTCATTCCACATTTCTATGTTCTCTTGCTCATCAGTGTTTTCCTTATCTTTTTAATCTGTTTTTTATTGGAGGAAAGGTGCTGTAGAATATCGTGCTGTTTTCTGCCGCACAGCAATTCGAATCAGTTGCAATTGTTTTAAGTTTAGCTTGTTGCTTAAAGGTACAGCTTCTGCTTTTGCTTTTTAAAGGTGGATACTTATACTTCAGCTGCTGCTAAGTCGCTTCAGTCGTGCCTGACACTGTGCGACCCCATGGACTGCAGCCCACCAGGCTCCTCCGTCCATGGGATTTTCCCGGCAAGAGTACTGGAGTGGGTGCCATCGCCTTCTCCGCTATCATGCTTCAGCATATTGTATTTGACGTCTTATTTTTGTGTTTTTTCTGTCATGTTTCTATTCCTGTTTCTCATGGTATCTTGTTATTCTTTTACTCTAGTCTGTTTTTATTCTTTTGCTGTGCCTTGTAGGTTTTGTTTGATTTTATTTGTGTTTTATGTGGTGATTTGGAATCTGTTCCTACTGATTCTATTTTGTCAAGTGATTAACAGTAAGATTTAGGGGGACAAAAAAAACAGGTTAACTCTGTTTCCTCTAATTTTCAAATCATGACAACACTATCCCTTTATAATTTTTTATAGAGTATGAAAAATTTGGGAAAACTTTATATCATAAAAATTTATTTTTTTCTCTTAAGTTTCCTCTGACAAATTAACCTAAAGCAGCAGCTAAAAATGGGGTGATGACAGGTTCCAAAATATCTGCAATTGTCAACATTTTTTTCAATCATTTAGAATATACGTAAATATTTGTTAATTTGGTTAAGAAGTGAGTGAAAACTTCTGAGAAGTTTTTTCTCCCCAAACTAAAGCTGAGAAAAATAACGGTAATCTGGATACATAACCTCAAATTATGCTGGTAAAATTGGGAAGAGGAGAAGTGAGACATGTGAGGATACAAAGTATTTCAAAAGCCCTCAAATAGAATAAAAGAAGCTGAAACACTAGGGAACTCTCTGCACTGGAAGCCAGATAACAAGGTTATCCAAGACTGACACAGGGCAAGGACTCCTGCCCTATAGCCAACCTTACAAATATAAGTAAAAGCAACAGCCGTCTGCCACTGGTGCAGGGTGGGCATGGAGAGTGACCTTCCTCTGTGCTGCAGGAATATGGGGATCGTGAAAGTTGAGGAGGCACGAATATTAAGACTTAGACACCCCAGAACTTACTCTAAGAAAAAGACGTTGTTAAAGGGCCTGTGGGGCATGGCAGGCAATTGTGGCAAAAACATTCAAACCAGGTCAACACCCAGTGACACCTTAGCAGAGGGAAAGGTGCACCCATTCCAGGGGTCAATCCTGTTGCTTCATCCTCTGCTGTCTCCTCATGACATCTGCGTGCTCACTTGGTCATGTCCAGTTCTTCACGACCCCATGGACTGTGGCCCCCCAGGCTTCTCTGTCCACGGGATTCTCCAGGCAAGAGTACTGGAGTGGGCTCCCATGTCCTCCTCCAGGGGATCTTTCCAATCCAGGGATCAAACCCATGTCTCTCCTGTATTGCTGGCAGGTTCTTCACCACTAGTGCCACCTGTGAAAATATGTGACGTCTGGCTTTGAACAAAACCTCACAAGACACACAAAGCAGGAAATGAAAACAATGGTCAACAGACAAGATAAACAGTAGAACCAGATCCTAAGATGACATAGTTTGAAACTATCAGTCAGGGACTTTGAAATAACTATGATTCATATATTTATGAGTCTAACAGAAAAGGATGGCAACATGGATGAAAAATAGATAATTTCATCATAGTAATGGAAAATATTAAAAAAGCAAAATGAAAATACTTGACAAAATAAAACCTGGTGTCATAAATGAAGAATTATTTTGGTGGACTCATGAGCAGAGAGTAGCAAGGAGAGATGAGAAGCCTTCTTAAGTAGACAATGCAAGGAAATAGAAAAAAAAATAGAATGGGAAGCACTAGAGATCTCTTCAGGAAAATTGGAGGTACTAAGGGAACGTTTCCGGAGAAGGCAATGGCACCCCACTCCAGTGCTGTTTCCTGGAGAATCCCATGGATGGAGGAGCCTGGTGGGCTGCAGTCCATGGGGTTGCTAAGAGTCAGACACGACTGAGCGACTTCACTTTCACTTTTCACTTTCTTGCATTGGAGAAGGAAATGGCAACCCACTCCAGTGTTCTTACCTGGAGAATCCCAGGGACGGGGGAGCCTGGTGGGCTGCCGTCTATGGGGTCACACAGTGTCGGACACGACTGAAGCGACTTAGCAGCAGCAAGAGAACATTTCATGCAAAGATGGGCACAATAAAGGACAGAAATGGTATGGACCTAACAGAAGCTGAAGAGATTAAGAAGATCAGGCAAAAATACACAGAAGAACTGTACAGGAAGTCTTAATGACCTGGGTAAGCCTCGTGCCCACTTTGTGTCTTAACATTTGTGCCCCTTCAACTTTCAGTGATGGTCACTCACCTAGTGCCAGACATCCTGAAGTGTGAAGTCAAGTGGGCCTTAGGAGGCATTGCTACAATTCTAGCTCAGCTATTTCAAATCCTAAAAGTTGATGCTGTTAAAGTGCTGCACTCAATATGCCAACAAACTTGGAAAACTCAGCAGTGGCCACAGGCCTGGAAAAGGTCAGTTTTCATTCCAATCCCAAAGAAAGGCAATGCCAAAGGATGTTCAAATTACCGCACAATTGCACTCATTTCACATGCTAGCAAAATTATACTCACAATCCTGCAAGCTAGACTTTAACAGTATGTGAAGCGAGAACTTCCATATGTTCAAGCTGGATTTGGAAGAGGCAGAGAAACCAGAGATCAAATTGCCAACATCCATTGGATCATAGAAAAAGCAAGGGAATTTCAGAAAAAAATATCTGCTTCTGCTTCATTGACTATGCTATAGCCTTTGACTGTATGGATCACAGGAAACAATGGAAAATTCCTAAAGAGATGGGAATACCAGACTACATTACCTGTCTCCTGAGAAACCTGTATGCAGGTCAAGAAGCAACAGTCGGAACTGGACATGGAACAATGGACTAGTTCAAAATTGGGAAAGGAGTACGTCAAGGTTGCAAACTGTCACCCTGCTTATTTAACTTAAATGCAGAGTACATCATGCGAAATGCCAAGCTGGACTGGATGAAGCACAAGCTGGAATCAAGATTACTGGGAGAAATAGCAACACCCTCAGATATGCAGATGACACCACCCTTATGGCAGAAAGCAGAGAGGAACTAAAGAGCCTCTTGATAAAGGTGAAAGAAGAGACTGAAACGTTGGTTTAAAACTCAACATTCGAAAAACTAAGATCATGGTGTCTGGTCCCACCACTTCATGGCAAATACATGGGGAAAGCGTGGAAACAGTGACAGATCATTTTCTTGGGTTCCAAAATCACCGAAGATGGTGACTGCAGCCACAATATTAGAGGTCACTTGCTCCTTGGAAGAAAAGCTAAGACAAGCCTAGACAGCATATTAAAAAGCAGAGGCATTACTTTACCAACAAAGGTCCATCTGGTCAAAGCCATGGTTTCTCCAGTGGTCACGTATGGACGTGAGAGCTGGACCGTAAAGAAGGGTGAGCACCAAGAAATTGATGTTTTTAAAGTGTGGTGCTGGAGAAGACTCTCGAGAGTCTCTTTGACAACAAGAAGATCAAACCAGTCAATCCTAAAAGAAATCAGTCCTGAATACTCATTGGAAGGACAGATGCTGAAATTGAAACTCCAATACTTTGGCCACCTGATGCAAAGAATTGACTCATTGGAAAAGACCCTGATGCTGGGAAAGATTGAAGGCAAGAGGAGAAGGGGACAACAGAGGAAGAGATGGTTGGATGGCATCACCGACTCAGTGGGCATGAATGTGAGGAAGCTGCAGGAAATGGTGAAGGACAGGGAAGCCTGGCGTGATGCAGTTCATGGGTTTGCAGATATTCGGGCATGACTTAGGGCTGGACAACCGCAAAATTCCAGGACTTGGTTTCACAAGTGAATTCTACCAGACATTCAGAGAAGAGTTAACACCTGTCTTTCTGAAACTATCCCAGAAATCTGCACAGGAAGGAGCATTTCCAAACTCATTCTATGGGGCCATTATCACCCTGACACTGAACCAAACAAAGATATCACACACACACAGATTACAGGCCAGCATCACTGCTGAACATAGATGCAAAAATCCTCAACAAAATACTAGCAAACCAGCTCCAAACATACAGTAGAAGGATCATACACCACGATCTATTCGTTGGAAGGACTGAGGCTGGAGAAGCTCCAGTCCTTTGGCCCCCTGATGTGAAGAGCTGACTCATTGGAAACGACCCTGATGCTGGGAAAGATTGAAGGCAGAAGGGGACAACAGAGAATGAGATGGTTGGATGGCATCACCAACTTGATGGACATGAGTTTGAGCAAGCTCCAGGAGTTGGTGATTCAGGGGGCCTGGTGTGCTGCAGTCCATGGGGTCACAGAGAGTCGGACACGACTGAGTGACTGAGTTAAGAAGAGGAGAAGACCGTACTCCACAAGCTGTGAGATGCTGATGAAAGAGGCTGAAGACGCCACAGGCAGGTGGAGCGGTGTGCCGTGCTCTTGGCTGGAAGAACCAACGTTGTGCACGTGACCATCCCACCCATGGGAACCTACAGGCTCAGTGCAGTCTCTGTCAAATCACCAGTGGCATTCTTCATAGAACTAAAACAAGAAATTTTAAAATTTGTACAGAAATGCCAAAGACTCCACAGAGCCAAAACAACCTTGAGAAAGAAGAGCAGGGCCTCCTCAGGCAGGTTTATTCTGAGGCATTTTATTCTTTTTGTTGCGACGGTTAAGCAGGATTGTTTCCTTGATTGCTCTTTCTGATTAAGTATTTAAACGTACGTTTGGACGCTCTAAAATCCTTAGTTTAAAACATAGGCAGAACACTCTTGGACACAAATCACAGCAACATCTTTTCTGATACACTTCCTAGAGTAATGAAAATAAAAACACATCTAAATAAATGGAATCTAATTAAACTGAAGAACTTTTGCACAGCAAAGGAAACCATAAATCAAGCAAAAAGACAGCCCTCAGAATGGGAGTAAATATTTGCAAACAAAACAACCGGCATGGGATTAGTCTCTAAAATATACAAATAGGTCATGCATTTCAATATAAAAAATAACCGCATCAAAACTCGGCAGAAGATGTAAATAAACATTTTTCTAAAGAAGACCTACAGATCGCCAAAAAGCACATGAAAAGATGCTCGACACCACTAATTATTAGGGAAATGCAAATCAGAATTATGGTTACCAGGGGGTAAGGGGGAGAGAGATAAATCTGGAGATTGGGATTTTTATAAAATAAATAATTAGTGAGGACCTATTGTATAGTATAGGGGGCCTCCCAGGTGGCGGTAGTGATAAAGAACACACTTGCCAGTGTAGGAGACATGAGACAGGGGTTCGATCCCTGGGTCGGAAGATCCCCTAGAGGAGGCCATGGCGACCCACTCCAGTATTCTTGCCTGGACAATCCCATGGACAGAGGAGCCTGGTAGGCTATAATCCACAGGGTCACAAAAAGTCAGACACGACTGAAGCAACTTAACACACACGCATGCATGTGCGCATAGAACAGGGAGCTCTACTCAGCACTTTATAACAACCTACTGGGGAAAGAATCTGAAAGACAGAGTGGATATTGTTGCTGTTTAGTGGCTAAACAGTGTCCGACTCTTTTGTGACCCCGTTGACTATACAGACCATAGAATTCTCCAGGCCAGAATTCTGGAATGAGTTGTATTTTCCTTCTCTGTGGGATCTTCCCAGCCCAGGGACTGAGCCCATGTCTCCTGCTTAGCAGGCAGATTCTCTACCACTGAGCAACCTGGGAAGCCCAGAATAGGTCCATATACGTCTATAACTGACGCCCTTTACTGCAGGTGCATGCCGAGTCACTTCAGTCGTGGCCGACTGTCTGTGACCCTGTGGAGTGCAGCCCGCCAGTCTCCTCTATTCATGGGATTCTCCAGGCAAGATTACTGGAGTGAGTTGCCATGCCCTCCTCCAGGGAATCTTCCCGACTGCACCAGAAACCCAACATTGTAAATCAGCTGTACTCCAAGAAAGTTTTTTTTTTTTTTAATTAATATAATTTCACTCAGTGATTCTCCTATGGCAAGTTAAATAAAGAACAAATATGTAGTCAATTTATAACAACAGAAGGAAAAAAAAAACCCCACAACTGCCCATGACTAAATAACTGGTTAAGTCAGTTACCATTTATCAATAAAAGTGAGCACTCTTCAACCATTAGTAGAAGTGATTTGGAAGATTAATCAGACAAAAGAAAAAGTTTTTGTTTTGCTTTAATTTTTAGAAGCAGATTGCAACCCCTATGAGCCAGATGATGCCAGTTTTGAGAGCGGTGCACACGCGTACTCATTCATACACAAACATGAAACGTATCATTTACACATGTGATGAAAGATGGAAGGAAACATCAGAAAATGTAATGGTTATTTCTGGATGTTGGGATGAGGGGCCACTTTTATTTCCAGCGATGTAGTTTCTTTCATTTCCCATTTGCAACGAGCATGTATTACTTATGTAATACAGAATGCCATAAAATGCATGAAAATGCACCTTTCTTCTTTGTGCTGTTGAAAACAAGAAGATTACATGCTTCTTGAGCTTCCCATTGGCTGCATCGCTCTGATGGACTCACAATGGAGTCACATCCATCTGTTCCACAAAGAAATAGCCCGATACCAACGCAAAGCTTGATTGGTTTTTAACCGCTCATCATATCTGGGGACTCTGATGCTGGGAAAGCATGAAAGCAAAAGGAGAAGGGGGCGACAGAGGATGAGATGGTTGGATGGCGTCACCGACCCAATTGACATGAGTGCAAGCAAACTCCGGGAGATGGTGGAGGACAGGGAAGCCGGGTGGGCTACAGTCCACGGGGTCACAAAGAGTTGGACATGCCTGAGAGACGAA
The DNA here is from genome assembly GCF_023091745.1 of Budorcas taxicolor. NCBI lineage: Eukaryota > Metazoa > Chordata > Mammalia > Artiodactyla > Bovidae > Budorcas > Budorcas taxicolor. Next base: position 49,538,578 of record NC_068932.1, on the reverse strand, counting down.
CAGCAACAACAGCGTGTCTGGGGAAGGAGGGGTTCTCCGTCTTGAGCCACAGGGTCAGACGTCCGGAAGAACCTCAGGAACAGCTCTTTTGTTTCCTCCTTGGAGCTGCCCCGGGGAGCCTCAGGGTCCAGCGCAGGCGAGCACTGACTTTCCCTGGCCACTGTGTCCACACAGAGCAGCTGTCCTGGACCGTCTGCTCTGCCTGCACCTAAGACTGTGCGTCCGGATGCCGGTGATGGGCGGACGTGGAGGAATAAACGGAAATGGACTGGCCGGGCCTCCTCAAGAATCAGCTTGACTTACTAGGAAGTCAAACTATGATGTCGCTGCTGTCCCTCTGCCTCAGCGCTCAAACTGGGGGGCACCCCGAGCCCAGCGATTTCTGGAGGAAAAGAGATAAACAGATCATCTTTCAGGTTCCCAATTTTACTTAGAAAGTTGGGGGAGACACACTGCTTTCCTATCATGGAAATCAGATACTTCAGTAGAAGATCAGCAGGCTTAGAGGTAACAGGAAGCCCTCACGGACGCCTCAGGCCTGCTCCTCCCAGTTTGGGATCTGTCCTCCAGCCAGCCTATGTATTCACACCTTCCTCCGGCTGCTGAGAAATCGATGGGAGAGAATGCAAGAAGTACTATAGGTGATGCCGTCTGGGAGAAATCAGAATACTTGCACGTGAGAAACATCAATCCAAAGCCAGCTTTTAATAGGTCCTTCTGCTGTTTTTGTTTAATCTCTCGGTCGCGTCTGACTCTTTGCAACCCCCTGGATTGCAGCCCACCAGGCTCCTCTGTCCGTGGGATTCTCCAGGCAAGAGTGCTGGAGTGGGTTGCCATGGCCTTCTCCGCTCTTCTTGCTGGAAGCTCTCCGCAGCTGTGTGACCTCGGGAGGGTTGTTTAACCTCTCTGTGCCTCAGCTTTCTCACCTGTAAAGTGCGGCTATTTCAGGAGTCCGCTGCATTATGGTTGCAATGTTAGTGATCCACACAAGTGGCTGACGTCCTCAGCACATCTCTGATGCCAGCTCCACCCCCACTGCTCTGCAGAGATGTTCCCGACGTGATGCACCTACAGGTGCCTTCTTGGCAGTAATCAAGCGTGGTCACTTTATCTTTTCTACACTGTACCTCAAGGCCCCATTGCTATGAAAATTGGCTGTGCCCCCAGATCAAGTGGTAAATTATTCAGACATCAACTAAAGTTGAGAGATGGCCAAGATAATGAAAAAACTAAATGAGATTTGTGCTCATCAACGTGACTCATATCATTTTAAAGAACTAGGAGTTTATGTCCTGGTGATTATTTTTTCCCTTGAATCTAAGGGTGACATTTCACACAGTAATGAGTCAGTTTGTCGAGACCTGAGCATGTAAGTAACAGATCTGATACTGAGTCGTGGTATCAGTGCTGAAATGCCACTGACAAATGACGAAGCAGATGCCAGGTTGCATGTTAACTGTGTGTTTCTAAATGAAGCTTGATGATAACCTTACCTTCCTGTCACTGGAAGCTTCTAGATGCCAGTACCCATTCTAAAGCAGTATTCTCCACTGGAAATGCAGTGAGAATCACAGATGGAAACTAAAAATTTCTGATACTCATATTTTAAAAAGTGTCAGTTCAGTTCAGTCACTCAGTCATGTCCGCTGACTCTTTGTGACCCTACGGACTGCAGCTCGCCAGGCTTCTCTTTCCATCAACAGCTCCTGGCGCTTACTCAAACTCATGTCCAGAGTCGGTGGTGCCTTCCAACCACCTCATCCTCTGCTGTCCCCTTCAATTCCTGCCTTCAATCTTTCCCAGCATCAGGGTCATTTCCAATGAGTCAGTTCTTTGCATCAGGTGGCCAAAGTATTGGCGTTTTAGCATCAGTCCTTCCAAAGAATATTCAGGACCATTTTCCTTTAGGATTGACTGGTTGGATCTCCTTGCAGTCCAAGGGACTCTTGAGTCTTCTCCAACACCCCAGTTCAAAAGCAGCAATTCTTTAGCTCTCATTTTTCTTTAAAAAGTATAACAAGATGTAAAATTCAGTCAGTTCAGTTCAGTTGCTCAGTTGTATCCAACTCTTTGTGACCCAGTGGACTGTAGCACGCCAGGCCTCCCTGTCCATCACCAACTCCCACAGCTTGCTCACACTCATATCCATAGCGTCAGTGATGCTATCCAACCATCTCATCCTCTGTTGTCCCCTTCTCCTCCTGCCTTCCATCTTTCCCAGCATCAGGGTCTTTTCAAATGAGTCAGTTCTTTGCATCAGGTGGCCAAAGTATTGGAGTTTCAGCTTCAGCATGAGTCCTTCCAGTGAATATTCAGGACTGATTTCCTTTAGGGTGGACTGGTTGGATCTCCTTGCAGCCCAAGAGACTCTCAAGAGTCTTCTCTAACACCACAGTTCAAAAGCATCAATTCTTTGACACTCAGTTTTCTTAATAGTCCAACTCTCACATCCATACATGACTACTGGAAAACCATAGCTTTGACTAGATGGACCTTTGTTGACAAAGTAATGTCTGCTTTTTAACATGGTGTCTAGGTTTGTCTTAGCTTCTCTTCCAGGGAGCAAGTGCCCTTTAATACTGTGGCTGCAGTCACCACCCTCAGTTATTTTGAAGCCCAAGAAAATGAAATCTGTTGCTGTTTTCACTTTTCCCCACATATTTGCCGTGAAGTGGTGGGCCAGATGCTATGACTTTAGTTTTATGAATGTTGAGTTTTAAGCCAACGTTTCACTCTCCTCTCTCTCTCACCTTCATCGAGAGGCTCTTTAGTTCCTCTTTTGTTTCCGCCGTAACGGTGGTGTCATCTGCACGCCTGAAGTTTTTGATACTTCTCCCAGCAATCTAGGTTCCGGCTTGTGAGTCATCAAGCCTGCATCTCACATGATGTACTCTGCATTTAAGTTAAATAACCATGGTGACAATATGCAGCCTTGACCTACACCTTTCCCAATTTTGAACCAGTCTGTTGTTCCATGTTCAGTTCTAACTGTTGCTTCCTGACCTGCATACAGATTTCTCAAGAGGCAGGTCAGGTGTTCTGGTATTCCCATCTCTTTAGGAATTTTTCACATTTTGTTGTGATCCACACAGTCAAAGGCTTTGGCATAGTCAATAAAGCAGAAGTAGATGTTTTTCTAGAACTGTCTTGCTCTTTTGATGACCCAACAGATGTTGGCAATTTGATCTCTGGTTCCTCTGGCTTTTCTAAATCCAGCTTGAACATCAGGAAGTTCATGGTTCACGTATTGCTAAAGCCTGGCTTGGAGAATTTTGAGCATTACTTTACTAGCGTGTGAGATGAGTGCAATTATGTGGTAGTGTGAGCATTCTTTGGCTTTTCCCTTCTTTGGGATTGGAGTGAAAACTGACCTTTTCCAGTCCTGTGGCCACTGCTGAGTTTTCCAAATTTGCTGGCATATTGAGTGCAGCATTTTCATAACATCATCTTTTAGGATCTGAAATAGCTCAACTGGAATTCCATCATCTCCACTAGCTTTGTTTGTAGTGATGCTTCCTAAGGCCCACTTGACTTCGTATTCCAGGATGTCTGGCTCTAGGTGAGTGACCACACCATCGTGATTATCTGGGTCATGAAGATCTTTTTTTGTGTAGTTCTTTTGTGTATTCTTGCCACCTCTTCTTAATATCTTCTGCTTCTGTTAGGTCCATACCATTTCTGTCCTTTATTGAGCCCATCTTTGCATGAAATGTTCCCTTGGTATCTCTAATTTTCTTGAAGAGATCTCTCGTCTTTCCCATCTTATTGTTTTCCTCTATTTATTTGCATTGATCACTGAGGAAGGCTTTCTTATCTTTTCTTGCTGTTCTTTGAAACTCTGCATACTGATGGGAATATCTTTCCTTTTCTCCTTTGCTTTTAGCCTCTATTCTTTTCACAGCTATTTGTAAGCCCTCCTGAAACAACTATTTTGCCTTTTTGCATTTCTTTTTCTTGGGGATGGTCTTGATCCCTCCCTCCTGCACAATGTCACAAATCTCCTTCCATAGTTCATCAGGTACTCTGTCTATTAGATCTAATCCCTTGAATCTACTGGTCACTTCTACTGTATATTCGTAAGGGATTTGATTTAGGTCACACCTGAATGGTCTAGCGGTTTTCCCTACTTTCTTCAATTTAAGTCTGAATTTGGCAATAAGGAGTTCATGGTCTGAGCCACAGTCAGCTCCTGGTCTTGTTTTTGTTGACTGTATAGAGCTTCTCCATCTTTGGCTGCAAAGAATATAATCAATCTGATTTTGATGTTGACCATCTGGTGATGTCCATGTGTAGAGTCTTCTTTTGTGTTGTTGGAAGAGGGTCTTTGCTATGACCAGAGCGTTCTCTTGGCAAAACTCTATTAGCCTTTGCCCTGCTTCATTCTGTACTCCAAGGCCAAATTTGCCTGTTACTTCAGGTGTTTCTTGACTTCCTACTTTTGCATTCCAGTCCCTTATAAGGAAGAGGACATCTTTTTTTTTGGTGTTAGTTCTAGAAGGTCTTGTAGGTCTTCATAGAACCGTTCAACTTCAGCTTCTTCAGCGTTACTGGTTGGGGCATAGACTTGGATTACTGTGATATTGAATGGTTTGCCTTGGAGACGAACAGAGATCATTCTGTCGTTTTTGAGATTGCATCCAAGTACTGCATTTTGGACTCTTTTGTTGACCATGATGGCTACTCCATTTCTTCTGAGGGATTCCTGCCCACAGTAGTAGATATAATAGTCATCTGAGTTAAATTCACCCATTCCAGTCCATTTTAGTTCACTGATTCCTAGAATGTCGATGTTCACTCTTGCCATCTCCTGTTTGACTACTTCCAATTTGCCTTGATTCATGGACCTAACATTCACAGCATCGGAGTTTACTTCCATCACCCGTCACATCCACAGCTGGGTGTTGTTTTTGCTTTGGCTCCATCCCTTCGTTCTTTCTGGGGTTAGTTCTCCACTGATCTCCAGTAGCATGTGTGAAATGTTAGATTAACTTTAGTAATTAATGTAAAATTAGTTTTGGTACTATTTTATCTGTCCCGGTGTATTTATAACACTGTCATTTCAGCATGCAATCAACAATCAATATAAAAGTATTAACGAGATAGTCACATTAATTTGTTTCATGTTGTCTTTGAAATCCAGTGTGTCTTTTACACTCAGCCCATCTCAAGTGCTCAGTTGCTGTGTAACTGGAATCCCCGAGTGGGACAGGGCAGCATGGGAAGGTTTATTTACTTATTTATTGTTTATTTGTGACAATCTTAAAGATCTCTTTGTGAGTATATTTTAGCACGACCACTCAATAAGGTGTCAAGGTATTATTTCAAAGAAATTTAATTAATGCTCATGAATCTGTGACCTTATAAAAATAGTTAAAGCATCCATTTTTCCTATAACTAAAATATTTAAAAGGTGTAAGCATATGGTGTTTATATGCAAAAGTGGCCTATTTGAATACATTTCATTTTCCCCAGCTTAAGAATACTTCATATTTGTTAGGTGTAGAAAAATTGGAAACTACCAAAATATAGACGGAAGCAAAAAGTCCCCCACAGCTGCAGTACATATATGCTTGCAGACATTGCTCATGTATCGAAGCTTCGCCACACTTGACACACGATTGTAGCATAGTTTTGTGCTCTCCTGAGACAATATTTTAATACAGATTTCTTCATCACAGTATAAACTAGCAACTGTCACCTTTAATGAATTTTTAAAAATCTGACTGATGAGTCAGTTTCAAGTTTTCGCTGTCCATGAATACTCTGTAGGCAATTGAGCATCATTTCTTCGTAATAACTTCTGAGACTTCTTATAGAAGTCTCAATCTAAGTCATCGAAGGTTTTCACCTGCTCTAAAGCATGCAGGACTGCCTTGTAGAACTGCAGACGTGTTGATCAGGAAGAGGACCTGCTTCTCCCTTTCCATCCTCGAGCGCGTTGATTTTACTTTTAAAATTCTGTTCTTACCGTCACTGTCTCGAGCTTTCTGTGCAGCTCCTAACGGAGGAGTGGCAGCAGGTGCTCTCGGTTCTCGCTCCGGCGGATGCTCCTAAATCCTTCCCCTCTAACGTTGGCAGGGATTGTGGATTCTGTTAGCTGTCCATCACAGAGCTTGGAAAAGCATGTTCCATTCCCGGTTTGCTAATGAGGATGTTTCGTTATCAGAATTTGGAGACTCCTGAGAAGGCTGGTCAGCCCAGTGGCCAGAACCACTTATCTCTTGGGCTGTAGAATAAGAAACGCCCATTAGAATAGCTTTCTCAGATCACATACTCTTGTGGCCTGAAAGCCAAGAGAAGAGCTGGACCTGACCTGTCTCCTGAGAAACCTGCGTGCAGGTCAGGAAGCAACAGTTGGAATCGGACATGGAATGATGGACTGGTTCAAAATTGGGAAAGGAGTACGTCAAGGCTATATATTGTCACTCTGCTTGTTTAACTTATATGCAGAGTACATCATGTGAAAGGCTGGGCTGGATGAATCACATGTTGGGATCAAGATTGCTGGGAAAAATATCCACAACCTAATATATACACACAACACCACTCTAATTGCAGAAGCAAAGAGGAACTAAAGAGCCTCTCAATGAGGGTGAGAGAGGAGAGTGAAAAAGTTGGCTTAAAGCTCAACATTCAAAAAACTAAGGTCATGGCACCTTGTCCCATTACTTCATGTCAAATAGATGGGGAAAAAGTAGAAACAGTTAATTGATTTTATATTGGAGGGCTCCAAGATCACTGTGGACAGTGACTGCAGCCATGAAATTAAAAGATACTTGCTCCTTGGGAGGAAAGCTATGACAAGGAGGAAAGCTATGATAAACAAAGACAGTATATTAAAAAGCGGAGACATCACTTTGCCAACAAAGGTCCGTCTAGTCAAAGCTAAGGTTTTTCCGGTAGTCTTGTAAGGATGTGAGAGTTGGACAATTAAGAATGCTGAGCATAGAAGAATTGATGCTTTCAAATAGCAGTGCTAGAGAAAACTCTTAAGAGTGCCTTGGACAACAAGGAGATCAAACCAGTCAATCCTAAAGGAAATCAACCCTGAATATTCATTGGAAGGACTGATGCTGCAACTGAAGCTCCAGTACTTTGGCCACCTAAGCAAAGAGCCAACTCCTTGGAAACGATTCCCTGATGTTGGAAACGACTGAGAGCAGGAGGAGAAGAGGTGACAGAGGCTGAGGTGGTTGGTTGGCATCACCGACTCGATGGACATGAGTTTGAGCAAACTCCGAGAGATAGTGAAGGACAGGGAAACTTGGCTTGCTGTCATCCATGGGACACAAAATCGGACACGACTTAGCAACCGAACAACAACAATGTCTTCAAAAACACTGCATCAGGAATCTCAAAATATTGTATGTGTCTCTAAAACTCCCTGTAGTTCAAGGCCACAGTTTTTACAATCATATTTGTTGAATGCATGTAAATGTGCTTTCAGTTAGAATTCTGAGAAACTTGAAAGCTTAAGGTCTGAATTTCTCATTATTAGGTGCAGTTTAGGTGATGTAGATTTGGGTGAAATCTTTGTAAGTGGCTTTGTAAAAGGGTGGTTTTTCTTTCTTTTTTGTGGGGGGGCAACATTTACCTTTTGGTATTGAAGGTGGCAAGCAGGGGCAGACCAGGTGTTTTGTACAAACTTAGTGTGTGCTTTGGAGAAGGCAATGGCAACCCACTCCAGCACTCCTGCCTGGAAAATCCCATGGACGGAGGAGCCTGGTGGGCTGCAGTCCATGGGGTCACAAAGAGTCAGACACAACTGAGCGACTTCACTTTCACTTTTCACTTTCATGCGTTGGAGAAGGAAATGGCAACCCACTCTAGTATTCTTGCCTGGAGAATCCCGGGGACGGTGGAGCCTGGTAGGCTGCCGTCTCTGGGGTGGCACAGAGTCAGACACGACTGAAGCAACTTAGCAGCAGCAGCAGCAGCAGTGTATGCTTTAAGGAAAAGAATACAAAGTCACCAGTAGGAATTAGGGCTGGAGCCTCAGGAGAGTTTGTTGAGCAAAGGCCCTGGAACTCTAGCCTCTTCAGCCCAGGCAGCCCTGCCCTCGGGAAGAAGAGAAATGTGAGTGCTTCCCTGAGAATCAAGTCTTGAATTTTTCCTTGTGATAATAACCTGCTGGTCTTGAGTTTTCCTTGTAGCTTCCTTGTTCCTCTGGCATCAACAGAAATGCCTTTTATAGAAACAACATATTATTCACTCTTTTAAGGAAAATAAGTATTCATTTCAGGCCGCATTATCCTCAGTAGAGGGGATTTTTTTTTTGATTGGAAATGAACCTTGACTCTCTCCTGATCTAATTGGCCTATTTGCATTCATTCCCCACGATAGACAAACCTGCTTGTAGATTTCCTGTGCCTTTTGGGCGACTTGGGGGAATGCATCAGAGACGTTGCTGCAAGACCTCGCCCGTGATGGGCACTCAGAAAGGTCTCTTGATTCAGGAAAAGGAAGACTGGATGCACCTTGGGAAGCAGAGATGGGGTTCTACCATTTATCACAGAAGGAGGAAGGCAGATGACTGTGGGCAGAGTGTTGCCCTTGAGATCCTGAGAAAGAGGCACATGGACATTGACGGATGAGAGAGAAGGCGTCCTCGGAGGACCGTGCCACCTTGTAAATGCAGCATTGTTTTGGACGCTGAAGGTCAGGACATGGATGTCGAGACAGGAGGGGAAGGGCAGGGGCCACAGCATCCGTTTGGATTCCGTGGATGACAAACTGTCCCTTTTGGATGGGAGCCCTGACCCCGGTGCCTCTGGCTGCAGAGCCTCCAGTGACAGGTCCCAGCACTGCTGTCCTGGGCTGGCCACAGGTGCCTCTGCAAAAGGCTACGCAGGTGGATGTGTGACTGTGTCCACACGGAGAGAATGGGTGTGTGTGTATGCGTGTGTGTGTGTGTGTGTGTGTGTGTGTGTGTGTTTGTGTGCGTGGGCACCTTCCTGCAGGCATGGTGTCACGCGTAGCTTAGTGTTTAAGGCTGCAAGCTGCCTCTGCTCTGCCTGGGGACCAAGGGAGGCTGTCTCATCCGGGGATTCCCAGTGGAAACTCCGGATGGAAGGATGAGCTGCCCCCTAAGCGAGTGGCTTCCCCAGGCGATGAGCAGCAGAGGAGTGATCGGAAGTGGGTTTGGCTGCGCTTGCTTTGAGGGTCATGGCTGCCTGAGACCCACAGCCCTGAACACATCCGTGTTTGATGCTTTCAGACCATGTAAGGCCAGCTTCCCTCATGCAGTTGGGCGGGTCTGTTGGAGCCCGATCATCCTCGGGGACACAGGATGACCCGCCTTCCTCTTGGGTTCATCTTGACTTTCCATATGTTTTGTTTGGGGTTTTCATGGATTCCAGGCTCACGCAGCTGTGGTCTTCTCTTTGCATCGGGCACAGTAAACCTGCAGCCATCTCACCAAGTGTCACTTCTCCCAGGAACCCTTCACTTCGCTTTTGGCCCTGACACTACAGGTCTTCTCTGGCCTTTCCTGGGGCTGCTGTAGGCCGCGAGCAGTCTGGGTGAGGCGACCGGCTCCCTGGAACTGCCTGGCAGGAATGACGGTTACGGGTGAATACCCTGCACCAAGCATCCTGTGCTCCTGCCCCTGCCTCCTTCCTTCCCCGCCCCGCCCCCCGGCTCCTTCTGCTCCATCACAGGGCTGGTCAGAGGGTCTCATGGACCCTCGCTGGATGGGGCTTTCATAGGTCACCTCCACACTGATCGCGCCACTGCTCAGAATCCCAGCACCCCCAGGAGACAGCCCCTGGACCAGGGCTCCATCCGTACCCCCAGTGGAGACGCACGGTGTTTGAGGACAGGAGCCTCCGAGATAGGAACCGTCATAGACATGTCCTCGCCATCTGTAGCTGCTGCTGAAATGTGCTGCGTGGATCCACGGTCCAGCAAGTGGGGGCCAGCACCTGTGCAGATGCCCTAAAATCGTGAGGAAGTTGATAGGCTTTTATTTGACCGGGGACTGCGTACGGACACCTTATAGGGCCCTTATGCCGTGGACGGGCCTGAGCTCCCCGAACCCTCACGGCCTCTGTGACTCAGGGACGGCATCTTCCCCGCCCTGGGGGACCCTTGTTTCCTGGGGAGGCTGGGCTGGCTTCCAGGGAGGCAGTGTTGAACCAGACCACGTGGGCTGCCGGACTCCCTGGGCCGGTCTGCGTGTGAGAAGGGCTGCTCCCTACTGCTCCTGCATCAGCGAGGATGTCAGCCCCCAACCCCGATGGACACTTTGATTCTGCAAACTCACGTTTTCATCTCACCAGGGTATCAGTTCTACAAGGACCCCTATTTGCTGAACCGTGGTTCCGGACAGCACATTTCAGCAGTAGCTACAGATGGCGAGGACATGTCTATGACAGTTCCTGTCTCGGAGCCTCCTGTCCTCAAACACCGTACGTCTTCACTGGGGGTACGGATGGAGCCCTGGTCCAGAGGCTGTCTCCTGGGAGTGCTGGGATCCTGAGCAGTGGCGCGATCAGTGTGGACGTGACCTATGAAAGCCCTGTCCAGCGAGGGTCCATGAGACCCTCCGACCAGCCCTGTGACGGCCTCACACCATCCCCTGGGGACTCAGGACAGCACCCACTGCTGGCCGGGGCTGAAGGGAAAGGTGGGAAGGTCTCCATTACGAGGCAGTCAGTCATCTTAATTTCATAACGAAGAGACACACGAGCAAGCAGGAAAATCCCTGAAAACCGTCAGCTCGTCGATGGCGTCACTGTCTAAGTGCATCTCTGTAGAGAGAGATGGGGCTGGGCATCATCCCTGGGCTTCACAGCTGCCGTGGGAGGTGACGAGACCCGTGAGGGGAGCCTGTAAGTCCTGCGTGCCGAACATAATGAAGCAGCTGGACAGCAGCTGCTGGGTGATGGGAAGGTTGTGTCGGTAAACGTCGCAGCAAAGTCCTCCCCACGCCTTTTGTTGCTGTGCAGACACACAGGCCGTGTCCTTTCCAAGGTCACCGAAACCTCGGGCTGCCTGGGAGGAATGGAATCCACACGCTGTGACTTTCACAGGGAAATGCCTTTGTTTCCATGTAAAAAGTTGTGTTTTTGCCACGGCCACCACATTACGTAGAAAAAAACAGTCTTTTCAGGGACAGCTGTGTGCACCCTGGATGCTGCGGGGGGGCAAGCGTGGCCTGCTGCCTCTCAGGTGGCCCCTCTAGGGGTAAACCCCGAGGCTGGAGAATTTGCTTGGACACACTGAGATTGCTCAACCGCTTCTGGAATGAATCCGTCTGGAGACGAATGTTGCCTGGGAGCCACAGGGTTGACGTGCATTTGTTCCGCACCTGGTGTACCCACCAGACCTGGACATGTCCTGAGAACACCGTCTCACCCTCAAGGAGGTGGTTAATGTGCGAGGTCTCGAGTGTTTCCATGGAAAGTGAGGCTGGTGGGGGTCGTTGCTCTGCTGAGCCTGCCCTGGGGTCCAGCTCAGCCGGTGGTCAGGGGTGGGGGTGGGCGTGGACTCGTCACAGTCCCTCCCCACGCTGCCCCCCCTACCCCCTGCAGTCGCACACCCCACGCCTTCCCCCGAGGGTGCTGGGAGTCGGAGGGGGAGGCTGGGCTGTCAGCCCCTTAGGTGTTACCGTCCCCCTCGGTCCATTGTTTGCTAATGAAGACGGTTGTTGCCCCTTCTCCCCTTTTCTTCACTGGCTGTTCATTCCTTCAGGATGTTTAGATCACCCAGTATTAGCAGCTATTTGCTCTTCGGGGCTGTGTGATTAATCTCTGACTTTAATAGTGAGATTCAAACTTGCACACCAAGTCACATGAAATCACAGAAAGAGCAATAAAGCAGGGTGTCCACCCGGAGCACAAAGGCAGTGAACCTGCCCCCTCTTCTGTGTTCAGTTCAGTCCAGTCGCTCAGTCGTGTCCGACTCTTTGCGGCCCCTTTCAGCGCGAGCTAACTCACACGTGCTCGCCTGTGCCGTCTGTGGCGGGGGCGGGGGCTGGTCACCCTCGCCCCCATCTCGGGCTGTGATGTGGCTCCAAGGGTGTCTCAGGTGTGTGGGCCTGGGCCTGGGGCGGGCAGGTCCTGGGTCACCGACCAGCTGGGCCCAGGGCACCATGGGAGCCCGTGTCTGCAGTGTCCCGGACAGAGACATGTGTCAAAGCCACACCTGCTCCTCTCCGTGTGGGAGGGGAAGGGGCCGGACTACTCCTGCCTGGGGCTCAGTGCCCGTGTCAGCACGGGGAGTGCCTTTCATCCCCCGGTCGGGGATGAGGAGCTGGAGGGGTCCTCAGTCACCCTGGGGCAGGGGGTCTCTGACACCGCTGCGGCATCTTCAGGGTCTGTGCCCACAGCCTGCGTGTATCAGGGGCCAACAGGGCATCCCAGCGCTGCGATGCAAGTGGAAACGTGCACGGATTTGTAGACGAAGGTGGAGTAAGACGAGCCAGGCAGCAGAGCCTGCTTGGGAAGGGCTGGCTCCTAAAGTTTTAAGTGAGACAAGTGGGCGGCAATCCTCCCTTTGCAGAGCAGGTCTGCACCAGACATGCCAGCCAAGACTGGGTTCTGTGGTAGACGGAGGGGACTTGATGGGAAAGTCATCTTCCGAGTGTCCGAAATGAGGGGAGGCAGAGATGCGCACGGCTGAGGTGGGCTTAGCAGAAGTGAGCACGCGCACTTGGGAGCCAGGCTTGTGTTAATAGAATTAAGTCGGATGGACCCCTAACCCAGCCGAGACCCTCTGTCCCAGGGAAAAATGTTCTTTTACACTTTGGGTTCATGTGGCCAAATAACAAAACTGAAATTGAAATCTTCCCAGGTGGTGTTAGTGGTAAAGAACCTGCCTGCCGATACAGAAAACATAGAGACATGGGTTCAGTCCCTGGGCTGGGAAGATCCCCTGGAGAAGGAACAGCAGTCGACTCCCGTATTCTTGCCTGAGAAATCCCACGGTCAGAGGAGCCTGGCAGGCTACAGTAAACGGGGCTGCAAAGCGTCAGGCACGACTGGAACGTCTTAGCACATGCATGCGCGGAGCATGAGCTTTATTCGGCGGCCACAGAATGGAGAAGCAGGACTTGGTTCATAGGCGGACTTCTCGTCCACATGGTGAGGGGTTTGACTTTAAGAGTAAAGATGGGGGCAGCTTGAGGCTCACAGGGCCCCCTGGGAAAGGCGGGGTCTCCAAGGGAGGGGGGGCCTTCCCTGCTCATCTGGTTTTGCTTCTGTGATTTCTGGTCCAGGCCACTGGCGCCTGACATTGAGCTGTTAATGTAGTAACCTGCAGAGAATGAGGTCAGGTTCATTCCCATCTGGGTTCTGTCTGGTGTTTGCTTTTCTCTCTGAAAGAGAAGCTTCCTCTCTTGGTCTCCAGACCTGGACTTAGAGGTTCACCGTGGTTGCCGTTGACTTCCCTCGTGGCTCAGACGGTAAAGCGTCTTGCTTACAGTGCGGGAGACCTGGGTTCCATTCCTGGGTCGGGAAGATACTCTGGAGAAGGGAATGGCAACCCACTCCAGTACTCTTGCCCGGAAAATCCCTTGGACAGAGGAGCCTGGTAGGCTACAGTTCTTGGGGTCGCAGAGTCAGACACGACCGAGCGACTTCACTCCTGCTTTCTTTAGTTCCTACTGGGGGGCAGGGGCAAGGTTCTGATGGAGGATCCAGAACACTGGTGCGCCCCCCACGAGCAGACGTTGCCCTGCTCCCTGGGCCCAGAGGCTGGACTCTGCACTGAGAGTCCTTTTAGGAATGGAGTGACCCTTTAGAATACGGGGATGGACGTCCTTCCAGACATGCTGGTTCCCAGCCCTACCTCTCCGGGGCCTCCGGGCCTCGGACCTCGGGGCTGGTGCACTGGCAGCCCGCCAGGGCAGTGAGGGGGCGAGACTCCGAGGACGGTCACTCCTGCACGAGACGCCAGACAACATGCTGTTGCTCTTGACACCAGAAGGTAGGAAATGAGACATTTGAACGGAGAGTGTTCCTTCTCCTGGGGCGTTCCTCACAGCAGACTGTCATCTGGGTTCTGGGAGCCCTCTGACCGCTGACTGTTGCTTGGGGGCAAATCTCGACATTATTCTCTTCTTTCCAGGAAAGATGGAGCAGAGAGCTTTCTGAGAACCTCCCCACCTTGTGCGCCCTCCCATCGTGGTTGGGCTGGACCTGAGCACTGCGTCTCTGGGACCCCTGGGGAGGCAGACACACACATCAGAGGTTGTGTCTAAAGTGGGCACAGAAGGGGGTGCGTGGGTCAAGGGAAGGGTCAGAGCCCCCCTCCGTGGCAGGAGGCGGTGTGCATGAGACCCTGTTCCTTGTGGGTCTGCGTGTAACCGGGGGCTGCAGGGAGCCGGGAAGAGCTGCCTCAGGAAGGGGTGGCGCTCACTCCACGGTGGTGGGCGGCCGGCAGTCCTACCAAGGGGCGCAGAGACCCCTCTGCGCTCAGGTTACTAGGACGCGTGGGCCACAGTCTGGAGGAGGGAGCAGGGTGATGTCAATGGCTGGACTGCAGGGTCACCCACTCACCACCCCTGTGGGGTTCTGGCAAACAGACTTTGTCAGCACAGGGGTGCTGCCCAGGTGCTGGGGCACAGAGAAGACAAACGTGGTGGGTGTCCTGGGCAGCTCACACACAGCCAGAGCTGGTCCAGAGACAGACACTTTGAGGGCAGCGTGAGAGCATCCTGGGAGCTTGGTGATGAACCAGCCCAGCTCCTGGGTTTGCTTCCTCAGCATGTGGAAAACTTGACCAAAACCAGGAATTGGACGTCTCCTTCAGAAAACCGCCAGGACAAATACCAAGAAAGGCAAACAGAGTCAAACACACGGGCGGGAGCTGGGCGCTGGCTTGTCCTGTAGGCACCAAGACCCATCGCTGCTCTTTCTAGAAGCAGCCGGGTCAATGCTGACGGATTTCCTTATTCCCCACAGCTAGAGGTCAGGGCGCAGGGACACCCGCCCTCAGCAGACAGGGCAGGAAGGGAGAGCCTGAGTTCTGACTCTGTCCCCTTGTCCTTCCCTCTGCTCGCGTGTCAAAGCCACAGGTGTCACCGAAGACCCCAGGCCCGCCTTCCATGTGTGAACACAGGCAAAGCCCCGCATGTGGACAGATGCATGAAGTCTCCTCTTGACCACGCACCTGTGTTTGCAGAAATAATTACCAGTTGGCAGATACCTCGCCTGGAGGATTCTGCAGCAGCTGAATCATATGCTAAACAAAGAAAGAAACTGGTGACAGTCTGTCCTTTGGGGACGTGGCTGAGCAGAGGCGCAGCATCTCCTGTGCATCAGGCGAGCGTCCTCTTCGTCAGAAGACCGCCTCGGCCTGCTGTTTCTGCCACACCCTGTGCAGGCCGAGATGAGGGTCGTCCTCTCCAGGGTCTTCAGCATCTGATGTTCCAGGCGAGGGCTTCACCCTGCTCTTCTGGATGGATATGGGAGTGAGATCTCTAGTGGCTTACTACCCTGCAGCCCACTGGTGGCCAAAATTCCGAGGGCCCTCCAGTGCCAGGGCAGGCCCTCCACAGCAGGGTCACGGCGGGGGTCTTCTCCAGCACTGCCGCTCCCCTTTACCCCGCTGAACGCGGCCGCTGACAGAGACCCCGGGGCTGAGAGTCCCGGGCAGGCCTGAGAGAAGAGAAAACCCAGGAGACCAGAACAGACTGGGTCACCCAGCCCGCGTGGACACCCCGGAGCGCACGGCGCCTGACGGGCAGCTCAGCCTGGATGGTTCCAGAGCCCCTGCCTGTCCCACCACCCCAGGGCCACCGGCCTTTCTCTTCCTTTTTTTTTTTTTCTGTTGAATCCTGGGAAAAGCAGACTCCAGCTGCCGGCTGGGCTCTGGGTTTGGAGGGGAGAGGCCGGTGGTCCACACAGAGCCCAGGCTCCGGCCAGTGGTCCACACAGAGCCCAGGCTCCGTGTCCTACGAGGATTCCCTCAGTCTGTCAGTGACCTGAGGCCCCTGTGCAGACAGGGTGGGCTCTGGCGGCTCAAAGGAGAACCCGTCCCGACGCTGCAGCCCACCCAGGGGGAGGGAGGGGTGTGCTAAGCCAGACGGCCCCAGCGCCCGCCCTGCCCGGGGCAGACACGCCTGGCCCGGGGGTCAGTGCGGACTTTGTCCAGGGCCCCTGTGAGTCCCCCGAATCTCGGTGAGTCCCACGTTCTGGCTGCAAACAAGGACCGTGGAGGTTCTCCTGCGCGTGGCTCCCCTGGGGTCACTCAGTAGCGCAAGCAGGGCTCCTTTGCATGTTTGGCTATCAGAGGGGGAGCTAGGGGGTGGCAGCCGTGACGGAAGCGGCAGAATGAGCCCGTGAGCCCGACCAGTGGAGGCTGCTGGCTGCCTCCAAGGGAAGCACACGGTTAATTACTGTTTTGCTTAAAACATTGATTTTTATAAGTAATCCTTATGGGAGAGCATTTCTGGCTTATCTCTTAGCTGGCTTAGCAGGTTTTTTTTCTTATTTTTTTGGCTGGACCTCTTATCTCAGTTTATTTACTCAACTAAGGGATTCTCTGCAGTCCTTTGGGGAACGCAAGTTATGATAATGACTTATCAGTTGACGCAATTTATTGAGTGCCTGCTCGTCTTCCAAGGCTCGGCTCAGAGGCCTCTCCTGGGGAGCAGCTGGCTTCCCAGGGCCCGTCCTCCCCGCGCACCTCCTGGCTGGGGTCCACAGGCAGCGTGTCCCTGTGGGCGATTATCTTTTGCATCAATGCCTCCTGTGGCCTCATCTTTCCTGCCCCAGGCTGCGTGCAGTCTGACAGGTGGAGACCCTCCATAAACACCTGGCCTCGGGGGACCGGGGGATGGAGAGGGGAGGGACGCTGCCGGTGGCTCCCGCCCACGCTGGACTCCAGACTGGGGGTTGCGGGGGCTCCTGAGCCGCCCCCCTCCCAGCGCGTGCTGCCTCTTCCAGCTGCCCCCCGGGCTGCGCTCACCTGTGCTCGGTGTCTTGGAGGCCAGGAACCAGCTCTTCCTCCCACGCCCAGTACCTGGCTCTAGCAAGACACACGATGCGCCTGAGCAAGGCTGGAGCTGGTGGGAGCCTGGCGGTGACAGGATCCCTTCTTTCCGTCTCATCTCGTCCACCAATTTCGACAGTAATTTTGGCAGCACTGATAATTAACTTTCTATTTTCACTGATATTATGCAGTCGATGTTGTGCTCTAGCTAGTGAGTAGCGCATTTTTATATGTACCCAAATGGATGCAAAGCAGGTTAAAAGCTATCTTTCTGAGTTTTTGTTTTTTTTAAAAGAGGCAGATAAGGTTTACTTTTTTTCCTCTTTTGGTTGAATCATCATTTTTGACAGCAAAATCACTCGAAGATGGAACTGTTCCCACAGCCCATCTGTAACATGCCCTTGCCTTGGCACCTGTTTAAGTCACTGATAGTTACTTTCCCATCCTTTGCTTCAAGACCATCTTCATTTTGAAACGAAGACCCACTTATTGGCTTCGAGGATCGCAGTTCTGTGAAGCCCTGGGTCACAGCGGCAGACCTGACTCTGAACAGGGCCAGGGAGTCAAATTCCAGTGCCAGCACCAGTGGTGGTGGGATGATAGACGGGAGTCCCGGAGGAGGGAAGCTGAATTTACAAAGACATTTTTGTGTGAAGCCTCACCGTGTGTGGGCTTCCTCAGAATTAGCTTATTAAACTGACCCTGCGTACCCTAGAATGCTCTCCCTGCTTTGACCCTGAACGTCCATCCTGGACTGGGCACTAAATGCAAAAAGTAACTTTTTTTACACAGTTGTGCAAGTCACGCTTATTTATTCTGTGCGCTGAGTCGCTCAGACACGTCTGACTCTGTGCGACTGTTTGGACTGTAGCCCACTAGGCTCCTCGGTCCGTAGGCTTTTTTTTTTCAGGCAAGAATACTGTAGTCAGTTGCCATCTCCTTCTCCAGGGGGTCTCCTTGACCCAGGGGTCTCCTTGCATCTCCCGTGTCTGCAGGATTGCCGGTGGAATCTTTACCCACAGAGCCACTGACCAGGCAGCCCCGCTGTGATGGTGGCTGGTTAAGTGAATAGGCAAGCTTTCGCGGTGGGTCCGCTGCTGGGAACACTAGGCTCTGGTTAATACCTGGACTTGGGAGGGCCATTTAATGATGGGGGACGTGTTTATTCTAATGCCTCGTGGAAGAGCCGTGTGTGCAGTGTGCTGGCAGTCCAGACCTTGCCTCTGGAAACTTCTGGTTGGCTGCATGGCAGAAGGTCCCCAGTGTTCAGCTGGGGGAGGGGGCTGTGCGGATGTTTTTAGACATTTATTTTCTCCATTTTATACCTTTTTTATAATGAGTTTTTATTAACTAAGACAATATATGTTGAACAGTGGGTTTTTCCCTGACTTTAAATCTGTGAGCAACAGTAAGACGCCACTGCGCCCCTGCTGGAATGTCTGAAACCCAGAACACTGACGCCAAGTGCAGACAGGGGTGTGGGGCAACATGAGCTCGTCCTCACGGCTGGTGGGGATGCGAAATGGTGCAGCCGCTTTGCGCGACAGTCTGGCAGTTTCTTATAAAGCAAAACGTAGTCTTACTGTGTGACCCAGCAGTCACGTTCCTTGCTATTTACCCAAATGAGCTGAGAACTCATGTCCAAACAAACACATGCACACAAATGTTTGCAACAATTTTTTTCGTAATTTTAGATACTTGAAAACAACCCGAAAGCATTCAATAGGTGAATGGGTGAGCTGTGGTACATCCATACAGTGGAATATTACTCAGTAATAAAAAGAAATGAGCTCTCTAGCCATGAAAGGACACAGGGGACTTTCAGGACGAACAGACACACTTGGGAGATATAGCAGGTTTGGTTCCAGGCCACTGCAATGAAAGACATATGGTAATAAAGCAATGTTTTGGCTTCCAAATGCATATAAACATTATCTCTGCCTTACCCTACAGCCCATTAAGTGTGCAATAGCATTATGTGTAAAACAGCGTACATTTCTTAATTAAAAAATCCCTTATTGCTAATAACTGCCAACTATCATCTGAGCCTTCAGTGGGTTGTAGTCTTTTTGCTGGAGGAACTCGCGTGATGTTGACGGCTGCTGACTGATCGGGGTGATGTTGCTAAAGCTTGGGGTGGCTGCAGCAATTCCTTAAAATAATGCAGCAATGGATTTGCGCATAAGTTTATTTCTTCTCAAGAATGATCTCTCTTTTGCCTGCAGTGCCATTTGGTAGCATTTCACTCGCAGTAGATCTTCTTTCCAGCCTGGAGTCTGTGCTCTCGGCCCCTCACGCTTCCTCAGCTGCATTTGTGTGAAATAGGCAACACATTTTGCTGTCGTTTCGACAGCTCCTACAGCACCTGGGCCAGGTGTAGAGTCCATCTCCAGCAGCCGCTTTCTTTGCTCATCCTTAACAGGCAGCTCCTCGCTCATCCATTAAAATGTCGGCACAAACTCGCAGCAGCTCACTCACAGCCTCAGGCGCCACATCTCACCCAGTTCTGCTATTTCCACAGCATCTGCAGTTACCTTCCCCACTGCCCTCAAAGTCACCCATGAAGCTTGGAACCAGCTTCATCTGAACTCCTGCTCAGGTTGATGTTTCGATCTCTTCCCAGGAATCTGAGATGTGCTTAATGACAGTTTGAATGGTGAGTCCTTTGCAGAACACGTTCAGGTGACTTTTCCCAGATCCACCAGAGAAATCATCTGTGGCAGCCAAGACTTCTGAGGGGCTTTAAGAATTTACCTCTCGATGCAGAAGACGGGTTCAATCCCGGGGTCAGCAAGATCCTCTATAAGATGAAATGGCAACCCACTCGAGTATTCTTGCCTGGGAAATCCCATGGATAGAGGAGCCTGCTGGCTACAGTCCGTGGGGTTGCAAAGAATCAGACACATGAGCATGCAGCAGCAGCTTTATGAAATGGAACTCTCAAATAATAAGACTTAGAAGTCAAGTGACTCCTGTGTCCATGGGCTGTAGGACGGAGGCTGCATCGGCAGACATGGGAACATTAATGCACTGTCTGTCTCCATCCAGTTTCCTGGGTGACCAGGTGCTTGTCAAGGAGCAGTAATATTTTGAAACAAATCCATTTTTTTTTTTTTTTCCTGAGAAGTAGGCCTCAGCAGTGGGCGTCACGTGTTCCTGAGAAGTAGGCCTCAGCAGTGGGCGTCACGTGTTTAGTGAGCCTGTTGTAAAGAGATGCGCTTTTGCTATCCTGTTTGTAGAGTGCAGGAGGGTAGACTTAGCATACTGCTCAAGGGCCCTGGGAGTTTGGGATGGCGAATGTATTGGCTTCAACTTAAGCTCAGGGGCTAGCTGCGGTAGCCCCTAACAAGAGCGTCAGCCTGCCCTTTGAAGCTCTGAAGCGTTGGCTTCTCCTCTCCAGCTAAGAAAGTCCTAGATGCCATCTTCTTCCAACAGAAGGCTGTTTTGTCTACATTGAAAATGCATTAGTTAGTATTGTCATCTTCATGACTTATCTTAGCTAGATCTTCTGAATAACTTGCCGCAGCTTCACTTTTAATTGCCTTCAAGAACGTTTCCTTTGCCGTCACACCTTGACTAATGGTGTCAGAGGCCTTGCTTTCAGCCAGTCTCAGCTTCCCACACGTCTTCCTCATTGTGTCCAGTCATTTCTGGCTTGCAGAGGTGAACAGGCAGAGCACACAGGGTTTTCAGTTCTGCATTTGACGAAACTTGCAGAATGAGCAACACAAGCGGTGGACGGTAACGGAAGATACAGACTTGGGCTCGTAATGTGCCAGCGTTGGTTCATGAACGTAGCCCCCAGTCCTAGTGGGTGATGGAGGGAAGTATGTGGGGATTCTCTGTACTTGCTGCTCAAGTCGTCTGTAGTGCTAAACCTGCTCTATAAAAAAATTAAATTTAAAAAGTCTGTGGATGCCATCGTAGCACGTTTGGAAAATACGGAAAGACAGGAATGAAGAGAAACGCAGGACTCTGGCACCAAGCGTGCCCTTTGGTATTTTAAGTGTGACGTGCAGCTCTGTTCCTGAGGCCCAGAACACACTTGGCAGCTACTCAGCCGAGTGAAGACCGGTTGAGCCAGCGGCTGCACAGAAACGGAGGTGACCGTGTAAGAGGCTTTGTTTAATGAGCTTCGTGCTGTGAGCGGCGGTGAGGTGCCTCCTCTCTAAGGCAGGCTTGTCCTCTGGAGACTGTGACCCTGATGCACACAGCTCTGTGCACGGGTGACATCTGGACAGGTTGGGAGCTCATCACACTTATTTCAGGGACAGTGGCCAGGCTTCAAGAAAGGGGATCACCACACTCTTGTTTCCTTGGTGCTCAAATGCTCCAGAATGAAATGGCATTGTCTGCAGTGGACGCTGGGCAACCCATGCTGACCTCCCTGTCCCCCTCTGCAGGTGGTTGTCACAGCAGCCTTAAACCCATGGGCAGCGGCCCCACCGTGGCCATCGCAGCCGCCGCCACAGCCGTGGTCTCCGTGGACTCCGCGGGGCTCGGGGGCCCGTCCCCCTCCAGGGTGCAGCCCTGCCGCTTGCTGACCCTGGCGCCCATCAGAATGCCCTTGCGGACCGCACCCTTCCCCGGTAAGTACCCAGCCCGGTCTCTCAGAGCTGTGGGCTGGCGAGAGTCCGCAGCACGGCAGCCCAGGAGGGGCCCTGCTGGCCTCCAGGTCCATGGTTTCCTGGGTTCTGGTGCTGGGAGCACTGGGGAGGGGTTCCGGGTGCGCTCATCCTCAGACCACACTCGTGGACCTCAGTCCCGCTGACCAAGGCCATGTGGGTCAGTGGGTCAACCTGGGCATTTCCTGCTGTGACACAAAGTGTCAAGTTTCCTTTTGAAGAAACGAGGCGCGCCTTTACTTAACTCTTCACAGGGAATGATGCGCATAACAGAGAAATATCTAATTGTCTGAGGCAGAACTTGGAAGAAAGCGTAGGCAATGTGCTGGAAAAGAACTATGCATCCGAGTTAATGAAATAGAAAAGTACACAGGGCAGACACGCCTGGGACTCTCACTGAGCTGTCCCTCCTGGGCTGGCCCAGGCCTGTTTTGAGCACAAGGTGTGGGTCTCCCCATCACGGCAGGGCCTGTGCAGGGGCCCACCAAAGCCTGTGGCTGAGCGCCAAGGGGCCACCAAGGCTCTGGTTCCCCTCGTGCAGCGGGCCTGCTGTTCAAAGTTCTCGGGGCTGAGGCAGGGCTGGCGGACACTGGTGTTGTGAGCTGAGGTGCAGGATGAGGGTCACAGGAAGGAGAGGGATGAGGATGAGGATGAGGGAGCTGGAGGGCCTGTTCCTGGACTGGTTGTCCTCAGCTTGCACACGTGTGCCTGCTCACTGTCACCAGAAGACATGTGCCCCGGCCATCCTGGTGAGTGCATCTTTGGGTCCATCTGTCCTTAAATGTCACGAAAGCAGGATTGATTTAGAGGGCATTTAGTAAGTGTTGGAGTCTTGTGAGCTAGTACTATTTATTGGAGTTCTAGTTTTTCACATGATACAGTGAGACTTGGATAGAAATTCTATGCGGTTATTAATTCTATACCAGAGTTAATCCTAGAATTGTATACTAGTACGGTATCGTTGTTTGCTTAATTGCTAAGTCGTGCTCAACTCTTTGCGAGCTCGTGGACTGTAGCCTGCCAGGCTCCTCTGTCCGTGGGGTTTCCCAGGCAAGAGCACTGGAGCGGGCTGCCGTTTCCTCCTGCAGGGTTATATCACTGGTGGCTCTATTATCAGGGACAGAGACGCCACTGGATTGTGGCACACACACACACACACACATGCACGCACACACGCACGCGCGCACACACACACACTCACACACACACACACACAAATGCGTCTTTGTGGGAGAACTAGAGATAACCTGATTTCATTACTTTCCAGGCTGGGGAGAGTTACTGGCTTTCTGGGCTTGTTCCTAGTGTGAGTGTTGTGGTCTTCTTAACCCTGGGCCTGGGCGTGCGTGTTTCTATGTTAACTTGGTAAATTAGTTGGTCAATAGAAAGTTGTATTCTCAAGAACAGACTGTTATCTCTATTTCAGCATGTCAGTGAACATGCACTTAGGGTGTGACGGGGGAAATAAATGAAGCGCATGGATAATCTCTTGTGTGGAACATAATTTACAGCTGCGTCAAGATTTTGGTTAAAATCCCTCAGGTCCATTGGCATTTATTAAGGATGACTCACTATTTTCTGAGCAAATTAATCTTAGAAAGAACCCCAAACCTGTGTACCCCAGAGGCGGCTTCACTCTTCGCGTCTCCTGTGGTTTATAAAGCGACATGATCCTCAGGCGTCTTTCCGTGTTGGTGTTTCATAAGGCTCTATAATCAAATTCGCCATCGTGTGCATTCAGTTAGGCAAAGGCAGAATCATGGATCTATCTTGAAGACTGCCGAAGTGGCTCTCGGAGCGTGAAGGGGCCGCAGTCACCAGGTGGCTGCTGAGATAGCCTCTGTGGTGTGGCCACCGGTCCCTCTCTCCTGGAAGCCCTGATGGTTGCAGGGCTGGGCCCGGGGCTGTGCATCTGGGCCGATGGCCCCAGCCTGGCAGGCGCCCTCTGGGCTCTTTGGCCAGCCCCAGGCATCAGTGGTGCACGTGGTTCCGCCAGGGCTGCCCCTGGAAGTGGTTCTCGGGGAGGCAGGACCTCCTGCCTTCCTAGTCCGGCTGCCCCGGCTCACTCCTCTTGACGTCAGCAGGAGGCATTTGAGAGGGACTGCCCGTGCCCACGGTGAAACCCTTCCCTGCATTTCCCTGGGATGCTTTCTGGAAACCAAGACTTGAAAGAGACCGAGGGCAGATAGTGGGTCTGTCGGCGTGGGTTTTTAACCACTGTCAGCAGCCCACGGAATGAGATCCGGTGAGGCTGAAGAGTGGGCGGTCCCGACTCTCAGTGGAGGTCCGTGCTTTCTGCTAGGAGACCCCTAACCCACGTGAGGCAGGTGGGGAGGAGGAGGGAGGGCAACCGAGGGGACTGAGCGGCATCGCCAGCAATGGTTTCAGAGCCTCAGAGTATCGCCTCCCGTGAAGACTGCTCTGTGTCCAAATCGACTTTTATGTTGATCCGTTTGGCTGTGTCGGGTCTCGGTTGTAGCACGTGGGCTCCTTCTCTGCGGCTCCTGTGCTGACTTTTGAATTGGTGCTTTTGAACTGTGATGTTGGAGAAGACTCTTGAGGGTCCCTTGGACTGCAAGGAGATCCAATCAGTCCATCCTAAAGGAGCTCAGTCCTGAATATTCATTGGAAGGACTGATGCTGAAGCGGAAACTCCAGTACTTCAGCCACGTGATGTGAAGCGCTGCCTCATTTGAAAAGACCCTGATGCTGGGTAAGATTAGGGGCAGGAGGAGAAGGGGATGACAGATGAGATGGTTGGATGGCATCACCGATTCAATGGACATAAGTTTGAGCAAGCTCTGGCAGTTGGTGATGGGTGGGGAGGCCTGGCGTGCTGTGGTTCATGGGGTCACAGAGAGCTGGACACGACTGAGCGACTGAGGTGACCCGAACTGGGGCGTCTAGCTGTGGCTCTTGGGCTCCAGGGCACAGGGGCTCAGTACTTGCAGGGCGTGGGCTTGGTTGCTCTACGTCATGTGAGATCTTAGTTCCCCAACCAGGGGTCGATCCTGTTTACCTCGCATTGGAAGTTGGATTCATAACCACTGGCCCTCCAGGAAAGTCACAAAAGCGTGCAAACTTCAAAGTGTCTACAGTTGAGTCATCCTGTTTCAGTTTAGAAGATAATTCCATTTTAGATAAATGATTTAGACTTTTATTTATGCCCTTGGTTTGGTAATAAAAGCCTGATAACCCCAGGAGCCCTGTGTGGTTTAGCTGTGTGATTCTCAATGGAGGGAAGCTTGCTCCCAGGGACCCTCACCCACAGCCAGAGGTACTCTTTGTTGAGACCTGGTGGTTGTTGCTGGTGTAGAGACCAGGGATTCAGCTACACACGTGGCAGCCTGAGATAGCCCCCGTGGGAAAGATAATCTGGCCCCAGATGTTAGAGGTGCCTCCATGGAGAAGCCCTAGTTCATGGTCCAGACGTCCACCTGCCTGGTGGAGACCACGATTACTGTGTGAAGAAGCTCCCTGGAGAGTTCTGATCCAGTAACTGAAGGACCCAAAGGAAGGCTTGGTGCTGGAAGGAAGATCAGCCATGAGCACCGCTGAATGATGGCCTTGATTGTGGCTTTGGATTTCGAATAAGATGCTCTATTTACAGAGCCCCTTGACCCATTCCACATTCAGTTCAGAAGCGAGTTTCCTCTCCCAGAGCACTGCTGGCACTCACAGCCAAGTTAGTCCTTGCCACAGCTCCTCTGGACGGCCCCGCGCGCCCCGGGCTCTCCCGCTGGCTCACGTCGGCCTGTGTGGGCGCCACCCCCCTGCCCAGCCTGGGAGTCACCCGCTGGCAGGACGTGTTGTCCCCTCCCTGCCCGGCCTGAAGCACCATCCGAGACTAACCCTCCAGCAGCTGTCCGGACCTCAGCGTGCATTCCCCATGGGATGAATACAGAGCTTCCACTTGTTCACGTGATGGCTGTAACTTCTGACGCCATCTCTCTCATGCTTGCTCCTGAACCAGGGGCGAGGTCGGGGGAAGGGTGGGAAGAGGAGGGAAGAGGAGGGCTCACCTGGAGAGACCTCACCGGAGGGCACTCAGACGTGGGCGGGCAGCTGGTTAAAGAGCGTCAGCAGACGGGGAGGGCTGCCCTTCTTTTTGCTTCCTTCCAGCGGGTCTCAGCTAATGCGCTTTGCCTTATTTCCAACTGTCCCTGAAGCCTTGGAATTTTCAGGTCAAGGAAGGAACGTGTTCAGGGGAAGAGCATACCTTGTATCCTATTTTTTAGTTTTTAAGGAGAAGGTGGAGTTTGTCAGGGGAGAACTGAAGCCGTGCCAAAGGATCCGCCGGAAGGACCTGCTTCCTGCCCTCTTCAGGGGGAGCCCTCTCCGGGGGGCCTTCTGACCTGCACCCCTCAGCGGACCCCTCGATGTTACAGGGGAGTGTGAAGTGGGCACCCACCTTAGGGAGGGTAAAAGCACCACGCCACACCAGCGTCTGCTCCTGTCTGATGAAACAAACAAAGTGATCCTTTTTAAGAATAACGGCAGCAATTTTTAAGACTTCACCCCCCGTTTCATAAGCGTTCAAGTGAAAATGGCTGAGCGTGAGTGACCGCCATGGTCTCCGGTTCAGCAAGTGACTGGTGGACACAGCCATTAAAAGTGCCATCTGCCTTGGAAGCCATTTACCACCTGTTCCTTTGCTTCCAGAGCCATTTCACGGTCTAAATCTAACATTTTGTCCTGCCACAGAACAGCTGGGAAGTGACTCTTCTTTTCTCTATCAGGAACTTACCAGCCAGGCTGCACGGCAAGGCAGCAAAGTCGCCAAGCCAGACAGTCCTCGTGGCCTCTGCGGAGCCGTCCGCTTGTCCCATCAGCGGAATCCGCGGCTGCCGAACCAGGCTGTGTAACCACAGTCACCCAGCCGTCCGGGCGTGCAGCCTCTTCTCTTTCTACCCTGGAGCTGTTTCCTCCTCCGCTCTGATCAGACATGCCATGATACGTGGTAACATTTTAGAGGTTTGTAGAGACAGATACCCTCTGCAGTATAGTTACTCACTCCCCAGAGTGCCGGAGACTCAGCCGGCTTCCGTGAGAAAGACATATGTGTTTCTAATGGGGAGAATGAGCCGCTTTTAGGAGAAAACTTACTGCATTTACACAGACAAGAGAGGACTTTGTCTAGTTTTTTATCCACACGTGAACTCATGTTATGGATGCAACATGAAACTCGTCAAGCAGGTGTTAAGACGTTTGGGCCACATCGAGTGCAGAATTTTCTCAGTGGAGATCCAGCTGCGAACCCTTCCTATGAACAAGCTGGCCTGTTTTAGGTCATCCATCTAGAAAATTCCCCGGGAACCTACCTGGTGCCACCTTCCCTGAGGAACTCCCTTCACTCGAGATGCGCTTGCCATCTACACTGTTAGCTCCAGCTCATTCTTCCTTTGAAAAGAACTGGCAATCCGGCCTGCACACATAAGCTTGTCTGCGTTTATGCCAAGTATAAAGAATGCTGATACAATAGACCCCCTCCAGTACCTCCCTCTGAGCCCAAGAAATAGCTGTTTCCGTATCCCAGCACCCCTGGGAGCCGCGACCCTCCCCGGGAATAATGATCTCCTGAATAGGTGCCAGCCACTGCTGTGCTGCTTTTCAGAAGCATGTCTACACAGAAGCACTATTTCTAAACAATGTATTTCAGAGTTTAGGCGCTCTCTGAATTTTACACCAATGTAATCATAGTTTGTGCATTCTTCCGTGATTGCCTTTTCTGCTCAAAATGATGTGTTTTTTTTTTTTTTCCTGTAAATTCCCTGCTGGTGCTGGGAGCTCTAATGCAGTCACGTTCACTGTGGTGTCGTGTTTCTTGGTCTGTGTGGATCCACACGAATTCTTTCCGCTGTAGGAGGTGTCGGGCACAGCTGACCCCTTTCCTCTGGAAGCCTTTACCTCTCCTTCTGAGAGTCCTTCCAGGTTGGGAGGGGTGTCTTTGCGCAGATCTGTAGAGCCCAGGAGTGCAGGACCCTTGCTCTTTGCCGTGTCCCAAGTGCGCTTATCCTGTCCTTGCTGTTCAGCCGCTAAGTCATCCTGGACCCTGTGACCCCATGGACTGCAGCATGCCAAGCTCCTCTGTCCTTCACTGTCTCCAGGAGTTTGCTCAGATTCATGACCGCTGAATCAGTCGGTGACACTATCCAGTCATCTCATCCTCTGTTGTCCCCTTCTGCTCCCGCCTTCAATCTTTCCCAGCATCAGGGCCTTTTCTAGTGAGTCAGTTCTTTGCATCAGGTGGCCAAAGTATTGGAGCTTCAGCTTCAACATTAGTCCTTCCAATGAATATTTCAGGGTTGATCTCCTTCAGGATTGACTGGTTGGATCTGCTTGCAGTCCAAGGGACTCTCAAGAGTCTTTTCCAATTTGAAAGCACCAGTTCTTCAGTGCTCAGCTTTCTTTATGGTCCAACTCTCACATCCATACATGACTTCTTGAAAAACCGTAGCTTTGACTCTATGGACCTTGTGGGCAGAGTGATGTCTCTGCTTTTTAATGTGCTGTCTACTAGTTCTCCCTAATTCGTAAATTCTGCCCAACTTGCCCGTTTTCTGTGCCTGGACCCCAGACTCATCCTTGGCCCTCCTTCTGCCTGAGGCCTCACATCCACCCACTGGCGCCATAGTCCCTCCCAACCTGCGCCCCCTGTCTGACTTCCTCGTCCAAACCAGCACGACCTCCCAGCTGAGCCTGCTGCCCCGATCTCTCTGCTTCCACACGTCCCTGTCAGACTCTCTCCCCACAGGCACCAGCGTTCAGGTCTCAAAATGTGCATGAGACCAAGGCTTGCCCTGCTCAGGACCCCGATGACTCTCTCCCATGGAACTCAGTACAAGCCCCAGGCTTCTCCCCGGACTCTCTGGAGCCCCCATTGTGACCACAGCCTGTGCTTTGGCTGATGCTCCTCCCAACCTCTGCTTTCCTGCTGAGCCTCAGACACCTCAAGCCTGGCTGCCTCGGGGCCTTTGCACCGACTGTGGCCCTGCTCGAGGCTCTCCTCCACCGTTCAGGCTCAGCTGAGATGCGACCCTGCCCTCTCATCCTGAAGGACCCTCAGGAATCAACTCCTTCTTGACTCACCTGTTCACTTCCCCTGTAGCATTTCTCATCATCTGGAATCAGCTCTGTCTCTGTTTCCTGCTTCTTTCTCTCTGCTGCCCTCCGCCCACTGGATGGGAGACCCAGGACAACAGACAAGTGAGCCTGGAACTCAACCCCCTTTCTGAGGGCCTGCCCTTTCTTTTGTAGGCATCAGCGTCCATGACTCCCGCCACTGGTCCCACCCACCTGCCACAGTTCACATTCAGCCGTAGAGCCATTGAGCTGGAACGCGTGGCCTGATGACCAGGGCTGTGGCCAGGCTCCTGGGGCTGCAGGGACGTTGACCAGCCCAGGCAGACAGGGCAGTACTCACACGCGTGATGCATGTTGTTGAATTCCCGGGGCAAGGAGTTGGGTGGGTGAGCTCTTCGGGACCAGGGGGAGGGCATTTTTAGAAGAGAGCCCGGGAGGACTAAGAAGATTAGCTTGGTCTACAGAAGGAAGAAGGAGCCTGATGGTTGCGGCTTTAATGGAGACCACCCTTAAGAGGCTCGGTTGCTGTGTTAGGTCCTGTTGCCACAGTCACAGATAAGACAAGAGCCTTGTCTTGGGAAGTTTACTGTAACAAGAGCAGCAGCCCCCTCCCGGGCTGGGCCGTCTCTTCCGACCTGTGATGAGATCGCCTTGGAAACAGTATCCCGGCAAGTGGCGGAGGATGTGGGAGGGGACGCGGTGGCTGGATGTGCACTCGCTGAAGACCGTGGGACAGGAAGCCCCTGGGAGCATCTTCAGGCCCAAACAGACTCCTCTGTTGGGTCAGCAAGATGAAGGCCACGCAGAGACTGTGCCTGGTTGGAGGGTGGGCCTGTGCTTATCTGCTGGCCCGAGTCAGGGAGGGAGCTGGCCTTCTGCCCCTGGTGCAGAAACTTCGGCAGCCCGTGGGGAGGTGGTTGAACAAGCATCTTCGAGGCGCCTGGTCCTCTGGCCACTCCAGCTGTGGAGAAGAGCTCAGGAAGGGCAAGGACACCTCAAAGGCCAGTGTCCACAAAGCCCGAGATGTTGGCTCACGTGAACAAGAAGTGAGCCTAGAGGAAAACATATGCAAAACACTCTGACGTAAATCACAGCAGGATCCTCTATGACTCACCTCTAAGAGTAATGGAAATGAAAGCAAAAATAAACAAATGGGACCGAAAAAAAAAGGGACCTAATTAAACTTAAAAGCTTTTGCACAACGAAGGAAACTATAAGCAAGGTGAAAAGACAGCATTCAGAATGGGAGAAAATAATAGCAAATGAAGCAACTGACAAAGAATTAATCTCAAAAACATACAAGCAGCTCATGCAGCTCAATACCAGAAAAATAAATGACCCAATCAAAAAATGGGCCAAAGAACTAAACAGACATTTCTCCAAAGAAGATGTACAGATGGCTAACAAACACAAGAAAAGATACTCATTATCACTTATTATCAGAGAAATGCAAATCAAAACCACAATGAGGTACCATCTCATGCCAGTCACAATGGCTGCTATCCAAAAGTCTACAAAAATAAATGCTGGAGAGGGTGTGGAGAAAAGGGACCCCTCTTACACTGTTGTGGGAATGCAAACTAGTCCAGCCACTATGGATCTGATAGACAGAGTGCCTGATGAACTATGGACGGAGGTTCCTGACATTGTACAGGAGACAGGGAGCAAGACCATCCCCAAGAAAAAGAAATGCAAAATGGCTGCCTGAGGAGACCTTACAAATAACTGTGAAAAGAAGAGAAGTGAAAAGCAAAGGAGAAAAGGAAAGATATACCCATTTGAATGCAGAGTTCCAAAGAACAGCAAGAAGAGATAAGAAAGCCTTCCTCAGTGATCAATGCAAAGAAATAGAGGAAAACAATAGAGTGGGAAAGACGAGAGATCCTTTAAGAAAATTAAAGATACCAGGGGAACATTTCCTGCAAAGACGGGCTCAATAAAGGACAGAAATGGTATGGACCTAACAGAAGCAGAAGATATTAAGAAGAGGTGGCAAGAATACACAGAACTGTACAAAAAAGATCTTCATGACCCAGATAATCACGATGGTGTGATCACTCACCTAGAGCCAGACATCCTGGAATGTGAAGTCAAGAGGACCTTACGAAGCATCACTATGAACAAAGCTAGTGGAGGTGATGGAATTCCAGTTGAGCTGTTTCAAATCCTGAAAGATGATGCTGTGAAAGTGCTGCACTCAATATGCCAGCAAATTAACTCAGCAGTGTGGCCACAGGACTGGAACAGGTCAGTTTTCATTCCAATCCCAAAAAGGCAATGCCAAAGAATGCTCAAACTACCGCACAATTGCACTCATCTCATACGCTAGTAAAGTAATGCTCAAAATTCTCCAAGCCAGGCTTCTGCAGTACATGAACCGTGAACTTCCTGATGTTCAAGCTGGTTTTAGAAAAGGCAGAAGAACCAGAGATCACATTGCCAACATCTGCTGGATCATGGGAAAAGCAAGAGAGTTCCAGAAAAATATCTATTTTTGCTTTATCGACTATGCCAAATAGTCAATATTGACTTTGACTGTGTGGATCACAATAAAACTGTAGAAAATTCTGAAAGAGATGAGAATACCAGACCACCTGACCTGCCTCTTGAGGAATCTGTATGCAGGTCAGGAAGCAACAGTTAGAACTGGACATGGAACAACAGACTGGTTCCAAATAGGAAAAGGAGTGAGTCAAGGCTGTATATTGTCAATCTGCTTATTTAAGTTATATGCAGAATACATCATGAGAAATGCTGGGCTGGAATAAGCCCAAGCTGAAATCAAGTTTGCCGGGAGAAATAACAATAACCTCAGATATGCAGATGACACCACCCTTATGGCAGAAAGTGAAGAAGAACTAAAGAGCCTCTTGATGAAAGTGAAAGAAGAGAGTGAAAAAGTTGGCTTAAAGCTCAACATTCAGAAAACGAAGATCATGGCATCTGGTCCCATCACTTCATGGGAAATAGATGGGGAAACAGTGGAAACAGTGTCAGACTTTATTTTGGGGGGCTCCAAAATCACTGCAGATGGTGATTGCAGCCATGAAATTAAAAGATGCTTACTCTTTGGAAGAAAAGTTATGACCAACCTAGAGAGCCTATTAAAAAGCAGAGACATTACTTTGGCAACAAAGGTCTAGTCAAGGCTATGGTTTTTCCAGTGGTCACGTATGGATGTGAGAGTTGGACTATAAAGAAAGCTGAACATCAAAGAATTGATACTTTTGAACTGTGGTGTTAGAGAAGACTCTTGAGAGTCCCTTGGACTGCAAGGAGATCCAAGCA
Source organism: Budorcas taxicolor (assembly GCF_023091745.1). Classification (NCBI taxonomy): domain Eukaryota; kingdom Metazoa; phylum Chordata; class Mammalia; order Artiodactyla; family Bovidae; genus Budorcas; species Budorcas taxicolor. The sequence continues at coordinate 49,506,644 of NC_068932.1, read as the reverse complement.
GTCAATCCTGAAGGAAATCAACCCGGAATATTCATTGGCAGGACTAATCTTGAAGCTGAAGCTCCAATACTTTGACCACCTGATGCAAAAAGCTGACTCATTTGAAAAGACCCTTATGCTGGGAAAGATTGAGGGCAGGAGGAGAAGGGGACAACAGAGGATGAGATGGTTGGATGGCATCATTGACTCAATGGACATGAGTTTAAGTAAACTCCAGGAGTTGGTGATGGACAGGGAGGCCTGGTGTGCTGCAGTTCATGGGGTCACAAAGAGTCGGACACGACTGAGCGACTGAACTGAGCTGAACACCACTATGGAGATGAGTGTGGAGATTCCTTACAAAACCGGAAATAGAACTGCCATATGACCCCACAATCCCACTGCTGGGTATATACACCCAGGAAACCAGAAGTAAAAGAGACGCGGGTACTCAAGTGTTCATTGCACCATTGTTTACAATAGCCAGGACATGGAAGCAACCTAGATGTCCATCGCCAGACGAATAGATAAGAAAGCTGTGGTACATATACACAATGGAGTATTACTCAGCTATTAAAAAGAATGCATTTGAATCAGTTCTAATGTGGTGGATGAAACTGGAGCCTATTATACAGTGTGAAGTAAGCCAGAAAGAAACATACGAACATAGTATATTAATGCATATATATGGAATTTAGAAAAATGGTAACGATGACCCTGTATGCAAGACAGCAAGAGAGACACAGATGTAAAGAACAGAGTTTTGGACTCTGTGGGAGAAGGCGAGGGTGGGATGATTTGAAAGAATAGCATTGAAACATGTATATTATCATATGCGAAACAGATCGCCAGTCCAGGTTCAATGCATGAGACAGGGCGCTCAGGGCTGGTGCCCTGGGACGACCCTGAGGGATGGGGTGGGGAGGGATGTGGGAGGGGGTTTCAGGGTGGGGGACCCATGTACACCCATGGCAAAAACTACTACAGTATTGTAAAGTAATTAGCCTCCAATTAAAATAAATTAATTAAAAATAAAAATTTTAATAAACTCCAAAAAAAGAAGAACTGAGCACTTAGGAACCTTTAGCTAAGGGTAGTACGGGCCGTTGAAGCGTTGCGTTGGTCGTTGGCAGCTTATGGACGCTGAAGTTGAGGGCCACCTTCCTTAGCGAGCTGCGTGTGAGCACCTCGTTTCCTTGGGAGCTCAGGTCACAGCTGAGCGGGCGCTGCACGGAGCATGAGGGGCTGGCACCGCTGGGAAGCAGCCCCTGGCAGCGCAGCTCCTACTGCTGGCCTCCCATCCCCTGAGGTGCCCGGGAGCGGCTGAGCTGGACCCTGGGTTATGAGTCGCGTCTGAGGCGCGCTCGCCACCCTGGTGTCTCCCAGGTCCTTGAGATGAGCTGCACAGGGCATCTTTCCTGTCGGGGATGGGGGGCTGGTGGGGGTGGCCAGCAGCCGGGCGGGGCCCCGCTGTGCGCTGGGTCCAGGCTCCCCAGGCACCCGTCTCGGTGCAGGCTGGGCCCACCCAGGGAAGGGCCGCAGGGCCACCTTCATGAGAAGAGGGAGGGTGCTCCGAAAGGATAGGGGCTGGATGTCGGAGCCGCCTCCTGCAGCCTCCCTGCTGGGCTCCCCCCAGCCGGTCCCACGGCCTCTCCTCTCGCTCTGTCTGCATCCCAGACCTCACTGGAAGCCACGCTGACAGCCGAGCTCGTCCACGGCGCCCGCTTTGACCGCTCGGTCCACCGCAGCGGGTGCAGCCTTCACACTCCCGTCCTGTCCTTGTCTCACCCGCCGCTTAGCTGACTGTGAGCCGTGCAGTTTATGGTTCGTCTCCCCAGGCTGAGCACCCACGGCGCTGTCTCTCCCTGATCGGCACTGATAGCGGCCCTGTGGGTGTTTCCTGAAGAGGAGGCTCGGCGGCTAGAAGACAGGTGGGAACGTCCATCGGTCAGGTGAGGCTGGACAGTCAAGATTAAATCACTCTGTAGAATCGCCCCCTTCCTTGCCTATACAGCTTGCAGAGAACACAGTCCTTTCCTGTTCTCCCCGATGTAAATACAGTCCTACTGACTGAAGAGAGGAGTGGTCCTCCTGGGTTCACTTCCTCCTGAAGCTGTTCTGTCTCCCGGACACAGCTGCTGAGCTCACTCGGGGGACGTGGGTGCCTGTGATCCCCCCTGCAGCCACAGAAGGTGGCATCGGTTGCGTCCCGTGTGCTTTCTGCTGGAGACAGAGCAGCTCTTTGCGTCGCTCTTGGATGTTCAGCTGCTCCTGGAGCTCAGCATCATGGAGCATCGAAGGCAGAGGCCGTGAGGAGGACCGTGCCTGGGGGCTCACCTTGAGGGGGGCTGGGAGGTCACCCTGGATCACCCATCACCATGCACCCAGGTGTGGGCTGGGGAGGGGCCTGGGCCAGCCAGGTGCCAGGTGTTAACATCCCCCTGGCCCCACGGGGGTAAGGGGTTCAGGGAGTGCTGGGTGGGTGAGGTGGGGGCTGAGACCAGGGATGCCAGCGGGTGAGGGGACGGGAAGCCATCACTTCAGGACAGAGAAACAGCTTCTGATTATCTGGAAAAGAGCCGACACAATGGCCTGGACCCTGCCTGGTGCCGCCCAGCCTGCCTGGGCCTCCTGCTCTCTCCTCTGGCCAGGTCAGCGGGTGGCCCTCGTGGTCAAGCGTGAGGCTAAACCGCAGGCCCAGGGGCAGGGCTTGTGCGCAGGGTCCAGTCCAGTGGCTTGAGCAGGTGTGAGCTGCTTTCTGCAGGCAAAGCTCTCCTCAGAGAGGAGGGCTGTGTTTGAATTAGGAGCAGCCGGACAGGACTGCCCTGCACCTGGGTTCCCAGCTGCTGCCCTGACGGCCTGTGCTGTCCTGCAAAGATCAGAAAGGGAGGAGGGATTGTGGCTTTTGCGGCCCCCTAGACCAGCTGCTGGTGTGTGCAGGCGGATGCAGGGTCAGGGACACCGGGGCAGCCAACAAGGACTTGTGCGTCCGTGTTCTGACAGGGGATTGGGTATGTATTAGAGTTTACTAATCAGAGAAGACCCTGGTGCTGGGAAAGATTGAAGGCAGGAGGAGAAGGGGATGACAGAGATGGTTGGATGGCATCACCGACTACTCAATGGGCATGGGTTTGAGCAAACTCCGGGAGATGGTGATGGACAGGGAGGCCTGGCGTGCTGCAGCCCATGGGGTCTCAGAGAGTCTGACACGACTGAGCAACTGAACAGCAGCGATAGGTTACTAATGTGCACACATGGAAGGGACACTCACGTACATCCGAGGCTTCTCAAGAAAGAGCTGAAATGGTGATGGTAACCGGATGGATAGAGGATGCTGCTTCTTCTGACAAGGACCCTAGTGCTCACCTTCCCTGGAGAGGATGACTCTCGTCTGGGACCTGCAGGCGCTGGGCTTTAAACAGCCCTGTGGAGCTGGCTGTCAGCATCCCTGACATTTAAATGCTGCACAGGCCTGGAGGATGGCTTTTCCCAGCCAGCTGTCTTCCTTTGTTCTTCTGCTTTTTAATTGGGATGTTACATTGCTGAGGTGGCAGGGATGACCCACCAGATCCATTCCTGGTAATGGTCTCTGCAGGGCTGGAGCATGTAGGGAACATCTGAATTTTCTGGTTTTAACGTTTTATTGGGGTGTAATTGATGCGCAATGCTGTGGGAGCACCAGGTGTGTGGCCAAGTGAGGAGTCGGTTATGAAAGTGAGTCGGTTATAACATATGCAGGTTTCCACTCTTTCAGATTCTCTTCCTACAGAGGTCAGGCCATTACCGAGCATTGAGTAGAGCTCCCTGGGCTACCCAACAGGTCCCTGTTGCTTATCTGTCTTATATACAGTAGTGGGTATGTGTTAATCTCAGTCTCCCAATTTATCCGTTCCCCTCTTCACCCCTGGCAGCCATAAGCTTATTTTCTACATTTATTTCTATGTTGTAGCTAAGCTCATTTGAAGTTATGTAAGTCCCTTTTTTTGGAGTTCATACATAAGTGATACCATCTGAAATTTGCCTTTCTCTGTCTGACTTACTCCAGTCGGTATGACAATCTCTAGGTCCATCCACGTTATGGCAAAGCAGCCCTATTTCTCTCTTCCTGTCTTCTTTTGCGCTCAGTCCAAGTGGATCTTGCTTTTCCACTCTGCAGGATTTGCTCTCATTGAGGTCACAACCTGGACTTTCCTAAATCCACGTGCGTGTTTCCCAGCCTCAGTTACTGACCTTTTATGGCGTTTGACGAAGTTGATCATCTTCACCTCCCGACACATCCTTGTTCCCTTCGCCTCCCTGTCACCACGAGCCTGCGTATCCTGACTCCCCAGGTGCCGCCCTGCCCCGTGCCCATGCCGTGTGCCTCTGGTCACCCCCAACCCCCAACCCCCAAGGGCTTGCCCTTGGTCCTCCCTTCTCTGTCTACACTGGGTTTCTCCAGCGTCGTCGTCCGAGCTGATGGCTACAACTTCCAATAAAACCACCTGCTCTTGTGGCTAAATTGCCACCTCCACAGTGTTACCCCCAATTTCTGCCTTCCATGTTCCCCCAATTCCAGGCATGTTCGTCCAGATGTCTACAGGAGGAGGGGCTGTGGGTCTTCTGGGTAGTGTGGTGGGGGAGGCGAGAGGACTTGGGGCAGTGGGCATCAGGCCTCTTGGTGGGAAGAGGGTGCTGCCCTTGGTGCCAGTGTCTGCTCCCGGGCAGGGAAGACCAGGAGGCGCTGTGGCCAGGCCTCTCGGGCCCTTCCCCTGGAATAAGTCATTACCTGTCACAGGAGAGGCTGAGGGGACCGAAAACCAGAGCGTCTGGATCCAGGTCAGACGTGCATGCCCCGTCCACATGACCAGGTCCTCAGCTGCCGTTTAAGTACCTGGCAAACCTGTGACTCTGCGTGCATGTGAACTTGGGGATTCTTTGGGCCCAGGCTCCTGGGTGGTTGGTGTCAAGGGTGTTGGGAAGGGTCTCTGAATGCACGTTTGGACCCAGAGTCCTGGTGATCCTGTCCCTGGAGCCTGTAACTCCGGGTGCCAGCCAGTGGCTCCCAGCCTGAGGTGCTCAGAGCAGGACGAAGCCTGAGCGGGTCTCCTCCCTGCAGACGTCCTGCCTGCGGGGCCGAAGGTGACCCTGGACTTCTCTGGACCGAGTCCCTTCCCTCTGCTCAAGTTCTGCCAAGCCCCTGGTGGTTCTGGTGCACGCCGGTGGTCCCGGGGTTCTGAACAGGTGGGCACAGGCAGCCACATGGAGGAGCGCTCTGCAGGGAGACAACGGAGGCAGGTGAGGAGGGGCTTCACGGACCCCCAGCTTTCCGTCTGTCGCTGGTATAGCCTCTGGGCTCCCTCTGCCCAGCTGGCCCACTCTTCTTATACCCAGGCATAGACTGTGGCCTATAGCACTGCCCCATGCCATGTGGTCCCCACCCCATACGCCCCCACCCCAGGCTCAGCATCAGGTCCTGGCCAGCATCTCCCCAGTGGCCTCTGCACTTGCCTCCAGCCCCACCACACCCAACCTTCCTTGCCTCTCTCGGGAAGCCCAGGCTTCTCTCCACGGTGGTTCTGGCCGACACCTGCTCATCCTTGAACACTCAGCTGGCATCACCCCCAGAAAGCCTCCCTGAGTGCACGTGGGGGGATGGGTGTCCTGCTCAGGGACTGTCCACTGTCACTGGACTGTGCGCCCGCTGTGTGACCCTCCCTCCTGCCCGGCCCAGCTCAGTGCCTAGGGGGTCAACAGTGCTGTGGCCGGAATGAGCCTCCCGCACTGTGGTCGAAGCGCCCCCTCCCTGCAGTGATCCTGGGGCAAAGACTTCAGAGCCTGGAGGAGTGCAATGCTCATGGGATGCTGAGGACCAGTGCCCTCTGCCCGCACACCAGGCCCCACGGGCACCTCTGCCACTAGGCCAGCTTTCTAGTCCAGCCTTCCAGCTGCCCCCTTCGGCCCCTGGCACACGGGTCCCTCAGCACATGGAAGCTTTCAGTGCACGTGTGTGCCCGCGCCCGCTGCCTCCCTGGCACCAGTGCAGACCATGGGCCAGCTCCGTGTTAGGACATGATGCTATTAACAGGATTCACCACTCCAGCCACGTCAGGTGGCCCCACCTCTGGTGTGGACACTGGAGAACCGGGTTGCAGAGGGTCCTGGTGTTCTGGGAGGCTGGTGAGCGCTGACTTTTCGTGCCTGCGGTGCCTGCCCTGGGAGAGCCGTGCCTCCATGGGGAGAAGACGCAGACAGAGAAGCCTCCTTGGACGGAGGGCACGCGCTTTATAAGCGGCGTTACTGCAGGCACTTCGGAAGCCAAAGCTGATGTAAACCTCTCATGGTTTTTTAAAAAATTTATTATTTTAAACCCATTAGCCAACTATGATGTTGGCTCTTATTTCCAAAAAGACTTATCATAGACAAACTCAAAGAATCCCGAAGAGGTTAGGCAGGCGGCACTGCCTAACGGGTTAAATGCTGTTAGCTAACATCGCTCCCACAGCCTCCTTTCACTCTCCTCTGTAATTGCGTCTCATCGACACTTTTTCCAGTGTGTGTTGGTCACGGCGTCCTGCTCTGCACGCCGGTGGCAGAAGCACCAGGGAGGCCCCTTCAAGAAAGCGGGAGGTCCTGCCGCTCTTTCATCAGGGCAGATCCATCACCGAGGGTTTCCGATTTCTCTGGCGGGGCGGGTGGGGCTGAAGTCAGGCTCATTTCCGGGGCTGGCCTGGGCTCCGGGTGCGGCGGATGTTGCCAGCGTGTCCTTGTCTCTGAGGCTGGAGCCTGACTTTCTCCAGGTGCCTCCGCAACAGCCCTGAGCCGGGTCTCTTTATCCTGGGTCCCCTGCAGGACCTGCCCTTCCCGTAACCACCGCAGCTCCCCTTGGCCCCAGCCTGCTGCCCCAAGGCTAGGTGTCCTGGGCAGGGAGACAGTGTACCTCAGCTGTGCTCCTGAGACTGGAGATGCTCCAGGTCTTTCCTGGCTCCCCTGCCCGCCAGGAGAGCAGCTCTGACCTGCCCCACTGTAAATCCCGATGGCACCACACTGTCGCGTTTACCCCATCACCGCTTAGATAATCCTTGCAGGCTGCCTCCCCCAGGTACCCCGACACCCAGCTTCACGTGGTTCACTCGTGGGGCTCCCTGTCCCCTGGGCACGCACCCTGACCCTGCTAAAGCCCGTGCCTGCTACACATCATGGTGCCCCCGGCGCTTCCGACCTGCGGCATTTCCCGGGGCTCTCGTCCCGCGGGTTTTCAGGTGTTTTCACTCACGCGTCTGTGCACGTGGGGACAGAAGACCAGGACAAAGACTGAGGGCCCTCCTGCCCCAGGGCCTGGAGTCCCCACTCCAGAGGTGGTCTCTTTCCATGACTGCTACTTCTCAATTCTGTGATTTTGTTGGTTAGCTCTTCCATTGGAACTAGACTGTTGATATTTTATTTCTTGGTCTATTTTAGAAAGTGGCTATTCACATCAAATGGAAGGTGAAGAATTTTATTAGCTGCATAATGGAAAAGTGATGCTTTGCTGACTAACCAACCAGTCCGTGTAGTGGCGTACAAGAATGACCACTTGTTTAACTCACGATATTGTAGGTCAGTCATTTGGACTAGGTCCAGGCAGCTTGTCCTTCCGCTGGTACAACATTCTTAAAATTTTTGTGAGTTTTCAGATTCCACAAAAGCTACACCCACATGTCTTGTTGAGAGAGACCTGCCAATAATTGTAGGGTTAGGCTTCTAACCCTATAATTGGATTGCACCAATCCTATATAGGATTGCACATTTCAGGTTTCCTGGAAGCCTCTTTATCTAGCTGCGAGGCACCATCCTGGGCTTCTTCAGTGGCTCAAGGGTAAAGAATCTGCCTGCAAGGTAGGGGGCTTGCAGAAGAGGCTTAGAGCCCCGGGTCAGGAAGGTATCTGGAGCAGGAAATGGCAACCCACTCCAGTATTCTTACCTGGAAAATCCCATGGACAGAGGGGCCCGGCGGGCTACAGTCCATGGGGTTGTAAACAAGTTGGCCGCAGCTGAGTGAGTAAACACAAGAACTAGGCACACACACCCCCCAGATGGTTCAGAAGTCTAACTGCCAAAGTGCTTCACAGTAACTTCTTTCATTTGGTTTTGGTGGAGGTTCCACTTCACTGTGAGGCTGACTTACCAGCTGGGGGCCTGGAAGTGAGAAGCGGTTTGCTTTTGCAGCTCAGCCAGCCTCGCTCCCTCTCAGTCCCACCTGCAGACCGCACAGCTCTCCCCTCAGCTTGTCTTGCTCTTCTCACATCTCCAGCAGACAAGGGGCTGATTGACAGTTGCAGCCTTTTGCCTGGAAATCATCCTCCGAGGCCAGTGACTCGGGTCGCCGAGTGTATTTTCCATCTTCCGAGTGACCGAAGGCCATGGCCTTGCTGATTGTTTCGATGCTATCTAACAGGCTCCAGCATCCACTTTCCAACCAGGCCTGACGGAAGTGCCACGCTTTCATGTTTTTGCTTTGGAGCCTCTTTCTGTACTGCTTTCTGTAACAGCCACCTGCCACTACATAACCCACCACCCCAACACTTAGTGACTGGAAGCAACTACCGTTTGTCCAGCTTGCGGTGCCCTGGGTCTGCAGCTGGGCCCGTGCTCAGCTGGGTGACTCTTCCGTTTCTCCCGGCTGTGCCTCGGGCGTCACTGTCAGCTGCCAGTGTGTCCCCTGGTGGCTGACTGAGGGTGGTGTTCCCCACACACCTGTCTGTTGGCTTAAGCAGGGAGGAGGGGGAGGACAGGCCCCGTGCCCCTCCTCCGTGAGGCCGCGTATTCCGCGTGGAGGCTGACCGATGCTAGGGTGGCGGGAGAGGGCAAAGCTCACCCACAGGCAGTTTTCAAGCCTCTGCTAGTGACACACTTGTTCCTGTGCCACTGGGGACGCAGGGCTAGTGGTCAAGGCCAGGGCTGGTGCGGGTGGGTGTCCGAGGGGCTTGGACAGAGGGAGGGATGAGCAAACAGGGGTCCACTGTTTACAGCCACTCCCTTCTCTGAGTCCACACACACTGTCCCACACGATGATGTTTGTATTGTCTTAGGCATTCCAAGCTAGATACTCTTTCAATGAATTACAGGGAAACGAAGCACTCAGACTTGACTAATTCTTCTTCCATAAGATGGCACGTCTCTTCCCTAATGCGACGACTCTCTTTTTTTGTACAACACGGGGGTCTCGGCGTCTCCATCTCCTTGTCGGCCTCCCCAGTGCTAACTGGGCAGCTACACTTTCACACGGTCAATGGCAGTCGCGGCTACATTCCACAGGCACCAGGGAGGTTTTCCACATCATTCACAGACTGGTTCTACAAGGTACTAAGTAAACAGGTGAATGAGTAGATTTTCCGTGTGACGATTCAGTAGATGCTGTTAGGAGAGAGTTCCCCCACGCCACTCAGGACTACATGGCACCCGCAGAGCCAGACAGAGATGCGGGGCCTCTCTAATTGCAGAAAACCATGCCAGATAAAGCGGTGGCTCATGCTGCACCTTTGCTTGATTTCTTCCCATTTCTCTGTTTTTCCCTCTGACGTGCTGCCAGGATCTTTCTCAGACTCCTCACTATACTTTTCCCTTCCATTCCGCTTCTTTCTCCCGGAAGCGCCCCCATCCTCAGAGCCTCTGTCTTTCTGATTCACTTCCTCCCAGTGGCTCCCTCCAGGCTGGGATGCTGGAGCTCCGTGTCGCCGCGCCGCTGGCCCTGAGCCACTGTCTCTTGAATTTAGAGTCTTCCCTGCTCTCCTCGTCCGTGGCCATACTTTACTGGAGAACATCCTGAAATTATGTCCCAATACAAAATGCTTCAGGTGTCTTTGATGCTTAAAATTCTCATTTGCCTTCAAACTTGACTGATAGGTTGTTATGTGAAGTCACATTTGCTTGGATTGTTTTTCCCTCAAAATTTTGAAGACGCTGCTGTAACATCACCTAAAATCTAAACTCTCGGAGGGAAAGGCACAGTCCAGTTGGTGTTACTTTATGGGTGTGTTGTCTTTTCTTTGTGGAAAGATACTACGGAGCTAGCATCACATTTATCTCTGACGTGCAGTAAATCTCTAATTTTAAAAACATTATGTTTTAAAAATGTTAATTTTGTGGAAAATTCTATCATCTTTTTCAATACAAAGATTCATGCTCTTCTTTACCTCTGGGAAGTTCTCTTTGGTTTATACAAACAAATACATGTGCTTTCAATGTATATTAAATGTTATATCTTCATGCTATATTTCTAGCTTATATATTATACAGAGTACACCATGGCCTTCCCTGGTGGCTCAGATGGTAAAGAATCTGCCTGCAATGCAGGACACCTGGGTTTGATCCCTGGGTCAGGAAGATTTCCCTGGAGAAGGGAATGGCTACCCACTCCAGTACTCTTGCCTGGAGAATTCCACGGTCAGAGGAGCCTGGCAGGCTATACAGTCCATGGGGTCGCAAAAAGGCGGACACGACTGAGTGAATTTCATTCACTCACTTTCAGTATAACATAGTACCCTGCATAATACATGGTGTGGTGACGGCGTTTAGTTGCTAAGTTGTGTCATGGACTATATAGCCCACTAGGCTCCTCTGTCCATAGGATTTTCCAGGCATGAATAGTGGAGTGGGTTGTCATTTCCTTCTCCAGGGAATCTTCCCAACCCAGGGAAGGAACCCATGTCTCCTGCTTGGTGGGTGGATTCTTTACCACTAAGCCACCTGGAAAGCCAGCATAACACACAGTGAATATAAGCGGACGTCACATGCAGTGTGACGGGAACGGTCCGCCCCATGTGGTCTCCCCCTGCGTGCTTCGCTTCTGAGCCTGTCACTGCTCTGCCAGGCTGTCCCTCCAGTCTTCTTCTCTCCCAGGTTTTCTGCTTCCTTGACCTCTTTCCACATTTTGGGAGACTTTCTCATCTTTCTTTTCCAAGTCTATGGATTTTTTAAAACCTCTGTCTGCACATCAGAGCATGCTTTTGCATCCTCTGGGCACGTCTTCCTGCCCCGTTGGCCCACGCAGCATCTTCCCCACCCTCCTTGGACGTGATCACGCGTCCTGCCTCGCTGTCAGCTCAGCTCAGCTCCCCGCCTCATCCTCCCTGAGCATCCTAGTCCATCTTTTCCTTGCTGCCGGCTCGCCACGTGTCCCCCTCTCGCCCCACTACTCTTTCCCAGTTGAGGCTGCAGGTCTCGTCTGTGCTGGAGCAGCCGTGGCCGGAGCCTCTCCAGTCTCAGCCACAGGACCCGACGCCACAGCTCCTCCCTGGGGCCTCCAGGCTGCCCCTGCCCCTCACCTCCCTGAAACCGTGGACTCTCCCTGGTGGAGACCCCAGTCCCCTCCTCTCGTCCCCTCCTCCTCCTGGCGCTTCTGCATCTGCGTCTCGAGGGGTTGGGCAGCAGCACGGCCGCCTTCTCCGTAACCACAAGCGTCAGGCTGTGCGGTCGTCCTTGAGACATTTGATTCACGTCCTCCCACGAGCCTCAGCTCCACCCAGGTGGGGGCTGGGTTTATGTCATTGTCACCTGCCTGCACCTGGCCATGGGAAAGACCTCCATTCATTCGTTCATTCATTCGGCAGATATTCTTCGAGTTCTTACTGCACCCAGTTCAGTTCCTTCAGTTGCTCAGTCATGTCTGACTGTGACCCCATGGGCCGCAGCACACCAGGCTTTCCCATCCATCACCAACTCCTGGAGCTTGCTCAAGCTCACGTCCATCGAGTCGGTGATGCCATCCAACCATCTCATCCTCTGTCAACCCCTTTTCCTCCTGCCTTCAATCTTTCCCAGCATCAGGTCTTTTCCAAAGAGTCAGTTCTTCACATCAGGTGGCCAAAGTATTAGAGTTGCAGCTTCAGCAACAGTGCTTCCAATGAATATTCAGGACTGAGTTCCTGTAGGATGGACTGGTTGTATTTCCTTGCAGTCCAAGGGACTCTCAAGAGTCTTCTCCAACACCACAGTTCAAAAGCATCAATTCTTCAGTGCTCAGCTTTCTTCACAGTCCAACTCTCACATCCATACATGCCTACTGGAAAAACCATAGCTTTGACTAGACAGACCTTTGTTGGCAAAGTAATGTCTCTGCTTTTTAATATGTTGTCTAGGTTGGACATAGCTTTTCTTCCAAGGAGCAAGGCTGCAATCACCATCTGCGTTGATTTTGGAGCCCCCAAAAATAAAGTCTCTCACTGTTTCCATTGTTTCCCCATCTGTTTGTCATGCAGTGATGGGACCAGATGCCATGATCTTCGTTTTTTGAATGTTGAATTTTAAGCCAACTTTTTTACTCCCTTCTTTCACTTTCATCAAGAGGCTCTTTAGCTCTTCTTCACTTTCTGCCATAAGAGTGGTGTCATCTGCGTATCTCAGGTTATTGATATTTCTCCCGGCAATCTAGATTCCAGCTAGTGCTTCATCAAGCCTGGGATTTTGCATGATGTACTCTGCATAGAAGTTAAATAAGCAGGGTGACAATATACAGCCTTGACGTACTCCTTTTCCTATTTGAAACCAGTCTGTTGTTCCATGTCCAGTTCTAACTGTCACTTCTTGACCTGCATACAGATTCCTCAGGAGGACCATAAGGTGGTCTGGTATTCCCATCTCTAAGAATTTTCCACAGTTTGTTGTGATCCACACGATCTAAGGCTTTGGCATCTTCAATAAAGCAGAAGTAGATGTTTTTCTGGAACTCTCTTGCTTTTTCTATGATCCAATGGATATTGGCAATTTGATCTCTGGTTCCTCTGGAACCAATTTCTAAATCCAGCTTGAAGAACTGGAAGTTCACAGTTCACATACTGTGAAGCCTGGCTTGGAGAATTTTGAGCATTACTTGCATAAAAGTGAAAGTGAAGTCGCTCAGTCGTGTCTCATTCTTTGAGACCCCATGGACTGTAACTTACCACGCTCCTCTGTCCATGGGATTTTCCAGGCAATAGTACTGGAGTGGATTGCCATTTCTCTCTCCAGGGGACCTTCCCAACCCAGAGATCGAACCCGGGTCTCCTGTATTGTAGACAGATGCTTTACCGTCTGAGCCACCAGGGAAGTCCTGTCATTACTTGCAGAAGGAAATGGCAACCCACTCCAGTATTCTTGCCTGGAAAATCCCATGGATGGAGGAACCTGGTAGGCTACAGTCCATGGGGTCGCAAAGAGTCGGACACGACTGAGCGACTTCACTTCACTTCACTTCACTTTGCTAGCATGTGAGATGAATACAATTGTGTGGTAGTTTGAGTATTCTTTGGCATTGCCTTTCTTTGGGATTGGAATAAAAACTGATATTTTCCAGTCCTGTGGCCACTGCTGAGTTTTCCAAATTTGCTGGCATATTGTGTAAGAATTTGAAATAGCTTAGCTGGGATTCCATCACCTCCACTAGCTTTGTTCATAGTGATGCTTCCTAAGGCCCTCTTGACTTCACATTCCAGGATGTCTGGCTCTAGGTGAGTGATCATACCATTGTGGTTATTTGGGTCATTAAGATCTTTTTTGTATAGTTCTTCTGTGTGTTCTTGCCACCTCTTCTTAATATCTTCTGCTTCTATTAGGTCCATACCATTTCTGTCCTTTATCGAGCCCATCTTTGCGTGAAATGTTCCCTTGGCATCTCTAATTTTCTTGAAGAGATCTCTAGCCTTTCCCATTCTATTGTTTCCTCTGTTTCTTTGCATTGATCGCTGAGGAAGGCTTCCTTGTCTCTCCTTCCTATTCTTTGGAACTCTGCATTCAAATGGGTGTATCTCTCCTTTCCTCCCTTGCCTTTAGCGTCTCTTTTCTCAGCTTTTCGTAAGGCTTCCTCAGAGAGCTATTTTGTCTTTTTGCATTTCTTTTTCTTGCAGATGGTCTTGATCCCTGCCTCCTGTACAGTGTCACACCTCCGTCCATAGTTCTTCAGGCACTCTGTCTATCAGCTCTAATCCCTTGAATCTATTTCTCACTTGCACTGTATAATTATAAAGGATTTGATTTAGGTCATACCTGAATGGTCTAGTGGTTTTCCCTACTTTCTTCAATATAAGTCTGAATTTGGCAATAAGGAGTTCATGATCTGAGCCACAGTCAGCTGCCGGTCTTGTTTTTGCTGACTGTTCAGAGTTTCTCCATCTTTGGCTGGAAACATAATCAATCTGATTTTGGTATTGACCATCTGGTGATGTCCATGTTGTAGAGTCTTCTTCTGTGTTGTTGGAAGAGGGTGTTTGCTATGACCAGTGCATTCTTTTGGCAAAACTCTGTTAGCCTTTTCCCTGTTTCATTTTGTACTCATAGACTAAATTTTCCTGTTACTACAAATATTTCTTGACTTCCTATTTTTTCACAACAGTCCCCTATAATGAAAAAGACATCTTTTTTGGGGTGTTGGTTCTAGAAGGTCTTGGAGGTCTTCATAGAACCATTCAACTTCAGCTTCTTCAGCATTACAAGTTGGGGCATAGACTTGGATTACTGTGATATTGAATGGTTTGCCTTGGAAACGAATAGAGCTAATTCTTTCATTTTTGAGACTGCATCCAAGTACTGCATTTCAGACTCTTTTGTTGACTATGAGGGCTACTCCATTTCTTCTAAAGGATTCTTGCCCACAGTAGTAGATATAATGGTCATCTGAGTTAAATTCACCCATCCCTGTCCATTTTAGTTCATTGATTCCTAAAATGTCTATGTTCAGTCTTGCCATCTCCTGTTTGACTACTTCCAATTTGCCTTGATTTGGGGACCTAACATTCCAGGTTCTTATGCAATATTGCTCTTTACAGCACTGGACTTTACTTCCATCACCAGTCACATCCACAACTGGGGATTGTTTTTGCTTTGGCTCCGTCTCTTCATTCTTTCTGGAGTTATTTCTCCACTGATTTCCAGTAGCATATTGGGCACCTTTCGACCTGGGGAGTTCATCTTTCAGTGTCCTATCTTTCTGCCTTTTCATACTGTTCATGGGGTTCTGAAGGCAAGAATGCTGAAGTGGTTTGCCATTCCCTTCTCCAGTGGACCATGTTTTGTCAAAGCTCTCCACCAAGACCCGTCCATCTTTGGTGGCCCTACACGGCATGGCTCATAGTTTCATTGAGTTAGAAAAGGCTGTGGTCCATGTTTTCAGCTTGGTTAGTTTTCTGTGATTGTGGTTTTCATTCTGTCTACCCTCTGAGGGCTAAGGATAAGAGTGATGGAAGCTTCCTGAGGGAGAGACTGACTGTGGGGGAAACTGGATCTTGTTCTGATGGGCAGGACCATGCTCAGTAAGTCTTTAATCCAGTTTTCTGTTGGTGGGCGGAGCTGTTTTCCCTCTCTGTTTTTTGACCTGAGACCAAAGTATGGTGGAGGTGATGAAGATAAGGTGACCTCCTTCAAAAGGTCCTGTGGGTGCAGTGCCCCCGGACCTGCAGCAGGCCACCGCTGACCCACGCCTCTGCCAGAGACTCCTGGACACTCACAGGCAAGTCTGGGTCTGTACCCAGGGATGATGTCAATGCATGAGGTTGTTTGCAAAAACTCTTCTCAGGAAGCTTCCGGGTTAGGAAGAGGAGGTGGAGAGAAAACAATAAACCAGCCCCTCAATGTGTTTAGTAAATGAATGAAGGGGGACCATGCGGTGGTGGGGGGACATTCCTAGCTCCTGTGCAGATGACAAAGAGGCCCTGCAGCCAGAGGGTGGATGCAGGTGGGGGCCACGTGACAAGCACCTGCCCCCACCCCGGCTCCCTGCATGTTCTGAGTCAGAACTGGCATGGCAGGGGACTGTGTCCTCCACCCAAACAAGGCCACGTCTCTGCACAGAATTGAAGTCAACACGGAGGAGAGTAACGTGGTGCTGCTGGGCTCCTTGGGGGACCATGTTCTGAGGTTGAGGGTCACCTCCCATCACAGGGACTGACAGCAGGAGTAGTGCGGGGGAAGGACCCTTTCCCCGCCCCAGGGTCCCATTTCCTGACCCCACGTGGCCTCTGTGCAACAGGCTGGCATGGCCGGTCTCTGTGTTCAGGACACTTTATAACCGCCCCCGCTAACTTTGTAGGGACCCTGCAGGGTCCCTGCAGATTAGGACATGGCCGCAACCCTGTTTAGGCAGGCTCCTGGGAGAAAGTCAAGCGACAGAATTTCCGCAGCGCAGGAGGCAATTTTCGCCGGTGTGCACGGCGTCGAGGGCTTCGGGGTCAACCCCATAAAGAGCCCTGTGCTCCCGCTGCTCTGCTGACCTCTCATTACTCTGGCTCAGCAGCTGGGCTCTGAGCAGTGGGGGCATCTGGCAGTCTCTGCAAACATAAATTGTTGACTGCGGTGTTTGGGAAAGATGTCTGATTATTAACAAAGTTGTTTCCACTGTTTGACCACTTGTCAAAATCTGCAAAAGCTTTCTTTCGAGGTAATAAACAAACAGATAAGAAGGGAACATGTTCTTTGCTCGACGTGGCTCTACTTTGGGGAGATAAGACGTGTGTTGACATTTAATTCGCGTTTTTCTTCTGGCTGCCCGTATGTGTCTTCTGTGGCTGTCCCTCGGCCTGTCTGCCTATCTCTGGTGTCTGTATCAGCAAACAATTCAGGGATGGTTATTTATTTTTCATGTCTGATATAGGCTGCATTCCAGTGAAGGTGTGGGACTGTGTTTCAGTAGAGGGACTGCAGACATGGCTTGTGTCTCTGGGGAGAGTGTGAGTGTGTCCCTGCTCCGCTCTGAGGTGCATTGTGCTCTAGCCGTGGGTTCCCCCATGGACTGCCCTTTGGGCAGAGGGAGGGGCACTTGCTCCTCGGGGCCTTTGCTTTTGTGTTCTCAGAGCCCATGTGTGTGGTGGGCAAGGGCACCCGGGGCTCCAGGCACATGTGCTGGTGTGCGGTGTTGGCCAGGGATGCCCTCGTGACCAGGAAAGACAGCTAACCCCCTGAGCCACCGCCCCAGGGTGCAGTGTTTATGGGAAGAGGGGCTCTGGGCCTGCAGTGCTGGACCCAGGCTGAAGCCAGCCTTCCAGCCTTTCTGCTCAGCCTTCATGATGGTGAGAGGACTGGGCCATCTGGGGCCTGTTTCCAGCCCAAGGCCCCAGCTTTTCTGGAGCAGCCTCCATCAGACTCCCGGGCGTGAGCTTCTGGTCCAGCTCTGGTTCTCCCTGCTCGAGCCGATGCTGCAGCTGTTAAGTGCAGCATTTCCTGTTTCCCATGGAGTCTTGGGACCCTCGAGCCAGCAGCAGTGATCAACACAGCGCAAGGCTTGGCGTGCACACGTGTGCAGCTCCCGGGAAGCCTCTCTCTGGATGCGGCTCCTTCCCAGTGTTTCCTGGGGGCCCTGCTCACTGGCCTTGCCTTCCCATCCCCAGCAGTGATGCCGCCCTGTTGGTGAGTTTCTGCACGTGCTGGATTTGGGCGGTGTTGGAGGAGGGCCCACTTTGCCACAGAGCACTGACTTGCTCCATTAGACTTTCTTTTGGGATGAAAGCTTGTACCTTTTGCAGAAATGTTTCAAAATATCAGATCCAGGGAGCAACCAGTTCAAGCTGGACTGAAAGTGGAACTGCATACCCAGGTCCCAATGTGGGGTGGCTGGACTGAGGGGCAAGTCTGACCCAGGCCCAGGTTGGGGTGGCTGCCGTGGCAAGGCTGGAAGGATGGGCAGGATGGGCAGATTCTAATGTCACTAATGGTTCCGTGATTTTCCAAAACACAAAGATGTATTTTGATGAAGATAAACTCATATATTTCACCACTCTTGAGTTAGGAATGCTCTGAAATAGGACTTCAGGGGTGGGGGCGCGGTACCTAATACTCTGAATCGAAAATGGATAAAGTACGCAATCAAAGAACACATGAATATAAGCAAATACAGCTCAGTTCTCACTAATGTGATGAAAGGGCCCTGGGACGTGCAAACCACTAGTGTCACTGGGTGCAGCCGCGTCCCACCTGCAGGAGAACATGGAGGAGAGAAGAGACTGGGCCGGTGCAACCGTGGGGTTGACGTTCTTCTGCTGCGCTGACCCCTTGACCCGCTGCTCAAGCAAAGAGCGTGGGCAGCTCCCCAGTCACTGCGGGCGTGAGCAAAGGTCTGGCCATTAGGGATCCACCACGCTCTCCAGACCGAAGTCTGTGGACGTTGGCTTGTTTCCATGTCTCAGAGTAAACTGTGAAACTGCCCGACGCGCTGTCTGTGCTGGGAGCCCCACAGTCTCCACTCGAATGTGGGCTCAGCTTTCAATCCTCTGTTCATCCAGCAGAGATTTGTTTACTGCCCATCTGCCTCAAGTCAGTACAGAGGACGTGGAGTTCAGTGGTGTGGCCCCCGGCCTTGCCAAGAACAGTTCTGCCAGTGACAACCAGCGCCCACCACCACAAACCAGCAGAAGCCCCCGCGTCAGGTACACCTGGGAGATGTGACTACTTCTATCAGAAAACATCACAGCCTCCCAAAGTACTCTGGGGGATGGTGGGATTTCATGTGTGTACCTCAGACGCTCTGTCTGCACTTTCACTTCAGCGGGTATAATGCAACTAGATATTAAGTTAGTGGGTGCATTAAGTCATCTTCCTTTATTTATTCATTCGCTCACATCAATAACTGCTCATGAAGCACCTCTCTGCACTGTTTCTGGTGTCTAGAAGAGGGTCAGGAAGATCCCTTGGGAAAGGAGATGGCAGCCCACTCCAGTATGCTTACTTGGAAAATTCTAAGGACAGAGGATCCTGGCAGACTACAGTCCATGGGGTCACAAGAGCTGGACATGACTTAGTGACTAAACCACCACCAAACCTTGAGAAACAAAATAAAAACTCGAGAGATGTAACCGCAGCTGCCACTGCTGCTAAGTCACTTCAGTTGCGTCCGACTCTGTGTGACCCCATAGACAGCAGCCTGCCAGGCTCCCCCGTCCCTGGGACTCTCCAGGCAAGAACACTGGAGTGGGTTGCCATGTCCTTCTCCAATGCATGAAAGGGAAAAGTGAAAGTGAAATTGCTCAGTCGTGTCCGACTAGTAGCGACCCCATGGACTGCAGTCCACCAGGCGTCCCCCACGGAATTTTCCAGACAAGAGTACTGGAGTGGGTTGCCATTGCCGTCTCTGTAACCACAGCGGGTGAGGCAAACAACAAAAGATAAGGTGTGATGGGGGTTACCTGGGACGTTGGAAAGTGACACCTTTACAGAAACCAAGCTGGCAGATGAGAAGAAATGCAGGTGCAGAGGGCCTATCGCAGTGAAATGGGGGCAGGTGGGCTTCCTGAAGAGGGGGCCTTTTGGGCAAAGCTGGAAGGAGGTGAGGGGTTCAGCTGTGTGACTCTCTGGGGGAAGACCATTCCAGCAGAGGGGACAGCCACAGGGAGACCTGAGTCAGGAGTGAGTCTGATGCACTCAAGGACCACCAAGGAGGCTAAGAGAAGTGTGGTGGGAGATGGGGATGGGCGGATGGCAGGGAGCTGGGACACAGAGGAGTTTTGATATTTTTAGTGAATTCAGACTTGCACTGTTCCCTGCACAATGGGCCAATAAATCGAGAGGCATTTGTTCCAAGAGCTGGCAGACGGAGAAGATAATGGACTAATGTCCCTGTGAGCCATGCTCCCCAAGTGAGAATTCAGGCTTCTTTTATACTAAAGGAGGAGCGGGTGTGGTTGGCTGTTGTAAATTTCTTGGTGTTGGAATCCCTTGTTCTTGCAGCTCTTCAGGAAGGTCGGGTCACGATGTTCCTGTAAAGCCTCAACAAGACACATGTTATTCTCTGTTCAGCAACTTCTTACCTCTATTAATGGGGAGTGTTCCTCCTTTAAGAGGCGGAGCCTTGAGAACAAACATTTCAGGCTGTCGGCAATGCTCTTAACTTGCAGCAAAAGGGACAGAACGCAAAGGTTAAAGGAAAAGAAACAGATCCAGTCTGCAGCCAGGTTTGCTCTTCCTGTTACGTGTCCAAGGCTTCCCACGTGGCCCAGGGGTTAGGAATCTGCCAGCCAGTGCGGGAGATGCAGGTCCAACTCCCGGGTTAGGAAGATCCCCTGGAGAGGGAAACAGCAACCCGCTCCCATGTTCATGCCTGGAAACTGCTATGGACAGCGGAGCCTGGCGGGCTATAGTCCATGGAGTTCCAAAGAGCTGGACGTGACTGAGCCTGCACATACACGCTGTGTTTTCGAGACTGGCTTTTACTGCAAGTGAAGGTGCCTCTGCCGGGCGGGACAAAGGCCTGACACCACACTTCACAGCTAGGAAGTGGCACTCTGGCTCCTGAGAGCAGACAGTGCGGGGCAAAGGGCAAGGCCCAGGTGCACCTGGTCACACGTCTTAGATCAGTGCACCGCCCGCTCACACCACACTGTGATCCATGGAAAACAGGAGGGGCAGCCGGAGGCTCTGCCTGAACCAAGCTGCAGGCTCCTAGAGGCGCTTTCACTCATCTGCTCTAGCGTCTTTCTTCTCGGAGTCTGGGCTCCTGGTGGATTCTCCTCACAGACACGGTTGCTTCTATGCAGTGTCCTTATCCTGGGTCATCCACCGCTGGGATCCGATGCAGGGAGAGGGCTGATTAAAAGATTCACAGCTCTTCCACCCAGTGGGGGTGGCCGTGATTGAATAGATGTCACGTTTAAGCTACAAACACGCTGAAAGCTCTGCTGCTGTGATAGGGGGATGCAAACGTCTCCTTCAGAGCTGCTCCCGGGGTCAGCAGCTAACCCCTGATCCCCGTCAGTCCTGTCTACGGGCCAGGAAGCCCTTGTCCCCTCCAAACTTCCACATTAGAGCTTGTAATGATTTTGCTCCATAGGCTTCATATTTCATTCCACAATTTCAGCAATTTGGTGTGCTTAACAGCTAGTGATAAATTGCAAAAGTATTATTTATCATTGCAGTCATTCAAGAAATTGCATTAGTGAAATTAGCTTATTTTACTATGAAATCTATTTCCAACAGTGAACTTGCAAGGTACATTGGATCTTTGGGATTCAGTGGATTAGGATTGATTGGAGCAGGAAATAATCAAAATAAAAATACCTGATGATCTGCTTCCAAGAATTTTTAAAGAATTAAATAATCTTGTATAAGTTTAATAGGAAGTACAGATTCTTTTTTTTTACTGCAATATATATGTATTTGATAGTTTCACATTTTATGTTTTAATGTACTATTAAAAATGGATGTAAATGACATAGAAAAATAGTGCTAACTGGGGAAAACATCTGGAGAGAAAAGAATTTAGTGAAGTGTAGAAATGAGAGAGAGAAGTCACAAAAAGCCAGAAAAACTTGAATGCTTAATCTAAATTTTGTATGTACATGCACTGTGGTAAAGAACCCGCCTGCCAACGCAAGAGATGTAAGAGACGAGGGTTCCATCCCTGAGTCGGGACGATCCCCTGGAGGAGGAAGTGGCAACCCACTCCAGTATTCTTGCCTGGAAAGTCCCATGGACAGAGGAGCCTGGCAGGCTACATTCCACAGGGTCGCAAAGAGTTGGACACAGCTGAAGTGATTTAGCACTCAACATAAATAGTATCTCTTATTGATAAAAAAAATATAGTGTTATGAATACAGGGATCAAAAGTTGAAATGCATAAGTTAATGAAAGTATAGAATAATCAAAATAATACTCAAATAATAAAAAATAATCTAATAATCAAAAAGGGAAAATTTTAACGTGATCTCAGTATTTCATTCACTCTGTGGCTGCTGCCTTCCCTTCTGCGTTGTATTACCTGCTGCAGGAGAGGGTGGTGGGAACAGAGGCTGCTGTCAGCAGAGTAAGGTACCTTCCAGAAAACATTTTGGGAAATTGTATCACTTCCTTAAAAGACATGGGTATCCTGTGACCGACCCTTTCCCTTGGGGGAGTTAGTAGTCTCAGGACATAGGAAATTGACTCTCAGCAGAGCTGTGATTTTTGTAAGTTTTAAATCTGGCAGTAATTTATAACTCCAATGGTTTTCTGTATATATATATATATATATATAATTCTTTGAAATGACTCTTTCATGTAACCTTTTGAAAAAGCTGCCTACCAGTACTGCAGAGTGACCTGAAGTGCCAAGCACACACAGTGCTTTTCAGATGCAGAGACTGGAGGCTGGCGGGGAATTTCATGAAGCCAGCCTCCATCCTCAGACTCCTGTCTTGTGAGCTCGAGGCGGCCACTTGTGTGAGGGAGCTGAGACGGAAGGGTTTCCAGGCACTGTTGATTGAGCAGCTCCCGGCAGACAGCGTTCTGTGCACGTGCTCCTAGAGGAGTCAGCTCTGTTAGAACACAACGGCTCTTCCTTGGCAATTCTCTGCACGCTGAAATTTAAAAGAGAAAGAACAGAACCATTTAAAAACTTTTCTTCACGATTCATCAAGCAAAATGAGCTGTGCCCCAAAGCGCAGGAGACGGACTCAGCTGCCCAGGCTTTCTCAGACCCTCCTCTGGGAGGCGCATGTGTGCCTGTGCGGGCTTTAGGTACTTGAGGTGTATCAGCTAGCTAACCTCCCAGTGATGCTGTGTAACAAATAGCAAAATTCTGGCATTGGGCAGCAGTAAGCATCAGCTGGGCAGCTGCTCAGCAAGTTGAGAGGTTACCTGGCAGTCACAGGACCGGAGGGTCCTAGTAGCATAACAGGTGCTCCCCGTCATGAGGACGCAGATGCGTGAGAGGGAGAAAGCCTGCTGGCACAGGAGCTCAAGCCTGACTTGTTCATTTGCCAACCACGGTTGTATCACCACAGAGAGGGACCCCCAGGGAGCAGCTGGGTGACCTGGTCACCTTCTCCTGTAGGAGAGGCTCAGCGTCACCCACCCTAAAATCAAGGCTGCCTTTCCCAGGCCTGCTGTGGCGTTGTGACTCCGGTGGAGGGCCACCTCCCCTCGGGATGCACACAGTGGCCGAGTCCTCCTGGCCTGGCAGAAGCCAAGCTCCAGATCCGATGGTCACGCCAGCCATGGCCCCTGGACACGGCCATGGACTGGCCACGCCTGCTGACTCTGCTTGCATACTTTCAGTGGCTCCTAGGGTCTGTTTCCTGCACCCCAAGCAGACACAAGTGCTGGATTTTAACCCAGACCATGTCTCCCCGCCGGAATCCCCTCTGTGCTGGCGTGGGGCACACTGTTCCTCTCGGTCCCTGACACTGACCGCCATGTGCCAGTCAGCCTTCTCGGGGCTGCAGGCCAGCCTCTCTCTGTGGCCAGGGAGCCCGGCCCTGAGCTGCTCCGGGGGCCCTCTGAGCTAACCCTGGGGGGGCTGGGAGCGGCTGCCATCCAGCAGGCCTGCTGACGACCAGTCCAGCCTGGGCTCTGTGGCCCGTGGAGCCGAATGGCTTTGCTGAGCCGATAGTCAGTGTGCCCTCCCTCCAGTGGGGACCACCAGTCTCACCACCTGGCAGAATCTTTGTCTCTTTTGCAAAACAGTTGTTTCACTCGGTGCCTCGCCACCTGCTCAAGATTTGCTGCAGGTGAAAACTGCCCAGACTCTGCTTCTTCAGTTGGTTCCCTCTGCGGAGCCATGGTGGGGCTGGTGGCCCGGGAAGAGGTGGGTGGGCAGAAGAGGGGCACAGTGGCCATCAGGGTTGAGGACAAAAGTCACGTGTGCTTGGGAGGTAGTCCAAACACACGGTGCGCATGAAAACGCGTGGTTCCTGTCTGACCTCACTCCCTGGGAACACGGCCGGTCCTCGTGGAAGTGTGGTGGGCAGCCTTCTGGGCTTCCCTATAAACACACACTATGCACACATGTGCCCTCTGTCTCACACATGTCTTTCTGTCGGTACAAAAGCGAGAACCTGGTCTTAGTGTGTTTGGTGTCTGCTGCTCATGGAGGCGGTCAGCCACATTTCTAGTCTCCTGTGATTCCCTTGGGGCTCTAACGAGCAGGTTTGTTACTGTTTATTGCTGTGTTACCTGTTCGTCAGGCGCGTTCGGGAGGGTGGCCCTGGGGGACAGGGGACAGTGAGTGGGTGAGGACATGCTCCTGGGGAGTCTCAGGCCCTGCCAGCTGCAGGCGGGAGCCTGCTGGGCCCCAGCGAGGACCTGAGGTGTCAGGGTGAGCTGGGGTGGGGCCGCGAACGTCCTGCCAGCTGAGCCCCAGATTGGAGTTTTCTCAGGTCAAAGAGAAGGTTCTCAATTCGACTTTGAAGATGCATGCTCAGATGAATACTCCAGGGCCAGACAGACACCACGAGCACAGTTTCCCTTTCCTGTGAAAAAGTGAGGAAAAGGAACATCAATGTTTTAGCGAGTATGACTAGAATCTTTTTGCGATAATCACATTGCCCCTCCTAGGCCGTGTGCTCATGTCTGTGACACACCCATCTATTCAGTCCTAAATGGCCAATTCAGAGACAGTCAGCCTGATGGATTCTCACATGCTGGCCAGGCTGGTTGTTTGGCTGAGCAGAGAGATCTGTTCAGAAAACCACAGGTTATCTGTGATCGCGGACGTGTTGGTCCTTGGTGTCACCATCTCAGGCAGGTCTGGGTCAGGTGCGTGTGGAGGTGGGGCAGGCACCCCCCTGGCCCCAGCCCTGACACTGGGGGCCACAGCCCACCTGGGAGGGGGCATAACCTGAGACTACGGGTGGGGTCAGCTAAGCCCACCTGCGCCCACACCTCTTGACCCCAAGTGCGTTCTGCTTGTTGGTTTCACAGTTCCGAGCCCCACCTGGGAGGATGAGACATGGGGATGGTCTTTCCTAGACCGTTCTGCCTGGGGTACAGAGGTGGGTGCCCCCCAAGGGGACAGGGGCCCCATTTCCATTCCGGGTGGTGACTCCTGGTTGAAGGAAATCTCCCTGCCAGAGACCCGTGGCCACACCCATGGAAAGTTCTGGAAGCAGCCCTTTGAGGCAGTTGACTCTCTCCTGGGGTCTCCAGCCTGGCCGTGGTGAGGAGGCCAAAGGCAGGGGACCACCTGGAGAAGCAGGTGAACCCCCGGGAGGGGAAGGGGCACTTCCTCCCTGCCCGAGCCCTCCTGGGAGCTGACACAGAGGCCAGCAGGGGTACGAACACCCACATTCCGGCCTTTGTTTGGTTTCTGTGCTTTTATTTTGAAGCTGAAAATCGCAATTCCTTCCAAATTTTGCACAAACATTAAAAAACAGCATTTTCTCTGTCCATATGCCCCTAGGCAAAAACAAGATTCCTCTTTGTTCAAAATGAACCGAGTTTTCACTGCCTGGGCTTTTAAACTTATAAACTATAATTATTTTTGATTACATGTATTTACTATGTGGCTAATTTACCTTGAATGCCTTGAAATTGAATTTGCGGATGTATTTTTCTCTTTCACAGCAGCTGTTGCATTGATTATTTCTCACTCCCTCTAGTTGTCTGCTTAATAAGCCCACACTTCAGTTCCTTAGCCGAGGAGCAGAAAACCTGCCCCTTCTGAATGCAGATTTCCGAGCCGTGCGCTTAAGTTTTACGGCCCTGAAGGAAAACTTGAAAGCCCGATCCTTTTCTGCATTCTTCTCTCTTCTTTGAAAGGTGGTCCCCTGTCTGGGACTGACTAGAATTCTGCTGAGTGGAAAAGTATCAGACAAGTTAGCTGCTAAGGGACATTCGTGTTTGGAGTCTAGAGTATGTGATTCTGAGGGGGGTCATTCAGGTCATTTAGTCTCATTGTTGTCATTCAGTTGCTCACTTGTGTCCGACTCTTTGAGACCCGATGGACTGCAGCGCGCCAGGCATCCCTGCCCATCACCAACTCCCAGAGCTCGCTCAAACTCATGTCCATTGAGTTTGTCTCATCAGGATGATCTAAACCCAAGTCATAGATTTTGAATCTGCACAAGTGAGGCTGAGAACACTAATTTTCTCTAACTTTGAGTGTTGTTACACACCCATGGATCATAGCATTACCCACGTGAGGGTTGCTGGGGGGTGTGCAGGGCTGTGCGGTGATGGGGGTCCTTATTCCGGTTTGTTGAAGGAATCTCTTCCCTGGTGGCTCAGATGATAAAGAATCCACCTGCATAATCCCTGGGTCAGGAAGATCCCCTGGAGAAGGGAACTGCAGCCCACCCCAGGATTCTTGCCCTGAGAATCCCAGGGAGAGAGGTGCTTCTGTACAAGCAGCGAGATTTTAGGGTTTCCTTCTGACGTGTTGCTTTGGTTGCCACCATTAAATGGGGAGTAGGTCTTGAAATTAATCGAAAGATGCCCTTGTCTGGAATGAGAACAAATGTGAGTGTCAAGAAGGCTGTACTCTGAACTGGAATCGTTGGAGCCATGATGTGAAGAACACGAGGGAAAAGAGGACAGCCTGTGTTCTCCCTGCGCCGTTCCGACTGTTCCCGTGAGGGTGACGCGGGCTCTCCTGGGTTCTCCCTGCGCCGTTCCGACTGTTCCCGTGAGGGTGACGCGGGCTCTCCTGGGTTCTCCCCACCCCTGTTCCGACTGTTCCCGTGAGGTGACGCGGGCTCTCCTGGGTTCTCCCTGCGCCGTTCCGACTGTTCCCGTGAGGGTGACGCGGGCTCTCCTGGGTTCTCCCCACCCCTGTTCCGACTGTTCCCGTGAGGGTGACGCAGGCTCTCCTGGGTTCTCCCCACCCCTGTTCCGACTGTTCCCGTGAGGGTGACGCGGGCTCTCCTGGGTTCTCCCCACCCCTGTTCCGACTGTTCCCGTGAGGGTGACGCGGGCTCTCCTGGGTTCTCCCCACCCCTCTTCCGACTGTTCCCGTGAGGGTGACACAGGCTGTCCTGGGTTCTCCCCACCCCTGTTCCGACTGTTCCCGTGAGGGTGACGCGGGCTCTCCTGGGTTCTCCCCACCCCCTGTTCCGACTGTTCCCATGAGGGTGACACAGGCTCTCCTGGGTTCTCCCCACCCCTGTTCCGACTGTTCCCGTGAGGTGACGCGGGCTCTCCTGGGTTCTCCCTGCGCCGTTCCGACTGTTCCCGTGAGGGTGATGCGGGCTCTCCTGGGTTCTCCCCACCCCTGTTCCGACTGTTCCCGTGAGGGTGACGCAGGCTCTCCTGGGTTCTCCCCACCCCTGTTCCGACTGTTCCCGTGAGGGTGACGCGGGCTCTCCTGGGTTCTCCCCACCCCTGTTCCGACTGTTCCCGTGAGGGTGACGCGGGCTCTCCTGGGTTCTCCCTGCGCCGTTCCGACTGTTCCCGTGAGGGTGACACAGGCTCTCCTGGGTTCTCCCCACCCCTGTTCCGACTGTTCCCGTGAGGGTGACGCGGGCTCTCCTGGGTTCTCCCCACCCCTGTTCCGACTGTTCCCGTGAGGGTGACGCGGGCTCTCCTGGGTTCTCCCCACCCCTGTTCCGACTGTTCCCGTGAGGGTGACGCGGGCTCTCCTGGGTTCTCCCTGTGCCGTTCCGACTGTTCCCGTGAGGGTGACGCGGGCTCTCCTGGGTTCTCCCCACCCCTGTTCCGACTGTTCCCGTGAGGGTGACGCGGGCTCTCCTGGGTTCTCCCCACCCCTGTTCCGACTGTTCCCGTGAGGGTGACGCGGGCTCTCCTGGGTTCTCCCTGCGCCGTTCCGACTGTTCCCGTGAGGGTGACGCGGGCTCTCCTGGGTTCTCCCCACCCCTGTTCCGACTGTTCCCGTGAGGGTGACGCGGGCTCTCCTGGGTTCTCCCCACCCCTGTTCCGACTGTTCCCGTGAGGGTGACGCGGGCTCTCCTGGGTTCTCCCCACCCCTGTTCCGACTGTTCCCGTGAGGGTGACGCGGGCTCTCCTGGGTTCTCCCCACCCCTGTTCCGACTGTTCCCGTGAGGGTGACGCGGGCTCTCCTGGGTTCTCCCCACCCCTGTTCCGACTGTTCCCGTGAGGGTGACGCGGGCTCTCCTGGGTTCTCCCCACCCCTGTTCCGACTGTTCCCGTGAGGGTGACGCGGGCTCTCCTGGGTTCTCCCCACCCCTGTTCCGACTGTTCCCGTGAGGGTGACACAGGCTCTCCTGGGTTCTCCCCACCCCTGTTCCGACTGTTCCCGTGAGGGTGATGCGGGCTCTCCTGGGTTCTCCCCACCCCCTGTTCCGACTGTTCCCGTGAGGGTGACACAGGCTCTCCTGGGTTCTCCCCACCCCTGTTCCGACTGTTCCCGTGAGGGTGACGCGGGCTCTCCTGGGTTCTCCCCACCCCCTGTTCCGACTGTTCCTGTGAGGGTGACACAGGCTCTCCTGGGTTCTCCCCACCCCCTGTTCCGACTGTTCCTGTGAGGGTAGACGTGGGGTCCCCTGTGTTCTCCTCTACCCCTCGTTCCGACTGTTCCTTTGAGGGTAGACGTGGGGTCCCTTGTGTTCTCCCCCTGTTCTGACTGTACCTGTGTGGGTAGATGCGGGGTCTCCCATGTTCTCCCCCATTCTGACTGTTCCTGTGAAGGTGACATGGGGTCTCCTGGGTTCTCCCCACCCCTCGTTCCAACTGTTCCTGTGAGGGTGACGTGGGGTCTCCTGGGTTCTCCCCAACCCTTGTTCCAACTGTTCCTGTGAGGGTGATGTGGGGTCTCCTGGGTTCTCCCCACCCCTCGTTCCAACTGTTCCTGTGAGGGTGACGTGGGGTCTCCTGGGTTCTCCCCAACCCTTGTTCCAACTGTTCCTATGAGGGTGATGTGGGGTCTCCTTGTTCTCCCCACCCCCTGTTCTGACTGTTCCTGTGAGGGTGACGTGGGGTCTCCTGGGTTCTCCCCGCCCCCTGTTCCGACTGTTCCTGTGAGGGTGACGTGGGCTCTCCTGTATTCTCCCCCACCCCTCGTTCCAGCTGTACCTGTGAGGGTAGACACGGGGTCCCCCATGTTCTCCCCCTGTTCTGACTGTACCTGTGAGGATAGATGCGGGGTCTCCTGTGTTCTCATCTCCGTTCTGACTGTACCTGTGACGGTAGACGCGGGGTCTCCCATGTTCTCCCCACCCCCCATTCTGACTGTACCTGTGTGGGTAGACACAGGGTCTCCTGTGTTCTCCCTCATCCCCTGATCTGACTGTACCTGTGTGGGTAGATGCGGGGTCTCCCGTGTTCTCCCCCACCCCCTGTCTGACTGTACCTGTGTGGGTAGATGCAGGGTCTCCTGTGTTCTCCCCCACCCCCTGTCTGACTGTACCTGTGTGGGTAGACGCAGGGTCTCCCGTGTTCTCCCTCACCCCTGATCTGACTGTACCTGTGTGGGTAGATGCAGGGTCTCCTAGGAGCCAGTCCTCTTGACCCTCACTGACGATTCAACCTGAGCAGCGCGGCCAGGCCACCGTCTGGGCTTTGCTGTTGGACCTTCATGTCTGGGGCACGTGGTCCTGCACACAAGCTCCATCCCCCAGTATCAGTTCTGCTGTCCCTGTGGTCTTTGTCCTCAGATAAGATATTAATAATACCAGGCACCTGATATTTAATCAGAAAGTAATAACATTCTGTACCAGGCAGAAGCATGCCTGAGCTCTGGTGTCTGAGGGGAGCACGCTGGAATTCTGGTGCTACCAGCTTGGGTGCTGAGCAGGGGCTGTGCTCCCAGCACCTTTGTGTATCCATCTGTGAAATGGGATCCCAGGTTCCTGCTCGATGACACACTGATGGCTTAATGAACAACAGTGCTTGGTGCAGACAGACTGCAGAGAGGGGTGGGTTAGTGTCATTACAAACCATGTTGCCATCTCTTCAAGTCAGGATTACTGTATCCAGCAGTCGTAAAGCCCGTTCTGCTTATCACTGTCTCTGAATTCCTAAAGCAGAGGTGCCCTGATTAGGGTAGAAACTGTGATTTTATCAAGATTGGAACTTGCCAGATTTGCTTTTTCTGTTTGGTTATTTGCAGAGATTTGCAGTGTTTTCTGACTTTTTACCCGGGAGAGCTGGGAGAGGGACTTGGGCCAGGGAGGCCAGGAGGAAATCCCCGTTTTGTTTCCCGCCTGACGTGGTGCACGGGCGGGCTCCTGGTTTGGGCTGTTCCAGGATGTGGATGACTCCCAGGTTTTGAGGGGAAGGGTGTCTTTCTGTGCCCTCTGAGGATTAGGACCTGGGAGGGCACAGGTAGCAAGCAGGGAGCACCCCATGCCCAAGGTCAGGCCGTCACCCTGCAGGTTGGGGTCCCAGGGGATGGGGTGGCCACACAGTGAAGCAGGGCAAGCCTTCTGCAGAGGGACCCCCGCTGCTTCCCAGAGGATGTGAAGGCCACAGGTGAGCAGCCACGTAGCCTCTCGTCTGGGGTAATGCGTCCCGGAGTCTGCGTGGAGTGTCTGCCTGGGGACATGGTCAGCTGTGGAAAAATGGTGCGTTTTGAATCTGTTTTTAATAGATGGTGATACTACCTATAAGTTTTAGCCTATTTGGAAAAGTTTACGAGTTTATTGCTTGTGGATGCTGAGTGTGTGTTATACACCATTTAGAAATCTCCGGCTTGGGGACTTGGCTGGAAGACCCCTCTTTCTCAGGCTGCCTTCTGCTGTGCAGGGGGGTTTCTGGGGACACTGTTCTTTCTTCCTTGGCAGGGTCTCTCTCTGTGGCCTTCCTTGCCCTCTCCCTGGAGGACTCCTCCCCAGGGCATGCCTTGGAGGTCTCTGCAGAGGATGACATTGAGAGAAGAGCCCCGCGGTTCTGAGTCCTGGTGTTGTCATCTTGGAACTCAGTCTCCTTGCCACCTGTCTCCTCCTTAACCAGCAACAGCTTCTCAGAATAGAAAATGCCTTTGTATGTACACAGTTAGACTAGTGTAACATAAAAGGAGAAACATGGTGAAATTTTTTAATTCACAGAAAGTATGTCCTTTGGGAATCCTTATAAATGCATAGAAATACAAAGTTGGCCTTCCCCGTGCAATCTGCTGCTAAAAAAGAGATGATTTACTTGATAAAATTTTAAGATGCATTCTGCTCAAAATGTCTCTGAAAAGCATAGGTTTGAAAATTCTGAGTGTGTGCTTTCTCGGAAACCAGTTGTTGAATGTTGGAATGATCATTGTTTCCTTGGGCTGAATGCTTTCTAGAGGATTGAGTGGGATGCTGAGTCTCAGTCACAGGGAAAAAACCACGGTCTAATTCACTGTCTTCTTCCTGGGAGACCAGGGACCCCATCCTCACCTGCTACCTGAAGACGGAAGCTGCTGCTCTGCAACTGGGGTGACCTGCCCACCACCCTCAGGTCCTGGAGTCGGTTTTCTGATGTCTGCAGAGAGGAGGCTGCTAGTCAAATGTCCTCTCTGTTCACCCTCTGACCATCCAGGCCCATGGGAACAGCCTCCCTGGTTGGTCCATGCTCGGGCGGTTGATCCAGTCAAATGTCCTCTCTGTTCACCCTCTGACCATCCAGGCCCACGGGAACAGCCTCCCCGGTCGGTCCATGCTCGGCGGTTGATCCAGTCTCGGGCATCAGCCAGTACTGCGGTGCCAGGGTTACCAAGCAACTATTCCGCACTCGCTTCACTGAGTGTTCATTCAGCAAGTATTAAGCACTTACTTAGTGACGTGTACTCTTTATGCGTCGGGCCTCCTGTGGCCTCAGAACAAGCCCAGGGAAAGGCGCTGGTCCTGTCTCCAGTTCACAGATGAAGCCATGGCCCAGGCAGCTTCTGGAGGAACTAACTTCCAGGGGGTGAGTCCCACACTGAGATCCAGGCTGTGCGGGTCCGTGCTCCTGACCCTGAAGCAGAACATGAAGAATGGGCCTGGGAGCCGGGGGTGGAGAGTGGAAAGGATGGGGGCTCCGAGGGGGTCGTTGGCACTGCCGGCTTCTGTTCTGTGTTGTTTGTGTTTTGCCAGCAGCTCAGTGGAGTGAGAACACGACATGTTTCCCAGGTCACAGAGGCAGGGTGGCAGCATCCAGGCAGTGTGTGTGCGTGTGTATGTGTGTGAGGGTGTGTGTGCATGTGTGTGTGTGTGAGTGAGAGTGAGGGTGTATGCATGTGTGTGTGTGCCTACATGGGGTGTGTGTGTGTGTGAGGGTGAGGGTGTGTGTGCGTGTGTGTGAGGGTGTGTGTGTGAGGGTGAGGGTGTGTGGGAGGGTGTGTGGGAGGGTGTGTGAGGGTGAGGGTGTGTGCGTGTGTGTGAGGGTGTGTGGGCATGTGTGTGTGTGTGAGGGTGAGGGTGTGTGCGTGTGTGTGAGGGTGTGTGGGCATGTGTGTGTGTGTGTGTGAGGGTGAGGGTGTGTGCATGTGTGTGTGTGTGCCTACATGGGATGTGTGTGTGTGAGGGTGTGTGAGGGTGTGTGAGTGTGTGTGAGGGTGAGGGTGTGTGCGTGTGTGTGAGGGTGTGTGGGCATGTGTGTGTGTGTGTGAGGGTGAGGGTGTGTGTGCGTGTGTGTGAGGGTGTGTGGGCATGTGTGTGTGTGTGTGAGGGTGAGGGTGTGTGCATGTGTGTGTGTGTGCCTACATGGGATGTGTGTGTGTGAGGGTGTGTGTGTGAGGGTGAGGGTGTGTGCGTGTGTGTGAGGGTGTGTGGGCATGTGTGTGTGTGTGAGGGTGTGTGGGCATATGTGTGTGTGTGTGAGGGTGAGGGTGTGTGCATGTGTATGTGTGTGCCTACATGGGATGTGTGTGTGTGAGGGTGTGTGTGTGTGTGTGTGTGTGAGGGTGTGTCCTGTGCGCTACTCAGCCAGGATCCACCCAGCAGGCAGAGCTCCACCAGGGCTGCGGTTCAGCCTACCCCCCAGGAGGGCCCCAGGGCAGCAGAGGGCGGTCTTTCAGCCACAGCATAAAGGTAACTGTTGTCTTTAATTTTGCCTTCCACTTGTGATGTGGCGCTGTCTTATAGTGACAAGTCTGGTTTAAATTGCTTAGTATGGCATGAATAGGAGATTCCTGACTCCCGGGGCTGTGGCCTTGGGAAGCCATCCGTCAGAGGACTCTTCCCTGGAGGTGCCTGAGGGGTGGGGCTGGCTGGGAAAACCTTCCTGGGAAAAGTGGGGACATGGGCAGGGCAGTGAGGGAGCCACCCCGGGGCCCGAGCGCCACACCCCGTGTTGCTTAGGGTCAGGGGCCACGGCTGCAGGGTGGTCTTGAGCCAAGAGTCCCTCACCCCCCAGCATATATTTTCTGAGCACCCACTCTGTGCCAGGCTCTGAGACCAGGCACAGGCAATCCCTGGGAGACAGCAAAATGTCCAGGCAGCCTGGTGCTGGTGGGGACCACTCAGACCTGAAATCTACCGACCGGCCACCCTGTGTGCTGTCTGTGGGAGGAGGGCTGAGGATGGCCAGGGCCCCCAGAGTGTGGCAAGCGGGAGGGTCAGGGTCTGAGGATGAGCAGGCAGGAGGATTCAGGTTCCAAGGATGGACAGAAGGGAGGAGTCAGGGTCTGAGGATGGGCTGGCGGGAGCAGTCAGGGTCTGAGGATGGATGGGAGGAGTCAGGGTCTGAGGATGGGCTGGCGGGAGCAGTCAGGGTCTGAGGATGAGCAGGCAGGAGGAGTCGGGGTCTGAGGATGGACGGAAGGGAGGAGTCAGGGTCCTAGGGTGGGCGGGACCCCCTCTCTCAGGGACAAGGGCTACCAGGGCAGCAGGGTCTGGTCTCTCCGTAGGTGTTCAGTGAGGCTGTAACTCACCTGGGCCACCAGGAGTGTGCGTGTGTCTGCGGAGGACAGCCTGGTGTCTTAGAAGTGATCTGAGTCCATCTGAGACAGCAGAGCCCCTCCAATAATCCACTTGGCTTTGCCCAAATGTCCCTTTATACTGATGGTCCCCCCAGCCCAGGGGCTCCTGGGGACCCCCCCGCCCCCATATTCCTGATGCCACTCGATCATCTCATTTATAGACTGAAGATAGAATGTTTCTCCAAGAGCTGCTGTGGGGCAGATGGTGTCTCCACGATGCTTGGAGTGGAACTGGCTCTCGGTGTGCGTGTGACGGCAAGGTGGCCGACGGCCCTATGAGAGGCATAGACAAACGGGCTCCAGGTTTCACAGGAGTCATCTGGCAGATTTAAAAGGAGAGTCCCATCGTGACGTGCAGGATGGCTAAGAGATAGACATTCTTGGAATCTACCTGAGAAATTTCACTGACATTTGTAAACCAATGTAAAAAAATAGAAGGAATACAATGGGAGATGCGTGGATTGAATGATAAGCTCTCTTCCCTTGGGTCAAAATTCTTGGAAGCTGTCCTACAGCTCTGTCCCCCCAGGGTTGGGGTGCTTCTCCCCAAAATCCTGTGCTTAGGAGGCAACGCAAGCAGGAGCTTCCCTGTGAATCAGGGTCTCGTTTCCCGACTGTGGGCCTCCTAACCTGAGCCATCAGGGGCGGGGGACACAGTGGGCCCGGTGGCTGGTCGCAGGCTCAGGTGCGTTGCGGGGGGCCGCGCGAGTGCGGGGTCTCTCCCAGGGGGCCGTCTGTGAGCCAGCAGCCCTCACAATCTCTCCGACCTCTCCCTTCCCACCTTGTTTGATGGCAGCTGGTCTTTGTGCTTTTGCGATGGGCTTCCAGACGAGAAGAGGTCCAGGTGATGGGCTGGCTCATTTCTAAACCACTGATGCTTCAACTTCCTACATTCAGTGCACGAAATCAACAGGTTGAAATGGAGAGACAGTTCCAAAAGAGGATTCAAGTCTGGCCAAGTCTGAACTTTCTCGAGTTCTCATATGAGAACTTTGTCAACATGAAGTGTCGTGACAACTCTCAAGCCAGAAACTGCCAGGGTCACTGCAGAAAGAGTGACTGGCAGCTTTAATCCCAGTGTGACAGCAGGCAGCCAACAGGGTGACCGGCTCTTCTCCTGGGTGCTGTAGAAACAGTATCTCTAGCAATTTCATTTCTCTTAGATGTATTGGAAGTCAAAGTGAAAATCCCTCACTCATATCCGGCTCTTTGCAACCCCATGGACTATGCAGTCCGTGGAGGTCTCCAGGCCAGAATACTGGAGTGGGTAGCCTTCTCCTTTTCCAGGGGATCTTCCCAACCCAGAATTCAAACCCAGGTCTCCCACATTGCGGGTGGATTCTTTACCAGCTGAGCCACCAGGGAAGCAATGTATTGGCACTTTCTAATACGGCACTCACAGAACTTCGCGGAGAGATACAACAAGAGGCGTGTATGGTCCAGCAATGCAAGTCAGTGGGCCAGGGAGCACACTCAGGGAGACAGGAAGGCTGAGAGCCAGGAGGGCGACGCACGGAGAAGAGTCTGCTTCTGATTGTCCCAGCATCACGGCCACCGGCTCTGCCTGTGGCTCATGCCCTGGGGATGGGCTGTTTAATCCTTGATTAGGAAGCCAGCACCGCCTGGGGTCAGATCAGAGCTGTCCGCTTTCCTCCTGGCTTCGCCATGTGGCCACCTTCCTGGCTCCCAGGCGCACTAGCGCCCTCCCTGTCCGCGGGAAGGTTACACGCGGGGACGCTCTGCAGGTGGCGGGACACCAGCCAGGCCT
Organism: Budorcas taxicolor; assembly: GCF_023091745.1. Classification (NCBI taxonomy): domain Eukaryota; kingdom Metazoa; phylum Chordata; class Mammalia; order Artiodactyla; family Bovidae; genus Budorcas; species Budorcas taxicolor. The sequence goes on along the minus strand of NC_068932.1, from coordinate 49,471,440 downwards.
GTGTCTCAGATCCAGACCTGCTTCCATCCTGCCCCCTTGCCCCCTCCCCCATCTCCTTTGCCACCAGCCAGGGTCTCTGGACCACAGCGTCTTCCCCTTGCAGCCATGGGCAAAGGCACAAGCCTTCTAGGAGAATGCAAGTGGCACACCTCCCACGGCTGACTCGAGGTTGGCACAAAGTGTGCCTTTTCATAAACGCCGCCAGTAGGTATTGCCCACCACTGTCAGTGGAGCTGGAATCTCCTGCCCTGGGCCGACTGGCGGTTTGTTTTCTTAGGAATGTTTTCTACTGATCTTCATGCCTTTGCTCTCTCAGTTCAGTTCAGTTCACTTCACTTCACTTCAGCTGCTCTGTCGTGTCCAACTCTTTGCGACCCTGTGGACTGCAGCACGCCAGGCCTCCCTGTCCATCACCAACTCCCGGAGTTTACTCAAACTCATGTCCATTGAGTCGGTGATGCCATCCAACCACCTCATCTTCTGTCGTCCCCTTCTCCTCCCGCCTTCAATCTTTCCCAGCATCAGGGTCTTTTCCAATGAGTCAGTTCTTCACATCAGGTGGCCAAAGTATTGGAGTTTCAGCTTCAGCATCAGTCCTTCCAACAAATATTCAGGACTGATTTCCTTTAGGATGGACTGGTTAGATCTCCTTGCAGTCGAAGGGAGTCTGCTCTCTGAGCCCCAGTAAAATAAAAGAGAAGGTGAGAGTCAGAGAAGCCAGCTCTCTGCCTGGAGGAGACTGTTTCCTTCTCTGTGAGCCATGAGAAAGATGTGATAAAACCTACCTCAGAGTTTCCAAAGAGGCTCATGCCCACTCTATCCCAGTGTTCTCAAAGCAAACGCTTGGAAGAGGCAAACTGCTGTCCAGACAAGGCCTTACCCTGTGACAAGGGCAGGCAGCTGCGGTCTGTGATAAGAGGCAGTGCAGAGCCTCCGAAGGCCAAGGCTTGGTGCTGCCCCACGGCGGCGCCTGCGGCCTCCGGGAGCCCCGCTCCGCCCAGTCTTGCGCCTCCCTCGTCCCGCGCCTGACCGCCTCTGACGCTGTGCACCCTTTGGGCTTTGTTTGCACGGTTGGGGTGGGTTTTCTGCTTCTGCTCCTTAATCAAGGGCAGGGGGACGGGGAACTGACTCACTGATGACTGTGGAACTGATCTTATGAAAAATAAAGCCGTTGCCTTCCAGCCCAGCTCTGCCTTCAAGGCTGTTGCCGGCACAGAGCCGGCAGCCTGGCCTCCGCGGTGACCGGAGGTTTGCTCAGCCCCGGGCGTCGCACCAACGGCACACAGCCTCCTCTCTGCGCTTGGCTTGGTCCATCTTCTCCTGGGTCATGCAGGTTTGCTGTGGGAAACGTGTGCACGCCTCTCTACAACTCACTTGGTCCTTTTCTTTGCAGAAGTTCTGGTTTCTGATCTTACCCTGGGCTTTGCGTGGTTGGGACGGTTTTTCTATCTCTGCCTCTTGATCAAGGGCAGAGTGGCCAGGAACTGCCTCACTGCAGAGGTCAGCTTCCCCGGTCCTCAGTGACTTCCTCTGAAGCACTGGGGGGCCCACTTCCTCTCCTCCTCTGCACCCCTCTGTCTGGCCGTAGCCAGCACCCCGCGCCCTCTCAGGGCTGGACCGGTGCCCTCAGACCCTGCATCTCCCTCCCGTGCTCCTCACAGGAGGCCCTCGTCCTGGCCAGGGTCTGCTCTCCCCTTCCCTCCAGGTTACACCCCTTATCTCCTCAGTTAACAGTCTCTGCAGAGCAGAAGGCTTGGCCTTTCACCAATTGTGTTTATTCCATTTCAATCAAACTGGATTGGAATTAACATTTGCATTTATGTGTAAATATACATTGTAAGGTAATTTTCTCTCAGCAGGTAGTATGTTTATCTAGCAGCAACTTAAAAATAATCGTGTCTGATGACCTCTTCATCTCTGGCTCGAGGGGTGATGTGGACCCCACACAGGGATCGTGGGACCACAGATGGCAAAGCCCCTGGGGCGGCTTAGGGCCTGGAGGTCTCCTCACGCCCAGAAATCATTGACGGGCCCACAGCAGCATTGTTTCCAGCCAGCGCTGAGCAGGTCCCATCCCTGTGAGGCAGTGTCACACCCAGGAGGACCCGGGAGGAACTGGGAGTGCGGCCTGGCTGACCCAAACCCCCAAACCTGCTCTGCGTCATCTGGAGAAGCTGACAGACCCAGCTCTGAGCCCTGGCTTCCATGTGAGTGTGCCCCCACTAGGGCTGCTGCCAAAATTCAGGGAGGTTTTTGCCAGGACTCGGGCAGTGCAGGGCACAGAAGGGGCACCCCTGTGCTGTCTTCAGACGGCCTTGGTGTTGGAGTCCTTCCTTAGCTGGACACAGCTCCCCTGCCAACCCCCCACCCCTGAAACTGGTGTCGGGCACTCGTGGAGAGCCGAAGGCAGAGCTGGGCTCTGTGGGGACCCGCGTCTTTGCCCTCCTGACGCTCCACGCTCAGTGAAGATGGGCGATGTGGACCGTGAGCGCGGCCCTGTATGAAACAGCTCCATGCAGGCTCCATCCGAGTCCAGGCTACAGAAACATCCATTTCCTAAAACAGGCCCTAATCTGGGAGCAGGGCTCGCCGCCCCACCCACAGGCAGAGACCCGGGCGAAGGTGCTAGAGACTCGCCCTGGGAGGAGCTCAGGGAGGACAGAGGGGAGCCGTGAGCCTTGCGCCATGGAGGGCTCCCGGAGCACTGGCTGACGGCACCTTGGGCTCAGGGAGGGGTGTCTGAAGACAGAAAGGGGCTCTGGGCTTGAGGAGTTGGCTCTGTGAGGGAAGCTCAGGACCAGCCAAGCTGTGTTGCCTGTGAGCCAGACCCTGGGAACCCCACCTCTCGCTTGGCAGGGCCTTGGAGCCACGTTCAGGGAAGACCACAAAACCTGTCTGTTTCTGCAAAAAAAAAAAAAAAATCTGGGAACACACACCAAAAAAGCCCAGTTCTTCAGTCAACAGGGTCGCTGGGTTTTGTTTTGTTAGTTTTGCATTAAAGCACATCCCCATGGCACCCCACTCCAGTGCTCTTGGCTGGAAAATCCATGGATGGAGGAGCCTGGTGGGCTGCAGTCCATGGAGTCGCCAAGAGTCGGACATGACTGAGCGACTTCGCTTTCACTTTTCACTTTCCTGCATTGGAGAAGGAAATGGCAACCCACTCCAGTGTTCTTGCCTGGAGAATCCCAGGGACGGGGGAGCCTGGCGGGCTGCCTTCTACGGGGTCACACAGAGTCGGACACGACTGACGCGACTTGGTGGCAGCAGCAGCAGCCGTCCTTACACACAGGGAAGCTCTGCTGGGTTTGAGGTTCACAGCATCCTCGATGCAGGACAGACTGATGCCCAGGAGGGCTTCTCAGGACCGAGGGAACTGGTCCTCCTGCTGTGCATCATGGCCTCCCATGGGGCAGATATCCCGTTTTCCTCCCTTTCATCCCCAGAGCACAGCACACCAGCAGCCCTAAGCTTCTGCTGACCTAAGTTCTCACGTTCTTGTGTAAATTGCTCCTTGAATCAGGCATTTGTTCAGCAAACAGAGCAGAGAGCAGAATACAGCGATTGCGTTTGTTCAGGGCTTCCCTGGAGCCAGGTGCCCTTCTAAGTGCTTTCCTTAAGTGAGTTCATCGAAACTTCCCAGCTGCCCTGGTCACGGCTCTGGGGTTTGTCTAGATCTGCAGGAAGGGACCAGATGCAGCCCGGCCAGACAGACAGAGGGGAGCTCAGCCAGAGCCTGACTGAGGCTGCAGAGCTCCTGGAGTCTGAGCTCTTAGCTGCTCTCTGATATTTCACCAGGAATTTGAGGAACAGAATCTTGTGTTATTCCTGTTCACTTGCTCAGTTGTGTTCGACTTTGTGACCCCATGGACTGCAGCATGCCAGGCTTCCCTGTCCATTACCAACTCCCGGAGCTTACTCAAACTCATGTCCATTAGGTCGGTGATGCCATCCAACCATCTTATCCTCTGTCGTCCCCTTCTCCTCCAGCCCTCAATCTTTCCCAGCGTCAGGGTCTTTCCCAATGAGTCAGCTCTTTGCATCTGGTGGCCAAAGGATTGGAGTTCCAGCTTCAGCATCAGTCCTTCCAATGACTATTCAGGACTGATTTCCTTTAGGATGGACTGGTTTGATCTGTGTAAGGGCCTTATGATGTTAGTTCCTCAGCTGTGTCCAACTCTTTGCAACCCCATGGACTCTAGCCCATCAGGCTTCTCTGTCCATGGGATTCTCTAGGCGAGAATACTGGAGTGGGTAGCCATTCCCTTCTCTAGGGGATCTTCCTAGACCCAGGGATCAAACCTGGGTTTCCCACATTGCAGGAAAATTCTTTACTACCTGTCACCAGGGAAGCCCAAATACTTTATAGAATGGGAGCAAATGGCTGGTCCCAGTGGAGAATTATTTTATAACATGAGCCAGAACTCTGATTATATTTGTTGCGGTGTTTGAGTTTCTGTAGAAATGTCCAGATCTCCAGCCTCCCAGCACCTCAGGAAAGTCTACATGCCAGTGCTGATTCTGCAGAGTCTGGGTGATCCTTCTTCCCACCATGAAATCTGACACATTCCAGGTGTTGGGGCTGTGCTGGCCACAGGCAGGTGGTCCTACCTGACCTCTGGGAGGGGGTGCTGCAGCCACTCCTCAGCACCCCCATTGCTGATGCCACTTCTGATGGAGGCTGATTAGGAAACGGTTTTCTGGGCTGCCCATCTCACAGGAATACAAAAGAGCACTGGGGGCTCATTGGTGACTGAAATGAACTTCCCAGGTGGCTGAGTGGTAAGGAAACTGCCTGCCATGCAGGAGACAAGGCTTCAGTCCCTGGGTCAGAAAGATCCCCTGGAGAGAGAAATGGCAACACACTCCAGTGTTCTTGCCTGGAGAATTCCATGGACAGAGGGGCCTGGTGGGCTGGAGCCCGTGGGGTTGCAAAGAGTCTGAAGCGACTGAAGCAGCTGAGCACGCGTGCACATAGTGCCTGAAGTCTGCAGGTGCGTGAAGAGCTGAAGGTCGAGCAGCGGGGTCAGGGAGGATGGATGGGGAGCCTTTCTGTAGCGAGCACTCCAGGGACGTGGCCCCACGTGGGGCACCTTGTCACTTGTCATAGCACGTGCCACCCAGGCTTGCACCAACCGTCTCCTCTTAAACCATCCTAGCTATTCACGTCTTAGCAATTTTCACCTTATTGTAAAATGAGCTTTTATTTGCATCTGTGCTTACTCACAGCCTTCACAAGTTAATTAGTTGTTTTTTACTCACAGCCTTCACAAGTTAATTAGTTGTTTTATTAGCCATCAGTAAACAACAGGCCTAATTTAGTAGTTTCAGGTATAATTAAGAATCTTGGAATAGCAGACTTGTGTGTGTGTGCAAATTAGAGGGACCCAGAGACACTTCAAAGAATTCTCTATAATACACACTTGTCAAATTTGGAAACTTGCCTCTTTTATTTTCCATTCCTTTTTGGAGGCTAAATTTAATTATAGGTTCATTAGGTGAGGTCTAGTAATTTTCATGTTACAGGTGGCATTTCTAAATGAATGAAAGTTCCCATCATGCATTTGGCTGAATGAATGAGTTTCCCATCATGCATCTGAGATACTCTTAATGTCAGGTCATGAATGTGGACACTGAGAAGGATTTTCAAGATCTTTTCTTTAAGACCTTGCAAGATAAACGGTGCCATATGTCTGAGAGCAATGCAGAGAGGGGACTGCTTTCTTGCCCAGTCTCTGTCTGAGTTAAGATGCTGTCAGCAGGCAGAGAGAGGGAACCAGGAAGCAGACGCACCTTGGCCGGCCTTGCTTGCACCTCAGTGCATCACCCGGGGGTGCGACAGTCTCTTGTCCACCTGAGAAATGAGGATGGCGTGACTGCACTACACCTTGAGCCTCAAAGCCTTTGGGCATCGTGGTTTTGAGTTTTGCTAGACTGAGGTCCAAACCAAGAATTAAATTCAGCTGAGAGATTTTCAGCAGCGGGTAGAAATGTAAGCTTCCAGTCTGGAAATGTAATTCTCTGTAAGCCAACTCTGGGTGCTACCATGCTCCCTAAAGTAATCTAGGCTTCCCTGGGGAAGCTTTGTGATAATCCCATGAGAATGGCAGTCACAGTGACAGTGTTTATCCCACGTGCCCACAGGGAGGGCACTGGCAGGTGTTGCTGGGGTTGTCTCTCCAGATGAAGGCGCCGAGGCACAGAGAGGTTGTGCCTCTCCCTGGGGCCACACAGCCAGAGGGGCAGAGCTGCTTCTCTGTGGAGTTCCCTCCCTGTGCTTCCCCAGGCAGCCCCGGCTCCCACAGAAGGGACGCAGGCCCCTAAGTGTGTTTGTGTGTGTCTGCATAGGGCCTTGGTGTTACGTGTGTCTTGTCATCTGTCACGGTTTCATAACCTGGGAAAGAAACAAGAAGGGCTATGAGGGTCGTATACAGCACGAACACGAAGATGGCTTTGCCCGGGACTAATGCCGTGGACTTTTTGGTCTATTTGATGACAGATGTTTTATAGTTCTGGCCTAATCCTCTCAGAGAAATGGGTGCTGCCAGCCACTGGGTGTCCAGGCAGTAGCAGCGGTTGAGTGGTCAGGTGGCCTGGCCCTTCCTGCAGCAGGGCCCACCTTCAGGCCTGAGTCCACGTCCAGAGGCATCTTCCTCAGACTGTGTACTTCCTGCCCTGTGGCTGAGCAGCTGGAAGCTCTGAGTGCTGTAACGTAGGCTGCATGCATGAAGGAAGTCATTCATCGTCTTTCTTGCAGGCTCCTTCCGTTGGCTGAGACTTGGGCTGCAGCCTGGCATGCCTTCCCTGGGTCAGGGAGGTGGATGAAGGTGTCAGTGTGTCTCAAGGTGTAACAATTTACGTCATGGCAATTTGTGAGGCTCTAGCAAGTCTAGGCCCCAGTCCTGGGCCCTGCCACATTCCACCACCCAGGGGTCTCCCATCATGCTGAACTTGCCCACACTGTGGGTCTTTGTCTTAAAGGGCTTTGCCTGCAAAATAAACTGCATCAAAATCCTAGCTCCTTTTCCAGTTTAAATTAGGCACTAAAGGTTGTAATCTGAACCAGCATCTTTCTACCTGCCTGCTGGCCATCTCTGTGTCTTCTTTGGAAAATGTTTATTCAGGTCTTCTGTTCATTTTTTATCCAGGTTGTCCTTTCTGAGATGTTGAGTCGTATGAGCTGTTACGTTTATTTTGAATATTAAGCCCCTCCCAGTCATGTCATTTGCAAATATTTTCTCCCAGCCCATAGATTGTCCTTTTGTTTATTGATGGTTTCTTTTGCTGTGCAAGCTTGTAAGTTTAATTAGGTCCAGTTTGTTTATTTTTGCTACTATTTCCTTTAACTTAGGCGACAGATTAAAAAAAAAAACTATTGCTGCATTTTATGTCAGTGTTCTGCCTATGTTTTCCTCTCCAAGTTTCATAGTGGTAAGATTTATGTTTAAGTCTTTAATCCATTTTGAGTTTATTTTTGTACATAGTGTTAAGAATGTTCTCATCTCGTTCATTTACATATAGCTGTTCAATTTTCCCAGCACCACTTATTGAAAAGACTGTATTTTCCCCATTATATATTCTTGCCTCCTTTGTTTTAGACCAGTTGATCAAAAGTGTGTGAGTTTATTTCTGGGCTGTCTATCGTGTTCCACGGAGGTGTATGTCTGTTTTTGCGCCGGTGCCACGCCATTTCGATGACTGTGGCTTTGTAGTCTGAGATCGGTCTGGAATCAGTCTGTAGTCCAAAATAGTCTGAAATCAGGAAGCTTGATTCCTCCAGCTCTGTTCTTTCTTCAAGCTGTCTGAGCTATTTGGGGTCTTTTGTGTTTCCATACAAATTTTACTTTTTATTTATTTATTTTTTCCATACAAATCTTAAAATTATTTGTTCTAATTCTTAAAAAAATGGGTACTTTGACAGGGAATGCAGTCAGTCTATAGATTTTCCTGGGTTACTATGATCATTTTACCAATGTCAGCTCTTCCCGTCAAAGGACCTGGCGTGTCTTCTCGCGTCCGTGCGTCTGCAGTTCCTCACATCAGCCTCGCAGCTTCTGAGTCCAGGTTCTCTAGCTCACGGCTCAGAGCTCAGTCAGTCCTGTCTGCCTCTTTACGACCCTTGTGGCCCGCCAGGCTCCGCCGTCCGTGGGATTTTTCAGGCAAGGACACTGGAGTGGCTGCGGTTTCCCCCTCCATTACCTCGTTTACGTAGGCTCATTCTTGGGCGTTCTATTCTTTTTGAAGTAACTGGAATGGGATTGTCCCCTTGGTCCCTCTTTATGGGAACTCTCCACCATCGCCTCTCGAGCTGCTTTATTTCACTGCGACACTGCCACGCCAAGATCTTCCTGGGTGAGGGCCGCGCTCTCTGCAACGTGGGAGACAGTCCAGGGAGCCCTCCCCTCCCCTCCAGGCCTGGGGCTCTGTTCCTGCAGCGGAGAGCCCCTGCTCTCCAGCTTCTACCTTCAGAATCTGGGAGGATCTCACTGGGGCCCTGAGCCAAAAGGGGAGGGGGGCTTTCCCAGAACACCCTGGGATGTTGGATTGATGGACACTTGAAACATCGTATGCACGCAGGCTCTCCTCCAAGAGTGGACTTTAATTCATCTGCATGTCAACAATTCCTGTGAATCTCTGTCAGTTTGCATGTAGGTTGATTTCCTTATAAAATGTCTCATTTTGCGGATGGACTGTGGCAGGTTGGGGTGGGGGTAACTGTCTCCCAGACTTCTGCTTCTGTGTGTGTGTGGGTCTGTAGATGAGCAGATGGGGCAGAGAGAGAGAAGAGGCCGGCTGGGCACAGAGGAGGCTCCCTCGGGACCTGTCTTATGTGCCCATCGGGGCTCTTCTCCTGGGACCCCCTTCCCTGTGGGCCTTGGTGGGGAGTGGGCTCTCTCCCCTGGGCACCCTGACTCCCTGGTGGGCAACTGCCTGTGTCAGCATCCCAGGCACTCCCTTCTTTCTCCCTGACCCCTCTGTGACCCTGCGACTCTGCTGAGTCTCTGGCCATGGGTCACTGCACAGGAACTGTGTTGAGTGACAGTCAAATGTGCAAGGCAGCGCTCAGGGGGACTCGGAAGGCTCCAAGGAGGAGAGGCACGAGGTCAAGTGGGTGTTTAGAACCGGCTTTGCTGGTTCTGCTCTCCCCGCAGGGAAGCCGGCCACTGTCCAGAGGATCAGAACAGCTCTAACTCAGTTCCAGGACACAGCAACATGAGCAAGAGTTGAGGGATGCCCCAGAGAGGGACCTGGCTGGGAGTCCAGGCCGTGGGCCAAAGGGGAATGAAGAATGGCCTTCCAGCGTTCCCGGAAATCATGGTCTGGTGCTAGAGAAGAGATGTCAGGCTGAGACGAGGAGAATGGAACTGGTTACCATGGGCCCAGGCCCTACCGCGTGGTTTAGGGGTTAGACACCATGGTCCTAGAGTCAAAGGTCTGGGGCTCAGGATTAGGCTTTACCATGGAAAAGTTGTATGACCCTAGGCAGGTCTCTTCAACTGTCCCTTCCTTGGTTTCTTTTCTATAAAATGTGGATATTTATAGTGTAGAAGGTGGAAGGAAGAATTAAATGCTATCTGTGAGGGCGATTAGTGCAGGGTCTTGTGCACAGTAGGGCTGCGGAAATGTTAGGAGTTACAGTGAAGATGGAGACAGAAGCTGTCATGGTGGTGACCGTGGTGATGGTGACAGTGGTGATGGTGGTGACGGTGGTGATGGTGACAGTGGTGATGGTGATGGTGGTTATTTTGATGGTGATGGTGATGGTGATGGTGATTGTGATGGTGATGGTGGTGGTGGTGATAGTGATGATGCTGGTGGTGGTGATGGTGATGATGCTGGTGGTGGTGATGGTGGTGATGGCGGTGGTGGTGATGGTGGTGGTGGTGGTGGTGATGGTGGTGATGGTGACGGTGGTGATGGTGATGATGCTGGTGGTGGTGATGGTGATAATGGTGGTGATGGTGGTGGTGGTGGTGATGGTGATGATGGTTATAGTAGTTATGGTGGTGGTGGTGATGCTGGTGGTGGTGGTGGTGGTGGTGGTGAAGGTGGTGATGGTGGTGATGGTGGTGATTGTGATGGTGATGATGATGGTGGTGACGGTGGTGATGGTGATGATGGTGATGGTGATGGTGGTGATGGTGGTGATGGTGGTGGTGGTGATGGTGATGGTGGTGATGGTGGTGATGGTGGTGATGGTGATGGTGATGATGGTGGTGATGGTGGTGGTGGTGGTGATGGTGATGATGGTGATAGTAGTTATGGTGATGGTGGTGGTGGTGATTGTGGTGATGGTGATGGTGGTGATGGTGGTGATGGTGGTGGTGGTGGTGGTGGTGATGGTGATGATGGTGATAGTAGTTATGGTGATGGTGATGGTGGTGTTGGTGACGATGGTTGTGGTGGTGGTGGTGGTGGTGATGGTGATGATGCTGGTGGTGGTGATGGTGATGATGGTGGTGGTGATGGTGGTGATGGTGATAGTAGTTATGGTGATGGTGGTGGTGGTGATTGTGGTGATGGTGGTGGTGGTGATGGTGATGGTGGTGATGGAGGTGATGATGGTAGTGATGATGATGGTGGTGGTGGTGATGGTGATGGTGGTGGTGATGGTGATGGTGGTGATGGTGGTGATGGTGATAGTAGTTATGGTGATGGTGGTGGTGGTGATTGTGGTGATGGTGGTGGTGGTGATGGTGGTGATGGTGGTGGTGGTGATGGTGATGATGCTGGTGGTGGTGATGGTGATGGTGATGGTGGTGATGGTGGTGATGGTGATGGTGATGGTGGTGATGGAGGTGATGATGGTAGTGATGATGATGGTGGTGGTGGTGATGGTGGTGGTGGTGATGGTGGTGATGGTGATAGTAGTTATGGTGATGGTGGTGGTGGTGATTGTGGTGATGGTGGTGGTGGTGATGGTGGTGATGGTGGTGGTGGTGATGGTGATGATGCTGGTGGTGGTGATGGTGATGGTGATGGTGGTGATGGTGGTGATGGTGATGGTGATGGTGGTGATGGAGGTGATGATGGTAGTGATGATGATGGTGGTGGTGGTGATGGTGGTGGTGGTGATGGTGGTGGTGGTGATGGTGGTGATGGTGATGGTGGTGATGATGCTGGTGGTGGTGATGGTGATGGTGGTGTTGGTGACGATGGTTGTGGTGGTGGTGGTGGTGGTGATGGTGATGATGCTGGTGGTGGTGATGGTGATGATGGTGGTGGTGATGGTGGTGATGGTGATAGTAGTTATGGTGATGGTGGTGGTGGTGATTGTGGTGATGGTGGTGATGGTGATGGTGGTGATGGTGGTGGTGATGGTGGTGATGGTGATGATGCTGGTAGTGGTGATGGTGGTGATGGTGATGGTGGTGATGATGCTGGTGGTGGTGATGGTGGTGATGGAGGTGATGATGGTAGTGATGATGATGGTGGTGGTGGTGATGGTGGTGATGGTGGTGGTAGTGGTGGTGATGGTGATGATGCTGGTGGTGGTGATGGTGATGGTGGTGGTGGTGATGATGGTGGTGATGGTGGTGATGATGCTGGTGGTGGTGATGGTGATGGTGGTGGTGATGGTGGTGATGGTGGTGGTGGTGATGCTGGTGGTGGTGATGGTGATGGTGATGGTGGTGATGGTGATGATGCTGGTAGTGGTGATGGTGGTGATGGTGATGGTGGTGATGATGCTGGTGGTGGTGATGGTGATGGTGGTGGTGATGGTGGTGGTGGTGATGATGGTGATGATCCTGATGGTGGTGGTGGTGGATGTGATGGAGGTGGAGCTGGTAGCAAAGGTATCAGTGAATGATGAATGTCAGTTTAGCTAGAAGTGCTGTGTTTAAGAGAGAGATCCCCATAACAGTTTGGGTCCAGAACACCAGAAAGGGAATTGCATCCCAGGAAGCCCTCCATGGGGCCTTATGGCATAGTAAGACAGAGCTGTGGGTACCTGCAGGTCAGGTGACAACTCTGTCCTTATGTGGGGCAGCTGGTCTAATGCTAGTCCTACCTGCTGGAGGCCTGAGGGCCCATGATGGCCCAGGACAGTCCTTGGCCCCTCCAGGCTGGCCTAGTTCTTTTACTTGCAGCTGGAGGGCTGTAGTGCCTTTGGCATTGAGTGCTAAGCCACCCTGACCTGACGGCCCGCACTGCCCACTCAGTGTCCCTGGGGGCCTTGCTGGCCTGACTGCACTGCACTGCCCACAAAGTACCCCTTGCCAGGCTCCCCTGCCCCTCTGCGGACCCTTTGCTGGCATCCTCAGAGCATGGATGCGAACCCTGCAGGCAGAGTCCGGAAACAAGCATCAGAGAGTCCCCTAGTGGGACTGAATCAGAAGAGGAGATTGAATGCAACCTCTCCAGACATTTTATTTTGATTAAAACATTAAAGTGCATGGCAGCTCTTCATGGAAATGGTAAATCTTTACTGGAGGAAAATGAGAAACTCAGGAAGGACGTGGAATAATGGCTTGGGGTTGCCCAGGCTTTGATGCCTACTTGATTTTACTTGGGGAGCTGGGTATTGCTGTTCCCAAATTAATTTTTGGAAAATGAATTATTGACTGCAGATTTAATTTATTCCTAATAAGTGGAATACGTGTGTAACCTGGGCCTGACAGAGGGGTTAGCAAAGCCAGAAGAAGGACTAGGCAGTGGGTGTGTTGAGGGGTCCCCAGAGCGGAGGAGTCAGAGACCCCGGCCCCAGGACAGATCTGCTGGGCTCCTCCTGGCCTGGAATTTCATCCTGTGATGTTCCCAGGACTAAGCGTGTTCTTAGTGACCTCAGTGTCAGAGTCGGCAGGTTTGAATGACTTGGCAAAGTTGGGATGCCCACTGCCTGGCTTCTCTTTCTGCTGTGTCCCCCTTGGCTTTGACCGTTTTGCTGTCTCTGTGCTGGAGGGTGCTTTGCAGGGAGGGTCCTTCCAGAGGTGGCCCTGGGCAGGGACTAAAGTGAGGGGTGGGGTCGGGGGCTCTGCTGAGGGGTGGGGTCGGGGGCGGGGGTGGCAAGGAGTCAGGACGCACGGGTGTGAACACTCCCCGTGAAGCCAGAGCCCCGGGTGGGGGGAGCACGTCCCTCAGCATCAGTGCCCACATCTGCATGGGCACAGGAAGGGCTCTCAGTGTCCTCGAAGTGAGGGCCAAAAGGAGGCAGAGGGTGTCAGGATGCCTGGGAGCGTGTTACCCTGAATTTCAGATCAGCCCTTTTATTTTTCTCCTGCTAATCTTTATCCCATTGATGCTCCTTACAAAAATACATGTCTGGTATCTAGGAAAAGAAAAATATTTATCTAGATTTCAAAATTCTCCCTTTTGTTAGTCTGGCCAGCCCAGTGAAATCATGGCAGTTTCATTATACAGCCTGACACATGAATGCTGAATTTCCAGGCACACTATGTGTTTGGGATACAGCTATCTGAGGTGTTGTATTGCTGACTATGATATATCACAGAGTGGTATCTATAAAGCATGTATCTGAAAATTAATATTAAAACATAAAATATTCTTTCAGCTTAAAATGAATTCACTACTTACATTCGTTTAGATTAATTTATGTAGATTAAAATATTTTATTTCACAACTTCTTTTAATAAGTATTCAAATAATGATAGCATACAATAATGGTCGTAATGCCATCCACAGTGCCAGTCCTTGTGATGCGGGGACAGATGGGGTGATTGGCTGCCAGAACATGCAGAGTTTGGGTGATTATTCAGAGAAGGCTGGCAGGCCTTGCAAATGGTAGGGATTATTTATTTTTCTAAGGACATTTTTCTGGAACATTTGCATCTGTGATAATAGAATTGTTTCATTCATCATGCCGCGTGCATCAAAAATGTCTGTTCCTCCAGGTCCTCACGGTGATTTCTTAATGATTTTTACACAAAACTCCTGCTTTGGAATAGAATTAGAGTATGCAGCTATGCACTTTCCCTTACTGTTGCACTAGAAGTCATCAGTAAATTTGGTTTTCGTTTGTGTGTGAATGGTCCGTGGCTTCCCACGTTTCCTCATGTTTGGTAAGATCGGGCTGAGACGGTGGGTTTGCTGACGCCAGAATGTCTCCCCTCCTCCCAAGCAGCGGTCGGGCAGGGACAGGTGACCCAGCACCCAGATGTCAGCGCTGTTTTTGTTTTGACTCCGACGACGGAGCTCTGTCTGCTGTGATGTCACTTCCACAGAGGTGGGCTCAGAGCTGGGGTCGGAACCCATGGTCTCTGCTGAGCTCATGGATGTGGACACGGCTGGAGCCAGGGGGCCTCGCTGGGGCAGGCCAGCCCCGCAGACCCTCCCAAGAATGGTGCCCGGGCGACTCAGGCGATGGCGCTGTCACAGCCCGGCTCGGGCAGAAAGCTTTGCCAATTGCAGTAAGCTGGGGGTCCCCCTGCAGAAGGGGCACTGGCTTAAGGGGTCCTTTGTGGAGGAGCGTTGTCGGATGGGGCCTCAGAGGAGGGTGGTGGAGGAAGGCCAGGCTTGCTGACCTGCATGGCACGAGGTGACTCAGATGACAGGACTCAGGGCGGCTGGTGCGGTCCAGCCCTGCCTTCTTGCAGCCTCCAGGGTCCTGGGGGCTTAGGTAAGGCTGGTCCAGGTCTTACTTCGTAGCGGTGGCTTCGTGGCCATGTGGGGAGGCCAGCACCACTGGAGGACTTGTCGAGCCCAGCACCTTCACGGTGGCCCCCGCGAGAGAGTCGGCGGGCCAAGGAGATGGGTCAGGACCGCGGGTTGACTGGTCCTGGTGGGCTTGGGTGAGGGTGCTCCCCACCGTCTGGCCCTGGCCCTGGGATGACGGCAGCAGGGGAGACAGGGTCCCTGGAGGCAGACGGGAGGTGGCTGTGGGCTGTAGACTCCGGATCAGCTGTGCACACAGAAAGGCATGGTCCAGACCCAGTGACTCTGGCAGGTTGCTAGGTCGGCCCTGTGATCCGGGGGTGCGGATCGTGGAGCCCAGTGGTGCAGGGCGGGGCTGTGCAGGCACGGGAGTGGGGCTGGCCTGTGGGGGATCAGGCCCCGGCGGGGGTTGCAGCGCCTCTCCCCCCGCCCCAGCCCCAGAGCTGCTGGCAAGGCGTTTGGAGGCAGAGGCTGATGCTGGTGCCCTTTTTCCTCCATCCACGGCTCCCTGCTGAGACCCGCTCAGGGGTTCTGGACGCCTTGGTTGTTCACAGCTGACCCGCTGCTGAGCTTGCAGAGTCTGTGTCGGAGGACCGTCACAGGGAGCCCACACGGGGGCAGAGCCCACCTCCAGGACAGGACGCCCTGCCCTCCTCCGCGTGGCCCTCTGCTGTGCCTTTACTTTTTGCCCATCTGTGTCCTCAAACCCCCAGCAGCCAGGGCAGGGCAGAGTGGATGCTGCAGAGGGGAGATGGCTGGGGCCTAAGCAGGTGGGTCCTCTGCGACCGTGTCCGGGTGGAGGAACCGAGGTGAACCCTAGTCCAGGGCCCTGCACCGCCTGCAGGTGGATTTAAGCCAGTTTGGGATGCTCAGGGGACGTCACTCCACAGGGGAAGCTGGCACCATTGCCTGGGGCAGAGTTTGAAGCAGGGCCCCATGTGTTGGGTTCAGAGGGTGGGAACCTCCCCACGAATAACCAGGTGGTGCTTTCCGGGGTCTGCTGACAGCCAGCCAGGGTGGGGGGCCTGCTGCTGCGGTCCCATACCAGGACGGAGCATCCCTTGATGGGTCTTGGACCAGATCTGGAGATGGGCACTGAGGAAGCTGCCAGCCATGGGTGCCACCCAGAGCTCTCTGGACTTAGGAGCGGGAGAGGGTTGGGGAGACCATTTGCTCCCCGGCCCTTCCCAGCCCCCAGGGAGTGAAGAGACATCCCAGGCCCTGCCGTGCGCCCCCTCCCTGAAGCCGCCCAGCATCCCCCCAAGTTCCTAGTCCTCTGTGTGGTGAAGCTGGGCCCTGAGCTGCCTCTGGAGAGGTCTGTGCCCGGGGCTGCCCCAGGGTCCCCTCCGCCCCTTGCTGGCCTCAGCCCCACTTCCAGGCCGCACGAGCAGCAGGCGCTTTCCCACGACGCCCCGGTCCCCACCGCGGTCACTGGTCGGGGGTGCAGCTGCCTCCGCACGCCTGGCCACTGGCCGTGACCGCAGGTGCGCCGGGCCCCTCTGTGTGTGGACTGAGCGCCCCACCGCCTGCTCCACAGTCCGCCTTCCAGATCCTGGTACCTGTCCGAAGGGTCACTGCTCCGCCCTTCGTTCTGCTCTCCCACCAGGGCCTGCCTGTCCCAGGCTGACAGAGCACCCGGGAGGCCGGGTCAGAGCCCCCCGAGACTGTGGTCGGTCACTCCTGTGTCTGTGCCCCTGGAGGCCCACGCTGCTCCTCGTCCCCTCAATCCACTGGGCAACCGCACCTGGCCCGCAAACCAGCCGTTCTGGTGGGGACCCCTCAGCCTTCCCGGTGAGAACCCCCTCTCAGGGTTGGTGCCCGAGGCACCGTTTAAGCACTGTCTGTGCTTTGTTTCTAGAATGCAGAACTGCCAGCTGGTTCCCCAGAGCGGGAATCTTGAGGCTGGGTCCAGGGCTCTGCAGCACGCCCCCAGCTCTGTGTCTGCAGAGATCCCTGGGGCCCTGCAGGCCCTGCAGGTGGGAGGAGACCCGGCGCCAGGCCCTGCCCAGAGCCGCGTGCTGTCTGCCACCCTGGACCTGGCTCTGCCTCTGCCCCGCCACGCGCTGTGCGTCAGGAGAGCCAGGCTGGGCCTGCGGGACCCACGTCCCCGGCAAGGACCCTGGGTGGGGGGGAGCGGTGCTGCGTTCCCAGGAAGCAGCGTCCCCTGCAGCTGAGGCCACTGATGAGGAGTCTTCATTTTTTTCCAAACGGAAGTTCAGCCTCTGAAAGCGTCTCAGTGCACGAGGGGCGGGAGGAGGCAATTCCGCAGAGAAAGGCGTCTCAGGCAGTAAGTCGCACCTGATATAGTTTCGGGGCGGACGCCGCTCCCGAGCCTCTCTCCTTCTCCCTTTCTTTTCCGTTTTGATTTTATTGCCATTTTCTGACATTAGGAGAAATTGAAAACCTGCTAAGATTTCCTAGCTCTACATCTGAGAGGTAAGTGACACAGCCGGTCGCCAGGATGGGTTTAATTTATGCCGCACAAGGAGATCTTCCTTCCCTTTCTAATGACGCCGCTTCCCACGAAAGAGATCTGCGGGGATGAAAGGATAAAGTGTTAAGAGGAACATTTTCTTTCCCTTTTTAAGGGAACCACTTATCAGGCGCAGAAGGCAATCAAACCAGGTGTGCTGAGATTGGATGGAGGGAGGAGGGGTCTGATTTTGAAACAACTCAGTGGATGTGACTCGACTGGTTCTCAGAGCGGCCGCAGGAGGAGTGAAGGGGCAGGGCTGGGGGTCAGTCCCAGAGGGAGAGACCGGGTCCTGAATGTGGACAGGCTGAGGCCTGGGCTCATGGACCTGACCCTGGAATCCGGGAATCCCCAGCCTCCAGGAGAACCTCCCCCTGCACCTGCGGATGAAACCAGGAGGTGGGCAGCTTTAGGCCCCAGGTTCCTTCTCAGTTCGGAGGACGAAGCAGCGGACACACCTTTGCCTGTCTCAGCGTTTTCCTTCCTGACCGTTCTCCTGTGCAAACCCCTTGGTGGTTTCAGTCTGTTCCGAATTAGAAACAGGAGCCATCCTTGTAGCCTCGTCTAGGAAGAAATCTATTTCAGGAGTATCGCGCGGTGAATGTTGTTGCTCAGTCGCGTTGGACCGTCTGTGACCCCATGGACAGCAGCATGCCAGGCTTCCCTGTCCTTCACTATATCCAGGAGTCTGCTCAAACTCACGTCCATCGAGTCTGAGACGCCACCAACCATCTCATCCTGTCGTCCCCTTCTCCCTCCTTCAATCTTTCCCAGCATCAGGGTCTTTTCAAACGAGTCAGCTCTCCACATCAGGTGGCCAAAGTATTGGAGTTTCAGCTTCAGCATCAGTCCTTCCAATAAACACCCAGGACTGATTTCCTTTAGGATGGACTGGTTGGATCTCCTGGCAGTCCAAGGGACTCTCAGGAGTCTTCTCCAACACCACAGTTCAAAAGCATCAATTCTTTGGCACTCAGCTTTCTTTATAGTCCAACTCTCACATCCATACATGACTACTAGAGCCCTCTGGACTGTATAAAAAGATGGAAGTGAATACCGTTCCCCCCAAATTTTTGTCTACCAGGAACCTCAGAATGTGACTTAACTGGGAAAGCAGGTTTCCGTAGATATCATTAGTGCAGGATTTGAAATGGGATCATCTTGGATTGGGATGAACTGTAAGCCCAGTGACTGGTGTCCTTATGAGAGAAGGAGGGATGCACAGAAGCCTAGGAAACGAGGCCCCGTGAAGACAGAGGCAGAGGCTGGAGCGATGCAGTCATGCACCACAGAGGCCTGGAGCCACCAGGAGCCAGAAGAGGCAGGAAGGAGCATCCCCTAGAACTCGGCAGGAACTTGGCTGACACCTTGACTTGGACTTTTGGCCTCCAGACTGTGAGATAATGAATTTCTGGTGCTTAAACCAGTTCATGACAAACCTAGGCAATGTATTAAAAAGCAAAGACATCACTTTGCTGACAAAGGTCCATACAGTCAAGGCTATGGTCTTTCCAGGAGTCACGTACAGATTATGAGAGATGGACCATAAAGAAGACAGAGCTCTTGAAAGTTCCCTGGACTGCAAGGAGGTCAAACCAGTCCATCCTAAAGGAAATCAACCCTGAGTATTCATTAGAAGGACTGATGCTGAAGCTGAAGCTCCAATACTTTGGCTACCTGATGCGAAGTACTGACTCATTTGAAAAGACCCTGATGCTGGGAAAGATTGAAGGCAGGAGGAGAAGGGGATGACAGAGGATGAGATGTTTGGATGGCATCACTGATTCAACGGACACGAACTTGGGCAGATTCTGGGAGATGGCAAGGGACGGGAGGCCTGGCGTGCTGCAGTCCATGGGGCTGCAAAGAGTTGGACACGCCTTGGCGACTGAACAATACCAAGTCAGTTCGTGGTAATTAATCTTGGCAGCCCCAGAAGACTAAAATGTCCTCGACAATGTGACTTTTTTTTTTAATTGGGGGGATGTGTGATGCCTGTGACACAGCATTGGCTTCGTGGCCACCCCTCCTCAGACGTCCGCCCCTCCCGCCTTTCCCTGCCGCCTCTCCCCGGCTGTGCTGCTCTGTCTATTTAGGGATTCTTCGAGTCCAGGCTCTTAGAGGTCTACTCCCCAGTCTGCTCACTGACCCTGCAGGCCAGTTGAGAAAGGCAGATCGAAAATATCCCCCACCAAGAGGGGCCTCTCTATGAAGGCCTCTGCTCTGAAGACAGAATTCCCCTTGTCACACTGCAGGCCTATGGTAGCCTCCAGAGGAAGAATGTTCCAGCACTGTTCTTCAGCTTGAGGCCATAGGCATCTGGTTTACACCAGCCCAGAGCTAAAGGGATGCTCAGCTCTGAGCTCTGCCGGCGATGTGGACAAGCTGGCATTTGACAGACAGGACTCCCCACTTTAGAAAGGGCTGGACAGGTGCTTGCTAGTCTGTAGGGGAGGGCCTGACCCTCTTAGCCCATTTCTCACCCTTGCATATGAAGGTTAAGAGGACAAGTCGCTTGACTGGGATTTCAGAGCCTGCTGGTGGTGGCTCTGGGTCATGATCAATGTTCCCTTCTTAGATCATACCTGGGCCACCCCCTTCACGTCCACCTAGGACACACTGAAGCTTGCTCAGGCCACAGACATGAGAGAGCTTGTCATCAGTGCTCGGAAACAGACCCCTGGAGGCAGGCTGACCCTGCTCCCCTGCCAGGGCCCAGTGGCGCCTTCTTACTGCACAGAGGGTGGTGCCCACCCTGCAGACCAAGTGGCTTCTGCCGTCAGAAGCTTGGCAACAGCATCAGCAGCCGATAATGGTGCCATGACGTTGGAAATGAATGAAATTCCACAGGGAAGCCCAGTAGGGCTGGACATCCTTAGCTACATGCCCATGGCCAACGTCATCAAAACATCCCACTTATTTCTACGGTGGGCTGGGACCCACTTTGGGTGTATCACACCCAAAGATCAAATGACCCAATTAAAATTGCAGTGACTAGAGCGAATTTTACAGTTTATCACCTCCTACAAAAATAGCCCCTGCATCCCTGAGCCAGCGTTTCAGGGCTGTGAGCCTGCAACCGCATCGCCCTGAGGCCACTGGGTGAGCTGAGGGCGTGGTGTTGATGCCCAGGGCCCCCATTCTGGACATTCACAGGGAGGACCCGAATCGGGGAGCCCCAAAGGGTAATGAGAGATGCCGAGGCCTAGGAGCCCTGATGACCTGTGGGCACCGTGCAGGTGGGCTGGTGATGCCAGCCCCCTTCTTGGTCTGACACCTATTGCGCCCCCGCCTCGCCCTTGGCTGTGCTGTGTGTACACATTAGCCGTCCACTCAAGGTTGCTGCCACCCCTGCCAGGGCAGAGTTGTAGCAGGATCGTGGCTGCTGGCTCAGGACTGTCTTTCCCTGGTGTCCTGAGTCAAAGGGGCCAGCGGTGGTCTGCAGACTGGTTCTGACCAGCTGGCTGGCAGAGCAGTGAGGTCAGCTCCCTGGCACTGTGACCAAGAAGAGAGCCTGCCTTCTCCGCTCTCACCCCCCGACCTGCCTTTCACTCTAACTCCTCTGAGATGCTGAGGATTGCAGGGAGGGACCACGTCCCTGAGTCACTGGTTCTTACACGGGATGACTAATCTCCAGCCCGAATGGGTGGACATCAGGGGTGTGTTCATGGCCTTTTCTAGAGTTCACAAGGCCTTTTCTTAAGGTGCAAACACCTACAGTGCCTGGGGTCAGCTGGGGTTTTCCAATGGAGAGTTTGTCATATGACAAAAGGGCAGCCTTGGAGACTTCTGAGTCATCAGCCTCATCAAACATGCCATCCTTCACCGAGATGAGCCAGTCTGCAGTGCTGAGATGCCCCGTGGGTGTCACGGTGGACTACATTGAGAGTTATGGAGCAGATCCTCCTCCCACACGGCTGCTCTGGGAGGGGGTGCAGGGAATCGAGTGCATGCGTCTCTGAGGCTAGAGACGAGGCGCGAGCATCGGTCATAGATGCCGCTCGGGCTCCTTGAGAGGCCGCCACAGTCATTCACGCTCTTCGAGGGCTGTTCTCGGGGGTTCTTGAGTTGAGAAGCGGCACTCCCAGCGGCGTCATGATAAACCAAGCAGACGTACATCCGGGAGGTCTCTGCCCCCTCCCTCCATCGGCAGGGAACCTGAAGAACCTCTCCACCCCAAATTGGCGCTGAGGAGGGTGGTTAATTGATTAATACAAGTTGTCAGACTATCTTAAGCAGAGCTGTGTGTCTCTGTAGACTAGAAACTTAATTATTTAAATGTTTACTGTTTTTCCTAATTAAAGAGTAGATCTAATCAAATTCTATTTATGAATAGATTCTATTTAAAAAACAGAAGCAGTTTAGACGCGTATAGATCCTGCTCCTCTCAGCCTTCCTCTTTTCCTAAAGGAGACCTTCTATTAGCATTTTGGTGTGATAATCAAATGCTTCCTACTCCTTTTGGCATTCATTTGTTTTCATAAAAATATGAAGGTGTTTTAAAACTAGCATAGGGTGGTGTAGTGCAAATATTTCTGACTTTTTACTTAGTGATGTGCCTTGAAGATCAAAATACAGTGACATAGAAAGAATTTCCAGTCTTCACTGCTCCTGTAGAGGGTATCCCATGGTTTGAGCATCAACATATTTACTTGCTGGGACATTAGGCTGTTTCTAATGTGGGACGTTTACCAATAGCTCTTAGTGAGTGTTTTCCACACACTTCTTCATACAGATGGTAAAGCAGCGTGTGTAGCTGGTGATAATGTAATTTGCTGCAGTGTTTCTGAAAAGAAAAGGCGGTTGCTAAAAATGGAGACTCAGTGTTTCCAAACCAGCGAGCCCCGTGGTTCCACTGCTGGAACTCTGTCTTAAGACACCCCGTCATCAGAAACCTGAGGACGGCTGCAGCCTGTGGGAGTGGGCGAGCCCGCCAGCCCTGCACAGCCGCGGGGCTTGGGAGGGGTCTGGGACCTGCTTCCTTCGTCTGGAAAGAAGGCTGCTGCGGCACTGCCGGCAGAGGCCGCCCCAGGCCGGGGGCGAGCTAGGCTGAGGCTCCGCGGCAAGCTGAGCGGTAGAGCCTAAGCGTGTGTGTGCGTTTAGTCCTCAGGCATGTCCGGCCTTTGCAACAGCATAGACTGTAGCCCGCCAGTCTCCTCAGTCCATGGGATTCTCCAGGCAAGAATCCTGCAGTGGGTAGCGTTTCCCTCCTCCAAGGGATCTCCCCAACCCAGGGATCGAACCGGGGTCTCCCACGTTGCAGGTGGACTCTTTACCAGCTGAGCCACCAGTTAAGCATCATCCAGGCCCCCAGCGAAGGGGGCATCAGGACCCCCACAGAACACGGCTGGCAACAGGGGAGTTGAGAATGAAGCCTCAGTGCCCACCAGTGGGTGCTGAGAACGCGGTCATCTGTCTTTCTGCTGAAAGATGAAGCAGCCCTTAAAGCCGTGCTCGCCAGGAGCTCTGGGTAGCAGGGGGGACACGGGTGATAGCATGCTAAGTAGAGCATGCATTTCCAGAGTTTCTGGGACCGTTTGCAGAGACAAGAAGGAAGCCGCAGCTCCAGGGTCCCCCCTTCCAGGATCTGTCCAAGGCCCCGGGGGCTCCTGGCGCCGCGTCCGTGTGACCACGTGTTCTCCGTGTGGAATCTGCCAAGGTGCCGGCCTCTGCCACTCCCCGCTGCTGTCTGCCCCTCTCTCCCCGCTCCACCACCACCCATCCCTCCCGCAGGGAAGGAGCTTGGGGCTCATGCAGCCCCTGAGTGCAGGAGGTAGCTTTCTGAGAACCTCCGCCTGCTTCCAGCAAAGCGGTGCCAGCTGCACCTGGTGGGCATGACTCTGGAGGATGTGCTGCATCTTGCCCCCCTCAGCCTGTGTCATGAAATGAGGGTGCAGGACAGGGGAGGGTGCAGGACAGGGAATGTCTGCTGGCGCTTGATGCCGCCAGGACACGTGAGGACCAGGCTGGGAACGTGCGGAGCTGGTCAGGGGAAAATGCGTCCAGTCACTGCATGTGTAAAACAGTGAGATAAGAGTTCATTTCTCAAGAACAGCGAGTCAAATCCGAATCCTCCCTGGTCTAATTATACTTTATAACAGAGCACGTAAATACAATGATGATAATGCTGCAAAGCAGAATTGACCTGAACGGTTGCACCCCTGGGCAGGGACACTGCCCCCGGCCAGCCTGGCTGGAGGCGCAGAAACAGCTTCAGGTGTGGTGGCTGTTATCAATATTACAGCAAAATGCGTTTACATTCCTATTTTTCTACAGAGCAATGCGATGATGTTACAAAATTATCATACGAAGAAGTGTCTGAGAGGGATACAGCTCAAAAATGTAAGATCGAAGAGAATTTGGGAAGTATGAAAGGCTGTCGATATAAATATCACATAATTTTTCTTGATTTGGTGAGATACACATACATATACTTTTAAATGTTCAGGATGTGTTTTCTTTCCTTATCTGGAGTAAAGGTCCATGTTGAATCTAGCTGGCCTCTGCAATTCTGCGCTGTGTCTCTTAGAGGGCCCGGCACTCTGCACGGGCTTGCTGCCCTTGGTCATCTCGCCTGGCTAGATGTGTCCATCAGTGAAGACTGGAAAGTAAACAGAACACTCGGGACGGTTTTGTTTTGGTTCCTAACACTGGGTGACGCATGCTTTTATTTTTTGCTTTTTTTTGCATTTTGTTCCTTGACAGACTTTTGGTGGTTTGTGTCAGAAAAAATAGCGGGGAGAAGGGAACCCCTGTGTGATTCTCGGGAAGAGGGGACCGGGTGAGTGCCCACGGGAAGCTGTGATGAGACTTCCAGTCCCTGATACTGAAGGACCATGAAGGAAGCGCCGAGTGCAGAGAGGCAGGAGGTGGGGACGGGCTGTGCCCCGGTCGGCAGCTTCTCACTGCGTCTCCGCTTCTCAGGAGCAGCCCCCTGCTCTTTTACTGTCCTGTTGCCCAGTTCTTTCATTCTCCCTCCCTTTGGGGGGCCGGTTAGGGCTCTGCCTAAGTGCCCCCTTCTCTAGAAAGTCCTTTCTCTTCTCCTGATGTCCTTGGGATCAACAGTCCAGACTTCCCCGCTTCTGCTAAGAGGTCAATGGCTGCTACGATGGTGGCAGAGACACCTGCTGCTTGTCTCGAGTTCTGATAAATTGCTTGGTGGTGGTGCCCCAGGCAAAGCGAATCCATTCAGGCTGCAGAAAAGCTGAGACTCTGGGTGGTGACCCTGAGGTGTGAGGAGGTGGCCTCCTGCTCCCACGACCCTCCTGCTCTGTCTCGGAGTCTGCGCTGGGCGGGGTGGGGGGATCAGGCTGTGTTCACAGACTTTCAGGATGGTAGAGACTGACCCTTCTGAGCCGAGAGAGAGGAGGCATCCCAGGCGCATCCAGGCTGTTGGCAGAAAATGCTGCAGCCTTGGGCGTGGGCGCGGAGAAGGCGATGGCGCCCACCCCAGTGCTCACCTGGAAAGTCCCAGGGGCGGAGGAGCCTGGGGGGCTGCAGTCCATGGGGTCGCGAAGAGTCGGACACGACTGAGCGACTTCACTTTCACTTTTCACTTTCATGCATTGGAGAAGGAAATGGCAACCCACTCCAGTGTTCTTGCCTGGAGAATCCCAGGGACGGGGGAGCCTGGCGGGCTGC
The DNA here is from genome assembly GCF_023091745.1 of Budorcas taxicolor. Classification (NCBI taxonomy): domain Eukaryota; kingdom Metazoa; phylum Chordata; class Mammalia; order Artiodactyla; family Bovidae; genus Budorcas; species Budorcas taxicolor. The sequence continues at coordinate 49,446,713 of NC_068932.1, read as the reverse complement.
CGTCTATGGGGTCGCACAGAGTCGGACACGACTGAAGCGACTTAGCAGCAGCAGTAGCAGGCGTGGGTGTGCCAGCCACACCGGGGCCCTTGACCCAGACCCCAGCATCCTGCCTCCTCTTCTCCTCGGTACAGGATAGGGAGGGGGCACATGTCCGTCTCTGAAGACATGGGCGGTGCCTGCCCAGAGGCCACGTGCATGCGCCTCCGTCTTGGGTTCAAGGACGTCAGTGGTCATTGAGCTTTGAAGGGTGGTGACCAGGTATTTAGATGATGCTGAGCCTCCAAACGCCCCATCTCCAGGGCAGAGGTCACAGCTCCATCGGTCACAGCAGGTGGAGGCTCACTTTACAGGGAGGGGAAGTTACTTCCACTCTAAGACAGAGCATCCTCTTCCCACTGTTGCTGGAGAGAGAGGTTATCCCCAGACTGGAGCGTCCGGTGGGTGGGCGATCGGGAGGCTGCAGCCCCTACACGCAGCCTCCACCCAGGGCCTGGTAACGGGCTTGCTCTATTATTGATTTATACTGTATTCAGAACATCTTATTCCTTTCATTCATCTGTTAACTTCTTATCCTTTAATTTTCCTGTGGTATTTTGTCCCCTACTGTGTGAGTTTCATGAATGTTGGACTCTTTGCCCACCAGCACACCAGAGGGGTTAGCAGAAGTGGGCGCCCCCCTGTGATCGGGGTGGCTGACCATCCCTCTCCTGGTTTAGTGTGTCCACTGCGTACCAGCCCTGGGCTAGGCCCTGAGGATGTACCCTTGTGACATGGTTTTCAAGGACTGACCGCCCCCCTCGCCCAGGTCTAGTTAAGACTAGGTTACAGGTGACTACTCAATCCCTGGGCACCGCTGGAGAGATGAGAGGCGTCCACAGACAGGGCTGACCACCCTGGCGTTCGGGGGTCTACAGAAGGCGATGCCTGAGCCAGCATCCCACCCAGGGTGCATCCACAGGAGGACAGGACAGGCTGGGGAGGAGGGTGGACCACCCCAGGCCAGGGGAGGAGCCGGGCCCACAGGAAGGGCCACTCGGGGGGCCACCTCCCACTGCTGATGGGAGCTTCTGGCACCCAGTGTGGGCGGGACTCGGTCTGGTTCTGTGGGCCCCTCCCCAGATGCTCTCGGGATGGGGAGGGGGAAGGCCGTCCAGGAGAGACTGTCTACGGATAAGGCAGCCTTCGTTTGGCCCACTTCGGAGAGGGATTCCCAACGCTAATAACCCTGCAATTCGGGGAGTTCCTTGCTTCCATTTCAGCTAGATTCCATCGGCTGGTCCGGTTAAACTCACCAGGTTCTAAGCCTGAGGTGCCCTTCAGTCATCCACCTGGTCCCTCGTTTCTGGGCTGAGCTGTGCACCCCACCAGCCAGAGGAGGACAAACAAGCTGCGATTCGGGCACGTTGATCACAGCTCCAGCCTCCTGTGGGGATTAGCCACCCACCCAGTCCCGGGTGGGTGGCTAATCCCCACGTCACCCCTGTGCCCTGTGCTTGTCAGAGCAAGTCCCAAGCCCTTGACCCTGAAACACAGCTTGGGGTGTCATGTCGAAGGCAGATTTTCTGCAGACGCCAGAAGGGCTGGCTCTCCGGGGCTGTCTGCCTGTCAGGGACCTCAGGAAATGGAACAGGAAAAACCTTGGTGGGTTGGACTTACTAATGTGTATGCTGCTGCTGCTGCTAAGTCGCTTCAGTCGTGTCCGACTCTGTGCCACCCCATAGACGGCAGCCCGCCAGGCTCCCCCATCCCTGGGATTCTCCAGGCAAGAACACTGGAGTGGGTTGCCATTTCCTTCTCCAATGCATTAAAGTGAAAAGGGAAAGTGAAGTTGCTCAGTCGTGCCCGACTCTTAGCGACCCCATGGTCTGCAGCCCACCAGGCTCCTCCGTCCATGGGATTTTCCAGCCAAGAGTACTGGGGTGGGTTGCCATTGCCTTCTCCGACTAATGTGTATATCATCAGATAAATTTTTCCATCTTAAAATAGCACGTGTGTGTGCATATGTGTGTACGCAAAAATATACGATCAGTACAGGCTCACCTCAGAGATACTGCGAGTTTGGTTCTAGACCATCGGAATAAAGCAAACGCCACGAAAAAGCCAGCCACAGGAATGTTTGGGCTTCTCAGTGCAGATAAAAGTCATGCTCACACCACCTGCAGCTTACTAAGTGTGCAACTGTAATACGTCAAAAAAAAAAAATCAGTGGGCATTTACCTTAATTTAGAAATACGTCACTGCCAAAAATGTGACTATTGTCTTGACAATGCAAAGTCGCCACCAACCCGCCATTTGTAAAAAAAAATGCAACATTTTCAAAGCACCATAAAGCAAAGTGCAATGGAAAGAGGTCTGCTCATATCTATTAACAAACAGGTGCATGTCGGCCCAGGGATGGACTCAGATTCCCACAGGCACTCAGTGTCCAACAGGAAAGAATTTCAGATCAAAGGGTGACATGGATGGTCCAGGTGATGGTGTTGAGGGAGCGGAGAAGCCACCTGGTGAATTACACAGATGTATCCACGTCTCACACCTTCACCTGATTAAAGTCCACATGGAGCCATCCGTGGCATGCAAAATGAAACTGTGAAACTCCTAGGGAACATCATGGGGGAAGTATGACCAGGTTTTGGAGTAAAATGAGTCTTTCAAGACAGCAAGAACCCAGGAGCCCTGAAAGAAGAGAACAGTGAATCTGATCCTTAAAACCTGGGCATGGAAACTATTTTTCTTGTTGTTTGTTGTTTAGTCCCTAAGCCATGCCTGGCTCTTTTCAGTCCCATGGACCGTATCATCCCAGGCTTCTCTGTCCTTTACTATCCCCCAGAGTTTGCTCAGATTCATGTCCATTGCGTCGGTGATGCCATCCAACCACCTCATCCTCTGTTGCCCCCTTCTCCTCCTGTCCTCAATCTTTCCCAGCATCAGGGTCTTTTCTTTTCCAGCGAGTCAGCTCTTTGCCTCAGGTAGCCAAATTATTGGAGCTTCAGCCTCAGCATCAGTCTTTCCAATGAATATTTAGAGTCGATTTTCTTTAGGACTAACTGATATGATCTCCGTGCATTCCCAGGGACTCTCAAGAGTCTTCTCCAGCACCACAGTTCAAAAGCACCAATTCTTTGGCGCTCACAGACTTCTTTATGGTCCAACTCTCACATCCCTACATGACTACTGGAAAAACCACAGCTTTGACTCTGTGGACCTTTGTCTGCAAACTGACGTCTCTGCTCTTAGATACGCTGCCTGGGTTTGTCATAGAGACCACAGTCACAAGGAAAGTCAGAAGGAAAATGGTATTTCACCATTCTTATCCTAGACACGCACACGCATCCTAGACAGAAGGGCCCTTAATCTATCAGACGAATGAGCCACAGCCCCAAAGGGGAGAGAGCAGCCCCCGTGGACACACAGTTTACCCAGAGGAAGCACGGCTCGGCGACCGCGTCAACCCCGCGCTGATGTTCAGACACGACCCTAATGACCCCTGTCCCCAGTCTTCAGGAGATAAGCTCCAAGGGGCAGGGGACTCCACGTTTCATTCTGTTCTGTGCTCTCTCAGGCCAGGACGGTGCCGGGGACACAGGAAGTTCTCAAAAAATATTTGTGGAATGGAGGAGTGAAAATTAGGCGAGTCTCTATGAAGACCTGCTTTTTCACTTCTCAGATTGGCATGGGTCTCGCAGGCCCCGTTGTGAGGCCAGGACTCAGGGAGCCGGGGCCACCCTCCAGGTGGGAGGCTCAGCCACGCATTACAGTGCAAGATGAGGCGCATTATCAAAGTCACAAAACCACGTGGCCTCTGACCCAGCGGCTCTCCCATGGGGACTGACCCTCAGTAAACCCCCCGCATGCCAGCCAGGTGTGTGCAGGGCTGAGTGTGACAGCAAGACCTGTTACCGCCACAGAGGAGACGGCGCACACACTGGAACAGCCGCACGGGACCCCGCGAGCCGCTGGAAAGGTCAAAGTGGTCTTCACTGCCCTGGGTCCCAGATACGGTATTACCTCTGCGACAATTTAAATTGATTTTAAAAGATATGACAGGGTCCCATCCCACTGACACTTGCAAAAAATCCAAAGTCAAACTATTGAGACATTTGCGTGAGACAGCCTTTGAAGTTTTCTGTAGTAATTGTCCTGAATTCATGCTAATTATGAGTCCATTACTGAATATAGGAGTAATTGAAATGTAAAAATTCAGCTATTTCTGCAATACTAATTAGATGTTGGGGCTGCCTACCAGTAAAATTGTTTTCATATACATTTGCCTCTTATTTCAGAGGTTCAATTCTCCCCGACTGTGGCCTATGTATTTCCAAAGTGGATAGAGTAATTGTGCAGGCAAGAGGGAGCTTTTATCTCCCTGTGAAACTTTGCAGCCCATTTTCTGGGTGCTCTGCGTGGCAATCAGCAGAGCCTGCTTATTCTTATTGTGTCCTATGGTATCAGGCGCGGCGCTCTGGTTCTCACTCTTTCAGCTCATAAACCTGGCCATCAATGGAACTAATTGCATCAGAAACAGCCAGGGGACGTCACAAGCATTCCAAACACATAAATAACACCGCCAATTAACCGCCATGACAGCCAGGCCCTCCATCTTCTTGTCAAAAGCCGTGTGCTCCTGGCTCTAAATGCGCCAAGGCGGGCGGTGCAGGGGCTCCCAGGGCGGAGCGTGCTGGGGGCTGACTGGCACAGGCTGCCAGTCTGGAGGGCAGGGCAGAGGCTGTCATTCAGGAGGGGAGGAGCATCTGGGATACAGGGCCCGTGTCTACCTCACCCCCAGGTCAATGCCCGGCCATCCGTCAGGCGGGCGGCTGGCTGGGAGGGCCTTGGGCTCGTGTGGACCACGTGGGCGGCATAGGTCGAGCATGCCCTTTGCGAGGGACAGTGTGATGTGTCTCTTATTTCGACCTGTACTGCACACCCCGAGTCCTCCGGCGCGTGGGGCAGTGGGCTGCAGAGGCCCGCATGGCCCAAACACCAGCTTTCAGGGCAGCTTTGTGAGTGAGGGGCAGTAAAGGGGCAGCGGGAAGTCGGGAACTTGCAGACCGCAGGGAGGCCGTGGAGACCCCAGCTGTGGGAGCACACACCTCAGCCTCCGGTTTTCCATCTCAAGTTAAGCAGGCAGCGCAGGGCAGACGGGCACCTCCCTGGGGACCCGCCCTCCTTACGAGCACAGGGAGGGATGGGGCGGGGGCGGGTCAGTCCTGCGACCATCGGCTGAGCGGAGCACCGGGTGGGATGCTCCGTGCTGGGACTCCGGGATCCGTCATCACGTCCCGGATGACGGGAGGGTCCGGGGCAGCTGTGGGTTGGCGTGGACCCTGGCTCTGATGTCACACAGCCCTCGCCAACACCTGCTGCTCTGTGTGAGTCGTGCCTTCCTTCAGCAGATGCTCCTGCCCGTGGCAGGGGTGGCAGACTCGACCCAGGTGCTCTGCGGTCACCGAGGCCACCAACTGTGGCATCTCAAGCCTCTGTCCCCCGCCCCGCTTTCAGCCGGGCTTCTCCATCACCCTTAGCCAAGTCTAGTGGACTTGCCTCTGGTTACAAGGGCCAGAGCCGTGTGCTAGAAGGTGAGGCGGGGGCTGGGAGGGAAGGGACCTGCATGGGGTGAAGGGGCACTGACTTACGGCTGGCTGTGTGGACTAGCGATCAGGTAGGCGGTGATGGCTCCCCCGGACACCTCTCCAGTCTCCAGATTCTGACTCTTCAAAGCTTTTGCATAAGTATTTTCTTGCATTAGGCTGGCAACTGTTCTTGTGGTAAACAGAGCATTATCTTTATCTCAGTGAGACTGGAATATTAATATATACATGTATTTGTATGTGTGTCACAGGTCAATATAAACATATTTGGTAAATGTAAGTACCTATAAATACTGTTGTTCAGTCACTAAATCGTGTCCAGCTCTTTGTGACTCCGTGGGATGTAGCACACCAGGCTTCCCTGTCCCTCACTATCTCCCGGAGTTTGCTCAAACTCATCTCCATTGAGTCAGTGATGTCATCCAGCCATCTCATCCTCTGTCGTCCCCTTTTCCTCCTGCCCTCAATCTTTCCCAGTGTCAGGGTCTTTTTCAGAGTTGGCTCTTCACATCATGTGGCCTAGATATTGGAGCGTCAGCTTCATCATCAATCTTTCCAATGAAGATTCAGAATTGATTTCCTTTAAAATTGACTGGTTTGATCTCCAAGGCTTCCTGGTGGCTCAGCTATAAAGAATCCAACCTAGGTTCGATCCCTGAGTCAGGAAGATCCCCTGGAGGAGGGCTTGGCAACCCACTCCAGTATTCTTGCCTGGAGAATCCCAGGAACAGAGGAGCCTGGCGGGCTACAGTGCATGGGGTCACAGAGACGACTGAGGCGACTTAGCACACACGGTTTGATCTCCTGCAGTCCAGGGGACTCTAAAGAGCCTTCCCCAACACCACAGCTCAAAAACATCAGTTCTTTGGCCCTCGACCTTCACTAAGGTCCAACTCTCACAACCGTACACGACCACTGGAAAAGCCATAGCTTTAACTGGACAGACCTTTGTTGGCAAAGGATGTCTCTGCTTCTAACACACTGTCTAGCTTGTCACAGCTCTCCTTCCAAGGATCACGTGTCTTTTAGATAGGATAATCTATACATATATAGGTTATATGATATGTATAGTTCCCAAGGAGATGGCAATCCACTCCAGTACTCTTGCCTGGAAAATCCCATGGACAGAGGAGCCTGGTGGGCTACAGTCCATGGGGTTGCAAAGCACTGGACACGACTGAGTGACTTCACTTAGAGCTTATTTATGTTTTCTGTTAATTTTTGATAGCGTACAGTTCTTGCTCCATGAATGAAGTACCTTCTCCAGTCCCTTTAAGGACACTATATGAAATGAACAGACCCTAGATGGGACGTCTGGCCTTTTCCCTCTCCACTCTGTGAGACCCACGATTGCTCTTTGTCTTGTGTCTACAGCTGACCTTGTTCTTTATCACTGCAGACTGGCTCAGGTGTCCGCGATCCTGGGCTACCCACTCACCCTGTAGAATCAGCCAGTGGAAGGCTGAGTCCTGGCTGTGATCTCCTGTCTTCCCGCACAGACCATGCTTGCACTCAAAATTGAGTGCAGCTGTCCCGGGAGGCCTCCCAGGCCTCCTTGAACGGCTGCTGTGGAGGACTTTGCTCTGGGATGGAAACCCCCACAGCAATTGCCTCGGCTCTTGCCAAATATAATGTCCACTTCCTTGTTTATCTGCTGATTTGTTTCTCTTTGGTTTGATTGCTCTGCCCATGGAAGGGGACAGATTGACAAACCCACTTATCTCCTCCCACGGATCGGTGTTCATTCATCTGTGTGGACATTTAGTCAGCCCTTCAACACTTTCTAAGTGTCTATTTTGTGCCAATCACACAGTTGGTTGAAAGTAGGTTTAAAGATTAAAAGGCGTGGCTTCTGTTTTCAGGGAGCTCACAACTATGAAATGAGTCATTTAAAAGTGACTTTCGGGGATAGAAATAAGCATCCTGTATTTTAAAACCAGGAGGACATGAGGTCTTTTCTCTGGCTGGCACTCTGCATGCAGTCTTGGCAGAAGGGAGCAGTCGTGCTCACCACTGTGGAAGAGGGAAGAACTTTTTCAGGCAGAAAGGGACGTGGGTTCCAGCAAACAGAAGTCCTCACTGCAGAGGCACAAGCACAGGGGACATGGTGAGCTGGGGACCCATAGCCCAGCCAGGGGCAGAGAGAAGGGACAGTCCAAGTGGGGAGGTGACTTGGACCAAAGGGGCCAGGTGACGCCCGCTGAGCACCAGCCTGCATGTGGGTACATGGCTCTCACCTCACGGGGTTCATCTGCCAAGAAGGAGAGTTGCATTGGCCAATGATTTTAGTAAAGAGATTGGGAATGGACAAAGCGCAGGGCAGAGCAGGGATGTCCCGCTCGATGCGGAGAGTCACGGACAGCACCGGAGAGGACGAGCCCCGAGCCCCCGTGCCACCGCAGACGCAGCAGAGACGTGGGACTGCGCCCTGCGCTCGTCAGGGCAGGAGGAGTCCCGGAGAACAAGACACAGCCAGGGAGGAGCGGATTGGGTTCTGTCCTGCGGAGAAGAGGGTGCCGTTGAAGGGCATGGTGTCCAAGCTCGGATTTACAGCACACATGCTGGCTTCTGGACCAATAATTCCAATTCTCGCTGATCAGGTCACCACTCAGGTGGTGACCGGCCCCTTAGACCTGGGGAAGGGTAACCTAAGATGAGAATCCTCCGTCTGAGTGTTTTCGAAACCAAGGGTCTCTTTCCAGCAGACGCTTCACGGCAAGTGTAGGATTGACTGGTTTGTTTTTTTTTTAATAAATTTTTAATACCTTTCAAAGAGAGAGTCATTAAAAATGCAAGGCCCTTGGAAAACGTCTACCCTGCCCTCAGCCAGAGCCAGCCCCGTCTTGGGTGGTACCCAGCAGAATAGGCAGGGCGCGGATGCGATGGACCGCCTCCTTCTCACCATTTTTCCACGCACCTGCCCTTGTCATAGAATACGTTTGTGTGCAGGGACGAGCTGGCTTTTTGATGGCCTCAGCAGAGGAATTACTCTTTTAGGTGGTGAGTGGTTTGCTCTGATGCTGAACAAAATCGGATTGCACAGCTGCCGTGACAAATCAACTCTCGAGCGCAGTGCTGTTTTCTTCCCCAGTAGCACACAGACCAGCGGTCCCCAGCCTGTATTTTTGTTAAAGGTTATGTTTGCCTTAAACTAATTAAACCCATTTGTATCAAATGACTGGAATAACTTCCCTTTTGAAAATAAAGAAAATAACTGAAAGGAGTTGGTTCCAAAAAAAAAAAAGTCCGAGTTAATTTCATCCACTGACATAGCGCTGCACTATTAATTTTATTACCCCTAAATGTGAAAATAAATCAGCTTGGTGAAGACAGCATGCTCATGTAGATTCGTCTGCAGAAGTCAGGCCGCCTCACCAGGAAGCTCTTCAGAGGCTAGCCGGCCCACACATGCTGGAGCGGCGGGCGTGTAAATCCAAGGCTACCACAGACTGTGCAGTCTGCGCAGTCCTCTCAAAACCCGCTTTGGCGTTAGACCTGCAGAGTGATCAGACACCTAAGGACACCTCTGTGCATCGGGCATGCACCTTGTAAATATCTGTCTGTTTCAATCACACCAGTGGGTTAGGTTAGGATGGATTTATCACACACCGTGAGAATTTTTTAAAATAGATGTCAATTCCTTTTAAACGATACACTTAATGAGGTGTTCCTGGTGCCAGGCCCCCAGCTAGATGCAGGGGACAGAAGCCACTCAGCAAGGCTCACTGTCTTTACGGTGATAGACCCTTGTGCGTGCTCCCCTCACTTCTGTACGAGAACAGTGAAAGGTGAACTTTTTAAAGAGGTGTTTGGCAGTTCTTCAGGCCTCTTTTCCTATATCCACTCGCCCTGGAGACTCAGGGACTGTAAAAGGGTCTAGAATGTTCAGCAGCATGACTTGGTTTAAAGCCTAGAAATGTGCATGCACCCACACACACACACACACACACATACACATACACACGCACACACACACTGCACACATACACACACGTGCGCACGCACACGTGCACGCATGCACACGCACACACCAGACACACACACGCACACATACATGCACATACTTACACACACTGCACACACACGCACATGCACGCACACACGCACACACACTGGACACACACGTGCACGCACACACATGCACACACACCTCACACACGCACACACATACACACACTGCACACATGCACACACATGCACACACACACCAGACACACACGTGTGCACATGTGTGCACACAGACACACACACTGGACACACATGCACACACTTGCACACGTGTGCACATGCATGCACACATGCACGCACACGCACGCACACACACACACGCACGCACACCGCAGATGCACTTAGACTCACTGCTGCATCAGAACAGTCTTGGCGCCTGCGCCCCGATCTGCAGCTCCATCTCAATGTGAGCCATGACGCTTGGGGAGGAATGAATGGTCTTTCCTGCTGCATTTGCAAACGCTGTCGAATGTTTCACTCATAAGGTTCATTATAGAATAATTTCTACAAGTTTTCATAGGATCCAGCAAGAAGAACAGGCACGTAAGACACTTGGACCTGGGGCTGAGTTTGCACATGTGGGAAGCAGGGACGCAGGGAGACCCCTGCTCCTGACTCGTGGGGTCCTTCCCGGTCTCCGTCTAGGCTGGGGTCCTTTCTGCTTGCTCAACGGCAGACCCTATGCAGTAGAGGAGGCTGGTTTGGGAGGATTTTGCCCCAGTAATCCCTTGGATCCTGTTGCATGAGCACCTGCCTTGCAGACACTGTGCTCAGCATATTCAGTATCTCTGTCCACAGCCAGAAGCTTGCATGGGGTGCTTCTACGGACTGAACATTCCTACCCTCCACTTCCCAAATTCATATGCTGAAGCCCTAACCTTCAATGCGGTCAGATCTGGAGGTGGAGCATTTGGGAGGTCACTGGGTTCAGATGAGGTCATGTGGGTGAGGCCCTGATGGTGAGGCTAGTGCCCCGATAGAGACACAGGGCAGTCTCTGCCATAGAAGGACACTCGGAGAAGGCGGCGTCCACGGGCCAGAAGTAGACCGCGCGTCAAAACCCCCCAGTGCTGGCACCTGACCCTGGGCTTCCCACCTCCAGAACGGCGTCTGTGCATTTTGTTATGGCAGTCTGAGCCAACTAAGATATTTGTTTTCCCGTCTGTTGGAAAAGTTGAGACTCAAAGGAGGTGAGAGATTGTCCCCATATTTCAGGCCTAGTAAGCGACTCAGCTGGGTTTCTATTCCCAGGCCGGTCTGATTCCTGTCCCCACCCCTGTGCTGAGCCCAGCCCCAGCCTGGCACCCCCAGGATGCATTGGCAGCTGCCCCTCCTCTCTGATTCCTGAGCTCTCCAGATCAGGAGAAAGGAGAGGGTGCTCCCTACCTGAGCCCCGCTACAGCTGCCTCTTCCCAGGTTGAGGCTTCATTGCCAGGGCGGGCCCGGCCTTGGCCAGAAATCTGGAAGGTCTGTCCCGACCACACGGACCAGGGAGATTCTTGGGAAGAGGAGGCTGGTTCAGTTCCACAGTGGCCGTGTGCTTGGGGAGGCCATGCCCCTCCTCTCCTGAACCCCAAAATTCCCCGCAGTGAGTATCCCCACGACAGCTGCGTCGGCCCAGAGGCCCAGACACACACCCTCTTTGGCGGGATGGACATTGCTAACAATAAAATAGGCTTGGTGATCATAAATCCTATTCCAGAAAGGGAGGCCTTGCAAATCTCCCTTTTATATTACAACTGCTTTCATATTGAATTTTTCTAGGAGTGTTCCTATTTGATACAAGTGAATGATGTCGTTTAGAATATGAATATATTTAATCATGCGTTTCTCTTCCACATGTAACTAAAGGTTATATAAAAATGTACTTTGAGAATGGTTTAAAATCTGAAGCCATGAATAGTCATGTCAAGATAACCAAGGTGTTAAATATGATATTTGAACTCTAAGACTCTTAACTTTTAATTTTACCATTGTCAAAATGCTCTTAAGAGAACTGCAGGTCTCTCTTGAGATTCTTTTTTTATGAAATCATAGTAGCAGGAGCTAGTCGCCTTGGAAAAAACTTGAGTGTGAAAATAAAGTGTAACCATTTTGCTACGTGTGAAGCACTCCGCAACATACCCCACACAGTGCAGTCCCAGTAGCATTATTTACACTGACAGTTCCAAGCGTCGCTGTCCTCATGTTCTCACCGCTGCCTGCTCCCTCTCTTGACCCCCGCTGGGTCAGCTGGCCTCACGCCGGCCTGAGTGGCCTCGCTCCCCCGAGGGCCCTGCCCCTGGTCTCCTGCCCTGGCACCTGGGCCCATGTCGGGTCCTGGATGTGGCTGCCTCAGCTCTGCGACTTGCTGTCCCTCGTCTCCATCAGCCGTTCCCACCCCCCTGCATCCACCTCTGGAGTCACCTGCCAGCCCCAGAGGGGCCTGCCCTGTCCTGTCCTCGCCCAGGCACCCCGGCCGCGGGGCTGGGTGGTGCCTGCCGCCCGCAGCTCGCCTGGCTTTGCCGGCCTCTTTTTCCCCTCTAACCCCCTCCTGCCTCCTGCTGCCTTGGAGCAGGGCCTTGCTTGCCACGCGCTCTTGGCCAAAAAATGAAGAAATGGCTGTGAGCCGTGGGGAGCTCTGCCGTCACCTGGCGCAGAAACAAGAGTGTGAGGATGTCTGAGTTGCCAGCCGTCGCCTCTCTGTGGTCAGAACAAAACCGTCTGCTGGGGAATCGGGGTTTCCGGGCACTCGCCACAGAAGCACCTCCCCTGATCAACAGCGTGACGACTCTACCGCCATATGAGGACTGTTCCCGTCACCGGGAGGTGCTGGTGAGGTTCTACTCAGCTGCGGTGGATTAGCGATCAGCAACCTTTCCATTAACCCCCAAACCCAAATCAAGCCAAAATCTGTGGTCCTTGTTGAATGACCCTGGATTGGAAGACATTGCTGGGAGGTCCTGCCTCCCAGCCCTCCATGGCGGTCGTGTTACTGGCGGCGGCAGGTGGGGTGGGGGGCCTTTGCGCGAACCTCCCAGGTTCCTGGGGCTGGACTGGCTCGGACTCCTGGCTGCTGTGAGGTTGGAGATTCCCGGGTTGGGGGGCGCCCGGGGGACCTGGGGGACAGTGGCCTGTGGGGCAGGGCAGACCTAACTCCTCCCCAGTCACTCTGAACAGCAGAGTCTGAAGGCCTCTGCTCGGTCCATTCCCGAGCACAGAGGAAAGTTTACAGCAAAATGGTGCCAGTTTCGACGTTTCGGTAACTGGAGCCGGTCCTGCCCCTAAGTGCAGCGCGTCCCCAGGACCCGGGAGAGGAAGCAGAGAGCCTCCTTCCAGGGCTGCACGCAGGGGCAGCTTCTGCCCAGGTGGCCCCGGGACCTTGCCCCCCTGATGGGGCCTGGCTCAGCCTGCCCCTGCCGCACCATGGGGGAGGGCAGGAGGGATAGTGACCAGAGCCACCCCAGTCCCCCAGGGTGGGATGTTTGCCTGGTGTCCCCGTGAGACGGAACCACAGAGCCCCCTTGCTGAGGACCACGCGGGAGTGCGTCCCTGGGGGGACCGAAGCCGGCGGCAGGGAGCCCGCATAGCTGATCACTGCTCCAGTCTCTGCAGCAGGGAGCCCCACACCCTTGGGGAGGCTGCTTTCTCATTAACCAGTTACCTGCGGCTCTTTGGAGGGGGCACTGGAGTCCCGTGTCTTGATTCTGCTCTTTAACTTGACAGAAGAAAGTGAGTGAGTGCGGAAACCACACAGTCCACAGCGGTTGCACGTGGCAGATGCTGGTCCCCAGGGGCCCAGAGCCACCGAGGGGGTGGGAGGCTGCCCGAGCCCTGTGCTTCCCTGGGCCCCAGGTGGTGGAGACCGCAGGTCTGGGGGGGCAGGCAGGCTCCCCGAGCCACGTGCTTCCCGGGGGCCCCCGGTGGTGGCCCAGAGCCACCGGGTGGGGGGTGGGGAGGCTGCCCGAGCTGCATGCTTCCCGGGGCCCCCGGTGGCAGAGACCACAGGTCTGGGGGGGCCACCCCCAGGTTCTCAACCAAGGCCAGTCCCCCGACGGCAAGGGGTCCAGTCCCGCAGGGTGGGGGCCCCCGCCTGGAACCACACTCCGCCCTGAGGGGCTGCTAGAGGAGCCCCCGGGAGTCCTGAGACGCTCCTCATTGGGTCTGTCGAAGCTCAGCTGACGCAACGAGAGCCAGTCACCCTCAGACCTCGTCGTCCTCGTCTGAGCCCATGTTGAGGACCTCAGCCAGGGGGCTTTCTCGTTTCCTGCACCTGCGTGGGAGACGCGCCCTGAGCTCCTGGGAGCATCACCCGGGCCACTGTCTAGTCTGAAATTCATCCTCCCATTAAAACAGGAAGGCTCAGTGTGCAGAGGCAGGAGGCAGCGTTCTCAGGGGCCCAGAGATGACCGAGGTCGACACCGGCCGGGGGGAGGCCTGGGGGGCGTCCTGTTCAGCCATTTTGACTCCACTATTTAGACCCCCACCCCTGTGACCTCAGGCCCCTGTGGGAGCCGCGGCTGTTAAAGCTCACGGAACACGCGAGGCAGCTAGGAAACGCCTCGGGACGAACGAGCGGGAGGAGACTTAACAGCTGCCCGGGAAGGTAGGGCCTGCTTAAGTAAAACACGGCGGCGTGCCCGGTCGTGTTGTCGGAGGCACAGAGGAGTGGGAACAGCGTGAACGGCCGCAGAGGGGCTCGGGGGCCGCGAGGCGCGCCAGCCTCATTAGAGACGGGAAGGACCGGAGTGTGCCTCGGGACGCCAGACCTCAGTGCAGGCGGGAGATGTCTGGGAGCGGGGCGTACAGGGGCGTTGTGGGGAGTGCTGTCCCAGGACCCCTCCCTCCCGCCTTTCGCCTGCCCACCCGCTGACCCTGGTCCCAAGGCCGTTGCTCAGCGCCAGCCCCAGAGTGGCTGCCAGCGGCGGCCTCGGGAGGCTTGCTGGATGTGGGGCCCAGCACACGCCTGCCCCTGGCCTGCCCACAGGTGTCCGTGCCCAAGCAGGAGAGGATCCAGTGTCCTTGCAGTCGGAAGGGGAAATGATACACCTTAGCTCACTTTCCAAAGATGCACCCACGTTTTTCTTTTTAATTAATTAATTTAATTGGAGGCTAATTGCTTGACAATGTTGTGGCGGTTTTTGAAAGCGATGCGTAGGATGAACAGTTTTCATAGCACAGATAACTTATTTTTGATGTTGGCTTTAGAAAAAGTCATCTCACTTTCTGCACGTGTGTTTTTTTTTTTTTTTTCGCATTCCCTCCTGGCACGTGTAGACCAGAGAGTAAGCTAACTAAGCAGAGGGTTTCTGTGTAATGCATTTAACTTCTGTGACGGCTGAAAGATCATCAAAGCAGTCGTCTGTCCCATGTGCGTGTCTGTGTGTGAGTGTGCGCCTGTGTGTGCGCTGGGGGCACACCGCTGCCTCTTGGGTGGGTGGTGCCTGAGCCCTGCGCTGGCTGGAGTCCCGGGGTGCCCGCAGGGCCAGCCCCCCGTGATACCTGTGACGCCCACGTGGGGGGCGCACTCACTGCCGGGCGGGCGCTCCCCAGCCTCCCCAGGGCGAGGGGCAGGGGTGGGCGGATGCTTTCTGTCTCTCAGCGCTTGTAATTCCCCTGCTGCCTTGAAAGGCGGGCGTTGCTGAAGCAACTCAGCCTGGGACTGTGAAATGGATTTACGCTTTTCGGAAAAGGGTGAATGCTGCCCTTTGGCCACACACTCTACCTGGGCTGGAGAGGCATGTTCTGAGGGACGGTGGGTGTGCAACCTGCAGGGACATCTCTCACTTTCCCTCCACGATTCCCCCTCCTGCCCCACCTCCGCCTCTACCCAACCGTCTCCTCTTCTCCTGGGCCACGTCTGCGGGGAGGCTGTAGCTGGCTCACCACACATCTGACGAAGTGCACAGAAGATTTTTCATCTCGCAGAGAAATGGTCGCATTTCATGCGTCTGTTTTGCCTCTGATATTCCTACTTAGGAATGATGGTGATCAGAACTTTGAGCATGTGTTTGGAATGGCGCCTGTCCTTGGAGTCCCTGCAGCTCTGTCATCCATTCATCCAGTGAACACACAACCGAGGTCAGGGGGCAGGCTGGGTGGCCAGCCCTCTAAGGCATCCCTGGACCACACTGTCCCGGGTGCCAACTTCCTCTGGGCCTGCTCCCTGGGGTTGGCACTGCCTGGGGACCTTGGGCGCATGTCTCTGGGCTGGCACAGCATGGAGCCAGCCTCCATCCCAGCCCTGACGTTCCCCCAGTGCCAGGAGACCCATGTCCCGGTGAAGTAGATGCTGCGCCCTTAAACGGGGCAGGAGTGCACTGGCCATCAACGTCCAGCAGCTCATCTCCGTTCTAACGTGGCTAAGTCAGTCAGTTCAGTCGCTCAGTCGTGTCCGACTCCTTGTGACCCCATGGACTGCAGCACGCCAGGCCTCCCTGTCCATCACCAACTCCCGGAGTTTGCTCAAACTCATGACCATCAAGTCGGTGATGCCATCATGTAATGTGGCTGCTGCTGCTCCTGCTGCTAAGTCGCTTCAGTCGTGTCCGACACTGTGTGACCCCATAGATGGCAGCCCACCAGGCTCCTCCATCCCTGGGATTCTCCAGGCAAGACCACTGGAGTGGGTTGCCATTTCCTTCTCCAATGCGTGAAAGTGAAAAGTGAAATGGAAGTCGCTCAGTCATGTCCGACTCCTTGCGACCCCACAGACTGCAGCCTACCAGGCTCCTCCGACCATGGGATTTTCCAGGCAAGAGTACTGGAGTGGGGTGCCATCGCCTTCTCCGTGTAACGTGGCTGCCCATGGTCTAAGGCGGCCTGTCTTCACAAGAGCGCCCGGTGCCTCAGGCTCTAGGAGTCTGCTGAGAACGGCCTGTCCTGTCCACGCCCTTCTGTCCACTGGTGACATCAGACCCCTGGTAAATCAGCCAGGTCAGTGACAGGATCCAGAAGCGCTGGTCTGGGGTCCTGGATGGGGCCCGGGGGATGGAGACAGGCTCCGTATGGCCGCTTTGCGGGAGAGGAAAGTCGGGTTACGGGGGTGGGGCCACGTGGCAGTGCTGTGACCCTTTCTGTGGAGGAAGCTAAGTTCTCCTGAGTGTTTTAAAACCCGTTGTTCCTGCAAAGGGAAACCCAGGGTGTTACTAACGGGTTAGAAAATGAGTTCTCTCTGCAGCTTGTCAACTCTGAGAAATCGCCGCCTGTGACAAATGCGGGAGGACTCAGAAATGATTTGCCACTTACCTGAAAATGATCTTCAGTCACAGCAGAGGTGGGGAGGCCCTGGCCAGCCTTCGCTGCGGGGCGGAGCGTTTGTGAGCCTGAAGTGGGTTCCCGTAGCCGCAGGCCGCATCCACTGGCCTTTGCGGCCTCGGCTCTCTCCAGAGCCTGGGGTTCTGGCCTCAGCCCACCCTGCTGGCCCCTGAGCGGGCTTGAGCGCATCACTCAGGGGCGCCTCTGCTGGCCCGTGTCTGTCCTTTACCCCCAGTTTGCTCTGGGCTCTTGGAGAAAACTGACAACCGCAGCCCCTGCCGGGACCCTTGTCACGGGCACGTGGCCCGTGGTTTGCTCAATTGCTGTGTCCTCAGTGAGGCGGTGAGACGCCCTCCTGTCCGCTGACCGTGTTGGTGGTGGACCTCCCCAGCTAGGCTCCCAGGGCCCCTGGGATTTGACTCGCAGCCTCAGGTCTCCGGCTGTGTTGGCCTCTCTGTGGTGACCCCAATACGCGGGCCTGAGAAAAGGAACAGGAGGACAGGATCCCCGGGATCCTGGCCTTGGCCAGGTCTGCGCCTCACCACGCTGACCGGCAGCCCGGAAGTCTACCCTGGAAGACAGGGTTCCAGGAGTTCAGCCTTCACCTCCTCCTTCCAGGGTCCGAGCCAGGAAACCCTCAGGGATCCCAAGGGGGCAGCTTGGAGGAACAAGGGGGCTGGAGGAACGTGCTCCCCCTGCCCGCCTGCAGCCCCCACCCTCGCACTGGCCAGCCCAGCACCCTGCCCGCCCCCCACGGCGCTCCTGTTGGCCGGCTCTCCGTCCCTGGGACCTCTCTGTGTCTCTCCTGCCTCTGCGGGTCCCCCAGGGCCTGCAGCTCTTGCTAAGGTGCCACCTGGGGGGCAGTACAGCTGGGCTTCGGCCAGGTTCCCAGGGGCCGTGGTTTTTATGGAGGGGGAGATCTGAGGGTCAGTGCCCCCTCCAGCCTCTTCCAGGGGCCGTGGTTTTTATGGAGGGGAGATCTGAGGGTCGGTGCCCCCTCCAGCCTCTTCCAGGGGCCGTGGTTTTTATGGAGGGGAGATCTGAGGGTCAGTGCCCCCTCTAGCCTCTTCCAGGGGCCGTGGTTTTTATGGAGGGGGAGATCTGAGGGTCAGTGCCCCCTCAAGCCTCTTTCAAGACCACACACAGCAGACCTGAGTGCGTCCATTTTAGCTTCTTCAGCACGAGTCACATCTCTTTATTTTATTATCACATTCTTCAAAGGAGTCCAATACCTCTAAAACTGGCAAATAATTTTGGCCCTCCCCAGTGGTTTATTTTGCAACCTGGAAAACAGCTTCTCTTGTTCTGAGTTACTTTGGTATAAAATGAGGTGATTGTTTCCACTCTGCTCAAGCATTGCAGAAATTATTTTTAAAATGATGGTTACAGGGAGACAGGATTCAAGATTAGAACTCCACTCATTATGCTCCTTAAGACGTTTCCCTGAGCAGGTGATGTTCTGTTGGTGCTCGGAGGTGAGAACACTAGTTTATGGAAGTGGCATCTCTAGATTGTGGCAAACACAAAAGCTGGGGCCCCGTGATGCCGGGATTGCCGTCTGGCACCCCACGTCCTGCAGAGGCTTCTCCAGGAGTGGTGGTCGCCTCTGTTTCCATGCACAGCCCCCGCTGCAGGGACCGGTCTATCGCTTACAACGTCTGCAGGCGGAGGCCAGTGTGCACGTGGGGTTTAGTGGTGTGGACAGGCTTTGTCAGCCTTCCCACCAAGGCCCGTTTCTGCAACAACCAGGGAACTCAAGCCATCCTGGTGCCCCTGCAACTTCACGGGCACCCCCAGGAAGTCACTGCCAGGGTCATGCAGTGCAGACCATCTGTAGATCAGGGGCCCCCTCGGTCTAAGGGAGATTCCCCACTGATTGCAAATGGGTCAGAGGAGGCCGGTTCCCAGGGAACAACCCATCAGAAGTCACTCTTGGTTTTCAGGACAGAAAAGGTCAATTGTCTCCTTTGTTTTCCTCCTTGGGGTTAATCCACTTCCTTTCTCCCCAGCAGGAAACCAAGTTCCCAGTTGGCATCTTCTGTTTCTTGTGATATTCTGCAGACAGTTCCAGACGTCCTGTTCAGAATCCCAGAATGTGGCAGCAATGCAGGAGACCTGGGTTCCCTCCCTGGGTCAGGAAGACTCTCTGGAGGAGGAAATGGCAACCCACTCCAGTATTCTTGCCTGGAGAATCCCATGGACAGAGGAGCCTGGTGGGCTATAGTCCATGGGGTCACAAAGAGTCAGACATGGCTGAGTGAGTCACACACACACACACACACACACACACACACACATTTGAGGAAACAGACCAAGAGAGGACAAAATGTGTTGGATTAAAATGAGGTTCAAGTTCAGAATCACCTTTTGAATTAGAAGAGGCTGACATACTTTCATATATTTTTGGTAAATTAGACAATTTTGACTTGTCTGCAGTGTTTCTTCATTTCAGAAATTAAAAGAGCAATCTTTAAATGTTTGAAAGAATCCTTGTGCTTTATCCAGTAGAAGGAGCCTCGGCTGAAGTGCCAGCTACATCACTGCCCGGTTGCTGACATCAGTCAGCTGTCTCTGGTCTGAGACCTGACACTAGGCAGACACCTCTGAGTCCTTACGTCTCTGGTCCTAAGGGAACAGGTGGCTTCGAGGGGACGCCTGAGCAACAGGTGACGTGCTGGCGGCCCCCGAGCTCAGGTCCACCTGGTTCTTCTTTCAGGGAGGCGAGGTTGATTGACTGCTGAGCTGTCTTGCCCACGAGAAGGAACGGACACGCTACTGCCACTGTCCCCCTGCCCAGGGCTATTGTGTATCCCCTGCCGTCACCCTCATCAACTCCCACAGCATTATTTCTTTTGGTTTCATTCTGTTTTAAAAAGGTCTTTTTTTTTTTTTTTTTTCTGATCTTTGGGCCTAGCCATGTGTGTAAGATCTTAAGTCCCCAGGCAGGGATCAGACTGGAGTCCCCTGCATTGGAAGCACAGAGTCTCAGCCACTGGACCGCCAGGGAAGTCCCCCTGCAGCATGCTGGGGGCGGCTCACTTCTCTCCCTTCTCCCCCGGCTTGTGCCCGTGTGCAGCCAGGGCTGCGCTGGGTTCCGTACAAGGACAGAATGTGTGTGTGCATCTCACGGCGGTTCTCAAACAAACACCCTTCCTCCTTCCTGGCTTCCGTGCAACCTGCCCGGGCCTTCTCGTTGCTCAGCCCTGCTGGGAGGAAAAGCAAACTGCAGCCCGTCTGAGAGCTCTTCAAACCTCAGAGCTGAGCTGGATCAATAGACCACCCTGCCTCCCTCACAGCATGAAAATGTACCGTGGGCACCCCTAAGCTCATCAGGGTCTTATGACTTGTACATTTCCCTCCATAAACTAGTTTTCTTTGACACCCGAGGGGGTGTTTGATGGCGACACCATAGGGTTTGTGCAGAGGTCGAAGTTCAAGGGGGTGAAGCAGGTCAGAGAGCCCGGAGTGGCCCTTGGGGAGCCGTCACATCAGCCCTTCCAGGATGAATGGGGAGATGCAGGCTTTACAGGGGGCTCTGGGCCCTGGCCCAGCCATGCAGCAAGAGGGCTTTAGAGTGACGATCAGGACCGTCTTCTTGAAGAAGCCGTCCTGTGACCAACGCCAGGCATGCAGCCGAAATGCTGGACTTGATGAACCAATTTTTTTACGGGATCAAGTGTTTTCAATAAATGAAAAAAAGAATGTTTTCTCAGGTAATGAGGGAACTCACATAAGCAAGACTGCTGTCATTGAGAATGATGTTGTGACGAGCGCGGATGCTATCAGCTTCCTTGCACGTTTTTTACAGCGTGCATTATTGGCCAGAGACAAGAATCTGCTCCTCACATTTCAGGGATACCTGATCGCTTTGTTTTCTCTCTGGGGCACCCCCCCAACCCCTCTCCCCCCGTGTCAGCACACACCCCCATCCTGGAACGACCCCTGTAGTCTGGGAAGGAGCCCAGACCACGTGCTTAGGTGGTGAACAGCCATCTGCTCATCGCTGTTCATGCCTCAGGCCCCTGGAAGCTGCCCGGCCCTGCAATTAGAAATCGGAGCCTAGGCTTGTAACCAGACCGTTCCACCTCCTTGCAAGTCCAAGCTCTCCTCTTCCTTCCTGGGGCCTTGCTGGGGGGCCTTGGGGGGCATTCAGCTGCTTCCTGTTCTCTGACCTCCTTTGCAGAGCAGGGGTCTAGGGCCCCAGGTCCTTCGGGAGGCTCTGGGGAGGTTCTCCAGCCGAGATCTCTAGGGCAAGGCAGGGCGCCACGTTCCCAGCTCCTTTCCTCAGGAGAGCTGCTCTGGTGGGGTCTCCGATGCTGCTTTCCACAGCTGTCTCCTCGGTGGACCCCCCAGCACAGGCGCTTGCACATTTCTGCCTGGTGCAGATGTCTTTCCGAGGTCACCTGCATCCAGACGTCATTGCAACCCCCGTCCGCCCACCCTGGGCTCCAGCTCCCCACTCTGTTCCTCAGTTGCAGCAGCGAGAACCGCTGGGTTCCGGGGCTGCTCCCTGAATGCCTCCTGCAAACCAGCCCCCACCTTGCGCAGAGCCTGTGGCCGGCGGGATCGGGGCCTGAGCCGAAGCTGAGGCTCCCTGACTCTTGACTGCGTTATCTGTCAGCGCCTGTGGGAGGCCTGGGGCCAGGGCGCTGAGAATCTACTCCTGAAACAGTGGGACTTCATGCTTTTTTCCACCTGCAGAGGAGCATCTTGCTGCTGGGAGCTGCCAGGGGGTAGAGCTCTCGGGTCTGCGGCCCTGAGGGGTCCCCACGTGGAGGAGAGGAGTAAGCAGCCACGGGAGGCGGTATGGGCCGAGTGGCCCTGCCGTGGGCATTGATGAGGCCTACGTTAACTCGGGCACGTGGCCCCCTGACAGCGTAACCCGCGGGGGCACAGCCGTGGGGCTTCACATAACCCGTGGGGGACACAGCCGTGGGGCTTCACGTAACCCGTGGGGGACACAGCCGTGGGGCTTCACGACGACACCCTCCCCGTGGGACTCTGCTCTCTGGGCCGCTCTCGTCTCTCCCTCTGATGTTTCAAGCAGAGCTCCGGTGTCGCCCAGCTAGGGGCCATCTTCCTGCATCGCCCTCCTCTATCGGCTCCTCTGTCTTTTGTGGGCGGCGTGATCTGTTTTGCAGACACAGGAAGTGGGTGGTCAGGACTGTCCCATCTGGAGCCAGCCTCCTGGCCCCATATAGCCCTTCGTGTCTCGACAAGAAGCGGGCTTTGGCAGAGGGGCTTATTCTCGCAGGTTCTGGAAGCTGCCCGGGGGGCTCTGCTCATCACCATGAAGGACAATGAAGTAAAGCCCCACTGCCCTCCAGGGCGGAGCATGGTGTGAAATGTGGTCTATTGACTCAGATTGGGTTTACGGTTCAGTGAAGGGCTGGGAGCTCGTTCCCCCAGTCTAGGGGTGAAATGGCCCCGTAGGTGGTGTCTCCGGGCCCGAGGCAGGCCTCTGGGTGGTGGTCCCAGCGGCCTGGGAGGTGAATGGTCGGCACTGGCCGCCCTTGTGCGAATGGAAAGTGCGGTCTAGGCTCCAGACACTTAGTGTGGAGACGTGAGGGGAGCAGGAGGCCCACGAGGTCCGGGGTCCACACTTGGTCTGTTTGCCCCCAGCCTGAGCTCAGGGCTCCCAAGCAGCCAGGACCAGCCAGCTGGCCTTGGGGCAGAGCCCACAGGCCTGGCTTCCCTTCAGAGCGACATCACGAACAAGGGGCCTGGCTGCGCTCAGGGGCACCTCTGTCTATCCAGCCCTGCCTGTGACAGACGGAGGCCAGGCCTCGTGGCTGGCTCCCGCCTGCTTTTGTCTTGTCCACATGAAGCTCCTCTGTGTGGACTGGATGTTTGGTCCCCGTCCAGAGCTGACCTGAGGGCCCAGAGGCAGCTCTGAGATCAGCTGTTAGTGTCCGCAGGGAGGTTCTTCCTCACCCAGGGCTCTGGAGAGGCTGCCCTGGAGCCCGGACCCAGCTCTGCAGCCACTAGGGGCGGGTATTGATGCCACTGTGGCCACCACGGCCGGGCTCCACATGGGAGCCAAGCCCAAGCACGCTCACACACGCACGTGCATATATATATGCACACATGCACACACACACGCACGCACACACATGCACACACGCACACATATGCACGCACTCACACATATACACACATATGCACACACGCGCGCACATGCATGCACACACACACATATGCACCCACTCACACCTATGCACACACACACACACATTGATCCCCTGTGTCCTTCCTTCCTCCATCCTACTGGGCAGAAACCACCCCGGGATCCTCCCAGACGTGTTGCACAGGCGGGGTTCCAGGTCACGCAACCCCTTCTGGATCCTTCCAGGGTCTCCTCGGTGGAGGTATCTCTTTGTGAGGCTGGTTTGTGGTTGGGTGGCTTGGAGTTTCCACTCATCCTTGGCCCTAACTGCGTGGTTAACCTTGCCGCCTGTCACTGCCTACAGACATCTGAGGCTGCACAGTGTCTTAGAATAAGAGGGAGCCTGACTGTTTTCATCTCCAGCCTCAGGCTTCTGGCACTTTCCACCTCCTCCGTCGGGCAGTTACTGTCTGCACAGTGGAAGCTCTGAGAGGGCTGCCCATGGAGCCAGAGCCTGCATTAGTGACCGACGAACAGTGTTCGCCAGGGTGTGGCTAGCGTGGACCCCCGTTCCTGCTCAGGACTGGGGGCCAGTGTGGCCCATCACAGCCGCTGATACAGCCTGCTGGCTCAGCCGCCACAGTGGCCCCTGGTCCTTGTGCGAGAGGCCTGGGTCCTGTCCATCGTGGCCCACGTGGCCCGGCCCAGCGTGCGTGGCCAACTGCTTCATGGCCAGTGGACACCAAGCCCCGGTGGAGGCTCTGTCAGCAGCACGGATGGCACAGCCTCCTGCGAGACGCAATGTGTGCGCCACCACTTGGCATTCCCGAGCCTGCTCTTTGTCCCTTTCTGGGTTTACAAACTGATGTGATGCTAACGATGGTTGTTTTGGTCCCACAGATAAAAGCAGAGAGCGCAGCCGGGCGCCTTGCCCACCGGCCCTGGTGCTGCACGCAGAGAGGAAGAGCCCGGCGGGGGATGGTGAGGACAAGGTTGGTGGCTGCAAGACGCAAACCCCCCGGCTGGGGGCCCTGGGGGCCCGCACACCCTTCTCCCCATTTCCCACCTGATGCTCAGCAGCGGCACTTGGCAGTCCCCTCTGTGGTACCAGGCTGCTGCCAGCTGGGCCTCTGCCAGCTGGTCCGCTGCAGAAACCAGCAGAAGGAAGGGGCGTCTGGGAGCCAAGCAGGAGCAGCCTGGCCTTCCCGTCTGTGTCCAGTCCAGAGCTCACTGGCAGGCTCTGCTCGGAGGGGCTTGGGTGGTGACCCTGGGTTCTCACGCGTGCTGCCCCCCGTCTCAGAAGGCGAGTGCACACAGGCGGCCGGTCTCTGCAGTTGGCCACCCCTTGGGTGAAGCTGCAATCTGCACTTGGTTTCACTGTTACAGGAAAACCAATGCACGCCTGTGTTTCCTGAGCACAGAATCTCAGGCCCTTCCTGATAAAGCGGCATTTTATAGACTGACCGAGAACGTGTTGAGTGCGTTTCCTTTCCCACGAATAACCAAGAAATCAACCTTTACTGCTGCCTTTGAAAGTCACAAATGGCACATAACATGCTCTGACCGTCAGACACCCTGCGGCCTCCGGACTGAGCCGTCGGACACCCTGGTGGCCTCTGGCCTGAGCCGTCGGACACCCTGGCAGCCTCTGGTCTGAGCCGTCGGACACCCTGGCGGCCTCTGGTCTGATCCGTCGGTTGGCCTCTGGTCTGAGCCGTCGGACACCCTGGCGGCCTCTGGTCTGCCGCAGTATTGTGTGAACATTCTCTCTTCCTGTGTTGCTATCAGCCTTGTCTCTACCTCG
The DNA here is from genome assembly GCF_023091745.1 of Budorcas taxicolor. NCBI lineage: Eukaryota > Metazoa > Chordata > Mammalia > Artiodactyla > Bovidae > Budorcas > Budorcas taxicolor. The sequence continues at coordinate 49,421,965 of NC_068932.1, read as the reverse complement.
GCCTGTTAGGTCCCCCGTTCCTGTGGTTGTCCTGTTCCTTCCCCATTAACGACATCCCTGGGCACCCTCACCTGTGGTCCCCACCATCCTCTCCATCACTAATGCTGGGGCTAGATGGTGTAAATGAGTCGAGAACAATAGAGCAAATTAATCTCTTGCTTCCCGATGAAGGATTTCCCTCTACGAGGTGACCATCCGTGCCAGAATTACGTGTTTATTGAACAGATAGTCTTTCTTCTGCTTCAACTACTGTCTTCATCTCTGCACTCGGTGCGTCTAACTCACTTTTATTACTTCAGCGCGGAGGGGAATTCTATGCCATGATTAGCCATCTTTATCACCAACAAGAAATCATAGCCAGTGTGCGGCACCAGAAGACGACCTTGGTAATTAGCTGGAGAATCCCAGCATCGCCGAATTTAAGTGTTAGTCTCTATCACAAATCATGTCCCACCGTATTTCCCTGAAAAAATTATCAAGGGGAATCTTCTACTCAGAGGCCCCTCATTGGGTTCCATTGTTCAGTTAGCTTCGTAATGAAAATCTCCCCTCGTTTTCCTAATTGGATTAGGAATATAAACTCTGGTCTCAACATACCCTTATATTTTTAACACGACTGTTTCTGAATACACCCTGTTATGTTCATTATTTACCCTGAACTTATTTTCTCATAGGAAACTAAGACATTTTCTACTACCCCAAAATTCTAAAAAAAGAAAAGTTGTTCGTGAATTTAGGAATAATCATATAAATTACAAACCGTTTATTCCGTGTAATTACCTGTCACAACGAATGAAGGGCACCGGGCAGACCCCAGTAAGATACCAGGATGGTCGAGTGCGAAAGAGACCACCCCTCAAGTCCTGGCTCTTACTTGTCTAGCGTTTAATGAATGCGATTCCCAGGGGCCACTCTGGACCTGGTCCTCTGACCTTTGCACCCCAGGCCTCCCTGCTCGTCCTCTGGCCCGCTCTGCTGACACTGGCCGTTCACTCCCGGTGATGTGGGCCCTGCTAGGAGGAGGTCTCACGTCACTGCCTGTGATTTCACTGCAGCTTTAAGCGACTTCTTTGGGGTTTATAGCCCCTGGTGATCTTTTAACTTTATGTTTGAATCTTACGTTTCAGTGCTGTCAGAACCCAGCACTTTGCTCGCTAACAACCTTTCGAGAGGAAGCTGGGAGGTGGGAATGAGCTGTGGTCCCAGGGTGGCCCTTGGGGGCCCCTGGGCAAGCATCTGGGCCTTTGGTGCAACGGCCCTGTCCTTGCACGGCCACCCACCAGCAGTGCCCCACAAGGCGGGGAGCTTCGGCGTCCTGGGTGTTCGATCGTTCCGACAACCGGCTCACCATGTCCTTACCTACACTACCTCATAGAGCGCTGACATGGATGGTGGTAGAAAAAGTCTCAGCTTTCAGGATGACATTTAGTTTTTTCTAAATGAATCTAGAGCTTTAGTTGCCCAACAGACATGGGTTTGTGTGGACCAGGAGATGGTGACGGACAAGGGAGCCTGGTGTGCTGCGGTTCATGGGGCCGCAAAGAGTCGGACACGACTGAGTGACTGAACTGAACTGAACTGAACTGAAATATCTCAGCTCGGAAACTGGTTGCTGTTTGGAATAATGCACTAGGACCTTGTAATCTTATCGATTTTTCGAGAGAAAGAATATGTGGTCCTTATTATATTATTCTAAATTTGAGATTAAAATAATGAAAACAGGCAGTAGAAGGAAAGAAATGTTTCCTTGCCACTAGAATTTATTGTGCTCACCGTGGTTTCATTTTTCTCTTGCTGCTGCTGCTGCTAAGTTGCTTCAGCGGTGTCCGACTCTTCACGACCCCATGGACTGCAGCCCCCCAGGCTCCTCCGCCCATGGGGTTTTCCAGGCAAGAGTACTGGAGTGGGCTGCCATTGCTTTCTCCCATTTTTCCTCTTAGAACTGCTCAAACTTTGAGACAGCACTGACTTCTTAAAACAATTTTCTCGTGGTAATTTTTCAGTTCTACCTTTAGGAGTTTGCTTCTGTTTCCTTTTGTTCAAGGGCCTCCCTGGTGGCTCAGATGGTAAAGCGTCTGCCTGCAACGCAGGAGACCTGGGTTCAATCTGTGGGTGGGGTATATCCCCTGGAGAAGGGGATGACTACCCACTCCAGTATTCTTGCCTGGAGAATCCCATGGACAGATGAGCCTGGTGGGCTGCCATCCATGGGGTCACAAAGAGCTGGACACAACTGAGTGACTAACACTTTCGCTTTTCATGTTCCCTTTGTTTAACAAAATCCAATGTCTCTTGTATATCCGCGCAGGTAAGAAGTCAATCTGAATCTTGGATTCACGTTTATGTTGGTGTTATAATTGCCTATGTTTTCTGATCTCAGAAAAACATTTAATTCTGTCCAGATTCTATCCATAATAAGCAATGGGTCAGGTGTCCTAGCTGTAGTTTTTTGTTTTTTAACTTTAGAAAATAAATCTTCATTTTCTTCTTGGGGATATCACGTTCAGACATTCTTTTCTACATGAAGACAGAGGCCCCACTGTGTATCAGTCAGCGGCACCCTGTGAAACGGGCCGTGAACTCTGCCCCAGGTGGACACGCCAGAAATGGGGGGCATCCTTGGAGTGACGGGACGCTGCAAGGACACGCGCTTGTTGCTTCCCCTGCCTGCCAGGGACAGGCCGGGCCAGCCCAGCCTCCCGGGGTCCTCGCTGCTCGGAGGGTTTCCGCCACTGGAGGCTGGGCTCGGTGGCCCCGTGAGCCTGTTTCCGGAGACGCTTCCAGGGGGCTTTCTGCCCCCGGACGCTGGGGCGTTCAGAAGCGATCTCTCAGCTGCTCTGCCTGTGTCTGTCTCTGCAGAAGCCAATTTGGGATAATCACAGGGAGGCCCTAGTCTAGGTTGCTCAGCACTGTCAGCTGTGCCATGAAGTCTAAAGGCTCACGTGGCCCCCAGGCCCGCGCGCTGGCCCTGCTGAGCCGGCCACTGCCTAACAGCCGCTGTGGGCAGGTCTGTCTGCAGGAGACTAGTTGCTCTCTACTCGGTTGCCTCTAATTGAAGAGGAGTGTTTCAATTTGTTTTAAAGAGCTTTCCTGCTCTCTATTCACAGGAGCCTCCGTCGATCCTGGTGACCAGCGAGGATAGCACGCCCAAAGGCACGAGGCCCGTGGCCTCCGCCCCGGTGCCGGGATCCCCCTGGTAAGACAGCCTGCGCCTGGGGGTTGGGGAGACAGCCCCGGCTGACCCAGCGCTTGTTGTCTCCACCAAAGAGAAATGCGTATCCTGTGGGTAATGCTGTTTTACACAAAGCAATTTGCTGCTCCTGGCGGGTAGAGTTCCACACCGTTGTCACCATCTGCTGAAAGAAAAATAGCATTTAAGTGATAAGTTATCCTGCTCCAATATATTTGCAAATATGCATTAAAGTAGGAAGGCCGTTGTGTATTGATCTGTGCAAGGCCGTATCTGTAGAGGCGGTGGCACGCCTTGCACTTCAAAGGCCTTTCCGTGGACTCCAGGAAAAGCATAACCAAGGAGCTGTTAATTAAAGACATGCCTGCTCTTTGTGGCTGCCCTGTGAGGATTCCCGTTCTCTGCGCCTCCACACTCCAAGCGCCCTCCGCGAGGGAGCCGCCGACTCTGGTTTTCAAAAACGTCCTTTTATAATGGAGTAATTTAGAATCAGAAAAAAAAAGGTTATTATAGTAAAATTAGTTTTAAAGCCTGCAGATCAGACTGCAGGATACGGCTGGGAGGAACAGCTAATTTAGAGAACTGGAACAGAGCCACTTAAGGTGCCGTCAAGGCAGCAGCGGCAGCCGCCCGCGGTCCCCGGGTCTGCCCTGTGTGCTGTCCTGAGTGGATCCCTGCATCTGTCCTGCCCTGGCCACCTGCTTACCACGGGAAGCCCTGCTCTTAACTGGACAGACGGGGCCGCCTCTCCTTCCCTGCTCAGAGGTCGGTGTCACGGGCACCCAAGGGCCTCCCACCCTTCAGCTCTAGTGCTCGGTGAGCTGGGGGCGCCTCACAGGTCCGGGCCCCCATGGTGACACCTAATGATACAGTGTTTCCAGGGCTGAGACTGTCCTGCCCTTCAAGTTGGGTCTGATGCCAGCTCCTGGGTTAGTGCACATCCCGTGGGCCGAGGGCTGAGTCCCAGCCCCCTGCCCCGCGCGTCTCCCCGGCTGATTGCGAGTCCCGGGCTCCCACAACCTCCTATCAGGTGTGAAAATTTGCTAAAACAACTCACAGGACTTACGAGAGTGATTCACTTGTGATGACATCTGTATTATACAGGGCGCAGCCCAGGACAGCTGGATGGCCGAGAGGCAAGGGCAGGCCACAGGGCGGGGATCTCCGGGCCTCACGCCCTCCTGGGGCTGCCACCCCCCTAGGACGTCAGCGAGGTCAGCACACTGCAGCCCTCTGAACCCAAAGGAAGCTTTCTGAATGCTTCATTACTAGGCCTGTCCCCCCGGCTCTTGGGGTGGGGCCAGGAAACCAACCCTCTGATCACGCGGTCGGCCTTCCTGGGACCAGCCCCCACCTCCACGGTCACACATGGAGGCACACCAGTCACCGTGTCGTCAGCCTGAACTCACGTGAGGTCGGGGGCGCTCCTCAGGAGTAAAAACGACGCCCCAGTGGCTCAGCTAATTAAAAGGGTTTTAGGAGCTTGGTGCCAGGAACTGAAGGGGGCACAACACAGACTTAAACTATTACTTTTTTTATGATGCCAGAGATGCTGTCTGGGGTCTTCTGGAACCAGACTCATGTGTGTTTCTAAGGCAAGCACAGCTGACTGCAAATCACGTGAGGGGTTGCAGTAAATTCAGCGAGGTGTGACCCTGTCACACTGTGTACTCGATGCTGTCCCGGGGGTTATAATTGGGCAGGAGACCTGACCTTGAGCCCTAGAGATGTCTAGGGCTGCAGTTTCAACTTCTCAGTGACGCTGTGTTCGAGGGCAGAATGCTCCGTGGGATTCTGGGGTCCTTGGTCAGGGTGAATCACTGATGAGCCTTCCAGCCCGAGTGTCGGCCGTGTGGGGAGCTGTCCTCTCTCAGGGAAGGGGGCGGCAGGGCTGCAGGAGGCACCATGCCTGCAGCTTTCTGAGCGGCATTGGGCCCGCCGGCTGAGCCCGGGCATTTTTCTCGCCTCTGCTCGCCTCTCTCCAAGCCTCCCTGACTCAGTGCTGCCTGAGGGAGGCTGCCTGGCCTCCCCAAGCATTCCGGGGTAAAGGGTACCAGCGTTCAAACACCCCCACACCTGGGAGGTTGGGTCCGTGAGCACCCTGAAAAGTGCCAGAGGAACCAGGATCTTGCAGGGGGTGGGGAGCCGGGGCACGGGGGCAGTGCCAGCCTCGGCTTCTGTGGCCTCCCCGCTTCCCAGCTGGGAGCGGCCGCGTGCGGCGTGGTCTGATGTGTGCTTAACCTTAGTGTCACACCCACAGAACCTCGGGGACAGCACACCCTGGGAGGCAGTCTGCCTCCAGGCAGGGCTCCTCTGGCCTGGGGGCCACACCTGCTGCACCAAGTGAGCTCAAAGCACCCACGAGCCTCCTGTCCACCGGCTGGGCCAGTCGTCAGCCCGAGCCGCCCAGGTTCTCGGAAAGCAAAGAGATCCTCCAGGGGCAGGGGCGGTCGGTTCCTCCATGCGCGTCCCCTCCGGCCAGTCCCCTACAGGCCAGGACGCCCGAGGTCCCCCACGCGTGTGAGAGCTCACCCAGACAGAGAATGCATGGCCGCCTGCGGCCGTTAGCTCTCAAAGGAGGAACCTGCGGGGGTGGGGGGAGGGGTGCAGGGAGACAGGGGCAGGCGACTGGGTGTGAGACGTGAGCCCCAGGACCCCGCAGGCCCCCGGGTGCTGTCAGAAGCTGGGGTGACCTGAGGTGCGGGCAAGGCTGCCAAGGAGCTGGGAGGCGTGCACGGCACAAGCGTCCACATGTCACGGCGGGTGCTGAGCCCCTTTCATGTCTCAGATCTGCCTGTTCGCCCCCGTACGGGTGGCCTCTCCGCAGAGGCCCCCGCTGGCCCAGCTCCAGGCCTGCTCCTGCAGGGCCACCCGCTCTGGCCCTCATAAGGCCAGGCAGGGCAGCTGGTGCTCGGGGTTCCCTGCGGTCAGAAGCCCTTGCCGTGAGGAAGCTGGACTCTGGTGGAGGTCACAGCAGAGTAGGTGGCACCGTGACTGTCCGAGAAGGCAAGTGCCCCCGGACACCCCGGCCCGTGGTCCAGACGGAGTTGCCCAGAAGGTGTTTGCTTCGCTTCCTGCCCACGGGAGGCTTGCTCTCACATCAGAGGTTGCTCGGAAGCCCAGGAGCTCCGTGCAGAATGAGGTCATAACCAGATATGCATTTCTGAGCATAAACCACCATGTCCCAGGAGGAAGAGGGGAGAGCCGTTTCCACCCTCTTTTCCCTAAATCTTCGCGTCTGTGGGACCCACAGTGCCTCACCTGACCTGCCCCGTGGGGCCGGGCCTGCTCAGTCCTCCCAGGTCAGCCCCTTCCCAGGAACAAAGGTGGGCGGAATGGGAAAGGGGGCAGAGCACAAAGGACACAGAGGTGCTGCCTTCTGGGGTCAGAGACTTCAGTCCTGTGGCTGTGGCCTAGGGCACACGGGTCCACCCTGCAGATAGGACTCAGCTCCTGGGACAGCGCACTTGGGGACAAGTGCCCGGAGGAGAGAGGGACCCGGGTGTGTCTTCCCGAGTGCGGGAGAGGGGGTGAGGCTCGGAGCCCTCCCCCGCTGGGCTGAGCTGGACGCTTGGAGGGAGAAGCGGAAACATCTTCCCCCTTGCAGAGCCGTGGACGCTGGGCTGTGCTTTGTGAAGGCTGTGGGGGGATCATTTTGTGCGCCAAGCCGGCAGTCCCCGTGTCCATTTGCTGAAACGGGACTTTGTGCTCTAGGGCTGCTGTCTAGATGTTTTGCACCAGACTTAACTAACTCTGGCACGCTAATTGTACCCTCTGGGATTTGGGGACAGTTAAAGAGGAGAGGGAACATGGCAGCCATCCAGAAATTATACATTGTGATTAAGCCAGAGGAATGTATACGTATTGCTTAAAATGTGCATAAACGATACATGAAATTAAATCTGCATCGTACAGCTGGCTTGGTCTGGTGGAGACCAGGCGTGACCAGTGGGCGGCTTTCTCCTGGGGGATCACGTTTGCTTACCTGCTGCCGGTTCTTTGCCTCAGGTCCGCGGGCGTCCCTGTGGCACAGAAAGTGGGCTCTTTGCATTCTGGACAGGAGCGTGTGCGTGTTAACTGTTGTCACGCCTCTGTCTCCAGGGTAATAATCCTCCATTAAGGCTCTAATTGGCTCCGCTCTCCCGTCACTGGAGAGGCTGGTGGTGGTGTCAGTGGGGGTTGGGGCTGCTCTCCACATGGCGGTCCAGACACTGGGTCTCTCCGAGAGGAGGGCGTGGTGTGACCATCTGTCCACACGGCTCTCGGTGCTGATGGAATCAGCGCATCCCAGGGGCAGCAAACCTACAGCAGAGACCCACCCGCATCTGGGGAGAGCCAAGTCAATTCCGGTCGATGCGAAGCTTCTTTCTTAACAGCCGGACTTGGAGCCCAGGAGCTCAGTGGGATGATGACCTGAGTCCGACTGGGCCTCCCGTCAGGGGGAACTTTTGGAGCCCACGTGTCTTTGCGTCTGAGTGTATCCACTTCTCGGGAAGGATACTTGCCCAGGTGTGCGGTCTGCCCTCAGCCAGCATCCGGGGAGGTGACGGCTGTCAGCAGCTACCAGGGCTGGAGGCTGAAACCCTTCCACTGTTCACCCACCAGGAGCACGGCTCAGGGCCCCGCACTCCACCAGGGGCTGCGACAGCATCACTCACCTGCTTCCAGCTGCTTCTTATTCCCCAGGCCCCCCACTTCACGTGTTAACCAGAACTTTCTCAGGCCAGGCAGAATCCCGGCTCCAGGACCCCAGGACACCTCCCAGAGCCAGTGGGGAGACTGGGTTTGGCCGAGGCTGGCCTCACACGGCCTTTTGGGTGCTGCAGGGGGCTACCTCTGCACACCCACTCTGTGCCCACGGGAACGTGAGCCCCTCTGGGCCTCTGTGATCGAGGCTGCTGGCCACTCGGTAATTCGGGCTGAAGTATTCTATCCCCTGGGGGTGGATGCACACGCCCCAGACTTTCCCACATGGGCAGATCCTCGCTGACCCGCTTTCTCAGTGAACTCATCACTCCCCGGGCCCTTCAGTCGCTGTAGCCGTGATGGTGCCGAGTTTGGTGGGACCAGGTCCCGTCTTTGAGAACCCCAAAGTGAGGTCTTTAGGGAGGACGTGAGGGTGCGCGTCCTGCACAGACACCGCCTGCCTCTCGCTGTCAGAAACGCTCCTGGGAGTGTGGATGCTGCTCCATCCTTCCTCCCCTTTCGGCTCTGTCCTGGGTCAGGGTCCCCAGACGGAGCACTTCGGACAGTGCTCCCAGTGCCCAGACATACTGAGGAGTGGTTTCAAGGGAAGGAGCAGAGGAAGGCGGGCGGGGGGCGGGGATGTGGTGGTTGGGGGAAGGGCTGGGCTACAAGGATGTGGTCTCAGCAGAAGACCAATCACCGTGGATTTGCCCCATGCCCTAGACCCCACTGGGCTGCTAGGGGAAGCTATCCCGGGGCAGGCAAGGTCTCCAGGTACAGCAGTGAGCCTCTGAGCGCAGCCCCCAGAGCCCAGGGCGGACTAGCTCAGGAGCCAGGGACGGTGTCCCTGCCCGTAAGGTGGATCCACACTGAAGGGCATCAGTGTGACCGTGCCTGGGGTCCTGGACCAAAGTGGAGAATTAACAGGAAAGGACAGAAGGTGGGACAGGAGTTGGAAGGGGCTTAAGAAATCATCTGGGACTAGGCCTGCGTCCACCAGTCTGCTTTGATAAACGAGAACGCTGAGTCCACAGCAGTGGGATCACTGCTTGGGGTGCTGAGGCACGCAGAGGCAGAGCCCTCCTGGAAGGCAGGGCTCCAGGCCCCTGGGCTCCTGAGTGCCCCCCCGAGTGCCCCCCCCAGTGACTCTGGAGGAAGGAACAGACCAGTCAGCCATGACGCTGAGGCCACTGGGGGTGGTGCTGAGATGCCCAGTCACTGGTGTGCTTGTGTGCACATGCACACGTGTATGTGCACGTGTGTGAATGCATGTGTGCACACATGTGTGTGCTGCATTTATGCACAAGTGTGTACTCATGTGTGTGCACACACGTGTATATGCTGTGTCAATGCATGTGTGTGCATGCATGTGTGTGCGTGCACAAGTGTGCATGCATGTGTGTGCGCACACAGGTGTGTATGCATGTGTGTGAATGAATGTATGCGCACACACAACTGTACATGCCGTGTCAATGCATGTGTGCGCATGCATGTGTCTTTATGCACAAGTGTGTATGCATGTGTGTGAATGAATGTGCACACACAAGTGTGTGTGTGCATGTGTGTGTGCACACAGGTGTGTATGCATGTGTGCATGCACACGTGTGGATGCATGTGTGTGCACACAAGTGTGTGTGCCTGTGTGTCGATGCATGTGTGTGCACACGTGTGCGTGTGCCTTTATGCACAAGTGTGTGTGCGTGTGTGAATGAATGTGCACACACACGTGTGTATGCATGTGTGTGAATGAATGTATGTGCACACACAAGTGTGTGCATGTGTGCGTGCACACACGTGTGCATGCATGTGTGCACACAAGTGTGTGTCGATACATGTGTGTGCACACGTGTGCATGTGCGTGTGCCTTTATGCACAAGTGTGTGTGCGTGTGTGAATGAATGTGCACACACACGTGTGTGTGCATGTGTGTGAATGAATGTATGTGCACACACACGTGTGTGTGCGTGTTTGTGTCGATGCATGTGTGTGTGTGCACATGTGCGAGTGTGTGTGTGTGCATGTGTGGGTGGAGGGGTGCTGGGCACAGGATGACTCTCGGCCGGAACAGCTGAACCTGTCAGGTGTATCTGCTCTCGAGGTTCATTGTACTGCAGGTGCCGTCAGGGGCCCCAGGGGCCACACAGCAGCTCCTAGATTTTTGAATAGATAGACAGGGATGCAGCAAGTCAAAGATACATCTAGACTTTCCCACTCAGGCCAAGTGCCGTCAAACAGTGAAAAGGTATCATCCTGACTGTCACAAACCAACTTACTTGCTGCCAGGAGCTTTGGTCTTGGAGATATTTTTCCAGCTGCAGCCTGGCCAAAGAAGGCTTTAGAAGCCTGTGTGTGGGCAGTGACCAGCCGCCTGTGTGCACCAGACAAGTCTGATGGATGCCCTCTGTGTGAGAGGGTGCCCAGGACTGGGCTTCACCCTCTGCCCTGCTGAGCGTCTGCTGGCTTCTTACTTCACATCGCCTGCATTCTGGTCTAGCTGAAGCTACAAGCAGCCTGCATCACACCAGGCAGACCTCCCCTCACCCCACCCTGTGGTGCTCAGATAACTCAGGTGGGCTACTCGTGGTGCTAAGAACACGTGCTGAGTGTTGCCAGGAGTGCAGCCCCCACACCCAGCAGGAGGCACTCCGTCACCCTCCAGAGCATCTGAGAGGGAAGGGGCTGTGCTCCCGGCAGGGTTTATGGTCCCTGCTGGCCCAGAATTCTGTGTGAGAACTCACGCAGTGGCAGAATTGTACATAATGTATAGAACAGCATAATTACCTGCAGCTTTATACACAGTAAAAGCTTCTTAAGCCAGACGACTTCTGCACCAGCAGGCAGGCAGCTTCCTCCAGGCGAGAGGTCACCTGTGCCCTGTCAGGGCCCGCTGGGGGCAGCAGGCAGACCCGTCCATCGGGCAGGTCCGTGTCCGGCTTGCCAGTCCCGCCCCTCGGGTCTAGCCCTTGTTGGCCTCTCATCCAGTCTCTGTAAAGGCGGACCCTCGTGTTTGCCTCAATTTTCCCACAGTGGTGGGCATGTTAGAATAACACAGATGTCCATCGCAGGCCCCACCTACACAGATGATGGAATGGAGGTCACTGAGGGTGAGGGCAGCTCTCAAGGTCACCTGAAGGTCAAGGGCATGCCTAGAGCTGGGGGGTGCATCCACCGAGAAGGCAGGTCATGGCTGTCTGCCCGGAAAACCAGGGCAGCAGGGGCCTAAACAGGCTGGGGGTCTAGGTTACTGCTGGCTGGATGCAGACCCTGGTGCTGGCACCCAGGGTGGGGAGGGGTCAAGGGTGAGGACTGCTGGTCGTCAACCTGTGGAAACTCACATCTCACAGCTCTGGAGGTCAGAATCCACCCCCACGGGGCTGAATCCAGGTGGGGAGGAGGGGGCTGATTCCCTCCCAAGGCTCAGGGGAGGCTCTGCTCTAGACTTTCCAGCTTCTAGAGACATCGGCATCCACAGCCCCTTCCTCCCACATCAAGGCCCGAGTGGCGCATCCCCTCATCTCTGCCTCCACCCACCCACCCCGTGTGTGTGTCTGTCTGTCTGTCTTCTGCTTCCATCCTCTCATCCCCTTCTCTGATTCTGACTCCCCAGCCTCCCTCTTCCCTTATGAGGACCCTTCTGATGACACTGAGCCTGCCTGGACAGTCCAGCCTACTCCTTCCATCTCAAGACAGGAACTTAATCACACCTGAAAGGTCCCTTTTGCCCTGTAAGGTAACATTCATAGGTTCTTGGGAGTAGGATGTAGACCTCTTTGGGGTCGTTATTTGGCTCCCACTCCCATGAACCTGGCCTGGCTGTGGAGTAGATCAGACAGACCACCTAAAGGTCATTTCCATGTAGGGATCTGGTCCGCACAGAGTTTCAGATCGTGAGGCTCAGCCCCTGAGCTGAGCCTTCTGTCTGGCCCATGGGAAGTGGTCGGCTGGTCTGAGCACAGAGGCTCAAGGGTGCGAGTGATTTTCTCTGTGGGAAGCAGACTGAGGTGTGCTGCCTGGATCCAGAGAGGGAGCAGGCAACCAGGTGTGTCTGATGGTGAGGCAGGAGCTGGTGGCCGGGAGGCCAGGCAGTGCCCAGAAGCTCCCCAATCCCTCAAGAAATCAATGACCAGGGGGTTTCAGTCGACGAGGACTAGTCCTGCCCATTCCTGCAGCTTCTGAGGAGCCTGGGGAGAGTGCTGGAGCTTCCCGGGCCCTCAGGTCACTGTAGGACGCTGAGGTCCCTGGAGGGGAGAGGCCTAACCCAAGAAGAATCTTCTGGAAGGGCCAGACCAGAGGCAGGACAGAGCTCATTTCTCTGCACCACCACGAGACGCACAGGATACAACCTGAGGCCGCTCGGGTGACCTCGACCGGCTGTGCTGCTGGGACGCGCGGAGGCCAGGTCTGAATTCCTGTGTGCGTTCCCACATTGCAGACTCACTCCGCGGAAAGGGAGCTCGTCCTTCCTTTGTTTTCCTTTTCTTCACTATTTCTCCTTTGCAATCTTTCCTTCTCTCTGAACCTTTCACAGAGATGAAGTCTTAAAATTGCGTATCATTCCTTCTGGAGATTTTAGTTTCCTCCATGTGAAAATGCAAAGCTAATTCTTTGCTCTTCTGAAAACAAAGCAAGACACCTCAGCGGGGCTGAGGTTGCTGATTCCAGCAGCCGGGTTGCTGGTTCTCAGCTGGACACGGATGAGCTGTGGCCTCCGTGTGGCTCCATGAACCCTGCTGCTCAGTCAATGTCCAATCAGGGAACTTTACCGGGAACCAAGGTCTGTGTTACCTGGTCCTTGGACCCAGGGCCAGAGTGGGAATCCAACTGAAAGGAGAGCTGGCCTTGGGGAAGAGCTCAGACCTCCTGGGACCCAGTTAAGCCTCGCACTTCTCTGAATTTTGCTGTCCTTACCAGTAAAAGGAAGGTCAGGTCGCTGTCTGCCTGTGAATCAAATGAGAGAATGTATGAGAAACATCTAAGAATGACCCTGAAAAGCTGGACATCATTATTATTATTCACACTTTGTAAAATATTACTTTTGTGCATGTGTGGATTTCAGCCCCAAAGGGCATTTTGGGGTTGGACGCATGCCTGCACTAACCTGTCTGTGAATGCAGGAAACGTAAGAGGCTCGGGTTTGATCCCTGGGTCAGGAAGCTCCCCTGGAGGAGGGCATGGCAACCCACTCCAGCATTCCTGCCAGGAGAATCCCACGGACAGAGGAGCCTGGCGGGCTACAGGCCATAGGACCGCAGAGAATCAGACACGACGGATCGACTTAGGACACACACTATGGTCTTTTGACGCATGCCTTTGAGGGAGACTGAGAGCGGGTTCTTGATTTGCACAGGTGTGTGGTCTGGACGGGCGATGACCGAGTTTTCTTCTTCAACCCGACGATGCAGTTGTCTGTCTGGGAGAAGCCGATGGACTTGAGGAACCGCGGGGACCTCAACAGGATCATCGAAGACCCTCCTCACAAGCGCAAGCTGGAGGCGACAGCAAGTAACTAAGACGGGTGGGCCCTGGGCACCCACCTATAGGAGAGTCTAGACTATACATCCCTGAGCGTGGGAGGAGAGCACAGTTCTCCCGGTTATGCTGGCAGTTGATTTTGAAGGTCTTGGGGTCCCTGTTTCAGAATTTAGTCATTGAGTTTTTATGGCGCTTTCTGCAGAATCTTTGATCCTTCCACGGGATTGGGTCTGGCTTTTCTTTGCGTCACGTAAAGTTACGAACCCAGAGAAGGTTATCCTTCAGCCACTGGGAGCTTCCTTTCCAGTTCAGATATTAGCCTGCATCTAACCTTTTCTCTTACTTTTAAAAAGTTGTTTTCTATTATCGAATTAATGGGTGTTGGTTAAGCATTCTAGAAAATGCAAAGCAGTCTCCCCATGTGAACTCATCCATGGTGATCACTTTGATGTGCTAGTTTTGTTGCTGGCCAAAATCTTGGCCTTCTCTTCCCATCGAAGCCAAATGAAAAATACAGAGAGTTTGGAGGAAATACAAACGTGGCTTTAATTCTCACCTGGCTGAGAGGGGAAGACAGCAGGCTCATGCCTCCAGAACTGCGTCCCCCCTCCACAGGGAATCCTGTTCAGTCTCTCAGCCGTGTCCAGCTCTCTGTGAGCCCATGGACTGCAGCGAGCCAGGCTTCCCTGTCTTTCACTATCTCCCGGAGTTTGCTCAAACTCACGTCCATTGAGTTGATGATGCCACCCACCTATCTCATCCTCTGTCACCTGCTTCTCCTGCTCTCAATCTTTCCCAGGATCAGTCTTTTCCAATGAATCAGCCCTGTGCATCCTGAGGAGTCTAGGGGCTTCTATAAGATGAGGGCTCACAGTCAGGAGTCAGTGATGACGAACAAAGCTGTTAGGGTCTTGATTACTTCCTCTTGTATTATCTCAGAGACAGTCACAGGCTGGTGCCAGCAACCCGGCAACCGTGCCTGTCAGTTCCGTGGCACTCCAGCCTTCTTTCTGACAAGTAACTGCACGGGGAAGGGTGTCGTGAGGGTAAACGCCAGATACAGAACGTGTTTAGCATGGAGTCAAAGGAAATAGGGGTGAAGTGTAGTTCCTGCAGAGTTAAGGGGCAGAAGAGCAAACTTAGTCATAGACATGCAGAGTTAGAAGCAGTTAGAGTAAAAAAAATAATAATAACTAGTGATGTTCAGGCTTACTCACTGTTCTCTTTATCTTCTTTATTCTCAGGAAAAGTGAAAGTCTTTAAGTCCTGTCTAACTATTTGCAACCCCATGGACTGTATGTAGCCTGTCAGGCTCCTCTGTCCATGAAATTCTCCAGGCCAGAATACTGGAGTAGGTGCCCATTCTCTTCTCCAGGGGACCTTCCCAACCCAGGATCGAGCCCAGGTCTCCCACATTGCAGCCGATTCTTTAGTCTGAGTCACAAGGGAAGTTAAAGAAAAAAACTCGTGCCCTTTTTTCCTTTTTTACTGCAACAGTTTGCTCTTTTTTCCCATCATTTGGTTTTTGCTCCAGATGTTATATGACTGCCCCTTGAGACTACATGTCATACCAGCCCTGGGATTTCTTTGGAAGGAATGATGCTGAGGCTGAAACTCCACTACTTTGGCCACCTCATGCGAAGAGTTGACTCATTGGAAAAGACTCTGATGCTGGGAGGGATTGGGGGCAGGAGGAGAAGGGGACAACTGAGGATGAGATGGCTGGATGGCATCACTGACTCGATGGACGCGAGTCTGAGTGAACTTAGGGAGTTGGTGATGGACAGGGAGACCTGGTGTGCTGTGATTCATGGGGTCGCAAAGAGTCGGACACGACTGAGCGACTGAACTGAACTGAACTGAACTGAACCTTCTCCATCACGCACCCATTCCAGAGCTTTGTAGGAAGTCCATCCACTCTTTGTTTGAAGGGTGCTTGAATTCACCTAAATTGCATGTGGAGAAGGGAAAAGATCCTTCCCAGCTGCAGCGGAATCCAATGCGTGGCAGAGAGACTGCTGTTCGGAAGCTGCCCCAGCAAATCCCTTTTTCCCGAGAGCCAGAGCAGAACACTTTCATGTCTTCAGAAAGGATCCGCCGATTAGGTCTTATTCATTTTTCATCAGCTGTGTTGGGAAAGGTGCACTCCCTGAGCATGTGGGTTGAAACAGTCTTGGCTTCACTGAGATCTTGAGATCAGGGTTTTCCCTGACTGACCCTCAGAGCTGGGCTGAAAGGCCAGGAAATGGAATCTCGACCCCTGGAGTGTTGGCTTTAGCTTTGGAGTGGTTTTTTAGTATTTTTGAGTCCGTCTCAAGTGACGCTAACACAGATAACAGAGGTCAGCCTTCACTTTTAGCTGGATCCCGAAGCATTTGAAAGGAGCTTTAGGAGAAAGTGACTTAAAAGCTTCCTCAGCATTTTGATCAGTGCTAAGGGACATGGGCAGATGGCTCCTGCGAAGCTGGCAGCAGTCTGCTAAGACGGAGCGATTGAGAACGAGAACACTGTCAACTGAAAAAGTACACCCCACCTACAAGTTGAGAGTTAAGTCTTATTCGGCAGAAACTTTTAGGACTTCAAGCCCAGGAGACAGCATCTCAAGTGACCTTGAGAGAACTGTTCTGAGCAAGCCAGGGGAGGAGCCAGGTTGCATAGACGTTTTACAGCAAAAAGGTCAGGTAGTCTGAACACCCAAAGATTATTGTTAGCTAAAGAAAACCAGATATCCCAAAGTAAGGAATTTAGTGCCTTTCCATGTGTGGGAAAGTGCAAGAGTGTGGGCTCGATGAAATTGTTCCTTCCCTATGCACCTCAGCTTGTCTGGGGCCAGAGCCCTGCGTTTTCACACCTTGAGTCCCCCCGGGGCTTACCATGGGCAGCGGCTATAGTCTGACGGCTGCTAGGTCCTGGGTGTTCTCCCTCCTGGGTGTCCTCAGGGCTCACCGGCTCACACTGGAGGGCTGTGGTCCCTGGTGACTGTGACGTCCTTGTTTACTGGTGTGTCAGGGAGTGTTCCGTTTCTCAGTACACTCCCCTCTCTTAAGATGATAAGCGCACCCCTCCAGAGCATCAGCTCGAGCCAGCTGATTCTGAGAAGGGAATGTTCTAGGTGGAGACCTCAGTCTGTAACACAAGCTGTTCTCAGGGACAGCGAGAACTGGGCTGTGATTTCGCTCCCTCCTTTGACTGAGGCATCCGTTTTCTGAAAAGATGCTTTGCGTGCTGAATGAAGGCTTGAACCAAAACCCCCCACACACAGACACCCGGCGTCCAGCGTCCTCACTCGGCGACAGGAGAGACCTCACCACCTGTGGGGCTAGTGTCCCGAGACCTGCCAACCCCTGGAGGACATTCAGGTGCAGATTGTCACGAAGATACTTATTTGCAAACAATATAGGCAGTCTCCTCGCTCCTTCCTGAAGCTTGCATTCTCAGAGATAATTGGGTGCTGTTTCTTTTTTTCCCCAAGGCCTGGCAGGGATGAGAAAGGATGGAACTCATTAGCAGTCTGGACACAGTTGGTCACCTGTTTTTCTGCTCTGGACCAAGTTGAGCTAGGGCTACGAGAGCAGAGAGGGGTGAGCAGGGTCCTCCCCGACCCCGAGTCCTCTGCCCTTTCCAGGCTTCTGAGGTGGAGAACAGTGTTAGAAGATTAACAAGCATGTTAGCAAAGTGAAAGGTTTATTTGAGCAAAAATCAATTTCGATCCCGAAACCCCAAACTGGAAGTGGTTGGAGCCTGGGAAGGCTGGCCGGGTGAAGGCACAGAGGCAGAGCGAGGGAATCAGCCGCTGGGCACCAGGAGGCCTACCTCCTGCCCAGCTGGCCCTCCTCAGCGTCCCCACTGACCGGTAACCCTGAGGCTTTTACTGGCTCAGATGTCTGTCCAACGGCCTCCTTGTATAATTAAGTACAACAAGGACCTGAATTATCTGGGTCATAGATCAGGGCTCCATTTCACTCTGCTGGCCTGAATCTCATTTTGCACTTAAAAGGTGGAGAATGGAGCCTTAAGTCTGACAAACACAACTGGAAATGCCCGATTCTTGCAGGCGCAACACGTCAAGGCGTTCTGTCTGCCACCATTGTGATGGTGGCCCCTGAACCACTCTATCCAGATAGATGTGTGATCATAAATTTACAAGCAGCTACAGAATGATCTTTAACCTTACTTACTCTTAATTAATAGAGGAAGAGCTGCCTTAAGCAGTCTTAAAGTCTTTGCATCTTAAAGACATGCAAATGACCTCAATTCTCAACTTCCGGTTGCAGAGCAGGAATTGACATTTAAATGGATAACCTCTAATTTCCTAAGATCTACTCACTGAAATTATTCTGTTTGTAGCAAAACAGGACAGGGAGTATTTCTGGAAGACTAATTAGTAATGAGCAGGCAGAGTTGCTGACCTCAGGCCACGAGCAAGGTGAGTTTTTCCCTGGCTGATCACCTGTCACGACTCATCTAATGTTCTGACCCTAATTATTGTAAGAATCACCTCTAGGGAAGATTGTTCTTGGTATAGAATTTTGTTTTTCACATTGTGTTGGACTATGAGTCGTTATAGATTTAAATATTAAAACCTGTTTCTTGTCTGAAATGGAGCCATTAAGCATTCCAATTGATATTCATTATTTTTCGAGAGGCAAGTAGAATTTGAAAAAATACTTCCCTGGTGGCTCAGCTGGTAAAGAATCCACCTGCAGTGTCGGAGACCTGGGTTCAATCCCTGGGTTGGGAAGATCCCCTGGAGAACGGAACAGCCACCTACTCCAGCATTCTGGCCTGGAGAATTCCATGGACTGTATAGTCCATAGGATCGCAAAGAGTCAGACACGACTGAGCAACTTTCACTTTCACACTTTCACTTTCTGCCACATTTAACTGCAGTAGGTTTGGAGGGGTGTGTGTGTGGGGGTGTGTTTTGTGTGCATACTAGGAATATCAGCGTGGAAGGAGGAGTTAATATTGTCAGGCAACTATGGGAAAAGGGTGCAGAACTGCCAGAAGGGCTAAGCCCTTCAACAGATAGGAAAAGGCCACCTTTTCTCCATTCTGTTTTCCTTGCTGAGAGGTTTAGCTGAAGGCCTGAATTATTTCCTAATCATCCCACAGTGCATCCAGGCTTTACAGCTCTAGCAGACAGGCTGTTAGTTGGGAGTAATGCCTGCTGAACTGTGAAGTGAGAAGCGACAGCCTTCACCCCATGTCCACTCCATGTCCTGATGTCCGGGGCTGCCGCACGCTCTTCCTCGGTGAGGATGCCCCACTCGCGTTTGTTTTCCCACCAGCTTCAGCATTTCTCAAATCTCTTAGAGGCTCAGTTCTGCCACCTGTGTTTACCTGCAGCACCAAAGACCTCTCTTCAGGGCAGTGGGTAGTGGAGGCTGAAGTGAAATGAAAAGTCATGAGATGCGTTTTATTCGGGGACCTCACTGAGGACTGTAGCCAGGGAGAGAGGCTCTCAGGTCACTCTGAGGAGCTGCTCCAAAAGGTGTTGACTTAAAAAAGATTTTTAAAAAAAGCGCAATGTGAGAGTTGTGAGTCAAGTTTTATTTGGGGTGAAATGAAGACTGCAGCCTGGGAGACAGCATCTTGGATAGCTAGCTCTGAGAGACAGCTCCAAAGAGTCAGGGGGCAGGTCAGTATATATGCGATTTTGGTGAAGGGGGAGTCCATACAATCAGGCACAGATTTTTGCAGAAGATTTCTACTAGTCTCATGAGGGTTACTGCTAGTCACGAGGGGCAGTCATCACCAAGACAGATTTTAGTGCTTATATAGCTATGAGGAGGTACAAGAACTGGGCTCATAAAATCAGCTCCTGAAAATATCTAGCTACCCGAACACCTGTCCAGCCAGTTTCTCCAGAGCACAGAGGGCCTTGCTCCTGCTCTCCACCCTGAGCTCCTTCCAGGGGGTGTTGAAGGTCGGCAGCTGCAGCAGCGCCTGATGCAAGCCTTGTAGAGGTGGACGGCAGGTGCCAGTTTGTGGGTGACCGAGGTAAGGGAGGAGGTGGTGGTGGTTTAGTCGCTAAGTCGTGTCCACTCTTGCAACCCCAGGGACTAGCCAACCAGGCTCCTCTGTCCACGGGATTCTTCAGGCAAGAATACTGGAGTGGGCTGCCATTTCCTTCTCCAGAGATAAGGGAGGAGCCAGGATATACAGGGGTTTTTGCTGAGAAAAAAAAATTTTTTTTAATTGAACCCAAAAGACTATAGCTAATCACAAAACCAGACATCTCAAGTAAACGATTGGAGTGCTTGTCTGTGTGCGGGAAGGTGCAAGAGTCGGACTCAGTGACATCACTCCTGAGGCGCGCACCTTCTCTGTCTAGGTGCAATGCCCACTTTTCTCTGTCCTGAAGTCCCCCCAAGGCTCAGCGTCAGGGCTGCGACTGATGGCTTGCTAGCAGGCAACGTTCTTTGTGTACTGGAATGGCAGGTGACCTCTTTTGGTCCACAGTAGAAATTTTCCTGCCTTCTGGCCCCTGCTGCTTCATCACCTGCCCCATTCAGGATGGGGATCTGGTTCCTTCTGCCGGGGGTTTGGTGCAGTCTGGTAGGATGTACCAGGGGGTGATCAGATAAAACACCTGTGAGTCTGTCCTCTAGGGTGGGGAGGCAGACAAGGCGGAGGATGATCTCCCAGCCTCTCTCCCCTGCCTTCTGTCTCCCGCGGGTACCTCCCAGAGGCTAAGGAGGACAGGGTGCTGCTGTGGGCTGGGCCTGGGGGTCTGCCTAGGCAGGAGGGGGAGGTGCCCTGGGGGGAAAGGGACCTCGTGGTTCCTCCATGCCTGCCACCGCCCCAGGAGCTGGGCGCCGTCCGTATCGGCCCCCTGTTGCAGTTGTAACAGATGATCGCAAGTTTAGTAACTTAAACCAACACCAACTTGCTGCTTTCCAGTCCCGGAGGTCAGAAGCCCAACTGAAGTCTCCCTGGTGGGTCTGAGCCGCTTCTTTCTGGGAGCTCGAGGGCAGAACTCACTTCCTGTGTCTTCCGGTCCAAGAGGCATCTGGTTTCTGGGGCCCCAGGGCTGGTTAGGAGCCTTCACCACTGCCATGCAACCTAAGACATTCACAGTGGCTCAGCTGGTAAAGAAGCCGCCTGCAATGCGGGAGACCTGGGTTCGAGTCCTGGGTCGGGAAGACCCGCTGGAGAAGGGAAAGGCTACCTACTCCAGTATTCTTGAGCTTCCCTTGTGACTCAGCTGGTAAAGAATCCACCTGCTATGTGGGAGACCTGGGTTTGATCCCTGGATTGGGAAGATCCCCTGGAGAAGGGAAAGGCTACCCACTCCAGTATTCGGGCCTGGAGGATTCCATGGACTGTATAGTCCACGGGGTCACAAAGAGTCGGACATGACTGAGCGACTTTCACTTTCACTTTCTTTTCCAGGGTTTGGGTGTGGACCTCTTTGGAGGCCATTGGTCTGCAATTCTCTGTCTTTATACCTATTTTGACAGTAGAGGGATTTAAAGAAAGCAGATCAATTGGCCAGCTCAAGGTCACACTCCTATCGAGTGGGGGACCAGGGATTTGTACCTTGGAGGCTCTGGCTTCAGATCCAAGGAGGGCCAGCCTGGCCAGACATCTTATGAGCATTAGATTAAAAGGGGCTCTGGAAAGCATTTTGCTTCCTGCTTGACACAGAAAGGCTGGGTGCGAGAAGCCAGGCACTTCCGCCCTGCTTTGTCCTGACCCATGGTAGACTTGGCAGGATGTCACTTGGCTTCAATTGCTCTGTAAACGTTTCAGCCGTTTATATTCAAGGCAGATGTACACCGATGATGACTTTCATTTCACCAAGAAGGGCATGAAACCATGCCTGTGAGTAAAGACAGCTGTGACCTGTGAAAGGGTCGCTTCCCCTAGCACTGTTTGCCCAGGAACAATGCATCGCTCTCCATGCCACAGGGGGCCAGGTGGCTGGCCGGTGCTTGGCCAGACCCAGGACCACTGACAACGCAGATGCTGGTTATTCCCGAGTCAAGGATGAGCATCACCGTTCGTCCACAAGGACTCTAGCGGGTGAGAGTGGCTCTCCTCACGCAGGTCACCTGGCCCCTCTTTGGGAGGAACCCCAGCCATCACCTGCCCCGTGTTCCATCCACCCCTTGACACCAGCTGGCAGGCCTGCCTGTGCCTCCTCTGCACAAAGAATGAACCAGGCTTCTTGTTTTGTTAACGCCATTATCAGACTGGCACCCACTCTGATCAGTCCTTGTAACAGGACCCAGCGTAAAGCAGGTAAGTGTAGACAGGTCATCCCTGCAGAGAATCCCTCACAGACAAAATTCACCAGGTACCCTGTGATGCAAAGATGGGCACAATAAAGGGCAGGAATGGAATGGACCCTGGTGGGTCTGAGCTGCTTCTTTCTGGGAGCTCTAGGACAGAACTACAGAAGCAGAAGACATTAAGAAGAGGTGGCAAGAGCACACAGGAGAACTGTACAAAATAGATCTTCACGACCCAGATAACCACGATGGTGTGATCACTCACCTAGAGCCAGACATCCTGGAATGTGAAGTCAAGTAGGCCTTAGGAAACATCACTATGAACAAAGCTAGTGGAGGTGATGGAATTCCAGTTGAGCTATTTCAAATTCTGAAAGATGATGCTGTGAAAGTGCTTCACTCAATATGCCAACAAATTTGGAAAACTCAGTAGTGGCTAAAAGACTGGAAAAGGTCAGTTTTCATTCCAATCCCAAAGAAAGGCAATGCCAAAGAATGCTCAAACTACTGCACAATTGCACTCATTTCACACGCTAGCAAAGTAATGCTCAAAATTCTCTAAGTCAGACTTCAACAGTATGTGAACTGTGAACATCCAGATGTTCAAGATGGATTTAGAAAAGGCAGAGAAACCAGAATTCAAATTGCCAACATCTGTTCGATCATTGCAAAAGCAAGAGGGTTCCAGAAAAACATCTATTTCTGCTTTATTGACTGTGCCAAAGCCTTTAACTGTATGGATCACAATAAACTGTGGAAAATTCTTCAAGAGATGGAAATACCAGACCACCTGACATGCCTCCTGAGAAATCTGTGTGCAGTTCAGGAAGCAACAGTTAGAACTGGACATGGAAAAACAGACTGGTTCCAAATAAGAAAAGGAGTACATTAAGGCTGTATATTGTCACCCTGCTTATTTAACTTCTATGCAGAGTACATCATGAGAAATGCTGGACTAGACGAAGCACAAGCTGGAATCAAGATTGCCGGGAGAAATATCAATAACCTCAGATATGCAGATGACACCACCCTCATGGCAGAAAGTGAAGAACCAAAGAGCCTCTTGATGAAAGTGAAGGAGGAGAGTGAAAAAGTTGGCTTAAAGCTCAACATTCAGAAAACTAAGACCATGGCATTCGGTCCCATTACTTCATGGCAAATAGATGGAGAAATAGTGGAAACAGTGACAGACTTTATTTTTGCGGGCTCCAAAATCACTGCAGATTGTGACTGCAGCCATGAAATTAAAAGATGCTTGTTCCTTGTAAGAAAAGTTATGACCAACCTAAACAGCTTATTAAAAAGCAGAGATATTACTTTGCCAAGAAAGGTCCATCTAGTCAAAGCTACGGCTTTTCCAGTAGTCATGTATGGATGTGAGAGGTGGACTATAAAGAAAGCTGAGCACCGAAGAATTGATGTTTCTGGACTGTGGTGTTGGAGAAGACTCTTGAAAGTCCCTTGGACTGCAAAGAGATCCAACCAGTCAATCTTAAAGGAAATCAACTGCCGGGGTCCAGCCCTGGTGGATCCAGGGTGATTTGAAGGGGAGACGGATAGGCGAGGAAAACATGTATTTAGAGATATAAGATTAGATTAGGAAGAAATAGGATAGTAGGAAATTTAGGTGGAGAAAAAGAGGCTGAATAACTTGGTTTACAGGGAAAACCAATAAAACCTCGAGACAAGAGGTTTGCACCATCTACATTAGGCCACCGGCGCCCACTTGAATATCGAAGGGTGCCCCGCCTTAGGCTCTCTTTCGCGTGGGTCTTAGCAGCCAGGGCAAGTAAGTAGACGTGGTGAGCCTCCCCGCTTCAGATGGGAATTCAGCCAAAAAAGGGGAGAAAAGAATGACATGGGGAAGCCCAGCGTCGGTGCAAGACTCCAAAAACTATTTTTCAAAATCAGCTTATATACCCCAAGTTGTACATAAAGAAATAGCGGAACATGCAGAGTTATGCAGGGGCAGCAGTCCTGACCCTCAGTGAGACAAACCAGGCTTTCTTTTTGCGTACCCTCCCGTATACAAAAGGTCTCAGGTGGTTTACATCATGTTCTGGCCAAGAGGCCTGTTAACATTTTTATGGCTCTCTTCCTGGATAATTGTCCAGAAAACTCCTTTTCCCTAGAAGTGTTTTTTCTTTACTCTGCATCACCCTCAAAGTACTAAATAAAGTTACATTCCTGCAGAACAAAGGTGCAGCGGGTTATAACAGAGAAGGTACTGAACTCAAAGATCTGACGTTGCCAATGCCAGGGCTACTGCCTGTTCTTCTATCCAACCATCTCTACAAATAAAAGATGTGAAAATCTGGCAGCAAGTATTGGCTCAACAAATGAAACCTTTAATCAGTCCTGTTCTAATGGTTTGGACTCCTCGGAAGCCCCAACATTCCTAGGATGTTCTAAGCTTCCCGTGCCTCCTGCGGTCAGGAGGCCTCAAACAATCACACCCGCAGCTGTACGAGTCCTGCAGGCAGGTGAGAAGGCCATCAGAGGGGTTTTTGGATCGAAACACTCGTATTATGCCCAGGAGATTTATTATCTAAAAGCTCTAATTTTTTCCAGACAACGGTGGTGGGGGGACAGCCCCCTGTAAATGACAGAAGAGTAGGTGGAAAGCGTAACACAGAAAGCAGGCAGACTCTGGTCTTGGGGGGTGGATGCTCAGGAAATTCCAGGGGGAACCCCTGAAGCCAAACACGTCCTTGCGTTTTGTCAGGCTTCCTTCCGCATGACCTTGTCACGGGTGGGATTCCTCACGCCGGCCCCCGGCAATCAACCCTCAATATTCATTGGAAGGACTGATGCTGAAGCTGAAGTTGCAACACTTTGTCTACCTGATGTGAAGAACTGACTCATTTGAAAAGACCCTGATGCTGGGAAAGATTGAGGGCAGGAGGAGAAGGGGACGGCAGAGGATGAGATGGTTGGATGGCATCACTGACTCAATGGACATGAGTTTGAGTAAACTCTGGGAGTTGGTGATGGACAGGGAGGCCTGGAGTGCTGCAGTCCATGGGGTTGCAAAGAGTCGGACACGCTAAGTGACTGAACTGAGCTGAACTGTGATGCGAAGGAAGGTTCCAGAGCCTGGTGTGCAGGCCCCACGGGGATCCGTAATGTTCTGTCATGATGCTTTGTAAGCCATCGCCTTCAGTTTGCTGTATGGGCACGGTCAAGGCTTGCTGAGGTTTCTAGATGCCCCGAATCAGTGCAGATAAAGGGTTATGTCCTGTCTCTGCCTTCAAGGCCCAGGACGCAGAAGAGATCGGAATGGCACTTCTCAAAGCAGTTTTGCCTCAGAAACCAGTGCTTCACACTTCCCTGCTCACCTGGCCCTGGATGAGGGCAGCTGTTGTAAAGGAATGGGAGACGTGTTTCTCACAGGCTGAGAGGACCTCTGACTACCTGCTTCAACTATCCCGTACACGTACACCTTTTCAAAACTGGATGTATCCTTCCTTGCCCGTCAACTGCACAAAACAATGTATTGTGAAGATAGGTAATGTTTGTGGGGATGCATGTTTTTAATAGAATGGCTGAGGGGTTGACCTACTCCACTTTCTGCTTCTCATCACTATGGGTATCTTTTTGGCAACCCCTGGTATTCTGAGGGCATCCCAGTTTGCAGCAGTGGTAAAGAAATCTGCCTGTAATGCAAGAGATCCTGGTTCACTCCCTGGGTCGAGAAGATCCCTGAAGGAGGGCAAGGCAACCCACTCCAGTACTCTTGCCCAGAGAACCCCATGGACAGAGGAGCCTGGTGGGCTACAGCCCATGGGGTCGCAGAGTCAGACACGACTAAAGCAACTGAGCGCATGTGCACACACGTGTTCTGAGCCCTTCCCTTCGCACCCGTGCCCACCTTGACTAGACTCCGGCATCCCCACCAGGCCTTTCCAGCGGGTGGACTTCCGGGTCACTGGTTTTTCATGCACACACAGAATACTGATGAGAATACCTTCGTACACATATCTTTATCTTAGGAGCATTTGTGAGTACTTCCACTGCATAAATTCATATTACTGGAGTTACCAGTGCGAAAGATGCATGCATTTCACATTGTGACAGGTATTGTTAAATCTTCCTCCAAAAAGATGGACGAGTTCACACGCCCGCGAACAGATTCTGCTACTCCCGTGAGCACTGTAGCTCATCCAGCCTTAAGCTTTTAAAGCCATTGATCGTGTCCACTGGCATTTCCGTAATCATGAGAGAAATCCAACCTTCTGACTGGCTGATTGGCCGTTTGTTTTGCTGTGCATTCTTATGGAGTGCGTGTCGCCTTTGTCATTGAGTCATGTGACTGGGGGGCCACAGACGGATGTGTGGGGAGAGAGCGCGGGGGAGAAGGAGCCAGCCCCTCCCCTCCTGTTAGCTTTGCTCTCGCGAAGGTCTTTCTCTAGACCCCTGGTTCTCAACAGGGCCGGGGGATGGGGCGCTCTGTCCCCTGGGGGGAGTTTGGGTGGTTTCTGGAGACTTGTGGTTGTCAGTACTGGCAGGGACACCAGGCATCCGGGGGTGGAGACCAGGGATGCCACTCAGCATCCTGCGGTGCACAGGACTCCCTGTCATCCAGCCCATGTGTCCCTGGTGCCAGGGCTTGGGGGGTCCTGCTTTGGGCTCAGGCTCCCACCAGGGGAGTCTCCTGGGTCCCCTGACTGTGTTATGCTGGGTAGGTCAGGGTCTGGCGTGGACAGGCCATTGGCAGGAAGAGGCCGCCAGAACCCAGAGGCTGGGTGGACTGGGCTCGCTGGGCACCTCTAGGGCGTGACCCACGTCTCTTCTCGTCTTGCTTCAGCCCCGCGCCAGGCACTGAGAGCCAGCTGGAGAATAGATGGGGCCGGAGCTGGAGGCATTATTGGGATTGCAGTCAGTGCGCATGGAGAACTGTCGGGTTTTATGAGAAGAAAAGGAGTGGAGGGCTTCTCCGCCAAGGATATTCATATTTCCCCCGTAAACGTCACATTCATTACGAGCTCGTTACAGAGCCTCCTCAGGAAGGACGTGGGTTTAAGCCTCGAGGTGGGGGTGGTGGCCCAGCCCTGCCCCTGGGCCCACTGGGGATGAGCTTCTGAGAAAGCCACTTCCTGGGATGACAGATGCAGAATGAAAATCAGGCGAGCAGGCAGTTGTGATGCCAGGGAGCATCTGGGCATCGTTCAGCCTGTCAGGACCGAAATAATAACGCTCTGGAACCATCTTTATACTCATTTTTTCTCTTTCCTTTCAGAGACAAATATGAAACACCCAAGCACCTTTTTACTTTTTCATTCCGAAAGCTCATCAAACATTTACAGGGCCAGCCTCTTCAAGGTGTAACGAGGGGACCTGACTTCAAAATCAATCTGGCTCTTAGAAGGTAGACACATAGACAGCAGCGGTCCGCAGGCTGTGTGCAGAGAACGCAGGTCCTCCACTGCAGGAGTCAGAGGGGGAGCCTGGGTCTGCGGTTCAAACCCAGGGATGCGGAGGCAGCTTAGACAGAAGGGCCGGTGCAGGCCCGCATCCTGCGAGGGGTGGGGTCAGGTGGTCACACCCCCTCACCCACCCTTCTGGAGGGTCTGACAGCCTCTCCATGGCCAGCAGCTAGAGATGACTTTTCCGTTCACAAAAGCAGCACCGATTTCTCTCCTGCTGAAGTATGGAAGGAGTGCGCCCACTAGTAGTTATAGGATGGAGGCCAGCTTTAAGGGAAACCCCCTAGTATAGTTATTATAGTTACAGGACTGAGGTCTGGCTTTAAGGGAAACCCCCTAGCATAGTTATTATAGTTACACGACGGAGGTCCAGCTTTAGGAGAAACCTGCTAGCATAGCTATGGGACTGAGGTCCATCTTTAACGGAAATCTGTTTTCCTAATTTCAAGCTGAGCCTGCTGGAAGTGGTGCTTCCCGGTAGCTTGCTAAAGCCATGAGCTCTGTATTGACCGTATGAACCTGATTTTCTTTCAGCCGAGCCCAGCGATGGATCGAGCTCTGAAGATGGCAGGGAAGACCCAGATGTGAAAACCAAGAGGAATCGGTAGGTGACCACGTCCTTCCCTGTGTGTCTTTCCTTGAGAAAGAAAAGGATCATTTTGACTCTGTTGACTGAGTCAGGAATGGGTCCAACCCCAAACAGAGGGTGGGGGATCCCAGCCACTCTGGGGTCCCTGGGTCTACACTGGACGGCGCCTCACTCCGCGGCCTCCCTGGGCCCATGCTCATCCCTGGCCTTGCTTCTGGGGCCCTGAGAAGTGGACAGAGCAATCTAGGTGCTGTGTGGGGCCGTGTGCTGGGTGAGGGGTGGGCCAGGGGTCCTGCAGCTCTGGGTCAGAGGTCCGGCTCTGTGGCTTGCCGGCTTCGAGACTTTGGGCAAAGTAACGCCACCAGGTCTCCATTCAGTAACTCCATTCAGGCTGATTCTCAAATCAGACGTGTCATCAGTGAAGCGGTTGATGCCTGGGTGAGGACGGATGACTTGCAGTGGCGCCCGGAGAACACGTTCTCCACCCAAGTTTGCTTGTTACTACCTGCTGCAGGCACAGCACAGAAGGGAGGAGGTCGGCCTCCCCTCAAGCCGGGGGTGGCTGTTCCCCCTTTGGCCCTCCTGGAAAGCCAGTCCATGGCCCTTCCTTACTCACTTCCAGGCAAAGGGGTAAAATTCCAGGTCTGTGAGTCCGAGTTCCTGGAAGGGCAGGTGGATGAAAGGCACGGGGCAGGGAGGATGATGGGGGTCGAAAGGGACCTGCAAGACCACTAACTGAGCAGACGTGGTGCCGATGGCCCTGCGGAATGGTCCGCATCCTGTCCAGTGGCACGTCCAGTGCTGTTCCGGGGGTTCAAGCACCCGCTCCCGCTGGGGACACCCCAGGCCAGCGGCAAGAATCCCAGAGCAGCTGCCAGGGTGTTTGCACTGTGTGTCTTCTCCTTTAAAATGTGCCCTAGTTGAGGTAAGACTTTTGCAGCAACATGCGTGCACAGCAATGAAGGGAGATGCGATGTCAACCCGGAGGCGATGCCTGTTCTCAGCTCTCTGTCCTTGCCCTGCGGTTTCCTGGGGAAGGACGGTGGGAGAGGGGGGCAGAGAGGACACCCCTGTTGGGGAGGAGGGCTGGCAGCCTGGGGTCAGAGCTAGACGCTGATGGCAGCCTGGGTAGCCACAAACCTACGCAACTGGGGCTTCCCTGGGAGCTCAGCGGAAAGAAGCTGCCTGTCAGAGATAGATGCGGGTTCAATCCCTGGGTCAGGAAGATCCCCTGGAGAAGGAAGTGGCAGCCTGCCCCAGTCTTCTTCCCTGGAGAACCCTCTGGGCAGAGGAGCCTGGGGGGGTTACAGTCCATGGGGTCGTAGAGCTGGACACGACGGGCTGGCTAAATAACAAAGGGCCTTGCAATATCTGTGGCCTTTTCCCACTAGCACCCCTCATAAAATGATTCTGCTGACCGAATGCAGGTTTAGGGTCACTCTAACTGATGCCAAGCAGACGCCACAGAAGTTTCTGAGAGCAGTCCAGGGCAGGGTAAGCAGTGTCCTACCCCTGTCCGGGGGGCAGCCCGGGTGGGAGGCAGGGCCTCCTTCTCCAGCTGACGGCGGAGATCGGGGGCTGCAGCTTGGCCGGACTCTCTGCGGCGCTGGGGCAGGGTTGACCCCAGCGTCCCCACAGGCCTCTGTGTTCTCGCACTCCTAGGCCTTGTCCTTACACAGTCACTTTAGGGGTGACAGAGGCCGCGGAGGATGGACTCCGAGCGCCTTCGCTGGCTCCGGGGCAGGAATCAAGCTGTGATCGCTTTATTGCTGTGCTCAGACCCTGCGGCAGCTGCGTCTGTCTCTGCGATCTTGAATAAATGTGTATAATTTTAAAAACAAGACAAGCTTCCTGAGGCACAAGAGAAACAGCAATCTAGCCATTACGGGATGTTTTTAAACGTTTGCAGGAGGGAGGGCTCACTGAGCCCCAGGGGACCGGGCAGTCCGCCCACATTGCCCAGGCCCCAGATTCTGCACACTTGGCTTTCAAGTAGCGTCAAAGCGTTCATCTCAGTTTTCATCTTCTCAGTGACTTCTTCCATGGCTGAGCGCTGACTCTGACCATCACAGGTATCTTCGTGGAGTTTTGGCCACCGTGAGTCTCCAAGCCTGCTGGGCCCACAGGTTCTGTGTGTGAGGGCAGCGCCCAGACACCCAGCTCCCTCGGCAATTCAGGGCTCACACCCCAGGTCACTCTGCTCTGTTCTGCCTCTGAGATTCGGGAGGAAAAGGCTTCAGTGGATGTTTGGAGCTGGACTCAGGATCTGGATGTTCTGAGAGTTCTGATCCTTCACTTCTGGGCCGCTTTACATAAACTGCGCTCACTCTGGGGGAAGTCTCGCCCTTGTGGGGCTTTTCCCGAGGCTCCCTCCCCACCGGTCCTGCTCCCTGGCTCAGAGATCTTGTCACCCTGCGGGCTGACACCGGCATCATCTTAGCCTCTTTGTCCCTTTGGGGAAGGTCATTGCCAGTATGCCCAAGGACTCCTCAAGCGTCTATCTGCTTTTGTGCATTTTTATTTAGGAGATGCTAGCCTAACTAGTAAGAAGCGAGGCTCCAGAGAACGTGCTGGGATCAGTCCATTTGACCTTCCCTTTGTGTGTGTGATGTAATTGCTCTCATCTAAGAGCACGTAAGTGCTCCTGCCGAGTGCGGCTCCACCTGCCACATCCTGCCATCCAAAGTAGAGGCAGGTCCTGCCACATCCTGCCATCCAAAGTAGAGGCAGGTCCTGCCACATCCTGCCATCCAAAGTAGAGGCAGGTCCTGCCACATCCTGCCATCCAAAGTAGAGGCAGGTTTCGAACACTGCTGCTTGCTCCCTGCATTCTTTGTACGTCCTGGCCTCGTTCATATACATTTTGGACATTCTTATGCAAATAGGATTAAATCCGCTGTGTCTATAATTCAGATCCAAATGATACTTTCCCTAACATTCCCTGGGAAGAGAAATATGTCACAGTGACAAGCTTTCAAATTACCCAAATATTTTCAGCTGCCGGTGAGTGCCGTTTCAGACGGCTTGTTATTTACTGTTTAATGGGATGTGTTTGTGATGCACAATTGTGCGCCTTCCCTGGGACCGGAAAATTGATTGTTTGCGTCTCCCCTTTGTGTGCAGTGCCCCGGAGGTTCTGCTGGTTTCCCACGTGAAGGTTTTTTTATAGTTCAGACCTGCTTTTCAAATGCACTATTTAAAGAACTTAGAATTTATTTCAAATAATTGAGTTGAATTATTTGAAGGATTCCACAAAAGATGTCATTTGGTTTAAAAACTAGAGTGAGATTATCCACAAATTATGTTAGAGAAGAAATTGCCAGCGGCACGCGTGTCTTCCAGCCCCTTTTCCAGGTGCCAGGTTTTGCCAGTTGCAGAGCCAAGGGATTCCTGCTAAATTAATGGTTTTCCATAGCAGGAGAGGGTGAAATTGCTCTTGTGAGTTTTCAAATATCATTGGCCCCACAGCTTTGGAAACTTATTTATGTTTTTATGCCATTTGTTATAGAAGTGTTTTACTATAAGTGACCCAAAGAAATCTCAACTGGAAAGATTGCTCTTTTTTTTTTTTTAATTTATCTACTTATTTCTTGGTGGCTGTGCTGGGTCTTCGCTGCTGCTCACAGGCTGTTTCTGCTTGCAGCTAGTGGGGCTCCTCTCTAGCTGTGGTGTGGGCTTCCCATTGCAGCGGCTTCTCTTGTTGTGGAGCACAGGCTCTAGGCACGTGGGCTGCAGCTCCCAGACTCTAGCACACAGGTTCAGGGACTGGCGCACAGGCTTAGTTGTTCCCCTGCATGAGGGATTTTCCCGGACCAGGCGTTGAACCCGAGCCTTCTGCACTGGCAGACAAATTCTTAACCTCTGGACCACCAGGGAATCCCAGAACATTGTTTATTGCGGTAGTTTGTAAACTTTGAGGACACCCAGTTGATGGCCTTGGAGGTAAGAAGTTGACCTTGTCGAGTAAAACCTGAACAGCAACAGCTGCTTCCATGGGACCATCTACAGCCATATCTGGAGACTGAAGACGTGAAATTAGCAAGAAGTTCTCTTGGGGGCATTTTTCTGTTTCCCCCAAATATACCCTCCATTACGCTCCTCTTCACAAACCAAGATGTCCAAGGCACACCCAAAGCATGTCCCCTGGACTGAGCTGCAGTTCTGCACCCTACTCTGGGTCAGCGAGCCTCCGTCTAGGATGAAAGAAGCAAGACCGTCACCCAAAAGACAGGACAAGGCAAAACGATATACTGTCTGGACGGTTCGCAGCCACTGTCCCTGAGTCTGTCCCCAGACCACGCCCACACCTAGAGAGAGTCAGCTGTGTGAAAGAAAAGGAAACACTCTTTCTATTCTCCGACAGCTGCTGCCCTCACCCCACCCCAGGGCAAGGCCTATGGTCAGCGAGTGTGGGCAGCGAGGAGGGGCCAGTGTGCTGAGCCCTGTCTTCATACAAACCATGAGTTGAGCCCTTTCACTTCCACATACATGGGTTTCCAGAATCTCCAAAATATTAGCTACTGAGAACGTGCGAGCACGGCTTCTCTGCGTGCCAGAAGGTAGTGCTAGAAAATACGTGACTCCAAATTGAGATCTCTGTAAAACTATATTTTTAAAGCATCCAAGAAAACAAGAGGATGAGCTGCACTCCAGTGCGAGTGTGGAGTCTGGTTTTCTTCAGAAGGTGGGACACTGTGCATCTCTTTGTGGCCTCAGACTTGCACGCAAAATGAATTAATATCCACTTACCTACGCTGACCTACCTGTAATACAGGAGACTCAGCTTCGATCCCAGGATCTGGAAGATCCCCTGAAGAAGGGCATAGCTACCCACTCCAGTGTTCTTGCCTGAAGAGTCCCAAGGACAGAGGAGCCTGGCGGTCTACAGTCCATGGGGTCGCAGACAGTCAGACACGACTGCACACACATGCATTTCAAGCTCCTGCCTTGTACCCAGGTCATGAGTTTAGTCAACCAGCTGTTTCTCTATAGAGCCCTGCAGTGTTGTGAATAGTCTGTGCCCTGAGTCTTTAGGGCCTCCTACCTGGGCCGACAGACACTCGATGGGTGCCTGGCTATGAGAAGATGGTGGGGACACAGCTCATTTGTAGTGAGATTCTAGTTTGTCCTTTCAGCTTGAAGCATCAAGATTCCTTGGCATTAATTTCCTTCCCAAAAAGGATTATGAAACTCGTGGATTTCTGAGAGAGAGACCAGACGTCGGCATAAATCCGGAGACCCATACGTCACCCCCTCGCTTAATAGAGCAGGTGTCGTTTCTTGGAGTTTGGGTGAATGGGTCGAGCTCTGCTCCCGGTTTCTATGAAGCTCTTCACCCACATGGAGGTAAAGCTGAAGTCTGACTGCCCGGAGACCACTCTGGAATCAGTTCTAGTAGAGCTCTTGACCTGGGGGCTCCTTCGCTGGTCCTTTATCAGATCTCCCAGCCTGCCTCTCACTCCCTTTGACCCCGGTGTTCCAGAAGCACTTGGCCTTCGGCGGTTGTCATGAACTCCCCTGGAGCAGGCACGACAGGAGCAGCGGGACCTCCCCAGGGCCCTTGCTTGCTGGCAGCAGACGTGTGGCTCTGAGATGGAGTCAGAGTCTGTCTCCCCTTGCCAGACGGCAGTGCGGGGGGCGGGGAGTGCTGTGGCAGAATCTTCTTCTTCGGGGGCTCCGTTCAGCAGTCGAGAGCACACCAAGATGCTCCTGGAGTAGTAAGTGTGCAGTCATCTAGGAGAGTCTCTCCTCTCGTCTCCCATGGGAAAGAATGTATTTCCCCTCTTTATGGTAATTCATGGTTTGAAAAAAAAGAAAGTGAAGTCGCTCAGTCGTGTCTGACTCTTTGCAACCCCATGTTCTGTAGCCCACCAGGCTCCTCCGTCCATGGGATTCTCCAGGCAAGAATACAAGAGTGGGTCGCCATTTCCTTCTCCAGGGGATCTTCCCAACCCAGGGATTGAACCCGGGTCTCCCGCATTGTAGGCACACACTTGACTGTCTGAGCCACCAGGGAAGTCCCTTAAACTATAAATTCATAGTTCGGTTCTGTTCAAGCCTGTGATGCCTCCTGCTGGAACGTGCGCTCAGCTTCACGAGGCAGGTAGAGGAGGTGGCCTTTGCTGCTGCAGTGATGGGAAGGAGGCAGGGTTTCTGGACCTAAAGAGGCTGGAGTGCAATGGGAGACGTACTGTCAGTGCCGGGAGGGACTGGAGAGACCTGGGAGCGTAGGGGAAAGGCAGCCTGCACAGCCAACAGGCCCGACTGCCACGATTCCTACTAAAGCAAACAGCCTCAGATGATGGGCAGGGCCGGTCTGTGGCTCTGAGTCCATCTAGCTGTTAGACACGCACTGGGAAAGGCCCAGCACAGAGCAAATGGCCCCAAATGCCCAATGGACAAGACAGTTTATTTGCTCATTTTTAACTTTTTACTATGGAAAAGTTCTATGTAACAATGGAACAGGATATTTAACCCTCCCATGTACACATTTCCCAGTTTCAACAACTATCTCAAGGTCAATATTGTTCATCATTCATTCTCATTACCCCTCAACTCGGAATATTTTGAAGCAAACCCCAGCTGTTGTATAAATTTTATTTGTAAATATATCAGGACACATGACTAAATGATAAGGACGTTTTAAAGGCAATCATAGTCACAGCTAAAAAATAAATGACAAGTATTACCAAGCAACCTACTGTTATCAAGTAGCTTCTCAGACTCGCTCAGATTTCCTGGACTGTTTAACCTTTAAACTTTAAACTTTGAAGTTTTAAACTTTAATTTTCAAGTCAAGTCAAGACTGTTTGTACGTAGCCCTCCGTGACTCTCTTCTAAATTTATTTTAGTCTGTAGGTCTGTTCCCTTTTGCTCCAGCTTTTTTTTTTCCATCTGTTTTTAAAAACATCAGAATTTCTTCTTAACTGTGGACTCTCCCATAGTCTGGACCGTGGCTCATGGATACCACTGGATCTGAAGGTGTGCTTTTCCTGGTTCTTCTGACCTGGTAGGTTCTGCAACTCTATAGCAGATCTGGAGGCTGTATCGGTTCGAGTTTGATGAGTATCTGGGCAAGAATCCTTCAGGGTCGTGTTGAGTTCCTTCTGTCAAGAGGCATCTGACGTCTGATCCTCTGTCTCCTGTCGTGTGGGCAGGTGACTTGCCCTCATCCTTTCTTTCTAAAAGGACTTTTTCATGCTGATGTTTCGATTATATTCTCTCATCTGCATTTAGCACCTTGACAACTTTTATAAAGAAAAACAGACCTTCATAAACCATTTTGTTCCCTTGAGGTGTACTTCAAATAGGAAACTCAAAGTAAGGTATTGATTCCTTCCCCTTAATTGTTGGAGAACAAAACGGCGGCCCACTGCAGTATTCTTGCCTGGAGAATTCCATGGACGGAAGAGCCTGACGGGCTACAGTCCACGGGGTCGCAAAGCGTCAGACACGACTGAGCGACTTCCACTCATCGCTCACTCCCTTTATCACTGACTCTCAGAAATCTGTGTCATTTCTCTGGCGCCATCCTCCAACGATGACAGCTTCGTTATCAGTTCCTAGATCTGCACGTAGTTGGTATGTTTCAATCCATCTTCGTTCTTAATTTTAGCCTTTGAGAGACAGAGTATGTCTCTGTCTTGGTGATTCTTGGGTGGCTATCACGTAGGATGTGTACTTTTTCAAAATGTAGGCGTTCATCCTTTCTACGTAAAGGTATTTTCGTTGAATTATTTTTTAACGTTTGTTCTATTTCATTGCTTTGAGTTTCCATATTGGTGACGCCAAGTACACTGCTTGGCTCTCAAAGTGTTTCCTCCCCTTTTATTTCCAATTTCTTGGATCTCTGGGATGTCTTTCCTCTCTTTCTTTGATCCAACATCCCTTTTCCCACTGAATTTGTCTGTTCTGATATGTGCCGCTATTGCATAGCATCCATCATCTTCTTTGAAAACTTTAGCTCCTGTTCAAAGAATCAGTTAAGGTTTCATCGGAGCGTGGCGCTGTCTTCCCACTTCTGCCTGTGTGCACGTCTAGGCTGCGCTCTTCTGCTGCTCTCTCGCTGACCTGATGTGGGGCAAGACAGTGACCCAGGACGGCCTTGCTGGTTCTGGGCCCTGGCGCCTGCTCTGGTGCCGTCACGTGCCCTCTGCTTCCTCACGTTCCCCAGGCCGCCTCTTCCCTTTCCTTGGTATCTTGTCTAAAAATTGCTAAGATTATGCTCGTGTCTGTTTCTCCAAGTTCATCCCTGGCTTTATCCTGCAAGGGGCACCCTGCTCGCTGACCCCCGTGGGTCACCTTGGCCCCTTCGCAGTCAGTAGCCCAGAGGCCCCTCCAGCTTCAGTGTCCCCGCTCTCAGAGGCCACAGCCAGCAGCTGCTCCTCCGTCCATGGCGTCACAGGGTCCTGGGGGTCGGGGCCCTGGGACGGGCCTCTGGCTCCTCCCGGCTTCCCCGGGCGGCCGCAGATGCCCTGAGGGTCCTTGGTGCCACGGTCAGGCACCGCCCGCTCACAGTGTGAGTTCTGGGGACCCCTCACCCCGTAATTTATGAGGACACTGTCTGCAGGCTTCTTGTTCTGACAGCTCTGCCTACTTTTGTGTGAGGACCTGGATAGATTAAAGAGCATCCTTTGCGGCATTTCACATCAGGAGGTCTATTTGGTCTTAAGCCTCAGGACAGGCACCCCTAAGCATCCTGTGACATATGATGGATGCGATCAGGCCATCACGTTTCCTCCAGGGCCCCCAAAGGTGATTCCGGCTGCAGCCGGTGGGGGCAGGAGGGTGGTATGGGTTTCGCTGTTTTGTGAGAGAAGTGACCCAGCAGCCTCTGTGAGATGCACCGCACACCCTCAGCCTGAGGGCACCCGGCTGCTTCTCAGGGCTGAGAGTGTGGCGACCTCACGGATGCAGCTGGAAACTGCCTGCGAAAGGCACGGTGGGACCTGCGCGCTGTGGGGCCTGGCATTGCCTCTTGTCACCTGCTGGGTGACACTGCTGGTGCTCTGAGGCTGCCAGTGTGGGTCCCCAGATGAGGGAGGTGGCCACACAGGGCCCAGGACCTGCCTGAGGACCTCTAATCTCCAGGGTCCTCTCAGCTTTACCTGACGAGCCCTTAAGACGACCACGTAGCTCCCGCAGAGTCGGGCTGGGGGCAGACGTGGGGTCGGGCCTTCTCCAGCAGCACGGTCGCCTGTCACTGGACCTGGGGAGCCTGCTCTTGGTGCTCACAGGGGCTCCTCCCCATCCCACAGGGGCCACCTGCCGGCACAGAGACATGCCTTCCCAGGCGGCCTCCCCAGGAAGTAACACTGGCCTCCGAGACCAAGTGCGCCTGCAGCTGGCACCCCTCCACCCCTCCAAAGGCCCATGCTGACTGGGCTTCAGGGAGGTGGGGGTCGGACGGGGGTCTGCTCACTTCCTCATCCCCTCCCTCCACCCGCCTGACTCCTGGTTCACAGTGCTCTGAGCACGTGGACAGAAAGGCTGGGTGAGTGAGGTCAGCCCCATGGAAGGGCTGCTTGGCCTCCAGAGAGCAAAGAGCAGCTCTGTGACCCCCAGAGCCCCTCCCGGGCAGGTGTCACCACATCGGGGGTCAAGGGGTGGGGCCAGGGCAGGACGAGCAGGGCTGAGGGGAGCAGGGCAGGGGCAGGCATGAGGGGGTTGGCCAGGCGGTCAGCAGTCAGCGGGCAGACAGAGCAGAGGGCAGTGAACTCCAGCTGGAGACGGAGTCCCTGAGGTCTGAAACAGCCCAGGCTGCAGCCTGGAGGCCTCAGCCTGCTCCTCCAGGGGGTTCTGTGTCCCTGCCCACATCAGGGCCTTGTCTCTGCCCATCTGAGAGCCCCATCTCTGCCCACATCACGGCCCCATCTCTGCCCACGTCAGGGCCCCGTCTCTCCCACGTCAGGGCCCCATCTCTCCCACGTCACGGCCCCGTCTCTGCCCACGTCAGGGCCCGTCTCTCCCACGTTGGAGACCTGTCCCTGCACACTGGGGGGCAGGGCTGCTCTACGGGGCTGGGGACAGCGCTCCCTGCTCGGCTCCCATGGCCCCCTGACTGGGGTGAGAACCCGGATGTGCCGTTGGCCATGACTCCGTCCTGGGGAGACATCCTCCTCGATGCCACTGTGGGCTTTGAGTCTGGACCTCCACGTAGGTGAGTAGTGCCGGCTGAGCTGGTGCCCTGCACACCAGCCCAGCCGGGGGCCTGGAGACCACCTGGCTGATGACCCGGTCTTCTGACAGCAGCCAAAGGCACCCTCCCACGCTACACCGGTGAGGCTGAAAAGTAGAGAACACAGATCTTTCCAAGCTGGCCTCATCCGAAGACCATTTGTTACAAGCCACATGACAGTGTCTGAGGCCCCACAAGGCAGAGATTCACAGAAGCTTTGATTCCTGCAGAATTTTATATCATGTCTCACACCAGAGTTACAGCCTGGCAGCATTTTGATGATAAATTCCTAGCCCTCTTTGCCAGAGGAAAGAACAGATTCTCTCCATCGATTAAATTAAATAAAAGATGAGATGTCATCCGGCTGAACAGAAAGCTGGAACCCAGCCTGGGGAAGGGTTGGTGGGGATCGTCAGAAGCGTCAGAGACAGGGAAGGGGAAGTATCATCACGACTGTCACCACCATGATTATCACTGTTGTGTCACCCCCATCCTTACCATCACCACCACCATCACCACCATCACCGCCACCATCACCACCATCATCATCATCACCACCATCGTCACCACCATCACCGTCGCCATCACCACCACCACCATCAACGCCATCATCATCAAGACCATCACCATTCTCACCATCACCATCGACACCATCACCACCACCATCATCACCACCACCACCACCACCATCACCACCACCAGCATCATCACCATCACCACCACCATCATCACCACCATCATTGACACCATCTTCACCACCATCATCATCACCATCATCACCATCACCATCACTGTTTTCAGACCTGTCATTGTGCTGTGGAATTTACATGCCTCCTCTGAGTTCTCCCAGCTGTAAAATGAGCCTCGTAGGGTTGTGAGAAGGATTAAATGAGATGGTGCAAGTAAAGTGGGAGGAGAGGGTTTGACCGTGTTTTCAGCAAATGTCAGGCATTCTCTGATGGGGCCGCAGGGTCTCTGGGCTGCGCTGTGCTCCTTATTTCCGTCCTTCACTTCAGGCGGCATCTGGCATCTGGCGCCCCACCTGGAATAATGAATAATCATAAAAAGCACGCCAAGGAAATAGGCATTCAGGAGTTGTTTTAAGTCCAAGAGTCATTTAGGAAGACGCGAGCCTGTGGATCTCAGCTCTTCGGGATCTTGAGGATAAATAACCACATGCCCCGTTTCCGCGCCCTGGCAGGGAACTCATGTCAGCTGCCGGAGACCTGGACCCCACCCCGGCGGACCCGCTGGCCAGGCACGAGGAGGGGCAGCGGAGCGAGTCAGGGATTTGGGCAGCAGGAGCCGCAGGACACGCCACCCTTAACCTTTGGGTCTCGGAGCAACAAGCCCTAGATGACGGCTGTGGTAGCAGTAGACACAGATCCTGCCGGCCAGGGCTTTCCAGACCTCTTGGTGGGCACGGTGGGCATCCTGCCCCTGCTCATCAGCAGCAGGAAAGGGAGGTCATCACCTGCAGGGAGAGGCCGGTGGGACCCGCCAGAGGCATCTGCTTTTGGCATTTCCTGCTGCACATTTTCAGGAACAAATTAGCCAGAGGTGAAGGAGGCCGGCTTATCACATCAATGGGGACTGTAAAATTGGGAGACAGAGCTAATCTCTGTCAGAATTGAGAGGTTTAAATATTTCAACAGGACTGAAAAACAGGCTCACATTAGCATCACAGATGGAGGCGTGTTGGGATCTTCCTGTTCAAACTGTTTTTCCAAAGACGCGGTCCATCGTACTCCCATCACCTGCCCCGGCGTTGCAGGAA
This sequence comes from Budorcas taxicolor, assembly GCF_023091745.1. NCBI lineage: Eukaryota > Metazoa > Chordata > Mammalia > Artiodactyla > Bovidae > Budorcas > Budorcas taxicolor. The sequence goes on along the minus strand of NC_068932.1, from coordinate 49,382,408 downwards.
GTGTGCCTGCTGAGTCAGCGGGCGGGGCCTTAGACCTGGAGAAGCGCACCCCTCCCCTGTGCGCCTGCAGCGAAGAACACCGCCTTCTGAGTCAACCTCTCCCGCCCTCTCTCCTTCCCTCCGTCCTTCTTTCCTTCCTTCTCTCTCCCCTCCCCTCCCCTTGTAACCTGGACAGTAAAAAAGCAAGAGCAAAAATCCCTTTCCTTTGAATGTAACAGGCAGCTGGTCGGTGGCCCTAGTTTCTTCGCCAAAGAGACCATTCTGACCCCAGGATGGCTGCACTGAACCTTCAGGAGGCGGAAGAGGCGAGTCTGGGTCCAAGCACTGGCCTCCAGGCAGGGGCAGAAGTGCCAAGGCCAGTGGCCTGAGTCCCTCAGCCCCAGATAAACACAGGAAAGTCCGTCGTTTGCAAAAGAACTTGCTGCCTCTGGAATCCTGCTGTACCGCGTCTGGTCTCAAGCATCTGCCGGAAGCATGTGCTGCCCTGGGCTCATGGGCAGGGTCAGAATGCCCTGGCACACGTCTCATGAGCGGCTCAGCTGCTGGAGCTCAGAGGCGGTTCTGGGGGAGGGGCGGGATGGGAGCAGGAGTGGGGCAGAGCTCAGGGCGGGGCTCGGGCCCCCTGATGTCTCCGAAGAGGGTGCAGGAGGCAGGTGACATGCCCCTCCCCTCACAGCAAGGAGACCCCAGCCCTGCAGTGGTCCCCACCCCCACAACCACCCCAGGGCTCGGGTACCCAGCTGGGCCCCTGGGGACAACGCCTCTCACCCTCCGTATGATGTTGACTTTACTCTATTTTTCAGTGTTAGGATTTACTTTTAGTACTAAGTTTTTCAGACTTAGGATGAAAATATTTTTAGCTAAGTTTGCCTTTGCTTTTGATTGACTCTAATTGAACGATTGCTTTGCAGTCTGGAAAGCGTCCAGTGGTTCCGAACAAAATATTTTGTGGAAAAAGCTGTAATCCGCGATCATCACATGTTCCTGTTAATCTTGTTTCAAGTTACGACAATGCGAGACTTGTTTCCGCACTTCTATTTTTAACTAATGAACATTTATTACAAAGAGATCCTAATTATACCCTCTGCAGTGTGCTACGATGGCAAATCCACTGGCAATTTTCTGTTTTCAAAATTCCACATCATGGCATAAGAAGCGAAGAATGCAAGTTCTCCTGAAGTCGTTGGGCTATAAATAAGATCCCCGAATGGGCTGAGCAAGCAGGTTGTTTTTCTTTGCACGTTCTGAGTGAGGGTGGATTAATCTGCATTCTAGCCCCGATGCACGGCAGCCCCTGTTAGACATAGCACATGGTATACAGATTCTACATTCCTAGCATGTCCCAAACCGCTAACCTGCATGTCTTCATGGCACCCTGGCCAGAGCTGGAGGAACTGCAGGCCTGGTGAGGCTGCCCTGGCTGGGCAGTTAAATGACGCTGACCTTAACGGGAGCTTCCCAGGTGGTGCCAGCGGGAAAGAACCCACCTGCCAATGCAGGCGATGGAAGACTCGAGTTCGATTCCTGGGTGGGGAAGATCCCCTGAAGGAGGGCCTGGTCACCCACTCCAGTATTCTTGCCTGGAGAACCCCACAGACAGAGGAGCCTGCTGGGCTATGGGCCATAGGGTCACAAAGAGTTGGGTATGATTGAAGCGACTTAGCACGCAGCACCCATGACCTGGATGGTTGTCTCCTCCTCCCCAGATGCGGGGATAGAGACATGCCCAGACCATCCTGTGCATTGCCCTGGCCTCCGTTCCTACATGCTGGGAGCACCTTCCGAGTGGTGGCAACCACAAATGTCTGCAGATGCTGCCACAGGCCCCCCCAGCAACAGATCACCTGGGGAGCCCTGATCGTGACTTCCATCAGGAAACCCGGACAGGCATGGTGTGCCTTTATCCCCGCAATTCCTGGGGTGCAGCAGGCTTTGGAAATGCACATGCCCTGCTGTTCCGGACTTGTGAGCACCCAGGATGCAGTCCTGTGTGCAGGAGGCAGGAAGTCATGGTGCTTCCCAGCGGACTTCTCTTTAGAACTCCCGGGAACGGTGGCCTGTGATCAGGTTTGCACTGGCCTGTTGATGTCACTGCCTGCAGTCAGTGGAGGCCGTGGTCCTGGAGGGTGGGAGAGTCGTTGTTGTTCAGTCACTAGGTCGTCCAACTCTGTGTGACCCCATGGACTGCCGGACACCAGGCTTCCCTGTCCTTCACCATCTCCTGGAGCTTGCTCAAACTCATGTCCTTTGAGTCAGTGATGCCACCCAACCATCTCATCCTCTGTCGCCCCCTTCTCCCGCTTTCAATCTTTCCCAGCATCTGAGTCTTTTCCAGTGAGTCAGCTCTTTGCATCAGGTGGCCAAAGTATTGGAGTTTCAGCTTCAGCATCAGTCCTTCTGATGGATATTCAGGACTGATTTCCTTTAGGATGGACTGGTTGGATCTCCTTGCAGTCCAAGGGACTCTCAAGAGTCTTCTCCAACACCACAGTTCAAAAGCATCAATTCTTCAGCATTCAGCCTTTTGTATGGACCACCTCTCACATCCATTCATAACTACTGGAAAAAGCATATCTTTGACTATGCAGACCTTTGTCAATAACTTGGTGTCTCTGCTCTTTAATATGTTGTCTGGGTTTGTCATAGATTACCTTGCAAGGAGCATCTTTTAATTTGGTGTCTGTACCCACAGAGGGGTCTGGGTGTCAGAGCAAGTGTGCCTTTTGGGCACCAGGGGTCCAGTTGGCGCCTTAGGAGATGGAGAGAGGTTGGTTGAGAGCGAGGTGCTGGGGGGACCAGTCCCAGGCAGGGCCGTGTCAGGGAGCAGGAGGGAAGGAGGTGGGAGCAACAGTGTGTGTTTGGTCAGATGCTTTCTCCCAGCAGCGAGCATCAAGGTGCGGTAGAGGGAGGTTTCCAGCTGCTTCCAATACGAGGAGTAAAACCACGAGGACCTCCATCAGATGGGCCGTTAAACAAATGATGCGAGCTATCGAGCGGCTGATTCATAAAGGGGGGCTCTCTCTCCTTCCTCTGGGCCGCTCCACCTGGCCCCTCGCCATGCCCACGCTGGGTCCTGCTTCCTCCCTGTGGCCACCCCTGGGCTCACGGTCACCTAGCTCTCCCTGTCCTTTGCAGAGTCCCCAGGGTGTGGTTCTGTCTCACTGCCGTCACTACATCCTCCCTTTGGGGCTAAACCCCCAGACAATGCTTTCTGCCCTCTGGGTGTAGATAGAATAATTTCCCCATGACTGTCTTCTGTGCCTTTGTCCACTGTCGAGTCATCTCTAAAAGCCAAAGTGGAACCAGGTTCAAGACCCAGTGACTGGTTCAAGCGGCAGATTTGCTCCGTTCGCTCCGGTGACAGTGGCCTCGGGCGGGGAAGCTTCGGGGCCGCTTGGCCTCCTTCCCAGGCTGTTCTGAGTGCTCTCGACCCTCAGGCCCCACCGAGGTCTCCCTCCGGCCGTGCTATCCTGTCGGGGCTTCTGTCTCCACTTTCTGCCCCAAACGCAGCAAAGCAGTTTGCATCCCAAGAGCCAAGTCTCACCTGAGCTGGGCTTTGCAAAGTGTTCAAAGACTCTGCTCCTTCCAGGGGCCTGGAGGGCTTTGAAAGGTTGTAGTGAGAATTAGGTGGGTCTCCAAGGTCTTGGTTGACTCTCTGTATCTTGTGCCCCAAAGGACGGAAGGCCACGTGAGTCCTAGGCCCGAGGAGGCGGAGAGACAGGACGTGGGCGGCAAGTCACCCCTGCCCCAGATCCTTCTGCCGCTGGAGGAGCGAGCGGCCCACTTCCGAGACATGCTTCTGGAGAGAGGGGTAAGGGGGCCCCCCGGTGGCTGCCTCTGCGGGGGTGGGGGGCGAACTGGCCGTCGCCCCCTCAGGACCACGTCCCCTTCCTCATCGAGCTGTGGGCAGGCTGCGTGCAGAACATTCAGGGGCCAGAAGACGCGCAAGGGGACCAGTCCCAGGAGGGAGCTAGGCTTTGGAGGGTGCAATGCGTCGCGGGGTGGTTCTTGCCACCTGTCCACGGACGCGGCTGAGAGGTGAGCAGATGCGGGTCTCCCAGAAGGGATGGTCCCCAGGATGCAGCGCTGGTTTGTGTCGATGGCCTTCCTGCAGGAGCCCAGCCAGCTTCTGACGTCCAACCCTCCACGAGACACGCCCTGAGGTGATCTCACTCAGGGAGGGGCTCGCACCCCTCTGGGTCAGCCCAGTGGGTTTCATGCAGGTGGGATGTCTTCACGGTTGTTGACTTCTGAATCACCTTTGAATTGAAGGGGGAGACGCATTTTATAACGGAATCTCCTTCCAATGACTTTTATTTCCTGTTTTGGCTTTTGGGTATAAAATGAGCCTGATACAGTAGTTCAGCCCAGTTGGATTTCTTCGTAAGATGAGCCCAAACACAGAAGGCAGTGATAGGGGCTGGTGTGTAATGATGATTATAATGAACACTGTAAGTGGCCTTGGGAATGCAAAAGCGAATTCCCTCTGCAGTCAGCACCCAGGACAGGCTGCCTCCTGTGAGGCCCCTCCAAGAGCAGGTGCAGCTGTGAACTGAGGGGAGGATGGTCTGTGGAGACCCCGACTTCCCCGGGGAGAGTCTGAGAAGGGCTGGCACCTGGGCAGGCGGGGCCCGAGGGCTCCCTGGAGCTGAGCCAGTGTGAGCTCTTGAAGAATTAGGAGAAGGAGATTATCTCAGCCGCACTCCGAGGGGCCCCTCGTCTCCTCCGCACCATGAATTTTAATGCACGCGTCGTTTTATCTGTCTGGAGACACACTCAAAAGGAAAATACAGCCCTCGGCGCGAGGACCTGGAGGAGAAGCAGGCTTGTGGTCTCAGAGTGGCAATGCCATGTGTCCAGTGTGAAGTCACGAGGACGCTGAGGGACGTGTGAGCTCACACGTGCAGGACCCATCCCCGGTGTGGACAGAGGGCAGGTTGTTTTAAAAAACATGATTTTAAGCGTTATATTTACTAGGCTAAAATGCTGTTTTAAGATAACCCCTCCCCATACAACTTTCTTCTATCTTTCAAGACGTAGAGGCGACTTCATCACAAAACCCTGTAGGAAGGGATGGCCTTGGAAGCAGCTGATGTTCTTGTGAGGGATGCATCTGTGTGTGTGTGTGCGCGTGTGTGTGTGCGCGCTGTGTGTAGAGGTGCGGGTGTGTGTGTGTGCGCGCTGTGTGTAGAGGTGCGCGTGTATGTGTGTGTGTGCTGTGAGTGTACACACGTGTGTGTGTATCTCTCTGTGTGTTCTGTGAGTGTATATGTGTGTGCTGTGTCTACACATGTGTGTGCTATGAGTGTATACACGTGTATCTGTGTGTCGTGAGTGTATGTGAATGTCTCTCTTGTGTGTTCTGTGAGTGTATATGTGTGTGTATATGTGCTCTGAGTGTACACACGTGTGTGTCTGTGTGCCATGAGTGTGTGTCCCGCTGTGTGTTCTGTGAGCGTATATGTATGTGTCTGTGTGTGTGTGTGCTGTGAGTGTGTACACGTGTGTCTGTGTGCCGTGAGTGTATATGCATGTCTCTCTGTGTGTTCTGGGAGTGTATATGTGTGTGTGTGTGTGTGTGTGTGTGTGTGTGTGCGTGCGCTGTGTGTAGAGGTGCGCGTGTATGTGTGTGTGTGTGCTGTGAGTGTACACACATGTGTGTGTATCTCTCTGTGTGTTCTGTGAGTGTATATATGTGTGCTGTGAGTGTATACACATGTATCTGTGTGTTGTGAGTGTATGTGAATGTCTCTCTTGTGTGTTCTGTGAGTGTATATGTGTGTGTATATGTGCTCTGAGTGTATACACGTGTGTGTCTGTGGGTGTTTGTGTGTGTACTGTGAGTGTATACGTGTGTGTGTCTTTGTGCCATGAATGTGTGTGTCCCGCTGTGTGTTCTGTGAGCATATATGTATGTCTCTGTGTGTGTGTGTGTGTGCTGTGTGTACATGTGTGTGTCTGTGTGCCATGAGTGTATATGCACATCTCTCTGTGTGTTCTGGGAGTGTATATGCATGTGTGCCTGTGTGTGTGTGCTGTGTGTACACATGTGTGTCTGTGTGGTGTGAGTGTATATGTGCATCTCTCTGTGTGCTGTGAGTGTGTGTCTCTGTGTGTTCTGAGTGTGTACATGTGTGTGTCTCAGTGTGTGTGCTGTGAGTGTGTACACGTGTGTGTCTCTGTGTGTGTGTGCTGTGAGTGTACACGCATGTGTGTCTGTTGGGCGTGTACTCCCTACCGGTCCCACCGCAGACCCCACGTGGCCGATGTGCAGGGCTTCCCTGAGCTTTCCGCTCACTCCCTGCTTGGCCCTCACTGCCCCACTCTCAGCCTCCCCACGTCAACAGCAAAGACGTGACCTCTCCCCCTGGCTAAGGAGAGGGGATCAGGAACACAGGCCAGAGTGCCAGCCTCTGGCCGCCCCGGCCCACTGCTCCCACACTGGAGAAGTGGGTCCGCCATCAAGTCCCAGGTGCCCCAGGAGGATGGAGGCGGCTGGGTTTAGAAGCCGTCACTGCCACCCGAAGGGGCTGCTTGTTCCGTGGCCATTGGGCCAGCTTCAGGGTCCTGGGGGCTTGTGCCCAGTGTCACCGCTGGTCTGGGCCCTGAGCTGTCTCATTCGCCTGCCCTACTTGCACTCTTGGCATGAGGTCTCTTTCCCGGGAGGCCCTCCGAGCCCTGCCTCCCCGGCTCCCTGGCTGACCCGTGGAGCCTCATGGCTGCTCTGTGCGCCTTCCTCGTTGCCAAGTCGTCATGCTGGGTCCTGGAGGCAGGGGACGCTCTGATGCCCCCACTGGGCTCCTCGAGCCTGGCTCCAGGCACTGGCTCCCAGAGGCACTCAGGGACCTCCTGGGATTCCCTTCATGTCCAGACCCTCGTCTTGCTGCATGTGCCCTAGGCCGGCCCAGCGCTGATCAGAGAGTGGGCCCGTGGAGCCTGGATGAGGGGTGTATCTCCTGGAGCAGCTGTTCTTTCTGTTTCCTTCTCCTCCACTCGTGTGGCCTCGAAGCATTTGCAGGATAAAACATCACTCACGATAAAGCAGGCTTCTCTCCCCACAAAGTCGCCAAGAAGAGGATTCTTCTCTGCAGACCACGGGGTGGAAGCACCTGAGTCTTGCCGCCATGCCTCTTCTGATGGCAAGGACAGTGCAGAAATAGTCACAATTCTGAGGTCTGAATGAACCCAGCCAGTCAGCCCCAGTGGAATTAACTGAGAATTCCCAGAGAAGTGATAGCACCGTGAGCATTTGAGAAATATATGCAGCATTCATCTCATCAATGTCTGGATTTCCACCTCTTTGTTTTGGAAACCAACCACGTCCAGCTTACCCGCACAGCATGATATTAAGCCACTTGGAGGGTGAGGACTGCTGGAGACCCCACCCCACCCTCCCAAGGACACTGAGTCTACGTGGTCTCTGACGCACCCCAGAGCCCTCAGCTGAGCCATTTTACTAAGGGTGTGTTCAGTGCATTCTTGCCTCATTGAGCTGATTCCATCCAGCCTTGGTCCTTAGATATATTCATGTATGAGAATCAGCAAAAACAATGTGGAAATGGGAGGTACCAGCCCCAGTACTCTGGGTTTTCCCAGGAGACAGAGACGGGGGTGAAGCTGAGACCCTCATCTTACAAGGATTTCAGAAGAAGCTCACATACCCCTCAGGAATAGAGAAGACCAATCTGAATGTACTGCTGATGTTATAAAGCAATGCCCACATTTATGACTCTTAACTTTATAAAGTATGTCGGCAGATTTTATGAGTTACTCATGCTCAAGAGGCTTTGATGGCTAAGCCCATCAGATTTCTAGCTGCTTAAAAATGAGGCTGAAAAAGGTCACCTTTTTCATAGACTGAGTGATTAATAAGATTTTTTATTGCATTTGTTCAATCCTTCAGCTCAGAGATTCATGTGCTTATAGAAAGAGGGAGCTAGGTGTATGGATTTCCAGTAGTTTAAAAAGGGCATGGTTTGGGGTATGCCATAGGGATTTTGGCTTGGGGAAAGGCCTTCAGTTTTGTGGTTTTGTAATATGTAAGTGGAAGACTTTGTTTTTATATTCTTTCACCAGTATAAACCACAACAGAGCTGTCTTTAAACTTCAGTCTATAAAGGGCAGGATTAATTGAGTAGCAGCTGATTAATTTAACCCTGTCTATTTAGATAAATACATTAGAGACATTTTATCGAGGGGCTCTTCCTTCTGCAAAATAGCCCTTGGGAAGTGGCTTTCCCAGAGGCCAGGGAAGAAAGACTGTTCCATAACCTTGACTCTTGATTCAGACACTGCCGGGTCCCTCTGCAGGGGAACCGCGGCCAGCTTCGCAGCTGCGGCAGCCTTGGGGAGACTGACTGGCACAGTGGCCAGCCCTGCAGCCGAGACCCCTGGACTTTGGATCTGAGTCTGTGTTGGAAAAAGGAATTCACAGTCCGCACACCCGCCCTGGCTGAGCCACAGGGCTCTCTCTCTGCGCTAAGGAGTTGTTGGTGCAAGGGCAGTCCAGATGAAGGAGAGGCTCTTCCCTTGGTGCCCTCCTGCCATCGCAGCAGCTGTGCCTTCTCCCTTCTGCCAGGTGGGGGGCAGGAGCACCTCCCCTGTGGCTGGCGTCTAGTGCCCCCTTGCCCAGATGCGTAGGTGGTGTTGCCTGAAGCTGTAGTGGCTGCTGGGCCAGGACGCTGGGGGAAGAGCTTGGTCCCCCTCGTGGGCAGGTATACGTCCGTGAGATGGCCCTGGAGGCTAAGCCCCTGAGTCCTGGAGGCTGTCAGGAGCTTCTCCAAGAGACGCATCCTTGCTCCTTAGGAAGTTTATCTGCTTCGTGTTCCTATGGCAACTCTTCAAAGTCTCACCAGACACATGCCACTAATAAAATAAGATTGTGCCATTGAAGGAGTGCATGCTCTTTATAGGAAAGAAGCAAAATTCAAAGAACAGAAATAAAAATCGCCTGAAGTCCTAAGACACAATTGTTGCCATCAACAGATACCTTTCCTTCTAGTCTTTTTTTCCTAAAAGCAGATTTTAAGGCAATAGCAAAATCAAACATTCGTATTATATAGTGCAATACATATCATACACTATAGTTATATAGTATAAGCAGGACTGAGCCGTGGTTAAGCGTGGCTGAGCCAATTTTTTATTTTAATTGTCTATTAACTCGGGCTGTGCTGGGCCGCCACTGCTTCCTGCAGGCTTTCTCTAGCTGCGGTGCGAGGCTCCTTATTGCAGCGGCTCCTCTCGTTGCAGAACACAGCTCTAGAGTGCCGTGGGCCACAGTAGTTGAGGCACGTGGGCTCAGCAGTTGCAGTTTGAGGGCTCTAGAGCTCAGGCTGAGTAGCTGTGGCACCATGGAGCTTCGCTGCTCCTCGGCATGTGGCATCTTCCCTGGCCAGGGATCAAACCCGTGTGCCCTGCATTGGCAGGCAGGTTCTTAACCACTGGACCACCAGGGATGTCCCATTTGTTTTTAAAAGATAGGTAATTTGATAAGGTTCAACCTAATGTATACATTTGTATACTGCTTTCTCCTTTGAAGCAGTTTTAAAATATTATAAACCTTTGGAAACGTTTTTGATGAGGATATAATTGTCAGTTCATTGTCCATTCAAAGCGCCCTCATTTTCATTCATTTAGCCTGCTGCCCAATTTTGCTAGTTTAAACAGTATTCCAATGACCGTACTGATGCATGAATGTTGGTTTATGTGTGTATGGGATTGCTTCCTGTGTGCCGGCAACATCTGACCTGTATTAGCAAATGGTTTTGGAAAAAGTTGTTTTCACACAATGTATTCTCCCAGCAGTGCTTGAAAGTTCCTGAAAATTTGTTTTCTCAGCACGCTCCACCACCACTGAATAGTAAGGAGCATAGATATTTACTACTTATTATTTTTTGAATCTCACGGTTCCTTCCCTTTGATTTGTGTTTTCTCTCGGCTTTTGCGCTGTGGTTCTTCTTTCCTGAATTAACTGCCACAGCTTTTGGTGATTCCACTCTGCAGATATTACTGTGGCCACCTCTCTGTTGGTGATTAGACAGCGGTCTAACAAGATGACCCGAGGGGCGGGGCACGTGGACCACCCACTCTAAGCTTAAGATGGGAGTATAACTAGCCATAGTGTGAAAACTAAGTTAGGTGAGATATTGTGGGATAACAGTGCAAGATTTTATTTACTGATCAAAATACACACACACACACACACATGCACACACACACGCACACACACACACAACACAGGAAGCGGTAGAACACGCTGAGCACTGGGAGATGGGGTAGAAGTCAGCAAGCCCCAGAGTCTGTGGGGGGCACCCAACCCCTCTGTCATTTCGGGATTCACCTGGGGGTCACCTGGCTCACGAGACCTCTCCACATGCTGACCATTCCCTCTAAATTTAAGGTTGGAGCGTCGCCAGGGGCAATACTGCACCAGGGAGGGGTGGGACCAGGAGGAAACCCTCCACTTCCTGCCCCACGACTGGATGAATCGCAGGCGGGTTCCAACAGGTTCTACATGGTGGCTCCCTGGAGGGACCTCCTCTCTCTTGCATCACCCTCAGCCCTTCTCCTTCCCTGCATCGGTGGCCTGTATGCCTGGAATTCCCTCCCAAACATCAAGACGACCCTGCGTTCCGGGCAGGCTGAGCCCGGAGCGCGGCCTGCTCACTGCGTCCTGAGTTCTGCCCGCCTCAAGCTGCCTTGAATTGTCAGGAACTCCAGAGCCAGAAATAGAAGACACAGCTGTGTGTTCCAGGAAATTGGATAAAGAGGGTAATGGTGTGAGTGCTAATTGCAAGGAACACGCCGTCTGTCATCCGCAGAGCCGCAGGCAGCGAGGAGGACGGAACAGAGACCCAGAGGAAGGGAGGGCGGGCGGACGGGGTGTGTGTTCACACCCAACCTTCAGGGTCAGGGCTGGGTTGGGGGGTGGGGGGCAGCCCTGCAGGGAGGGGAGGCGTGGAGTGCGCCGCTGACGGAGGCGGTGGTGTTGGGACCAGGCTGGGGGCTGGAGGTGGAGAGCCAGGAGGGCACCCTTGCCAGGCAGGCAGGCGGTAGCCCCTGACCCGTGATGGGGGTAGACCCTGTCCCACGATGTGGCAGCAGCAGTCTGAGCTTGGGGGCTGCGCCCCGGCCAGGGTCCACACGGTTGCTCCTTCCCTGTGCCTGTTCTGAACGACAAGCTCTGGTGTCGGCCCTTGTAGAAATGGCAGGGAGCGCAGTTCAGACACTAAGGATGAGTCGGGCCGGGAGAGAGTCTGCCGGCAGGAGGCAGGGAGGAAGGAAGGGCCTGGCCACCAGCCCAGCCCAGGGGACCACTGCCCAAGCTCTCCTGGTTCCCAAACGATGGTGATACTCCAGGATGGGGCTCCAGGGGGAGGTCAAATAAAGATGTGTGTGAGCGCTAGCCAGAGCCCTAACCTGGCGGCATGGGCCATGCCCACACGCATTTGCACCAGGACGGAGCACCGACCTTTGCCTGTGGCAGGGTGTCACCCAGCGTCAGCACCCTGAGGTGTTCAGATGCTTCTGGGAATATGTTGCCAACTGTCAGGAGATGACGCGAACCTCACAGGACACAGCCCAGGAGAAGAGACGGAACCACTCCAGACCCAGCCAGGCTGCAGGGAAGTACTGACTTCCACAGGAGAGGGTCTCAAATGGGCTGAAGAATCCCACTATCCAGGACCAAACCACATGTAAAATGCCATAGTATCAAAGGAAGGTCTGTTACGCAGATGAGGGATGAAGACCAAGGTGGAGAATGAAGGCCACGTTGGAGGCAAGAGGGTGCATTCGTCTCAGGGACCTGCTGCATGGGGACATCCCGACAGCGGTCTCAGGACTCCAACCCCGGGACACCCATCCCAAATGACCCCTTCCCTTGAGGCGGGCTGGCCTGCGAATAGGATGGAGGTGTTCCCCTGTGATGGTGTGGTAGTATGTTATGTAACATGAGGCCTCACATATAGAGATTCTCCCACTGGTTTTCAGGAAGCTGCCCTGTTGCAGAAGGGGCCACGACAGGGAATGTGGGGACCCCTGGGAGCAGAGAATGGCTCCCCACTGGCCTCCAGCAAGAAAGAGGAGGCCTTGGCCCTGTCCCACAGAATGAGCCTACCAGGACGTGCCCGCAGAGACGCAGGCCTGGGGAGGGTGGTCCTCCATTAGGACTGAGTCTCACGGTTGAGGCAGCAACAGTCATCAGGGTCCTTTGGGAAGAGTTGGCCTGGTGGACGAGGCCGTGCCCCCCTGCAGGCACTGCCAGGCCCCGTTTCACTTGGCTGTCCAGCCTGCCCGTGGGCTCCAGCTTCGGTCTCGGGCCCCGTGCCCGGGCTGCCCCTCCCCCAGCACGGCGCCCTCCCCCGCACGTCAGAGCACGCGTTGGCACGGCTGTCAGGTTACGTGACACCGTCTGTCTTCTCGTCACAAGTTAGTCTTTGTGGAAAGGACTCTTCCTGCCTCGTATGTTGTCCAGTTGCTCAGGAGTATCTGACTAAGTCGCGTCCGACTCTGTGACCCCATGGACTGCAGCATGCCAGGCCTCCCTGTCCTCACTATCTCCCAGAGTTTGCCCAAGTTTGTGTCCTTTGAGTCGGTGATGCCATCCAACCATCTCATCCACTATTGCCCCCTTCTCCTTTCACCCTCAATCTTTCCCAGCATCAGGGGCTTTTCCAAAGAGTTGACTCTTCACATCAGGTGACCAAGGTATTGGAGCTTCAGCTTCAGCATCAGTCCTTCCTATGAAATTCAAGGTTGATTTCCTTTAGGAATGACTGGTTTGACCTCCTTGCCTTGTATACAGATTGTAATTTCCTTTGGAGCCAAGGATGATATCTTTTTTTTTGTTTGTTTAGTTTGTTATCCATCTAGAGCTCCTGAAATTCTCATCGCAGTGGTGGAGTCAGTTGTGTGACATCAGTTCTTAATAATCACCGGCCTTTCGTGCAGAGCTGGAAGCTTGAAGGGGTTTCCAGGGCTCTCCGTGATGGACTGACCCTATCTGATTGGGCTGAATTGAAGTTGCCCATCCCTTCTCTCCATGTCCACCCTAATGCTCACGTGGTCAAGAATCAGCTCTGGCTGAGCAGAGGGACCATTCTGCCCTGATGTTCTTCCAGAGCACCCCCCCACCCCCTCACCCCGCCATGACATGTCAACACTTCGCCATGTTCTTAATCAATTGAGAAAGATCCCTGGGTGGAGCTTGGTTCACCCTGCCCATAAAAGAGCTCATGAGTTTTAAAAAGAATTTTGATTTTTATTATTGAATATGGAAACTGTCAATTTAGAAAATCCTTATAATGTTCCAAGCAAGTGAAAGTTGCTCAGCCATGTCTGACTCTTTGCGACCCCATGGACTATACAGTCCATGGACTTCTCCAGACCAGAATACTGGAGTAGATAGCCTTTCCCTTCTCCAGGGGATCTTCCCAACCCAGGGATCAAACTCAGATCTCCTGCATCGCAGGATTCTTTACCAGCTGAGCCACAAGAGAAGCCTGTTCCAAGCAAAGCCCATGTCTATTGAAATAGTGTCTCTACCAGCCATACTGTAACTGCTCAGAAGTAGGAGCGAGTGGGCCTTGTTTGTGAAACCTGCCCACCAGCTTCTCCTCTCCACTGCACTGAGTCCGTCCCCCGCCTGGGCCCCTGGGTGCACATCGCATCCGGCTCTTCCCGTTGCTCTCAGGACAAGCCCCTGGTTCCTGAGGAGGCCAGCGAGTGTCCCCACATCCGCTCAGGCCGTCTCTCCCACTTCTTCCCAGCTCCGCACAGCCTCCTACATCCCCCTGAGACCCCCACATTCCCCCAGTTCCCAGAGCTCAGCCTCGGCACCACGAACAGCCCATGCTGCACACCCTCCCAGGCCCCTCCATGGGCCAGGTCCCGGCACCATCCACCCTGGAGACAGCTCCCCCTAGGCCGATAGGGGCCCTTCTCTGTGCCCTTGGCTCCTGGGCACATCTCTTTTTGCCCAGAAGGACACTCATGCCCCCGGGAGATCCTGAATTCACTTTCTGTCTTGCCCCCCGCCAACCTCTCAAGGTCAGTGGCCTTGATTTATTTTCTCTGAACCCATAGCGCCCAGCAAGGGGCCCAAGACATAGCCAATATTTAGTCAATGTTTTTAAGTGAATAAATTATTTTTGGATGACTTAAAAGTTTCGCTGCCTCATCAGCTGAGAATCTGGAAGTCTCAATCTCCCAGCAGCAATGAGTTGCTCACCTGGATCTCAGGTCCCAACACCTTCTCCAATAAGAGGGACCAGGGCTTCTCAGAGAATGCTGATTCTAGGGCCAACGCAGTAGAGACAGGAGCTGATGCTGGAGCATCTTCAAGGGCCCAGAAAACAGAACAGTGGGGATACGCTCCCGGGACGCAGAAGGCAACCACAACAGCCAACCTGGAGCAATCTGGGCACAAACCAGCAGTCAGATTAGATTACAAGTGCAAGTATGAAACAAACATCCATGAGTTTAAACCGACATAAACAGATTGAGCTAGTAAGTAAATGTGGGAGAATGGATATATACCCCATCCAGAAGGAGTCCAAGGAACTTGTACAGATTCTTCCAAATCACGAGATGGGTCAGGCCCCTCAAGTGGCGTCATCGACTCAATGGACACGAGTTTGAGCAAACTCTGGGAGACAGGGAAGGCCAGGGAAACCTGGAGTGCTGCAGTCCACGGGGTCACAAAGGGTCAGACACGACTGAGCAACTGAGCAACAACAGAACAGGCACACAGAGAGAGACTGCACATGGAGCAGGCACACGGAGCAGGCACACAGAGAGAGACTGCACACGGAGCAGGCACACGGAGCAGGCACACGGAGCAGGCACACAGAGCAGGCACACGGAGCAGGCACACGGAGCAGGCACACAGAGAGAGACTGCACACGGAGCAGGCACACGGAGCAGGCACACAGAGCAGGCACACGGAGCAGGCACACGGAGCAGGCACACAGAGAGAGACTGCACACGGAGCAGGCACACGGAGCAGGCACACAGAGCAGGCACACAGGGCAGGCACACAGAGCAGGCACACGGAGAGAGACTGCACACGGAGCAGGCACACGGAGCAGGCACACAGAGCAGGCACACGGAGCAGGCACACAGAGAGAGACTGCACACGGAGCAGGCACACAGAGCAGGCACACAGGGCAGGCACACGGAGAGAGACTGCACACAGAGAGAGACTGCACACGGAGCAGGCACATGGAGCAGGCACATGGAGCAGGCACACAGGGCAGGCACACGGAGAGAGACTGCACACAGAGCAGGCACACGGAGAGAGACTGCACACGGAGCAGGCACACGGAGCAGGCACACAGGGCAGGCACACAGAGCAGGCACACAGAGAGAGACTGCACACAGAGCAGGCACACGGAGACTGCACACAGAGCAGGCACACGGAGCAGGCACACGGAGACTGCCCTCCCAAGAGGACAACACGACTTAGGGCAAAAGAAGAAATGCAGAGAAGAGAGGCCTCGGCCAGACGATCAAGGTCAGCACCGGCTGTGATACGTCACATTGACAGTACGGACCTTGATAGGAAGCGCACGTTACTCTGGGGTCTTCCTCCCCAAACCCACAGACCCAGTGGAACCGTGAGAAAAAGTGGGACAAAACTCAGCAGAGGGGCATCTCACGGAACACCTGACTGGCTCCCCTCAGAGCTGCCAAGGTCATCCAGACCAAGGAGAGTGAGAAGCTGTATCACCCCTAAGAGCCCGAGGAGATGTGAGTGCATGTGGTGTCTGTCCTGGTGGGATCCCAGGACAGAAAAACATTAGGCAAAGACTAAAGAAACTGAGTCAGGCGCAGACCCCTGCTAACAGCCGTGCGGTCCATCCAGCACACCAGCGTTGCGATGTTAGCGATACAGTGAACCGGGGGTAGGCTGGACGGCAATTTCACAGTATTCTCGAGAGTTTTGTGTTGATCCAAACTACTATAAAATAAGGCAGCTTGGTTAAAAAGTTACCTACCTGAAAAAGGTTTAAATGTTGATTAAAAATCAATTAAAATTGTGCCAAATTCTGACTAAGTACAAGACGCTGCCCTCTGTTAAGGCCTGTGCCATCCTGAAAACTGTTACAAGTATAATTTCTCCTCTCAAGATATGACATTTGAGAATGTCTCAGACTCACAGAGACAATCAGGGCTTTGGATCAGGGCACTTGGCCCTGGAAGATATCCAGGGAAGACATAGTGTCATGAGTCTAGAAATTAAATTTTCTTATGCTCGAAAAATTGATTTTCTTAAAAGTTTGACAAGTCAAACACTTTTAAATGCCGCTGCGTCCCCAAGCCCGTGGTTCCTTAGGGCTGTTTCTCACCATCGACCAGTTCATTGTGACGCAGGCTCAGCATTAGATGTTAAAAGCAACCCTATTGAATATCTTTCTTCAGGTGTCAGCGTTTTCCACCTGGGAGAAAGAACTACACAAAATCGTGTTTGATCCACGCTATCTCCTGCTGAACTCGGAGGAGCGGAAACAGGTAAGGTGGTGGGAGGCACGCTGACAGGCTCGAGAGACGAGGCTTTAAACTGATGCTCCGTCCAGAGGTTTCTGTGGATGAGCGGGTGCCTGGTGTCTTTGCTGTGTCTGTGGGGAAGCTGTGAGGTGGAGTGCTAGCCCGTGAGCTGTGGAGGGAAAGTGCCCTGGGTGCAGATGGGGGTTACCCTTGTTCCTGCTCTTGGCGAAACGTTTGGTCAGGACCCCTAGAGACAATGCTCATATTTGAAGGGAAAAACTCAGTGTGGGGGCACGTTAACCATATCCTAGATGACTGGATTAAAGAACTTAAGATCCAGTATAAGAACAGTGACATAGGAGAGGTCCAGGGAACATAGGAGCAGAAGTAACGAGTGGACGTTTCTAGAAAGCAGATCCCCAGAAAGGCAAGAATGGGTTGCAGGTAGCTGGCCTGGAGGTCATTTTAAATGGGTACCTGGTAGAAGTCTACCCTGGCGTGTTGACCAGTCCCATCAGGGAGCCAGAACCGCTTCCAGGATTAGACAGACAGACGCGGTGCGGACCGGTGGGGAGGCCTGAGATCTCACAGCCCTGCTGACGTCTGTGGCTCCGGGACCGCGCACACCCAAGAAGGGCCCTGAGAGAAGTTCCAGAAGGATTCCGGCTCTGCTTCTGCATCTCTGGTTCCATCCCAACCGCGCTTCTCCCCCCGACTTCCGAGTGCAGAGCGGATGCGTGTGCAACGTGGGTGACCGGGAGCCACCCCCGGAAGCAGAAGCCCCTCGAGGGCCCTCTCAGGGGAGGGCCGTCAGAAGCGTCCGTCTGATTTCAGACGGCAGGGTCGGGGAAAGCTGGAGCTGGGAGGACAGAAGGTGCGGCTTTGTTTTCAATTCTGTCATCAGCCTGTGAAGTTCCCTTAGGGTGCAGACCAGGGCCTCAAGAGAAGACACTCGGCCAGGGCCTTACTTGGAGTCTGGACGTTTTATATCCATTTTCCCCTCAGCTGAGGAAACCAGGCGACTTGAATCATTGGTAACATCACCCCCTTTTGTTGCAGTATTAGAAATCAGAAAGCTCACTCTCCAACCATGACCACATGTGGTGAGAAGCTCGTTTAATTTGGTGACAGGGTCACTTTAAGCCACAACTGGTGACACTCAGCACAGCTGCCAGTGGCGTCTCACTGACCTTCGAGGTCAACGCTGTTGCCTTCAGTCCGTGGATGTTTTCAGAGGCCATCAGCCCCTTAAAGGAAGCTGGAGAAGCAAGACTCTCCTCCGCTGATGGTTTCATGTTTAGGCCCCGTCTCTCAGAAGGCAGGGTGCTCAGGGCCTGTTTGCTTGCTGGACAGACTGGGCTCCCGGGCGGAATGGGGACTCTTGCCTACCGTCTTGAGTCAGGAGGGTGGTCATGATATGAGGAGCACCCTCAGGAGCAGCCGGGCTGGACTCCCGCGGCCCCGGTCAGAGAGGCAGGCTCCAACGGAAGGGGCTGGGGTGCCAGGAAGCACCGGGGGCAGACAGACCAGACTAGATGGACGGTCAGCTCACGCCGAGTCCACCCTTTGCGTGGAGCTTGCAGGCATCCTTATGAAATGACCAGGGGACACATCAGGCCCTCCGACGTTTACAGTGCACACAGGAGGTGCTCATCCCGCAGTGTGGTCCCTGAGCCCCATGAGGAGGAGGAGGCCAGCTCCCCGTAGCTGACATCCTTCAGCACCAGACAGCCTCAGAGGGAACCCGGCACCATCAGAGAGACCCACCTCCAGGCAAAGCGGCAATGTTGTCATATCTCAGAGGTGCAGAGCTGAAGCTGAGCTGTGAAGGAGACAGTATTTGCGCCCCATTCAGAAAACACGGTCCTATTTATGAATGGGTCTGGCTGGCAAGCGGCAGTCATGGACTCGGGGGGACCCACTGTCCCTTAGTGTTCGGTGGGAAAAGCGAAGGCTCACAGTGTGTTCGTTACGTCCATCCCTCTACGGGGGGCTGCAGAGGAGTGGTGAATGAGCCTGAACAGGGAGCAGGGGTCTGGGGAGCGTGTGTCAGACCGGTTTCTATGGCAACAAATGGCAATCCACCTTATTTCACCGAAACACACCGTGATAAGATAATGGCCAGTGGTCTGTCTTTTAAAAAGTCATGCCCCACTTTGAATAAGACTGATGTAATTTGTTAAACAGGAGGAAAAAAAAAAAAAACCAGTTACATTAAATTATAGCGGCATAAATAAAGCACCAGAGCAGAGGCAGCACAGAGCGGAATCTGATTAGAGGGATAAATGGTTCCAGACAGACCGAGAAGCAGGTCTTTCTCACAGCTCTGACCACTGCCAGCCAGGCGGTCTATCCAGATTCAAAATTAATAGGGCAAAGCTCTGACTAATGATGGAGCCCCATGCTTTTATTTGGATAATAACCCTGCATTCACCTTTTATATTAGGTGAAATTATAAGAGAACTGGAGAGCTTACGTTACCATTTGCCTTGAAGGTGAAATAAGCCCATTGTGCTCTTACTTAAATACATATATGCACGGTCTCCGTCTAAGTCCTGTTCGTGAATGTTTAATTTCGCTGATGATTCTTCTGGAGTTGAGAAGCATTTTGGATTTGTAGTCCCACAAAGGCTGCCAGGACTGTAGTGGAATCTGAAACCATCAGGCAGAGCCAAGGAGACCCACTCTGTCGGGAGCCATGGGCTCTGTGTCCTCAGGAGGGTCCTTGGGAGGAGCACAGGAGACTCCCTGAACTCTTGGCTCAAATTCCAGGATCTGCAAAGGCCACTGATTGTGTTGGCACAGAATTGCTATTTATTGGCCTAATAGGACCCCATGTGGGCTTTTACTGATCTTTTTAATTTATGTCCACATACACATCTAAACTTGCCATGAAGTGATGGGACCAGATGCCATGATCTTCGTTTCTGAATGCTGAGCTTTAAGCCACCTTTTTCACTCTCCTCTTTCACTTTCATCAAGAGGCTCTTTAGTCCTTCTTCACTTTCTGCCATAAGGGTGGTGTCATCTGCATATCTGAGGTTATTGATATTTCTCCCAGCAATCTTGATTCCAGCTTGTGCTTCATCCAGCCCAGCGTTTCTCATGATGTACTCTGCATAGAAGTTAAATAAGCAGGGTGACAATATATAGCCTTGATGTACTCCTTTTCCTATTTGGAACCAGTCTGTTGTTCCATGTCCAGTTCTAACTATTGCTTCTTGGTTTCTCAAGAGGCAGGTCAGGTGGTCTGGGATTCCCATCTCTTTCAGAATTTTCCACAGTTTGCTGTGATCCACACAGTCAAACACTTTGGCATGGTCAATAAAGCAGAAGTAGATGTTTTTCTGGAACTCTCTTGCTTTTTTGATGATCCAGCGGATGTTGGCAATTTGACCTCTGATTCCTCTGCCTTTTCCAAATCCAACTTGAACATCTGGAATTTCATGGCGAATAGATGGGGAAACAATAAAAATAGTGAGAAACTTTATTTTGGGGGGCTCCAAAATCATTGCATATGGTGACTACAGCCATGAAATTAAAAGACGCTTACTCCTTGAAAGAAAAGCTATGACGAACCTAGATAGCATATTCAGAAGCAGAGACCTTACTTTGCCAACAAAGTCCGTCTAGTCAAAGCTATGGTTTTTTCCCCAGTAGTCTTGTATGGATGTGAGAGTTGGACTAATAAGAAAGCTGAGTGCCGAAGAATTGGTGCTTTTGAACTGTGGTGTTGGAGAAGACTCTTGAGAGTCCCTTGGACTGCAAGGAGATCCAACCAGTCCATTCTAAAGGAAATCAGTCCTGAATATTCATTGGAAGAACTGATGCTGAAGCTGAAACTCCAGTACTTTGGCCACCTGATATGAAGAACTGACTCATTGGAAAAGACCCTGATGCTGGGAAAGATTGAAGGCAGGAGAAGGGGCCAACAGAGGATGAGATGGTTGGATGACATCACCGACTCAATGGACATGAGTTTGAGCAAGCTCCCGGAGCTGGTGATGGACAGGGAGGCCTGGCGTGCTGCAGTCCATGGCGTCGCAAAGAGTCAGACACGACTGAGCAACTGAACTGAACTGAACAACACGTCTGAATGACCTCTAGTATATCCTCCTTTCAATGATCTTGAAGCGCTGGGAATGACGCAGCTCCCCACCTCCTTCGGCCCTCGTCTGCAACTGACAACTTTCTGATATTACGACAGGGAGCGGCCTTAATCCAAGCAAGCGGGGCTCAAAGTAGGCACTGCTGCAAAGGGGGATTCCCTGGTGGTGGTGTGTAATGTCAGCTGCTGGTTCCTGAGGGAAACCTCCCCAAGGTTGTGGGTGGATTTGCCTACCAGATGGTGTCCACGGCCTTTTGGGTGAAGGGGCAGGTTTTCTTCTCATCACGCTGGGGGTGGGAGTGCAGCGCCGAGGGTCAGGGCTTCTCACTGCATGTTTCCATGACACTCAGAAGAGGCCCACGGCATCTGGGGAACCACACCCTCCTCCACAAGGGGCTTCTGGGAGCCTCGAGGTGGGGAAGTGAGAGATGCTGGGTTGACTTTCTTTTCACAAGTTCGAAGTCATTTTGGAGACTCAAATACCAGTTGCGTTGCCCTGGGGATTGCTAGAACAAATTGCATACTCTCGTGTGTCGTGGTGCTGCTGGCTGGGATGTGAGAGTCAGTGAGAAAACTCACACGGTAAGGGAAGCTCCAGGCATTCCGAAGACAAATACCGAGGCCCTAGAATTGGGTTTCTAAACTGCCCTCTGCCCCCACTGCCTCTAGAGAGCACCCCTGCCTCATTCCAGGGATTTCTAAGCAAGCTGACTCAGTGTCTGACCGCAGATCACACCTGCAGACGGGGCGCACGGGTCTCTGGGAGAGCAGGTGTGACTGTGGAGACACTCGGTGTCACGGAGAGACCATGATGGAAGGCTCTGGCTTGTGGCTCCAGCAGCTGTGAAAAAGACAGGCTTAGCTCAGATTCTCGCTGTTTTCCTGTTGTGTGCAAAGCACAAGATTTCATTTCTGATTTGCACTCTGGTAATAGTTCTCTTTTGTGTGTGTCTTAAGATATTTGAACAGTTTGTCAAGACAAGAATAAAAGAAGAATACAAGGAAAAGAAAAGCAAATTGCTGCTAGCCAAAGAAGAATTCAAAAAGCTTCTAGAGGAATCTAAACTGTCACCCAGGTATGGAGAGAGAGCTAACATCAGGGAATTTCTGGGGCTGGAAGTTTACCACATTCTGTAAGAGGATTTTTTAAAGTCAGTGTGGGTTACGTCCGGTGACCTATGCTCCGTTGAGCATGTAATTTTGGAGAAGGAAGCCCTTCTCCCTGCGCTGTTCATGAATGGACCTCCCAGCCCGGCCTCCCTGTCCCCCCAGCAATGGGGGTGCTATCTGCTAACCAAAGGTACCCTGGCCTTTCTGTCCACCCTACATGGTGGTTTTCAACCTGTCAGCAGCCCTGACTCCAAGGCTCATCAACAGGTCAGCCCTCATTAGATTGGTCTAAGTCCGGATCAAATGATATGAGAGTGAAATTCCAAAGCAACACACAACAGCAAAGTCAACCCCACCAGCACCCTGGGTTCCACACACCTGGGGAGCTGTCCAGAGTGTAATATGAAGATGCTCCTACACGGGCGAAAGGCAGGCATGAACTTGTCATCAAATTCACCTAAGATAGTCAGGCATTATGCCCGAGAAATAAAACAAGCCGATATGAAAATGGTGTCAGAAATAAAAGAATGCATAAACTTAACTCTCCTCAAAATTAACTTTAATTGACTGACATTTAAAAATTAATGTGCATGTACTACTTTTAACTATAAAACTATAAACTTATGAGTGAAAAATGTTTAATTTTGATGTATTTTTGTTTTCAATTCAGACATTATTTTTTAATGAACATTTGTGCATTTTTATGTTTAATAATAATGCTGACAGTGTGTATTTTTAATAACAGTGCTTAAGGAGAAGGCAATGGCAACCCACTCCAGTGTTCTTGCCTGGATAATCCCAGGGATGGGGGAGCCTGGTGGGCTGCCGTCTATGGGGTCGCACAGAGTCGGACACGACTGAAGCGACTCAGCAGCAGCAGCGGCAGCAGGTCATATTTAATTGGGCCTTAACTGACATTTGCTTTCTGTGTAGATGTGGGCATCTACATTTTGACCAGTAATTGGCTAACTCACTTGGTCAATAATTGAATAATGTGATTTTGTATTGGTTATATAGCCCTCCCTTGGTGCCTCAGATGGTGAAGAATCTGCCTGCATTGCAGGAGACCCGGTTCAACTTCCTGGGTTGGGAAGATCCCCTGGAGAAGGAAAGGGCTACCTACTCCAGTATTCTTGCCTGGCAAATTCCATGGACAGAGGAACCTGGTGGGTTACAGTCAATGGGGTCACAAAGAGTCAGACATGACTGAGTGACTAACATTTTCACTTCACTATGGGTCCTCAGAAAACTTCTCCAACTGTTTAGAGGATAGGTACTTCCTGAATGGGAAGAAAATTTGCATGAATAAGCCCCATCACCAAATGCTAACCTCAAAGAGTAAATGTGGGTCTGCTGCTGCTGCTGCTGAGTCGCTTCAGTCGTGTCCGACTCTGTGCGACCCCATAGACAGCAGGCCACCAGGCTCCCCCATCCCTGGGATTCTCCTGGCAATAACACTGGAGTGGGTTGCCATTTCTTCCTCCAATGCATGAAAGTGAAAAGGGAAAGTGAAGTCGCTCAGTTGTGTCCGACTCTTCGTGACCCTGTGGACTGCAGCCCACCAGGCGTGATTTGTAAATTTCGGTTTTCTACGGGAACGCTGGGTTCAGGCCATGGATTTGCCCTATCACCCTAGTCAGTGACCCTGGCTCGGGGCTTGGTTCTGGAGCTTCCACGTCAGTGCAGAGCAGCCTTGCCCATCCTTGGTCCTGGCCCTGGGTCAGGCCCTGGACCTTCACAGCTCATGTGTCTCCATCTGAGGGGATGAGTCGCCCTGCTTCACCGGCCTCTAGCAGGATGGCATGTGGGGCAGACAAGGCAAGACGCGCGGCACGCGGCAGGTCCTGAAGACTCTCATCCTTACCACTGCGCTGGCCTCCGGGCCAGTTAGCTCATGACCTGTCCATCCACTGCTAAGATGCTAACCATAAGCCAACGTGTCTCCCCATCCCGTGAACATATCATGAGTGCAAAGAAGAAACATTCAGGCTGTATTTGACAATTAAGAAGATTACACACACACAGAGAAGGAAAATCAGTGCTATAAATGAATATACTCTTCATTGAAATTAGATCTAATTGCCTGCCACTTTTTAGAAGTGTACACTGGGCATATAATACTTTTGTAATTACAAAGCTGGCTTGCGTTTCAAAGGCAGCCAATTCCAGGACGTTTTGAACCCTTTCCAGATCCTCTTCACCTTCTCTTCCTGCCGTTTGCAGGTGTCCTAGTGACAGCGGGCAGGTCTTGCTGCTGCCCTCTGGCCCGGCGCAGGCATCCCGAGGACCCTTGGTGACACCTCCCATCACCCTGGCTCCCATCCTGACCACAGGGATAGTCCAGGGCCTGCTCCCAGCCCTGCTCAGCTCTCAGGGTCTTGGGACAGGGAGAGGAGCCTCGGGGGGACCTCCCTGTGGGCTGTGGGACCAACACTCTGGCCTGATCAGCCACCTCCTTCAACTGTGGGCAGCCAAGTCCCTGGGGAAAGGAAGCTGCAGAGCTAGTTACTCAGAGAACTTCCCCAGGCTCACTGGACGGTCCACCAGGGTCAGCAGTAAGGCAGGCTGCCCCCTCGAGACGGCTAACAGCTCACAGAGTTTTGATACATTTTTCTTTTCGGGGATGCTTCTTTTCAGAGGTGCCCGGAATAAGATCTCTCTAGAAGGGTCTCTGCCCAGCCCCCTGTTGAAAATGCTCAGGCTCCCTCTAGACACCCCCAAGATGACAAGCACCCCGTGACTCAGTGCCTCACTTTTCTCATGCAGACGGGTGATGGAAGTGCAAATAAGTGTGTGTTAGTCCAGTACAAGGCCATTGTGAAATCATGGAAGGAATGGAGGGCGAGAGGGAGGGGAGTGAAAGAAAGAAGGGAGAATGTTGGCAACCAGAGAGAAGTGCTTTCTGTCCAGGCCTGGGAGCAAGCGGGGTTCTGGAACATGCCCTGAGAACAGGGGTGCTTGAGGAAGGTGTGAGACAGCTTGTTTAGTGACAACACGGTCACAGTTGTTGCAGCTTAGTCATGTCTGACTCCTTGCCACCCCGTGCAATGTAGCCCGTCTCTGCCCACGGGATTTTCCAGGCAAGAGTACTGGCACAGGCTGCCATTTCCTTCTCTAGGGGGTCTTCCTGACCCGCGCCTCCAGTGTCTCCTGCGTCGCAGCAGATTCTTTACCTGCTGAATCACTGAGGAAGCCAACAAGGGTCTACTAATTATTGGTCTTGTCTCCTAACAGCCGTGTCAATATAATCTTGTTATTCATGTCTTAAAGGTAAGGAATCTGCCTGCAATGCGGGAGACCTGGGTTCGATTCCTAGGTTGGGAAGATCGCTTGGTGGAGGGCTGGGCAACCCATTCCAGTATTCTTGCCTAGAGCATCCCCATGGACAGAGGAGCCTGGTGGGCTACAGAGGCCAAGGGGTCGCAAAGAGTCGGACACGACTGATAGGCTAAGCACAGCACATTAAGTTATAATAATTCAATACAGCAATGAAATCTCTGCAACAAAAAATGAAATTGTCCGCAAAGAGGAACCGGAGGACGAGGTCCCCCCGGGCACAGGGTGCGTGGGTTTCTCACGCACTCTGGGCCCCTCCTGCAGCTCCGGCTACAGCTCTTGCAGGAGCCCCAGGCAGGAGGCAGATGGGCAATGTCCAGGCACCCAGCTACCCAGGGCCCCTGCCCCGGAGCTGTCACAGCCCTTGGCTTCCAGCTCGCAGCCGGGAGGAGAGGCAGCTCTAGGGGCCAGGGCCTGGCCGAGGTTCCACTTGTCCCTGCGAGGCTGCATCCACTCCCGCCCTGTGAGCTGCCCCGGCCCCTCGGGCCTGGCCTGGCTGGGATCTCTGAGCTCCTTACAGGTGCCTGCCTGGCCTGGCGATCACGGGTTCAGTCAGTCACTATTCGGGTGCTAAGCACATGCCACTGGGCTTAGACTGTCAAGAGGCTCCATAGAAACAAAACAGGTAACGTGCTTCCACGGGGCCAGGGAGAGGCGAGCTGAGTTGCACGACTGAGGCTCTTCAGGGTGACATCCGTGGTGAGGGTCGTGAGAGGGTGCCTCTCTGTGCATGGGAAGATGCTAGATTCTGGGTTCCCGGAAGCCGTTCCTTTGATCTGCACCTCGGCTGTCTGGGGCCAGCGTCCTGTGTTTGCACATCCCGAGCTTCTGGGGACCTGCCGTGGGGAGTGGCTGCCAGCTGGCAGGGGTTCCTTCCTTCCTGAGCTCATTGTCCATGGGGGCTGCAATCGCTGGTGCCTGTGATATCTTTGTTTGCTGATGTGGCAGGAAATGTTCCGCTTCTCACTTCTAGTGAGTAGGGCTAAAGGATGAGTGCGGAAAGGAGGGAAGGGTGTGCCAGGCGGGGGGAACAGCATATGCAAAGCCCAAGGCAAGCAGGAGCGCGGTGAGAGCAGAGGGAGCAAGAAGGCCTGTGTGGCCGGAGCAGGGACGGTGGGCGCTGGGCCTTGGAGCGACGAGGCCCTGGAGGGAGGCGAGGCCAGGCTCGTGTCCAGAGGGCAGCCGGGTGCAGCGACGGGCAGCTGTGCGAGTTAACGTGGCTCAGGCTTCGGCCGGGCCTGTGGGAAGTGACGCCCAGTACGGGGAGCAGGCAGGTGGTGTCGGAAGCCCAGTGGCCATTCCCTCTGCCCATCCACCTGCCGAGGGTCCTGCTCCTGGGACCCTGGGCTCAGGAAGGAGGTGCTCAGAGCCCCAGGAGCCTCTCTCCTCCAGGAAGGCCCTCAGGATGCCTTTTGTCTTCCAGGACCACATTTAAGGAGTTTGCTGAGAAGTACGGCCGGGATCAGAGGTTTCGACTCGTCCAAAAGCGGAAGGACCAGGAGCATTTTTTCAACCAGTTCATCCTTATTCTTAAGAAGCGGGACAAGGAAAACAGACTCAGGCTCCGGAAAATGAGATGAGAGTGTGAGGACGTAATCAGGATCAGGCTGAGCATCCGAGCGTCAGGGCGGAGGTAGAGGAGGCGTGGGGGCAGCCCCGCCCGGTCGGGTCGGGAGCCCGCGGGGCCGTGGGCTTCGTTCTCCCAGGATTACTGTTTCATATTGAAGCTCCCTTCGGTACAGCCTTCCGAGCTTGATGCGTTTCTTATTGCCGTGATATGTCGCTCCCTTCAGCGTCTTACTTATACAGATCACTTGTAATATACACAGATTCTAAGTCTGCCGCAGGTTTGCGCCTCAGCGGAAAGAGGCACCAACTCTAACCCCCTCAAGGCGTTTTCATCAGTCGAACCAATTACCCGAAACTTTTCTGGAAACCTTTGTGAGTTCCTTCCATCCCTCAGGAGTTCCATGGTGTTGGGATGTCCCGACTCGGGTCCCGGTCTCAGTCTAGTTTCCTGAGTAGTAGCTTACGTTGTTCATCATCGCAGTGACACCTGTGACTGTCGGACACGTGGACCACGCACCACCTGCAGGCTGAAGGCCGGTCGCCCACCCTCTCCCAGGGGGTGTTGGGCTGGAGAAGGGGGCTGCGCTGTCTGTGGGAGGTCCTCCTTAAAAAGAATTATTTTGTACAAAATCATCTTACGAATATTTGAGTTATTTTTCTTGTATGCCCAGAGTTTGCATGAGATTTTTCTCACCATCTTTGTATAAAAAAATTTTAAATTTTTTTGAATTAATAAATATTTTAAACCAGTGTATCTTGTGGCTTAGACTTCCAATCTTAAGCAACAAAACCTGTGGCTTCCCTGGTAGCTCAGATGGTAGCTCAGATGCAGTGCAGGACACCCAGGTTCCATCCCTGGGTCAGGAAGATCTGGAGGAGGAAATGGCAACCCACTCCAGTATTCTTGCCTGGAGAATCCCATGGACAGAGGAGCCTGGTGGGCTATAGTCCATGGGGTCACAAAGAGTCAGGCAGGACTGAGCGACTAACACTTTTACTTAAAGATACTCTGTTTCAAAAAATTCATAAAAGCATCTGTGACTGCCTGTAAGGGCTGTGAAAGTACTACTCAAAAAGAAGTCTTGCTTTTCAAGCCACCAGTCCCAGGTGGAATCATATTTGATAAAACCTGCTAATTAATCGCATTCTGTGAATTATTGAGCATCTGTTTATTGATCTCAGGTTTATGAGGTATCTATTCAGATAGCCTGTCTTTGTCCCCAGCACAACCCTGGCAACGTCTCCCACATAACTTCTTTCTCATCAGACAATTCCTGAGAAAGAACACTTTGCCGAATGTATTAGGAGGGAACTGGGAAATGTAGGAGCTCCCGGGGAACCCCAGGGATTTCCAGGAAGCTGGAGCCTTCTCCTGCCATCAGCAGCGAGGATCCATCTGCCAAGCCAGCTGCTTGCTTCTGGCTCTGGGGAGGGGCTGGGGGCAACCACCTGAGCACCAGCCCCTGAGAGCTGGGCAGCCGGAGCGTCCCCAGCGCTCCATCTCTGGGTGGGTTTGAGCAGAGTGCATCTCAGGAGACATGGCCACAGGGACCGCCCGGCACTCTCGGGGGTGGCTGTCCAGCCGCCTCCGTTGGCTTCTCTGGCGTTTGCTCAGCCCGCTGTGCCCTGTCCGGCAGGGTCTGCGTCCCTGTACTCGTGAAAGGCACGTTCCAAAGATGCTTCTCTGAGCCTGGGGTGTGGGGTGTGGGGGATGGCTGCTCCTGACTCCTGCTATCTCCACGTTCTTCACACAAACGTCTGCAGCCTGATTGCCCTCTGAAGCTGTCCTCTAATCCCGCAGCGCGACACTGGATGTGCCTGGCAATGTTTCATTTAAAATGGACGACTGCTGCCAAGCTGGGGCCTGAGCCGGTCTGGAGGTGGGAGGGAACCCACGCCCCTTCTGGACCTTCTCTGCCCGCGGTCTGCCTCTCACCACCCTGCTCACCACCTAGAAGGTGCAGCTGCTGGCTCTGGACACGAGCAGCCCCTGGCCCATCACAGCCCGGGTCAGGAGAGACCCCCGAAAGCCCCAGAGGAGGGAGGGTCTCTCTGTGGGGGAGCTTGAGGCTGCTCAGAACGGCAGTTCTAGAACCTGTCTTTCCAGCCCAAGGCAGGAACCACGCGGCTCTGCGGGCTGGGGTTGATGTGGCGTCAGCAGGCGTGACAGGTGATGGAGAGGTCACCGAACAGCCTGCAGGCACTGATGCCCCGTGAGCTTTACAAAGAGCTTGCAAGCCCAGCCGGGCCAGGCGGGTGGTCCTGCGCCGTCAGCCCTGTCCTTCCCCAGATCCTCACTCAGCGGCCCCGCCTGCAGAGAGACCGTGATGCGAGGGTGGGACTCATGTACGTTCAGCAACATGCGGGTCCGCGTGGAGCAGCTGCTGCCGTGAGAGGGGGCTCTGTCCCCACTGCAGCACCTCTCCAGGCTGAACACGGGGATCCTCTCCGTTACTGGGGCAGCACTTTCTCCTCTTGACTATATGAGTCCCTCAGATATCAATCCCCCTGCCTGCCCAAAGCGCCTCCACCATCATCACCGTCCACGCTCTCGCAGAAGGACTTGTCGTCCTGGCCTCCCATAGAACGTTCTCTTGACCAAGGGACACTTTTACCGGGAGAGTAGTTGCAGCAATGGGTTTCACACCCACCAGATTCCCTGGAGCAACCAGGAGCCTCACACCCCAGGAGCAGCTGGCCTGATGAAGCGCTGGACGGCTCTGACACGGTGCCACCAGAGGGACAGGGTCCTGAGAGGCTGGGCTGTGGGGTTGTCTTCTTAGGCTGACTCTCCCATCACCACGAAGGGGAGGCGAGGGGGCCCCCTCATTACTGCGCTCAGTGACCCACGCAGGGAATCCTCACTCCCACCCCCCAGCTTCTGAGTCTGGACAACCTGGTAGAATCCAGCATTTTGGTTCTGCTTTTTTGCACATTCTATTGACAGATTAATCACTAAAGGGATATTGATAAAAGCTTAAATTATACATAAGTTAGTGCTTATACATAAATTATACATAACCGAGTGCTTAGAAAGACACAGGTTCCCCAACACCCTGCAGAAAAATCTTTAGACATTTTTGCTTTTCACCCAAGAATTTGAGAACTTACCTTTTAGTTCATGTAATCGTGATTTTTGAATCTAAGAAAATTAAATGATTCATAGTTGAAGATAGATAGATGATCTCTGATTATGTCTACATGTAGAGCCACGTCTGTCATTTATCAATCAGTTTGTCATAGGAGGGGCAAGGCACCCAGGGTCTAATCAGACAAGGCCTCAGGAGAAACACAAGTTTGAGAAAAGCTAGTTTATCTTTGTACATGGACTGCATTTCAAATCCGGGCTGTAGAAACCATCAGTATTTTTTAGACGGCTGCATATATGGATGCTGTAAAAATATAATAGGCTAAGATTTCTTTTAAACAATAGCTTCCTTTAATTTTTGCGCATTTCACTTTCGTTTTCAATGCCACTAGCATCGCGGAGGTTAACTCAGTGGGACTTCTAAGCTGCGAAACATTAGCAGGAAACTAACCACCGAATGGCGGTCGCCAGAGGCAGGGGTGCAGGCGGGAGAAATGGGCGAGGAGTAGAGGAAAAGGAGCAAGCCTCTCCTGCACCTGCTCTTAAAAGAGCTCACCTGGAGACTGCAAGCATGTCACTCAGTCAAAGGACAAAGAGGAGTTGGAAGAAAACGGGGGCTCTTTCTGTCCCCAGTCCTTTGATTAAACCCCTTCTCGTGTCCCTGAGTTTCAGAGCTCTGGGCCTGGACCCCATCACCCCACACCTCCCCTTGCTTTTGCCCCCATGTGTCACCCAGTTGAGAACCCGTCCTCCGGAACCCCTTCCCCTGCTACCCTGCTACACGGCACCTACAGGTGGGTGCTGCCTGTGACCCCCGGGCCATCAGTGACCCTTCTTCCTCTCCACTTGGTGGTCTTCAAGTCCTTCTTGGTAATGCCACGGCCCCCATTTCCTCAGCCTTTTAGAACCTCTCACCCAGGGCAGACGTCCCCGGGAGAACTCTGCCCCTTTGATCTCCCACCTTGGGCCCCCCGGCTCTGCAAGAGGGTCCTCGTAAGACAGGCAGGGAGCCTGGACCCCGGAGCAGTGAGACAGCGTGGAGCTGTGGACCGCCTTCTGACATGAGCCAGGAGGACAAGCCCGAGCGGCTTCGCTCCCGGCTGCTCTTATGTGTAAGTGATGGCAGATTTCTCGCCCGGATCCGCTGAGCACTCACTCACTTTGCTAAATGCCTTTGTCTTCATGATGCTCCATTTGGACAACCTGCTGCAGTTCATCAGCAATAGTGAGAGAAATTCGTTCATGTGTGCTTTTTTTTTTTTTTAGCCAAATATGTGAACTTTGTTTATATTTTCCTGATAAAGTTTCTGAAGTGTCAACCAGGTTAAAGTCTCCTGATGACTCATGAAATGTCTGCCAAGATAATGAAGTAACGATTTCAAAGGGGGTCGTTTCTGTGAAGGGCTTCCCTGGTGGTTCAGAGGGTGAAGAACCGCTTGCAATGCAGGAGACGCAGGTTCCATCCCTGGGTCGGGAAGATCCCCTGGAGGAGGAAACGACAACCCGCTCCAGCATTCTTGCCTGGGAAATCCCACGGACAGAGGAGCCTGGGCTACAGTCCGTGGGGTCGAAAAGAGTCGGACGTGACTGAAGTGACCTGGCCCGCACGCACATAGGAGTTTTTACAGCAAATGACTGGGCAGTTGGAACTTCGGAAGACTGCTGCTGACTCGAGAGAGGTGTGTGGGAAGACGCGGGAGTCTGTGCTGCTGATTCGAGAGAGGTGCGTGGGAAGACGCCGGAGTCTGTGCTGCTGATTTGAGAGAGGTGTGTGGGAAGACGCGAGAGTCTGAGCTCACTGAACTCGCCCCTCTGACCCTGCCTGGGCTCCCTGGGGCTGGCATCCTATGTTTCCTGCCCTGAGTGTCCTCAGGGTGCCCAGGGTGGAGGTGGGTGGGTGGCTGCAGGGGCTGATGGCTGGACGGCAGGCACCATGCTTCTGTCCTGGGTTCTCGCCGGGCTCCCCGTCCAGGTGGCAGTTTCGCAGGGGCTGAAGCGTCCTTTGTTCACCGGTCCAGCACGGGGCAGGTTTAGTCCCCGTCTTTACTCCGGTGTGGTTTTGTGGCAAATCATGTTTCCCAAAAATGACCCTTCCCTCCCCCCGACACACACACACACACACACACACACACACACACACACCCCTCGTGCTCAGCTCACCTGACACTCTGCACCGGGTGGGGTTTGGGCAGGGGCTTGCGCCCGCCTCCAGCAGCAGAGCCTGACGGACTCCCTTCTGTGACTGGCCGGGCCAGGACGGGACGGGATGGGGCCTCTCGTGGCTCCTCCAGGCTTGGAAGCCCTCCCTGGGAGCCACCGGGCTGTTTGGAAGCCCTGTCGATGTGGAAAAGCCGGGTGCAGGCGTCCCAGTCGTGGGCCCTGTGAGGTGGAGACGACCAGGACACCAAAAGAGTGTCGAACGGGCTTTTTACCGGCGAAGCGCTCCCGGGCGCGGCTCCCGGCCCGAACGGGGCAGGTCGAGGGAGTCCGCGCCCGGACCGTGATGGGGGTGGTTCTCATGCGTTCCTTGCGAGGGATGGTCAGGCTAGATGGACGGGGGTTCGGAGAGGTCGCCGGGCCGAGGCTGACAGGTCCTCCTGCGTGGCTGGGGTGGGGCGGCTTTAGCTGGCGAAGTGTGCTGCCACTGGTCCCCGGGGTCTGGGAGGCGCCTTCCGTTAGGGACCTCCCCGCCGGCGGGAGGGAGAGGACGGGCGGCCCATCGTGGCCCCGGTCCGGCCTCACAGGCCCCACCTGGGGCCGTGCTTCTG
This sequence comes from Budorcas taxicolor, assembly GCF_023091745.1. Taxonomy (NCBI): domain Eukaryota; kingdom Metazoa; phylum Chordata; class Mammalia; order Artiodactyla; family Bovidae; genus Budorcas; species Budorcas taxicolor. Next base: position 49,349,941 of record NC_068932.1, on the reverse strand, counting down.
GCTCCCAGCCTTGTGGAGGCAGCAGCCGACCCCCAAGGAGAGCAGACCCCAGCCCGCCCACGTCGCAGTCTGTGAGCAGAGCAGGACATGCCCTTGTTCCGAGCCGCCACGGCTCAGAGTGACTCGGTACCAGGAACGGGCTCCTCAGTCCAAGCAACCAGGGCACTTGATGGGCAGATAACAGACACGCCGATCCTGGTGGCTGACATCACGGACGCCGCTCCCTGCCGGCTGCCAGCGGGGGCCTCACGGGACCTCTCGGCAGCCTCTGGGCTGGGTTCTGCTATCATCCGTTCATTGGGAACCTCAGCTCTGGAGGGGTGAGCAACCTGCCCAAAGGCGCCCAGACTGACGCAGGCGGGACTTGCCCAGATGTCCTTCTGACTCCAGAACCTTGCTCCAAACCACCCCTCCCTGGCCCCCAGCCCCCAGGGCACGTACAGTCTGGCTGCCATGGCTGAAAGCAGCCAGCCTTGCTTCACTCATGGACTTTCGCCGTCTTCTCTGTATCTTCAGACGGGGCCCTGCGGGTAGGAAACTCCAGCAGCAGCTCTCAGGTCGGTAGGAGGGTCAGCCCACGAAGGAGAAGTTAACGCAGAGCCAGGAGCTGCAGGAGAGGGCGAGGGGGGGCGGGGAGTGAGGGAGGAGGGAGAGGAAGGGGGGAGGGGGGAAGGATGGAGAGGCGGGGAGGAGGGAGAGGCGGGGAGGTCGGGGGGAGGAGGGAGAGGGTTGGGGGAGGAGGGGCCAGCTCAGCAGAGGCTCAGAGGGCAGGGATGGGGTGGGGGGGCGAGGTTGGCCTGGGGAACTGCCCGCAGGGTCCCGCCCCAGCATCTGTGGTCCTCAAGGGTATGTCTGATGCATCGGGACTGGGCCTCACCTTGGACACATGGGGCACAAACACACTGAAAGCCGGAATCAGTGAGTGGACCCAGGAGGCTTCTCCAAAGCCTGTTTTGCGCGGGTCCCTGGAGAGTCGGGCCGTACTGTCAGATGGTTGCACTGTTGCACTTGACCACAGATCTCTGCATGTCTTAGAGTTTCCAGGCAGGAAACGGAGGGACGTGGCCCTGCCCTCTGGGAACTTGATGCTGGAGCAGAGAAGGCAGAGGCCCCGGAAGGGACAAGGAATGACCCGGTCAGTGTGTGGGGTCACGAGTGGGCAGAGCTGGGACGGAGGTCCAGGAGGGTGCGCCTGTGAGAGCAGGGGGCAGTGGGGCCGGGGGGGGGGGGGGGCGGCCACAGGGTGGGCAGATCCAGGAGCAAGGGCTCGGTGGAACCAACACCCCAGGGTGGCTGGAGGTGAGGGACCTGCAGGGTTGAGGTTCCTGGGGGGACAAGGCAGGACTGGGGAGCAGAGGGCACCTCTGTAGGGCAGCCACGGGGGGAGAGCCGCACGTTTACCCTGTGAGGGGCAGCCACCCCCAGGCGCCGTGGACCTCAAGGTCATCCGGCCCAGCTGGACAGCCCTGGACGGCAGCTGACTCAGCATCGTCACATGCGCCCCGTTTTCTCACGTCCTCACATCCTCCGTCCTCACACCCCCTTGTTTAGGTAGGAGCACAAAGCCCTCCATCCGATTGGAATCAGATCTAGTTGGTCACTGGCCAGGCTCCCGTCTCATCTCTGAGGCGTTACCCTGAGTCCAGCTCATGTCTGACGCGGGTCCAGCCACGGGGACATTCCCATCAGGTCTGGACCCTGCCTCCCATCCTGAGGCTCAGGCCCGGACGGCTGGGATGTCAGTGACTTCTTATCAGGATAGGGAAGGGGAGACTTGAAACAGACTGAGTCCCTGGCCTGGGAGAAGCCAGCTGGCAGCTCCCCAGTCCCCTCCACCTCCCCATGGATCATTCGGGAAACTGGAAGCCAATTAGCTGTGCGTGTTTCCCTGTTCACTCAGCACGCAGGCTCTGGGTTTTTGGATGTGGTTTGTGTCAGCTAGGTGTGAATTTGCAGTGCTGGCCAGACCATCCAGAGATGACCGATTCCTTCCAGCCCAGGCACCTCACCCAGATGCTCTCAACCTGGGGACCTCAGCCTGCAAAGGGCAGATGAAGACAGCCGCTGCTCTGCTCTGAGACATCTTCCGCAACACAGACAAGTTCACAATCAGATGACTTTACAACTCCTGCTCTTCAACGCCCAGCACAGACACTTTGCTCTGGGCGCAGAGAGGATAGCCCGGAACCTGGGCGCGCGCAGAAACGGAGCCCTCTGGGAATGACGGCTCCTCCTCCATCATGCCCAGGGCTTCAGGACGCAGCCCAAACACCAGGGGTGAGCAACCCTCCCAGGAGCTGCTCTCAAACCAGAGCCTCCCTCGTGGGAGGGAGTGGGGATGCGGGGTGATATAGGTACACCAGCATTAGCAGGTGGGTCTAACCCAGAGGGGCCTTATTTTTCCATTTCGCCTTAGGATCCTGGATTTCCTCCAGGCTGGTGTGATCTGGGAAATCCTTGTTGCCCTAAGGACGGCAGAGGGTCTCATACACAGGTTAGCCCTAGTAGGGACCACTCTCCCGGTTACCCTAGCCACCTTCCGGCCGAGTTCCTGCCACTGCTTGTGAAGAATTTTCATGGGGGCTGCTGTCCCCTTGTTCCAAACTCCCTCCTCCAAGTGCTCAGGAATACTGCCCACGACAGGGAGGGCCTCACGCTGGCGGTGCTGGGCTCTCACTGAAGTCATTAGCCAGGTATGTGCCCACCTTGCAGGCCGGTCCTCCTCCCGCCCCATCCTGCCCCTGGGCAGCCTTTGGGGGACTCCACATGGGGACATCATCAGTCCTCCAGGAGCTCTGGATGCTCAGGTCAGAGACCCCTGCGCACCTGTTGGCGGCCAAGTAGACGCCGGCCCCAGAAGGACAAAGGTGGTGGGATGGCTCTGGGTACCAGCTGCCCTGGTCAGAGGGAGCCCCACAGTAGCTCACGTTCATGGCCACTAAATTTTGGCTAAATCACAGGACCAGGGCAGTAATGGGAAGACATAAAAGGCCCACAAAACGCTCAGGAGTTTTAGGTTTTATTTAGGAAATAAAAGGAATATTTACGATGGTCCTGCACGTAATAAATATTTCTTGCCACATGCATCATCACTTGGCAACTTACACCCTACTTTAGAAATGGGAATGGCCTATACAGGCACCTGCGAGGCCTCTGTGACTGCGTCCGCATTGCCTGGGGCCCAGGAGGCAGAGGGACCTGGGCTGCTCATGGTGAAGCCGTCTAGTGCTGATTCCTGAGACCGTGAGCTCTGGCGGCTGAGACAGCTCTTGAGAGGTCAGGACAGCGATCCCGGGGTCACCGGCTTGGGAGAGCCTTGTCCGGGGTCTCTGGCTGCCCCAAATCTGCCACCTCCCTTGTCTCTAGCTGAGGACGGTGGAAAACTGGGTCCCACACGTCATTTGTCCGAGAAGATGCTGCGTCCCCACCAAGTGCCAGGGCCTGTTACATTCTGGGGATGAAGGGGCAGGGCCAGCCCTGTGTCCAGAACCCGCAGTGGATGGAATGCAGGAGTGAGACAGGGGCCCGGCTGATAGGGCGCGGCAGGGCCCAGAGGGTCAAGGAGCTGGAGGTGGCAATGATCCTGGGCGTCCTCAGCCAGGACCCCTGCCCCAGGCATCTCTCTTCTTCACGCGGGGCACTCGTGTGAGCCTCACATGCACCAGGAGCCGGTCAAGGTTATCGTTCCATTTTATAGACAGACAGACTGAGTCAGCGAGGGCGCTGGGGCGGGGACCAGAGCACAGCCTCTGCCTGGAGGACCTGGGCATCCAGCTGTGTTTCCATGCAGCCCCCACGGCCGGAATGGCAGTGGCTGCCAGGGAGAGAGAGCTTCCCGTGACCACGCTGGGCCCGGAGCCCGACGCTCCTGTATCTCAGCCCCTTCCCCTGAACCTCCTTCTCTATACCCCCTCCTCCACCCTCCTCCCCCACTGGGCAGCCCACAAGGCTCTCAGAATCCTGCTCTTACACGTTCTGGGGCTCAGAGAGAAGGCACTTGCCCAGGGCCGCAGACCCAGGCCACCCCCAACCTCACGGGCCCCCCAGACTTCACTGATGTTCAGACTTGTTTGAAACAGAGCTGGAGGCCAGAGATGGCTGGCGGGCAGTCAGCGAGCTGGGGCTGGCCCCGTAAACTCTTGGGAGGCCTGATTCAGTCCTTCTGCCACCTCATCTCAGTTCCCGTCTCCCAGGGGGCTGCCGGGTAAGGGGTCACACGTGCAGACAGCAGGCCGATGCCACAGGCACGAGGTCTTATGCCCCCAGGAAGTCCTTCTCAGGGGGCATGGCCTCTGGAGTCTGGGCTGCACTGGGCCTGGCTGGGGCCCCGGGCCTCTGCAGGTGGTGGACAGAGCGATGCATCACGTTCGCTGCGTTTAATCGCCCCTGCAGAGGTATTAGTATAATCCCATTTTCTTATTATTCAGGCAAAGTTAGGCTAGAGAATATATAACCTGATTATGCACCATATAATGTATGAAGCCAGGAAGGTCTTAAAATTAAAACACTTAAAAAGAACTGTCTGGGGAGGTAGTTAAGATCCATTTAAATCCTTATCAAATAATGAAAATATCTCCAGAAAAAAAAAAATAAATAAACCAGCCTCTCAGCTATGTGTTCATTTCCATGACCATTTGGGCTTTTAGTATTAAGTCTAAAGACAAATTCACATGAAAATATTTGGGATTTAAATGTTCCTTTCGGTCACAGGCTGAGATAACCATCCAGGGGCAGGGGTGCTTTTTAAAGGGTCTCTGAGCGTGTAAGGTCGGTGGCAGCGGGGAGGTGGTTGTCCCTGTCTGTCCCCCGCCCCACACACCCCACAGCACCACCTTCTCCACCCAGCTTGGCCTGGTAGGCGGTGGTGGGCAGCACCAGCCGGTCAGTCTAGCCTCCTCTGTGGGTCTCCGATTCTCCACCCGCGGGTGAGGGTTAGGATTCCATTTCCTCGCCTCCTTCTCTGGGGGCCGTGCTGTTCCCAGCCTCTGGCAGAATGCCCAGGGTGTGAATACGGTGGCTGCAGAGGCCTTGTTGAATGCTCTGAGCCTGGCATAGCCTCTTGGCACCGTGACACATATTTCAAGGAGCAGTCGCCTTCTCAGCAGTCCTGGCACTTAACAGAGAGCTGCTGTTTGGGAGCAAAGACAGCAGGGCAGGGGTCATGGCCAGATCGGGTCATGCTGGTGACCACGGGGCTCAGGCCTGGACTGAACCGCATTTACCACGCGCTCTGGCTTCATCTTGGTTGCCCAGCCGGAGGAGCTGATGGAACCAGGGAAGGAGCCAGGCTGTGGCCACACGGTGAGTCGCACATAGCCTCTTGGCAGCAGGGATGGGCTGAACTAGATGGAGGGACAGCTGGGGACCGGGATGGGGAGCCTCAGGTCCCGGGAGGGGGTGAGGACTGACTCCCCAACAGAAGAAGCAAAGGCGAAGCCCTTACACGTCCTCACTTTTACCCTTCCTTGTTGCTGAGCAACAGAGCGCAGATGAGCTTCGGTGAGATGGTGCCCTGGAATGAATTAAGGTCTTTAAAACACGTGAAGATGGACATTTTCAAACATATGGAAGAGTGGAGACAGGAGAATGACCCCCAAGCACCCAGGCCTCATGTCAGGAGCCCCAGACACTACAGTGGGCCCCTTGGGTGCCCCCTCCCCATCCAGACCAGACTTCAGGCTGCCCGTGAGTTAGCACCAAGGGTCAGGAGGTGCCCGGTGCTTCCGGGCACTAGCTGGGCCCCGGCTCCCGCTCAGCCTGGCCCAGAGCAGGGAGGCCCTGCCCTGTGACTGTGACGTAAGACAGGGATGCCCACCAAGCCCCCGCCCTGGCCTCCTGCAGCCGGGCGATGGCCAGCCCCCGGCCACCCCCACCCAGGCGCCTCTCCCCTGCAGGCCGGCGGGAAGCCAGCCGCTCAGCTCGCTGGGCCTCTGGCTGGTGCCATGCTCCTTTTCATTTTACTCTGCCTTTGTTGCTTGGGCTGTGTGGCGCTGTGTCACCATGGAGGTGACAGCTGGGCGTGGCCCCAGCCTGGTTCCCCCTAGTGCTTGTCTCTGGGATGACACACTACAGAAGGGACAGAAACCGCTTGTATTCACGTGCGTCCAGCCTCCTGGGTCCAGCCGGGGCCCCTCGGTCTGCAAGGGCCTAGCCCCCCACCACCACTCAAGGTCAGCCAACCATCCTGCTGTTTCTTGAGCTCAGAATCAGTTGCTCACCGTATACATTTGTGATGAAGGCCCAATAATGAGATCAGGACACAATTTACATCTTCAGAAGTTTATTGATAGTCTCAGCAGAGCTGTTGGACAAAACATTGATTAACTGGAAGACGGGTGTATTTTTTATGAGAAGCATTTAGAACTTCCTTGTTCAGGCTCAAGACAGAAACGCAGGGCAAGCATGTGGCCCCAAACCAGGGCCTAGAGCCTGTGTTCCGAGGGGCAGGGGGCAGGCCCTCTGCAGCCCGCCCTTGCTGGCTCCCCCAGAGGGACCCGGCCCTGCTCTGAGCACAGCCCATCCACCCATCCCCAGGTCCAGCCCCAGGGCTGGAGGGGCTGCTGGGGGCATGCGGTCGGGCTCCAGGGCCCTTCGTGGACGTGACTCGAGGGCTCCTTCTCTATGACAAGGGACGCGGTGAGGAAGTGCTTGGGTACCCCAGGGTCAGTGGGACCGACGTGGGCTGTGGAAACCTGAGGAGGGGAGCTGGGGGTCGGCTCGAGCAGGCAGTGATGCCCGGGTGGGCAGGGGAGTGACCTGAAGGCAGGGCTCCTGTGCAGGAGCAAGCTCGGGCCCCAGTCCTGCAGAGCCGCCTGGGTTCTGGCTGGAAAAGTCTGTGTCTCTGGGCTCTCCCCTCCCATGTGGATGGCCTGGAGCCAGCCCTGGAGGGGTCACAGCAGCCCCTTTAGTAGGGACACCTGCCACGCCTGCCCGCCACGAGGGCCCCTGGGGGCTGAGACCTGGGCCAAGCGCACGTCCAGCAGGGTCTAAGGCCCTTCCCTGGAATGTCACAGGCAGGGTCTCTCCTGCGGGCCAGGGCCATCCTGCACAGCTGGCTCCTCGCTCTCAGGGACCCGTGCCTGTGGCCACAAGCCCCACCAGTGAGTTCACTCCACTTCTCTCAGTTACCTGGACCACAGTTTCCCAGGTGCAGCCTCACGAGGAGGGCAGCCATGGAGACTAGGGCAGGGTGGGCAGAGGGTGCTTGGGGAAGGGGCGGCGAGAGCTGTGTGGGCCCCTTCCGGCCGCGGGGACCACTGTCCCCAGAACTGTGGGGCTGAGGTCTCACACCCTGGAAGCACGGACGGGGCAGGGACGCTGCGTGGTCTGAGCTACGTGGGCTAAACATGCAACATAAGAGGAAGAGCACTCTGGGGCTCATGTGTGTGCACACGTGTGTGCGAGGAAAGGGGCGGAGAGGAGCGCCACGTGTGGGCCTTCCGTCCACCCCCGGACTTCGGGAAGAGACGGCAGTCGGCCCCAGGACAATGCCCGTGTTCTGTGAACCATGGGGGTCGGGGAGGACGGAGGCCCAGATGGGGGTTCTCGCAACTCGAGACCCAGCGCGCCTGGTGTCCACACGCCCACATGTGCTGGGAGACGCAAGTGTGAGATAATTTGGGCACAGAAATTATTAAAGGCATTGCTTCCTTTCAACACATGAATTTTATTTTGCTATGAAAACATTTTGTACTGAGCATATAAACATCAGACGTCATGTAGCTGTTGTATAAATGCAATCGTGGGCTTTCAGATTTCGAGCTGAACAATTTTACAAGCCTGATTTGAGGATACAGCTTAGGGAAGGGTGTTGTTTTTGATGAATCAATGGATAAGGAAGACAAATCACACAGGCAGGATGGAGGACACGGCTGGCCACCCCGTGCCCAGAGCCCCTCTGACTTCAGGTCCCCAAGGGCCCAGGAGCACTTCCAGTCCCTGCACAGTCGTGGGCGGAGACACTTGCTTTTCTGAGAGATTCTTTTCCAACCAGAATCAGCTCTGACTCACCTTTCATATTAGTCACTAAAGAAATCAGCTAGCTTTGAGCACATAGAATTATTCTGTTACCCAGCTTCTATTTTTAAACTTTGAAACCTTCAAAAAAAGTTAAAAAATTGTAAAACAAACACTCTTACATTTTTCAAATTCATAGATTTTAGCGGCTTGTCATATCTGTGCTCTCTCTATACGTGTATGCACATACAGTCACGTACACAGCTATACACACACAGTTTTTATTCTATTAATAAATTATGTAAAAGTGAGTCTGAGACATCCTGACATTTTATCCCTAAATTCTTCAGCTGCTGCTGCCGCTGCTGCTAAGTCACTTCAGTCGTGTCCGACTCTGTGCGACCCCATAGATGACAGCCCAACAGGCTCCTCTGTCCCTGGGATTATCCAGGCAAGAACACTGGAGTGGGTTGCCATTTCCTTCTCCAATCGTGAAAGTGAAAAGTGAAAGTGAAGTTGCTCAGTCATGTCTGACTCTTAGCGACCCCATGGACTGCAGCCTACCGGGCTCCTCCATCCGTGGGATTTTCCAGGCAAGAGTACTGGAGTGGGTTGCCATTGCCTTCTCCGAAATTCTTCATTCAGCATGAGTCTCCAAAGAGTAAGGACTCTTGCCCACCTAACCAAAACACCACTGTCACACCTAAAGCTCTTTGACATTAACTCAACAATAGCTCGCAGTTGTCAGCTCACGTCCATATTTGAGTTTCCTCTATTTATAAAAATGTGTTACACATTTTCTCCCCCAGGATGCAGTCTGTTTCACTCACTAGTTCGCTCGGGGCCCTCTGGACATTTAGAAATCCAGAGCTGCCCTCCGTCCGCTTCCCCGCATTGTCTTTGTTTTCCAGGACTGTGGTTCATTGGAAGACCCGCGCCGGCCCTTCGGGTTATAGGACTGCGCCAAGCGGCTAACCGTCGGATGGCATTTCTGCCCAGGACTCTGCGGAGGCGTCTTCCCACTGCTTGCTGGCAGCAGGCACGCGGTGGCCCTTGCTCCCTTTCTGGTCCCCGGCTGTGCAGCGTCTGTGGAAATGTGCTCGGCGGTGCTGCGTCTGCGTGGACACCTGGCTCCACCCTGCATAGTCACGACCCTCCACTTAGGGAACCATCACGCCACCGGTGGCAAAATAATGGAACGTGCGTGCCACATCGGTAAAGAAAAACATCCCTTTCTGCTCCTTTCTCTCTCACGTTCATCTGTACAGATAGGTTTTTCAATGACTTATCACCCAATGTCTCCAGTATGGGATGCTCAAATGACCTCGCCTGTGGCCAGCAGGAGGCCCTGGAGGTGGGCATCTGAGTCCTCCTGCTACGGAGTCCTTTGCCTTTGTGTTCTGCCTTATTTCCGCGACACTGAGATGTCCTAGGTTCATGAACCTCTGCTTCCACCAGACTCCAAAGACGCTGATTCCTTTTACTGAGTGGATACAGAAAATTACATATACATGTGCATATCAGCACACACATCACGCATGTATGCACACAGTTACATTATAGGTGCATGGGATTTTATTTTTACATTATGAATGAAAGAATGTATACCTTTAAGATCAAGGGTTTATGTTGACGTGACTCTTTCAAAACCAGCATTGCAGTTTTCTCCTAACCTTCTGCCGCTTGGCAGTTTACTTTCCTTCTCCAATGGTGAGACCTCCCCTTCCCAGCATCCTCAACCAAATACTTACTCATCCACTTTCTCCTCCAACACACACGTCAACCATAAGCCTAACTAAAATTCATAACATTTTTTAATTGTTCTCAAAATATGTCCCACAAAGGATAGATGGGGTGCACTATTTAAAAGATCTTTGAATTATTTTTCTGGGAGCTTTTTGTTATAAATTTGATGTGTGCTCGGGACCGTATAGTTCTGTTTGAATTCACTATTACTTCCTGTTTCTTAATTAATTTCATTTTTTAATATGGAAAATATTTACATGGCTCAAAATTAAAATCATAAAACAGATTAATTAGAGGAACCTCAGGTTCAGTCCTGCCCCTTCACCATATTTCCATCCACACCATACAGTTCATCTTCCTGGGTTCCTTTTTGTAACAAAATAAGTGACTGTATACTATTTTTCACACTTCTTTTTTACTTGCAGTCCCAGAAAACAGACATGGTTACCAGAAAGGAAAGGGATGGTAGGGGGAGGAGTAAAGGAGGGGCTTGGCAGCAACACACACACACCACTATATACAACAGAGCCCTGGTGGCTCAGTGTGAAGAGCCCGCCTGCCAATGCAGGAGAGGCAGGTTCGATCCCTGGGTTGGGAAGATCCCCTGGAGAAGGAAATGGCAACCCATTCCAACATTCTTGCCTGGGAAATCCCATGGACAGAGGAGTCTGGCGGGCTATAGTCCATGGGATTGCAAAGAGTCAGACATGAATTGGCAACTAAACAACAGCAGCAGCAATATGTAAAATGACCAACGAGGACCTACTGTAACCGCAGGGGAATATACTCAGTATTTAGTTTTTTGTAATAACCTATAACAGAAGAGAATCTGGAAGAGAATATATAGTCTATGTGTGCACGTATGCATCCGCATCTATCTGACTCACTGTTCTATACGCCTGGAGCTGACGCACGGTGTGAATCAGCTATAGGCTGGGTGCACGCTCAGTCGTGTCCAACTCTTTATGGCGCATGGACTGTAGCCCCAAGCCTCCGTCCGCGGGATTTGTGAGGCAAGGATACTGGGGAGGCTTGCCATCCCCTCCCCCAGGGGGTCTTCCCGACCCAGGGGCTGAGCCCAAGACTAACTCTCCTGCACCGCCAGGCAGGCTCTTTACCGCGAGCCCCGCCCAGCCAGCGGCACTTCAGTTTCAAGGAGGTGTAAGTAAAGCAGGTCCTGTCCTCGATGATAGAGAGGCCCCCGGTCATTTCTCCGGTTTCCTGACTGCCCACCAGCAGGGGCACTGTGGTCCACAGAGGGACCAAGGCTGCCCAGTAAAGGTGGGCAAAGGGGGGTCCATCTCCGAGGGCGCTCCGTGGAGTGCACCTTGAGGCCAGAGTGTGTGGTTGCACATTTTCTTGGACATTTAGCGTAGCTCTCCTGCACAGGGAAGCAGCTTTTGGTACTTGGACTAGCCCTGGGGAAGGGGTCTTCCTCTCCCCACCTGCCAACGGGAGTCTTTCCAAGTTCACGTATTTGTGCTGATTGGAGACGTGAGGAAAGGCATCAACACATTGCTTTAACGTATTACTCTTCTTCATGAGGAAATACGTTCTCACAGCTTGCTATGCATCTTGGATTCACTTGGGAGGATTTGTACCGTACAGTTTAAAAAGCATGCCATCATGTTTATCAGTCTTTCATTGTGTTGCTTCTAAATTTTGAGTTCCAAATTGAAAACCTTTTTCTCACCTTTGGGTTAAAAAGAAGTTCAGCCTTGCTCTCTCCTAATATTTGCATATATCTATTTTTATCTTCAGAGCTATCTGAGCTGTGTTATGATGAACACTGACCAGGATGGCCTAATTCTCCCAGTGGCAGTCAAGTCCATAATACCACTAACCAACATTTATCTTCTTCTTAAAGATTTGAGAGATAGACTCTTTAAAACACTCTCAATTCCCACATATAATTGGGTTTATTTACGGGTTTCTATTTTCTTCTGTTGTCTGTTGATTCATTTCCTAATATTATACTATTTTAGTCGAGACATTAGATATTTTAAATATCTAATACATTTCTCTTCATTGTTTTTCTTTTAATTTTTTAATAAATTCTTTTGCATTAGCTTCCATATGAAATTTGGAATCTACGTGTTTTGTTTCAGCAAAATAAACTCACCAGCATTTTTACTGGCATCTCAGGAGATGTATACATTAATGTGAGAGGCCTGGCCTCTCCAGAGCTGCCAGAACTTCCACGGGACTGGGGGAACCGACTCTGGGAGGGCACAAACAGAAACTTGTGTGCCCCAGGACCCAGGAGAAAGGAGCAACCCCACAGGAGACTGACCCAGACCTGCCCGTGAGTGTCCAGGAGCCTCTGGTGGAGGCGTGGGTCAGCAGTGACCTGCCGCAAGGTCAGGGGCACTGAGTGCAGCAGTGCATCATGGGACCTTTGGAAGGAGGTCCCCATTGCCTCCACCATAGTTTGGCTGCAGGTCAAATACAGGGAGGGAACACAGCCCCGTCCTTCAACAGAAAATTGGATTAAAGATCTACTGAGCATGGCCCCGCCCATCAGAACAAGACCCAGTTTGCCCCTCAGTCATTCTCTCCCATCAGGAAGCTTCCATAAGCCTCTTATCCTTCTCCATCAGAGGGCAGGCAGACTGAAAGCCACAATCACAGAAAACTAACCAATCTGATCACATGGACCACAGCCTTGTCTGACTCAATGAAACTATGAGCCATGCCGTGTAGGGCCACCCAAGACCAACAGGTCATGGTGGAGAGTTCTGGCAAAATGTGATCCCCTGGAGACGGGAATGGCAAACCACTTCAGTAATCCTGCCTGGAGAAACCCATGAACAGCATGAAAGGCAAAAAGATATGATACTGAAAGATAATCTCCCCAGGTCAGTAGGTGCCCAATATGCTACTGGAAATCAGTGGAGAAATAATTCCAGAAAGAACCAAAGCAAAAACAACACCCAGTTGTGGATGTGACTGGTGATGGAAGTGAATTCTGATGCTGTAAAGAACAATACTATAGGAATCTGGAATGTTAGGTCCACGAATCAAGGCAAATTGGAAGTGGTCAAACAGGAGATGGCAAGAGTGAACATCGACATTTTAGGAATCAGCAAACTAAAATTGATTGGAATGGGTGAATTTAACTCATATGACCATTATATCTACTACTGTGGGCAAGAATCCCTTTAGAAGAAAAGGAGTAGCCATCATAGTTAACAAAAGAGTCCAAAATGCAGTACTTGGATGCAGTCTCAAAAGAGACAGAATGATCTGTTCACTTCCAAGGGAAACCATTCAATATCACAATAATCCAAGTCTATGCCCCAACCAGTAATGCTGAAGAAGCTCCTCTTCTTCATAGGAAGATTTACAAGACCTTCTAGAACTAACACCCCAAAAAAGACGTCTTTTTCATTATAAGGGACTCAAATGCAAGAGTAGGAAGTCAAGAAATACCTGGAAGAAAGGCTAATTTGGTCTTGGAGTACAGATGAAGCAGGGCAAAGGCTAACAGAGTTTTGCCAAGAGAACACACTGGTCATAGCAAACGCTTCTTCCAGCAACACAAGAGAAGACTCTACACATGGACGTCACCAGATGGTCAACACCGAAACCAGACTGATTATATCCTTTGCAGCCAGAGATGGAGAAGCTCTATACAGTTAGCAAAAACAAGACCGGGAGCGGACTGTGGCTAAGATCATGAGCTCCTTACTGCCAAATTCAGACTCAAATTGAAGAAAGTAGGGAAAACCGCTAGACCATTCAGGTATGACCTAAATCAAATCCCTTATAATTATGCAGTAGAAGTGACAAATAGATTCCAGGAATTAGAGCTGATAGACAGAGTGCCTGATGAGCTATGGTCAGAGGTTCATGACATTGCACAGGAGGCGGTGATCAAGACCATCTGCAAGAAAAAGAAATGCAAAGAAGGCAAAATGGCTGTCAGAGGAGGCCTTACAAATAGCTGAGAAAAGAAGAGAAGTGAAAGGCCAGAGAGCAAAGGAAAGATATACCCATTTGAATCCAGCAAGGAGAGATAAGAAGCCTCCCTCGGTGATCAGTGCAAAGAAATAGAGGAAAACCATAGAGTGGGAAAGACTAGAGATCTCTTCAGGAAAATTAGAGATACCAAGGAAACATTTCATGCAAAGATGGGCTCAATAAAGGACAGAAATGGTAGGGACCTAACAGAAGCAGTGGGACCTAACAGAAGAGGTGGCAAGAATACACAGAACTGTACAAAAAAGATCTTCACGACCCAGATAATCATGATCACTCATCTAGAGCCAGACATCCTGGAATGAAGTCACGTGGGCCTTAGGAAGCATCACTAAGAACAAAGCTAGTCAAGGTGATTGAATTCCAGTTGAGCTATTTCAAATCCTAAAAGATGATGTTGTGAAAGTGCTGTACTCAATATGCCAGCAAATTTGGAAAGCTCAGCTGTGGCCGCAGGACTGGAAAAGGTCAATTTCCATTCCAATCCCAAAGAAAGGCAATGCCAAAGAATGTTCAAACTATCACACAATTGTACTCAACTCACACACTAGCAAAGTAATGCTCAGAATTCTCCAAGCCAGGCGTCAACAGTTGGTGAACTGTGAACTTGCATATGTTCAAGCTTGATTTAGAAAAGGTAGAGGAATCAGAGATCAAATTGCCAGCATCCACTGGCTCATCGGAAAACAGAGTTCCAGAAAAACACCTACTTCTGCCTTATTGACTATGTCAAAGCCTTTGATTGTGCGCAACCCAACAAACCGTGGAAAGTTCTTCAAGAGGTGGGGATACCAGACCACCTGACCTGCCTCCTGAGAAATCTGTATGCAGGTCAGGAAGCAACAGTTAGAACTGGAACATTTCCAGTGGAACAACAGACTGGTTCCAAATTGGGAAAGGAGTACGTCAAAACTGTACATTATCACCCTGCTTATTTAACTTATATGCAGAGTACACCATGTGAAATGTGGGGCTGGATGAAGTACAAGCTCGAATCAAGATTTCCGGGAGAAATATCAATAACCTCAGATATGCAGATGACACCACCCTTATGGCAGAAAGCGAAGGAAAACTAAAGAACCTCTTGATGAAAGAGAAAGAGAAGAGTGAAAAAGCTGGCATAAAATTCAGCATTCAGAAAACTAAGATCATGGCATCTGATCCCTTCGCTTCATGGCAAATAGATGGGGAAACAATGGAAACAGTGAGAGACTTTATTTTGGGGGGCTCCAAAATCACTGCAGATGGTGGCTGCAGCCATGAAATTAAAAGACGCTTGCTCCTTGGAAGAAAAGCTATGACCAACCTAGACAACATATTAAAAAGCAGAGACATTACTTTCCCAACAAAGGTCCATCTAATCAAACATGGTTTTTTCAGTAGTCATGTATGGATGTGAGAATTGGACTATAAAGAAAGCTGAGTGTGGAAGAATTCATGCTTTTGAATTGTTGTGTTGGAGACGACTCTTGAGAGTCCGTTGGACTGCAAGGAGATCCAATCAGTCCATCCTAAAGGAAATCAGTCTTGAATATTCACTGGAAGGACCGATGCTGAAGCTGAAACTCCAATACGTTGGCCACCTGATGTGAAGAACTGACTCATTGGAAAAGACCCTGATGCTGGGAAAGATGGAAGGTGGGAAGAGAAGGGGATGACAGAGGATGAGATGGCTGGATGGCATCACCGACTCAATGGACATGAATTTGAGTAAACTCTGGGAGTTGGTGATGGACAGGGAGGCCTGGCGTGCTGCGGTTCATGGGGTTGCAAAGAGTCAGACACGACTGAGCAACTGAATGAACTGAACTGAAAAGAGAGCATGCCTTTCTATTCAGGCAAGTCTAGTTTTATTTCTGAAGGGTATTTGAAAGATTTCTTCATGTGAGTTCACAGTTTTGTTAAGTTTATTCTTCGTAATCTTGTCTTTTTATTCTGCTTAAATGGAGTTCTCTAATCCACCATCCCCTCTATGTGGTCGCTGTTTGCACACACAGAAGCTGCTTGTTATTGTGCTGGTTTTATGCCCCGACAGTCAGTGAGTTTGCCTTGCTTGTGCGTGTGGGTTTGCGTTCGTGCCGCTGGCTTGGTCCGCGGTCTCTTGGATCCGCTATGCAGGCGCTTGGCCGCAGACAGGAAGGCTCCCTGTCCCTGCCTCGCTTTCTCCTGCCTGACTGCTGTGGCTCCTGCTGCCAGGAGACACAGAGATGGTGGGCCTGGCATCTCACGGGCACTGCATAGCATTCCTGGCGTTTCTTTTCAGGAACCAGCTTGGCTTTGAGACTGAGGGACATTCTATCACGTCAAGGATGTTAGCATTGATTCCTACCTATCTGAGCATCTTTGCTGTTGCTGCTTTAATCAGGAACTGGCCTTGGAGTTTCTAGAAGTCACACATCAAGTGTGAAGGTTCACGCAGGGCTGTCTCCAAACGGCGTTCCTTGGAAACACAGGGTGAAATTCAGGCAGAGTCACTGTATCTGCTTCACCTGCTCTGCAGCCTCTGAGACGTGGGCCCCTAGTGGAGCTGAGCGCGCAGGACTTGGGCTGACTGGCAGGGAGGAAGAAGAGATGGCAGGAGCAGAGACCATACGTGCAGAGTGGCCCCTGTCCGTGGCAGCTGGGCTCGTTACGGTGGGAGAGGCCCAGTTGCCGAGAGAACTTCTCGTGAGAGGAAGCAGCCGTGTATGCTGAGCCCCTCAACACTAAGCAAACGAGCATTAGATGAGCACCTACTGTGCCCAGCAAGTTTGAGCACCAACTGATTGCACTGATGGCTCAGGGTCAAGTTCTTTTAAAAGCTATGTAAAAAAACAGATCAACCACAAGGGCCTACAGAAAAGCACAAGAAACTGTACTCAGTACTTTGCAATAATCTGTGTGGGAAAAGAATCTGAAAAAGGATACACACACACACACGCACATGCACACACACACGCACACACAAGCACACACACGCACACATATACGGCTAATTCATTTTGCTGTACGCCTAACACTAGCATAGCATTGTAAATCAACTATACTTCCATAAAAAATAAATACAGAAGAAATAAATAAGCAACAAGGATAGATTATACCTCACAGGTAATATAGTTAACATTTTATAATACCTCTAAATGGAATGTAACCTTTAAAAATTCAATTGTACACCTCAAACTTCAATAATATCATACACCAAGTATACCTCAATTTAAAAAATGTGCATACATATGTAAGTTCAATGGAAGAAAAGCTGTACTGATTGCTTGGTTTGGGGAACATGCTGGTTTTTATTTCGTGGCTGGCGCCCCCTCCTGGAGCCAGTGTCCTGGAAGCTGCTGGTATTTGAGCAGGAGGTTCCTGAGAGCTGGTCCCCAGGGCACTCACCCCGTGCTGCTGCCTGGGGGCCAAGCTTCTAGGAGAACTTTCAGGAAGCACCACCCTATGTCTGACCACTGTTCCCATCCAGCAAAATCCCGGGGGGTGCTCCTCCTCAGAGCAGACCTTGGCCCTGCAGCTGTAGCAGAGCCCCCCGCACTTGGGGGTCTGAGCGGGAAAGGGGCAGGACCCACAGCGGCCACCTGTCAGGGGCTCGCCTTGCTGGAGTCCTGGGGGTGGCTTGGGGGCTCCGCAGATTCCGAGCTAGAACTCCAGACCCTGTAGGGGCCACCACTCCGCAAAGCCAGCTGTCAGCCCAGTCTCCCACTGACTGCGTGTCTCAGCAAAGAGCTCTTCCCGCAGTCCCCTGTGCCTGGCCTGTGGGGAGGAGACCGGAGAGCTGGGCCTGCCACCCCAAGTGTTCCTGGGGCTGGAGGTCAACGTGGGGCTGGGACGGGCTCCTGCCTCATCAGAGTGTGAAACAGCGAGCACTCTGCCCCCCTCTCCCTCCTGGAGATGCCAAGTCGGCAGATGGGACAGTCCTGTCAACGGCAAGCTGAAGGCTGCCAGGACGCGGCTTCCTACCCATTCAGCGATGTTTATCAAGCACGTAGTCTGTGCCTGACTAGCTGAACCCAAAGCTCCAATACTTTGGCCGCCTGATGCCAAGAGCTGACTCACTGGAAAAGACCCTGATGATGGGAAAGACTGAAGGCAGGAGGAGAAGGGGACGACAGAGGGTGAGATGGTTGGATGGCATCACCGACTCTATGGACACGAGTGTGAGCAAACTTCAGGAGATGGTGGGCGACAGAGGAGCCTGGAGTCCTGCAGTCCACGGGGTCACAGAGGGTCAGACATGACTTAGCAATTGAACAACGACAACAAAGTCAGCGTCTGGAACTGGTGACGGCAGGCTGGAGGAAAGTCACAGCCCTTGTCCCGTGGAGGTGAGAGCCGAACGCTGTGTTATTTTCTGTTGCTTACACACAATAGCAAAGAAGCCCTCTGGTTTCTGTGTTCCTCTCAGAACGTCAGCTTTTAAAACTTTCAGGAAAAATTGTTCGTGGAATAATCACTGGTCAACCCTGAATCTTCATTTTGTGAACTGATTTTAAAATGTATGCAGGATATAGTCTCTTTTCCTATTTTTTTTTTAAACAGATAGCTCTGTTCTGTCTTTCCAATAGTCACAGATTTATCACGTTATTACTGGAAGACACACACAGATGAAGTGTGCTTTTCACTCTGGCTTTTTAAAGGAGTGCCCGCAGGGTTCCCTGATGAAAATGCACACTTCTAGGATCCTTAGAGGTTATTATTTCCTCAAATGTCTTCACCTGCTTACAGTCAATTCCTGTTACATTCTGTATCAGAAATGAAATTTCCCCAGCCCAGCTTCCTTATCTGGGCGTACACAAGGCACTCTCTGAATAAAGAACAATGCTAAAACTGTGGTCTGGTCCTTAGAAGGTGTCACTTCAGGACATAGCATCCTTGGGAGATAGATCCAAGGAGCAAAAGTGGTCCGAGAGCGCCTGCATCCTGAGAGGCCCTGCCCTGGAGACTGTGTTTTCACACTTGGTCCAAGATTCAGACTCTCCTCCTGCAGGCTTGCTCCCTGTGGCCCCGGAGGGCTCAGGTCATTTTGGGGGAAGTCCCTTCGAGTCGAGTCACGTGAGAATCCCCAAGGACGGGGACCCTCAGGGGCCAGGGCAGGGGCAGTGGCGGTGCCAGAATCCTCTCGGGAGTGGAGAATACCCGAGGCACTGGACTAGGTGGCCCCCAGGCCTCTTTGCTCCAGTGTCCCACCCCAGGGGACTGCAGGCAGATTGTAAAAATGCAAATCCTGTGAGGGGAGGGGCAGCACGCTGGTTTCCCGAAGTGGCTTACACTCGTTATGCAGAGAAATGCATTTGAATAATGAGCAGGTGAGAACAGCTGGGGCCATTTTGGAGCATTCAGATGCCGTAATCCTGTGGAAACTGGAGTAGCATGATGTGTTTGGAAGAAGGCAGAGATCAGAGAAACAGGAAGGACTTTTCACAGATGGTCCCGACTGGCTTTGAGGGTTTCCTATTTAATCAGGGAACTACTGCTGATCAGTCAGGGAGAGACAGCTAGTCCATGTGATCCACCAAGGCAGTTCTTATTCTGAAAAATTAAGGGTGAGGGAGGGGGCTCTGGGTGCTTACAGTTCAGGATTACACCAAAAATAAATGCAGGAATGCAGTACAGAGAAGGGGGGCAAACGGAGGAAATTATTACCTGATATCTGAAGGAGTGGAATTTCTTGTTTGATATTTCTTTTTTTCTTTGAAGCTTGTTAAGAGAAATCACAAGAAGATGATTTTCTTCTGGATATGGCTAAATAAATATTCAAAACATTATTTGAAAACATAAGAGTGGATTTATAACTGAGGGGCAGGAGTTAGGGAAGAGGATGTCTACAAGTATGCCAAACAAAGAGTTAATTTCCTAAGTGACAAAAACTCTAGAGAAATTAATAGTCTTTCTTTTGTTTTCCTTAATTGAAAAGTGGTTGAAGGAAGTGAGCAGATTATTTACAAGGAGATTATTGATAAGGCAACTAAAAAATTATTCAAATTCGCTGGTGATTAGGGAGAGACAATTTATCACAGTGGTGAGATATTTGTTAGTTATTAAATTAGAAAAGTTTAAAAATAGTGACAATAGTTATTGCCTATCAGGGAAGAATACAGTCAGCTTGCTTCTGTCACGTAAGGATTAATTGGCATATTCTTTTTTGACTCACATAATTTGACTTTGTAATTCCTTTCCTTAGAATTTGTTTCCAAGAAATAGTCACCAGATTGACTACCAAAAGCTTCTTCATAAAGGTACTCAACTTAATATTATCTATAATAGTGAAAAAATGCAAAAATCTTATGTCCAGCCATAGGGGATAATTATATATTGCACTAGGGATGGGAATACCCAACCATCTGACCTGCCTCCTGAGAAATCTGTATGCAGGTCAAGAAGCAAGTTAGAACTGGACATGAAATAACAGACTAGTTCCAAATCAGGAAAGGAGTAAGTCAAGACTGTATATTGTCACCCTGCTTATTTAACTTACATGCAGAGTACATCATGAGAAACGCTGGGCTGGAGGAAGCACAAGCTGGAATCGAGATTGCCTGGAGAAATATCAGTAACCTCAGATATGCAGATGACACCACCCTTATGTCAGAAAGAGATGAAGAGCTGAAGAGCCTCTTGATGAAAGAAGAAGAGGAAAGTGAAAAAACTGGCTTGAAGTTCAACATTCAAAAAACTAAGATCATGGCATCTGGTTCCATCAATTCATGGCGAATATATGGGGAAACAGTGGAAACAGTAACAGACTTTATTTTGGGGGGCTTCAAAATCACTGCAGATAGTAACTGCAGCCATGAAATTAAAAGACGCTTACTCCTTGGAAGGAAAGTTATGACCTACCTAGACAACATATCCAAAAGCAGAGACATTACTTTACCAACAAAGGTCCGCCTAGTCAAGGCTATGGTTTTTCCAGTGGTCATGTATGGATGTGAGAGTTGGACTGTGAAGAAAGCTGAGTGCCGAAGAATTGATGCTTTTGAAATGTGATGTTGGAGAAGACTCTTGAGAGTCCCTTGGACTGCAAGGAGATCCAACCAGTCCATCCTACAGGAAATCAGTCCTGAATATTCATTGGAAGGACTGATATTGAAGCTGAAACTCCAATACTTTGGCCACCTGATGTGAAGAACTGACTCATTGGAAAAGACCCTGATGCTGGGAAAGATTGAAGGCAGGAGGAGAAGGGGTCAACAGAGGATGAGATGGTTGGATGGCATCACCAACTCAATGGACATGAGTTTGAGTAGGCTCTGGAAGTTTGTGATGGTCAAGGAAACCTGGAGTGTTGTAGTCTATGGGGTTGCAAAGAGTCGGACACAACTGAGCGACTGAACTGAACTGAGATCACACAACAGATAAATATACTATCATGAAAATGCTTCTTGAAAATTGTCAACGACATGTAAAAAATTTTACTGCACAATATGAAGTGGGAAAAAATCAGGATATAAAATTGCACATGCAGAATAATTTCAATTATGTAAATCTATGTGCATAAGCCCAGCAGAACACGCAGATGAATTTAACAGTGCTTACCCTTGGGTTACGGCATTACAAGTCTTTAAAATATATTTCTTTAAAATATGCCTTTTCTTTACACTTTCTTACACGTATGCATCACTTTCTAAAAATGATCGTAATGACAAAACCAGAGTCCTTTCCATAAAGAGCTGAATCTGCCACTAACAGCTGAGCTAGGCAGCTTGAGTTTTCAAACCACAGTTACCACGGAAATCCTCTCCCCTGGGCTCAGCCTCCTGCAAAGCCCCAGCAGTCTGCTCTGCTTTCTATTGACTAAAGAGGCTTCTCATCGTACATCATTGCGCATTTATAGATCTTAATTTTCCAGCCTGCTTTTTTTCCTTTCTTGGTTTATTGTTATTCATTTTATTTTATGTTTATGATCGAAACACAATTTTGGTTTCTTTATTCTACTCCTTAGGAATGAAGCATTGTCTGCCGGGGGCAGAGGCGGTTCCTGGAATCTTCTGAGGACAGGTCAGAAGGGGAGGGGGCCCCCGATCTGCGCCCCACCCCCCCTGGGTACCCACACCCTGGCCCTCTGCTGGGTTTGCTTGGGCTCTCCCCAGGGGCGGGGTGCCTTCAGAGGAGGAGAAGATGCCCTGCTTCTCCAAGGACGCCCACCCCAGCCCCTGGGCAGAGGGAGGCTGCTTGCGGCGACCCCCGAAGGATGGGACGAATCAGGGGAGGGGTGGCCAGCCGTGGGGACAGGAGGCAAGAACATGGGTCTCTGCCAGTGCAGAGTGGATGGAGTCCCAGCAAGATGAACTCGGGGCACGTGGAAGAGTGTTTTGTAGCCTGAAACGCCACTGCTGGGACAGCCGGCACTGGTCTTGGGAGCCCAGGAAACAAACGAGGCCTCCTGGAACTTCGTCCCAAGACCGGAACCGAAGCTGCCTGTTCACGCCCACAGGCAGCACAGGGAGCTATCAGAGCTCTGCCAGACGGAGGGCGGTGGGGTGGGGTGGGCAGGGGTCTTTGGGTCTGGAGGTCCCTGTGCAAAACTTGGAGAGACGCCTCCCTCCCAGGAGAGGCCCTGGCTGGAACACTGTCACCTAGAGGGAAGCTCTCTAGCTTTGATATTTCACAGCCGGTCACTTTCAAAGCAGGACTGATGTCAATCAATGTCTCGGGCACTTGAGCAACCTCACTAGGCAAGGCGACGGGGGCACAGGGCAGCGGGGGCTGAGTGACACTTTTAATCAAGACTCCTGGGCCTTGGGGCGTGAACTTGCTCTAAACTCAAAGCACCGTGTCTCCACTAATAACACACTCGGGAGGGGAGAGGGAAGTTCCTCGTACAGCCCCGTGAGAGGAAGGGCTGCCTTCCTGCTTGGCTCTGACACCACCCTGGTGGGGTGCCAGGGGCCTTATTGCAGCCATGTGGGGGGACATCTAGGCTCCCCCACCAGCTTCTTCCGTCCCAAGCCTAGATGCGCAAGGCAGAGGCGACCTGGACACCTGCAGCACGGCTGTTCTGCAGGCCCCGAGGTGCAGGCTCACCATCCACACTCCCTGCATGGGTGCAGTCTGCCTGCGTCAGCAGCATGCACACGGAAGCATTCATCCTCTCCATCTTGCCGGGAGAAGCCCCAGATTCCTTCTCAAAGAGAACTCTTTTCTTCCGCACTTTCGTCTGCAGAGGTCCGGGAGGGGCAGCCCTGATGGTCCTGAAGCAAGATAAGCCTCTCTTCCAGAGAAACCTTCACAGCTGCACTCAACGTGCTGACAACTTTAAATCACATCGCTTACCTGCCCGTGTATCAGCAGAACTTGATGAGTGGGCCGAGCCATGTCCTTGTCCGTCCCCAGGCCAGCCCTTCTCAGCTTCCTGCAGGGCCAAGCGTGCATGAGAAGTTCAAGTAAGCGCTTGAGAGCAGACTCTGAACGGCACAAGGATTTCTGTGCAGAAAAATCTTACATCCTACTTCTACTTCTTGACAAAAATCTCTTGAAAGGCAGTAATTCAAGCCTGTCTCTTATGAATTTGATAAATCCTATGGTCGTAGACCAGACGCTTTCCAGATTATTGATGGTGTTTGAGAGCAGCCTGATTGGGAAGGCGAGGAGGCAGGAGGGCGTGTGGAGCTTCTTCTGACTCGAAAGCAGCCCAGCCAGATGGGTTGCCAGACGCGGGAGGCGTCCTCCCTGTGTACTGAATACTAAGACTTGTATTACAGTCAGACTTACTCCAGGAAGGAAAACTTTCCACAATTTCAAAGATATGGTTCACCCTTTGAAGTTTTAAAAAGAAGCAGGGGCTGGAAGACAAGGACAGGCTGCACACGGATCCTGTGACTGCAGAGCGTGAAGCCGGCAGCGCCCTCCGGCTACAAATCCTTCCCGTGTCCCTCGTTTCTTATTTGTAAGGAGCAGGCTTCATGCAGCCTCCCAGGCCTTCCCTGACTTCCAAAGGGCAGCTTCAAATAGCTGCTAATCAGGGAGGGAAGGGGCTACAGAGACAAAGAGGAATAGTCAGGAAACAGTCATGCAGTGATTAACGCAGGGTCTTGGTTCTTCATCAAGGGATGTACGTAAGGGGATCTTTGAGTTCTTCTGCAGGAACTGAGCCCCCCCGACCTGGAAGGTAAGTCCAGGCTGAGGACAAGATCAGGAAAGCCACACAGCCCTCCAGCCCTCACCCCAAATTTTGCCTGTAAACGCGTCCCCCCTCCCGAGCCATCAGGGAATGAGGGGTTTTGAAGCACGAGCCACCCACTGCCCTTGCCTGGCCCTGCAGTCACTTTCTCTGCTCCGGACTCTGCCATTTCAGTTTGTCCTCACCGTGCCTCTTGGCACCTGAACTTGTGTTTGGTAACAAGTGGACACAGTGGGAAGCAGGTGCCAGTGGAGTCACCTGGGCGTGTGAGGAGGGCACGCCTGCCTGGGGGCGTCACATGAAACCCCAGCCATTGTGGAAAGGGCGGCACCACTCCAGGGAAGCCGCTTCTCTTCCCCTCCCGCACAAAGCCACTAGCCCGGCTTCTCCCAGGACCGGGCTTTCCGCGACTCCCCACTTTTCTGTAGCTTCCTCCACTTGTCAGAAGATGAGCAGCCTTGCAGGGTGTTTCAAGGCAAGTTTTAAGGCAAGTTTTTTGCTTTGGGCCCAATTTGAGCTTTGCTTAAATTACAAGATTTTCACAAAAGAGCAGTTCTCCTCTGAAATGGTCCATCTTCTTGGACGTCCTTATGCAGATGTGCGGAAAGAAACCACCGCTCAGTGTGTCAGCCAGCTTCCCTGGAGGCTCAGACAGTAAAGAATCTGCCTGCAATGCAGGAGACCCAGGTTCAATCCCTGGGTCAGGAAGATCCCCTGGAGAAGGGAACGGCAACCCACTCCTGTATTCTTGCCCGGAGAATTCCATGGAGCCTGGTGGATTACAGTTCATGAAGCAGCAATGAGTCAGACACGACTGCGCTACTGATGCACGCGATGAGCAGCTCTGAGCCCTTTGACTCCCACTCGACCCAGGGGAGAAGCTCCGTGCCCTTTGACCTCCGCTCAGCTCAGAGACAAAAGTAAATCCCACACTCACTTCCTCTTTGCTGTGCCTGTCTTTCCTGATCTCAGTTATTTTAAAAGAAATGTTGAAGAAAACCCTCAATAATAGCAAAACAGTTTTGTTTTTGTTTGAATTCTCGTGGCTTGAGGTAAAGATGAACAGAGGCTGTAACACGGTGGTGATCACTGGTATTCTACCTGATTCTGTTAGGGAACCATTGACCAAAACCACCTGCCCGGGCCGCGCCCAGTGATGACTGTTTGCCAAGCTGTCACACGACAGGAGGTCCAGGTAAGGAACACGGTGCTGCCACCAAAGACTTACTGGGAGAACTGGGGAGGGGCCGAGAGGGGAGGAGACACCAGCCCCTTATATGTCCTGCCCACCTCCCAGAGTCCTTCACGCTGGAATCCAGACCAACTATGGGCCAAGCAAGAGGACTAACCAGAGATAGCCCAGAAGCTAACCCCATGACCTTGAAACTCAGGACAGCAAGCCACGTGGAGAGCAAACCTCCTGGGCTCCCTCGGCCTCCTGCTCTCCGCCCGGGCGCCCCTTCCCTGTAAAGTCTCATGCGTGGTCAGCTCCATGTCTCCTTGGACAATTCCTGTCTGAGTGTTGGACAGGCGCATACTCTCGGGCCCTGGAAGGGGTCCCCCTTCCTGCAACCGCTGTGCCCAGATACACCCCATGCTTAGAAATGAAGCCACACATTAATGAGATTATTTGACATTGCATTTTATACAAATTCCACATAAGGTGTATGCTCCCCAGTACACCTTAGGTGCAGAACTTCTGGTTTCTGCTTTTGAAAGATATTCACACAGCAAGGAAAACTTCCTTTAACGTGGAACTCAAGTTCAGAAGAACTTCAAGAAAGTGATTTACTTATTTTCTCTCAAAAGCAAAAGTTATAAATCGAGAAGGGTTGTGTCACAGAAACTAGAGTTTCATGCTGAAAGTGGTTTGATAGAGGCCTTAGGATAAAAATAAAGGAGGTCCTGGAGGCACTTACACACTTCACAGGTTAATTAAATCATCAAGGTCATAAGTCTGAAGTTTCCTCTCTTGCCAGGAAGCCTCTAAGTAATGGAGGTTTTTTTTTTTTTTTAATGCAACTTTCCACTTTAACAGAAAATCAAGACTCTAAACTGCAGTAATTCTAGGGGGGAAAACTGCAGTTTTCCGGTACAAAGTCTTTCTGCTTTGCCTTTCTTGTGATATGATCACAGCGAAACAAAAATAGTAACAGGGACCACAGGGCTCATCATCTTATGAATTTATGGGAAAAATACCACTTTGTTTACCTGTGAAGCAATGCTTAGTCACTGGATATCAATTTAGACAACTTGAAAAACTTATCCTTAGGCTCAAAATTCTCTTTCCATCACTAGAATTCTTACATCATCATGATTGTTCTGTGTTTTCAACAGCTGCATGTGTGAATCCCCGCCCTCATTATTTCCGTCTGCTGAGCTGGCGCAACGTTCTCGCCCTCCCTCTGTGGAATGTTCTCGGCCTCTCACCCTGTGGAACATTCTCACCCTCTCTCTCCTTGTGGAACATTCTCACCCTCTCTCATCTTATGGGAGCTCTGTCCTCCCGGACACTTGGGGAACGTTCTCTGAATGCATGCGAAATGTGTGTGCCCTTGTAAAACGTTTATTTCATAATTTTAGAGAGAACTGAGATCGTAATAATTCTTGATTTACTAGAAATGGCAGTGAACAAGAACTTCATTTCCAATGCATTTTGAATAACTGACATGCATAATAAATAATGCATCTAGCCTTTATCCCCAGGTGCTGGGAGGGAGCTTCTAAAACCTTTGGGTTTCCTGACTGATAGGAGTAGATGTCTTTGTTATTCATGGTGGGTACAGAGACCACATC
Source organism: Budorcas taxicolor (assembly GCF_023091745.1). Lineage (NCBI taxonomy): Eukaryota > Metazoa > Chordata > Mammalia > Artiodactyla > Bovidae > Budorcas > Budorcas taxicolor. The sequence continues at coordinate 49,323,357 of NC_068932.1, read as the reverse complement.
TGAGCTTATGCTAACTAGATAACTCCTGGAAAAGCAAAAGTCTGATAAACAAATGTTTACTGGGCCTTGGAGAGACAACAGGACACAGAAACTTTTTTTTTTTTGTCTTCACATCAATTGCCTTCATCCCCTGTTTGAAGTCCCAAACACTACCCTCAAAGTCCCCTTCTGTTTTGTCTGAAGATGGTACTTAATGTGAGGGCTTTGTCCATTTTGAGGCCTTACCTGGTCTTCCTGGGTCTCTCCCATGTTTAAATGCTGTTAAACTTTTCCTTGATTTTTCTCGTGTTAACCTGTCTCACGCCAATTTAATCACTAGACCAGCCAGAACCTGGAAGGGCAGAGGGAAATCGCGTCCCTCTCCTGCAGTGTCTTCACGTGGCGGGTTCTGATTTGTTTCCTCTGTAATAAAACTGAATCATAAGTGTAAGGCTTTCTGGAGTTTTCTGAGTCATTCTAATGAATTATTGAAACTGAGAGGATCATGAAACCTCAGGTGTGCAGCCAGTTGGCTGGCAGCACAGGAGGCCTGGTGGGCTAGCAGCTGGCGTCTGTGGGGAAGGCAGTCTTGCCAGGGGCCATGCCCTATGGGGTCTGCACTGACCGCACACACCAGAGCTGCGCAGCTGTGTCGCACCAGCGACTGTCTGTCTCCAGCGTTGCGGCTGCTTGGATCCCTGTGCTTCGTGACGACTGAGAAGCCGAGTCAAGAACATTCTTCCTAAGTGATAAATAAAAGTCCTATGCACATCCTTCATTCAGTGATTCTTAATTTGTAACATGGAATCCGCCAGACTCTGAAACATATGTTACTAGAACTTGGCAATCCTTCCCAAACCTGACACGGGGTTGTGGGACGGGAAGTTCAGCGTTTATGGCAAGTGGCAGGCAAGGAGGGTGGGCAGCTACTGGTCAAAAGTCACGTGTCGGGCTGTCACGTGAACCCCTCCAGGAAGCACCGGGGCTGTTTTGTTGCTGAGCTGCCGTCCTTACTGTTCCAGCTTAACTGCTTTTCCTCTGCACCTGCAGCCTCATACTTCTGTAGTTTAGTAACTGCTCTCGTCTGCTCTTTGTTACCCTGGAAAAGCCTGGGAGACTAGAGCCTTTTCCACAGGCAGGAAGCAGGGACAGGAGGGGCTTTGTACCCAGGAATATCACAGGGATCTGCTTGGTTTCAACCCCCCTTTCCTTTGTGCTCCTCAATCCTTAGGGGAACAGGAACAGGACAGGAAAGGGGATAGTTTTGGATAGAGAGGTTAGTCAGATGCTCAGCAAGGGAACTTGGTTTTAGGAGGATTCAGTGAAATCCTCAATGAGAAGAGAAATTGTGGGAATTCACTAGGCTGAGAAGAAGGTCAGGAGAGAGGGGTGTGGCAGGAGGGGAGAGGACCGGCTTGATGGGGCGTGAGAGCAGGTGGGGGAGGGGTGTCAGGGGGTCAGTCATGGGGCGTGTGATGGTGTTTAGGGGCCCAAGTGGGAACAGATGAGGTCTGTCCTGGAGTCCCGACCCCCAGACACACCCACAAACTGCTGCCAAACTCAGGTTCAGGTTGGGCTGTTAGTTGCTTAGAAATAGGCTGTTCCCCGCCACATCAGTGAACAAGCGTGGCACAGTCATCAGCGGTTCTGGCTCTCCATATGAACCAGTGAGCCCTAAGGGAACTGAGAAAGGAGAGGGATACCTGCGCCTGAGATCAGGCAACTTTAGGCTGCAGCCACTCCCTACCGTGAGCACTGAGGAACTCAGGATGTGGCGAGCACAGGATGCCGGCCCCAGAGAGCTGAGATGCCTAGGAAAGGAGCAATTTCAGAGAACCCAGATTCTCGGATGTTCCCAGGCATAGAAAAGCACCAAATTCCCTAACTTGGTTATCAGTTTTTCTTTAATTCACAATCACCTTTTGATGTTAAGATTACCTGCCCTTTGCTGAAAACTTCTACATAACCTGGCTCCTCCCCCGACTTCCTCAGAAGAGTTCTTTCTGGAGAGAGCTGTTTCCCAAGCTCAACGTCCTAAAAATCACCACTGAATAAAACAACTTTCAACTGTTAGGTTGTGACTATTTTTTGTCAACCCTGCTCAGAAAGCCAATACTCAAGAGGCAAGCGTTGGTGGAAGGGAAAGGTAGCTTCATTTAGGGTGCCGGCAAGCCTGGGGAGAAGACAGGCTTGTGTCCCAAACCAGCTCTCAAGATTCTGCTTGGCCATGAGGACAGCTTTTAAAGCAGAGGAGGAGAAAGAACCTCAGCAAATCATCAGGAAGAAGGATTCCGCATCATTTCCGCACAGACTTGCTGACCTCTCACAGTCTGTCTTTCGGGGTTGCCTTGCCCACATGGTCTGCCTGCAGGATTGCTAAGGGGACTGCTGGGTGGACAGCTAGTCTTTCTTTAACTACTAATTCTCTACTCATTTTTTGTTTGTTTACAGAGTCAGTCCATAGAGCCTTCTCTTTGTTTTTGGTATATGCTCAGAATCGTGTATAACGTGTGTGTGTTAGTCACTCAGTCGTGTCCGACTCTTTGCCACCTCCTGGATTGTGCAGCCCTCCAGGTGCCTCCATCCATAGGATTCTCCAGGTAAGAACACTGGAGTGGGTTGCCATTTCCTTCTCCAGGGAATCTTCCCTACCCAGGAATAGAACCCAGGTCTCTTGCATTGCAAGCAGATTCTTTGCCAATTGACCCACAAGGGAAGTCCTTGTGTAATATAAAATAAGTGAAATTAACTTAGAAGAACAGTTATTTGATTTAGATAAAAAGTCGTACCACATGGAGTCATATAAAAATACAATGTGCAGCTGAAAGCATTAAATCTTTGTCTGGGGGCAGTCTTCTGAGAATAAATTTTGAAGTAGTAGCTGATGCTTCTCAGAGATTCCTGTCTTCAGCTTTTTATGTGGTCAGTGAGATCATCTCCCATGGTGGATGGCAACTCATTCTTGAAAAATAGAAAATTAGTACTTACTATTTTATTAATAAGCACTTGAAGATCATTGCTGACAAAAGCTTTATTAATTCCTCATTCTTACTTCTTTCAATCTAGGAAAAGAATCAACAGGTTAAGCAAGGCATGGTATGCATTCAGTGGCTCATCAGTCAGGAGTTAGGTTAAATGGCCTAGTGATCTCATTCCTGTAATTAGATTCTTTTAAGGTTAGCTGAAAGTGAAAGTGAAGACACTCAGTCGTGTCCGACTCTTTGCGACCCCATGGACTGTAGCCCACCAGACTCCTCCGTCCATGGGATTCTCCAGGCAAGAATACTGGAATGGGTTGCCATTTCCTTCTCCAGGGGATCTTCCTGACCCAGGGATCGAACCCAGGTCTCCTTCATTGCAGGCAGATGCTTTGACCTCTGAGCCACCGGGACAGGAATGGGCAGACAAGAAAAGTGCAGAAGAGCTGCTTTCAAAACCATGGCCGTGGTTGGAGCAGCCCCGCAGGCCTGCAACGGGCTTGGGGAGCCCAGACTCAGTGCTTCCTACGAGATGAGGGTCATGACACAGCAGGACCACAGTCTACACCCTGGGGTCGTGGTGTTTGTACAGATAAGGAAACCAGAGATGTGAAGCAGCTTTCCCAAGGTCACCGAGAGGAGCTGTAGCAGGGTTTAACCCGGGTGATTGACTCGACAAGCCACAGAGGACAACAGCAAGTTGGGGAGGTTCTCGAGCAGAGGGCTGTGATGAGTATGCTGAGGCCTGTGAGGCTGCCAAGCCCTTGAGCTGGGGCTGAGCAAGACTCAGACGTACTGCAGGTTTGAAACGCATGCTGGAGTTCAACTTCATACAAAAAATATGAGAAGTGTTTCATTAATACTTTTTATATTGATTACATGTTCTTTGATCATGGCATCTGGTCCCATCCCTTCATGGCATGTAGAAGTGGAAAAAGTGGAAGCAGTGACAGATTTTATTTTCTTGGGCCCCAAAATCACTGCAGAGTGTGACAGCAGGCAGGAAATTAAAAGCAGCATATTAAAAAGCAGAGACATCACTTTGCCGACAAAGGTCCATAGTCAAAGCTATGATTTCTCCAGAAGTTATGCATGGATGTGAAAAGTGGACCATAAAGAAAGCTGAACACTGAAGAATTGATGTTTTTGAACTGTGGGGCTGGAGAAGACTTTTGAGAATCTCTTGGACTGTAAAGAGACCAAACTAGTCCATCCTAAAGGAAATCAATCCTGAATATTCATTGGAACGACTGATACTGAAGCTGAAGCTCCAATACTTGGGTCACCGATGTGAAGAACTGACTCACTGGAAAAGATCCTGATGCTTGGGAAAGACTGAGGGCAGGAGGAGAAGGGGACAGCAGAGGATGAGATGGCTTGATGGCATCACTGACTCGATGGACGTGAGTTTAAGCAAGCTCGAGTAACAGTGGAGGACAGGGAAGCCTGGCGTGCTGCAGTCCACGGGGCCACAAAGAGCTGGACACGACTGGGCAACTGAACAGCGACAACACGCTTTAACAGTAGTATTTTTGATATGCTGAGTTAAATAAAATACTATTGAAATCTGTTTTGCCTGTTTCTTCTTTTTTTTTTTTTATGAGGTTGTCAGGAAACTGTTAAAAAGTGTGTTTGTAGCTCACCTCACTGCACAGAGCTTCACTGCATTCTGTTGGAGAGTTTCTATGTTTCTTTGGAGAATCAGACCAAGAGAGGCTTTAGAGGAGGAAACAGTGGGAGGGCATGGAGAGGGACCAGGCACCCAGATAGTGCAGGGACGCACACACAGGCGCCTCTTCAAACAGGGTCATCCCCACACAGGGGATGAGTAACTGAAACTACTGGCCTTGTCCCCGGTCATCGACCCCCCGCACCCAAGGCTGCTGAAGGGTGCCCCACCTCTGACAGCACCGCAGATTAACTGTGTGGGGTGCAGCCTGGAGACAGAGTGAGCTCATTAGCCCATTTGTGACGCTACAGGAGTTTCACATGCCCTGCACCGTGGGGGTGGGCGGGTGGAAACACTTCATCGGTTCACTGAGCCAAGAGGCAGTTCTTTCCAGTAGAGCAGATACAAAGTGAAGTCTCAGAGAAGGGAGTTTACCCTTTAGTGTGGAGGCTTCCTACCTCCCTGTCAAGAGGTGATGTGTCTTTTCTTTTGAGCAGATGAAGGCAGGGCGCCATGAGAATGGCTATGCAGGCTTCATTACATGTTGATGGGCAGTATCTCCAGCATCATCGCCGTGGCCACAGGAAGGGGAGGATATTTGGATTTTGATCTTTCCCCAAGAAAGGGTCAGATCTAGAAGAGCTGGCCCCTGTGTGTGTGTGTAAACAGCCGATCTGCTGGGCTTTCACTTTCAGGATGAGCTGTTCCGAGGAGGCCTCCGTCCTCTGCTGCCCTGACTCTGGGCCCCCGCCCAGTGCTCGCGGAGCTCCGGGGGTGGTCTGAGCAGTCAGCCTTCCTGCCGTTCACACGGTGCCCGCTGTCACTGCTGCTATGGCTGAGCCTGGCACAGGGTGGGGAGGATGTGACTTGAACACCAAGCTTCTCCTGGGACCCTTACTGCTGCTGTAGGTTCAGAGGAGGAGAGAGTGTTCATTTCACCTCCAGGTAGCAGGCCATTTTTCTTCGTAAAACAAGAGCATCAAAACACTGTTTTTCTTTCAAGTCTTCTGTGCCCTGAAGAAAAGCTTTCCTCTTCCTTTTCTATCACGTGACTTCCTCCTGGTCTCCGAGAAGACCTTGGCTTTTGGACAATCCTCCTTGGCCATAATTCCGACTTGCATCCAAGGTGACCTAGGTCCCTGTGAACAAGCCATCCTAACCCCTGGTCCTATCTCTAATACCATCACCTCTACACACGAGCCCCCCGACACCCAAATTCACCATGGAGCCTGGCATCACTGAGACCTGGACCTAACCTGTGCCCTGGTTCATATTATTCTGATCACAGGTCCTGGCTCCCAGCTCCCCTCTTGGACCTCATCTGGGCGAGCAGTTCCAGGTCCTTCTGCTTTCTCTTCCAACATTTCCTTCTCATCTTCAGGTCTGTCCACCTGGTCTGGACCAACAACAGGTCACTTTATCCAAGTCACATGTCCTCTCGTTTAACTCGCTAGGAAGAGAGGTGTCCTTTCCTGACTGTTCCATCACCTACGAGGCACTGCTGATGGGAGGGAAAAGAAAAATCTTTGAGGAAGACAATGAAATGACAAATGTGAGTTAGATACAAAATGCATATGTATAATGACCAGATAAATCACAAATTACAAAGTCTGTAAATAATGATCAAGGCCAGAAGCCTCACAAATCTCGCTCCACCCAAATCATGTATTAGCTGCCTGACATTCATATAATCCTTTTGATTTTTACTACATTTTTATCTGTGGACTCTTCAATGATTCTTCATTTAACATGATTTTGCAAAAATATTTTCTACACAGAATAGACAAATGAGTCGCTCTCCTTTAGTGTAGTAGATCAAACTTTTTTTTCTCTCTTTTTTTCTTTTCAATTGACAGTTTAGACAATTTCTTTCAGCTTCCCAACTTCCTGGAAACGTCATGTACATTTAAGACTGTGGTCAAACTTGGGAAAATCTCGTTAGATTTCTCTCAGGTATAAACCCTAATAACTCAGGGCATTTGAATGTCCTGGGTGGCCACTGATCTCACGCAGGCCCTGGGTTGTCAATACTTATTCACTAGTTTGTCGTTGGTTGATTCATGCGGTATGAGTTTCACGCTGTCTTCTTTGATGTAAACCTCTCGTGCCGTTTGAGCAGAGAATGCAAGTGTTTCCCGGCGGGTTTATGCGAGCGTGTGAGAGCAGGACACGGGGATGGTAACGGGGATTTAGGCAGCACTGCTGATCATGGGCCATATAGAGTAGGAATCTGGATAAATTATATTCCGTGGGATTTCAGTCAAGATAATTAGATATACTTTTCTACATATTTGCTCTGTCACTCTGCCACCCATGGACTGTAGCCCGCCAGGCTCCTCTGTCCCTGGAATTTTCGAGGCAAGAAGACTGGAGTGGGTTGCCATTTCCTCCTCCAATATATACATATACACATGTATCTGTTATACACGTAATTGTTTATATTGAAACTATCTGACATAGAATATGTATCCTGAGAGAATTCAGTCTATCCCTCTATCTATCCATCCAGAGAGAAGATTTATATCTGTGGCATATTTGTATATGGCATTTTTAAACCTTAATTGCTTTATCTGTTTATTTGGCCGTGTCTTGACTTAGTTGCAGCACTTGGGACCCTTGCTGCACCGTGTGCAGGCTCTAGAGAGCTTGGGCTCACAGCTTCAGGCGCCAGCTTAGTTGCCCAGCAGCACGTGGAATCTCCGGGACCAGGGATTGAACCCAAGTCCCCTGTATTGCAAGGCAGATTCTTAGCCACTGCACCAGTGCAAGGAAGTCCCTATGGCGTGTTTTTAATTATATGTGCTCAGCCGCTGAGCTTAACCTGAGAAGGCAAACTTCCCTTTTAAGAGGACTTGGTTCTCTTCTTAGAGTTTACCCACGTGATGGTTGGGGAAACGTCCCCCAGACCAGCTTCTGGCTCGAGAGATTTCCAACCTTTTCCGTCCTTCGCTAACGGCATCCTTCCAGTGTGGGGCCCACGCACTTGCTCACATGGCCTAGAAGACTAACCCTGTGTCTTGACGTCCCCACACCTGAGAAGTCAGCATGGTGAGCAGGATGGGCTGCCTTGAAGCCACTGCTACACCCGGACAGAAGCTGACTATAACCCAGCAAATGTGTCTCGTTAAACTTAGCTCTTCTGTAGCTGGATCCTGGAAATACTGACATCTGACCCAATACCACCACCCACGAAGAGTGCCAGAGATTTACACACTTTATTAAAAATGCGTGAACATGTGACCACCTGGCAGGGTCCCACCCCGGGCTTTGGGACAAGACAAGCAAGATGGGAAGGAGCTCGGGAAGTTCTGTGGGGCTCCCAGAGCCCATTTCTGTCCTGAGCTCAAACCTGCAGGCTCCCCTGACCCTGGGCCTCCCATTGTTTAGTTTTCCATAGATTTGAGGTCACACTGAAATACCTTGTTTTAAAATGTATTTTTCACTTACTATAATAATAAACTTGTTATCAAAACCTGTAAAGCATAATTTCAATGACTCTAATTTTCCTTTCCAACAATGTAGAATAATTTACTTAACTGTTTTCTTTTTGGCTGGACATTTGTGAAAACTTTCATTTTCACTTTTAAATAATCTGGATTAAATATTGTCCTAGAAGTGAGATTACTCAGTCAAAATCTGTAAACTATTTTAGCACCCAGGACAAATTATTGTTTATTTACCAAAATCATATTAACTTAGGTTTTATAGTACATTTTCCCTTACTCCATTTATTTTTTGTTTGGTTTATTCATTGAAATTCATAGCCTTTCTCTACTTATGGTCCCTTTTATAACCCATATCAAAATAAGTTTTAGGTGTACATAATATATGTGTGTATCTGTGTATTACACTCACGTCTGTGCTACTTACCTCTATCTGTGCTGCGAGGGTGCACTCCCTCTAGAATGCAAGTCTCTTCCCGCGCTCTTACTGAGCGTGAACTTTCTCTCCTGCCTTCCTTTCTTCTCGGATCAGAAACAGACTCTAAATGTTCTTAAATACACTTGGTCAGTTTTTCATTTGTTCAAGGTTTTTAAATTAATAGACTTTATTTTTAAGGCGGCGCTAGTGATAGAGAGCCCCTCTGCCGGTGTAGAAGTGGTAGAGATGCAGGTTTAACCCCTGGGTCAGAAGATCCCCCAGAGAAGGGAGAGCAACCCATGCCAGCATTCTCACCTGGGAAATCCCATGCAGAGGAGCCTGGTGGGCTGCGGTCTATGGGGTGGCAAAGAGCTGGACACGAGCAAACAGACTGGGCACGCATGTTTAAGGAGCCCCTACACCCCACACCCACCCTCCATCACCTCACCCGTCAATGCGGTGTTTGCTGCACTGGGTGAGCTGTGGGCTCCACCCCACGCCCACCCTCCATCACCTCACCCGTCAATGTGGTGTTTGCTGTGCTGGTGAGCTGTGGGCTCCCACACCCACCCTTCATCACCTCACCCATTGATGTGGTGTTTGCTGCACTGGGCGAGCTGTGGGCTCCACCCCACGCCCACCCTTCATCACCTCGCCCATTGATGCGGTGTTTGCTGCACTGGGCGAGCTGTGGGCTCCACCCCATGCCTATCCTTCATCACCTCACCATCAATGTGGTGTTTGCTGTGCTGGTGAGCTGTGGGCTCCCACACCCACCCTTCATCACCTCGCCCGTTGATGCAGTGTGTTTGCTGTGCTGGGCGAGCTGTGGGCTCCGTTCCTGAAGAGTGGGTGACCCTTCACTGGGCGCCTACATCCTGCTGTTCAGGGCAGATGCTCTCCCATCTGTCCCCTCCCCACCAAGCCCCTTTGAGGAACAGACTGCCCTTGGGCCTCCTCTGGGTCTCAGATGCCGTGGGGGCACCTTCCCGGGATGGAACCCCGCAGAGAGGAAGACGGACACAGAGGAGGCAGGAGGCAGGCCCTTCCCCACGCTGGCCGCTTCCTCACCGCGTGGCCGTGGAGTCTCTGGGCAAGTCGCCCCTTCTCACTGGTCTCACTGGCAGGAGCTCCACCCTGTGCCCGCGCCCACCCCGCCCCCTGCCCCAGCTGAGCTGTTTATTGCCCATAGATGAGTGGTTCCAGGTCTGTGAAGCCCATAGCAGTGTTACTGGGGATCCCTCCCAATCGTCTCTTCCTGCCAGTGAAGTGGAACCATGTAACTGTGTCAAGGATGTGATCAGCTTTCTCCACAACCTTGTCCCACCACCTGTGGGAGTATTTGTCCTGTAGCGGGATCTCAGGACCATGTGTGGGATGAAGGAGACTCTGCTGAGACCAAGATGCATCTGCGTACAGACCCCCTGCCTCAGGACAGGCACTCAGCCAGTCCTGCCCTCCCCGAGCCCTCACTGCCCCAAGCCCAGCGGAGCTTCCCTTTGGAGTACACAGGGCTAAGCCTCCGGGTGAGGTGCCGGATACACCATCAGGTGTAGACCTCGTGCCCGTCTGCTGGGGGCATTGATGAAACATCCTGGTTGATGAACTGATACAGACTCCCCTCCTCTCTCTGCTCCTTTCAAGGGCAAGGCCAGTGCCACCATCCACAGGCAGCATGCCGAGGACGCGGGGTGGGTCGCCCGCAGTGGGACCTGCCCTGCCCCTTTCAGACAGGGCCCCAGCATCGCCAACCCTCCCTGACCACGGTGGACCCCCAGCCCACACGGCCACTTCCCGCCTGCCCTTGTTCCCACACCTGCTTCCCTCCACGATCCCGGATCCTCTCCTCTCCCCACCACACTGCTGGCCAGCCGCCAATCTCCCCCAGCTCATCCAAAAACCCGGCGCTCCATATGGAAAGGCAGGAGGTCCTGGGGAAGCTCAGTCCTAGCGTCTAGGACTCAGTGACGGCCCCCTCGGCGTGGCCCTCTGGCCCTGACTGGGGTGATGAAGCTTTGGGGGACTGGGCACACAGTCTCCATCCGCGGGGACACCCTGGAAGCCTACCTTGCCAATGCCACTCTCTTCAGGTGCAATGGCCAGCAGAGTGGTCTCTGAGCTCCTAAACTCTGTCTCTCCTCCAGTGAGATTCTCGGATCCAGAAGAAAGATCTACTCGGCTGTGACAGGGGCCAAATTCTTGTCTTATGCGTCCATGAGGGTGGCCGGGAAGGGAGGGTAGCAAGGGGTGAAACAAAGGAGGGGAGGGGTGATTTGGAGGCAAGTTTCCTGTGAAAGGGGCTTTAGGGGCATCGTGGGGAGGGTGACGTTGGGTATCGGGCAGAAACTGCTGTGTGTTACAGGATGTAGTTTCCCTGCACAGCCCCCTGGAAAAAGCCTTCCCCGAACATTGATGTGTGCTTTGAGGCTTCTAGAGTCAAACCTATTTCTTCCGTATGTGTAACCAGGCTGAGATGGGCCTTAAAGAAAGGAGGAAAAAAGCCACAGATTTATTTGGGTCCTAGCCACCGTGGAACTAATCTGTGACTGATGGGGTGCTTTGTATGGAAAAAGTGAAGAGGCAAAAAATGTCACAGCAAATCCACGTTCCTCTGCGCAGTGTCCTCAGATCACTGTTTGGTTTAATGTGTATTTCATGAATAAATCCCAACCCGGTGCCAGGATTCAGACGCCATGAAGGTGGGGGAGGCGCCGGGAACCCCACCTTCTCCATCACTGCTTCCCTCCAGAGTGAACCTGCACACTCAGAGCCCAGAGCAGGCCCCAGAGATGTGCTTGTTTCACAGCATAGAAAGCTTGCTCGGTGTCTCTAGTCACACACTGAGGGTTGAATGGTACCTGCACCTTGATTTATAGTTGTTTGGTAGTGTTTTTCTAGTGGAGAAAGTTCTCATTTACAAGCTGTACCCCCAGGACACAAGACCAAGATGCTTAAAGGTGGAAAAATCAAACAAAAACTTCCGCCTTGCTCTCTTCTTCTCCTCTGCCCCCTCCTCCCATTTCCCTCCCCCTCCCCTCCCCCTCCCCTCCCCCCTCCCCTCCCCTCCTCCCCCTCCTCCCTGTCCTCCCTCTCCTCCCTGTCCTCCCTCTCCTCCCCCTCCCCCTCCATCATCCCTCTAAGGAGAAGCCAAAGGAATGATGAGGGGGGTCCCTCCCCTGGCATGGAGGTCCACGCAGGCCAAGAGCACGCTCTGGTCTGGGAGGAGCCTCAGCCCCCACCAGGCAACGGGAGAATCCACCTGCCTTCCGCACTCCGGTGCCCCGGCCTGACCTGGACTCAGACTGGTTCCCCCTTGGCTCCGTGGGGGTCCTCACTCACCTGGGGGAGGGGCAGATGCAGCATCCAGGGATTGGGGGTCTGCACAAGAAGCTTTTCTGGAAGCTGGTTACTGGTGTGGCTCCAAGGACATCGTGGGTCAGGGCGCCAGCAGCGGGCCTGGCCCACGGCGGGCTGTGCACACGTTGGTTTCCCTTCTCCTGACCTGCGGCTTCTTTTCCTGTGGCTGCAATTAGTGCGATATCTGAGATCAGTGCTCAGAAGATCAGCTGCACCCACCCGAGTGCTCTGGCAGAGCGATGGGCAGAGGTGAGCACAGCTGTCGTGTCGCCGTGGTGATGGCAAGAGAGGCGCGGAGGGGGGGCAGGGGGAGAGGCGGGGGGTGTGGGGGGACAGAGATGGGGAGGCCTGAGCCCCCCGCTGCGCCTCACTGTCCCGGGGAACCGGGGGCAGCTTCCTGGGAATGACCAGGCAGGCACACGTGCCGGCCGCCCTGGCTTGTCCCTCACCCACGCTCACAAACCCCTGGGGACACGCAGGATGAGCACTCAACCCTGAGCAGCTGCCTGGTCGTCCAAGAACAAGAGGACCCCTGAGTGCTTGGAGCATCAGCGTCTTCCTACTGGAGTGTGACCCCACGGGCCCAGGTCCTGCGGAAGGCAAGCGGGTGTCTGGCAGGGCTCCTGACCACCTGCCGGGACTAAGGCAAGCATGCCCGACAGATGACCTTGGACACAGAGACCAGCCTACGACAGGCCCCCTGCAGACCCCGGGCCCCCCGGCTGCCTAGCCTTGCTCTCCTCGGTTCTTGGGGCAGCACAGAGGACGGGGCACAGGAAGCCTGCTAAGTGCTGCCACCCCGGCTCCCAGGAAGCAGAAACGCAGAGTGATGGTCCTTCTAAACACCAGGTGCCCTTTCTCAGGGAGGAGAGGCCGTTCCTCCACTCAGTCAGCTCTGAGACTCACAACAGAGTGGGCACAGGGGCTGGGCAGGGGGCCTGGACCCTCCTGAGACTCCCCGGGGCCAAGTCCGTCACGGTGGGACCCAGCCCAGCTTCCCTTCCGCCCGAATCCATCACGAAGGGCGAGAGGCGGTGCTGCGGGAGGCTGGACTTGTGTGCCTGCCCCCACCCCACATCTTTGCTTCTGGACCTCCGGTCCTGTGCTCCCAGGCAGGCTGTGGGTCCAGGACTCCGTGGATGCCTCCTGCCCCATCAAGGCAAGACTCAGCCCCCTCCCCACCCTCCACCCACCCAAGCACTGCTCTGAGTGGTCCTCACCATTACCAGGACAACTGTCAAAGCCGACAGCCCGGACTACAGTCCCACCTCTAGGCACCTCCATCTCTCCTGCTCGGTGGGTCTCACTAAAGCATCGCTCAGATTACTCCCCTAATCAGAACTCCTCAGTAGCTCCCCATGGGTTAGATTAGCCGAGGCAAATACAGTCCGAGTCACTCACCCACCAGGCACACCGGAGATGGCTTCTGCAAATGAGGCCTGGTCCACGAGTGAGGCTTTCCTGGAACGAGAGCAGCAGGGCCACCAGGCGGGAGCCTCAGCGGTCTCCAGACTGGTCTAAACCCCGAGGCTGGGCCCCCCTCAGGGCACGTGCGGTGCTGCTCCTGTGGCTTAGACTCCCAGTCCCCCACACCCCCTGTTCCCGCTCCGCTGCTGCCGGTCCGGAGCCCGCGTGTCCTCCAAGCTTCAAGGGCAGAGGCAGAGGCCCCTTCACAGGGCTGTACGCACCACCCAGCACCTCTGCATGAAGTCACCATCGGGAGGATGAAGAGCTGGATGATGGCGGGAGTAGCAAGACATTTTCTTTCCATCTCTTTCCTGATTTGAAAGAGGCTGCCAGGGCCCTGAATGGGAAGATGGCAAGGAGTTTCCATGCTCTTCTGAGAGATTCCACAGTTCAGAATGAAGCCAGTCTGCAGCCAAAACCCACCCTTGCTTGGCTTCCCCAGCCCCATCCTCTTCCCTCACCCCCTTCCCCAGGGCCATGCCCATAACTCGTCAGTGGAACACACACCCTCGTCTCCAGCATTGCTTCTAGGGGACAGACCTTGGACAGTAGTTGCGCTGGTTTTATAAAGTTTGGATGTTTGGGGGATTTCTTAGCCTGCACTTAAGCTTCTGAGATGCTCACTTCTCAGCGCTCATACTAAGTTCTCCTGATGCCGGAACGGCGAGCAGCTGAGTTTTAGCCCCTCTCCCACCATCGCAATGGCCGTGGAGACTCTCAGCCTGCTCTCCCACAGACACACTGCTGGGTCTAAAATTAGGCCCACAGAGTCTGATTATGAACCTTTGACACCATTAGCATTAATATTCAAAATTTATTTCCATCCAATCTGCAAAGTAATCTAAGTTGCCCTGTGAAGGCAGGGCCTGAGTCTCTGGAAGATGGCCATGCTGAGCGGATGTCCCCCGGGCACAGGCCCTGGGCAGCCTTGCTATTTGCATAAATACTGGCATATGTCCCCCATTTTCCTGTTAGCCACAATTAACCACGCCATGAACTCTGGAGCTGCAGCCTGGTTCACAGACAGCACTCACACTGGATGCTTTCAAAAGCCGTGATAAATGTGCTCATAAAATACGTAGGTGGGGATCCCGCAGGAGCGTCTCTGGGAAGCCTCCACTGTTTGATGTGTTCTGTAGCTGGTGGGACACCAAAGTGACCCAGGGTTGGCTGCAGTCCTGGTCCCCAGAAGGGTGGGTGAGGAAATCAAAGCTGGAACCCGACTACAGAGCCCTGCTGGACACAGTGCAATTCAGCTGTGCCTAGACAAAATATTTTCTTTTTTTAAAAATAAATTTATTTATTTTAATTGGAGGCTAAGTACTTTATAATATTGTAGTGGTTTTTGCCATACATTGACATGAATCAGCCATGGGTTCAAACTACCTATCTAAAAAGAGTTGTATCTGGACTATATTAAGAGTTCTCTAAACTACGTGGTGAGAAATCAAACCATCTCATGAGAAAGTCGGCAAAATATTTGAACAGACACTTGAGCAAAGATTCATAGCTGTCCTTTGGCCCTGACCGTCTACTGTCGTCCAGCAGGGACACTGTCCCCTCTGGGTCAGCACACAGCCCTCTGTGTCATGTCTCCATCCCATGTTGGGTGGAAACCCCATTCTTCACGCGTTCACCCTCGACCAGGCAAAGCGAGACCCCCTAGTGCTTCCACAGCCCAGGCCGATTGCCTTCTCAGCTGGGCTTTGTTGGAACAGCTTTAAGAGAAGCTTCCTCCATTCTCTGTTGGGCTTAAGGATATGGACTTATGACAGAAAGGGAATGAATAATCCATCTATACCAAGCACGTCATTGACCAGAATGGAGCATCTGTTAGGGCACACTAAACTAATGAACAAAAAGCCCAAACAATGTCTCAGATCACAGAGCCATTTACTGAAAGGCGGTGTGAAAGTGTCAGGCCACAGGTTTGGTTTGGTGACTTCTTCTGTTGCGTTACTGTACCAGTCTGGTCATGTTATTGCTCATCTTAAATTGTTTAACTTCATGATCCCCAAAGAGCTGCCACAGCTCCTGCCATCACGTCTTCAAAACAATATCCAAAACTAGCAAAGAAACGGAGGTGATACAGGGCCATCTGGTAATACTTCCATAATATATCAGTGAGGTAAATCCTGCTGACAAGCAGTCAACCCCTCCTCCCTTTTACAAATATAAACTCTTGGATGACAGATCTGAATAGAAAATAGAAAATTCCAAAAATTTTAGAAGAAAGTAGAAGAGACTGTCTTCTTGACCGGTTCTGAGGCAAGGATTTACTAGGTATGACCCCACAGGTATAACCCATTAAAAAACATGATAAACTGATCTTCATCAAAATTAAAATGGTTTGCTCTATGAAAATCATGTTAAAAGAATGAAAAAATAAGTCACAGACCGAGAGAATATATTTTCAAACTACATATCTAAAAAAGACTTGTATCTGGAATATATTAAGAATTCTCTATTCCGGAGTGATAAGAAATCAAACCATCTAATTAGAACGCTGGCAAAATATTTGAACAGACACTCGAGCAAAGATTCATAGGTGTCTTTTCTTTAGAGAACTGGATCACAATAAGCACACAAAAATATATTTACTATCATTAATCATGAATAGTATTCAAATTAGCTCTGGGCTGAAAAATTATGCACACGTATTAAGATGGATAAAGTGAAGCTATTGACCATAGCAAGTGCAGACAAGGATACGGAACATAAGAATCCTCACACCTTGGCTGGCGGAGCACAAGACGGCAGATCCCTTCTGAAAATGGCAGAATGTACCTATGACGTTAAACAGATGTCACTTTATGACCCAGCAAGCACACTTCTAGATATTCATGGAGAAATGAAAATTTATGTTCCTACAAACACGTGTTTGCAAATGTTCAGTTCAGTTCAGTTCAGTCGCTCAGTCGTGTCCGACTCTTTGCGACCCCATGAACCGCAGCACACCAGGCCTCCCTGTCCATCACCAGCTCCCGGAGTTCACCCAGACTCACGTCCATTGAGTCAGTGATGCCATCCAGCCATCTCATTCTCTGTCGTCCCCTTCTGCTCCTGCCCCCAATCCCTCCCAGCATCAGAGTCTTTTCCAATGAGTCAACTCTTCGCATGAGGTGGCCAAAGTACTGGAGTTTCAGCTTTAGCATCATTCCTTCCAAAGAAATCCCAGGGCTGATTTCCTTCAGAATGAACTGGTTGCATCTCCTTGCAGTCCAAGGGACTCTCAAGAGTCTTCTCCAACACCACAGTTCAAAAGCATCAATTCTTCGGCACTCAGCCTTCTTCACAGTCCAACTCTCACGTCCATACATGACCACAGGAAAAACCATAGCCTTGACTAGACAGACCTTAGTTGGCAAAGGAATGTCTCTGCTTTTGGATATGCTATCTAGGTTGGTCATAACTTTTCTTGCAAGGAGTAAGCATCTTTTAATTTCATGGCTACAGTCACCATCCGCAGTGATTTTGGAGCCCAAAAAATAAAGTCTGACACTGTTTCCACTGTTTCCCCATCTGTTTCCCATGAAGTGATGGGACTGGATGCCATGATCTTCATTTTCTGAATGTTGAGCTTTAAGCCAACTTTTTCACTCTCCTCTTCCACTTTCATCAAGAGGCTTTTTAGCTCCTCTCCACTTTCTGCCATAAGGGTGGTGTCATCTGCATATCTGAGGTTATTGATATTTCTCCCGGCAATCTGGATTCCAGCTTGTGCTTCTTCCAGCCCAGCCTTTCTCATGATGTACTCTGCATATAAGTTAAATAAGCAGGGTGACAATATACAGCCTTGATGTACTCCTTTTCCTATTTGGAAACAGTTTGTTGTTCCATGCCCAGTTCTAACTGTTGCTTCCTGACCTGCATACAGATTTCTCAAGAGGCAGGTTAGGTGGTCTGGTATTCCCATCTCTTTCAGAATTTTCCACAGTTTATTGTGATCCACACAGTCAAAGGCTTTGGCATAGTCAATAAAGCAGCAATAGATGTTTTTCTGGAACTCTCTTGCTATTTCGATGATCCAGCGGATGTTGGCAATTTGATCTCTGGTTCCTCTGCCTTTTCTAAAACCAGCTTGAACATCTGGAAGTTCACGGTTCATGTACTGCTGAAGCCTGGCTTGGAGAATTTTGAGCATTACTTTACTAGCGTGTGAGATGAGTGCAATTGTGTGGTAGTTTGAGCATTCTTTGGCATTGCCTTTCTTTGGACTGGAATGAACACTGACCTTTCCCAGTCCTGTGGCCACTGCTGAGTTATCCAAATGTGCTGGCATATTGAGTGCAGCACTTTCACAGCATCATCTTTCAGGATTTGAAATAGCTCTACTGGAATTCCATCACCTCCACTAGCTTTGTTCGTAGTGATGCTTTCTAAGGCTCACTTGACTTCACTTTCCAGGATGTCTGACTCTAGGTGAATGATCACACCATCATGATTATCTGGGTCGTGAAGATCTTTATTGTACAGTTCTTCCATGTATTCTTGCCACCTCTTCTTAATATCTTCTGCTTCTGTTAGGTCCATACCATTTCTGTCCTTTATCGAGTCCATCTTTGCATGAAATGTTCCCTTGGTATCTCTAATTTTCTTGAAGGGATCTCTAGTCTTTCCCATTCTGTTGTTTTCCTCTATTTCTTTGCATTGATCGCTGAAGAAGGCTTTCTTATCTCTTCTTGCTATTCTTTGGAACTCTGCATTCAGATGCTTATATCTTTCCTTTTCTCCTTTGCTTTTCACCTCTCTTCTTTTCACAGCTATTTGTAAGGCCTCCCCAGACAGCCATTTTGCTTTTTTGCATTTCTTTTCCATGGGGATGGTCTTGATCCCTGTCTCCTGTACAGTGTCACGTACCTCATTCCATAGTTCATCAGGCACTCTATCTATCAGATCTAGGCCCTTAAATCTATTTCTCACTTCCACTGTATAATCATAAGGGATTTGATTTAGGTCATACCTGAATGGTCTAGCGGTTTTCCCTACTTTTTTCAATTTAAGTCTGAATTTGGTAATAAGGAGTTCATGATCTGAGCCACAGTCAGCTCCTGGTCTTGTTTTTGCTGACTGTATAGAGCTTCTCCATCTTTAGCTGCAAAGAATATAATCAATCTGATTTCGGTGTTGACCATCTGGTGATGTCCATGTATAGAGTCTTCTCTTGTGTTGTTGGAAGAGGGTGTTTGCTATGACCAGTGCATTTTGTTGGCAAAACTCTATTAGTCTTTGCCCTGCTTCATTCTGCGTTCCAAGGCCAAATTTGCCTGTTATTCCAGGTGTTTCTTGACTTCCTACTTTTGCATTCCAGTCCCCTATAATGAAAAGGATATCTTTTTTGGGTGTTAGTTCTAAAAGGTCTTGTAGGTCTTCATAGAACCATTCAACTTCAGCTTCTTCAGCATTATTGGTTGGGGCATAGACTTGGATTACCGCGATATTGAACGGTTTGCCTTGGAGACGAACAGAGATCAATCTGTCGTTTTTAAGATTGCATCCAAGTACTGCATTTCAGACTCTTTTGTTGACCATGATGGCTACTCCATTTTAACTTGTAATTTCCCTACATTCGAACGAGCCCAAATGTTCTTCAAGAAATGAATGAATAAGTCAACTGTGGTCAGTTCACAGGGTGAAATACTGCCCCCCAGTGACAGGCACACAGGGGCTGGATGGAGCTCAAGGGCATCATGTTGAGCAACGAAGTGAGAGTGAAAGTCACTCCATCGTGTCTGACTCTTTGTGACCCCACTGACTACAGTCCATGGACCTCTCCAGGCTGGAATACTGGAGCGGGCAGCCTTTCCCTTCTCCAGGGCATCTTCCCAA
Organism: Budorcas taxicolor; assembly: GCF_023091745.1. Taxonomy (NCBI): domain Eukaryota; kingdom Metazoa; phylum Chordata; class Mammalia; order Artiodactyla; family Bovidae; genus Budorcas; species Budorcas taxicolor. Next base: position 49,304,217 of record NC_068932.1, on the reverse strand, counting down.
TCCAGGGACCAAACCCAGGTCTCCCGCATTGCAGGTGGATTCTTCACCAGCTGAGCCACCAGGATCCAGGCTCAAACGTTCCCCACTGTTCGACTCCATTCTTATGAAATTCTAGATGTGCCAGAGTTACAGTGATGGACACAGACCAAGGTGGCCAGGGGTTAGCACGAAGAAAGTCATGACCCCTGACTGTTGAGGGGGCAGGAGGGAGCCCTGCGTGGTGCTGGATCAGCCCGTGGTGCCGATGGCAACTTGAATCCGTGTCTATGGTAAGTTTCCACAGTACTATACACCAAACAAGAGACAGCCCACAAACAACTGACACGTCCTAACAAGGACTGTATTAGAGTCACCTGAATGGTAATGATGCCAATTTCCCGCTTTTGAAAAGACGGATTATGCAAGACACCACTGCCAGGGTCCAGTCCCAGTGGATCCAGGGTGATTCGAAGGTGGGGACGGAGTCGGCGTCCTTGGAAAAATACATATTTAATTACAGATATATAGAGAGATTAGAAACGGATAGTGTAGTAGGAAAATTAGTGGAGAAAAAGAGGCTGAATAACTTGGTCTATGTGGAATAGTATCCATGCTCCAGATGGGAATTCAGCCAGAGAAACGGGGAGCAAGAAAGAAAGGACATGGCGGAATCAGTCTTTCCGGAAACTGATTCGATTTCTTTATTTTGGGGTTTGCTTATATACATTTTGTTACACATAGGGATGAATACAGAGTCACGTGGGGGTCAGTCCTGACCTTTATCAAAATCAAGTGCTTCACATAAATGTATAAAAAAAAGGTCTTAGGGATTTTACATCATCTTCTGGCCATGAGATCTGCTGACATTTTATGACCCTTTCTTTCTGATAACCGAAGAACTTATTTCTTCCAAGGGTGTTTTTTCTTAAACCAGGCACCACCCTCCAAATAAAGTTACATTCCTATAGGGTGAGGGTGTAGTGAGTTACAATCAAGAAAGGAATCTATTTAACCCAAGGTTAACATGATTAATCTTAAAGGTTAATACTTATTTTTCCTATATGCTTAAAGGTTAATAAATTTCTCCTATATGCTAGTTATATTCATTGTAAGGGCAGGGAACATGGAGATTTAGCAGCAAACATCAGCCCAACAAATGAAAATCCTTTCACCAATATTCCCCTTAAAATCTATTTAGTCTTAAGATAGTGATAAAGTTACATTTTTACATAGCAAGGACACAGTGATTTATAACAAAGTACAGTGATCTATTACAAAAGAGAAAATCCATTAACTCAAAAAGTCTAGTATTGCTAACCTTAAAGCTACTATATTTCCTTTTCTATATTCCAAATACATTGATTAATATATTCCCAGGTGCCTAGGGATATGGAGGCCTGGCGGCAATCATTGACTCAACAATGAGAAAAGCCCTATGCTAATTAAGACTCTCAAAATACTCCAAAACTCTCTGTGCTGTTTATGGTTGAGAGGTAGTAAACAATCACGTGAGTAGCGGCAGGAGTATGGATAATCCTGTCACACAAGCTAGTCTGTCAGCAGAGAGGTTTGACCTGAAACACCGTTGTCACACCCAGGGCAGGGGATTAGCAAGAATTATTGGCACAACAAATGAAAAACCCTTCACCAATATAATTCCTAACCAACCCACTATACTAATAATTTCTAACTCCCCAAAAGAATTTGCCTTTAGTAAGTCTAAAACATCTCGTGCCTCTCAGGTTGGTGGCCGGACGAACCTGTACAGGCGGGCTAGATAACCTTCAGAGCAGTCCCTAGGCTGAAACACTCTTGTCATGCCCAGGAATTTTTATTGCCTTGGAGCTGCACGTTTACTCCTCCTCCGAGAGAAACGGTTATGAGGGAGAGCCCCCCGTAAAGTCAGAGGTGTAGGTGAGAGCGTAAAACAGACTCTGGTTTTGGGGTTAGATGCTCGGGAACAGGGGGTTTCCTGAGGCTTGATCACGCCTTTGCGTATGCCAAGCCTCCTTCCTCATGACCTTTGCCGCGGGCGGAGCTCCTCACGCTGGCCCCCGGCACACCACCGCTGGAGGAGGCTGGGAAGGGGGTTCGGTAACTTACTGTGGGCTGGCTGCATCTTGTCAGTGTTAAGGGATTTCAAAACTTAAGGCTGTACGTTAAAAGATACTGATCAGTAGATTTCTGCTTCTCATTTGCCAGACCTGGACCATACACCATCTCAGACTCATCTTAGGAAAAGAGGCAGCAAGGCTCAAAAACAATTCTAATACACTTCTAAGTATCAGAAATAGAACAGAAACAGAGATGTAAAAACAGTGTTTTTGTGTGTGTGTGTTTTTAAGGTTTTAGAAGAACTTTTAGGAGCACCTTTTTGACTCTGGGGTAGGCAAAAATTTCTTAAATGAGATGCAAAAAACAAAAACCATAGAAGACAAGACTGATAAATACGGTAACATTAAAGTTTTATATTTTCAACAAAAGAGGATGCTGTAAACATGGAAACCCAAGATGCAGACAGAGAGGGCATTTGTGATGCATATAATCAATGTCTAAGATAAATAAGTGAAAGGGCAACAAATCAATAAGATAAAAAGCAGAACCCAATAGACAAACAGGGAACTTACAGATGAGGAATCAGAAATCGCCAGAAGCATGCAGAGCGTTTCTGAGCCCCAGGTGACTGGGGAAACCTGCCCTGAAGTGAGAAGCCATCAGACTCGGCCGCCAGATGAGGCAGCTGTGGGAGGAGAGCACAGCTCGGCCGCGTTGTAGAGAAACTGAGAAAACCGAGGCCCGCCTCCCTGCACCCGCCCCCCCGGGATGCATTTCTCAACAGATCCCCTAGAAAGAAACTCTCCCACATACGCACACGGGGACAAGTGCCAGAATGCGTGCTGCGATGTGAAATCCTGAGAATCGTTGAATTTTATGAATAGGAAAATATGCAGATAAATCCACACAGACTTATATAACGCACAACAACGTGGCATCTGGATAATCAACCCGGAGCCACAGATGTCGAGACGGCTGAAGCTCCAAAACAAAGCCAGTGGCAGAGAGGACAGCATAATGTTTACACAAAATTTCAGGACGTGCAAACTGTTCATGGATTTACAGGGAGACCACAGGGCACCCGCCATGGGCCACACATCGGTGCACCTCCTCGGGGGAAGCCCGGAAGAAGCCGCTCCTCCCAGGGCAGTGCTGGGGGGCTGGCCCCCGAGGGACCCACAGGGAGGGGCTCGGGCTCAGGCACCCTGCGGCCCCCCTCGGTCCTGGCTGGCGCCCTCCCACAAACCTGATATGACCCCCATCTAAAAGCATGCAGGGGCTGAAAACACAAACTGAGGACCATGGTTGAGGAGCACATGTGGTCTCTGCAATTCTGGGTCTTCAGGGAGCAGGACCCCAAAGGGAGGAAAGCCAGCAGGGTCTCCCCTCGAGTCTCGAAATGCTGATTTCTGACCAGTACAGACTCACCTGCAGAATTGTTTGTCATTTGGGAGGTGGTCTATCCCTTGACGTTCAGACCAGGACACTTCAGAGTGAGAACAAGGGCTGGGGGTTGTTGCATAGAGGCCATGGATGTAGGGCGTAGTGTCCTGGAAGCAAGACACGTGGGGCCCCTATAATAAAGCCCCAGTCCATCTCCTGACCCCTGAGCTCTGGGGCTGGAGAGGGGCAGTCCCAGATGTGTGCTTCCTGCCGTCCAGGACCTTGAACGGCTCCTGGAACCAGGCAGGGGGCAGGCGGGAGGTGAGCAGAGGAGATGCTGGAGGTGACATCCCGGCTGCCTCCAGCCCCAGCTCCCCATAAACAGGCCTGTGCAGAAACCCCACAGGACTGCAGGCCCCAGGCTGGCCCCTATGACGGCCCAGGGGTGTGCCTTTGCCCAGCCAGCACAGAAAACCCCCTGTCCTGCAGGGCGGGTGTGGGTGGGGGGTACATTCTGGGAGCCCTGCCAGGATGCCTCTCTGAAACACTGTCACAGAAATCACCATTTTACAGCTTATTACCCTTAAAATGAAAAAGGAGAAACCCATTGATACCTCCAATCTGCCCTCCTTACCCAAGCGGGCTCTCAAATTTGTTGCCCTTGACTCTCAGATCAGTTTCAACGATGTGTCTCTTTGGGGAAAACATTCCAACTGTGACAGGTTTGCCTGTCCAGCCAACCAAGGCAGGTATGAGGGCCCAGCACAGGCTCACGCTGTGGAATCTGCCAGCGCCCTGAGGAGAGCTTGGGATGGGGGACCCCGGGATTCTTCACCTGGGTGTAGATGACACCCAGCCTCACTGCCAGCTCACTGTGCAGACAACACCCACTGTCCACCCCTAGCCCCCAGGCAGAGATGACGGGCACATAGGATTCTGGGCGTGCAGCGGGCGGGCCAGCATCTCTCCCAGCCTGGGCTCCCTGCGCTGGAGGGAAGCACAGTCAGACCTCCTGTGCTCTGGGTGGAGGGAAGCCGCTCAAAGCTCAGGACAGAGGCCCCCTTGCCTGGAGAGGCGGCTCCACACCAGCCCTGTGAAGGGACATGGCCTGGGCTCCATCCTTCCCCCCACCACGAAGCCTAGGCTGTGGGGACCCTCCGTTTGGTGAGCCCCCAGCTCCCAGGTCACTGCAGGGGCACAGAGAGGGCGGCATCTCCCTGTCCAGGGCACTGGCACCCTGGATGCGGAGTGGCCCCTGCATGCCCAGGGATAAGAAGAGCTTTCCAGAACATCGGGATGGTGGACAGTCATCAGCAGGGGGCAGACCATGGCTGCATCCCTCACCTGGCCCGCAGACGCCTTCCCGACCACCTGGGATCCCGGGCCCGGCTCCCCAGTCCAGGGCAGGTGCTTGGCTTCCTCACTCCCTACTGGAAATTTCCCTTCGCTCCATGGTGTCAGAGCTCAGCTCTGCGCTGGAAGTAAGACTCCTTGCTGAGCCTCCCTAGGTGTGGTGTTGTGGGCACTGCTGACTCCATGGGCTGAGGCCAACCTGAGCCTCACAGGGTTACGGATTCGGCATCAAATGAAACAACGTATTGTTTTGTGGTTGGAAGTAGCAGAATTAAAATGAAAGAAGAGCTTTTTAACCTGTTTATTAGCAATGGAAGTGGTGCTTACTGTCAGTCTGAGCAGGAACTCCTACTGGAGGAATTCCTCCTATGAATATTCACAGCTTCAGAGTCCTCACCCTAGGCTGAATTTACAGAGTGCCTATTGCTTCCTATTTGTTCAATTCTTCCTCTTTGCTGAAGATACCCATCTGTGTACATATCTATTGCGTTGTGGCATCCACGTGAGTTATTACTGACTCAGCAATTCCTGGGCACCATTTATATTAAGGCAGAGGGTAAAGCATTTTTAACGTCTATAGCTGACTCTCACATGCTAGTAAAGTAATGCTCAAAATTCTCCAAGCCAGGCTTCAGCAATACGTGAACCGTGAACTTCCTGATGTTCAAGCTGGTTTTAGAAAAGGCAGAGGAACCAGAGATCAAATTGTCAACATCTGCTGGATCATGGAAAACGCAAGAGAGTTCCAGAAAAACATCTATTTCTGCTTTCTTGACTATGCCAAAACCTTTGACTGTGTGGATCACAATAAACTGTGGAAAATTCTGAAAGAGATGGGAATACCAGACCACCTGACCTGCCTCTTGAGAAATCTGTATGCAGGTCAGGAAGCAAAAGTTAGAACTGGGCATGGAACAACAGACTGGTTCCAAATAGGAAAAGGAGTACATCAAGGCTGTATATTGTCACCCTGCTTATTTAACTTATATGCAGAGTACATCATGAGAAACACTGGACTGGAAGAAACACAAGCTGGAATCCAGATTGCCGGGAGAAATATCAATAACCTCAGATATGCAGATGACACCACCCTTATGGCAGAAAGTGAAGAGGAGCTAAAAAGCCTCTTGATGAAAGTGAAAGAGGAGAGTGAAAAAGCTGGCTTAAAGCTCAACATTCAAAAAATGAAGATCATGGCATCCAGTCCCATCACTTCATGGGAAACAGATGGGGAAACAGTGGAAACAGTGTCAGACTTTATTCTTTGGGCTCCAAAATCACTGCAGATGGTGATTGCAGCCATGAAATTAAAAGATGCTTACTCCTTGCAAGAAAAGTTATGACCAACCTAGATAGCATATCCAAAAGCAGAGACATTCCTTTGCCGACTAAGGTCCACCTAGTCAAGGCTATGGTTTTTCCTGTGGTCATGTATGGACGTGAGAGTTGGACTGTGAAGAAGGCTGAGTGCCGAAGAATTGATGCTTTTGAACTGTGGTGTTGGAGAAGACTCTTGAGAGACCCTTAGACTGCAAGGAGATCCAACCAGTCCATTCTGAAGGAGATCAACCCTGGTATTTGTTTGGAAGGAATGATGCTAAAGCTGAAGCTCCAGTACTTTGGCCACCTCATGCGAAGAGTTGACTCATTGGAAAAGACTCTGATGCTGGGAGAGATTGAGGGCAGGAGGAGAAGGGGACGACCGAGGATGAGATGGCTGGATGGCATCACGGACTCGATGGACGTGAGTCTGGGTGAACTCCGGGAGTTGGTGATGGACAGGGAGGCCTGGCGTGCTGCGGTTCATGGGGTCGCAAAGAGTCGGACACGACTGAGCGACTGAACTGAACTGAACTGATAGCTGACTTTACTAAGGTAAATTCTTTCCAGTTTTCGGCACCTTGCTCTCCTCCCTTTGGGCGTCCCTAGGCCGCACCTTTCTCGCGACGTGCCTCGGTTGGCCTTCCCGTCTTTGCTGTTCCTCTCCTCGGCCACCCTAACTCAGCAGCCACGGCCGTCAGTAGTGCAGCCAACAAAGACTTCACTCTGCTCCTGGTTTGAAATCAGACCTTGTTTAAAACGGGCTTCCCTGATTGCGCAGCTGGTGAAGAATCCACCTGCAATGCGGGAGACCTGGGTTCGATCCCTGGGTTGGGAAGATGCCCTGGAGGAGGGAAAGGCTGCCCGCTCCAGCAGCTGGTGAAGAATCCACCTGCAATGCGGGAGCCCTGGGTTCGATCCCTGGGTTGGGAAGATGCCCTGGAGGAGGGAAAGTCTGCCCGCTCCAGGATCCTGGTCTGGAGGGTTCCACAGAGAGCATAGTGCATGCAGTCACAAAGAGCCGGACGCGACTGAGCAACTTTCACTGAAATCAGACCCGCTGCAGAGAATCCTCAAAACGAAAGAGCCTGCATGTATAGAGTCTGGAGTGAAACAGCCATGGTGCCTTTGTTGTTCATGAGAACAGCGGGCTGGACCAGTAATGGGAGTCTTGATACCGTTTCTCTGATTAAAACCACACATGAAAAGCCAAGACGCGCATCATTTTTTTTGTTAGGATGAGCAGTTCTCCACTTAGAAAAAAGACTTTTGAGAATACAAGTATCATGTAAAACTGATTTTTAACTGAAGAAAGCAGATCTGTACACAATCCCACACCCGCAAAGAACTGGAGTGAGTCACAGAGGCACGAGTTCAGGCTGCACCCCTGGCGAGGGAAGAAGAGGGCCCTCTTATACACGCCGGCTTGCTCCGGCACTTTGCTCAACCAAGTCACCGTGTCAGACTCTTCCAGGGGAGGCGCAGGACAGGGCCCAGGACAGGCTGAGCATCCCTCCTTCTGCAGCAAGGCCCTCACTGTCCCCTGCCTTCATCTTCCACTCCACCCCCTCCTGCCTCTGGGTTCCAGGCTCCGACTCTTTAAAAACAGAGTTTTCTGGAGATCCTTCTGCTTGACAAGTTTCCATGCTCGTTGGGACCTGCCCATCAGAGCAGTTGGGGCTTTTGAGGGAAATGATAGGGTCTTGTCTTTGAAAACTGTCTTATGCCCACAGACCCCCAGATATAGCCCAGGCTTCAGCCAGACCCGCTCCTTGCGGTCGCTGCACACCCAGAGCCTCAGCTGGTGCCCGCATCACGCTTGCCCTTCTCTGCTTTGTGTGACCAAGTCCTCCCCATCCGTCACAGCCCGGCTGTCCCCTGCCTGGGCTCCGGCCACAGGCTTTCCGCCAGCATCCCAGAGTCCCCTTGCTCCCCCTGCATTAAGGACCTTCTCATACACAGCTGGATGGGGGCTGACTCCATGTGGGAACACACATGTCAGGCGCCTGTACACGTCTCAGGCCCTCAGGGTAGCCAGCCTGGGAGTCAGGGAGGCTGGTAGGTAGATGGTGGGGAGATGGACAGGCAGACCAACAGACAGACGTAGAAACAGATATGAGCACATAAAAAATTCCCCTTAATCAAATCCATGTGGGAGGCAAGTTCCCATCGATTGAACACAATGAATATTCAAATGTAAGAAAAAATGTACTCAGAGAATCTTTTTAGGTACATTTCCACAAAATTTATCTTCCAGCTTGTAAACATCGTGATGAATTTTTTTTTTTTTTTTTTTGGTAATTTTTCTTTTACAAAATGTGAATTTTATTTTTGGTGATTTTTCCTCTACTCTTACAAAACGCTAGATTATCTTGGTAATAATTTAAGGATATGTGACTCCAATCTCAGAAAATTATCAAAAAGCTAGGAAAAACGCACCACCTCAAATGGTTTTTACAGTTATGCTTAGGCTGAGTTTTAGAATACAAATATTTCAAGCATAATATCATTATGCTATAAATCTGCGAAAGAATGCTTCATCCACTAAATCCTAGTCTGTTACTGATCGCTTATCTGAAATTGATGATGTGTCTGAGTCTACCTGCCTGAAATTGGGCTGCTTTTCCCCATCACTGAAATATCTGCCGTAGTCACTCGTCGGCTTTGCTGCCCAGGATGCCTGCCCTTCGCCATCTGGGTGTGACGCCTGCTTATCCTCTCGGGAGCTGAGCCGAACATGCTCTGAGATCTTGCTGAGTCTGTTGACTGGAGACTGTGACCCCTTAGAGCTAGGGGTCACCACCCCGGGTGGCAGGAGGTCTCAGCCCTGCTCCCCTTCCTTCCGGGGCCCAAGGGTCCAGCCATCCCCAGGGCCGTGAGCTACAGAATCATTCCCGACACGTCCTTTGTTCTTCAGAGATCATAGAAAGTTTTCACTGCTTTCAATCAAAAGAACCTCACCCACCATCAGGCTTTCTTCACCATCTGTGTTATTTTGAACCAAGGCCAAACAAGTCCCTTTTTATAGACTCATTAAAAAAAAAAAAAATTTAGACAGTAAAAACCTTAAGATTTAAAAAAAAAAAAACCATTCATAGGCCATGCCGCTTAACATTTGTAAAATATGGACTTTAATGCTCTGATTTGTACCATTTATGAGTAACACTCAAATTGATATCATTTTAGAACATTTCCTGAATTTTTGTACAAAGTAATAGCTCCATTTATAAAATAGAATCAATTAACAGTGATTATGTGATTTAAAGATATAAAATTATTTTTGCATATGAAAAGAAATCTGAATTGTAACATTTGCTTTTGCAATAAAATGGATTGGAATACTGACTCTCTGACTAACTGAGGGCAGCCACTCGCCCCACGGAGTCACTTGCCAACAGCCACTCTGCCCACGGGGACTCTGAGAGCCGCTGCAGCTCCGAGGCTCTGGGTGCGTCTTGTCCTGAATCACAGGAGGTGCAAGACGCAGGAGGGGAGGCAGGGGGCCAGCGGTCAGCACAAACCCTGGTGATCGGAGCGAGCCCACTGCACGGCCCCAGGCTCAGAAGTGGGCAGGCGTCGCCAACACAGAGGAGGTGATCCCGGCGCAGGAGGCAGGGATTCCAGGGGCTGGGGTGGCAGACGGCCCGTCAGAGCCCGTGGAGGGCGGTGAAGAGTCTGAGGAAGCTCTGACCGCGGCGGGGTGGGGTGGGGGGTCTCAGCCCACTTGGGCTGCTGTGACAAAACGCTGCGGGCTGGGCAGATTAAACATACCGTGGAGAGTCCAAGATCTAAGGCCTCAGCGTGGTCAGCCGAGGGTCCTCTGCCTGGCTTGAGGCTGGAGCCTTCTCACTGGGTCCTGGCGGGGTGGACGGGGTGCGGGAGCTCTCCGCAGCCTTGTTTAGGAGGACCCTGATCCTGGGGATGGCAGTGCCATGCTCAGGACCTCAGCCCCTCCCAAGGCCCACCTACTCACACCGTCCCTTCTGAGGGTTAGGGTCCCAGTGTGATTTTGGGAGGGACATGAACCCTCAGACCACAGCAGGGAGGCGTGACAGCTGGGACTCCGGGAGCAGGCAGGCATCACCCAGACAGACAGATAGCCAGGTGGCAGCCTGGGGCAGGTCTGGGCTCAGCGGGGCTGGCTCAGGCTCAGGTCAGGGTTCAGAGGTTAAGGCATCGGGGGAACCCACGTGTTAAGTGCTGCAGCTGTGGGCTGGCTAATGCAGACAGAGGACCAGGCCTGAGGAAGGACGGGCCCCCAGCTTTTCTGGTCCTACTAATCCCACCACCCCTGCTCGTCCCAGGAGAAGGGTGGGCTCCTGAACCCCACCCCCGCCCCAGAAGAGGGATAGGCTCGGGATGCTGCAACCCACAGGACTCCCCCCACTGATTGCCTAGCCCTGTCCCCCCACCCCCGGCACAGGCACAGGACCCTGCGAGGAGAGCACACCCACATTCAGGCTGGTGCAGACACGGGCTTTCCTCCCTGCAGGGACGACCACACATAGGCACCACCTCAGGCCCTTGGTGCCAAGCCTAGGAGCAACAGCTGAGAAGGATCCAGAAACCAGGGCCTGTGGTGGTGGAAATTATAGGGGGACTGGGGTGAGGTCTGGAGAAAAGCAGAGCATGGAAGAGAATGGGGCAGTCCTTGTTCTCAGTGGCTGTGGATGCAGCGCAGCAGGGTGGGAGGTCGGGCAGAAGGTTGGGGTCTCCAGACGGGGGACAGGCTCCTCCAGGCCCTGCAGGGGGTCTGGAGCCTTCAGCCAGTGTTCCGCCACCTCTCAGCTCTTCATTTGGCTCTGACTCTTCTGCTCGCGGTGCCCCTGCCCCGCCACCACCCGGCTCGTGGTGAGCACCCTGCCATGATGAGGCGGGGCCCGGCCCAAAGCATCGCCCTGGAACATGATGCAAGGAACTCACAAATGGAAACCAGCACACAGGTGTTCACTGACTCCTGATTTCTGATCCACCCTGAACAAGCGTGAGCCTGGGAGGCGGTTCAGTCCTGCGGGGCCTATGGGGCCCTCGGACGCCTGACCTCTGCGGGGCGTCGGGAGGCGGCTTCCGTCCTGCAGGTCCCCAGGGCCTGGGAGACACAGATCTCTGTATCTGACCCTGAGCACCCCTGGGCCCCTCACTCCTCCCAAGCCTGGCTCAGCTCTCTGTCCCCTTTCTCAGGCCCCCCGGGGGTTGCAGGCACGGACCCTGTCAGAATTTTTACAACAGATTAAACCAGACACTTAGAATTAAAATTTATCCACTTTTCCCTTCACATGAGCTTATTTGATCTCAGTAACCAGCTGCTAATATATTACCAGTGTTATCCTCATTTATCAAAGAGTTCATTCTCAACTATACAGAATTGCTCTAGATATTAATAGTATCATCCTGGTCAGAGATCAAAGCACCTCTTCTGACCAAAGGAAACACTTCCCAGAAACCCATCCACTCCCAGCACGTCTTGCTGACCCAAACGCAACATCCACTCTATTTTCACGTGACTCCGTTTCTCTTTCTCCCAAGTTAAGACTCGTTGACTGTTCCAGTTTCCAAATCGCTTGTACTGACAGCTTGATATATGGAGAGAGAAATACTATTTCAAGGGGAAAACTAATTTTGAAAACAAAAAAAGATGATTAACCCTTGGTTGAGTACCAAAGGGGTTTACTTGCCCTAGAACGATGTCAACTGAGGGTTTGACATACTTCAGGACCCAAAAAGCCGGAGGAGAGTAACTCTCATTATGAGAGTCCTTTAGAGAGGCACTAGAATGGTCCTCGAGAGATGACTATGCTGCCAAATCTCTCTCTTTCTTTATTTACTACCAAAAGTTCCAAGAAAAGAAAGACTTTGCCTGTGAAGTCTGCAAACTCTCAGAATATGAAACCTGCTCCATTTTTAACTGCTACCGATTCGTTCGGTTTTGGCTGTGCTGGGTCTTCATTGCTGCGTAGCTGTGGTGAGCGGAGGTCACTCTCTCGCTGCGGTGAGCAGGCTGCTCATCAAGCGGTTTCTCCTGCTGCAGAGCACGCGCTCCAGAGCACGTGGCCTTGAGTGACTGCGACACACGGCCTCAGAAGTGGAGGCTGCCGGGCTCTAGAGCACAGGCTCAGCGGTGGTTGGCCCTTGGGTTTAATCAGGGTCTCTCCCGGTGGCTCAGTTGGTAAAGAATCTGCCTGTGATGCCGGAGAGCCCAGTTCGATTCCTGGGTGGGGAAGATCCCCTGGAGAAGGGACAGGCTACCCACTCCAGTATTCTGGGGCTTCCCTTGTGGCTCAGCGGGTAAAGAATCCGCCTGCAATGTGGGAGACCTGGGTTCAATCCCTGGGTTGGGAGAGCCCCTGGAGAAGGGAAAAGGCTCCCCACTCCAATATTCTGGCCTGGAGAGGCCCATGGACTGTATAGCCACGGGGTTGCAAAAAGTTGTACACGACTGAGCGGCTTTCACCTTTACTTTCACTGGTGGCTCAAATGGTGAAGAATCTGCCCATAAGGCAGGAGACCTGGATTCTAACCCTGGGTCGGAAAGATCTGCTGGAGAAGGAAAGGCAGCCCACTCCAGTATTCTTGTCTGGAGAAGCCCATGGACAGAGGGGCCTGGTGGGCTACAGTCCCCAGGGTCACAGAGAGTTGGACACAGATGAGAGACCAACGCTTCTACTTCGGGCTTAATTGCTCCACGGCGCAGGGGGTCTTTTCAGACCAGGAATCAAGCTAATGTCCCCTAGACTGGCAGACATATTTTTTACCACCAAGCCCCCAGAGAAACCTACCGAAACCTACTCCACTTTCAGTAACATCAGTAAGCTATGTGCAAGTGAAAGCGGGCTTTGGCTTGGATATATGTTAGTGGGAGAGCAGCTCTTCATACCAGCTTTGTCGAACAGCTTCAGAACTGGTGTGTGTGCTCAAAACATCTTGCAACCCTTCCTGTTTATTAGAAAAGAAAACCCAACTGTGTTTTTAAGGCCCAAGGCCCTTAGAGGTGCTGAGAGTGTGCCTGGACTGGCGTGAGCTCCCTGTGTGCAGGGCCCAGGCTTCCCCAGGGACACGTGCATCCCCGGTCCCACCCAGAGACCCGGCAGGCAGACCCCCTGCAAGGTCCCTGCCGTGGCCCTCCACCTGCGGCTTACAGACAGAGGGGCCCGTCTTGTCTGGGGTCTCTCCATCTGCCCAGCCATCCTTCCTGAAGCTCACCGCCCCCCCGCATCCGACTCCCCCAAGCACTCACCCCACAGAGCCGCCCCCCCCGCTCCCGCCCAGTGCCCGAGTGCTGTCCTTTCAAGGTTATGCTGGAAATTTCCACGGCAGGCTGAACAGAGACTGAATCGTCGGTAGCCTCCTCGTCTTCCTGAGCGGCGGAGTCTCCCGAGCGCCTGGACTCTGGCCCCCGCTCCCCGTTTACTGCTGGGCTCCTTCCCATCCGTGCTGCGTCACCTCCAGAAAGCCAGTGTCTGCTCTTTTGACACAGTCTGCTTTTTTCAGTCTTCACCCTGCTCAGCTGTCTCGCTGCCCCTCAGAGCTTCCTCCTGAGGGCCCTGTCGTTCCCCAGAAGTGCATCTCTTAGAGCTCCCTCGAGCAGAGTCTGAAGGCAGTCAATTTGCCTGGTTTTACAGCACGAGTGGTCAAGAACCCGCCTCCAATGCAGGAGACCTAAGAGCCTTGGGTTTGATCCCCGGGTTGGGAAGATCCCCTGGAGGAGGGCATGGCACCCCACTCCAGTATTCTTGCCTGAGAATCCCATGGACAGAGGAGCCTGGTGGCTACAGTCTATAGGATTGCAGAGTTGGACATAACTGAAGCGACTTAGCAGGCACACAGTCACAGTTTCCTAAAAACACTTTTTATTTCAATGTGGTTCTTCAAAACCTTGAATGAGCTGTGCCTACAGTTTTTAAATGTGCCTTAGGCTGTGTTCTAGGCACAGTCTAAGGCCTGGGTTTAGAAACTGCCTTTGTTTCCTGGTTTGAAATTTAGTATCTTTTATATTTACCTTAGAAGAAAGTTGTGGTATTAAATATATTATTTCTTAAAATGCTGCCTTGCATAGTAGAGTTCTCTGACTATAAACTTTATTCAGAATATGAATAAAGTTTAGTTATACTTTAGTTATACTTTTATTTAGTTATTTTTATGATATTATAAGTGTCTGCAAATCCATGGTCAAAAACGAAAGTCAGGATCAAAAGGAGAAAAGGAAACCACGTCCAACCTGTGGTGGATCACCCCCTCCCTAGCCTCCTTCCACCCAAAGCAAATTTCCTCAACCCCAGACTCATCATTCCTTTGTTTTCCAATTTCTATATTTTTCTTTAAATCGCATGCCTTATTTTCATTACTCTTGGGTTTATAGAGATGCATCCTCTTGACTGTGACCTTCAGGCTTTAATTGTTCACTTCATGTTACATTGCTAAGATTCAGCCATATTGGGTTGCATTATTGCGCTTATTCACTTCAATGCTAGAAAATACTTTGCTGAGAGCCTGCACCAGTTTTCATTCATCCATTTGCGCTGATTGGCAGCTGGCTTATTTCCAGGGCTTCGCTGTCGTCAGCGGTACTGCTGAGAACATATTAATGCGTGTCTCCAGGTGTCCACAGGCAAAAAGTCCCCCCTTGGGTATTCCTCTAGGAATGAAGCGTCTGTGGAGGAAGACTTGAGGAGAGAATGTCAAATTGTGTCCCCAAGTAATTACACTAATTAATACCCCCCACGCCGTGGCAATGGACAGGAAATCCTGGGGACCCCTACTCTCCACACGTGCACTGGTTTCCCAGGTGATGAGCACCATCTCAAGTGTTTATCAGCCAGGGAGCCCTTCTCATAGAGAAGGCAGGCAGTGTTCCTCTCCCGGCGGGACCAGACTTTCTCTCTCTCTCTGGAGGCAACACAGCTTGACGACATCCGATGCACCAAAAGACGCCACACACAATACAAACAAAAGCCTTTCAACTGGTCTGAGTGATGCACAGGACGGATATTTGCACGGACTTTTGAGCTAATCCCCGGTCAGGGTCTAGCCTTCAAACAGAAACAGAACACCCGTGGAGAATCCTGGTCCAGTTCGGATTCTCCCTGTGTGTCTTAAGCACTGAAGTCGTTTCTGGGACCTAATAAGAGCCTGTGAGAATGGTCCGCACGACCTGGAGCTGGCGTGGACGAGGGGCAGGTTTTGGCGCCGTCGCTCTGCAGGCATCCCAGCCTCGGTGGCCCCTGGTGAGCATCCCAGCCTCACTCCCCATCCCCCAGTGAACACACTCTACCCACCGAGAGAACTGGATGGAGAGAGCAAGGTGCTTTCCAGGCTGTAACGCCCACCTCCAACACAGCACTTCTTTGCTGTCAACTGGAACTGAATGGCTTGCAGGGTGCAGTTAACTGGTCAGATTTACAGAGCATCTTGTAAACACGGGTTTGGATCAACAGATGGGGGACCAGGCCAGGCGATGCTGCTGCTGCCCCTTGTCCTGACCCCCCGCCCCATGCACTAGGGGAGGGGAAGCTCCTGGGAGGCAGGGCTCCCAGGAAAGGTGCTTTGTTTCAAGCATCCATACTGCTCTGGATGCAGTAAGTGTAGACCTCAGTGGCTCCACGCCCTCTAAGGGGGCTCGGCTTGTCTGCTCTGGAGCAGAAATCTGATTTCTTTCCACACGACTGGCAGCACAAAACAGACTCAAACGGCCATAAATATCGGGTTAATTCTGCTCTCTTCATTTATCACAAAACTTTTGATTTAGACGTGCTCCTGGGTTTCATTCCCAGCTTATAAAAACCATCCATATTTTAGCACCTCAAGGTCAATGTGCAGGTAATTTAACTTCCTAACTAAATAACATATCGATTAATGCAAAGGAAACAATCTTTCTCTCAACAGGTTCCTATTTCATCGGTATGGATGACCCATCCTCTTAGACTGGCAGAGAATGGGGCTGGCAGGAGGAGCGGGGGAAGCATATTAACAAGCGGGTCCTTCACCGCCGAGCTTCCAGAGGAAGGAAGGGCATGCAGAGTCCCATCAGCAAGCCTTGGAAACTCCTGCCGCACCCAGGGGCATGCTCGGAATGGAGGGCTAGGGGCTTCTTGTCACAAAACCAGAGCCCCGTTGTCACACAAGACAGAAAACTGTTCTAAGAAACGAGGAGCTGGCCCTGAGAAAACTGTGTTAAGTGACTTGTGGAGTGGCATTAACTGGAGCTCACACCCTCATCGTTTCCGCTGCCAGACAAGCAGGCGAGAGTCAGGGACGGTGATTGCAGGCTGACACGTGGCTTCTCCTCATCCGCAGGGGACCTCTCCCCATCCCCATGAGGCCCTCTCACCATCCCCACATGGACCTCTCTCTAAACCCACGGGGATCTCTCTCCATCCCCACAGGGCCCTCCTCCCATCCCCACGGGGACCTCTTCCCATCCTCCCACCCCCATGAGAACCTCGACCTATCCCCGAGGGGCCCTCTCTCCATCCCCACAGGGACCTCTCCCCATCCCCACAGGGACCTCTCCCCATCCCCACGGGGACCTCTTTCCATCCCCACGGGGACCTCTCTCTAAACCCACGGGGACTTCTCCCCATCCCCATGGGGACCTCTCCCCATCCCCACAGGGCCCTCCTCCCATCCCTACTGGGACCTCTTCCCATCCCCCCACCCCCACGGGAACCTCGCTCTGTCCCCGTGGGGACCTCTCTCCATCCTCAGCAGCACTTCGGGCCAGGGCAGACCTAGCCACTCTGGGAGGAGAGTCTGTGCCTTCCGTGTTACCATGCCACAGCCCCACTCAGCCAGGACGAGAAGGTGCAGGCTGGACTCCCTCGAAGATCTGCAGTCCCCTATGCTGCTTTCCACCCTGACTGTGAGACCAGATTACGCTTTTGGGCAAAGGCAGGATGCAAAGGGCTGCGGCGTGGCCAGGCCGGCCCCGGGGCTGTCAGAGGCATTCGTGAGGCGTGAGAGGAGCCGTGGACATAGGTCTCTCGGCCTCAGGTGGCTCAACAGGTGGGATCGTATTCCCACCAAATGCTGCACCAGAATCCTGCCCCTGCCTGTGTCTGGTCTTCCTTTCTTCTGACCGAGCCAGTGCGGGAGGAGCTCGCATCCTGAATCCTGAGCAGTCGCCCCTGCGGGCGTGGGAGCCCCCAGGACCACACGGACCAGAGCCCTCCCAAGATCACAGGGCCTCTCCCCACGGCGTGGAGGCCCCCAGATCCCACCAGGGCGTCCTGTGGGCTGGAGGCTTCTGGCTGCGGTGCTCAGAGCCTGCAGCAGAGGAAGAGACTGCCCCACCCCCAGCCCCCCACAGCGTCTGCAGGCGGGTCTGAGTCTCCAGGGCAAAAGCCTGGGAGTGATGGCGAGGAGTCAAGCAGAGGGGCCGCAGCAGGCCACCGGGAATCAGCAGCTTCAAAGGCTCCTGAGTTCAGCATTTCAGGCACAGGAAGCCGGTTCTCAGCAGGGAGGCTCGCCCTGCAATGGTTCTTTAGGAAAGGTGAGTGTCTGAGAAGAGGAGCCCTTGACCGTATATGGAATCCAGGAGGTGGTGTCTCCCCTGAAGACAAAAAGAGCAGCTCACAGCTCCCCACTGATGGGCCCAGAAGCTCTGAGGACCAGGGGTCAAGGCGTACGTCCCGATGCCCTGCACTGGAGTCGGGGTAACAGGGCCCATCTCTGCCTGAACTTCTGATCACTGGGGAAGCCTTAATAATGCCAAACCCCAGATGCTGCGCCCCAGACTTTACATCGGAGACTCTGGGTTGGGTCCCAGGTGTCACTGTTTCACAAAGTCACCGGGTGACGAGAAACACTAGGTCAGGTATGGAGTCCACGTGTTCAGCGGTCAGCCAGCAGCTAGGAAAGGCCAGCCAAGTCGCGGCAAGAACAAGCGGCCTCAAGAAGCAGATATTCTGGAAAGCCTGTAAGGAAATCAGAATGGAAGTTCCTCAGAAAAGTAAAAATAGAGCTACCATATCCTCCAGTAATCCCGCTTGTGGGTGATGCGTCCAGAGGAAGCATGCATAATCAGTGTCTGGAAGAGACGCCTGCCTGCCCAGGGTCCCCGCAGCCCCGCTCAGGCCAGGTCAGGGGCAGCCTGAGTGCCCGCCAGCGGGTAATGGACAAGGACACCGTGGTACTCACTCATGGAACAGCCCTCAGCCCCAGGAAAGGAGGACATCTGCTATCTCAACAGCACCATGGACCTAGAGGATGCTACGCTTGGTGACATCGGCCAGACAGGAAGAGACGAACACGGTGTGATCCACGCAGACTCCAAAAAATAAGTTGACCTCACGCAACCAGAGTAGAAGGGTGGTCACCAGAAGTGTGGGCGGGGCGGGGATACAAAACCAGCAGGCGTCCTGGGACTTGGAGGGGAAGCAGAAGTGAAGCTAGACCCCTTGCAGCCTGGAAGGGAGTCGAGACGACAGGTTCCTTTGACGAGCCCCAGAGCCTGGGCAGCCCTCAGCTGAGCCTGCTGGTGGTCCTTGCAGGGCGGGTGACTTCCAGTCAGGGCGGGGAGGTGAGCCAAGATGGGCAGAGCCGGCAGAACCTCGGCGTCTGGTGTCCCTGAGCCTGGAGCCCGAGGTGCGGGGACTGGTGAGCTGCTTCGGCCGGATGGAGTGGGGCCCGAGACCCCCAGGAGTCCCCACTCTGCCCAGCGGTCCAGACAGCAGCTGCTGTCAGAGTCCTCCTCGGACACTCCTATCTGGACATGACACGCTCGCCGAAGGCGAGACAAGCCTAGTGCGGGAGCCTGGCTGTCTCTGCCTCTGGACCTGTCGACCTTGCACCTCGGCTCCCCGGAGGGCACCTCGCCATACGCCCCTCCCAGGCCCAGGCAGCGGGGCCAGGGCAGAGAGGCCCCAGTGGACACCCTTCCAGGGCCCTCACTGCCCACATGGAACTGCACCTCTGCCAGGAGAAGCTGGCTGGTACTGGCTTGCCTTCGATTCTTTAAACAGGAAACGCCAGGCTTTCCCTCGCAGGGGCTCTGCAGTGAGCCTGATTCTGCTGATGGCTCTGTGTGCCCAGAGCAGGTCGGGTGGGGCGGCGGGGGTCTTCCCCGGGACCTTTCCCGGGTCTTGTCTCAACCTCTGCTCCTCGTCCCCAAAATAAAGGGGCGGCTTGTCAATCTTTAATTCTGCAGAGACGCCTCTCCTGTACTTGTAAGCTGGCAGGGTGGTCTCCGCCCCCTGCTCTCCGATGAGAAGGTGGAAACAGCAGGGGCCCATCTGTCTGTGTTGTCCGAGTAACAACGGAAGCAGGAAGGTGTCTCCACCTACGGAGGGCCCAGTGCCAAGCACTGGTGCTGCTCCTCACACAAGGCGGGGTTCATCTCACCTGCTAACATCTCCATCTGCACCCATCTCTCCATCTGTTGGAAAGGAAGAAAGCCCCTCAATCCACTCAAGCTCTTCCCTCCATCCAAGCCTGAATCCCACCCCAAGACCCCCTGCAGAGCCTGCCTCAACCCTTGCGCCTTCTCCTCCTGTCATGGGGCCTCCTCTTTCCATCCCCTCCTGCTTGTTGCTGGGCTGCCGAGTCATGGCCAACTCCCTGTGGCCCCGTGGACTGCAGCACTCCAGGCTCCTCTGTCCTTCACCATCTCCGGGGCTTGCGCAAACCCATGTCCACTGAGTCAGTGATAGTTGGATGCTATCTCGTCCTCTGCTGCCCCCTTCTCTTCCTACCTTCAATCTTTCCTGGCATCAGGGTCTTTTGCCATGAGTTGGCTCCTCGCATCAGGTAGCTAAAGTATTGGAGCTTTAGCATCAGTCCTTCCAATGAATACTGAGGGTTGATTTCCTTTAGAATGGACTGGTTTGATCTCTTTGCAGTCCAAGGGACTCTCAAGAGTCTTTCCCAACACCACAGTTCAAAAGCATCAATTCTTTGGTGCTCAGCCTTCTTTATGGTCCTACTCTCACATTTGTACATGACTACTAGAAACACCATAGCTTTGACTATGTCAGCCTCAGTTTATAAATGAGTAGTTTTCACAACTCTGAAGTGACAAACACATTAAGTAAATAAACAAGCTAGGAAAAAAGGTCCCTCTCCACCATCCACTCCTTGATGCTGCCTGAGGCGTTTTCTCACCGCCGTCGGGGTGAAGTCCTGCCTCCACAGCGAGGCGTGGACCTGCCCAGATGGGCATCTGTCCCAGCTCTAATGCCAGAGAGCTGCCCCTCCGGCCCCTGGTGTCCATGAAGGGAAGCCACCTGTGTTCAGAGCTCTCTGCTCTCAGGAGGACGGCCACGCCGTCTTTCACGTCGCGGGGTCACCCTCGGATTCAGGAAGAACCTGCAACACTGCGGGCAACCGGCTGCCTTGTTAGGTACCAAACATCAAGGACACCGGTACCAAAATAATCAATCAATGGTCCCTGACACTGCTTGATTGGAAACCCCAGGGAACTGTACAGAGATCTGAGCAGCAGTCTTTTCGGGTTCAATAATCATACTCTGATTTTAGCACTTCATGATTTAATCACAGAATGATTTTTTTTTTGGTAAGCTGACAAGTGGAGGGAAATGATTAAGGCCATCGTCACCATCAGGCTGGATTTCTGGCTTTTGCCTAGACCTGAAATACAGCCTTTTAAACATTGTTCCTCAAGAATCCAGGATCAGTGTTACTTAACCAGATCATTAGCAAGATTCCACTAGAGGTTAATGACAGTAGCTTAGCAAACTAACCTGCTCACAGATAATAATCGTAAATTTTGGACTAAAATTATTTTTAAAGAATGTAGCTTTGGACAGGCACTAAAGGAGACCCAATGCGAAGGAAACTGGGGGGGAAGCTGTGTTGAACATTGAGTGGGTGGGTGAGTTTTGCCAGGGTCAGCTGCAAACTGGCGCCTGCCAAGGGCATATGCCATCTGCCTCTGTGGGGACCGAACCCTGTGCCACTGTGGCTGTTGACCTTCAACACGTCCCGAAGGGAGTTCAGGGAGGAGAACGAGGCGCTTTGTGCTCCAAGAAAACTAATGGAATACGCCTTGTGATAGATATTTTCAGGAACTGATTTCACGATCCTAATCCTTGTATCTTCTCATATCTAGAAAAGCACTAAATCCCTTCAGGGTGACATCGACTCCTCCTGACTAGCAGACAACCTCTTGTAAGATAAGTGCTTCCTTGCACTGAACTCCCCCTTCACCAAAACCTTATATACTGGCCTCCTCCCGCTACATCTTTAGAGCGGTTTCTCAGCTCTCTGAGTTGTAGTCTCCTGGGCTGCAGCCTTCATTTTGCCCCAAGGAAAACTTAAATCACAGCTCTCATGTTCTGCGTCGTTTTTAGTAGACTCCAATAAATAGGTGTGTGACTGGGGCGGGCAACGGACCGTTTGTGCCAGTGATACTTGACCACAGACGGAATGCACAGGACAGCCATCAGATCGGCGAGGATGCCGGGCAGAGAGGGTCCTTCCAGACTGTGCCAGAGGTCTGGCAGGTCCCGGGCTTGTTGTCGCCGTTTAGTTGCTCAGTTGTGTCCAACTCTTTGCAACTCCATGGACTGCAGCACGCCAGGCTCCTCTGTCCTTCACTATCTCCTGGAGTTTGCTCAAACTCATGCCCATTGAGTCGGTGATGCCATCCAACCATCTCATCCTCTGTCATCCTCTTCTCCTCCTGCCCTCAATCTTTCCCAGCTTCAGGGTCTTTTCCAATGAGTCAGCTCTTCGCATTAGGTGGCCGAAGTATTACAACTTAAGCTTCAGTATCAATCCTTCCAATGAATATTCAGGACTGATCTCCTTTGGGATGGACTGATTGGATCTCCCTGCAGTCCAAGGGACTCTCAAGAGTCTTCTCCAGCACCACAGTTCAAAAGCATTAATTTTTCAGTGCTCAGCTTTCTTTACAGTCCAACTCTCACATCCATACATGACTACTGGAAAAACCATAGCTTTCACTAGATGGACATTTGTTGGCAAAGTGATGTATCTGCTTTTTAATATGTTGTCTAGGTTTGTCATAGCTTTCCTTCCAAGGAGCAAGGGATGTTTAATTTTATAGTTGAAGTCGCCTTCCATGTGGAGGGGCAGGGTCCACGGAGGGGCAGGTAGAGAAGAAGGATTGAAAATTGAAATAAGAGTTGAGATTTTAGCTGTTTCTTCTTACAGAGGAAACAGATGATTCCAAGTAGTTAATTGCCTTCTAAGACAGAATTCAGTCTTTAGAGTAACATAGGAATAGCCAGGGTCTCCACGACATATCACTCGTAATGCCCACTGTCCAATAATAATAATAAGTATAAAGAGTGAAATGTAACCCGAACTAAGAGTGAAAAGAAGTTCAATAGTAATTGACATGGAGATACCCCAGTGTTGCAACTGGCAATGACTCTGAGGAGCTCTTCTTCATGTGTTGAAAAAAAATTCAACACACGCTGTCAACACAGAGATTCTCATCTATACAGTTAAAAAAAGAACCAAGTGGAAAATTGAGAGCTCAAGAAGTACAAAAATTAAGTGAAAAACTTACTAGGAAGTCATAACATGAGATTTGAGAAAAAGAAAAAAAGCAGATAGAGCTTTTACTCTATCTTGAAGATGGAAAGACCAATCAGTTGGTCCAACAGAAAGGACGAATCTGAAGAATTAAATGAAGGAAAGTCGTGCATGAAAATATCAAGCGCACTAACACGTGTTGTTAGAATCATGCAAAACAGGACAAAGAAATGCACCAGAAGGTCAAATACCTTTTCATGATGAAAAGAGCAATATATTTGCTAAGACCTCACAATTATAATGGAGAAGGAAATGGCACCCCACTCCAGTGTTCTTGCCTGGAGAATCCCAGGGACGGGGGAGCCTGGCGGGCTGCCGTCTATGGGGTCGCACAGAGTCAGACACGCCTGAAGCGACTCAGCAGCAGCAGCAGCACAATTAGAAAGGTGTGTGCCCGATTCTAGAGCTTCAGAACGTAGGAAGCAAAAAGCGAGAGAGCTAAAGAGAGAAGCAGGCACTTGGAAACGTCATCAGCTAAAAACAAACGTGGGAGCAGCTTCAGGGGCTGAAACGCAGAGCACACCGCCTGCCGCAGCGACCGCCGCAGGTTCTGCGTTAGATCTGTTCTGGTTCTTCTCATACTGCTCACCAGGAACATACATTTAATCTTTTTTCAATACATTACATTTACTCATAAAAAAACTCTAGAAATGTACACCTTTTCCTTTTTAATAAAATTCAATAAAACTTAAAACCCCCAAATAGAATATCCGACATTTATAGTCAAAATAAAATTAGCAGAATATTATTTACAAAACTGTATCTTTTAAAAAGATTTATAAAGTTACATGCGCGTTCATAGAATTGAAAGAACTGAAAGGATGGCTGAAAAGGGGAGACTTATTCTTTCCTGAAAATAAAACACGTTCAGTGGAAGCTGTGTTGACTGAACACAGGTCTCCAGTTTCAGTACCAAAGCCTGTCTTTGTGCATCTAAGAACTTGACACGTGTGACGGGCTTCTTACAGCACATATATATTTTCGACTGAATGTGAAATCTATCGTGAGCTTCTGAAAGTGCTGCCTCTGAGGCCCCTGGTCCCCTGGGCCTGGGTCCGGATGCAGTGCCAGAACTGCGCCAGAACGCTCCAGGCTCCCATGGTCACTCCCCAGGCCATGGAAGATTCCCACGCGGAAACCATGCATCCTCCCAACGCCTAGGCCTCTACACTCCACGTTTAATATTCCAGGCTTATTGTCTTTCCTTGAGGCTTAGTTCTGAGCCTTATAACCTGAACGGCATTATCTGATTATTCAGTATAATAACATGTTCTACATTGTGATACGAGGTGATACAGAAGAATGGGAATTTCTGATTAGAATGGGGAAATCGTCTAATTTCTAGTGTTTTGTTCTCATTTTTAAAATTTAACAAACAGAGCAGTGATTTTGTTAATACTGAAACCCTCGGATTATAAATAATTGACTTGACTCATTTATTTATTCATTCATTCCTTAGGACGACGTCACTGGCAGTGCGATGTCAGGCAGAATGCTGAAAATTTAGCTTTGGGGGGTAGATTCCTCACGTGCAAGGTCCACTGGAGGCACCTTCCTGAAGACCAGGTCTCTGGGGCCCTCAGAGGAGCCCCCTTCTTCCGACGGCCCCACCCCACCCGCACTTTAGTCTGCTGGCCGAGGGGCTCATCGTAGCCTCGACAAGATTCAAAAGCTCCCGTCTCTAAGTGGCCCCCAGTCTCTCTCCAGTTCCACCCTCTGGCTCCCCTCCCTGTGGGCTCAGACCCCCAGCTGCCCTCCCCCATGCCCTGCCTACCCCCAGCCTTCTCTGGAAACCAGAGCATGTGGGTGCCAGAGAGGACTGAGCAGTGTCCCCCCAAAGACATGTCTTCATCCAACCCCATCTGTGAATGTGGTTTTATTTGTAACTGGGATTCTTGCAGGTGTGATTCAATTAAGGCCCTGGATTCAGAGTGGACCCCAAGTCCAAGCTGGCGTCTGGGATGGGGAGGTGTGGAAGGGAGCCAAGGTGTGGGGATGGAGGTGGTGATCGGGGGTGTGTCTACTGCCCTGGAGGGCACCAAGGTGGTGGTGCTGCCGGAAGAGAGGGGAGGGCTGGCGTGCCAAGTCTCCTCGGAGCCTCCAGGAGAGCCGGCCTGCTGGCACTTGTCTTTCAGACTTCTGGTCTCCAGAACGCTCAAAGGCTGGGTTTTGGTGTTTTCAGCCCGTGTGTTGTGCTTTGTCGTGGATTCCGGGAGACTGATGTGGGGCCGTCCCTGTCCTGAGGACCGAGGCTCCGATCTCAGCTCAGCACCCGCCCCCGAGGGCAGGGCCCACCTTCTCCCTCTGCCCCCTCTCCCTGGTCAGCACCCGCCCCCATGGGCAGGGCCCACCTTCTCCCCTCCGCCCGCTCTCCCTGGTCAGCACCCGCCCCCGTGGGCAGGGCCCGCCCTCTCCCCTCTGCCCACTCTCCACTCAAGATCCCCTGCTAAGTTCTCTGTCCAGTGAATGCTCAGGGCCTCAAGCCAACAGGAAGCAAAGGGCCAGGCGGTCCTCTGTGTCTTCCATCCTGCCCCAGACTGCTGCTCAGCCTGGCTGCCCTCCTGGGGAGCAGGATGCAGGGCCTGGCATGGCTGAGACCCACGGCCTCTACCAGGGGCTTCTGCAGACACCTTGACCGGAGACTGCCTAGCGCTGAGTCAGGAGGAGGGAGGTGCCAGCCGCATCTGGTGACAGCCAGCCTGGGCGTCTGGGCCCCGGGTTCTAGCCCCGCTGCTGAGAAGGTGCAGGGCCTGTCTCCTTGGGCTCGGGGGAAGGGGTGGGGCTCCCCCAGCTCTGAGCTGAGTGTGCCAGCCCTTCCTCCACACCCCAGGGGCGCCCTGGGATTCAGGGCTGTGTGAAGCCCTTCGACAGTCAATCAAGTGACCAGGAAGGGTTGACACATCCTGAGCTGTCTTTCCAGCCCTGTGCTCCTGTGTAAAGGGCTGTGCCTCGGGGTTGGGGGGCAGAGGGGAGCCGGGAGTGGGGTGACGCGGGTGCTGCGTGACCTGCGACCTGGAAGAGTCCACTGGGGAAGCCAGCGCCGCTCTGCGGGCTCCCGCCGGCATTGCGCCAACAGCGGCACCGCGCCTCAGACCAGGCCCAGCCCCGAGGGCGCCCAGACCAGAGACGGAGCCCGCCCCAGGCCGCCCTCCTGCAGGGGAGGCGAGACTGGCCCCGCGGGGTCCAGCGAAGGGCTTCACGCTGGCAGCCTGTGCCGGGTGGTGGCCTGGGGCGAGTGGTCCGTTGACCGCAGGCATTTCAGTGGGTCCCAAGAAGAGAGGATGTCAGTGTTGTGGGCTGTGACCTGCTGTGCCCAATTCCATCTCCAGCAGTGATGGGAGTGTTGGGGGTGGGAGTCATGTTTCTAGAATGAAGTTGGACCCATTTTAGTTTCCATCTGTGTGAGGCGTCCACCTTGATGAACCCGAGTGCGTGACCTGATGCACCCACAACTGTCTATTTTAACCCCCAGCATCACCAGCTTTCTGGAGGTGCTTTGAATGGGTTTGGTAGTTACCTACAGTTATGTCCAGCGTGGTTCCTTCCATGCCCAAGGAAGACTCAAGAGCCTCTGCCCTTGAGGACATGAAGCATGACCTTGAGCTTGCTTTGACCAAGGTGGTGGGAGAAGTGATACCTGTCACTCTGGGTGGAAAGGTCCAGAGTCCAAGGCCAACGTGTCCTGTCCCCTCGCTCCTTTTGAATAATCTGGAAATAATAATCTGAATAATCAGCCTCTCGAACCCTGAGTCTCTAAGAAAGACAGCAGGGCAGAAGCCTCATCTGGTCATCACGGACACGTGCGGAGCGGGAAAGCAGAGCCCCTCTCCCGCTAGTGGGGTCTCCCAGGGGCAGCAGCAGATGTTGGTCCTGGAGTTGGTCCTGTCCTGCAGGGCAGCACAGACAGGACCTGCTGCCCAGGCTGGCCAAGCTGGTGTGGAGCATCAGATTAATTTCTGATGAGCTGGAACAGTCTTTAAATTTAAGTGACAGCCTTGATTAATTTGCATGTAGAAGGAATAAAATGTAATTTCTAGCACTAACAAATTGGAACAAGAAACACCTTCTGAAGTTTTGTGAAGCACACGTAGCGCCCTGTCCAACTTCTGCAAATGAGTTTCTAACTCAGTCGTCCTTAATAGGAAAGACCCTCCCTGGCCCTGCAGAATAATGTGGTGAATGCCCCCTATTTACAAAGCCATTAAATCCAGGAATAGAGTGGACACAATTATAAAGCTGTTGACTTGGATCATTTGAACAAACATCAGTCTTTGAAACCATCAGCTGGACTGTTGCAGGATCACTGAGACAGGCAGATCCAGGGTGGGGGCTGGGAAGGTGCTTTTATTTATATATTTTGACCAAAGAAAATACTAAATACAGGACAGCTCAGGCTTACTGTTTAAGCATAAAGTGCCCTCCTCCCCAAGAGCCATCAATTTCATTTAAAAGAAACGTAATGCAGGGGCTTCCCTGGTGGTCCAATGGTTAAGAATCCGCCTGCCACTGCAGGGGACGCAGGTTCAATCCCTGATTGCACATGCAGTGCAGTAACTAAGCCTGCACCAAGTCCTGAGCCCACAGGCAGCAACGAAGGGCCTGTGCGCACAGCGAGGGCCCAGCACAGCCACAACCAAATGAATAAAACGCATATAACCATCATTTTAGAAAGAAAGATAACGTAGGCTCAAAGGAAGGGGGCTGCATGCCCTGCCCGTTGACCCTTCCTCGCGTCTGCTGACGGCTGAGTGGGAAATTTGTGACGGTGGCTCCTCAAGTTACCTTCCCCTGGCCCTCCTGTGGGTTTCATGGTGCTATGTGGACACATGGCCCAGTCAACTCACCAACCAAGATGAGCAGATGGCCCCCTGTGAGCTGAAGGTCAAGGCTGAACTGTGCTGTGGATTCTCTCCAACTTCCCCTGCTGGCAGATGTGTGTGTGTGTGTGTGTGTGTGTGTGTGTGTGTGTGAGAGAGAGAGAGAGAGAGACGGAGACAGTTGCCATGTTGTTGGTCTCTCTATGCATCAGAAAAAGCTAATGCTTATTACGTACACAGCTATGCATATATATTGGGTTGCAAAGTTTGGTGAAGTTTTTCCATTAATACATGCTGCCTTGGCAAGCCTCAGAGGTACTGTGGGTTTGCTTCCAGTGAAGTTAATGTCACAATAAATCGAACCTCACACACACATTTTTTGGTTTCCCAGGGTGTATAAAAGTCCTTTTCTGCCCCT
This sequence comes from Budorcas taxicolor, assembly GCF_023091745.1. Classification (NCBI taxonomy): domain Eukaryota; kingdom Metazoa; phylum Chordata; class Mammalia; order Artiodactyla; family Bovidae; genus Budorcas; species Budorcas taxicolor. The sequence continues at coordinate 49,276,377 of NC_068932.1, read as the reverse complement.
ATACTGTAGCCTATTACGTGTACAATAGCATGATGTCTAAAAATGCTCACACCTGAATTAAATCTACTTTATTGCTAAAAAGCGCTAACCGTCATCCAAGCTTTCCGCATCTGAGTGGCAGTAGTTACCTCAAAGATCACTGAGCACAGACCTCCATAACACGTATGGTAGTAAGGAAGCGCTTGAAGTTACGTGAGGATTACCCAGACGTGACGCAGACAGGAAGCGAGCAACGCTGTTGGGAACACGGTGCCGACACGCTCTCTGAACACGGGGCCGTTGCGATCTTTCCTTTTGTTAAAAAAAACAAAACACAGTTATCTTAAGTGCAGTAAAGCAAGGCGTGCCTGCATGGACACGAGTGTGCGTACAGAGCACATATCTACATTGCACACGTCTATAATGGTGCATGAACACACACAAAACCCAGTTACACGATTCGCTGTTGCTCAGTCACTAAGGCGTGTCTGACTCTTTGTGACCCCATGGATTGCAGCACGCCAGGCTTCCTTGTCCTTCACCATCTCCAGGAGTTTGCTTACATTCATGTTGATTGAGTTGGTACAAGAGTTCATCTAAACATACATGAAGGGAAAGGATATTTTGCTGAAAAGTGCTTGAACCAGTTCTAACTTGCACAGCTGGGTCCATCCCACAGGGGCAATCCCCTGCCTCGCACCCGGGCCTCCCCACCCGCCAGAGTGCAGTCATCCCTGCCCACGGCATGCGGGCGACAGGAGCCCGGAGACGAGAAGCACTCCGTGTTTGCGGCCCTGCTGCGCTTCCCCAAGTACTCGCAAGTCCTGGGATTTAGCCTCTTCTCTGTAGATTTCAAGAGAATCGCCCTTTTATCCAGTCTCAGATCTTTTCGGACCAAATTTGCCAGTCCACCAGGCGGCTCTGATGGGCACCAGGGCACACCCTTCACGTTTTACAGTTGAAACTGACCTAGCAACAATGCCTCCAGGAGCTCCCAGTTCTCCTCTGTGTCTGGGGACAGAGATCTTCCCCATCTGGTAAACCTTGGAGAGGAAGCTCTGCTGTCTGCTTCCCTGAAGGCTCAGTTGGTAAAGAATCTGCCGGCAATGCAGGAGACCCCAGTCCAATTCTGGGGTCAGGAAGATCCACTGGAGAACGGGATCGGCTACCCACTCAAGTGTTCTTGGGCTTCCCTTGTGGCTGAGCTGGTGAAGAATCCATCTGCAATGCGGGAGACCTGGGCCCAATCCCTGGGTTGGGAAGATCCCCTGGAGAAGGGAAAGGCTATTCTGGCCTGGAGAATTCCATGGACTGTAGAGTCCATGGGGTCACAAAGAGTTGGACACGACTGAGCAACTTCACTTTCACTTGAGTGGACAGCCTTAATCAAGGGCTGGATCTAAAGACCTGCACTCCAGCATCACTGTCACTTCTGGCGTGGGTTAATCCCAGTATGTTGAGATTTTTTTTTCTCCTTAAAGAGTTATTTATTTATTTATTTTTTGGCTGCAAATTTCGCCCTGTTCACTGAAAGGAAGTGACTCTGGAAGCTTCTCACAATTGGCAAAGCCCTTAAAGCTGACCGTTGCTTAATGTCAATAGGCCTGAGTGAGGGTACCACGCTGGCCGAGCAGGCTAACGAGCTGGCCTCGCTCCGTGTGGCTCAGAAATGAGGAGCTGCTTTGCAGGCCTATTTACAAACCAGTGAAACAGCATAAAGCTGTCACCCAAAAACAGGTGGTCGGCTGGAATTTGTTGTTTGAATGTGTCCAGAATTAATTGGTTTTTGTATCTGTTGGCACCGGGTCCTGACTAGATGCCGAAAGACACAACATTGAAAAATGACTCCCTACCACGCCTTCTGAATACAGAAGGCAAATATTTGCATGTTCACTGGCTAATGCAGCTCGTAATCTTCTGTTAAACCCCACATCCCAATCTTATCTGGAAAGTTCAGAAAACACTCTCTGTTACATGTTGAGCGGATTGCTCTGCTCTCATTGTTTCGTGGGTGCGACTTTCGTGACAGTCACCCGCTGGTTTACAAATGCTTTTAATTAAACCTAAGAGAGGCTGGGAAGCAGGCGTCTGGATGCATAGCTTGCCATTTTAAAGGGCGTTCCCCCAATGTCTGAGGGGCCAGCAGTGTTATTGGTGAGATCTGTCCTGGGAGGAGAGCAGAGCGGGAAGGAGGGAGGGAGAGAGAAAATGTAAGGGAGGCTGTGGGGTCCTGGGCCCAGGAGGCCACCTCCGGAGGACCAGCAGGTCTGCTCTGAGCTCTCCGAGTCCTGCCCCAGCTCACCTGGGGGGCTAGCGTCCCCCTGGAGCCCACTCGAGTACAGTCACGTTTTGGCAACGTGGCAGCCTGTGTATTTATCCAAATTTCCAACCTCATACAAATGACTCCCCGACATGTGCGTCGCCAGAGGGAAGTTGTTTACCAGCTTCTCTGCTGGTAAGCAGCTCGCTCTGGGTGTGACTGGTCCAGAGCCCCGCCTGCAAGGGGGCATCTCCAGACAGAGGGGGCCTGCAGAAGCGTCAGCAGGTGCGGGGCCCCCACATGAATGGTCTGGATCAAGACCCTGAGTTCACTGCTGTTTGCATGGCCAGGGCTGTGGATGAAGTGATCCCAGTGCCAGCCCTGGAATCAGTCCATCCTTCTCCCAGATAGAGCCTTGCCCAGGTGAGCCCTTCGTCCGCCAGCCTCCTAATTGTTATTGGTTCAGCATTTGGTCAGTTGTCCCTTCTCCGCATGAATGCAGGGGGTAGTGGGTAATTTAAATGCCCCACGTTTGTCTTCAGATGAAGCTCATGGGTCCACAGAACTGCTCCCAGGTAGGCTGGATGTCAGCTCTGACCCTGCAGGGTGCCAGGCTCAGGTGGCTGAGGAGGGGGCAGCGTCACAAGCAGGGCTGAGCGGTGAGATTTCCGAGGGCCGTCGGGAGGCTCGTCCTGCCCTTGCCAGTTACTCAGCAAGCCCCCGGGGCTCTGGACAGCCCTCCCGTACCCTGCTGGAGCACGCTCATTAGCACACCACCAGGGACACGTCCAGACCTCCACCTTGGACGAGGTGGGCTGAGTGTCCCTCTCTTCCTACAGTTGGCAGCGTTCTCTGCCCCTTCGGCTCCCGGATGATCTGGGAAATGGCCAGGGTTCAGCAGAGACAGCAAATCACTGTCCTTTCTCCACGGTGGCCTTTGGGAGTGGACGTGAGTGGACAGACGTGGCCGTGCAGAGGAGCAGAGAAGGGGCAGCGAGGAGCGTCTCCAGGCCACCCCGGCCTGCCCACCTCAGGCTCTTCCATGCCAGGGGCACACTGGCTTTTTTTTTTCTGATTTTGAAAATAATTTATGCATCTTATGTAAGTGTCAGTCTTAAAGAAATATACGGAAGACTGTAAACGGTGAGGAACCCTGCTCCAAGGCTCCGTATTTCAATGCACATGCTGTCTCATTCTCTCTCCAGGCACACCCGCACGTGTGTACACACACACACACTCTCAATTCTCTCTACAGGCACACCTGCACGTGTACACACACACACACACACACACACACACACACACTTCCCATCTATGTCTAGTATGCCAGTGTTTGCTGTGCAGATCGTCATAAAAGCCCACATACGATGGGCTTGCATCCTTCTGGGGAGAGTTTCCCACTCCCCATGAGCAGGGTGATGGCCCGGGAGAGCCAGCCAGGGGGCTTTGCTGGCCGTGTCCAGTGTGCGCCCTGCTCTGGGAGGGAGGGGCCTTCCTCACTGGGAGGCACAGGCCACGGAAGTGGGTGCTCCTGGTCGTTAATGCTGCTGGGGGAGGTTCAGGGAGGAGGCCCGCACCTCGCCGTGCCTCAGCAGGTGTGCAGCTCCAGGCGGGGTCTGAAGGGCCCGCCCTGGCTCAGGACCCCTGAGAGCCCTTGACACCCAGAGCCCAGGGTCTCTGCAGGAAGAGGCTGGAAGAACCCTGGGGCTGGGCAGGAAAAGGAGCCAGGGCCCCGGGGAGGCCGGGCTGCTCACGTGTCAAGGAAGCACATGCTCTCTGCCCCCAAGAGCCTGTTGGGAGACAAACGCCAGCTTGCCTAACCCTGGCACACTGCAAGAACCCAGGGCGGTCCTGGCTCCGAGCGCCTGGGCTCAGGGAAGGTGAGTCCAGCCGGTCTCAGGATGGGGATGTGAGGGGCCTGGGTCCCCCAAGAGCACAGAAGATGGGGAGCAGAGGCGTGTCCCTGGGGGGCAGAGCCCAGGAGGAAGAGCGTGTAAGGCCACGGAGGTGGGTCTGGTGGGGTCTCAACTGAGAGGCCCTGAGGGCCCCGAGGAAAGTGAGAAGATGCATGTGGAAACAGGCGTTTCTCCGCAGCTGTATCATCATGAGGCTGAGCTTGTGATTTCAAAGCTCACTGGTGAGTTAGGGCGAAGTGTGCTGCCCAGACCTGGGCTCACGGCCCGCAGAGGCCGGGTCTCAGCCATGCAGAAGAGTGGAGGTGGCATCCTTGGTACTTTGCCCCACCTGTGCTGGGTTATGCCTTCAGCCCTGATGGAGATCAGTGCCCCTCGTGGGTCACCTTAAGGGAGCCCCGAGGAGCCCTTCGTCTCCATAGCAACTGGAGGATTTCAGAGTAGAAGGCAGGAAAGCTGCAAAGACGCACGGGAGGCGCAAAGGAGCAGGGCTCACTCCTGCTCAGCCTGGACGTGCCCAGCAGGGAGTCGGGCGCCCGGCCTCACGGCGCCCAGGCTGCGGCCCCGGGGGGCGCCCAGGTATCGGGAACCTGCCGTCGGGTTTCCTACCTGCGTCTCAGAAGACCCAGAGGGAGGCGCCGGGGACCTCTCAACTGCGTAGCTGCTGCGAAGCGAAGGCTCAGCAACGCCCCCACACTGACCGTGAGTCAACAAAGCGGGAGAGAAGTGCAGGAAGTGATGGGGCTCATTTCCAGGTGGAACGGGGGAGGCAGGGAAGACCAGAGACGAGCAGCTCAGAGGAAGGGGGCTGGCCTTCTGGGGCACCTGGGCCCTGGGGCCAACCCTACCAAGCTCCCTGGGGTGTGGCACCCTCAGCTCTCACTGCTGATGTCCTTTGCAAGTGTGCTCACACCTGACTCCAGCCACCTGGGCCTCCCCAGCTGCCCTGGGGTTGGGGGCTATCCTTCATTTTCTCCGTGAAGATGGAACCAGCCAAGAGTCATCAAGTGCTTTCTTGATTCTAAAGGACACAAAGGAAGCGCTGAGTTATGCCAAAGAGCAGATCCTGGGTGGGGGGGGGGGGGGGGGCGGTGAAGATGGGGCGTCAGTGAACACTGGGAAGGGCTTTCTTCAATGGAGGTGGGGGGATGACCTGGGATCCTTCTAGACCTCAAGGTTTGGGTGGTTGGTACTCTTGTCCTAGATTCAGAAGGTGGTCTGCCTTGTCCTTGGCAGAGGGAGGGATGTGTTCTACCTTCACGAGGGCTTGAAGGGGACCCTGCCAATCCCAGGAAGAGATGGACCTTACTGGAGAGGCAAGTACTGCCCTCAGCTCCCACGGTCCAGCCAGGAGCCACCTGAAGGCTGAGCCTGAACTCCAGATACAAAGGACCTGACACTGCTGGGTCCTCCTGGCCGCGCTGAGCCAGGCTGCGGGCCTCTTAGCACCTGGAGCGTCCTGATTGCTCAGACATCCCCACCCCCATAAGGGTGACACAGGTTTGTTACAAACATTAAAAAGCTGGCAGGTGCATAGGACTTTCCCAGCGGCTCAGTTGGTAAAGAATCCGCCTGCAATGAAGGAGACCCAGATTCAATCCCTGAGTTGGGAAGATCCCCTGGAGAAGGGAATGGCTACCCACTCCAGTATTCTTGCCTGAAGAATCCCATGGACAGAGGAGCCTGGTGCACCCCAGCCCATGGGGTCATGGAGTCAGACATGACTGACAGACTAACACACACAAAGATAAAATATGCACAGAAAGAGCAACCAGGCGAGAGGTTCGCTGCACGCCCCACACTCCGCCTCGCCCCGCCTCTCTGCCTAGTTGTTTGCCCGGGGAGCGAGAGGGGAGGACTCACTTCACAAAGCACTTCGCTGCCAGATGGTTTATGGAGCGCGCTGCTGCTTCTCATCCCATCCCAGGCCTGGGGACAGCAAAGAGGTGTTGTTCAGGAATGGCTGAAATAATAAATTGATTTTTTAATCTGGCTTGATTCCATACCGCTGGGCATTATATTTTCTCCATGTGTCCTGTAAATGACAAACTATGATCACTCTTTTCCCCCGTGGACTGCTCACACAGCCCGCCTGTCGCTGGGATGAAGGCAGGAATGGCACTCTAAGCCCCTCTCCTGGCACCCCGTGCCCCAGTCTCTGGGCCCACAGCCCCAGAACAGCTGGAAGACCCTCCAAGATGAGAGCATTCATCCAGGAAGGCTAAGAGCCTTCATTTCACGGGAGAGACACAATGGGGAAGGAGATCGTGGTTTCCACGGCCAACCTGGACACCTCGGTGGGGGGTGGACACCTCGGTGTGGTGTGGACAGCTTGGTGTGGTGTAGACCAACATGGAGGGGACGAAGCAGACTCAGATTTCTCGGAGCTCTGAAGGGAAACGGAAGCCCGCAGTGGCTCTGTGCTCAGCATGATTGCAAAGTGCCTGAACAGCAGGCGTCTTGGTGGGATGTGGGTGGAGAGTGCTCCGAAGTGCTCCCTGAGCCTGTCCAGTTTGCAAGAATAGGCGAGAGCTCCAAGTTGCCTGGAGGAAAGCTGGGGAAACACCCTAACACCCCATGTGCTCCAGCAGTTTTATTCTCTCCGGCTTCTCTAAGATTCTTCAAGACGCATTTATCAAACACCAGGCCCAGACGCTTGACGTGCAACTAGGAGCTTCAGGAGTAATGGGAATGGAATGAGACGAGCATTGAATCCCTGCCCAGGAGTGGCGGGCAACTGGCCTTCCCCTAGTGAGGCTGCAGCGTGGACGTTCTCCCCGGATGGTCAGCGTCTCCCTCTGGAAATGGTCTGCAGGGCAGGGAGGCGGCGTGGGAGCCAGAGCCTTGGGTCTACACCCAAACACAGCATAATCAGATCACTCAGGATCAGCCGTCAAGGGGAGGTTCTAAGACACACTGCCTCAAAAGATTACAGTAATGAGAACTGTCTTGTTGAAGCAGTATGAGCTGGAAGACACACGGTATCAGCTCTCAAGGTCCGGGCTGGGTTGGGCTCAGCCCAGGACTCTGTGCCCAGATGCGACGGGTTACAGAGACACTGCAAACACACTGGGTTTACTGGTTTACCTGCCAGTCTATGTCTGTCTGGGCTTCCCAGGTGTGCAGTGATGAAGAACCCACTTGCCAATGCAGGAGACACGAGTTCAATCCCTGGGTGGGGAAGATCCCCTGGAGGAGGGCATGGCAACCCACTTCAGTGTTCTTGCCTGGGAAACTATGAACAGAGGAGCCTGGCGGGCTACAGTCCACTGGGTCGCAGAGAGTCAGACACAACTGAGCGACTGAATACACACACTGTATCTATCAACCTATCTATCAATATCTATCACATACTGGGTTTACTCACTTACCTATAATCTACATCCATCTACACCTATCTAATTAGGATTATTATTCTTTTAGTGCCACAAGAAATAACTAAAGACTTCAAAAGAAGGGAGTAATACACGGCATTTATGTTTTAGTTGTGGTCTGTGGTTCTAAATTATTTCAGCCTTTGTATGTGTGAAAGACTCTATTTCTTCTTCATTTTGGAAATATACTTTCTCTGGGTATCCTGCATAAAAAAGAGTCACATGGCCAAATAAATTGGGGGAAATGCATTATATACACTTTTCTTTAATCTTTGGGTGCTTAGTAGCTCTGTGAAATCCTACAGTGTAGGAAAGTTAGCATCTTAAAGCATACTTCATTTATTATTTGTTAAGCATTTTAATTAAGAACTAAGACACTGTAGGGTTTCCCTGGTGGCTCGGATGGTAAACAATCTGCCTGTAACACAGGAGACTCAACCCCTAGGATGGGAAGATCCTCTGGAGAAGGGAATGGCTACCCACTCCAGTATTCTTGCCTGGAGAATTCCATGGACAGAGGAGCCTTGCAGGGCTACCTGACAGTTTGCTTTGTAACACAAGTGCCTGGAGTAAGCTTTGGTAACGGAGGAAGCATCCACTTCTGAGACGGCCTTCTTGGACAAACCCCTTGCAGCCTCAGGACCAGTTAAGAGCCAGGCTGCTTCTTTCACGGAAACTCTTTTGTGTAAGAGGACTTGGTTGATTCTGATATCTGACCCTTTCAGCTACTTGTTTTTTTCTCTTCCAGTGCTTTAAATCCCTGCTCTTGTGTTTTAAATTCTCCAATGAAGAGTAAGCCCACAAGCCCCTGGGCCCTGCCCTTGACCCCACTCTTGACCTCAATAAAAGCCACCCCCGGGCCCTGCTCGCCCTCTCTCCACCCATGACCTCTCCGTGTGGTCCCAGGTGTGCTGTGTAATTTGCAGGCCCTGTAAGTAATAAACCTCTGTTTTTCCAAGTTTCCTAATGGTCGTCGCTGAAGGGCATCTTGTAGTCATAAGAACAAGGGCTGGCCCAGCCTCAGGATCGGTTACCGACAGACTGAGACTCGCCCACAGTGGGCCTCTAACGAGCAGCCCCCGCCCCGGCCCCCAGGCCTGTCTCAGAGAACAGGTCGCGCCCACGTGCACAGTTTGGGTTCTGTCGCCTCATGGGGCTCAGTGAAGTCCACCCAGGGGAGGCACTGTGTCTCGTTCCTGGCTCCAGCTTGGAAACTGGAGCACAGTTCACAGCCGAAGAGCATTTATGGACCCAGAGAAACATATCTCGCTGCATTCGCAACACCGCGTTACCGGTAGAGGTTGCTGTTCACTCACTCGGTCGTGTCCGACTCTTCATGACCCCATGGACTGCAGCACACCCGGCTTCCCTGTCCCCCACCCCACTATCTCCCAGGGTTTGCTCAAACTCATGTCCTTGACTCAGTGGTGCCATCCAACCATCTCATTCTCTGTCACCTTCTTCTCCTCCTGCCCTCATTCTTTCCCAGCTAAGGTATTTTCCAGTGAGTCAGCTCTTCGCATCAGGCGGCCAAAGTGTTCAGCGTCAGTCCTTCCAATGAATATTGAAGGTTGATCTCCTTTAGGATGGACTGGTTGGACCTACTTGCAGTCCAAGGGACTCTCAAGAGTCTTCTCCAGCACCACAGTTCAAAAGCATCAATTCTTCATTGCTCAGCCCTCTTTACGGTCTGTAGGTACCTTTATAAAATCTTTAGACTCATTAGAAAATATATTTATTATTGATTCCTAAATATATTTTGTTCTCTATTGGGATGAACTTATGTTTCCTATTGATGTAGCAATGTGATGCAGTAAAGGAGAATATTGACTAATTCCAGCTTTCTTAGGAGAAGCTCAATATTCTAAATACATAATGTCATGCAATCTTTCAAATTTTATTAAGTGCTTTGATGCAGCAGGACTTTCCCATTATCTAGAAATAGAGTAGCAAATGGGCAAAGTCCCTAATTAACTTACATTCTAGTCAGGAAGATAGATAACAAACAAATAGATAAAGCTTTAGGAGAGTGATACATTACAGAAAATAAGCACAATAGATGAGGGGACGGAGCATGAGCAAGGGTTGGTGACTTCCTGAGTCAGACGTAAAATCACTGAAGCAATCTTTAGTCCAAAACCCAACAGAGGTCCCTTCTCTTCCCCACTGTCACTTTGCCACCAAAGAAAATGTGGCCAGGTCCACGTGGTGTTACACACATTTCTACTCAAGCTTTAGAAATAACGTACTTCGTATACGAATGGCCTTATAGACTGCAAAATAAGTACATAAGACAGGGGAACATGCTTGGTCCTTTTCTCATACCAGCAGAAACAAGATATCAAAATTGGAGCAACACAAGAAAAAAAAGGACACGCAGTCCAGTCTCATTTGTGACAACCTGCGCTCGGTCGCTCGGTTGTGTCCCACTCTTTGTGGCCCTCTGGACTGTAGCCTGCCAGGCTCCTCCGTCCATGGGATTCTCCAGGCAAGAATACTCGAGTGGGGTGCCATCTCCTCCTCCAGGGGGCCTTCCCCACCCAAGGATGGAACCCGTGTCTCTTGGACTGCCCGCGCTGGCAGGCAGATTCTTTTCCGCCAGCATCACCAAAGGCAGTAGTTAACAAGAATTCCATATTCATTAAAAAGAACCTCAGGAAATTAGAGGACGACTCGCCCTAGTCATGGTGGACACAGAGGTGTCTTTTTCTCTCTCCTGCTAGAGAAGGGCTTGTGTCCAGCCCCATGGAGTAGCGTCATGGCAAGTCTCCGGCGCTCTGCCCTTTTGGGTGTAGGCTCAGCGGTATCGGTGACCGCCCTGGGTGATGTCGCTCTGGGGCAGATCTACCTGAAGGCTGAGCTGGGAGGAGCTGAAGTCCTGGCCACTGTGGCCCCACTTGGAGCAGCTCTGGTTGGCAAGTCTCACCCTAGTCTCCCTGCAGGCTGGCCGAGCTTCCCCCGGTCACAGCTACGGTTCTCCATCTGCCCGATCAATCTCCTGCCCCTACACAGGTTACCATCCATCAGAGACATCCTTCCCCAAATCTCTGGCTTAGCATCTCCTTCCCGAGAGCCCCCAAGCCGTGACATTCTGCATGGTACACATCATCAGTCACAATATTCAAATATGATATTCTCAGATTAAGAGTACGCCTTTTTGTAGTCAGGAATAAGAGTAGTTGTCATCTCTCAGTGCTATACAACATGATGTTAGAGCTTCTGGAGAGAAAGGTGCAGCAGGAAAAATAACTGGTAAGGCATCAAAAGGATAGAGTACATTTGTCAACATAGCAGATGTAAGAGATTTTGCAGTTTTCAAATGAACAGGAGGGTTCACCAAGGCTGCTGATATGAGAGAGAGTTTAGAGAAAATGTAGAGATCAAAGGTTCCCCTAGACACAGTAGCATTCATTAAAAAGTATAGTTTTAAAGAAAATTCTACCCTATAACACCACAGATAATAAAGTAACTACTCATCAGTTCAGTTCAGTTCAGTCACTCAGTCGTGTCCAACTCTTTGTGACCCCATGGAATGCAGCACACCAGGGCGCCCTGTCCATCACCAGCTCCCAGAGTTTAGTCAAACTCATTTCTGTTGAGTCGGTGATGCCTTCCGACCATCTCATCCTCTGTTGTCCCCTTCTCCTCCCACCTTCAATCTTTCCCAGCGTCAGGGTCTTTTCCAGTGAGTCAGTTCTTCACATCAGGTGGCAAAAGTACTGACGTTTCAGCTTCAGCATCAGTCCTTCCTATGAATATTCAGGACTGATCTCCTTTAGGATGGACTGACTGGATCTTCTTGGAGTGCAAGGGACTCTCAAGAGTCTGCTCCAACACCACAGTTCAAAAGCATCAATTCTTTGGTGCTCAGCTTTCTTTATAGTCCAACTCTCACATCCATACATGACTACTGGAAAAACCATAGCCTTGACTAGACGGACCTTTGTTGACAAAGTAATGTCTCTGCTTTTTAATAGGCTGTCTAGGTCGGTCATAACTTTCCTTCCAAGGAGTAAGCATCTTTTAATTTCATGGGCTGCAATCACCATCTGCAGTGATTTTGGAGCCCAGAAAAATAATGTCAGCCATTGTTTCCACTGTTTCCCCATCTATTTGCCATGAAGTGATGGGACCAGATGCCATGGTCTTATTTTTCTGAATGTTGAGCTTTAAGCCAAATTTTTCACTCTCCACTTTCACTTTCATCAAGAGGCTCTTTAGTTCTTCTTCACTTTCTGCCATAAGGGTGGTGTCACTTGCGTATCTGAGGTAATTGATACATTTATCAGCAGTCTTGATTCCAGCTTGTGCTTCCTCCAGCCCAGCGTTTCTCATGATGTGCTCTGCACAGAAGTTAAATAAGCAGGGGGACGATATACAGCCTTGACTTACTCTTTTCTGGATTTGGAACCAGTCCGTTGTTCCATGTCCAGTTCTAAATGTTTCCTGACCTGCATACAGATTTCTCATGATGCAGGTCAGGTGGTCTGGTATTCCCATCTCTTTCAGAATTTCCACAATTTGCCGTGATCCAAATAGTCAAACACTTTGGCATAGTCGATGAAGCAGAAGTAGATGTTTTTCTGGAACTCTCTTGCTTTCTCTATGATACAATGGATGCTGACAATTTATCTCTGGTTCCTCTGCCTTTTCTAAAACCAGTTTGAACATCTGGAAGTTCACAGTTCACCCACTGTTGAAGCCTGACTTGGAGACTCTTAAGCATTACTTTGCTAGTGTCTTGAGAAACCTGTATGCAGGTGAGGAAGCAACAGTTAGAACTGGATATGGAACAACAGACTGGTTCCAAATCCAGAAAAGAGTAAGTCAAGGCTGTATATCGTCCCCCTGTTTATTTAACTTCTGTGCAGAGCACATCATGAGAAACGCTGGGCTGGAGGAAGCACAAGCTGGAATCAAGATTGCCGATAAATATATCAATCACCTCAGATACGCAAGTGACACCACCCTTATGGCAGAAAGTGAAGAAGAACTAAAGAGCCTCTTGATGAAAGTGAAAGTGGAGAGTGAAAAATTTGGCTTAAAGCTCAACATTCAGAAAAATAAGACCATGGCATCTGGTCCCATCACTTCATGGCAAATAGATGGGGAAACAGTGGAAACAATGGCTGACATTATTTTTCTGGGCTCCAAAATCACTGCAGATGGTGATTGCAGCCCATGAAATTAAAAGATGCTTACTCCTTGGAAGGAAAGTTATGACCGACCTAGACAGCATATTAAAAAGCAGAGACATTACTTTGTCAACAAAGGTCCGTCTAGTCAAGGCTATGGTTTTTCCAGTGGTCATGTATGGATGTGAGAGTAGGACTATAAAGAAAGCTGAGCACCAAAGAATTGATGCTTTTGAACTGTGGTGTTGGAGCAGACTCTTGAGAGTCCCTTGCACTCCAAGAAGATCCAACCAGTCCATCCTAAAGGAGACCAGTCCTGGGTGTTCATTGGAAGGACTGATGTTGAAGCTGAAACTCCAATACTTTGGCCACCTGATGTGGAGAGCTGACTGATTTGAAAAGACCCTGATGCTGGGAAAGATTGAGGGCAGGAGGAGAAGGGGATGACAGAGGATGAGATGGTTGGATGGCATCACTGACTTAATGGACATGGGTTTGGGTGGACTACAGAAGCTGATAAACAGGGAGGCCTGGTGTGCTGTGGTTCATAGGGTCACAAAAAGTCGGACATGACTGAGGGACTGAACTGAACTGAGATGAGTGCAATTGTGTGGTAATTTGGGCATCGTTTGGCATTGCCTTTCTTGGGGTTGAAATGAAGACTGACATTTCCCAGTTCTGTGGCCACTGCTGAGTTTTCCAAATTTGCTGGCATGTTGAGCACACAGCACTTTCACAGCATCATCTTTTAGGATTTGAAATAGCTCAACTGGAATTCTATCACCTCCACTATCTTTGTTCATAGTGATGCTTCCTAAGGCCCACTTGACTCTGCATTCCAGTATGTCTGGCTTAGGTGAGTGATCTCACCATCATGATTATCTGGGTCGTGAAGATCTCTTTCGTACAGTTCTTCTGTGTTATTCCTGCCACATCTCCTTAATCTCTTCTGCTTCTGCTGTGTCCATACCCTTTCTGTCCTTTATCGAGCCCGTCTTTGCATGAAATGTTCCCTTGGTATCTCTAATTTTCTTGGCGAAATCTCTAGTCTTTCCCATTCTGTTGTTTTCCTCTATTTCTTTGCAGTGATCACTGAGGAAAGCTCTCTTCCAGCAACACAAGGGAAGACTCTACACATGGACATCACCAGATGGTCAACACCGAAATCAGATTGATCACATTCTTTGTAGCCAAAGATGGAGGAGCTCTATACAGTCAGCAAAAACAAGACCAGGAGCTGACTGCAGCTCAGATTATGAACTCTTTATTTCTAAATTCAGACTGAAATTGAAGAAAGTAGGGAAAACCACTAGACCATTCAGGTGTGACCTAAATCAAATCCCTTACAATTATACAGTGGAAGTGAGAAATAGATTCAAGGGATTAGATCTGATAAACAGAGTGTCTGAAGAATGACGGACAGAGGTTCGTGACATTGTATAGGAGGCAGTGATCAAGACCATCTCCACGAAAAAGAAATGTAAAAAGGCAAAATTTTTGTCTGAGGAAGCCTTACGAATAACTGTGAAAAGAAGAAAAGTGAAAGGCAAAGGAGAAAAGGAAAGATATACTCATTTGAACTAATGATATACTTAACAAAAAACAATTTAATGAAAAAGGTTAAAGTTCTTTTTAAATAAGATAAAAGTCAGCTTAAATAATCAGAGCTACAGCTCTAGACAAACTAACAGTAAAATTCATATGCAGATACGAAGGGGAGACATTCCTGAACAACGTAAGATAATAAACGGAGGGCTAGAATACTGCTCTAGAAGATATCAAGACTGATTATAAAATTACGGTGCTTAGAATCACGTGATACTGGTACAGGCAATAAAAAATAGACCGCAGAGACATCTGTGAGGTCCAGAGACAGGTTTCTTCATCTCTGACCAAGAAGGCTTTGCAAATTAATGGGAACAGATGCACCATTCAATACATTCTATTCTGTGTAAAATAGACAAACAACAAGGACCTGCCTGTATAGCGCAGGGAGCTTCACCCAGTAACTTGCAATACCCTATAGTGGAACCAAACTTAAAAGAACAGTCATGCATGTCGGTGTTTAACTGGGTCACCTTGATGTACTGTGTGAGCAAATTGTAACATTGTAAGTCAATTATACTTTGATACAAATTCTTTTAAGAAATAATTAACTGTTCAGTTTATGGAGAAAAGATAATTGGTAAAATAAATTCTAGGCAATTAAGGACTGTAAAAGTAAAACCTCAGAACTTTTTCTAGAAAAAATGTAGAATTCGATTATGATTTGGGAAAGAGAGAATTAAAATCTTGTTTTGGAAAAAATGATACATGAAATAAAGAGACATGTCACAGACTGAGAAAAAATATTTGTAACAGAAGATAGACAGACAACAGGGAAAGAAGAGGGTGAGAGGATGAGATGGTTGGATGGCATCACTGTTTCAGTGGACGTGAACGTGGGCAAACTCCAGGAGATGGCAACGGACAGGGAAGCCTGGTGCTGCAGTCCATGAGGTCGCAAAGTCAGACACAACTTGGTCACTGAACAACAGCAGCTGAATTCTGAATAAGTAACTTCTACAAATTAATACACTTTAAAAAAGAAAGCCAACCCAGCAGAAAAATGGGCAAATAATATGTACAGAAATTAATGTGATAAAGAATCTGAAGACCCAGAAACATGAAATGATTCACAATCATATTAGTAATCAGAGAAAAGTGTTTAATAAAACAAAACAAAAAAGTAGGCTAGCCCCTCCTGACAAACCCTAAGGTCTGGCTGTTATCAATTGTTAAAACTGTAAAGTAATGATGGTGATTGTAGCTTAAACTGGTATAACCAGCTGGGCAATATTTAATAAAGTTAGAGATTCAAATTCCCTCCATCCTGCAGTTTCAGTCTGAAGTCTACATTTTAAAACACTCAGACACATGCCAGATCTTCACGCATGAGGACACCTGCAACATCACTGCACACAGAAAAACGGAGACAATTTACCTACCTTATCCGTAAGGCTGGAGAAGGAAATGGCAACCTGCTCCAGTGTTCCTGCCTGGAGAATTCCATGCACAGAGGAGCCTGGCGGGCTACAGACCATAGGGTCACAGAGAGTCAGACACGACTGAAGTGACTGAGCATCAGTAAGGTAAAAAGTGTGTTTCTTTTGTTTTTTGCCCATACTGCACAGCACATGGGATCTAGTTCCTGAAGCAGGAATCAAATCCGTGCCCCTGCGCTGGAAGCGCAGAGTCTTAAGCACTGGGCTGCTAGGGAAGTCCAACAATACATCTTTCCATGTGTTAGAGAGCTTGCTGCATTTAAATAAACAAGTCGCATGTGTCAACATGGGTAAACACAGGATAAAATGATGACTGGAATTAGACGTTAGGAATGGCTGGATGACATGTAACGTTTCCTCTTCTTTCTCGGTCTGGCCCGGGCACACAGTCCCTGAGCCAGAACCCCCTCACCCTGGACATGAGCACATCACATTTGGACACAGAATGTGACCATCTGTTCCCGCGTCCGGTTTGGGAAGCACAGCTCTCCCACACAGACCGGCAATGTGTCTCGTGTCTCATTTCAGAAAACAAAAAAACCCACAGAATCCATGTCTTCCCAAAACACATGCCCAGAGCCTGGGTGGTTGGAGAATGGATACTTTGTCATATGAAGAACTAATTTTACGGGTAAATTTCATCTCTGTTTCATCAACACTTGGGAAAGAAGCCTGCATGGACCTCCTGGTGTAATATCTCCGAGCAGCTGCATGCACTGTGCCTCAATAACTTACATCTGTAGTGTGGCTTTTTTGTTCCACCCCTTGCTGTCATTTGTAAGCATCCCAGCTGCAGCTGCAGCGTCCATCAAGCCCGCCCCACTGCCTGCAGACGACCGTCTGCTTTGCCCCATAGTACTGGTTTAAGGAGCGTGATTGGACCACGATTTAATACATCCGCTCTGTGAAGGGTCACAGCTCAAGATGGGTTCTGAGCCGCCTCAGTGACCATCTGAACTCGCAGAAGGGCAGGCAGGGGACACGGGGGCCTGGACAGCTCTGAGATGGATCCTCGCCCGCCCCGTCCTGGCGAGGTCACCTCCGGGAAGCACCACAGCATCCGCGGGAGCAGAGGGCCGGGCAGCCGGGCGGATGCCCCACAGGCAGTGCTGCACGGACCCCACCAGAGGCAGCCGCGGGCAGCGGGCGAGATGTTTTCTCTGGCCCCCGGCAGTCAGAGGTCCACAGCCGCTTGCTTAGCTTAGCAGCAGCCCGAGGCCTTCGAACATAGAGGAGGGACTCAGCCTGTTCTCCTGGGACCCTCAGGGCAGTCCAGCCAGCCAGAGCTGGACCATTTATAGGAGCATGGAAGCTTATACCTCCCATCTCCTCAGAAAGACCCTCAAGGACGGTGACTGTGTAATTCAACATTCACCAGATATTTTGGCAGCAAAGAGGGACCCATCGGAAGCTATGCTGAGGAGACAAACGTCAGCTGGGACTGTGCTGCGCCCCAGACTGATAACTCCGCTACTCATATAAGACCCGGCCCTGCCTCCTCTGCCCGCGGAGGTACCAGCTGTGACCCTCACGTGTGGGCAGAGGCGGCCACACAGGGCAATGTGAAGCCAGCCTGCTCTGATGGGTGCCCGCGCGTCACAGGCCCCCTGGTAAGGTGCCGGGCACTGCATGAAAGTGGAGGAGACCCCAGGCCCGCGGACAACAGAATGCACTACGGCAAAATCAAAGGAATCTCCCCAGATTGACCTGTGTTTTCAGTGTGATTCTAGTCAGAGAATCTCAGCAGGAGTTTGCAAGGAACTTTATAAGCTGAATCTAAAATGTATGTGTAAAAACAAAACCAGCTAAGACATGTGGGGAAGACCTACGCATCAAAACATACCAGCGACATGGCTGGAATTCTGCACTCCAAAGTTGTAATAACTGGACGGTGAGAGTTGGGACAAGAAAGGACGATGGGTGGACAGGAGGAAACAGCCCAGAAGCAGAGCCAGGAGCTCAGGGACACCCTGCAGAGCAGACGGGCGGCACGGAACTGACAGGGAGGAGAAGGGCAGTCTCAGGCAGTGGTCCTGAGCACCTGGTTCTGCTTATCAGGATACAGTTAAATCAGCTCTCAGCCGTCAGAGAGAACTATTCTACTCAAGTTTCTAATTCGAAATGAGCAACTTACCAGTAATATTTTATTTACAGAAATGTATAAAGTCACTGAAGGATGATAAATACAAAATTCCACGGAGATAGGGAGCAGGGAAGATGCAACAAGGGTGGGTCCCCAGGAACTTCACTGAACTCCAGTCGGGAAGCAAGGCGATGGGCGCCGTGCCGTTCAGTATATTGCTCTTAATGTCTTAGATATTTTAGACAGATTTTCTTGAACATGTGAAATAATTCAAAACAACAGGTTTAAAGGAAAGTTGCCAACCCACTCTCCTACACTGATATGTCTTTTGGGTCTGCTTCCATTTTCTACAGCAGAAAAAGAGAAAGTAAGGAATCATAAGGCAAATCAACTCTGAATACTTTTTGGAAGGACAGACGCTGAAGCTGAACCTCCAGTGTTCTGATCATCTGATGTGAACAGCTGACTCATTGGAAGTCCCTGATGCTGGGAAAGATTGAGGGCAGAAGGAGAAGAGGGCATCAGAGGATGAGATGGCTGGATGGCATCACCAATGCAATGGACATGAGCTTCAAACTTCAGGAGATGGTGAGGGACAGGGAGGCCCGGCGTGCTGCAATCCATGGGGACGCAAACAGTCAGACCCGACTGGGCCACTGAATAACAACACAGAAACAGCTCTCTTGGAGCAAGCCTTTGGTGGTTTGAAGATTTCTGTGCTTCCGAGCCTTCAGAGAGAACTTGTTGTGTACAAACAGATGAATCAAGAACTTAGCATCAGCGTCTATATCGCTGTTGTCTTATTTCTGAAATAAACTAATTCAAAAATGATTCTGAATATTATTTGTATAAGGCAAGCCAATCTCTCTCATCAGCCGTATGTCTGGCCAGAGTTTTGTAGACACTGATTCTGCCAGTTCTGTTTTTCTAGAAGTCGAGCTCTTCCTTCTGGGAAAGATAAAGGCAAGCAGAGCCTCTCCCAGGTGGCATGCCCAAGCTTCCCTGATGAACGCTGCTGGGGACGGGGCTGGAGGGCACAGAAGGCTCCTTGGGGACCTCGTGGTGCCAGCCAGTCAGTCAGTGGCTGTCACTTGCCTATCACAGGCAGCAATTGGGAAATGAGCTGATTCACTGACGCACAAAGAGGGGACTTCCCTGGTCCAGAGGTTAGGAATCTGCTTTCCAGTGCAGGGGACATGTGTTCCACCCCTGGTAGGGGAACTAAGACGCCATGTGCGTGGGAGCAAATAACACGCTGCAACTATTGAGACTGCATGCTGCACAGACGGCCCACTGCAGCCCTAAATAAGTGATAAATGTGCTCTAATAGAGGAGGGTGAGTGGCTTTGACTTTGCTGGTTCACAAGGATGTCTCAGGCTATTGTTTTGTTTTGTGTTTAATTCATTTTTTAAACTAAAGTGTAGATGACTCACAGTGTTGTTAGTCTCAGGTTATATAGTGATCCAGTTAGGTTTGTGTCAGTAATGCCTAAAGCGGCTCCCAACATATGTTCTTTTTTATAAAGATGCTTCATGATGGACGTAAATGGGCCACAGAGCCCTTTGAAATTCCAAACTGATGGCAACAATGTTTGAACAGTAAACGCAGAAACCTCGGTTTGAAAACAGAGGCAGGGCTCACTAACACAGATCATTTGAGTCACTTTTTTACAGGTGTAAATTGGTTTTAATTCAAAGATGAGGGCAAGATATTAGCTGAGGAGTATAATGCTATATCGAAGATATTTCAGTACAATAAATACAAATGCTTACCTCCCAGTTTAAGAAGATTTAATTAAACTCAACCACTTGACTCCTTCTGAAGGCAAGCAAGCAGGTATTTCCAACTGCTATGACAAGCCTAGACAATGTTTTAAAAAGCAGAAACATCCCTTTACCAACAAAGGTCCATATAATCAAAGCTATGATTTTTCCAGAAGTCATGTACGAATATGAGAGTTGGACCATAAAGAAAGCTGAGTGCCCAAGAATTGATGCTTTTGAACTGTGGTGTTGGAGAAGACTCTTGAGAGTCCCATGGATTGCAAGGAGATCAAAACAGTCCATCCTAAAGGAAATCAACCCCAAATATTCATTGGAAGGATGACGCTGAAGCTGAAGCTCCAATCCTTTGGCCACCTGATTCGAAGAGCTCACTCATTGGAAAAGATCTTGATGCCAGGAAAGATTGAGGGCAGGAGGAGAAGGGGCCAGCAGAGGATGAGATGGTTGGATGGCATCACCAGTCTAATAGACAGGAGTGTGAGCAACCTCTGTAAAACAGTGGGAGACCAGAAAACCGGGCTTGCTGCAGTTCATGATGTCACCAAGAGTCAGACAGGACTTAGCAACTGAACAGCAGCAAGCCTTTACCGGGAAGTCGCTGAGCTGGGACTTGGCGAGGCAGTGGGGTCCCTCGTTTCCTAGGTCAGCATCTTTCTGCCAGTGTGTCTGCTGCATTCTACAAGGACATCGGGTCCCTCTCCAAAGCAGCACAGCTTAGTGCGTTTCTACAGCAACTTGCAGAGGAAGAATTGACTCAAGGAAGTGAGTGGGGTGGATGAAGACAAGACCGGTGGCCCGGAAGCTTGGTTTGTAGAGGGGGAACATGGAGGCAGCGTGCCAGGCTGTCTGAGGCCGGTCAGGCAGCTGGCTACAGCCGGTTGTCTGGGGGCTGGAGCATCTGTGGGCAGAGACCAGAGCCAGCAATGACCTTTCTCTGCAGCAGCCTCCCCGGCACTGCCCCCTCCCTGCCGGAGACCCCGTGAGATGCATTTGTGCTGATGCTGGTTGACAAATGAATTCATTTTCTCCCCACTCCAACATAGGAAACATTGTTTGACGTTGTAGAAAACACACAATCTCCCGCTGATTTATTTGTGTCTCCTTCTGGGGCTGGCCAGCGTGGAGGAAGCAGGCATGTACCATCCAGATGACAAACGGATCACGAAGACGCAATAACACTGGCATTTCCAGCCTCCCGGAGCATCAGGCTGCGTTTCTGAAACAAATTCTGCCTGGAGATCCGGCTCGCTCTTTGTATTTATGGAGCACTTTTGCTCCCAAAGTGCGTGTGAATGTGGCGTCTCCTTTCATCCTCGCAGGCTAGTGCTTCCCAGGTCTCCCTGGGGCGAGCACCAGGAAGGACAGATGGATGGTGATGAAGCTGGCGTGTAGCCATCTAGCCCTCCGTCTTTCCTTCCCCGCCGCCTGCCCCTAGCTTCCCTGCTCCTGGCCAAAAACCAGCAGGAGGAGATTCAGAAGCATCAGTCCTTGGGAGTCAGACTTTGCTGCTGTTTTCTGGAGGCTTCCATCCCCCCCACCCCAGGTGAGTCCCTCCCGCAACCTCCACCCCTGCTTCCTGCCCCGCTCACTCTGCCTGCCCCCTACCTCTGTAACGAGATCTTTGAGGACTTTTTGGAGAGTCCTCCTTCAATGTGTTAGATATACCGCTGAGAGCAAAGCCCCCAGCCTCTTCCTGCCCTGGAAGAACTTCTGAGGCCCGCACTGCCTGTCAGCAACCTCCAAACTCACCTTCGCTACACCCCTGCATGCGTACAACGTGGCCAACCTCACTGCTTCACGGCTCTAGAGAGGTGCAGGGCCACCCTCCAGAGCGTCTCTCCTGGACGTGGTGGGTCCTCTCCCCGCCAGCCTCCTCCCCACCTTCCGCCGGCATCGGACATGTTATGGCAAGTGGCTCCCTCCTGGAGGGCCGGGGACGTGCCCTTCGCAGACTCCCTGGGTCTGCCGTTCTCCTTTCTCTCTTGCCCCGTCCCTGCACCATCCCAGCGTTCTCTCTTGCCCCGTCCCTGCGCCATCCCAGCGTCACTTTTCTAGTTGTTTGCTGCTCTGGTCTCGCCTCCGCCATGGTCTACGTGACCCCTGCCGTACCCTCCAAAGCGTCATCTTCAGGCACATCCATTGCCTCACTTGTCAGCTTGCCTTTCCTGCTGATTGGGGATCTTTTCTCTTCTGGCTTTGATCTGTCCAGATGTGAAATGGACACAACCTTCACCCTTCCCAGCCCCACCTGGCCATGGCCTCTCCCCTGCCGGATCAGGGGATGGAGGCTGCGACCACTCCGGTCCTCGCCTTGACTCCACCCCTGGGCAGACACTGCCAGTGGCCTCCCCAGGCCCCCGGGTGGGGGGGGGGGCCCTTCACCAGCTGCTGCTAGGACTGATGCTAACTCCCCACCCGCCACCCCCTCAGAGGACTGCCCTGGGGTCTGTGGCTGCCTTGCCCATGGGTTTCAGCCTAGGGAAGGGGCAAGACAGATAACTTGGCCTGAGGCCACCAGATCTCGACTCCTGTTTGTTCACGTGGAACTGAGTGGCTTCAGAAAAAAATCAGGGTAAAGATGGAGAAAGAAAGTGAAGTGGCTCAGTTGTATCTGACTCTTTGCAACCCCACGGACTGTAACCCGCCAGGCTCCTCCATCCATGGGATTTCCCAGGCAAGAGTACTGGAGTGGGTCGCCATTCCCTTCTCCAGGGGATCTTCCCAACCCAGGGACTGCACCCGGGTCTCCTGCACTGCCAGTGGATTCTTTACCGTCTGAACTACCAGGGGATCTAAAGACAGATCAAACCTGGCCTGATTCCCTAACGCCAGCCACCTCCGTGGAGAAAAGCAGAGCAGACCAGAAGCAAGCTGCTATCACACCTGCTGAGTGGCGGGGAGAGGAGCCTGTTCTCATAGCAAGTACCCGTACCTGCCCAGGCCCACAGAGAGTTTGAAGAGCATCCCGACTTTATGAATATTAACAAACTACTCGTTAACTTTGCCGCACACTTCCTACAAATGGCAGGCTGCAGCAGCAGCAGGCTCTTCTCTTTGATAGAGTTTGGTGACCAGGCCATGCTGCCTGTGAACGTCTCTGAGAGACACGGGCCCTGTAGGGCCTCATCCTGGAGAAGTGGGTGGGGGTGGCTACGGGTGAAGGTAAGATCCTGGCAGATTTAGAATTAGACTCGACTACCCCTGAAGTCAAGAGTAAGCATCACCCAGTGAGTCAAGATAAGTGGGTTCCCTACAAAGCTGCAGAGACGGTGAATCCCCCCTGCCTCACCTCCACCCCAACACAGAGCCCTAGACAGTGGGGCAGAACCTAAGCGAAGAGCCGCAGCGTGAAGCATTCGCAGCCACAGGCAAAGTGCCATCAAAGTGGTCTATGCGCCATCAGTCCAAGTCTAGTCCCCACCCAAAGGGCCATGTGCAAATCACACCTGCCCGACCTCCTCCTCGGGATCTCTTGCAGGTGAGAGGTGCCACGTTCACAAGCACAGATGCCCCAGCCCACCCACTCCCGATGGACAGGTTTACCTGAGACCCCCACACAGTCAGTGCAGCTCCACATTCATGCAAATAAGATGCTTCTAGAATCCAGGGATGGGCCTGGATTTGCCACTCTGTTAAGAACACCCCTTTCCAACCATCCCAATCTGACATACACCTGATTTTTCATAGCACGTTTAGTTGAGGCCCCCCAGTTTTTTTCATCATCCTTTACTTCATTAAAGCATCTACTGTGCTCTGAGTTCTACCAAAATGGAATGCACAGAAGAGGTGCCCTTTGCCTGCAGAAAGCCTCCATGGATTTGTAAAAGATGGACAGGCTCCTTCTGTGTGGTGCCCTGCTCTACGGTAGCAAGTTCCAGGCCGTGCTATTGAATTACTCAGGGAGATCAAGGAAGGCTTCCTGGAGGAAGTGATGGCTGAGCTGAGAGCTAATGGATAGATAACAAGTCTTCCATGCAAATGAAGGCCGTCATGCAGGCCATCCGAGACCGAAGCTCCCGCAGCAGCCGTGGGCACTGGCTGTGACACGGGCATGACGTGGGGCATGGCAAGGGGTGAGGAACCTGGAACCGGTGGGCAGGTGAAGGGGTGAGCTCCTTAGTGTAGGGAACGGCCTTAGAGGCAGACAGGGCAGGGCCCCATCGACTTTCCCTGATCCTTAGGCACCTGACCTGCGGAATGTGACATGATCAGAATAGAGTGTGTGTGTGTGTCTGTGTGTGCATGTTGTGTGTGTGTGTAATGTGTGTCGGTGTGTATAGTGTGTCTGTGTGCGTGTTGTGTATGTCTGTGTGTATACAGTATGTGTGTCTGTGTGTATAGTGTGTTGTGTGTATATGTCTGTGTGTATGTATAGTGTGTCTGTGCGTGTGTTGTATGTCTGTGTGTGTGTATAGTGTGTGTCTGTGTGTGTCTGTGTGTGTGTGAGATACAGTCTCAGGAAAGCAGAAGCAGTGGTGGGAACCATAAAAACGTGTGCGTGTGTGTGTATGTGTGTATGTCTGTGTGTGTGTGCGCATGTCTGTGTGTGTATGTGCATGTCTGTGTGTGTATGTGTGTATGTCTGTCTGTGTGTGTGTCTGTGTGAGATACACTCTCAGGAAAGCAGGAGCAGTGGTGGGAGCCATTAGAACATGTGTGTGTGTGTGTGTGTGTGTGTGTGTGCACGCGCCTGTCTGCGTGTGTGTGTGCATGTCTGCGTGTCTATGTGTGTGCGTGCGTGCATGTCTGCGTGTGTCTGTCTGTGCGCATGTCTGCGTGTGTCTGTGTGTGCCTGTCTGCGTGAGTGCATGTCTGCGTGTGTGTGCATGCATGCATGTCTGCGTGTCTGTGTGTGCATGTCTGCATGTGTCTGTGTCTGCGTGTGTGTGTGTTTGAGATACACTCTCAGGAGAGCAGGAGCAGTGGGGGAGCCACGAGAGCATGTGTGTGTGTTACACACATGCCCACACGTGAATGCGCATACGTTACATGGCCTCGTCAGATGACACTCAGTACCCGGGAGGGTGATGGCACTTCCCCCTCTGCGTCGGGCATCAGCCACCGTCCCTGTCCCTGCTCCTGCCTCCCAGCGTGCCTGACCCCAGCAGCCCTGCTCACTGTAAGGCCCCAGCAACTGTGAGGGCCTCCACCACATCCATCTCTCGAAAGAAAAGTACCAAGTGCTTATTTACTCTGAGCCCAGACAGGCCCACAAGATACCCTCCCCAGAAGGCGCCCCGGGGACGGAGACGAGCCCTTGGCAGAGCTGCTATCCATCATTCCAAGCTCTCAGCTTCCAGACCCATCTGTGAGCAGGCAGGACGGGGCTGATGGGCGGCTTCCGGTCCCTGGTTAACGACCTCGTTAGCAGCTTAATGGAGAGGTGGGAGGCTTGAATGAGAGGCGAGCCTTTCCATGCTACCTTTAGCTGACCCTGGATTTATGGGCCTGGGGTTGCTAACCTTCTGTAAAACAGTCATCCCTTGTGTAACAGAAAACAGTCTATTTTTAAAAGCTGCAGGAGACTCTTCGAATGCAAAACAGCTTTTGCAATCTTCTGACTGTTTTATTTATAAGGGAGTATTTTTTCTTCTCTTTGTGCTTGACGGGAGCTGCAGAAATTAGGGAAGAATGCTTGCAGAGCATGAATGTAGCTCCATGAAGCTGAACTTCTGACGCGTACAGAGTTTCCGCCTGTAGACTCTTCACCATGAATAGTGAAGTGCTAAGAGGTTGCTGAAGCTGAAGCTCCAATACTTTGGCCACCTGATGTGAAGAACTGACTCATTAGAAAAGACCCTGACGCTGGGAAAGATTGAAGGTGGGAGGAGAAAGGGATGACAGAGGATGAGATGGCTGGATGGCATCACTGACTCAATGGACTTGAGTTTGAGCAAGCTCCGGGAGTGATGGACAGGAAGGCCTGGGGTGCTGCAGTCCATAGGGTCACAAAGAGTCAGACACAATTGAGTCACTGAACTGAACTGGACTAAGAGCTTCCTTCTGGAGTGAGGAGCTGCCCTGAGAACTAGGGCGAGCTATCAGGATTATAGCCCCCAACGGCCTGGGCCGGTGTCTCTGAGCTTCTCCCTTACCTGGCTAGTCTCTGATTGGCTTTCCACTTCCATGTCCCTGGGGAGGGTTTATAGCTCATTCTTAAGAAAACTGTCTGCCTTATTCCTTTATATTCTGACACCACATGGGGCACTGACGCCAGGCCCCGAGTGAATGTCCCTTCAGGCTGTCTGCTCAGTGGCTGGTGCTGCCGACTATTTCCCCACCCGTAGGATTCACTCCACAGGTATCTGCTGAACAACTGTGTCAGGAACACGCCTGTTCTAGGTGCTGAGATGTACACACAGGTACCAGGAGTTCAAGTCCAGTTGGGGAACAATAGTGGGTTTATATAGGATGAGTGTGTTGAAAAACTATAAAAGAAACCCACATGAATTGAGGGGCTCAGAGAAGGGGCCCGTAGTTTCTCTGGCCTGTGTTAGCCCAGATGAACCTGGGACTTTAGATGGCTGATCAACCGTCAATGATAGGGGCAATCTAGGGGGTGTGGGTCCCACGCCTCCTTTCTACAACATTCTCTAGTGGGATCCTCCACCTGCTGATGAAATTTTGCCTTGGTCTCAGCCCTGCCTAAGGGGCAAGGGCATTAAAGGCTGTGGAATCCACCTTATACTTTACACCTGAGACTAGGGTGCTATGGTTTCTAAGCGTCTCTTGATCATCAGTGTTCTTTAAAGTGAGTGAAAAAGAATTTATGAGATTAAGGATGTTTCATTTATGTAAAAAAACAACTGACTTGATACTGGAATTTTAACATTAATTATCAAACCACCAGAGAAATTAGAAATTTGAGCTTCTGGATATACTATCCAAAATAAATCCTGAAACAAACACTTTTTTAAAAAAACGTGAAACTGTACTGTGTGAGGCTGTTTTATGGTGCCTATACAGTGCATTTAAATTTCTGAAGGGAGCCAGAGAATGAAAGTATGTTAAAATAGGTAACAAAGATATCCACATCTAACTTTACCTAAGACATCACGTAAGCAAGAAGTGAGTAAAATGAAATACTTACTTTTGTGCGGCGGGGAGGGGGGGGGATGCTCCGCAGAAAGAGAGAGGCAGTGGAACTTCCCTCAGCAAAGCCCAGGGGTCGCGAGGCGAGGTGAGCCTGCTGTCCGCCAACCCAGGCGCTCAGCGAGCGAGAGACAACGAGATGCGTCTGAGCAGTTCCGCTTTATCGCCACAAACTCTTGGTTTATATAGGCAAGCAAGGGGGTTTTGCGAGGGACTTTCCACAGCTGCACCAACCACCTTAAAGGTCGAATCGTCATTCGCCTTCATTGTAACAGGAGTCTATGGTGATCACGCGCTGTCCACGTGCACGGAAATCAAGAGAGCCAATCAAAACCTGTAACATAGACCACGCCCCCATCTCTGCCGCCAGGCGCCATCTTAGTTTCCAACAGCAAAGCTAACCCCTCTTTTTTAAGGTTTCCCATTTAGGGCCCCACAGTTTTGAGAGAAAAAAAACAACAAACTATAGACTTCTATATCTTGAAAAGTTATCCTTCAAAAGTGAAAGAGAAGGAAAGATTTTTCTCAGAGAGATAAAAATTGAGGAATTTGTTGTCAGTAGGTCTGCCTTATAAGAAACGTTAAAAGGTGTTCTGGGGTGTGTGTTAGTCACTCAGTCGTGTCCGACTCTTTGCGACCCCGTGGACTGCAGCCCACCAGGCTCCTCTGTCCATGGGATTCTCAGGCAAGAGTACTGGAGTGGGTTGCCATTTCCTTCTCCAGGGGATCTTCCCAACCCAGGGATCAAACCTGGGTCTCCTGCTTGGCAAGCAGATTCTTTATCATCTGAGCCACCAGGGAAACCCTCAAAAGGTATTCTTAGGAGGAAATAAAATAGTTCAGGTAGAAAACTCGAATCTACATAAAGAAAGGAAGATCACAGAAGAAACAGGCAAAGGTAAAATAAAACTTTCATTTTTATTTTTCTTAACTGATTTAATAGACAACAATTTGTTCAAAGTAACAATATCAACAATGTATTTGATTATGTATAATTATGGCACTAGTGTTAAAGAACACTCCTGCCGATGCAGCTTTATCTCTGGGTCGGGAAGATCCCCTGGAGGAGGGCATGGCAACCCACTCCAGCATTCCTGCCTGGAGAATCCCATGGACAGAGGAGCCTGGTGGCTACAGTCCATAGGGTCACAAAGAGTCAGGCAGGACTAAACCACTCAGCGTAAGCACACACAATTTTGTGTAATATATATATATATGTGTGTGTGTGTATGTTTACATATGTCTGTGTGTGTCTGTGTGTACACTTAGTTACCCCTGACTCTTTGTGACCACATGGACTGTAGCCCGCCAGGCTCCTCTGTCCGTGGGATTCTCCAGGCAGGAATGCTGGAGTGGGTTGCCATGCCCTCCTCCAGGGGATCTTCCCAACCCAGGGATCAAACCTGGGTCTTCTGCCTTGGCAGGTGGATTCTTTACCACAAAGCCACCAGGGAAGCTTACATGTGAGTTAAATAAATGGCAGCAATGATACAAGGAAGAAGGGATCAGGATTAGTTTGTTACTAGGGGCACTCACACTACCCTTGAAGTATAGAATGTTGTTTGAAAGTGGACTTGGATTAGTTATAAATGTATATTGCAAATTTCAGGGCAGCCAATAAAAAAAAGTGAAAAAAATATAATGGGTATTTTATGACCATTGACAAGCTGTTTTTGTTTGATTTTTGGCTTAACTTTCTTACAATAACTAGGTATACTTACTATGCTGAAGATAAGGGTAGAGAGATTGTGATTAATAATATTTATTTATTCATTTTTACAGTATTTAAATGAACACATTTTCTTGGTAATGCTGTCCTTATGTTTTCCTTTACTGTCTTTGAAACTATTGTCTTGGATATTACACTGAAGCTGATAAATTGCATTTCACATCTAAAACAATCGAAGTTTCTGACAGGGTGGACATTTATATAATGTTCTTTGCCACAGGCAAAACCTTTTTCTAAACAATTTGAAGATTCTTTTCTTCTCCTTTCAAAGGAAATCTTGATACATCTTAAATTATCCTCAGCTGAGATGTTTGATCTCACGATTATTCAAGAAGCCGCGTGTTGTATTACTGCAGCAGACTTCATGTCTCACTGCCATCTCCCCACGTTATCTCATCCCTTTGGCTCAAGGGAGAAGATTCTCCAGTGGGACAGGGGACCTCGGCGCCCCGATGGAGCAGAGCTGGGCAGAGGCCCGCACGGCACAGAGAAGCCTTCTGGTTCTGCATCAGCTCTAATTCTGCCTTTCCTTCAGCTTGGACGTTATGCCTCATGGCTCCCTGCTCCCAGCATCCTTTGTTGGTTGCTGCTCTTCTCGCTGACTTTCTGAGGTCAGAGTGCGTCAGGACATGGACAGGCACCCCTCCCGTCCACACTGCCTCCCACTCACACACCCATTGGTCTGTGTGACATTTCCACCGGGGTGTCCCAAGACATCGCCAACTCCGCTCACCAAGACTAGCGCCCTGCCCCCGCCCCCACCCCGGTGGTCAGGATGGCCCCCCACCCATCCTTCCACTCGCTTCCGACAAAACCCAGCAAGAATCGTTTATTCTTCAGTTTCTCCCACGCCCATCACTCATCCACCGTCCAGTTATACTCGCTGTACCTCAAAATGTGGCAAAAAGCTCCTCCCTCTTTCCATTTCTATCGCTACCTCCTGCGTCCTCCCTCAATGATCCATAATATATTCTCTATCCAGGAGCCAGAATGATTTTTCATCAAAGTCAAATCATGTCACAGAGAGATTTGAAATCCTTTAAGCGCTCCTCGCTTGACTCAACACGAAATTCGAAGTCCCCAGAGGCGCGGGAGGTCCTCCGTGCCCGGCCGGCCGGCGCCGCTCTGCCAGCTGCATGCTGGCCCCCCTCGCCCAGCTCTGGCCGCGCAGGCCTCCTGCCTCTCTCAGACTCACCAGGCCCCTCCCTCCCTCCCTGGCCTTGGCTCTCGGTGTCCACTCTGCCTGGGGTGCTCTTCCGCTTTGGGCTTGCTTGGCTGACCTCATCAGCACCCTCAAGCACTGTGCCAATGTCAGCTTCTCAATGAGGCCTACCCTCCTGCCCCTTCTGAACCTGGCTGCTGCCCTGTTCTCCTTTTTTCCGCCTTTATAGGCTGGGCTTGCGTGCGTAGGCATGCTCAGTCATGTCTGACTCTTTGTGCCCGGTGGACTGTAGCCCGCCAGCCTCCTCTGTCCATGGAATTTCCCAGGAAGGACACTGGCGTGGGTCGCCATTTCCTTCTCCAGGGGATCTTCCCAACCCAGGGATGGAGCTCGGGTCTCCTGCATCGGCAGGCAGATTCTTTACCACCGAGCCACCAGCCCTTTCGTAGGCTTTCTCACCTTCTAACACGCTTTACAATTCACACGCTTAATGTGTTTGCGTCTCACTGCCTGTCTCCTGATGAAAGTAAGCCCTCGCTGGAAAAAAGAAAAGGTGCACTGATGCTTCCTAGCTACGCACAGCATCCTCTGGCACAAAGGAGATTTTCAATAAACACTTGCAGAATGGATGCAGCCTGAACCAGACTCAGACCCCAGCTCTGATCATACCTTGTATGTGAACTTGAGTGAATTATTTAACCTCTCTTGATCTTACAGTCTTCATAAGAAATGGAGTCGTATATGAAGGAAACGTCCTGAGGATTAACTGAAGTACAGTTTGCAAAGTGTAAGCCTGGTGTCTGCCACGGAGTAAGGGGAGAAAAAGCTGATTCACCTGTCCCGTGGCCTTCCAGATTCTCTTCAGTTCAGTTCAGTTCAGTCACTCACTTGTGTCCAACTCTTTGCCATTCCATGGACAGCAGCCCACCAGGCCTCCCTGTCCCTCACCAACTCCCAGAGCTTGCTCAAACCCATGTCCATTGAGTCAGTGATGCCATCCAACCATCTCATCCTCTGTCATCCCCTTCTCCTCCTGCCTTCAATCTTTCCCAGCATCAGGGTCTTTTCAAATCAGTCAGCTCTTCACATCAGGTGGCCAAAGTATTGGAGTTTCAGCTTCAACATCAGTCCTTCCAATGAACACTCAGGACTGATCTCTTTTAGGATGGACTGGTTGAATCTCCTTGCAGTCCAAAGGACTGTCAAGAGTCATCTCCAACACTGCAGCTCAAAAGTACCAATTCTTCGGTGCTCAGCTTTCTTCATGGTCCAGCTCTCATATCCATATATGACTACTAGAAAAATCATAACTTTGACTAGACAGACCTTTGTTGGCAAAGTAATGTCTCTGCTTTTTCCTCCAGATTCTCTTAACAAGGTGTTTTCTCCTTTAAAATGAACAGTGATCATGCCACCTTCCTGCCCCACAGTACAGATGAGGAGCATATCAGATGCCACCCCAAGCCCAGGGCAGGTTTATGATAAGCACTTTCAATGCACAGCCTCATTAGATCAAATAACAATATGCAAAGTGTGTACTGTTATTAACTCCACTATTCGGATGAGGAAAAGGAAACACAGAGCCACATATATTCCATGACCAGGTCACACAATAGTCAGTGGGCTGTCCACCTCCTGGGCCCTGATTTCAGCATAATCCACCCCTCACACCAACATCTTCCAAACATAATGATTATAAAGGATCCTAAGTCCACAGACTTGCACATGTTGCCTTAAGTCCTTGTCTGATTATAAATTTAGGATTGATTCTTAAGAGTGAAATGTTTTTTAATATATTTTAAGCTCTTTGAGGACTGTGGTCAAATTACCTCCTGAATTGTTTTTCACAGGTTATATCAACAGAAAATGAGGACATTGTCCAGGCTACATTATCAAAGATCACATACTTTTCCAATGAACGTGCTTTCCATGGCGTGTTGTCAAGATATTTATTCTTAATTTCAGCTTTATAAATAAGACTCTTATCAACATCCTGATGAATAAAATAGTTTCTCTTGGGAGAATTTCCCTTCTGTTTGGATAGATTTCTTTGATTAAAAGTTCATGCGTCACATTTCTAGTTATTTTCCAGAAAATGATACTGACTCCTTTATTTTTCCCCAAACACTGACTGACAACCTACCATGCGCTGACACTGTTCTGAATTCCTTCTCACAATGAGTCCCAAATTGCTGGTCTTTCCTTTTAGAAATGAATTTACCCTCTCCCATGCCTGGAAGAAGCCTTGTCACCCCCTCGTGACTCCTCCACACCACTGCCCTTTAACTTTCCCCCTATCCTGGAAGAGGCAGGGACCTGTTTCAGACCTCATCCCAGGTCGCGGGCCAGCCTGGGCTTGCAGAAACAGAGGAGACACCAGCTGTTGCCCGTCAGGACGTCTGTGAGAAGACAGAGATGAAAAGATGCACTTTCAGGTGGTCATTTTGGTGAGGCAGGCCTAAGCGTTTCAGGGTGATATCAATATTTTATTTTCTTGCTACTAATCACTTAAATTTAAATAAGATTAACTTTTTAATTAAAAGATGAGCTCTTCTACTGTTTGGTACCTTTTTACTGAAGTGCAGATGATCTACAACATTGCGCTCATTTCACGTGTGCGTATATTTCTGTACGTGTGTATGTACACCTATAAAATAGGTGCATGCGCACTGATACATGTGTCAGGCATCCATATAGTTCTTCAGGTTCTTTTCCACTGTAGGTCATTACCGGGTGTTGACTCTAGCTCCCTGGACTGTGCAGTGAACCCTTGTTTATTTTATATAGCGTGTATCTAGCGTATCTATCAATTTCATAGTCCTATTTTATCCCTCTTCCACCCTTTCCTTTTTGGTAACCATAAGCGTTTTCTGTGTCTGTGAGTCTGTTTCTGTTTCATATTCATAAATAAGTTCATAAGTAACATTTTTTTTAGATTCCGCCTATAAAGGATATCATATGATATTTGTCTTTTTCTGTCTGGCTTGCTTCACTCACTATGATAATCTCTAGGTCCCTTCCATTGAAACAGCAAGATTTCACTTTTATGGCTGGAGAATATTCCACTGTATACATGCACCACTCTTCTTTATCTATTCACGGGTCAGTGGGCGCCTAGGCTGCCATCTTGTCCCGTCTGTCGTAAACGGTGCTGCTATGACATCGGGGCGCATGTATCTTTTCTAATTACGGTTTTGTCAGGATACACGCTCCACAGTGGGGCTGCGGGATCATATGGTAACTTTATTTTTCGTTTTTTAAGGCACCTCCATGCTGTTCTCTGTAGAGGCTGCACCAATTTACCTTCCCATTTGCAGTGCAGGAGGTTCTCTCTCCTCCACACCCTCTCCGGCATTTATTGTTTGTGGATTTCTGGATGATGGCCACTCTGACGGTGTCTGTTGGCCCTCTGTGAGTTTCTTTGTTCTTGGGAGAAATGTCTATTTGTGATTGGGTTGTTTGTTTTTGTGATGCTGAGCTGGAAGAGCAGCACTCTTTTCAAGTTATCTTGGACATCTCTGTGTCTGTCTTGACAACTTACACTGAGGTTATTTTTTGATTTTTAACTTGTCCTGAAAGGCTGCCTGTCTCCCACAGGAGGTTAACACTCGAGGGGAGGGGCACCCTCCAGGTGACACCAGTGGCTGATGACCAGGGCTGGGGGCTCTGGCGAGGGTGCAGTTTCTGGCGTCTCTGCTTGTGCTTCCTCCTCTCTTCCCCAACCCCACCATCAGGGCCGGCTTCAGCCCAGAAGTTGAGCTCTCTCACCCATGCTGCCGTAGGGAAGGAGGCTGAAATGTTTTTTGGTTCTGGTTTTTATTGCCTCTCCATTTTGTTGAAAAGTTCTCAGGATTATGTAATCAAGACTCTCTGATTCCTCAAATACTTGACGAAGATTACATAGATGGCCAGGCACGCTAAGCTGGGAAACATAGTTTTCCTCTGTATGACGGTGCTCAGGCAGTCTCAGCCCTGCAAAAGCTGTTTAAATGGCTTCCCAGCTACAGCTCTTGTTAACACCACTGAGTTGCTACGTACACTGTAATTGTTATTGACCGAAGCCTTGTGAGGGGTAGTTTGCTTATCATGGGCTCATGTGTCAGTCTAAAGAGAAGCCCGCTGTGTACCATGAGGCTGTGGGAGCAGCTGCCCTTTGACCTGGCATGATTTGGGGCATAGCCATCACTAAGATATCTTTTTTCAACCTCTGACTCTTAGCTCTGTCCTCTTCCATTCAAGATGCAGCAACCAACTCCCGTCTTCTTGCCTAGGAAATCCCATGGACAGAGAAGCCTGGTGGGCTACAGTCCACGGGGTCGCAAAAGAGTCGGACATGACTTAACAACTAAACAACCATTCTGACTCAGGTCGAAAGATAATATTACCCAAATCAGGAAAAGCTTGGACCATTGACTAATGACTCCTAGTAATCTGGAAAAAATATTTTAGTTCTGCTCTCTAGTAGGCCCAAGTGAGAGGGCAGAATTAAACACGTGTTCTAACCCACTTTGGAAATGTGGACCATTTCATGTCTCCGTGTCCTGGTGATAAAGCAAAGCCAACACATGTGACTCATCCTCTCCCTGGCGTCCCGTCTGCAGGGTGGATAATTGCGATGGCACGCTGCTTTCAAGCCTGGATAGGGTTTATAGCTATGATAAAACATCGACACGAGATAAATTTTGATCCAGGTTGGGTTTTATCTGGAGGTTATAACCGACAGCACCTTTCAGTGCCTGGAAGGAGGCTGCCATAGGCTCTGCGGTGGCTCAATTTACAGCCAGCTGCATCGGGCCCAGGCAGGCAGCACGACGCCCCAGGGCTGGGAGCTTCAGCACCACGGGCTCCCTTTGTGTGGCCTCACCCTGGAGGGGCTGCCGTGCTGATCAAAGCACCATCACGTGGCTCTAGACCCACGAGTGTCCTCCTCAAGCAACGCCTCATAGTTTTTCACACAAATTGGTCCCGTGCCCTCACAATCGCCACCAGCACAAACGTCTCGGCAGCCTGGGCTTGATGCTTGGCCCTGCGGGAAACTGATTCTGGGCTGGACCATGTCCTCAAAGAGTCAGCAGGCTGTTTGTTGACAGAAGCAGGGCCACTAAGTATAGTGGTCAATGCCAGCATCACTGCAGAACGCCTTGATTCACAGCCGAGCGTCTAGTAATCGGTGACCACTTACTCCTCCCAAAACAGACATATTCTTCCTTTAAAAATATATTTGATTTTTTTTTTTCAGGTAATAGACTCATATGGCCCCAAACTCAAAACTCAGAAGGATGTACAGGGAGAAATGTCCCTCCCAGCCTTGACTTCGATAACAGGGTCCCACACTCGGACCCTCTCCCCAAACTGCCACTGCTGCTGATCTTCCAGGAGGCTTCCAGAAAAGCTGCACTTTTATAAGATAATATTAAATATCATCCTCTATCTATGCAACTGGCAGTATGTCACACCCACTTCTTCTACGTGCCCTGCCTTTCAATTTATTCTTTATTCATCTGTTTATTTATTGAGCACCTCCTGGGTTCTATTTCCTGCCCTCGGCCCTGGAGAGCCCACAACTGACAGAGCAGCAGAGACGCTGCGCCTGGGGAGCTTACAGCCCAAAAGGAGAGCGTGAGGACGAGGGAGTAAACAGTACCTGCGGCAGGTGTCAAAACCCGTTAAACAAACAGTGAAGAGGGGGAGGTGAACGTATGGGTGAACATGGAAAAATGGAGGTTATTAATGTGCGAAAGAAAGGGCCAGGATTTAAGACATCGTACGACGATCTTAAAAGACGCTTGCTCCTTGGAAGGAAAGCTATGACAAACCTAGGCTGTGTATTAAAAAGCAGAGATAGGGCCCTATAGTCAAAGCTATGACTTTTCCAGTCGTCATGTTCAGATGTGAGAGTTGGACCATAAAGAAGGCTGAGCACCGAAGAACTGATGTTTTGAACTGTGGTGCTGGAAAAGAGTCTTGAGAGTCCCTTGGACAGCAAGGTGATCAAACCTGTCAATCCTAAAGGAGATCAGCCCTGAATGAAATTCACTGGAAGGACTGAAGCTGAAGCTCCAATTCTTTGGCCGCCTAATGCAAAGAGCCAACTCATTGGAAAAGACCCTGAGGCTGGGAAAGATGGAAGGAAAAAGGAGAAGTGGGCAGCAGAGGATGAGACGGTTGGATGGCATCAGCAACTCAACAGACATGAGCTGGAGAAAACGTCAAGAGATAGAAAAGGAGAGGGAAGCCTGGTGAGCTGCAGTTCATGCGGTCACAAAGAGATGGACACGAATTAAAGGATTTGAGAATTCTGTAAACATGCAAAATCCAGCCATGGTAACTGAGAACAGTCCAGAGAGTCAAGAACAGAGGGACTGTCTCCTTCCTAAGTCCAAGGAAGACTGCCCCGGGGAGGGGGTGACCTCACTCACCTGCCACTTGCTGGGGCTCTAGTCTCACCCCATAGATGTGCAGTGACCAGGACTTGCCCTCCCCGTGGATGTCCAAGGTCATCTTCAGCTGTCTTAGAAGGGTGCATTCAGAGAGCAGAAAAAGCATTAGACTCCTAAGAAAGACAGTGATCCAAGGATGATCTTTAGAGACCTCCCTCCCCAGACACGGGGTCTCCTGTGCGTGGCCCACAGCATGAACACATCTGGGGAGTCTGGTGTGAGGGCACAGGGTGGAAGAGCCTCGTCCTCCATAGGAGATCCCCCAGGATTTCAGCCGGGGTTGAAGAAGCAAGAAGGACAGTGGGAGCCTCCGGAGCTGACTGTGGGGACTTGTAACAGATTCTGAGGGCGCTCCAGTCACCAGGCCCCAGGGAGGGCAGTCACGGTCACGGCAGACTCGCACATGCCGGTCACGCCATTGTTGGTGTGGGTGCTCCACAGCGAGAAATAGAAAACCACCCGAGCAGGCCAGCGATGCTGCGGTTCACAGGGAGGCGAGCCCTGGAAAGCCAGGAAGCCTTTTCTCTAAAGTGCATTCACTGCAAGAAAGTGAGCTACTGTGTTTATGGTGCGCGTCTCAGTAGGAGGTTAGCAGCCAGTACCATCTACAGAAATGAAGCACGCAACCATGGAGAGGAAGCTACGGCAAGCAACCACGAAGAGGTCCTACTGCAAGAAGGAAAAGAGCACAGACGTTAAAACTCATAACTACGCAATCGGAAAACCGAAACAGAATCAGTGGATGGCAGAGCAGAGATAGATGCGACCATAGAAGACAGTCTTGGGAGAGCCAGCCACAGTTCAAAGAAAGAAGTGAGAATATGAAAGTATTGGGAGAAAGCAACTGAAAGCAAATTTGGAAGATCCAACACATGAAGTCTAAGGGCACAATGGCCACGGTGTGAAGATAAGTCATGTCCAGGAAGTTCAGTTTCGGTGGCCAGTGTGGGATGGGGAGGGGAGGTGGCTGTAACTGATGTGTGACCTCAGATGCCCTCCCAGCAGGGGATACAATTCACCCTGAGTTGGGGCCCGAGTGTCCAGAGCCTGAAGGTGGATGCTTTGCTCTGAGACCCTGCAGCGTCAGGCCCCAGCTATTGTGACCCAGTTTACTTCACTTGTAAAAGAGCATTTTGTCTGAGAGTTACGTAAGTTTCCTAAAGGGTTTTGTAAACCATGGCTGGTACCATGAGTGTTCAGTGTGGCTCTGATTACTGGGCAACCCCAGTGGTTTGGGAGCTCTTCTCAATTACTGACTTTACTTACAAAGCCTTATTTCTGCAGAAACGTGTGTAGAGTAAATGGGCAAGGCTTCAGTGACACGCAGGTTCCCCTAGATTGGACTCCATCACAGGATGATACACACAAGTCCATCCTTGGCATCAGATGTGCTTGACAGAGACATCGTGATTGGTTTAACAGGCTTTGTAAAGAAATCTTCAAATTGGAGAAGTGACTAAGCAAACTCATTCATTCAACTAATATTTAGAGAAGGCCTCCCGCAGCCCGGCGTGGAGGAAGTTGCCATGAATGACGCTGAAACAGACAGAGGACGCCTCTGCAGTCTGTCTGGTATTCTAGTGTTTGGAGAGCAAACCCAAAAGAGAATCTGGATGTATTTGTGATGTACACAGACTGGGGCAGCTCGTGGTGAAGCCCAGACATACGGGGCAGGGGTGGATGGGTGTGGAGAGCAGACTCCAGCTGGGACACACAGGCACTCCCTGGGGAGACAGGTGAGTGGAACAGGAGCAGCCCGGCACGCACACATACGAGGGAACAGCAAGCAGAAAGGCCCAGCGCATTCAGGGTTCCCCAAATGGGAGCAATGAGGCCAACGCTTACAGAACAGACACCAGAACAGAATGGGACGAGGACCACAAAGGCCCAGCGTGTTCAGGGTTCCACAAATGTGAGCAATAAGGCCAACGCTTACAGAACAGACGCCAGAACAGAATGGGATGAGGTCACCAGTGGGGCTTCAGAGAGTGGGGGTGTGAAGACTGCCCCAGGCGGGAAGCCCCCAGGGCTGTGACCACATAAGTCTGCTCCACAAACGTCCAACAAGGGGATGCGAACCAGCCATGCTCCCTGTTCCCCAATGGCAAGCTCTCGGCGACAGCCATCCTGCTGAGCCCAGGACTGTCAACCCTAAAATCGGGCAAGGTCCAAGCAATTGTGAGGAACTGTCACCCAAGGACCTCTGAGTCTCTGAAGCTGAATGGGGGAGTCCTAGGCCCCCCTCTGCATGCCACCAGGCCCCCCACCTGAAGCTTGGGGCTGGGCCAGCCTGCCTGCTCAGGGCTTGGAACTGAAAAACAGAATTTTTCTTGAAGTCAGTCAGCAGTTTTTACTCTCATCTTTCCCAGCTGTGAGTTTTGAAGAAGCATGGAGCATCAGAGCTTTAATCACAGAGAAAGCCTAGCTCGACCGCCCTTTTCACATTAGAGAACTGAAGTCCAGAGTTGAGACCAATTAGTTGCAGCCTATCCTGGTTGGCTGCAGCTGGGCCTGGGGTTGGAACTCAGTCCCTGACGCTCGGTCTGCTGCCCATCCTTGCGTCCACAGGGAGACATCCCTCGGTGCCCTGAGCCTGCTTATGAGCAGAAACACGGGCAGAAAGCAGCACACCCCAGACCGTGGGCTCACTAGACTGGCTCATGGCTTTCTCATACAAAGACGGTTTTCAGCGGGTTACCTGGCAACTAGTTATAGCTGCTGTAGCGCCTCTTTCTATGGTTCCATAAAATTCAGTGAAACAATCAGTTCAGTTCAGTTGCTCAGTCGTGTCCAACTCTTTGCGACCCCATGGACTGCAGCACACCAGGCCTCCCTGTCCATCACCAGCTCCCAGAGTTTGCTCAAACTCATGCCCATTGAGTCAGTGATGCCATCCAACCATCTCATCTTCTGTCGTCCCCTTCTCTTCCTGCCCCCAATCTTTCCCAGCATCAGGGTCTTTTCAAATGAGTCATTTCCTCGCATCAGGTGGCCAGAGTATTGGAGTTTCAGCTTTAGCATCAGTCCTTCCAATGAACACCCAGGACTGATCTCCTTTAGGATGGACTGGTTGGATCTCCTTGCAGTCCAAGGGACTCTCAAGAGTCTTCTCCAGCATCACAGTTCAAAAGCATCAATTCTTCGGTGCTCAGCTTTCTTTATGGTCCAACTCTCACATCCATACATGACTACTGGAAAAACCATAGCTTTGACCTTTTTGGCAAAGTAATGTCTCTACTTTTTAAAATGCTGTCTTGGTTGGTCATACCTTTTCTTCCAAGGAGCAAGTGCTTATAATTTCATGGCTGCAATCACCATCTGCAGTGATTTTGGAGCCCAAGAAAATATAGTCCCTCATTGTTTCCCCATCAATTTGCCATGAAGAGGTGGGACCAGATGCCATGATCTTATTTTTCTGAATGTTGAGCTTTAAGCCAACTTTTTCACTCACCTCTTTCACTTTTATCAAGAGGCTCTTTAGTTCTTCACTTTCTGCATAAGGGTGGTATCATCTGGGTATCTGAGGTGATTAATATTTCTTCCAGCAATCTTGATTCCAGCTTGTGCTTCATCCAGCCCAGCATTTCGCATGATGTACTCTGCATATAAGTTAAATAAGTAGAGTGACAATATACAGCCTTGACATACTCCTCTCCCAATTTGGAACAAGTCTGATGCTCCATGTCCGGTTCAAACTGTTGCTTCTTGACATACATACAGATTTCTCAGGAGGCAGGTAAGGTGGTCTGGTATTTCCATCTCTTGAAGAATTTCCCACAACTTGTGACCCACACAGCCAAAGGCGTTAGCATAGTCAATAAAGCAGAAGTAGATATTTTTCTGGAAGTCTCTTGCTTTTTCAGTGATCCAATGGGTGTTGGCAATTTGACCTCTGGTTCCTCTGCCTTTTCTAAAACCAGCTTGCACATCTGGAATTTCACCCGTTCACATACTGTTGAAGCCTGGCTTGGAGAATCTTGAGCATTACTTTGCTAGTATGTGAGATGACTGCAATTGTGTGGTAATTTGAGCATTCTTTGGCATTGCCTTTCTTTGAGATTGGAATGAAAGTTGACCTTTTCCAGTCCTGTGGCCACTGTTGAGTTTTCCAAATTTGCTGGCATATTGAGTGCAACACATTCACAGCATCATCTTTTAGGATTTGAAATAATTCAACTGGAATTCCATAACCTCCACTAGCTTTGTTCGAAGTGATGTTTCCTAAGGCCCACTTGACGTCACATTCCAGGATGTCTGGCTCTACGTGAGTGATCACACCATTGAGGTTATCTGGGTCTTTAAGATCTTTTTTTGTATAGTTCTTCTGTGTATTCTTGCCACCTCTTTTTAATATCTTCTGCTTCTTTTAGGTCCATACCATTTCTGTCCTTTATTGAGCCCATCTTTGCATGAAATGTTCCCTTGGTATCTCTAGTTTTCTTGAAGAGATCTCTGGTCTTTCCCAATCTATTGTTTTCCTCTATTTCTTTGCATTCATCACTGAGGAAGGCTTATCTCTCCTTGCTATTCTTTGGAACTCTGCGTTCAAATGGGTGTATCTTTCCTTTTCTCCTTTGCCTTTAGCTTCTCTTCTTTTCTCAGCTATTTGTAAGGCCTCCTCAGACAACAATTTTGCCTTTTTGCATTTCTTTTTCTTGGGGATGGTCTTAATCACTGCCTCCTGTACAGTGAAACAAACCTCCATCCATAGTTCTTCAGGCATTCTTTCTATCAGATCTAATCCCTTGAATCTATATGTCACTTCCACTGTATAATCATAAGGGATTTGATTTAGGTCATACCTGAATGGTCTAGTGGTTTTCCCTACTTTCTTCAATTTGAGTCTGAATTTGGTAACAAGGAGCTCATGACCTGAGTCACGGTCAGCTCCTGGTCTTGTGTTTGCCGACTGTATAGAGCTTCTCCATCTTTGGCTGCAAAGAATATAATCAATCTGATTTCGGTGTTGACCCTCTGGTGATGCCCATGTGTAGAGTCTTCTCTTGTGTTGTTGGAAGAGGGTGTTTGCTATGACCAGTGCGTTCTCTTGGCAGAACTCTATTAGCCTTTGCCCTGCTTCATTTTGTCCTCCAATGAAGCATTGAAGGGTAGTTTACCAAGCAGGCTTCTCGAATGTAAGCCCATGCTCGGGACACATATCATTGCCATATTTGATGAATGTCCCAAATGGAGGGTCAGCTTTGAAAAGGGAGTGATGGAATACAGAATGCGCTCTTGGCCCAATCCGCCATCAAAGTCCAAATGCCATATTTATTGTTTATTCTAGAGTACAGGAGTGTGGCAAGGCATGGTGGGGCTTGTGCAAATGTGTGAGTGAGTGTGGAGTGGGTGGGATGTGGGGTGACAGCCTGGAACAGTGATGGCCGGGAGCCTCACACTGTGCACATGGCTCAGAGGAGGAACAGGAGTCCAGGCAGAGACACGCAGGAGACTGTGGGAGTCTCCTCAGCCGCCCGGGGTGGTCATGGGGCTGGGGGTTGGCAGCAGAAAATCCAAATAGCGGCTTATCTCAAGTGGCCGGAAGTCCTTTATCATGCTTCTGCAACAAGGCCCACAGAGGAGGAAGGAGCAGCCAGGCTGGGCTCCGTGGGTCTGTGGAGCTGAGGCCGATCACCCAGGCCCTGGCTGGAGCTGCGCCTGCTCTTCATGGGGCTCAGGCTCTCAGCCCCTCTCTCCTGCCTTCGCAGGTTTTCACTTTCTTGCTTTTTAAAATTAGCTGATTCTAGTTGGCTTATCTGCTACTCTTTCTAGCAATTTTATTTATTTATGAACTCTTCACTTTTTGTTTTCATTGATTTGTACTTTTATCTTTATTATTTTCTTCTTTTCATAAATTTTATTATTCTATTTCTAACATTTTAATTTATTTTGACTCTTTTTATTCACATCTAAAATGGGATTTTGTCTGATCACCATTTGTGTCGTATTCCATAGACTCTGGAATGTTGTGTTTTCCTTATCTTTGTCCTTTAGAAGTTCTGCAATTTTGGATTGCATTTCTCTTGTGAGGTTTTAAATCTCCAGAAGGATCCATTTAACAAGTGTCATTAATTACTAGTTTTATTGCTTTGTGATCAGTAAATGATGTTTACACTATTTTTACTGTAAGGAACAAATTCCTTGGCACTTCCTTTGTGACCTATCATTTGGTCCATTTTTATAAATGTTCCATGAGTGACTAAGAAGATGCTGTGCTATTATTAAGCTGTAAATATATATATATATTCATGGACTCTACCTTCCATATGTCATTGGTTTTATATTTTCACTTTTTTTAAAAAGAAAATCTACTTGACCTGCCTTAGGCTGAAACGATACATTAAAGTCTCCTGGTGTGAATTACTGCTGCTGTCTTCCTGTCTTCCCGTCTTCCGTG
This sequence comes from Budorcas taxicolor, assembly GCF_023091745.1. Lineage (NCBI taxonomy): Eukaryota > Metazoa > Chordata > Mammalia > Artiodactyla > Bovidae > Budorcas > Budorcas taxicolor. Next base: position 49,233,984 of record NC_068932.1, on the reverse strand, counting down.
TAGTTTTTCTTTCTAGCTAGCAGTTGCTGGGCTCTGGGGTATGTGGATTCACACTCGTTGCATTTTCAATAGTGGCTTTCATATTACAGAACGTTCCTCTTTGCAAAATTTAATGGAGGAGGGACGAGTTCTACCTTGTAAAACATCAAGATCACAATCTTGCTTCTCTGTTTCTTTCTTCAGTGTGCCCCGTATATAATAACCAATTCTATTCTGAGAGCATGCTCATGTCTTCCATTTGTTTGTACGTCCAACAAATTAGCCTAGTTACCCAACTAACAGAGCTGGCTGTACAGTACTATACTGTAATGGGTTTATAACACTTTCACACAAATAATAGATAAAACAAGCAAACACAAAAGGTAAAGAAAGTATTTTTCATCTTACAGTAGAGTACCTTGAAAAAGATAGTAGTCAGTTCAGCAGCTGGCATACAGGGGCTGGCACTGGAGTGAGCAGTCAAGAAGAGTTATTGACTGGAGGAGAGAGAAGAGGTGGGAGGTGGTGGAGCTGAAGGGTGGTGAGCAACAGGAGGCAAAGGGCCAGCTGCACTCTCACACCGGTGTTGATGGCACACATGCTTGCCGCTTTGAAAGCTTGCATCTTGAAGGTTCATAAGTGGGAGGCTTACTGTATTTGCCCAACCTTTGCCTAAATGCATTGTTATTATTTTAGCCTTTTGAATCACTTCTGTGTGTTTCTTGTGTACCTTTTCTTGGGGCGGATTTGAAACTCTTTTAGAAGTTGAAATAATCCTGCTTGCATTTGTTGAAATGATTGACGTGCTTGATTGTGTCTCTGAAATATGAATAGCATTAGACGATGTATTTTCTGGGTCTCTTTCTATACACAGTCGGTTTTCTTTTTCATGTAAAATAGACATCCTCTAGTATTGATGACATTCCATCTTTTTGCTCTGTGATAATCCTTAGGTTAATCTCCTCCTTAAAGCCCAGAGTTCCCTCTGCCTTCACAGGCTTCCTCTCTGGTGGGTCAGCCTTGGAAGGGCACCTCTGGCTCCCCGTTCCTACTGATGCAGTGATCAGTGAACCCACCTCACGGGCCCCTTTTCTTCCTCCCTTGTGTCTTTTTGTTTGTATCTTTTTTTTTCTCCTGGAATATATAACATCCACACACAACCATTTACCATCATCCCCATCTTCCTGTGAGTTTTAGGGGTGTGGGCATATACACTCAAGGCTCACCACCGGCCCTTTGGTTGAAGTTCCCAGTTATTCCTCAGCCAGCAGATCCCCTCACCCGATAGACTCCACCGAAGGATGGGGAGCCCTGCGGTCCCCAGGTTCTTCTTCACTGGTGACTGTGCTTCTGTGACTTGGCGGCATCTAACCCCCTCAGGAGCTCACAAGGCCTTCGCACTGGTCGTTGGGAGTGAGTTCCCACTGTGGTCTTGCTGTCGAGACCTCAGATGCTGTCCTGCTTACTTTTACTTTTAACACCCACAGTTCTCCCACCTGGAGGTTCTGCTGAGATGTTTCTTATTCCTGATTGGGCTTGTTTCACCCTTAAAATTTAAGAGCTGCACCGTGACGTGCCCTGGGGGTTGGCCTCCCAGCCCAGATTCCTCGCGTTCCCGGCAGTCTCTCAACAAGGTCTTTCCAGAGGTCTGTAAGCTGTCGCTGGATTTTAGCTTAAATATTGACTCCCTATCGTCAAAGCTGTGGTTTTTCCAGTAGTCATGTATGAATGTGAGAGTTGGACCATAAAGAAGGCTGAGTGCTGAAGAATTGATGCTTTCAAATTGTGGGGCTGGAGAAGACTCTTGAGAGTCCCTTGGACTGCAAGGAGATCCAACCAGTCAATCCTAAAGGAAATCACCTCCAATACTCATTGAAATGACTGAGGCTGAAGCTCCAACACTCTGGCCACCTGATGCAAAGAACCAGCTCATTGGAAAAGACCTCAATGCTGGGAAGGATTGAGGGCAGGAGGAGAAGGGGACGACAGAGGATGAGATGGTTGGATGGCATCACTAACTTGATGCACATGAGTCTGAGTGAACTCTGGGAGTTGGTGACTGACAGGGAGGCCTGGCGTGCTGCAGTCCATGGGGTCACAAAGAGTCGGACACGACTGAGCCACTGAACAACAACGTCGACCCCCTGGCATGTATTGTTCATCATCTTAGGGGTCCAATCAGACGTCGGGTGCATTTTGGGTACTTTTTTTTTGCTCATTTCTTGCTTCCTTCGCTTTTTCATTGGTCCTTCCCCCCTCTTTCTTTATTTTCATTCATGTTCTTGTCTGTGTGCAAGCTGCCACTCCCCACTGCTGCGTGAGTCAGCTCCAGGCTCTGGAAGCCCCTCTCTGTCGGGGGGGCGGGGGGGGTGGGTGTCTTGGCTTCAATTTCATCCTCATGTCAAGCGCATTCTCATTTCATGTTTTCAAGGTTTGATACATTTCTGCTCTGAGATTTCGAAATTCAGACTTCATATGTGTTTTCACCCCGTGAAATGCTTGTTGAAGAATAATTCACTCGGACTGACTCTTGGGCTCTGGTTTTGTTCTGCCCTACATGTTTCAGTTTGGAGAGAATTCCACTGTAGGATCTGTTCCGCTCCTTTTATTCAGTTGGGGCATCTTCTTTTACTGGCCCAGGCGCCTGGGAGTCACAGGAGGCAGGGAGGAAGCGAGTGGGGCCTCTCTGGGTTTCTCTGTCCAAGAGCACCTGCTTCTCCATATTTGGTGAGGGGTGTTCTCTCTAATCCACGTTTGAGGGGGTGCATGGGTGCGTTTGATGTATGCCCCAGTTTTTAAAAAAGCGCCCGTCACTTGCTTGGTTTGCCTCCCCAGCAGCCTCATTGCCTGGCTTCTTCTCTAACCTCACCCCCTCTTGTGCTGGTGTCCTCCCCCAAGTCAGCCCCGCTCTGGAGAACCTGTGACTCCCGCACTTGGCACCCTGTCCACACGTTTCTCATCCACTTTGTTTGACTTCTCCAGGCCTGGGCTCTGAACCTGCAGACCCTCTGTTCTCAGGACTGCCTCTCAGGTGGGGCCTCTCTCTCCAAGGCTCCTCTCTCCCTTCCTGATGCAGAGTCTACCCCGGGGGCGAGGGGGCCCTGGGAACTGCAGACATGGGTGTTTGTTTCCTACTGACTGTTCCTCTGTCCTGCTGGGCTGGAGGGGCGGGGCTTTAAGGAACTTCTCTCTGCCTGCTGACCTCTGGTGGGTCTGGAGTGTGCAGAGACCCGGATTCAAGCATTTGCTACTACTGCTTTGGAGTCAAAACTCTTTCTCTTTTTATGCGAAGCTTCTTTTCTGCAGAGCCATGATCATGCTCCATGTGATCCTGTGTGGGTCACTTCCCACTGGCATAGGCATTTTTTCACATCACTGCACCCTGCAAAAATGGCTCCCATGGGTTTGTAATGACTCACTCAGTGGGCTGAATGGCTCACTTACCTAGCTGCTCTCCTGCTGCTGCTCAGTTGCTGAGTCGTGACTGACTCTTTGCAACCCCGTGGACTACAGCACGCTAGGCTGCCCTGTTCTCCACCGTCTCCCAGAGTTTTCCAAACTCGTGTCCGGTGAGTCAGTGATGTCGTCCAACCATTTCATCTTCAGCTGCTCTCTTTTCCTTTTGCCCTCAATCTTTCCCAGCATCAAAGTCTTTTCCAATGAGTTGGGTCTTTGTGTCAGGTGGCCAGAGTATTGGAGCTTCAGCTTCAGTCCTTCCAATGAATATTCAGGGCTGATCTCCTTTAAGATGGACTGGTTGGATCTCCTTGCAGTCCAAGGGACTCTCAAGAGTCTTCTCTAACACCACAGTTCAAAAGCATCAATCTTCAGTGCTGAGCCTTCTTTATAGTCCAACTCTTGTGTTTTTCTTCATTTAGAGTTATTTCCTTAGCTTGGATTTCCGGTAGTCAATGAACTGGTAAAGTAACATAAAATGTTTTTAGGTTCTCTCTACAGTTTTCAGGGCTTCCCTAATAACTCAGGGTAAAGAATCTGCTTGCAGTGCAGGGGACCTGGGTTCAATCCTTGGATCGGGAAGATCTCCTAGAAAAGGAAATGGCAAACCACTCCAGTACTCTTGCCTAGAAAATCCCATGGATGGAGGAGCCTGGTGGGCTATGGTCCATGGGATGGTAAGAGTCGGACACGACTTAGCAACTAAACCAAACCAGCGCGCAGTTTCCAAACCGTTCTCTAAACTCTCACATCAGTGTGACCCCCCCTCCCCTGCCTGCACGCCCGTCGGCTGCATTTGGGCCAGTGCATGCCTGCTGTGCTGACTCTGTGTCAGCTTTGCCTGCACCCCGAGTGGCCTTCGGGACTAGTCAGCGTTGGGTTGGCCCCGGGGTCGGGTGAAGCAGCGGCACCCGCAGTGTTCCCAAGGCTGATGAGGGGGCCCCTTGAGCACAGGAAGCCCCCAAGCTGGCAGATATTTTAGACCCAAATAAAAGTTCCTGGCCAGCCTCCCTGAGCCCTGGGCCTTGGGAGCACCACTGCGTCTCAGAGGCCCCGGCTTCTCCCACAGACCTGAGGGTGGGGGTGGTCGGAAGAAACCACAGGCACCCTTGGCCCAGATGGATCCTGGCTCATCCTCGTTCACTCCTATCTGGGTTCCCGATGGCCAGCCTGAGGATCCGACGTGACTCAGACTCCAAACCGGACGCAGAAGCAACAGCTCTGGGTCACCTCCTCCACCTGCTGGCTCAGCTGTGGACGGTGTGATCCTGGTAATGAACCTGGGCCTATCCCTCCCAGTGGCTCTGCTTTCTCGGCCAAACATCAACTGTACCGCCTACCCCCCTTAAGGATGTGTTTCCAGAGGGACTTGAACATCACGAGTGCGTATGAAGCACCGTCGTGGGGCTGCAAGAGGCCACAGGTAACTGTGGTCCTGGGGACAAAGGGATGCGCAGGGCTCCAATCAGAACGTCCTGCACGCATTGCTCTTCACCCGGCCCTGAGCACGACCCTCCCACTTCCTGAGCTCTGTGTCTCCGCAGCCTCCGTCCCCTCCCCAGTCTCCACGTGGTGTCTGATACACTTTGTCACTGTTCACTCACTAACGGTGTCCGACTCTTTGCAACCCCGTGGACCGCAGCACGCCAGGCTTCCCCGTCTGACACGCAGTCGCAGCCGCTAAACATGCACCTGCTGGCTACTCATCTGTCTGCCTCAGCTTCCCCCTCCTCCCCACAGAGTTAGCCTGAGACCCATGGGATCTTCATCACCTGCTTCGAATAAACAGGGAAACATCCATCAAGACCAGAGGGTTTGGGGAGAGTAATGAACCACTTAGCCCGCTCCGTCCTAATGGTGGCTGATGGAACACAGACCACAAACACTGGAGATAATGTGTGCTATGCAGTGAGTGGAAAACAGAGTATTGCAAATTTTTTTAAAGTGTCATTCTACTTGCAAATGCGGCGCCGCAGACATATGTCAGCGGAGTTCGCCTCCAGCACAAAGAACGCCAGCGCACAGAAATAGTTTAATTTGAGCTAGAGTACGCACCCCAGCTGACAGTTTCACGATGGGTCTGGGAGCTTCCATATGCTGAGGGCGAAGACGAAGCTCTTGCCTTCACTCCAGACGTGGAAAGCAAAGCAAGCATGCACAAAGCGCGTACCGCGAGCCAGTCTCTGAGTGGAATGATTTGTATTCCATTCTGGGGAGTACTCACAAGAGCACTGAGAGGGCGCCACCCCTGTTTCCACCCAGGAACACACAGGGAGAACTCGTCTGAATCCGCACAGTTTGTGATCTGCAGAGCTGGGATTCCATCTCAGAGCTGTTGGATGATAAAGCTACAGTCAATTTTACTTATGCACAACATACAAGGCTGCTCTTGGCGGGTGGAGGTGCATTCTGGAAGGCGTCTGTGTTTATGGTCCCCTGGGGGCAACTGGTTACAATGGCTAGAGGAGGTGAGAACCAGGAAGAGGTCTCCTGCTGGGAAAGGAGCAGGGACAGTCTCTCCTCCAGGAAGAAGGTGGGTCTTGTCCCAGGCAGGGGCTGGGGAAAGGGCTGGGGGCTCCTGGGCACGACAGCCCCATCCAGCTTGGGTGAGTCGGCAGTGGGGGCTGTGGACGAGGCTCACTGTGTTTGGGTGCTGGCTCTCCTGCTCCCTGGGTGGCTTGGACAAGTCATACAGTCGCCTGGGGTGTCTGCCTCCTTGCCTGCACAGTGGGACACTCGCAAGGGTTTCTCTGAGGACCGCAAAGGACCCTGGATGTGCGCCTTGCACAGGCAGAGCCCTGAATGGGCACCATTTACCACTACGTTCAGCCCCAGGAAGGTCTCAGGGCAGGGAGGGCAGCACTGGGCGCGCAGGGCGTCAGCGGAGCCCAAGGGGAAGACGCAGAGGAACTTCATGTGCAGCTTCTGTGGAAAGCCATCTTCAAGGTCACAGTAGTGCCCCCTCTGCAGACGGACGCTCAGACCCGCCTCTGCACTGTCGCTCTCTGACCACCTGCTCCCTTCCTCCTCAAGCCCCCGGCCAGAGCCCGCAGACCCCCTGCCCAGGAGACGTCATCCGCAGCAAACGCTCTCGTGTGTCAGCCCAACACTCTCATCTGTGAATTTACCTTGCACTCCAAGGAGCTTCAAGATGAATTCCCTTCCAAATTATTTTTCTATTTTTATCTCAGAAACCTGTTTACATCTTCCCTTTCTGTTTACTTTTCAGAGTATTAAGGGTTCTTACCTTGGGATTCAGGAAATTCATGAACCCGTGAAAGTAAATGTACGATTCAGCATGTGTGTGTGTGTGTGTGATTTCTGTGTGGGGAATTCTCCCTAGCTTCCATCAGATTTTCAACAGCAAAGAGCACTGCTATGAAAATGTCCCGATTGCACATTTTGCTCAGTTAGTGTGGCCCCTTTCGTCCCCTGGGGTGCAGGCAGAGAAGGAAGCTTACCTAGATCAGTAACAAGGAGGAATGCTGTGTGTCGGGCTCAGCTGTCTCACTGCAGGCAGGCTCACCTGTGATGTTCAGTTTGTCCTTCAGCTTGTCTTTTGGCCAAGTTAGGTGAAGGGAGCTGGGTGCCCTGAGTGGGTGCTTCTCAAAGTGTAGCCCTCCAACTCAGCAGCCTTACCTGGGACGTCGTTGGCAAAGCAAACTTTGGGGCCCCACCACAGAGGGGCTGAATCGGAAACACGGAGCAGGGCAGCAAGGCACAGATCAGTAAGCCCTCCGCTGCCCCGGTGACGTCCGGGTGAGACCAGGGCCCCGCACGGGCAGGGGGCAGGGCGAGCACAGAGGCACGCCGGCTGCTCCTCACGGCCGGCCGGGGCCTGCGCTGATCTGAGCGATCACACGCTCCGCGACCTCTTTCCCGTTCCTAAACGCTGACAAGCCATCTGCTTGTTTGGCCTTTGCCAGGCATTTGTTTTTATAGTTAATATCAATGGGTTGAAGCAATGTAGGCAGAGAAAATTATTTTCATATTTCAATCACATTACAAATGAGGTGCGGCAAGGAGAAGCTGTGTTCCCTGGAGGCGCCGCTCTCTGCAGAGCAAACATAATCCATTTTGCTCATAAGCACTCGGCGGCGTGCGGAAGAGCTCCATGTCAGGAGCTCAGCTCGCCGGTGATGGCACTGCCTCTGCCAGCGGCCCCGAGCCTGAGACGACGATGTCCTCCTTCAGGCTTCGCTCGTGTCTGCTGATGGCCTGTGAGCCTTGAAGTATCTTAAGAGCAGGAGGGTCCGGGACAAGGTTGAAGCACCCATGGAAACCCAGGCAGGCATCCAGAACTCAGACAGGAGCCGTCTGAGCCAGTCCGGGTGCCACTGGCCCTTCTCTTGCCCCTCAGGCGGAGCCTTCAACCCCCAGCAGAGCCTCCTCCCACAGGCCTTTCTGGATTCCAGACACACCAAGTGAGTGGGTAGGGGCTTCCTTTCCAGAAGAAGAAAATAATGGTATTTGGATCATATATGGAACTTTTCATCTTCAAAACAGTTTCACACACGGAGCTGTAAAAATGAATGCAAACTTGTAAATGTAACACCATAAAGATGCCCAGGAATTATGAATGGGCCATAAGTAAAATTAAATTGTAGTGCTGGGAGAAACGTTATTTTTATGCTTAGGAAACCTTAGTTACAGACTAACTATAGAAAATACGACTCATATATTTTAAGGTCTGTATTTTAAAATAACAATCAGCTGTGCACCCATCCCTGACCAGCCTCCAGAAAGAAATTAACTGATTGTGTTCAAGTGACTTCAGGAAGGATCTGAGTTTCTATTTTCCCTCCCACAGTCTGCAGCCCTGCAGGATCCCACCATCCTGTTCCTCCTGTGAGTGACCATTAAGGTTGTATTTCCTTCTTTATGAAAACGATAGCGCTCTCTAAAGGGAGCAGGAGAAAAATCATTGCTTTTGTTGAAACTTCCACGTCTAAGAATTTAGAAAATTTTACATAGAATCTTCCTATTGCATACACGTGCTAAGTTGCTCCAGTCATGTCCAACTCTTTGCAACCCTATGAACTGTAGCCCACCAGGCTCCTCTGTCCATGGGATTCTTCAGGCAAGATACTGGAGTGGGTTGCCATTTCCTCCTCCAGGGGATCTTCCCGACACAGAGATCGAACCTGTGTCTCTTGCATCTCCTGAATTGGCAGGTGGATTCTTTGCCACTGCACCATCTGGGAAGCCCCGTGTGTCTCTGGGGACATGGAAATGAACTTGAGAAAGGCACTCTCCTCTGAAAGCTCAAGGCTAACATTTAGACAAACAAATAAAGAAAAGTAAATGCATTATTGCACGATTTACACCATGCATGAGGTCTAAGCCCGATGCTAAAGGAACAAGGAGTGTCCGTCCTATAGGTGAGGGCAGGTCCGCAAAGGGTGAGCCACCTAAGCCAGGGTGAAACAGGAAGAAGAGTGAGGTATTAGCTGAGAGTCTTCCTAAACAGGCATGCTAAGCAAATCCCTCACAAAAATTAATCCGATTATTGAAATCTGTACACAATCTCTATGTAGACAGCTACAAAATCCTGATGAAGGAAATCTAAATAAATGGATATATATGCATTGTTTATGGACTAGAAGACTAAATATTGTCAAGATGATGATTCTTCCCAAATGGATCTATAGATGAAGCCCAACCTGCTCTAAAGTTTAAATGATAAGTTAAAAGACCAAGGCTGGTCAATGCAACAGTAAAGAAGAGCAAAACTGGACAGTGTCTGAGAAGAGAGCTATCCAGACAGCGCAGTGGGCACGAGAGCCGAGAGGGGCCAATGAGACGAAGCAGAGAGCCCCAGACAGACCCCACGGACGGCACGCACGGTCAGCGGAGCTCTGACCGAGGGGCAAAGGCAATGCGAAACAGAAAGATCGTCTTCTCAGTGAAAGATGCTGGAACAGCTGGACACCAAGAAATGCACCTAGACGTCGACTTGGAGAAGGCAGTGGCACCCCACTCCAGTACTCCTGCCTGGAAAATCCCATGGATGGAGGAGCCTGGTGGGCTGCAGTCCATGGGGTCGCTAAGAGTCGGACACGACTGAGCGACTTAACTTTCACTTTTCACTTTCATGTATTGGAGAAGGAAATGGCAGCCCACTCCAGCGTTCTTGCCTGGAGACTCCCAGGGACGGGGGAGCCTGGTGGGCTGCCATCTATGGGGTCGCACAGAGTCAGACACGACTGAAGCGACTTAGTAGCAGCAGCAGACATCGACTAGACTCATTTCATTCATTATGACTTTCTCAGAAAAACTAACCCAAACGTATAATAAACCTAAATATGAAGAGTGATGCTATAAAATACAGAAGAAAATGTGGAAGAAAATCCACGTGACCTTGGGTATAGCTACGTGTCTGCAGAAAATACAAACACATGATCTATAAAAGTAAAAAAATTGACAAGCAGGACTTCATTAAAGTTTAAAAATTCTGTTCTTTAAAAGACGTTGTTAAGGTAAAGAAGAAGCAAGCCACAGACAGGGAGAAAGTGTTTGAAACACAGGTCTGATAAAAGATGGCATCCAAGATACAGAAAGAAGCCTGAAAACTAGACTGTAGAGGGCAAGCAACACAGGTACGGGCGGAAGATCTAAACAGACACCTCGCCAGAGCCAGTGCAAGAGGCACATCAGCACATGCGAGGATGCTTAGCAGCCTTCCCGTCCGTGAATTACAGATTGTAGCAGCAGTGAGGGGCCACCGCACACATCAGAGCGGCTAAGACCCCGAAGTGTCAAGTGCCGACGGGGATGCGGAGCCACAGGAGCTCACCCGTTGCCGGTGGGAATGTGAAAGGAACAGCCACTCTGAAAGACAGTTTAAGAGTTTCCTGCGATGCTAAAGGGGCTTCCCTGGTGGATCAGGGGTAAGGAGTCCTCCTGCAGTGCCGGAGCTGCATGAGACCCAGGTTCGATCCCTGGAAGGGAAGATCCCCTGGAGGAGGGCGTGGCAACCCACACCAGTGTTCTCACCTGGAGAATCCCACTGACAGAGGAATCTAGCAGGCTATAGTCCATAGGGTCACAAAGAGCCAGACAGACATGACTGAAGCGATTGAGCATGCCTGCCCAATGCTGAACACAGTCTCACTACACAATCATACTTCTAGGCATTTGTCCCATTGATCTGAAAGCTTATGTACAAAAAACCTGAATATGAATATTTATAGCGGTTTAATCCAAAATTACCAAAACTGGAAGCCATCAAGAGGTGCTTCAGTGGATTAATGGTTACATGAACAGTATTATTCAGACACGAAAACTGATGAGCTAGCAAGCCACAAAAAGACTTGTAAATGCATACTGCTACTTGGGAGAAGTCAGTATGAAAAGGCTACATGCTGTATATTTCCAATTATTTGACATTCTGGAAAAGGAAACAAAAAAAAGTCAGTGGTTTCTAGATTACTGGGAAGGGGAAAAGATTAAATAGAAGAAACACAGGATTTTTAGAGTGACCAAAGAATTCCATATGACAGTATAATAGAGATACTTGCCATTAGGCATTTGCCAAAACACATGGAACTTTGTAACATGACGAGTGGCCCTGAGTGCATGCAAATTAAGAATGTGCCTTAGGGATGCCAGGAGGGAATACAGGCCAGAACAAGAGACTCCACTTATATACACAGAAGACAGTCTCACTGGGGGTGGGGACGTGACGGCCAAAGTAGCTTCAGAAACGCGTGAAGCCTGTAAGGCGAGGGCAAAGGAGCCGCGCACGAGCAGGTATATTCAGGGGTTTGTACTCTGGGTGGTAAGGTTGTGCCCGTGAGGAAGTGCAGGCATTGCTGCTCATGTGAGTGGGGCTGAGCAACTCAGTGAGTGAGTGAGGAACTCGGGGAGCCTGGCTTTTCTCTGCTGGGGAATTTCTAGATAAGCAAGGAGGGCAGCTAGCACGATCTGTGAAGTGATAGATTAGAGTCTCAGACCCCAGTCAGAACACATGCTTAATCTGGCAGAGATGCAGGTGTTCATATATAGAGTTTGTAGATATATTTGCCTACAAAATCTAACGCTGTGTGGTAAGTCACTTAAGTTGCATCCAACTTTGCAACCCCATGGACTATAGCCTGCTAGGCTCCTCTCTCTGGGATTTCCCAGGCAAGAATATTGGAGTAGGGTGCCATTTCCTACTCCAGGGGATCTTCCCCATCCTGGGATCGAACCTGAGTCTCCTGCGCCTGCTGTATTGCAGACGGATTCTTTACCACTGAGCCGCCAGGGAAGCGCAAATGCTGGTAGGCAGAATGTTAGAACTTAGCACAGCGTGGGTGTGTGCCAACCCTATGTACAGCATGTGGATGGGCATATCATATATGTCTGCATGCATCCACATGTATTAAATGTCCAATACATCTTAAGTAGCTTTGTTCTTGGGCTTCCCCACTGACTCAGCAGGTAAAGAATCCTCCTGAAATGCAGGAGATGCAGGTTCAATTGCTGGGTCAGGAAGATCCCCTGGAGGGGGAAAATGGCAACCCACTCCAGTATTCTTGCCTGATAAATCCCATGGACAGAGGAACCTGGCCAGCTACAGTCCTAAGGGTCACAGAGTCGGACATGGCTGAGCAACCAAGTCAAAAAAGTAAGCAAGTCTTGCTCTTTTTGCATTAAAAAGAATAGGAGGCATGGATGCAGCTTGGTGCTAGACTCTGGTCCCCAGAGTCAATGCACCTTTTGGGTGTTTACCAGAGCAGACGGTTTGGGTAACTTCTGAGGACAAGGGTGCCTGTGTCCCAGGATGCTGGCACGCTGCGTGCTGGTCTGAGGGGCAGGAGGGGGCTGGCTGTGCCCTGGGCTGACTCACGGATCTCTTCATGCTGCTAAGGAGACAACTGAGGACTTCCTTAAGGAAGACAGTGACTGCTCTGGGTGAATCCGGGGGTGCTGGGCGTGTGGAAGAATCGTCCGTACTGTTTTGAGCCCAGAGTTCCGGGCCTTCTTTCTCCCACTGGACCATGACTGTTTTCTAGTTTCTCTCCACTGTCATCACTCAGGTTCAGAGGCTTCTCCTCAAATCGGCAGCCTGGCAAGGGGCCTCTCTTGTCTTTTGAGATGGTTTTATAGCCCCCCACCCAACCCTGCCAAGGGCTTCCTACCAGGCCCCTCACTCTGCCCTGCGTCCCCTGCAGAATTCACCTCTCTCTCTCCCCTTTCAGGGAGGGCCCTGCTGAATCAGGTCATCCTTACAAAAGGCACCCCTATCCTCTGTCAAGGACATCTTAGTCACTAATTCGATCTCTGATTCTTTCATCCATTCATGAGTCATTTATTACAGCCCAAGATTGTCAGGTCCTGGACTGGTAGGGGGCGGGAGGAGGGTGACTGAGTAATCAGAAGGGGCAAGGGGTCATTTAAGGGTCATAGACATATAAATACCTGCGTATTTTGGGTTAAATAAAGTAAGTATGGGGCCCCAATAGAAGCAGCATGTCTGCGGAGGGTGAATTTACCCAGGGCATCAAAGACAAAGGTTGGATTCAAACAGCATTTCCCTCAGCTTGTGCCAAAAGAGCTCCCATCTCAACAATGAAACATGAAAAAATAAAGTTGAATATGCCTGGAATTCAGGAAGGCAAAGATGGAGGTTCCACGTGCAAGGAAACCGAAATAGATCATGATATTTTGATGAAATGCCCCCAAGGTGGAGAGATACAGTATTTTTATGGAGCTCCAGGAACATTGCAATTGATCAAAAAAGCCCTTTCTACATGGAAAGCTTGCAGGTCCATATTTGATCAGGACCATAAGTCAGGTCAGTTGGGTCTCTCGGCTCACACGCCCGACGGGGGAAGAGTATCGAGAAAGTTTCTGATGGACTTGCTTACTCTTCTCAGGTCTCTGGAAGACCCGTGGGGACGGTGGTAGAGCCAGGGGTGGCCAGCTCCTGAGGCTCCTGGTGCACGGTATTTGAGGTGAGGATGCCTGGGAACCTCCCCAGGCTGGCGGCTCTCCCAGGGGTAAGCTGCAGAGCAGCGCTGGGCCTGCTCCTTGGCCTGGCCTGTTCGTGGGCAGCTGAGCGCTCACGTCCCAGTCGTAGGGCTGCACTCTCCTCCACGTGGACCCCAGTCCAGCAGAGATACTGAGCCTTGGGTGGACTTTTCACCCTCCAGAACTGCCCATTTTAAAGACCCGAAGGGGAGCACCCTGGTCTTGTTTCACCAAAATGTTTCTCTTGGTCAGCATCCCGAGACCCTGAGGTTAGGAGTGAAGCAAACCCAGGCTCAGGGAGGCTCGCTCTCCTTCATTGCCTGGCTTTACAGGTCTCCTGCCCATCTCAGGAAGGGAGGGGACATTCTAGAAAGCTTGATGAAGAACCTGTCTATGAAGCAGGAACAGACTCACAAGCCTAGAGATCAGACCTGTGGTTGCCAAGGGTAGGGGAGGGGGGAAGAACTGGGGATTTGGGGTTAGCAGAGGCAAAACCCATGTAGGATGGGTAAGCAACAGGGTCTTGCTGCAGAGCTCAGGGATCGTATTCAGTATCCTGCGGTAAGCCATAATGTGAAAGAATACGGAAAAAAAGTTGATACCAGTTTCCTATTAAGTTAGGCATAACGTTTCACGTGACCCAGAAATTCCACTTACAGGTATTTACTTAAGAGAAATAGAAACTCTTGATCACACAAACTTCACATATGAATATTTAGAGTGGCTTCATGTATCCAACCAGTCCATCCTAAAGGAGATCAGTCCTGGGTGTTCACTGGAAGGACTGAAGCTCTAATACTTTGGCCACCTCATGCGAAGAACTGACTCATTTGAAAAGACCCTGACGCTGGGAGGGATTGGGGGCAGGAGGAGAAGGGGACGACAGAGAATGAGATGGTTGGATGGCATCGCCAACTCAATGGACTTGAGTTTGAGTAAGCTCCGGGAGTTGGTGATGGACAGGGAAGCCTGGCGTGCTGCAGTCCATGGGGTCCCAAAGAGTCTGACACGACTGAGCCACTGAACTGAGCTGAACATGTATCATCTACCAAAAATGGAAACAACCCATGTTCTTCAGTGGAGGAGTGAATACTCATGCTGGGACTCATCCTTACCAGGAATACACATATCAATAAAAAGAAATTAACTTTTGATACATACAGTGACAATGATGACTCTCAAACACATTTGCTAAGTGAGAGAAGCCAGATTCAATGGTTACAGATGGTATAATTCCACGTATATGATTTTCTGGGGAGCGTGAAAAGGAACACAGAAAAGCAATCAGGCTTTTCCAGGATCATGGCAGAGAGAGGAGCTGACCACGAGTGGGAGGTGGAGGGGCTTTCGGGAGGGATGGATCTTCTCAACTGCAGAGGCGGTTATGAACCTGCATGTGTAAATCCCATGGAACTGTTCACTAAGGAGTGAATTTTACTGTCGGTAAAACCCACTTCAATAAACCTAACTAAACGACAAGAAGAGAGACGCAACACCACCCCATAGAATTACGGTCTGTCATCTGCCGGACTGGCAGAATTTAAAAGACTTAGCACAGAAGGAAAACAGCAAAAGGAAAAAGCTGCCGTGGAAGTAGCAGGGTGCTGGCTGCCTTCTTAGGTTAACACGTTTCCTGAAATATTAAGGAGCAAGCTGTCAGGGGCTGAACCACGAGGTCTCCCCAGTCCACAGAGGATTACGGAGCCAGGACAGACTGCAAACGAAAGCCTCGGCCTGGGTTGTACAAGACCGCAGGGCGCCTTTCTCCTGAAAAGCAAACCTGGAAAGATCTTCCCCTTTAAAATGCATGGCTGTGCACTCCCAACACACCGCTAGGGGCTGGATCCCGGGCGCTGGGGCACCCGCAAGGCTGGTCCTCAGAGCCCGGCGCCTCCTGGGACAGCTCTATTTGCCGGGGAGGATGGGACTGATCTTGGTCCCCAGCCGCCCCGGCCACTGTGCTGGTGGCCTTGTGAATATTATTTCAGCAAAACGCCGATGAGGATGGTCACACGGCTGTCCTCGCTCCATGCTCTGCGTGCTCAGGCGAGCAGTCATGCCCGACTCTTTGTGACCCACAGACTGCAGCCCGCCAGGCTCCTCTGTCCGGGGGACTTCCCAGGCAAGATACTGGAGTGGCTTGCCCTCTCATCCTCCAGGGGATCGTCCCAACCAGGGATGGGACCCACATTTCCTCTGTCTTCTGAGGCCGAGGCCTTGCCCTGCATAAGCTCACCTGTCACGCTGCATCACGGCCACAACCCTGGGAGAGGCTGGCTCTCCTCTGTCGCAGGGAGTGAATGAAATGCCTTCCAGAGGACGGCTCAGTCTTCCATGCTCTGGGGGCTCAGGGTGAGACAGGGGTGCGGGGTGAGCCCTGCTGAGCCTGCCGAGAGAGCCCCCATTAAAACGGCCCCAGGGCCCTGCTGGCTGCGTGGTGGCGCTAAGGATCCCAGGAGGTGGCGCGTGGAGGCCTCAGCCTCGTGCCAGAAACTAACAGGAGCCCTGCCGCTCCCAGCGTGCCCTCCCTGTTCCAAACGGGCACGGGGCTGGAGACGGGGCCGCCCACTTAGGACAAGAAGCTGGCCGATGGGGGAAAACAAGGCCGCCCGTTACGTCGGAGGCGCGAGCATCGCTCTGGAGCCCAGCAGAGTTCTCCTGGGTCAGTCAGTGTCTCGCCTCCTGTCGCTCTGGGTCTGGGGGTGTTGGAGCTGCCTCAGAGAGGGGTCAGGGCGGTTCTGAGAGGCGAGGGTGCCCAGGGGATGGCTCAGCGAGGAACAGATCCACCGGCACCCTTTTATCCGAGGGACGGGCTCGGCTCCCGACCAGGAAGGGCAACAAACACACACGGGGACCACGGGCGGCACCGCTCTCTGGACCCTGGGCCGTCCAGCCTCTGCCTGCGATTCCTGTCTCCACATCCAGAGATGCAGACCCTGGTGTCAGTGTCCCAGACAATGAGCAAGCTGTGATGGTCAGGTGCCTGCGCTGGTCTGTCCCGCAGAAGCCAGGTGACTAGGCCCAGCATCCCTCTGGACCATAAAGGCACATGGCTGGTCATCACCCTCCCAGGGCTGTCGGTCACCCTTCCAGGCATATCTTACCCTGACCTTCAGGGTCCTGTGTAGGGGGACCCTCAGGGTCAGGACACTTGGTGGAGAGTGGCAGACAGACAGGCACCAGGATGGGGGCAGGAGGTGGCTTCTGGGTGAGTCTGCAGCCAGGGTACCCCAGCAGAGGTCAGGGGAGCAGAGCAGGGGTCGGTGGTGTGCAACAGAAGAGTCTCCAGCTGGGAAGCAGGCGCTGCTGGATCAGGGAACCAAGAGGGGACCCTCTTGCTGACTACCCAGCCCACTGCCCCCTTCCTCCCCGCAGTTCCATCTTCAGGAGATGTGTGCAGGCAGGCAGACTGTACTGGGCTTGGCCTCTGCAGACAAGGAAGTGTGTGGGAGGCTGCTGTCCTGGGGACGCAACAGGCCTGGGGTGACATTCCAGGGAGCCAAGGGGTCCCCCAGACTGGGCCCAGGAGCTGCAGCCCAGGGTGGCCAGGGTGGAGAAGAATGGCCTGGACGCGGCCGCTGATGTTGGGGAGCCTAAGGTCCAAGGGCTGGACACCGGCTCCGGGCCTGGAGCCGAGACAGCGTGAGGGCCAGGCCTGCCCCAGCACAGCCTTCTGTCCTCAATTTTAACGTCTTACTTTGAGACTCAGAAAAGGGCTAATAACATTCCTCCGGCTTCAGGTTGAATTACTAGGAGTAGTCTGGGAGGATTTAGCAACATCAGAGCAAGAAATATGAGCCTAAGCCTGACTTAAAGGGCTGTGGAAAGCTGGGGCAGAGCTATTGACCTGAAGTGACCCATCTGTGGGCACAGAGCTGACTTCTCACCTCACAGGCTCCGAAGCTGGACCCCTATCCTGGAGCTGGGTCCTTGGGGGCTCAGCGCCCTGACCAGACTGCCTGCGATGCCTCAGGATTTCTTTGAGGTCTCTGGGGTCCCTCTGCATGGAGGCACATCTACTGGGGCCTGGGGTCCAGAGGGTCTTCCTGCTCTTTAAACATGAGTTCCATGGAGGCCAGTCTCCATATCCGAGACTCTCTCAGCTCTGCCATGCAGCAGGGGCTTGGCCTTCATGAGCCCAGCAGAATTAGCTAATGGAGGATAATAAAATGGAAATGACTGTTACTTACCTAAGACAGTGAACAATTTTATCAAGTCATTGTGTTTTGTGAAATGTTGCTTTAAACGTCTTCTATATACAAATATCTACCCCCCCCTCCTCCACTTAGCTACTTGAGAGAGAAGAGAAAGGTTTGTCTTAGCCAACTGTGATATGAAGCTGATTTATAAAGGAATGGCATCGACGTAATGTTAGAAAAACAGTCATTTGAACACTAAGATGAAACTCAGCAAACTTTATGCTTTCTGGCTGGTTGTACCTGGGGACTTAGGTATGAATAGCTGACTCCTCTGTTCACAAATCTCCCAAATCCTATTATAGACGAGCTGGTTTGGGCTCGTGGTGTGATCAGGATTTTTAAAGCCCATTGTTGTTGTTCAGCCTCTAAGTCGTATCAACTCTTTGCGACCCCACGGACCGCAGCACGCCAGGCCTCCCTGTCCTTCACTGTCTCCTGGAGCGTGCTCAAACTCATGTCCACTGAGTCAGTGATGCCATCCAACCATCTCATCCTCTGTTGTCCCCTTCTCCTCCTGCCCTCAATCCTTCCCAGCATCGGGGTCTTTTCCAATGAGTCAGCTCTTCACATCAGGTGGCCAAAGCACTGGAGCTTCAGCTTCATCATCAGTCTTTCTAATGAATATTCAAGGTTGATTTCCTTTGCTGTCCAAGGGACTCTCGAGAGTCTTCTCTAGCACCACAGTTCAAAAGCATCAATTCTTCAGTGCTCAGCCTTCATTATTAGAAAACAGTTACCAATAGTGGCATCTGCTTTCCATTTTTTGTTCAGGTTAGGTGAGGGAAAGTGCTAGAAAGTCTGGCAGGGACCAGATCCCTAAAGTGTGTAACCTGTAGAGTAAGATTACGGAAATGGGATGACAGAGATGAGATGAACATCTCACGGTGGGCCACTGATCTTCACTTCCCTCAGGGGTGGGCACTTGGGTGGTACCGAGTCCATAAAGCCCTTTGCTGGAAAGATCACCTTCGTAGCAATGTCTTGACCAGTCAGTGCTCCCCAGCTCAGGGACGGTCCCCGATCACCACCCAGCACACCCACTTACACTAAGGCCTGCCGCCCTTTCCTTGCAGAAATGGACCACTCAGGTGCACACACACCAGCCCCATCTGCAGGGCTGCTGAGCACTGGAGAAACTTTAAGGGTCTTCAATCCACAGATTCTGACAGCTGGTCACTGACTATTCTCCTAGAATCAGGATGGCTTTTCCCGGCAGGAATCAGATTTCCAGGAAGCCTGAGAATGGAAGGCTGGGAGAGTGGATGAAGGCAGGCCTGGCGCCCGGGCTCCTGGCTCATCACCCTGTGGGCCTGAGGCGCCCGCCCTCTGAGCACAGGGGCGCAGCCGGGCGAGCTCTCCTACCGCCTGAACCCTGCGGTCCTCCTCCAACTCCATCCTGAGACTGAAACCGGGACGATACTCACTTGTCCTGTTGCAGCGTCTCTGTAACCCTGGGTTGTTCACGAAGCCTGTCCCCACCGGTGGGATCTCAACCAGCGTCCTGCCACGGGGCTGTCCTTGAACAGCCTGCTGTCTGAAGCCGAGGGTGGGTGGCCAGAGCCCTGCAGCTCCATGCACAGTCTGCCACCCTCTAGCGACCCTTAAGCTTCACCAGACCCCACTCAGCCCCACTGAATTGAAATCTGCTTCTGATTGGGCCCTGCTGGTGACCATGTGCATGTTTGATGAGAACCTTGGCCACATCTCACTGGGGAATTTTCCAAAGTGCCTGGTCTCAGCCAGGACATTGCAATGGGACGTTCAGGACACAGCCTGGGGTCTCGCGGTCAGAAACTGTGATTCCGCCTGGTCACCACGCTGGGGGCGCACTGCAGAAGACGTATCTGAACTGCCCACCTGGAAACCTACTGAAATGAGTATTTATAGACCCTGGCCAGAGAGAGTGGGATCCTGGCCTAGGCTGGGATGGAGAATCTGGTTTTTAACCCTGCCCACTCACTAATGCTGCTGTGGGTGGTCAGCGGTGCTCAGAACACACTTTGGGAAACACCGTCTGTTTCGAGGGAAGACTTTGTCACTCGAAGGGAAGCCATCACTCTCTGTCCCCTCACTCTCTGTCCCCTTCATTGCTCTCAGCTCACCCGTAGCCAGTGTAGCCAGTGGGAGGAAGGCGCGGGAACAACCTCATCAGTCGTGATGCTCCTGATAGTGGAGAGTGTTTCTGGGATTGATTCTGCTTTTTTAAATCTAATGGCTCCATTCAGGGCTGCTCCTGAGCACGGAGTCACGGTGGGGCTGTCACTCCAGGGCACAGGGTCACGGTGGGGCTGCCACTCCCAGGCAAGGGGTCCTGGTGGGGGTGTCACTCTGGGCATGGGAAATAGGCAATGGGTCCTGTGGTCTGGGAATAGTACTCAGCTGTTTCTAAACTGGCTTCTGTCGTGCCTTGCTGGTCCAGGGGCTTCTCCGAGGGGCTCCTGGTATCCCAGGCCAGCCCTGAGAAGGGAGGCGCCAGCCTCCAGACCCAGCGGGCTATGCCAGCCCCCAGCGCCCCCCGCCTCGGGAACCTGAGCTGGAGGAGGAGCCCCGCGCAGGCATCCAGCCTCCCACTCACCTTCCTCCCGCTCTGCCAGGCTCTGCTGCTTGTGGGAAAAAAGGAGCTTATTCCCCACGCCGGGGGCCCTAAATCCTGGTTGTGCATTAGAATTAGCCGAAGAGCTTTTTAAATTACCAGGCACCCTGGCCTCACCCAGGAGATGGATTTAATTGACCCAGAGGAGAGCGGGCGGGGTATTTTTAAAGCTTGGTAGACTTTTGATGTGCAGCCTGACTTGAGAACCAGCTCAAGTTCTACCCTGCGGTCCTGTTCCTCTCCTTCCCGGCAAACCTCTGTGCCCTGGGGCTCCCAGGTGGACTTGCACTTTGATGGGAACTGGAGTTCTCTGGAATTCGGAAGTCCTTTGAGAAGCCTCACTCCTGACTACCGTTGTGCCGAGTATTATTTTAGAAGCCTAACAGTCGGTCAGAGAAACGTCTTTGTTCACAGGTCTGCCTTTTACTCTGTACAAGGAACGTATTGGTGCCGTGGGAGAATCTCAGGATGTATTATTTCCTTATTTATATATATATTTTAATTTGTTTGCTTATTTTTGGCTACACTGGGTGCTGCGTGTGGGTTTTCTCTAGATGCGGCGGGCGCGGGCTGCTTTCTAGCTGTGGTGCTTGGCCTTCTCTTACCGAGCACGAGCTCTAGGGTTCGGGCTCAGCGGTCCGGGCACGCCGGCTTGGTTGCCCCACAGCCTGTGGAATCCTCCCAAACCAGGGATCGAACCTGTGTCCCTGCCTTGGCAGGCAGATCCTTAATGGCTGGGCCAGCAGGGAAGTCCAGGATCTAGTGTTTAAAGGGAATGAAAACCCACTGGTTTAGGGAGACTCTCAGAAACGAGTAGATTGGAGACAGGGCTAGCTGCACCCACCAACAGTTCGGGGAGGCCCCCAAGAATCCCTGCGGGCAGGTAGGGGACCAGGCTGGGGCTTGCCGGTCCTGTGCTGGCATCATTCTGGCCCTGGGGGCAGTGGCCCCTGAACACACCCCGTCTCCTGTGGGGGCAGCGGGGGCAGCGGGGGCAGCGGGGGACCACACTGACCGTCCGGCTCAGGGAAGCCCCAGGCAATCGCGCGTGAATGGGAGGCTCACCACCAACAGGAGGTGCGGTGAGCGCAGGGATGAGCAGGCTGTGCCTGGAGGCGCTAGGGCGGGGCTCTGCTAGGCTGGGGTAAGGGAGACCCCTGCGAGTGCCTGATACACAGTGTCCCACCCTCGCTGGCCGGGACCCTGCCAGCCAGGACCCCTGCTGACAGGGACGCCCTTCCGCCAGCCCCACAACTGGCCGGGATCCCCCGGCTGACCTGAACTTCTCACTGGACTGGACTGTCACTGACCAGGAACGCCTCGCTATTTGGGACCCCCTTGCTGACTGGTCAGTATCCCAAAGAGAACAGAGAGCAGGGGTGTGCATGCCTCTCTCCAGCGCCTCCTCTCCGCCAGCTGTCGGCCCAGGCATGTCCAGAAGAGGCTGGGCTCTGCCCCACCCATGCCAGGGTCTGGCATCTCCGGGAGGGTGGGCGAGAAAGGAGCCCCGTCTGGAGCTGGCCGCAGGGCCTGGCCTGTCTGCTTCTTTGACACGGCCCCCAGGAAGTCCAGCTGAGCACTATGACTTCTCTAGATCCTTCTCACATGAGGGTGGGTGGCCTGACCTCGAGGACCCGTGAACCCCAGCTTGCCTGCAGCTCCCTGCCAGCCTCTGCACACTGGCTCATGCGCCAGGGCCCTTACACTTTAGACTCAAGTCAGCCTTCCATCCCCATCTGGGGGTTGGCAGCCAGCCTGAGGATCTCCCATCCCCAGCTCTGACCCTGGTGGGACTCCAGGCTGCGTCCCCCCAGAGCCAGTCCAGTTTCCCTCCCCAGCCCAGGAAGGACCACCGCCCCCAGAGCTTGGGGGGTAGGGGATGAAGAGAAGGTGGGAGAACCTCACCAAGCCCCTGACGATGACTGAAAAAGACCCAAGAAAAGTTGTGCCTTTCTCAAAGCCCCGACTCTGCAACCCTAGTCTCACACGGGAGTAAGATTTGATTCTCCCTGATGTTGCTGTTTTTGTTCGTCATTGAGTCTTACCTGATTGTTTGAGACCCCGTGGACTGCAGCGTGCCAGGCTTCCCTGCCCTTCACTGTCTACTGGAGTCTGCGCAAACTCACATCCACTGAGTCAGTGATGCCGTCCAGCCATCTCATCCTGTTGTCCCCTTCTCCTCCTGCCCTCAATCTTTCCCAGCATCAGAGTCTTTTCAAATGAGTCAGCTCTTCGCATCAGGTGGCCAAAGTGTTGGAGCTTCAGCTTCAGCATCAGTCCTTCCAATGAATATTCAGGCTTGAATTCCTTTAGGACCGACTGGTTTGATCTTCTTTCCATTATAAGCAATCACAATTAATGGCATATATCTTCATTCTGATAACTCAAGTCATACTTTTAGCAATTGTTATTGCACATAAAAATGAAAAAAAGATCACATTTGAGCTGGAGGAGTTGAGGGCTGAAGGCCTTTTATGGTTCACTGGCAGAGACTGAAATAAAAATAACTTTTAACTGCAAAATCTTTCACACTGGAGCATGCACGAGGAGTCAGTCTCATCTGGGCAAGCTGAGTGCAGTTCGGTTCTGTTTATTTGTTACCAGATAATCGATGTGTTCACTGAACCCAGTGGCCGAGGCAGCATCTTCTGAAACATGGAAACAAATGAGAATCTGTGTATCTTTCAGATACCCAAGGCTTAAGATGATCAAGGCTGGCGTGAGGAAGATCATCTCATGCTGAGTCCTTCCAGGTCTGAGAGTCAAGCGGTGCGTGTGAGGCCCTGAGATGTCCTGGTGTGATTTTGCCTGAGGACCAGAGAAGATCTAACGTGGAGGGCTGAACGACCCCAGACACCTTGAAATAAGACTTTCTGAAACAATGAGATTTAACCAGGGCCAGTGCCGGAGGTGCCGACTTGAGCATTATTCCTGTGGAAAGGCTTTGTGCTTCTTCATTTCCTGTAGCCATCTTATAAGGGTCTTAGGAGCTAAATCAGCAGTGCCTGAAAACTCAGCACTCCGCAGACTCCCGCGGACTGCTGACATCTGAAGCTGAGGGTGCCCAGGACGCTGCCCGGCAAGGGCACTGCACCCCAGCAGGCCTACTCAGTGCTTCCGGGGGCAGTGGTGCCATATGCAGAAACATCATCCTTTTCCTTCTTGGAATTTCTGTTTCTCTCCAAATTTCCACCTAGCCGGTTAATAAGGAGCCCAGTCTCAACCACTCCTGGGGGTTCTGTGGGGTGCAGAGCCAGAGGATACCGGCTCCAGGGCAGTGGGGAGCACCCCCTTCCCCAGCCGCTGGCCACCAACGCAGTCACGCACCATCGGAACGCCCCTGCGTCCACGCACACAGTTCGGGCAGGGGCCCTGGCCTGTGGGGCAGGAATCTCGGTGAGGCTGGGGGCGTCTCGGCCAATCCTTCCTGTGCTCTTGCCTCCTCACCCCCCACCAGGCCTCGCTGGACGGCTGTGACTCACAGACCGTCTTCTGACTTGAGTCCAGCCTGGGCTGTGCCTTCATCTTCTCTGGAATCTTGCTTGCGTGCTCAGCTGCTCACGACTCTTTTTGACCCAGGGAACTATAGCCCACCAGGCTCCTCTGTCCATGGGGTGCTTCAGGCAAGAATATTGGAGTGGGTTGCCAATTCTTTCTCCAGGGGATCTTCCCGACCCAGGGATGGAACCCGCGCCTCTTGCATCTCCTGCGTCCCCTGCATTGCAGGTGGGTTCTTTACCACTGTGCCACCAGGGACACCCCTGGAGCCATGGGGGCACCTTATTCAGTGGTGCAGAACCCCTGTTTTGGACCATCCAGGGGCAAAGGTGGCCCTGACGTCACCAGAAATTCCTAGCACACACTTGGCTCTGACAACAGACCGGGCCCTCGGCAGCCTGAGCCTCTCCCAGGCAGATGAACGGGTCCACACCCTGTCCCAGGAAGGCAGGTTAAGCGCGCCCGGCACAGCTGGATCCCACCTGACCCTTGCTCTAGAGCCTCCCGTGGCTCCCAGCTGCCATGGGAACAGAGCCCCCCCGCCCTCCAGACGATGCTTCGTCACCTACTCCGAGTGCTCCTCCCCCACCCTGTCACAAGCATGGGCTCCCGCAGACCCCTCACTGTGCAGAGCGGACCCCACACACTCACAGCCCTGTGAGTGTCCCCTTGCTGCTATGTCTAAAGTGTTCCCCTGCCGCCCGTAGCCAGAATCCAGTGCCATCCTCAGAAAAGATGCCACCTAAAGTGCTAGGTGGTCCTGCAGAAGGCAGCCAGGTGGATGGAGCGGGAGGCTGGGGCGGGGGTCTCTGCAGACAGAGCCGCAGGAAGTGGGGGGCAGGCTGGCTCGGGTTAGGGCTTAATCCATCTGCAATACAATTTCACTACAATGATCCCCTAAACCGCCGTTGCCATGGAGATGTGAATAGAGTCTCCCCGCACTGTGCTCAACAAATATTTGTCAACTCCATTTGATGGGTGATTTGTGGGCTTGTGCCAGGCAAGCCTGAAGTTGATAAAATCCACGTGTACCAGCTAGAGAGGGAAGAGGGCAGGAGCGGAAGAAGCAGGGGAGGACAGCTTCCTTCTCGGCCTCCCCAGTTCCCGCCCCCATCCCCATCTCACTCTCAGAACATACTTCTCCCCCCACCCCCGGTCAATAGGATCGGACTTGGCATTTCACATCGAGCCAGGTGTCCATGACCTGCCCAAGATGTCGCAATTCTCCAGGCAGTGAGCTCGATTTTCTGAAAACAGAACTCATCTTTTCATCACACACAGGTGGTGAGTTTCATCACCAGGTACTTTAATTCGGCAGCTCTGGTCCTCACGTCCAGCTTCCATGTGGAGCACCAAAGGGCTTCTCAAATTCCATCAGTAATGAGGGTTCTCTCCAATCCTCTTACCTTCCTTTGAGGGTGTTCAGGGCTGAGGGTTTTCCCCCCATAAAAGGCCGACGAAAAACTTGAATCAAGCTGAAACCTGTAAGTCCAGCCAGTCTTTTCTAGAATATATGGCAACTTTGGCCAGTGTTTATGGAAGAAAGTCTTGTAACCAAGCGCTGAATTATAGCTTGGTTCTCTCTACATAATCCACTATTTTTTCCCTAGCAAATTGGTTCTTAACGTTGATCTACTGAAAACACAGTATCAATCACTTTCCCTTGACACTCTTTCTCTGCTGCCTGATCCTTTTGCTCCTCCAGCAGCCCCCAATTAATTATCTACAGTTGACTCCTCATCACTGAGGTCCCAGCGCTTTCCCCACAAGGCGAGGGATATGCAAATGATTGACATCCCTGAGCCAGCAGAGAGCTTTGCGGTGGTTTTCAAAATCCATCAAGCAACAATTCAATCTTGCAAAGATCATTCTTTTTCTCTAAAGTGTGGTCATATTTCCAGTCCTGCCATGGTGTATATTGTACAGTGTTCATCTTTCGTTTACTTTTCCAAACTATTCTCCTACCAGAAAATAAAGAGCAAATTCTTGCCTTGTGTACGCACATCTTACATCAAAGAGAAAAGCAGTCTCCCGCCTGGCCTCTGTGGAAGGCCTGCCTCTTGAGCGGTGCATGGGTCAGCACGGGCAGGCGAGGCTGGAGACACAGAATGCTGCGTGTTCTGTCTGTTACATTACGCCTCCAGGAGAATCCGGGCAGCACCTTATAGTCAGACGCACTAGTGTTTCTGCATAGAAATGCATGAATATTCACACTGAGAAGCATGAATAAAGATTATAGATGACTTTGCATCAGCTCAGATCAGGCTCTGCTGCCAAATGAACTTCTGGTCATAATGAAGAACAAAAAGCGTGTGAGCTTTTCGGATTTGGGAATTGCAGACAGGAAATTGGGCCTCCTTCTCCCTCCTTTGTGTCTTTGTAGGTGTCCATCACAGTCTGGAGACCCAGGGAAGATGAGCTCTATTTATCACGTGTGATGCCATGAGGAAAGAGCTCCCAGCATCCTCACCCGTCTCACTCACGACCCCACAGTGGCATCAGGGATGCAGCCCCAGGGGTCCTGGGCCTGTGAGTCAACAGCCTGGAGAATGGTGAGCCCGTGGTGACAGACAGACAGCTCTGAGCGTCTCAGGCTCCTTTATCAGCAGCCCAAGGGCCCTGACCCCTGGCCTGGCAGCCACGGTCCATGCCTGCTGTGTCTCTCAGTCACGTCCTGCTCTCTGCAACTCCATGGACCATGGCCTGCCAGGCTCCTCTGTCCATGGAATTTCCCAGAAAGGGACACTGGAGTGGGTTGCCTTTTCCTCCTTCAGGGGATCTTCCCGGCCCAGGGACCCACATCTCTTGCGCCTTCTGCCCTGGAAGGAGGATTTTTACCACTGGGCCACCTGCTGAGTGGCAGCCACAGTAGCTGCAGAGAAATGGGGCTGAGGTCTCTGGCCCCAACAGGGGATGAGTAGAGGGAGGGGAGGCCATGTCGTGTAGAAGCAGGAGGTATGGCAGGTGCTGGTCCCAGCAAAGAAAACGGCCCTGCCCAGTTTAATTCCATCTTACTGTTCCCCTTTGGAAGCCATTAATATCTCTGCAGACCAGCTCTATACCAGGAGGCCACGGACTCCCACCAGAGGAGACTTTCCTGGCCCCCGGCCTGGTGATGCCCTGTGGTCCCTCACGACCAGTCTGCCTCCCTTCTTTCCCCCATCTGCCCTGATTTAATGGAGGTGACTTGTCCCTGTCCCTGTAACCTCAGTTTGTCAGCAGAAAGCAAATACATTTTCTTTGCTGAGACAATTCCACCAACCCCTGACAGGGCGCTGCTTACACTCGCATTGACTCCTGAAGTTAAAAACAGTCTTTCCCAGCATCTGACACAAGGCTATGATCTAAAACTTGGCCGTCAACATCAAGGAGGAAGCAAAGAGGCAGCTGGCCATCGGCGCTTCTTGGTGGAGAAAATGATTTCTGCTCCATTCTGCTTTTTGCTCTTTCCAGAAAGAGCCCAGACTGACCGATGGCTGAGGGGAAGGCAGATAATGAGAGGACTGAGGAGTGGATTCGTTTGAGTCTTTTTGGAGGGGTCTGTGAGATGCAGGTTTTCATTCAGTCCAGGCTATTTCTACAGAAACCAGAACATGCAAATATTTATTTGGTTCTCAAAACTCCCAGACATCTGTCATTTCAGAACCAACCTGCAAACCTGTCACTTTATGTGAACACAACCATTCTTTAGCTAGGAAACAGTTTTAAAAGAAAAATCTGAAATGCTAAGGAAAAAACCCCTCAAACCCTTTATTTAATCGGTGACAGTGTAAGAAGTTATATTTCCAGGCTAGAACACTCGTGAGTAGACCCTAAGCGTGACCAGACCGGCGCTTCTCTTTATTGCATAGAGTTGCTCCTTTGGCTTCGGCAAAAATAGTGATGGCTTGCGCTTCCCCAGCGGCTCAGCAGATAAAGAACGTGCCTTCCAGTGCAGGAGACACAAGAGACGCGGGTTCGATTCCTGGGTTGAAAAGATCCCCTGGAGAAGAAACTGGCAGCCCACTCTAGTATTCTTGCTTGGGAAGTCTCATGGCCAGAGGAATCTGGTGGGCTATGGTCCTTGGGGCCCCAAAGAGTCAGACATGACTTAGTGACTAGGCAACAGCAAGTGACAGCTTACCTGAAATCGGTGTGGGGTATTCTGAATGGAAATGATCTGCCCTCCTAACTGGCACAGCCCACGGCAGCCTCTGCCGTGGAGATAACCTTTCCTCACTTCCTCAGGTGAGGTGTTAACTGCAGGCCATTTTCCCTGTGGCCCCTGAAACAAGATGACTTTAGCAAAAATGCATAGGGTCGTGGGGAACTAGAGTACGTTTATCACAGACCCAGCAGACACAGCTTCTTCATGTCAGTGCCCTGTCTCCTGGACATTCCCACCAGCCAGGAGCTGGAGAACCAAGATGGAAAGACACGCGTGTGCGCATGTGTGTGCTCGTGTGTGCGTTCGCACGTGTGTGCACGTGCCTGTGTGTGGGTGCATCTGTCTGTGAAGGGTCAGGCCTGCCCAGAGATTCCCCCAATCTCCCAGACCCAGGCCTGAGGAAGAGCTTTCAATACCAAACTAGAAGTGGGAAGGGATAAATGAAGGGTTTGGAATTACCATACACACACTCCTGTATATAGTAACCAACAGTAGGGATCCCCCTACTGCACAGCGCAGAGAGCTGTGCTCAGCGTTCTGTAAAGACTTACACGGGAAAAGGATCAAAAGCATAGATACGTGTTGTGTATGTGAGTATGCGTGCTAAGTCCCTTCAGTCGTGTCTGACTCTGCGACCCCATGGACTGTAGCCCGCCAGGCTCCTCTGTCCATGGGATTCTCCAGGCAAGAATCCTGGAGTGGGTTCCTGTGCCCTCCTCCAGGGGACCTTTCCCACCCAGGGATCGAACCACATCTCACGTCTCCTGCACTGGCAGAGGGTTCTTTACCACTAGCACCCCCGGGAAACCCAGATACCTGTACTGGTGTTGTTCCTAGTTCGCTCAGTCATGTCTGATTCTTTGTGACCCCATGGATTGCAGCACGTCAGGCCTCTCTGTCCCTCACTATCGCCCAGAGTTTGCCCAGGTTCGTGTCCTTTGAGTCGGCGATGCCATCCAACCATCTCATCCTCTGTCGTCCCCTTTTCCTCCTGCCCTCAATCTTTCCCACATCAGGGTCTTTTCCAATGAGCTGGCTCTTCACATCAGGTGACCCAAGCGCTGGAGCCCCGTGAGCCCTTGGGAACCCCAAGAACGGCGTGACCATGTGCATGTGTGTGTACTTATAACTGAAACACTGTTGTACACCAAAACCTAGCACATTGTAAATGACTATACTCCAGTAGAAAATAAATTTTTTAAAAAGCAGAGGAGGAACATAAAAATGGTTTAGAAGTACCAAACTATTAATACGAAGCCATGCTGTGAGCCTTCAGCTCCCTACTTTGATTAGAAAGCGGAGCGCGGGCTGGAGCCGTCATTCCTAGAGGAATTTGTGTCTTGAGCTCAACTTTCTCGCAAAAAGTTACTAGGGCATTTTTTAATGATTCTGCTTTTTGATGTGGACCATTTTTAAAGTTTTTATTGAATTTGCTATTAATATAATACTGCTTCAATTTGGGGGGTTTTGGTTTTCTTGGCCTAGAGGAGTGTGGGATCTTGGCTCCCCGATCAGGGCCTGAAGCCACCGCCCCCGCATGTAGAGGTGGCGTCTTGACCTGCGGAGTGCCAGGGGAGTCCCTGAGCTCGGTTTTCACTTCGCCACTCAGCTCAGCAAAGCTACGAGCTTGCGAGACTGAGAGAGCCTGGGAGCTGCACCCGCCGCACCACCAGCCTGACCATGTCCTCCACTCGCCCAGAAGCACGTGTGCAGGAGCGCAAGTCTGATGACCCGCCCTTGTCCCCACAGCCCCTTCACCAACGACCTTTCATTGCACCTACTGAGTGCCGGGCAGAGTTCTGGAGGGAGGACAGCCAGAATCCTTGTGGTAGGGCCTTGGCCTCAGAGCTCATACTATAAACGGAGGAGACAGACAGTCAGGGATGCTCAGGGGAGAGGGCCTGGGGCCCCGGGGTGGGGAATGTGGGGCTGCAAAGGCACCAACAGGCCCAGCATCCACCCAGGAGGGGTGGTGAGCCCAGGCTGGGAGTGAGCACAGGCAGACCCCTGCCCACCGGGGGTGTGCCAGACGCACAGGGTCCAGGGCTGTGGGTGGGACCCTCCACTCACAATCAGGCCGAGTAGGACACACGTTTTAGAGGATAGTTTCCTTTCTAGGACTTCCCTGGTGGCTCAGAGGGCAAGGAGTCTGCCTGCAATGCGGGAGACCCGGCTTGGATCCCTGGGTGGGGAAGATCCCCTGGAGAAGGAAATGGCCACCCACTCCAATATCCTTGCCTGGAGAGTCCCCTGATGGAGGAGCCTGGCGGACTACAGTCCCCCGGGGGGTCACAAAGAGTCGGACATGACTGAGCGACTTCACTTCACTTTTCCTTTTTTAGACACTGAGCTGCTCACCCCTGCCAGGAAGACGGGGCTGTCAGAGCAGGGACCCCAGGCCGGCCCTTGGAACGTGTGCTCCCCTTCGTGTGGACCAGCTGAAATTCGGGGTCCCCGCCCCCCTCTACGCCCCTCTTCGCCCTCCTCTTTCACGCCCCATCTGTACTCTCTCCTTCCCCTTGGTTTCGGCTGCACGGTGACCTGGTGTGTTTTGATGTTTTATACTTTCTCTCACCTGCCACGGGCAAGAGGGATTGTATGAAAAAGCAACTACGTCCTCTGGGACCCTTTATCATCTTTGGCTCAGTGCGAGGTCGGCACTTGGTAAAGGGATGCCAGACTGAGGGCAATCGGTGCTGTCGTGTCAGGCCAGGGAGCCCGAGGAGTCCCCCCAGCCTCCCGCGGGGGACCCGGCACAGGGGTGGCAGACACAGAAGGAATTATCCATGCAAGAAGCACATGGCCCCAGAAGACAGGCCGCAGCGCTAGCCACCGTGTGCAGGACTGTGTTATTCCCATCAGCACGTGATAGACGGTTATTACTTCAGTTATAATGGCTGAGGAATCATTCTGGTTCATCTTCCTTAGCCTCATTTTTAGTCTGTTATTTAGACAGATGTTGAAGTTAAGTGCTGGCTTATGTTTCCATTGTGAGACCTCAGAATCCCTCCAAGAACCAGGCACGGGCTTCCACAGCCTGAGTCCTTTGCCTCCCTTGTTCCTCCCTGGGCAGAGCTGCCCGTGGGATGCTGGCCTCAGACGGAGGCCCAGTCAGGCAGGGAAGGCCTGTTCCAGGCCCCCCACGTCAGCCGGGCGACTCCCCCAGCCTCTCCAGGGCCAGTGCGCCTGTGTGGTCCTCGGGGCCGGTGCTTCAGACGGTGCCTCTCGACAAGGCCAGACTCTGCTGGGCTCGGCACGATGAGAGGCCCATGTCCTTCCAACACAGGAGCTTGCTGTCCCACAGGAAGCCAGCAACAGGTGGTAGTGCACGCAGCGTGGGGGTCGCCAGGACCTAGAGTCACCAGACTCAGGGCGTCACCCCTGGGTCTGCACTCTTGCTGATGCCAGAGCTCTGCTCTGCTCTGCTTCTGCTCAGGAAGTGGGTGATGATGGCCT
This sequence comes from Budorcas taxicolor, assembly GCF_023091745.1. Taxonomy (NCBI): domain Eukaryota; kingdom Metazoa; phylum Chordata; class Mammalia; order Artiodactyla; family Bovidae; genus Budorcas; species Budorcas taxicolor. The sequence goes on along the minus strand of NC_068932.1, from coordinate 49,202,699 downwards.
TCGGGAGCCACCGTCACTGAGCCACATCCCCTGGTCCCTGGGCCCTCGGTGACCAGCTTAGATCACTGACTGGACAGTGGGCTTGAGCAGAGAAAGGTCTAAGGTCTGAGGTTCACGTGCTTGATCCAAATACTGGTCTTGTTCTGGGTGTCACCCCTGGGTCTGCACTCTTGCTGATGCCAGAGCTCTGCTCTGCTCTGCTTCTGCTCAGGAAGTGGGTGATGATGGCCTTCGGGAGTCACCGTCACTGAGCCACATCCCCTGGTCCCTGGGCCCTCGGTGACCAGCTTAGATCACTGACTGGACAGTGGGCTTGAGGAGAGAATGGTCTAAGGTCTGAGGTTCATGTGCTTGATCCAAATACTGGTCTTGTTCTGCTACTCCTGGGCGATACAACCTTGATCCATCCTCAAGTGGAGAGAGCAAGTCCCCCCCGCAAGGCCCAGGAGGACAGCTGGCCTTCTGCGCTGCCCCCTCACCATGGTGGCCGGAGGTCCCTTAACTGCAAAGTGTGTGCCCTGGGGTTCCACCTGCCTGTGTAGCGGCAACCTGACTGCTCTCTCAGACGAACCCCGTAAGCATGGCCGGAATCCACTCCATTTGAGGACTGAGATTTCATTTGCATTACCTTTTCTTTGGGAGAAGCAGTAGGTGGGCTTATGCAGAGATAGATCAGAAAGCAAGGGCGTGTTTCACAGAACTCCTGGCCCCAGACTGTGGCTTGACTTCTCAATCCAGGCAGATTTCCCTCTGAGTGGAGGCCAGCTGCCTCCATTCCCCCTGACACTCCAATGCTCTGTTTGAAGAAGTAGAAAGTAGGGCAAGACCACAAGGGCTGAAGTTCTTGAAGAATGATTTCCCAGATGTGGAGAGGAGGAAGACAGCCCAGACAAGCCTGTTTGAGGTGAGAGAGGGGCCCATAGAGGGCCTGGGAAAAACCCTGGCCCTCTCTCACCCTTCCCTCTCTCCACCTATTCACCCATCCACGCACCCATCCATCCACCTGTGTGTGCATGCATGCATACAGACAACTATCGATCTATATCCGTCCATCTATCTGCCACTCACAAATCCATCCATCTCTGCATCCATCTGTCCCTTCATCTATCCATCTGTTCATCCATTCATCCAGCCAGCCAACCATCTATCTAGCCATCTATTCATCCATCCATCCATTATATCCATCCATCCATCTACCACTCACAAATCCATCCATCTCTGCATCCATCTGTCCCTTCATCTATCCATCTGTTCATCCATTCATCCAGCCAGCCAACCATCTATCTAGCCATCTATTCATCCATCCATCCATTATATCCATCCATCCATCTACCACTCACAAATCCATCCATCTCTGCATCCATCTGTCCCTTCATCTATCCATCTGTTCATCCATTCATCCAGCCAGCCAGCCATCTATCTAGCCATCTATTCATCCATGTGTCCGTCTATATCCATCCATCCATCTATCTACCGCTCACAAATCCATCCATCTCTGCATCCATCTGTCCCTTCATCCATCTGTCCCTTCATCCATCCATCCATCCATCCATCCATCCATCTATCTGACCATCTATTCATCCATGCATCCATTATATCCATCCATCCATCTATATGCCACTCACAAATCCATCCATCTCTGCATCCATCTGTCCCTTCATCCATCCATCCATCCATCCATCCATCGTCTATCTGACCATCTATTCATCCATGCACCAATCCACGCTTGTGTGCATGTGTGCACACATCACATCACCCACCTATGCATGTATCTGTCCACCAGTCCGTCCACCTGCCCATACATCCTTCATCCATCTATCCATCCACCCCTGCTCACTTCCCTCCATCCATCTGTACATTCATTTGCTTAAACACACATACTCACAGAGGCAGAGACTGCCCAAGAGGCTCACAGCCTATTAAGAAGCCCTGCCTGGTGTGGAGAAGAAAGCCTGGGCCGTGGCCTACTTTGCTGGTTGATGGATGAGGCATTGCTGTGCCCAGGCTCCCCCAGACTAACAAAGAGGAGGAGTCACACCTTCCAGTCTCATTGAAGCTTCTTGCTCAGCTACTTCAGGGCTGACGAATGGGGCTGTTGAAACCAGAGAGGATTGTGTGTCTTAAGTTCTGGTTCTCTGGAGCCAGAGGTTTGACTGGACCATTTGTGTATCAGAAGCAATTGTAAAACCCGATTCTTCTGATTTCTTGCTGTCAAACTGAAGGTAACAGAGATTCTGGGAAGCTTCTGAAGTCTTGATCTTTGGAATGGTTCCTTCTGATCTCACTCAAGGATGGCACATGCAGAGGCTGTCTCCGTTCCCACTGGTTTGGAAATCTGTGATATCGTGTGTGTGTGCATGCGCGTGTGTGTGCACGTGTGTGTGTGCGCGTGCTCAGTCATGTCTGAGTCTTTGTGGCCCCGTGGACTGTAGCCCGCCAGCCTCCTCTGTCCGTGGGATTCTCCAGGCAAGAATACTGGAGCGGGCTGCCACGCCCTTCTCCAGAGATCCTCCCCACCCAGGGACTGAACCTGCATCTTCTACGTGTCCTGCACTGACAAGAGGATTCTGTACCACTAGCGCCACCTGGGGAGCCCATGATTGTTATGAGCTAGGACAGATAATAGCTAGGTGTGCAGCTGTTATCACCTTCAGAGTCTAGAAAGAGGGTTCCTCACCTGGCCTATGGGTGCCGACCGTACAATTTGTGAGAAGGTCTGCCTGGCAGGCGGGCAGTGCCCAGAGCACACACAAGCCGTCTTTCTCACTATCTGCAACAAGCCACCTTTGGCCCGCATTTACTCCTCTTTCCGTGTTGCTAAGCCAGTATGTTGCTTTATGACATTTCATTTGAAATTTCACGTTCCCTGTTTCCCATGGAGAAATGTGCAGCTGGGAGACAATGAAGAAATGCCGAAATCAGGAGCGCCAGGGCTCCAGCCATTCCCTGGTTCCAACCAGTTCCAGATCCTAACACTAACCTCCACACTCTCTCAAGACTGGGACAGCGCTGGTCTTTGTCCCTCAGGGCTGGTAGCAGCAATGGAGACAGGGACTCATCCTGCCTCCCAGGACGCCTCCCCTCCAGGAAGGGGATCAGGTAAGTGAGCTCAGATCACCACTGCACGCTGGAGCTCGTGCCCCAGTTTCTGAGACAAGAAAACGCAGAGGCAGTGTTCAGCTTGGAGGAAGCTATCCCCGGCACCGACAGGGGGCTGGTGTCGGGACGAGCAAGGAACGCCTGCAGATTGTCCCGGAAAGCGGCGCCCAGCAGAAAAGTGACCCAGACGGTGAGCAGAGCAGGAAATGCTGTGGGAACAAAGCCTGACCCTCGGGGGCCAGGGCCGGCTGCCCACTGCCACAGGGGCCCCACTGCCCCCCAGCCCGCTGTAGACCAGGCCGCCCGGCCACACCTGAGTCAGACCAGTGCAGCTCCACCAGCTCCTCCGTACGTCGCTGGAGGAGGGGGAAGTGGGTGCAACTGCTTTGGAAAATAGTTGGGAATTTTCTCCTGAAATAGAGATGCATGCCTTGCCCCACTGCAGCTCTATTTCTAGGTATATAAGCCCCAAGGAATTCTTGACTGTCTGGGGAGACTTGGCCAAAACTGGCTTTCAGAGCCTCACAGATGATGAACAAGATGCAAAGGATCCCAATAGAGGAGAGAACTGGGGTATCCAGGAAAAGAATGTAGGAACACGCAGTCACAGGCATAGTAATTCTAAATTAAAAGAATGGAGTCAATTGCTTTCAACATTTCTACCTCTTGTTTTGGTAACGATAAAAACTAAAAATGTTAAAATATGCTTTAGGTACCCACACAGACACATGATATCTACGTGGAAAGAAAAGCACAGATATGGCAACACGGCGGCAGACGGAGTTCACTTAGAGTGGAGGGGCAGGCTGTGACAGGCGAGGGGCGGGGCGCAGGTTGCTCTCTGGGTAGCAAGGACCCCGTGGTCCAGGGAGGTGAGCTCACAGGAGCACGTTGCTGGTTACCGCTGGACCTGAAGCCAAGCAGGGCCCCGTGGGGCTCCCGGGTGCAAAGCCTTTCTGTGTCCCCCATTTCTCCATTACTGGAAACAGGCTTCGTTCAGCCTCCTTGATTGTCCCTGCCTTCCATCAGCCGCGTTCCAACAGTTGTTCATCAGGGCAGAGAGGGGACGCAGAGATGCGGGAGGAGCCGTGAAGGGATGGTAGGGCAGCCTTGGGGGCGGGTCCTGGCTCGCCTTCAGGGGTACACAGCACAGCGTCTTTGTTTTCCAGATGAACTGACGCCCCCACCAGGTGGGAGAAGTAAGCCGTCTCTGCCCGCCAGCATGCGGGCCCCAGACCAGCGGGAATCTGAAGGTTGGTGATGCTGACCCCCACTTACCTCCCCACCAACCAGTCAGAGTGATGCCCACGTGCTGATCACACCCTCTCTGAACTGCAGCGGACAGACTTCTCACTGCCCCGCCCAGGCGGGACGCGTGTCTGTGAGGACGTCAACCCCCTGGGCCCCCTTGCCTGGCCACCCAGCAGAGCCGTTCTCCTCCACCTCACCCAGTACTCAATCTCTGAGAGGCAACTCGGCGTTGGGAATGGAGGCCAGATTCTGCTCCAGACCCCCAGCCCCCAGCCCCGCTCTGCCCTCCGCTGTGGGGCAGCCCCCAGCCCCGCGCTCCCCACGGCCAGCTGCCCCAGCCGCACCCCTCCCCGGGCTCTGGACGTCCCCCCGCTTTTCCCTGCTCCTCGGCAACCAGGCAGGAAGGCTTCTTCCTGCAGAGTGCTGTCTGTCCCTCCCAGGGCTGTCTGTCCCAGGAATACCTGTGCCCACCTGGCAGGCTTCCTGCACCGTGGAGCAGCCCCCTGGGTCCCTTCAGACGCCCCCATGGGCAGCCGGCACCCCTCAGAGCCTGGAGACCAGCAGGCACCCCCGGGCCTGAGACAGCTCTGCAGGGTCACCCCCGAGCCCCCGGGTTCCCAGGTGCCCCGACTTCTTCCCTTTGCTGCTCTGCCTGGAGCCATAGCGCTTCCTGTAGAGACTCCACACACACACACACCACACACACACACCCCACACACATAACACACACACTACCTACCCACCCACACACACGCCACCCACATACCATCCCCTCCACACATACACACCCCACACACACCACCCACCCCCACCCACACACACACACAGAGCTCCTGGTCTGCATTTTACGTCTCTGACGCCGAGTCAGCATCGCTTACCCCAGGCCTCAGTCCTGATGGGCCCCTGCCTATTACTCATGCTCATTAAGTTATGTTAAACACAGGAAACAACTAATGTTGATTAATAGAAGCATCGAGTAACGAAAAGAATCCGTCCTGACAACTGAAGCCGCGAGGCCGCGCCGCGCCCTGGGTCTCTGCTTCGGCCTGCGGTCTTGCGGCTACAATTGTCCCACCAGCTGGAATTTGGTGGACATGAGGCTGCACAAGCAGTGTATATGTGTGTGTGTGGGGGGGGTGTAGCTGAGTGTCACACACACGTCTGATGGGCCCTCTCAGCCTACGAGTTACTCGAGCTGAGTGCCCCCACCCGGGGCCTCCTAGAGAGGAGCCGAGTGGCCCTGACCTCTTCCAGCCTCTGCCCCGGGGTCTCTGTTCTCTCCCCGTCCCTCCCTGTGAATCACAGCTTCTTAAAACCAAAACACTCCAAAAGCACTGGACAAGCCCCTAGGATACGCGTCAGTCAGCAGCTACCCCAGTATCCTTGCTTGGAGGCGCCCGTGGACAGAAGAGCCTGGCGGGCTGCAGGGCGCAGGGTCATCCCGCTCACTGTTGCTGTCTGAGGGCCAGCCGGGCCCCAGGCTGAGCGCTGCACACGCGAGGAATGAGGCCGTGGGGCTTGAGGCGTTTGCCCACATGATTCGACTCTGAAGCGCCCAGCAGGCCCTGGAGGTCTGGAGGCAGAGCTGTGCGCCTCAGCCCCAGCACACAGCCACAGTCACTGTGTCCCCAAAGCCAGCCACATTCGCCGCCAGCCGGCTTGGTCCACAACCGTGAGGGGCTGGGAGGCCGAGGCAGGCCCGCTGAGCCCAGGCTCTCACAGGTGGGGCAGCGGGGCCCACAGCGGGGTCTCTCCCTGGGGCGGGACCCCTGAGTGCAGACACTGTGCCAACATCCTACTTACAGGCCTGGGGTCCCCAGCATTCGCCTCACCCCTGCTGGCTCCCGCTGGCTTGGAAATGGAGAAGGTTGTGACAGGCTTTTTCCAGACAGCCACTCCCCTGGAGGGGGACGAGCCAGGCACAGGGACACGTGAGTGCACACCAAGGAGGGAAGGGCAGGAGAGAGACTGGGGCCGGAGGTCAGGCCCTTGTCCCTGCACCCTTCCTGATGAGCTGGGGCCCTGGCCAGGCCGCCTCTCCAGCCCGGGTCCCAGGTCCCTACTCACAGACACACCCCTCCAGGTTCAGACCCAGGGCCCCGCCCAGCCGTCACGTCCTGTGACTTTGAGAGTCCGCCGGGCCAGGGCGCCCACTGGCTGAATTTCTGCTCAGAGCTTTTCACTCCTATCTGCAATGCTGTTTCTTAGAGCTGAAACAGCGTCATCAGACAGCAGGGCAGCGTGTTTATCACACAGGGAACCCCAGCCCCTGTTACCCTCCCCGTGCCCTGAGGAGGCCCTCTAACTGTGGGCTGGCGCCCTGGACACAAGTCTTCTGATGTGCGGGGCGCCGGCCAGCGGGCAAACGGCCCTGCTCACTCTTCGTGCCAAAATGACCTGCTTGGGGTTTCAAAATTGCTTACTATTCGATTATAGGAAAGCGCAGAAAAGTACCAATTTCTGAGTGGAGATGTTTGTCACAAATGATCATCGCCGAGTTGGATAAGTGAAATTTGAAGTTTGTTTATCCCTCCCACTAGATTTCACAATGAAATTAGATCGCTTTTGCAGTTCTCTGAGGAAGAAATAGAAGCTTTAAGAATAAATAGATACACAGAGGGACAGTTGGGAAAGAGCAATCCCGGGAGAAAAAAACAAACAAACAAACGCATTTCTCTGGGCCACGTAGCGCATCAGTGAGGTACCAGATCGTGATTAAATGTAATTTTTCAAGCAACTGGAGAAACTATTAACTATGACAGAGGCTGATGCACCTGCACTGGGTGAATGAGAGGGGGTCGTCTTGCCCAAAGTGAGGAGGCTGCGGTGGACGGAGCCTCCGGGCAGGTGAGCGTCTGGAGGAGGAGACGTAAGGCCCGCCCTCTCTCAGGACCTCCGCTCTTGCTCTGCCCTGGGTGGCCTGCCACCCCTCCTCGGTCCAGCTACCAGCTCCCACGAGCGCGGTCTGGATGCGCCCGCCCCCTGCATGCAGACCCCGGGGATGGGCGGGGAGCCGGTGCTCTCGTGGTGGAACCAAGCCCTGAGACTGCAGGACCCGAGGCCCCGGTCCTCCCGCAGCACGGACCTCGAACCACGATCCAGCCTGGACTCCGGGTGCCCCTGGCCAGGAGCGGGTGGACACACAGCCACACTGCTGTGGGGTCGCTTGTGAGGGCAGGAACGCAGCTGTATCTGTGAGCACTCCTCACGTCACTGACACTTAGAGACACGTTCTCTGTGGAACCCTGAGGCATGCGGCATTGTTTGAGTGAAGGCAAAGTGGAAAGAGGGCGCACAAGTAGCTCTGATGCGTCGCCAGAAGGCTTCGCTGCCCAGCTCTGCTCCATCGTAGCGCCGAGGTTCCCTGTCAAACTGGAGAACCTTCTCCCTTGAACCCAAAGGGACGAGACAAGTGGGGAGATGGCAGTGAGGCATTAAGTCTGCGAGAGAAACACGCCACTGGGCTTCCTGAATAATCAAGAGATCAAACGTCTCAGTTGAGGGTAATTGGAGATGTATCAAGATTTCCTTCTTCATAAGGAGAAGAAAAGAATCTTCAAACCCCTCAGAAAAAAGGTTTGCCTGTGGCAAAGAACATTATATAAATGTTCACCCTGCCAGAAACTTCGATTGTCTTAGATGTGAAACGCAATTTATCAGCATCAGTGTTTCCCGTAGCCAAGGCAACAGCCTCAGACACAGTAAAGGAAAACATGAAGACAGCATTACCAAGAAAATGTGCTCATGTAAAAGAAAAAACAACTGTAAAAATGAATAAGTAAATAACTATCCTTACAAATCCCTCTACCCTTTTCCCCAGCGTAGGCCATGCACGTAGGTATTGTCGGGATGTTGACGGAAAGGTGAACCCCGTCTGGGGACACCAGGAACAAAGCTGTTTGCTGCTCCTGAAACCCAACGGCAGGTTTAGCAGATATTCAAGAGGAATGTTAGCTCTTGGAATAGGCTAAGTAGAGAGTGCATATTGAAGCTCAGCCTACTGTCTTGACCTGAAGGAGGGATTCATTAGCGTTCCAGTGTACATGCTCTTCACGGTGTGGGCGCCTCTGTGAAAGGCTCCCTCTCCCTCCGAGGTTATCACCTCGTGTGCTCTGCACACTGGTGACCATCTCTGCCCTTCCTTTTAAGGCTTTGCTTTGTCCCCGCCTGGGAGTGACACTGTGTGGCTTATTGAAATGAATAAAAGAGATTTATAAATAGAGACTGTTTAGATAAAGGCAAACATCGTCCATCTGAGAAGAGAGGCTTATCTGCAGCAGATGTGTGTTTATCCAGGGAGATCAGCACCACATGAAGCCTCACCACCTGGGTTTCAGAGGACGTGAATCTGCCACTGATGGACCAGCGGTCCAGCCCCCAGCCCATCCCCTGGGACTGTACTCCAGACATATCGGGCTATGTGTCCCCAGGGCAGAGCAAGGATGACTCCAGTGCAGCAGCAAGTGACAAAGAGAATGGGATCCCCGCTGATGGATGCTGGGCCTCATGTCACGCTTATGTGTGTGTGTGTGTGTGTGTGCGTGCACGCAGCTGCGTCCGACTCTGCGACCCCATGGACTGCAGCCCACAAGGCTGCTCTGTCCATGGGGTTTTCTGGGCTAGAATACTGGAGTGAGCTGCCATTTCCTCCTCTAGGGGATCTTCTGGGCCCAGGGATCAAATCTGGGTCCCTGCGTCTCCTGCGTTGGCAGGGGTCTTTACCACCACGCCACCAGGGAGGTCCCATGTCATGCTTACAGGACAGAAATGATGATTTCTCAAGAGATGCTTCTGCAGCGTCACACTTCAGGCAGTGCTTCAGTGGTCAAATAATCCAGTCATGACTTGGGACTAAACACACACTTGAAGGATTCTTGGGTTTAGCCTCTAACTGAACAAGGCAAACGGGATAGGTTATATATACAACATGGGAGACTCTGAGGTTCATTTCTTGCAAACCCAGGCAACTTTTCTCTCCCCTGCAGTTTACAGAACCCTTAGGCACCTGTGAAGCCTCTGAATGCAGGGGACAATTTGTGTCAACAGCCCTCGTGTGTCCTTCTTTCTAGGGGTATTCTTTCAAACACACCCAAGATTTCCTGAGAGTGATCAGCCATTGGTCCATCTAATAGGCAGATGACACTCGTGAAGTCTCAGCCGCTGTAGATCTAACAGAAATTGGCTTCATTAAATGGTGAGAGTCGAATCCTGGATAAACGCCATGAAAGAACTTACTTTCCTTTGCTTCTGAGAACAGCCCCAGAGGCCCGACTGCTCCTGGGGTTGTGAGCGTGAGGCACCACCATCCCCACGGAAGATGACACCACCGGGTCCTTGTTCAATAGCAGCCTGCTTTGACAGCTCGGGGCGGGTGTGGCTGGCTTGATGACGGCCCTGCAGGGTCCACATCCCCCCGCCTGAATCAGAAGCTCAGGGGTGCAGCCCGGCAGTCTGTGTTTAAACACGATCTCTTGCTCCGGGAAGATCCTGACACAGGTTAAAATGGACAGCGCTGCCCAAGGGGCCAGGCTCTGACCTCCAACCTGTGCATGGCAGAGGCTCCAGAGAACACGCTCGTGGTCACAGACACCCAGGTACCCTTGTCTCCGGTAGATCAGCCTCCACCAGGTCCAGCCTCCTGGAGCACTGCTATGCTCTGAGCCACTCTAGCCTGGGGATCTCCCGGGCAGTTCAGTAAATGCAGGGGATGTGGGAGACGTGTGTTCAAGCCCTGGGTTGGGAAGATCCCCTGGAGAAGGAAACGGCTACCCACTCCAGTATTCTTGCCTGGAGAATCCCCTGGACAGAGGAGTCTGGCGGGCTAAAGTCCGCGGGGTCACAAAGAAGTCAGACCTCACTGAGCCACTGATCACAGCCACAAGAAAAGATAAGGGAGGAGGCTGAGGGGAGGGATTTGGAGAAGATAATCCCGGAAGGTGCCATGAAGCATCTGCTGTCAGGTTCCGGATGTGGGTTTATTCTATAGACAAAGGAGAATCATTGCTTGGATTTAAGCAGAAGAACAAAGGACTAGCTTCTCATTTTTAAAAGATAACTCTGGTGATAATGCAGCCCACTGGGAAACGGTTGAAACAGTCTGGACAGAAAAAAAAAGACTATTTTATTTTTCAGGCTAGGAGTGTTAAGGATGGAGGCCCAGAGAATGGATCTCAGACATGCTTACAGGGTATCAGCCGACAGTTCTTCAGAACCAAGTAGCACGTTGCCAGGGCAAGTGGGAGAAGTCAAGGTGACTTTCTGGGTTTGGGCACGAGTTTGAAATGTAAGAAAATCCCAGCTGACATTACCTTCTGTTCTCACATTACCAGAACCTGTCTAGCGGAGCCCTGGGCATTCTTCAGTTTCACGTCACTTGTCGTAAGCGCCCGTGTCTCTTGTCTGCGGGTCCCAAGCAGTAACAATGGGCTCAGTTCAGTCCTGGATAAATGTCACTGAACCTCTGTCATCGGAACTCATTCCGGGTGACTCTGGATATATTTTTTATATAGTGTCCACCGATCTTACTTTTTAGGAGAAACGGAAACCAGGATTGAAATTAAAAAGTGGCTTTTGGACATGCTGAACAGAAACAGTTTTTGAATAGACTGTGCAATTTCCAAACATTTGAAAATTTATATTACACCACGCTAAACATCTGTCAGCCTTCCCTGGTGGCTCAGCTGGTAAAGAATCTGCTTGCAATGCGGGAGACCTGAGTTCCATCCACGGGTTGGAAAGATCCCCTGGAGAACGGAACAGCTACAGAGTTCACACACTCTCCTTAAAAACAGAGATGTGTGTGTTTTATCTTTGTCTTTCTCCTCACTTCCAGCCCCAAGAAACTTGCCTCATGCATAGTATCTGCTGAATAAACATTGCTATTTGCTGATCTTGTAAATAACTTGGAAAATAGAAAGACTGCCTGAGTTTCTTATCACATTTTGCTTCTCCAAATCAGACACTATTCTCAGAAATGTCTTGACAGAAATGCCTAATGCCAGCAGAGCATGTCCCTCATTCTATACTACATCTGTGCCAACTAGAAATTTTGTGATCAGTGCCGTGTTGGCATAGCCCGAGTGCTTTAACAGGCCTCATCTCTTAAGTGATAAGAACTATTTAAGAAAAATGAATACATTTGCATCCATGTCAGGGTTTATATTTTTAGACAAAAACTAAGTCCTGGATGACTACTTTTTTTCAATTTGATTTTATTTCAGTCCTGACTTGTAAGTCACATCTTTCCAATGAGGACGTTGGAGTAACCCCTTCACTCACACTGACCTTCAAGATCTTTCAAGATGTTATAGAGGAGACCAATCACTGAGAAACAGGTGCTCCTGGTACTGACTCTTGCTTTCTCTGAATAGAGAATGTGTTTGTTCACATTTAGTTAAGGTAACATGACCTAGTGGCTGGTACTGTGTGCCAGGCTCAGTTGCAGAAACAGGAGGAAGGGTGAGGAAGGTGAGGCCATCCCTGGGGAGCTTGGAGCCAGGTGAGAAAGATACTCATTCAAGGATGATCCAACCAGGTCCTTCTGGGGATTTCCAGAAAGGCTTCCTGGAAGAAGTACCTGCCGAGCTGAGTCTTGATGGATGAACAGAGTTTCCAGGCCTGAGGCAGGTACACAAGACTCCGGGCAGAGGGAACCAGGGACACGGGTGCCTGTGCACTTTGCGCTTTGAAGGATAGAGGGCTGAGTCCCTGCAGCAGAGTCAGGAGGTTCATGTGACTGTAGGGCAGGTGTGTTCTGGAAGCAAGCGGTGAAAGCAGGAGAGCAAGCTGGAGTCGGGTGCGAAAGGACCTTGTGTGTCTTCTGAGGAGACTGATCTTTGTCTTGTGTCTGAAGAGAAACTGCCGCTTGCAAACTGGGGAGTGGAACAGTCTTTCTTTAAGACATACTGAGTGAAAGACAGAAAATGGATTGGAGCTGGAGAGGCTGGAGGCGGGGAGACCTATTAGGGGCCGTTGCAATAAACAAGGGAGCCAAGGTCAGCTGAGGCGTGGCGGGCCCAGCAGGCAGGAGGCAGAGGGGTTGGGAGAGGTGGAGGTTTGGGTGCATTCAGGGGTAAAATTGGCGAGAAGAGGTTGTTGATTGAATGTGAAAACTAAGAGAATGAGGAAGCCAGAAGACAGATGCAGGGTTTCTCATTAGTGCCTGCAGGGGATACTGCCTTTAACTTAGGACACGAATTCCCCAGTGAAGGGAGCAGGAACAGAAGTGAGAGTGAATGGGTAGAAGGCCCCAGCCCATCACCGCCTTTAACAGCAGGGTGCCCATGACGGAGACTTTAAACCAGGACATGATCAGAGAAAAGCTCCTAGCTCTCTCTCTCTCCTTTAGAAGCTGAAACAAAACATGGACAAAAGTTTTAGGTGAGCAAAAAACCCCAGAAAACAAAAAGAAACAGATTCTGCATGTGTACAAGTGTGTCAATACTGCTCCATGGAAACCAGCCTGGACTGGCCAACGGCCTAGAATGTTCTGTATGGTGACAAGCTCACCATGACACTTCAGTGTTGATCTTCCTCAAAGGCTGAGCTGGGTTTTTGAAGTGCTTACCAGTGATATGAATTAAGCCTTATGTTGGACTATTTTACTAAAGCTTGAAGATAAAAGAATTTGTGGTTTATGGCAGCTGTGTAGTGCTGGAGCAACTGTGAGGAGATACCCCATGTTCAAGGGCCAAGGAGAAGCCCCAGCAAGATGGTAAGCAGGGCAAAATCGTGTTTAGAATCAAGCCATATACTTGCCAGAGATGCTCAGAAGGCTCAAACATACCTGTGTGCCCCAGGGCCCAGAGACCCCTCAGAGACTGAGCTGTGTCTGAGCACCTCCCTGGGGGTGCGGGTTGGCAGTGGACTTCTGCGGGGGCAGGGGCTCTGGGTGCCAGGCCTGGGTGTGGCATAAGCCCTCTAGGAGGAGGTCCCCATTAACCCCACCACAGAGCTGCCAGAACTCACACGGGACTGGGGAAACAGACTCTTGTAAAGCACAAACAAAACCTTGTATGCCCCAGGACCCAGGAGAAAGGAGCAGCGATCCCACAGGAGACGGACCCAGACCTGCCCGTGAGTGTCCAGGAGCCTCTGGTGGAGGCGTGGGTCAGCAGTGACCTGCTGCAGGGTCAGGGGCACGGAGTGCAGTAGTGCCTCATGGGACCTTTGGAAGGAGGTCACCATTGTCCCCATTACCTCCACCATAGTTTGGCCTCAGGTCAAATAACAGGGAGGGAACACAGCCCCACCCATCAACAGAAAATTGGATTAAAAATTTCCTGAGCACAGCCCCGCCCATCAGAACAAGACCCAGTTTCCCCCTTGGTCAGTCTCTCCCATCAGGAAGCTTCCATAAGCCTCTTATCCTTCTCCATCAGAGGGCAGACAGACTGAAAACCACAATCACAGGAAACTAGCCAATCTGATCACATGGACCACAGCCTTCTCTAACTCAATGAAACTATGAGCCATGCCGTGTAGGGCCACCCAAGATGGACTGGTCATGGTAGAGAGTTCTGACAAAACTTTGTCCACTGGAGAAGGGAATGGCAAACCACTTCAGTATACTTATCTTGAGAACCCCATGAACAGTGTGAAAAGGTGAAAAGATAGGACACTGAAAGATGAACTCACCAGGTCAGTAGGTGCCCAATATGCTACTGGAGATCAGTGGAGAACAAACCCCAGAAAGAATGAAGGGATGGAGCCAAAGCAAAAATAACACCCAGGTGGGGATGTAACCGGTGATAGAAGCAAAGTCCGATGCTATAAAAAGCAATATTGCATAGGAACCTAGAATGTTAGGCCCATGAATCAACGCAAACTGGAAGTGGTCAAACAGGAGATGGCAAGAGTGAACGTTGACATTCTAGGAATCAGCGAGCTAAAATGGACTGGAATGGATGAATTTAACTCAGATGACCATTATATCTACTGCTGTGGGCAGGAATCCTTTAGAAGAAATGGAGTAGCCATCATGGTCAACAAAAGAGTCTGAAATGCAGTACTTGGATGCAATCTCAAAAACGACAGAATGCTCTCTGTTCATTTCCAAGGCAAACCATTCAATATCGCAGTTATCCAAGTCTATGCCCCAACCAGTAACGCTGAAGAAGCTGAAGTTGAACAGTTCTATGAAGACCTACAAGACCTTCTAGAACCACAAAGGATGACCTTTTCTTTATAGGAGACTGGAATGAAAAAGTAGGAAGTCAAGAAACACCTGCAGTAATAGGCAAATTTGGTCTTGGAGTACAGAATGAAGGAGGGCAAAGGCTAATAGAGTTTTGACAGGAGAATGCATTGGTCATAGCAAACACCCTCTTCCAACAACATAAGAGAAGATTCTACACATGGACATCAACAGGTGGTCAATACAGAAATAAGATTGATTATATTCTTTGCAGCCAAAGATGGAGAAGCTCTATACAGTCAACAAACACAAGACTGGGAGCTGACTGTGGCTCAGATCATGAACTCCTTATTGCCAAATTCAGACTTAAATTGAAGAAAGTCGGGAAAACCACTAGACCATTCAGGTATGACCTAAATCATATCCCTTACGACTACACATTAGAAGTAACAAATAGATTCAAGGGATTATATCTGATAGACAGAGTGCCTGAAGAACTGTGGATGGAGGTTCGTGATATTGTATAGGAGGCAGTGATCAAGACCATCCCCAAGAAAAAGAAATGCAAAGAGGCCAAATGGCTCTCTGAGGAGGCCTTACAAATACCTATGAACAGAAGAGGAGTGAAAGGCAAAGGGGAAAGGAAAGATATACCCATTTGAATGCAGCGTTGCAAAGAATAGCAAGGAGAGATGAGAAAGCCTTCCTCAGTGATCAATGAAAAGAAATAGAGGAAAACAACAGAATGGGAAAGGCTAGAGATCTCTTCAAGAAAATTAGAGATACCAAGGGAACATTTCATGCAAAGATGGGCTCAATAAAGGACAGAAATGATATGGACCTAATAGAAGCAGAAGATATTAAGAAGAGGTGGCAAGAATACACAGAAGAACTACACAAAAAAGATCTTCATGACCCAGATAATCACAATGGTGTGATCACTCATCTAGAGCCAGACATCCTGGAATATGAAGGCAAGTAGTCCTTAGGAAACATCACTATAAACAAAGCTAATGGAGGTGATGGAATCCCAGTTGAGCTATTTCAAACCCTGAAAGATGATACTGTGAAAGTGCTGCACTCAATTTGCCAGCAAATTTGGAAAACTCAGCAGTGGCCACAGGACTGGAAAAGGTCAGCTTTCATTCCAATCCCAAAGAAAGGCAATGCCAAAGAAGGCTCAAACTACCGCACAATTGCACTCATCTCACAGGCTAGTAAAGTAATGCTCAAAATTCTCCAAGCCAGGCTTCAGCAATATGTGAGCCGTGAACTCCCTGATGCTCAAGCTGGTTTTAGAAAAGGCAGCGGAACCAGAGATCAAATTGTCAACATCCGCTGGATCATGGAAAAAGCAAGAGAGTTCTAGAAAAACATCTATTTCTGCTTTATTGACTATGCCAAAGCCTTTGACTGTGTGGATCACAATAAACTGTGGAAAATTCCGAAAGAGATGGGAATACCAGACCACCTGACCTGCCTCTTGAGAAATTTGTATGCGGGTCAGGAAGCAACAGTTAGAACTGGACATGGAACAACAGACTGGTTCCAAATAGGAAAAGGAGTACGCCAAGGCTGTATATTGTCACCGTGCTTATTTAACTTCTATGCAGAGTACATCATGAGAAACACTGGGCTGGAAGAAGCACAAGCTTGAATCAAGGTTGATACAATATCAATAACCTCAGATATGCAGATGACACCACCCTTATGGCAGAAAGTGAAGAGGAACTAAAAAGCCTCTTGATGAAAGTGGAAGAGGAGAGTGAAAAAGTTGGCTTAAAGCTCAATATTCAGAAAACGAAGATCATGGCATCTGGTCCTATCACTTCCTGGCAAATAGATGGGAAAACAGTGGAAACAGTGTCAGACTTTATTTTGGGGGGCTCCAAAATCACTGCAGGTGGTGATTGCAGCCATGAAATTAAAAGACACTTACTCCTCGAAAGGAACGTTATAACCAACCAAGACAGCATATTAAAAAAGCAGAGACTTTACTTTGCCACCAAAGTATGTCAGTCAAAGCTATGGTTTTTCCAGTAGTCATGTATGGATGTGAGAGTTGGACTATGAAGAAAGCTGAGCACTGAAGAATTGATGCTTTTGAGCTGATGTATTGGAGAAGACTCTTGAGAGTCCCTTGGACTGCAAGGAGATCCAACCAGTCCGTTCTAAAGGAAATCAGTCCTGAATATTCATTGGAAGAACTGATGCTGAAGCTGAAACTCCAATACTTTAGCCACCTGATGCAAAGAACTGACTCACTTGGAAAGCCCCTGATGCTGGGAAAGATTGAAGGCAGGAGGAGAAGGGGACGACAGAGGATGAGATGGTTGGATGGCAATACCGACTCAATGGACATGAGTTTTAGTAAACTCCAGGAGTTGGTGATGGACAGCGAGGCCTGGCGTGCTGCAGTCCATGGGGTTACAGAGTCGGACACGACTGAGTGACTGAACTGAACTGAACTGAGGAGTCATTTCTCCTGCTACCATGGGTACCCTCATGAAGGAGCAATTGATGTCACCTTCTGCCAAGCAGCATGTTCAGACTATCTTTTTTACTGACGTATAATTGACATTAGTTATTTTAGTTTAGAACTTCCCTTGTACCTCAGTTGGTAAAGAATCTGTTTGCAATGCAGGAGACCTGGGTTCAGTTCCTGGGTCGGGAAGATACCCTGGAGAAGGAAATAGCTACCCTTTCCAGCAGTCTTGCCTGGAGAATCCCATGGACAGAGGAGCCTGGTGCGCTACAGTCCATGGGTCTGCAAGAGTGAGACACGACTTAGCAACGAAATCACCACCAGCATATTAGCTTCGGGTGGACAACATGATGATTTGATGTGCGTGTATGTTGGAAAATGGCCATTCTATGAAATCTAGTTGCCATGCATCCCTAGACATACTTATGGATTTTTTTTTCTTCTTGTGATGAGAACTTTAAAGACTTGCCCTCTTGGCAGCTTTCAAATATGCAATGCAGTATTGTGGCCTGCAGCTGGCAGGTGGGGCCTTCCGTCCTGCGGCTCATTCCGTTCATCACTGGGCTCTGTGCCTTTTTGCCCCTCACTCAGTTCCTCCACTGGCCACCCGCTGCTTCTGGCAGCCACCCGTCTGTTCTCTGTGTCTATGAGCTCGAGTTTTTTGTTTGTTTTGTTTTTTAAAAATCCACGGTGAGACAAGAACCCATAGTCTCCCTTTTGGCCTGCTGGGTCTTCACTGCTGCGCAGGGTGTTCCTCCAGCGCGGCAGGCGAGGGCCCCCCTCTGGTGAGGTGTGCAGGCTTCACTGCTGTGCCTTCTCTCATTGAGGAGCACGGGCTCCCGAGGGCCGGCTCAGGAGCTGTGACATGTGGGTTTTGTTGACCTGTGGTGGGTGCGAACTTCCCATATCGGGGATCGAACCCGTATCCCCTGCATTGGCAGGAGGATTCTTATCCACGGGACCACCAGGGAAGTCCAAGCTTGGGTTTGTGTGTTTTTTTAGATTCCATATGTAAGCGACATTTGTCTTCCTATGTCCAATTTGTTTCACCGAGCAGAATGCCCTCGACGTCCGGTCATGCATCTGTAAATGACAGGATCTCCTCGTTTTTTATGGCTCAGTAATATTCTGCTGTATTTATACGCCATGTCTTTTTTATCCATTCATCCACCAGCAGACACTTAGATGGCTGCTCTCTCTTGGTTATTGTAGGTAATGCTGATGTCAACATGGGGGTGGATACATCTTTGTGAGGGAGTGTTTCCACTTTCTTCAGATAAACACCCAGAAGCGAAATTGCCAGATCATGTGGTAGTTCCATTTTTTAATTTTTTGAGGCATCTTCATGCTCTTTCCCACAGTGGCTGCATCAGTTTCCCCTTTCCCCACATCCTCACCAACACTAGTTATTTGCTGTCTCTGTGATGACAGGCGTTCGGACAGGTGTCAGGCGCTATCTCGTTGGGGTTTTGATCGGCATTTCCCTGATGTTTAAGTGATGCCGAGCACTTTCTGTGTGTCTTTTGGCCATCTGCATATCTTTGGGAAAATGTCTAAGGCCCTTTGCCCATTTTTTAATGAGATTTTTGGTCCTATTTTTAATTTTCTTGAAATTAATAGTTTACTCTTTAGAAAATCATATAACCATAGCATAAAAGGAGGCAGCAGGCTCCCTAGTGGCCCAGAGGCTAAGCATCTGCCTGCCAATGCAGGGGACACAGGCTTGACCCCGGGTCCAGGAAGATCCCACAGGCCTTAGAGCGACTAAGCCCGCAGGCCGCGACTCCTGAGCCCGCGCTCTAGAGCTCCAGGCTGCGTCTACGGAAGCCTGCGAACCGCACGGAGAGAAGCCCACACCCTACGACCAGGGAGTGGCTCCCGCTCGCCACAGCTGGAGGAAGCCCACACCCGGCAACGAAGACCCCGTGCAGCCACAGCGTGAAAATTAAACAATTTTTTTTATAAAGTAGCACAGTCCACCCCACACGTCATCAAACAATCAAAAAGGCCCACCTTCTGGCATCATGCTCTCATTCTTTTCTACCTCGTAATTATTGACCATTCCCCGCAGCGTGTTCTCTGTAAGGGATTTTATGACTGTGGAACCAAAGCATGCGCGGGGCACGCCAGCTACTTAACGCGTCTCATCAAGGATGCTCCGGTCCCCTCCGGCCTCCGAGAGCTTCGTCTGTGTGCCTGCATCCAGCAGCGTCTCCTGACTAGGCCCTCGTATTCTGCTTTTCTGACTGCAGTTTTTGACTGCACCACGTGGCGTGTGGGATATTAGTTCCCTGACCAAGGATCGAGCCTGCGCCCCTGCATTGGAAGCCCAGGGTCTTGACCGCTGACCTGCTAAGAAAGCCCCTTTGCTATCACATTCTCGACTGCCACTTCCTGGATGTTTCGGTTGCTTCCGATTGTCCCGACTACAAATGAAGCCCAAGTAATCACTTAAGATGAAGCTGCCACTTTGCTCCTGGGCCCCCAGCTCTCGTGGCTCAGGCTGTCTGTCCACAGCAAGGCCTCACCGCCTTCCCACGCAGGCCTTCCTGAGCGGGAAACTGCCGAGAACTGCCATCGTGCACCCCCAGAATCAGCGTGGTGATGGGGTGAGCTTGCTTAGAGAATAAGGATTCACACGTCAAGGCATGTGAGTTGCTAGACTGGCCCCTGTGGGGTCCCCAGTGGTACAGGAGGGGACTGGGGTGATGGGCCCCCCATCAAAGATGAATGAACTCATCTCCTCACCACCCGAGCCTGCTCCCGGAGCTGGGCCCTGGGGAAGGGCTGAGGGGACCCTGAGCCACAGAGCTGCATCAGGGCGCATCCAGAGGTGGTGGACAATTTCCAGGCACACCAGGGTGGGAGGGGGCACCCTTCAGGTCATCGGTGAAACCAGTGTCATCAGCGCCAACACGGACACCCTGGGTATAGACAGGGAGGGCTGGCGAGGCCACGTCTCCTGACTGCTGGGACCCCCGAGCTGCCCCACCAAGAGGAGGGGCCAGCAGGGGCCAGTACCTCAGGGGAGTGGGGTGGGTGGGAGCTGCTGGACGAGCCCGGAACCGTAGGCCTGGGGAGGGGTTGTTGGGGGTGGAGAGGTGAGGACAGGTTGACCCCCATTTCCAGGGAGACCCTGCAGGGCAGAGTGTGCCCACGCAGTCCTCGTGAGAAGAATCGACCAATGTCTTCCATCAAGCTGTGTAAACTCACCTTGGTGTTTCCTTCAAAATATGTTAGACGCATGAAAAGAAACATGTCAGAAGGCGTCTGCTGGCGCTTTACCAACCCTGGATGCTGACACAGGAAGCCCAGTGCTGCTCCGTCTGGCCTGAATCCACACTCTATGCCCTGCGGCTGGACTGCCCAGGTGACCCCAGATGGGGACTAGCATGGACCGTGGGAGCTGTTCCCCCTTTCTCACTTGCAGACACCCAGGAAGGTCCCATCCCCCTGCCCCGGAGCCTGAGAAACATTGCCGTCATTATTCAGTGGATCAGTCGTATCCACTCTTTCCAACACCATGGACTGCAGCACCCCAGGCTTCCCTGTCCTTCACCATCTCCCAGTTTGCTCAAACTCATATCCGTGGAGTCAGTGTTCAAGAAACATGCTGTGTTTGAAAGTTCTTTCCTAAATCCTTACTCTGAGCAATGAAGACTGAAAATCTGGATGAGGATCCCGGGTCTGAAGCAAGGGAAACACCCCATTGCACAGCACTTCTGTTCCCCACTGTAGGTCTAGCTGTGTTTACTGGCAGCTCACATTAGCTAAATACAGGATCTGGAATAACTGGAAAACAGCTGTGTTACAATCACTGTCATCAAATAGAGCTTTGCGATCGTGTTCAGAGGGGCAGTCGTACCCTCTGTTGAAGGAACGTGTGTAACTCTCTGCGATGTTCCTGGCACCTCCCCTGCTTGGTTTCTTCCGGCGATGAGCCTCTGTGTGAAGGTGCCGGGCGCCTGGGGCTCCCCGGGGTCAGATCGCCTTCACACCAGGCCACACCTGCACCCAGTTCTCCAAGGAAACAGCCGGGGCCCAGGCGCTGCTGACCAAGAATGTGCACGGCTCATCTCAAGCCTCTGCTCCCCTTGGATTTGCATTCCTGACAGCGAGCCTCACAGCGACTCCCCATGATATCCTTAATCCTGATATTTCCAGCATGCGGCACAACAGAAAGGTCATGAGCTGGCTAATTTTAAAATAGCGTTTTGATCACTTATCTTGCTGGAGTGTCAAACACGGGGCTGGCAGAACTGACACGTGCTTATTACCACCTTTGGGTTCCTGAAACCAAACTGAGTCATTTGAAGGCTTCTCTTGAGCGAGCACACAGATGGCCATCAATCAGGGGGCCTGGCTGTTTAGAACAGTCCCCACCATGAGCCAGCTGCTGAGCACTCATCGGTCTAACTGCTGCTTTAGAAACGTTGGTGTTTCTTTTTGGAAGATGGTGTTGGGAATCAGGGTGATGCTAGGAACAATAATAGTAATTTATTAGACACTTGCTTTGTATTGGGTTTTTAGCATGAACTATCCAGTGTAGCAACTCACTTCTCACCCTTCTGGCCAGGGGGCACCCTCACGATCTGCACTTTTTTAAGGTTGGAGAAAGCTGAGGGGCGGGAGGTGACAGGCAGAGAGGAGAGGGTTTGCGTCTCCCGTGACGGAGGGGCTCCATGAAGCGGCTCCTGCTTGTTGCTCCGCCGTCTCTTCTGCCCCCTCTTAAATTAGAATAGAAAACTGGGACCGCTCTTTATTTTGCACAAAAGATTTTTCCTTTATGGAAAGTTGGGGGCAAAAGGGAACACAGGACCCCCTGGAGCCCTCAGCCTACGTCTCTGGCTGCACTGACCCCGTGGGGCCTGGGAAAGGGGGGCATTTAGCCCCATTGTAAACTGAAAGTCACTCAGTCGTGTCTGACTCTTTGCGACCCCAGGGACTATACAGTCCATGGAATTCTCCAGGCCAGAATACTGGAGTGGGTAGGCGTTCCTTTCTCCAGGGGATCTTTCCAACCCCGGGACCAAACCCAGGTCTCCCGCATTGCAGGCAGATTCTTTACTGTCTGAGCCACAGGGAAGCCCAAGAATACTGGAGTGGGTAGCCTATCCCTTCTCCAGCAAATCTCCCTGACCCAGGAATCAGACTGAGGTCTCCTGCCTTGCAGGCGGATTCTTTACCACCGAGCTACCAGGGAAGCCCCAGATAAGGACAACGAGGCATAGGGTGTGGGGTGACCTGCAGATTCACACAGCTCGAGAGGCTGACCGGGTTTGAGCCCAGAACACCTGCCTTCCAGGCTTCACTGCTTTTAGGGTCTGACTGTACAGCTGGCGGCGGGGCAGGGGGGCAGAATGTCCGTGTTACAAGAAAACGCAGAAACACGCTACAGAGAGACCGAGCGTGGTCAAAGCTTCTTCTAGACATGCTTGAGAAATGCCTGTTTTGACGGAGAGTTTCCAGCACCTTCTGTCATAAATCTTGGCTTCAGTTTTGGGGGCAAGGGCCAGAGTAAGAGTGTGAGGAAAACAGGGTGATTATGGCCAGTGGTTGTGGAGAAAGATGCGCTGAGGCGTTCAGGTGCTGCAACAACCCTACAGCTCCTGCCTTTTGCAAATGAGGGACATGGGGCTGAGAAATGCCCGCCCCTATTAGAGAAGAACACAGCGGCTCCTCCTCACCAGCCTTCTCACTGCCCATGGCTTCCTGGGGGTCCCCCGTCACCCCAGGTGCTGAGGCAGATCCCCTAGGAGAACCCAGCTGAGGGGTGGCCCCCTAACCTGGCTCCCCTCCCTGACCAGCCCCAGGCGCTGGCCTTGCCTTGGCCTCCTGGCATGGCCACCTCCGGGAATCCGGACTCCAGGGACTGGGTCTCCACCCCGAGTCTGTGCGTCTGAGTCCTGTCCTACATCCGGTTCCTTCTTACCTGTCGCTTCTCCAGGACCCGACAGCCGGAGGCAAACAGTCCATCCCAAGGGACGCCCCCAGGATTTCTAATCCTGGCCCTTATTGGCCCCTCCTCTGGCACATTGAAACCTCTGCTCTCTCTTGCCCAGCCAGGCCAGCCACCCCCCAACCAGTGACCCTGGTTCCCCAGGCCTCCAGGACCCAGAACCATTCACTCAGGCCCTTGACAAAGGTCCCATCCTCACGTTATCTATCTCATTTGATGGTGAGCAGCAATCCCCCTGCTCCCAGCCCCCTCTAGTCTCTGTTTCTGCATAAACAAGAAGGCTTTCCCATCTCGCTCGGAAGAAAGCTTCTTTCTCCTTCGTATAATTACAACTGTGATGATCACTGTCTCGCAGTAGGAATCTGTTTACTCCTCCATGTAAACCTTCTTGTCTTGCCATCTAATTTCCATTCACAGTGAAAAAAGATGCAAGCACATTTCTTTTCACCCAAACCTTTAAAAAACGGGTATCACTGTGTTTCTTCTGAATTTTATTACCTCTGTGAATCACATCATTACTTTCCCTTATTTTTTCTTAACAGATGAGAAAGTGCAAGTCTCTGTAGTTACAGATTGGATCCCAAATGTCACAACTTCAGATCCCCCGTCACCGGTGAATCTGGCGTACAACCCACACCTTTCCTCAGAAGGAGAGGTGTTTTGGTCAGGATGGTCCTAGCAGTAATTTGGCAGGTCAATGGTTTGAAGAGACAGGGTCCTGGCTTTATAAAATAAAAGTGGTTGTGCCAGTCGGCTTCCCAGGTGGCACTAGTGATAAAGAATTTGCCAGCCAGTGCAGGAGACATGAGGGAAATGGGTTGGATCCCTCGATTGGAAAGACCCCCTGAAGGAGGAAATGGCAACCCACTCCAGTATGCTTGCCTGGGAAATCCTGTGGACAGAGAAGCCTGGTGGGTACAGTCCGTGGGGCCTGGTGGGTACAGTCCGTGAAGCCTGGTGGGTACAGTCCGTGGGGCCTGGTGGGTACAGTCCGTGAAGCCTGGTGGGTACAGTCCGTGGGGCCTGGTGGGTACAGTCCGTGGGGCCTGGTGGGTACAGTCCGTGGGGCCTGGTGGGTACAGTCCGTGGGGCCTGGTGGGTACAGTCCGTGGGGCCTGGTGGGTACAGTCCGTGGGGCCTGGTGGGTACAGTCCGTGGGGCCTGGTGGGTACAGTCCGTGGGGCCTGGTGGGTACAGTCCGTGAAGCCTGGTGGGTACAGTCCGTGGGGCCTGCTGGGTACAGTCCGTGGGGCCTGGTGGGTACAGTCCGTGGGGCCTGGTGGGTACAGTCCGTGGGGCCTGGTGGGTACAGTCCGTGGGGCCTGGTGGGTACAGTCCGTGAAGCCTGGTGGGTACAGTCCGTGGGGCCTGGTGGGTACAGTCCGTGGGGCCTGGTGGGTACAGTCCGTGGGGCCTGCTGGGTACAGTCCGTGGGGCCTGGTGGGTACAGTCCGTGGGGCCTGCTGGGTACAGTCCGTGGGGAGGCAAAGAGTCGGACACGAGTGAAGAGACTTGGCACATAGACGCGTGCCAGTCATCAGGATACACTCAAAACCCGAACAGTCCTTTGCAAAGGAAGGAAGAAGTGCTGGGTGTGATGAAATGTTCTCTGCAGTTGTAAGCTGCTGATTCCTGGGGACCCCTTCCTGCAAGCTGTCTGACGGACTCCAGGCTAATGAACAGAAGTACTGGTGATTCCCAAAGCCACGTCACTATTGTGACTGCCGGTAGCAAAACTGATGGCCCATCCCCTGGAGCCAGGCGCCAGGCCAGGGCGCAGCCATGCTGACCGAGAGAAGAGTCCCAGTGCTGGGCATTTGTTGAGGACTGAATGTTTGTGCTCCTCTCAGATTCCTATGCGAAAATCCTAACCCTAGTGATGGTGTTAGGAGCGGGGACTTTTGGGAGGTGAGAGGTCATGAGGGTTGGGCCACTGTGATGGGATTCATGCCCTTATAAGAGACCCCCAGAGCCCTCTGGCCCTCTTTCCATCCACCTGAGGACACAGGAGAAACCCATCAGCTGCAACCTGGAAGGGGGTTCTCACCAGAACCCTGCCATCCTGGCCCCCGGATCTCAGATGTCCAGTCCCCAGAACTGAGAAGTAAATTCCATGGCACTTTGATTATAACAGCCCCAACTGACTGGGGCTTTCCTGACGGCTCAGCTGGTAAAGAGTCCACCTGCAATGCAGGAGACCTGGGTTCGATCCCTGGGTTGGGAAGATCCCCTGGAGAAGGGAAAGGCTGCCCACTCCAGTGTTCTGGCCTGGAGAATTCCAGGGACTGTATAGTCCATGGGGTCGCAAAGAGTCAGACACAACTGAGTGACTTTCTCTTTCACTACTTTCAACTGACTGAGATAGGATGAGAGAAAACAGGGCTCAGAGAATTGAAATGACTGTCCTGGATCACACAGCTGGGTGCCTGAGCTGGGATTTGAAAGCAAGTCTATCTGATTAGCTGACAAAGGTCCAGTTAGTCAGAGCTATGCTTTTTCTAGTAATCATGTATGGATGTGAGAGCTGGACCATAAAGAAGGCTGAGCACTGAAGAATTGATACTTTGGAACTGTGGTGTTGGAGAAGATTCTTGAGAGCCCCTTGGAATGCAACACGTTCAAACCAGTCAATCCTAAAGGAAATCAACCCTGAATGCTCATTGGAAGGACTGATGCTGAAGCTAAAAATCCAATACTTTGGCCACCTGATACAAAGAACTGATTCATTAGAAAAGACCTTGATGCTGGGAAAGATTGAAGGCAGGAGGAG
This sequence comes from Budorcas taxicolor, assembly GCF_023091745.1. Taxonomy (NCBI): domain Eukaryota; kingdom Metazoa; phylum Chordata; class Mammalia; order Artiodactyla; family Bovidae; genus Budorcas; species Budorcas taxicolor. The sequence continues at coordinate 49,177,000 of NC_068932.1, read as the reverse complement.
AAGGAGGTGACAGAGAATGAGGTGGTTGGATGGCCTCACCGACTTAACAGACACGAGTTTGATCAAACTCTAGGAGACAGTGAAGGTCAGGGAAGCCTGGTGTGCTGCAGTCCATGGGGTTGCAAAGAGTCGGACACAATTTAGCGACTGAACGACAAGTATCTGAGTTGATGCCGCGCTCTGTTCTGTGAAGTCTCCCCACCTCCGCTCCCTCAGTGAGTAGTGAGGTTGGGAGGAGGCTGAAGGTGGTGGAGCACTGGCTGGTTCCAGGCAGCCTTGAGCCCAGGTCCCCTTTTGTTCCTGCCACACGTCCTGCAGTTCAGGGTCCCGCGCTCAGAGCAGCAAGTGTAGCAGCCAGCTACCAAGGTCCGGAGCCTGGCCCCAAACCCAGCTGGCTCTGACTCAGGCCCTCGCTCAGCTGGCTGTGGACTTGGACTTGACCCTGACCCGCTACAGCCATCACTGCCATCAGAACTGCGCATCTGTCTCCACACGCAGAGACACCCCGGGCCGGCCTCCCTTCCTCCCAGATCTGCTCCCCCTCCTCCCGGGACCCCCAGCACCTTGTCTCGCAGGTAACGGCCAGAGACTGGAGGTCCACGTCCTTCCCGGGTGGCCCTCGTGGTAAAGAACCTCCTGCCAAAGCAGGAGACGTGAGAGATGCAGGTTCCATCCCTGGGCTGGGAAGGTCCCCGGGAGGGGAGTTGGCACCCCACTCCAGCATTCTTACCTGGAGGATCCATGGACAGAGGAGCCTGGCGGGCTATGGTCCACGGGGTCGCACAGAGTCAGACACGACTGAAGTGACTTAGCACTCAGCGCGCACCTTTATGAAGACTCACCTAGGTGTGGGGAGGGGGGAGTTCTGCCTGTAGGTGTTGTTTCCCCTTTTTCCTGAAGTCACGGGTCTAACCTCCCCCAGTCCCGACTTCCCTGCCAGCCTCTCTCTGATTTTTGATGATGATGCTGTGTCATGTGGAGTCCCTTGCTCAGGACGGCCTTTGCAGGTGTAACCTGTCTTCTTCTCTTCTTGTGACCCTTATTGTTTTATGCACGCTTCCTAGGAGATGCTCCTTATACCGGAGTTTTTAGATGACCAGGTCCTCAGGGGTGTTGAACATCAGCCCAGATGGACAGCATGCCTGTCTCCCAGAGATGAGCGGTCTGACTGGTAGGCATGGGTCTCCTCACGGTGGGGAGCGCGAGAGTACCTCTGTTTGTGTGAAGGACCGCCGGATCTCATCAGGTGGAAACCGACTGTGTTTGCACTCCACAGAAGTGCCCAGTGACAAGCGCGGGTGGACTCACAGCAGCTAAATGGCTGCACTGTGCCGGCAGTCACACGGCTATCTCCCAGCTGCAAGCCCGCTCTCCTGCCCTCTGCTCTGCGGTGCTGCAGCCACACTCTTCCAACCTCACTTCTGATTCTGCAGGCGGCTCAGTATTACGTCCTGCCAAGAGGAGAGACTGTCAGTCTGGAAGAGGGGGAGGGGATCACTCCAGTTTGCTTTCTGCTGTCTCACCATGGCTAGTCTAGGCTGGTCACTACCAATATCATCCTAGCAAGAAGCCTTCCCAGCAGCTTCCTGCAGATGGAAACAGCTCGCAGCCTTCCCCAAGCCAGCAGGATCAGCCCGGTACACTCCACACACCCCCTCACAGCCCTGGGTCTCAGCTCCCCAGTAACTCTTCTCCAGCCAGCCAGCACCCAGCTCTGAGGTTCAGCTCTGAGAGAAGTGCTGTCTTGGCTCAAAGTCTGAATTGCCTCAGCCTCTCCCTTGCCCCGCTCTGGCAGTGGTTTCAGCAGCTACAGCCTCTGTGACACTTCAGCATTGTCTATTTACCAGTAACCTAGTTAACAACTTTATATTACATTATTCCTGCTTAGTAGCCAGTACAGTTTTTGCTTCCTGATCAGTCGCCAACTAGTATCCAGTTTCATAAAAATTCCTCCTGCTAAGAGGGGTGGAGTCCAGCAGAGAAGGACATGGCTCAGAGCCAGGACCCTCAGGCTTAGCCCCTGGCCCTGGCCGTGCCCCTGGAAACTCTCTGTTCCCTGACGATCTAGTCCATGAAGTTGGGGTCTACTCCGTAGGCTTGATCTGGGGATTAAGGCAGTTAAAATATTCAGAGGACCAAGGAGCACAAAGGCCACTAAATAAGCATTCAAACTCTTAAATAAACCGTGTGCAGTCACTCAGTCATGCCATTACTATTATTATTATTATTATTGCCATGGGAGAGTAATAAAAAAATAAAAATGCTGGCGGGTACTCTTCCAAGAGTCTCTCAAGGGACTCCTGAGAGTCCCTTGGACTGCAAGAAGATCCAACAAGTCCATCATAAAGGAAATCAGTCCTGAATACTCATTAGAAGGACATGTTGAAGCTGAAACTCCAATACTTTGGCCACCTGATGTGAAGAGCTGACTCATTTGAAAAGACCCTGATGCTGGGAAAGATTGAAGGCGAGAGAAGGGGACAACAGAGGATGAGATGGTTGGATGGCATCAGTGACTCAGCGGACATGAGTTTGGGTGAACGCCGGGAGTTGGTGATGGACAGGGCGGCCTGGCGCGCTGCGGTCCATGGAGTCGCAAGGAGGACATGACTGGGCGACTAAACTGGACTGAACTCTTCCAAAAACAACCCCCGAGTCTCACCTCCTAATAATAAACACTATTAATTTCCCATGAACAGCAAGGCAGACTTTCTGACTTGGATGCAGATAGAATAGAAGGCATGCATCTGGGAGCATGACACCCTGCCTCAGCAGAATCATAATCGGCACTACTGTTTTATGAGGACATTAAGTTTTATTTTGCTAGGATTAAACCAAAAAGAACAGAGGCGAAGTCGAGGAAATTTCTGGTTTTTAGATAAATATCTCTATATTTTACTTCCTACAAGATCCCCCTGCGATTTTAAAAATAAAAACATTATGAAAAATACCTAGGCTCTAGCCCTTTGTTTAGGTAGAGTTTCCATTTACTCAGTAACAATTGACTCACTTTGCTGGGAGATTTAAAAGGCCCAGGGTTTTACCCACTCTCACCTCTTTCTGTGCTTGTCAGCGCAGGTGTTATTATCCTGATTGCTATTGTCAGGATTTAGAAAACATCCTGTTCCGTAACTGCAGTTCTCACAGGTGTTTATTATCAGTGCTCCCCCAAAGGCCTTCTACCACTGGTTTTCCATCCCTGAGAGCCCTATGTTTTATTCATCTCTGTTCTCAAATCCGTGTCAAACAGACATTTCTGGAGGCTGAACCGTTACAGTATTCCCGAGAAAACTCCGAGCCAGGAGATGGAGCGGCTGGTCCCTGGCACTGGGGTCATCGCTGTGGACCCCGTCTGCGCTGGACTCGGAGTGCCTCCCTCACTCATCAGCATTTCCTTAAAGTCACCACTGAAATGTCTCACGACGAGCTCAGCATGGGTCCCTTTGCAGACCTCTCTGTCCAGCAGCCTCATGCTATTACAGTGAAACCTTCCTTCCCTGCTGGCTCAGATGGTAGAGCATCTGCTTACAATGTAGGAGACCCGGGTTCGATCCCTGGGTGGGGAAGGTCCTCTGGAGACGGAAATGGCAACCCACTCCCGTACTCTTGCCTGGAAAATCCCACGGACGGAGGAGCCTGGTGGGCTACAGTCCACGGGGCCGCGAAGAGTCAGACGCGACTGAGCGACTTCACTCCCACTTTCCTCGGGTTGGGCCGTAAAACAGACAGTGCCGGCGCCCAGCTCCGTGTCTGCAGCTCCAGGAGGAGGCACCCTCCGCAGGGTCCCTTCCCAGGACTTGCCCTGATGGAGGGTGTGTGTTCCGAAAGCCTCCCTAAGGGGCGGACACGGGACCAAGGCCAGAAACGAGGCTCTTCGTTCCTCCTTGCACCTCCAGGCTCCCCTCTGAGATGATCTCGCTGAATCTCAAGGACTGCCTTTTCTTGCTGGCTGTCTTGGGGGGGCCAGTTCTCATAGAAATATGTTCTCCTGGCTTTTGTTTTCCTGAAAGCATCTCTTCCTTAAAAAAAAATTCAACCGCGAGGTATAATATGCATGTAATAAAAGGCACTTGAATTAAGTGAACAGTTGAGGGAGCTGACTCTCCGTGTAGCCACGCCCACTCAGGATAAATGACCCCCCACAGTCTCCCATGCCCCTGAGTTTGGTTTCTGGACCGCAGCACACCCAGCCCCAGGAAAGCCCTGATCTGCCTCCCCACGCTGGTTTGGTCAGCTCTAAGCTTTCACACAAAGGAGGTCACCCTCGTGTGTCTGGCTGCTGGTACTCCACACACCGTCATCAGGGCATAAAATTAAACAAGGAAACTAATGAATACAACTGCATTTCAATTAATTCACACAGACTCACTGAAGAGGGGAAACTCACCCAAGAACATTTGAACAAGAGGACTTGGCTGCGTAGCCTAACTATAAAGGCCGGAAAGAAGAGCCTGTGGACAGATGCTGACCTCTGGCTGGTGAGTGCGTTTCCTCTGGCTGGTGTGGTTGGCACTTCTGAAATGCATTTCTACAAAGATAGGCCTGTGTGAATGGGAGAGCACCCTGAGGTGATACACTCAGCTTCTCGGGTGGTGGGGGGGAATCACAAATATGGGAGCAGGAGCTATGGTCCCCGTTTTGCCTCTGAGCTTGAAGTGAGGTGTGAGTATCCACCCCTGTTAGGATCCACTTGCCAGAGCACAGAACCATTCTCACACTGTTCTTATCAAGAAATGCAGAATCTGAGTGTAATTATGGGAAAGGTTCAGACAAACCCGCATTGAGCATTTTATGAGATAACTTCCCATCCTCTTGAAGGATGTCAAAGCAGTGAATCGTAAAAGTGAGAGGCTCTGACCTAGATGAGGGGGAACCAGGCAGCTGGACCTCCGATCTCAGGCTGCAAAAAGCGAAACGAGAGTGAACGACATTATGGGGACAACAGGAGAGCGTTGAGTAAGGATTTTGGATTAGATAGTAACATCAGACTGATGCAAGGTTTCCTAACTTTGAAAATTTTTTCTGTGGTTATATAACAGGATGAACTTGTTCTAAGGGAACAGACGCTAAAGTGTTTAGGAACAAAGGAGCACCATGTCTGAAAATACATATGTGTGAGTGTGAGAGAGATTTGAGTCATATACGATCCTGGAGAGAGAAGGGGCAGAATGATGGATGGAGAAAAGGCAATAGCTGGTGAGCTGGGGTAGCGTGTAGATAGGGCTAGCTTACTATTCTTACACATTCTCTGCTTTTGAAATCATGTCAATAAAAAGTTCCCTACATGGCGTTATTTCATGGTCTTCTGGATCTCATTTCTGAAATTCAGCTTTCAGCCTTACTGTTCCCATGGAGGTAGGGGTTCTTCTCCCTCTTTTTTTAATGTACAAGTAATTCGTTTTTTCTAATTTATTTATTTTCAATTGAAGGATAATTGTTTTATAGAATTCTGTCGTTTTCTGTCAAGCCTCAACCGGAATCAGCCACAGGTATACATATGTCCCCTCCCTTCTGAAGCTCCCTCCCATCTCCCTCTCTCCTCCCCCTTTACTATTTTCCTTATTTTGCTCTCCGGCTCTTCCGGTCTCTGCTTTTCGGGAACGTGAGGGTGGTTTGCCCGAGGAGGGTTTTCTTTGTGTCTGTCCTGCTCTGGATGGGGAGCACGCCTTAAATCCACGACATGACGTTTTCAACTGGGTTTGGGCCTCTGTTATGGAGTGAACTGTGTTCGCCCAGATTCCTATGTCAAAGTCTCACCCCAAGTGTGACCGTGTGTGGGAAACAGCCCTTAAGGAGGTGAATCTATGCTCAAATGGGATCATAGGTGTGGAGCCCTAATCCTACTGGTGCCCTTTTAAGAAAAGGAAGAGACACTAAAGACCTCCTTCTTCCCATGTGCACAGAGGAGAAGGCGTGCAGGACACAGAGGTGCGGTGTGCAAGCCCAGGAGAGCCAGCCCGGCTGGAGCCTCGACCGCGGACTTGCAGCCTCCAGAGCCGTGAGAAGGCAACTGCTGTTTAGGTCGTGCGGTCTCACAATCTGTCATGGCAGCCTGAGCTGACGAATACAGCATCAGTTTTGGGAAACAAACAGCCAGAATTCTAAATATTCCCCCCATCTTATTCTCTCTCTGCTTCCCTTTGGGGACACTAATGTACAGTATGTAAGTCTATGTATAAGCCAGATAAGCAACAAGGCTACAGTCCACAGGGTCTCAAAGAGCTGGATACGACTAAAGCAACTTAGAATGCACACACGGCAATACAGCCATTGCTTTGCAATAACGTTAAATGGAATCTAATATATAAAAATGCTGAATCACCATGTTGCACACCTGAAACTATTATAATATTATATATCAACTATACTTCAATAAAAAAAAATTGAAGAAATGGTACGTAAGTTTCTTGGACACTAGAGTCTCATAGAAGTTTATCAGAGAAATAAGGTTCTCATCTACCTTGTGTGTGTGCTAACTTGCTTCAGTCATGTCCAGTTATTTGCAATCCTATGGTCTGTAGCCCGCCAGGCTCCTCTGTCCAGGGGATTCTCCAGGCAAGAACACTGGAGCGGGTTGCCATGCCCTCCTCCAGGGGGTTCTTCCCGACCCAGGGATTGAACCTGCGTCTCTCGTGCCTGCTGCATCGGCAGGCAGGCTCTTTAACACCAGCCCCACCTCCTTCTCCTTAGAATGGAGTGAGGAATGGAGGCTTTCATTACTAGTGTTTCTCTACTGTGGGTAAACTGCATGAAGTTTTGACTTGGAGATTTCTTTTAAAAAATTAAAACATAAAAATTTTTTGAGGCAAGTTTGGTATGTATCCTGCATGGTCAACTAAAGCAAGTCTGAGCCCAGCAGACTTGAAGTTCTATCCCGTGAGTCCAAGTATCTCTGAAAATGATAATATGTGTTAAAGCATCATCTACTTCGAAATCTATAAACTGCAAGTGATGGTGAGGAGAGCCATCCACAAGCGGCTCTCCCAGGGGACGTTTCTGCGCACGAATCTCAGACTGACTCCCAGCTCTGGATGATAAGCAAAGCGAGTCCGGCAACTCCGAAGAGGCCTGTCAGCCCTCGCCAGTTTCGGCATCTTCTGAAAGATGCTTTGATCTGATCTATGAAAAAAAGGGCTGCTGGCTTGAGGAATGAAAACAGACAAACATGTAGGCAACGGAGCACCAGCAAACCACCAGGCGGGCCTGAGCGCCCCGAAGCCCGTGCCAGGCTCTGGCTGAGGCTGTTAATTCTGGCCGTGTGGGCGCTCACGCTGGAGGACGAGCAGCTGAACCTGGTGGGCCCCCAACACTTCGGCCACAGCTGGTCTGTCAGTGTCTGGCACTGAACTCACTTCTGTAAAAAGATTGGCATTTTAAAGAGTGAGCAAGTGTTTGTTGATTAGCGAAGAAGAACCTACTAGTTGTTGTATAAGAAGTCTGACGTCGGTCTAAGAATGCAGTATTCGAGCCATTTTGGAGGTGCGTGCAACATACAAATTTATTTGGAAATTCATGCAATGTATAAAAGGATGTTTTAGATGTTTTTCAGCTTAAATGTCAGAAATTGAGAATGTTATAACATTCTACTTAGTGTCAAAGACAATTCTGAAATTGTTTCCTTGTCTGAGAAGGAATCCAGGGCTTCTCATGCATGCTACACTGCGGCAATGCTCTATTAAAGGCAGTTCTACAATTTCCGGGTAGAGGTTTGCTGGTCAACCTGCAGCCTTGCTGTGCGAACCCTGACCTGCCTGGCATCCAGCCTGGCATGTGGCCACGCACTGGGAGCCAGCCTGGGCCTGGAACCTCCTTGTCTGGCCTGGGAATTTCAGTCCTGGTCATTTGTGACCACTCCAGTGTCGTGCAGGGATGTCAGGGATGGAGGCAGAGGTGAAGTCTGGAAACGACTGGATGCCAGGGCTGGCCTCTCCAGGGAGCATCCCCATGACATGGGCTCCACGGCCACTGATGCTACCTCCTGAGAGAGAGGAGGAGGGCAGGTGGGAGCCCCAGAGCGCATGTCCCCATGTGGCGCGCACACCCTCGAGTGAGGAACAGAGGTCCTGTGTCATCTGTCCCCTCTCCCGCCTGGCTGTGCCCAAGCCTCAGCCTGTGGCCATGTCCTGGGGCAGACAGTGTGGATCTTGGCACACACACACACTTGCCGCAGGCTTCCTCTTCCGGAGCAGGTGCGCTCTTGTTCACTCAGACTTCAGTGGAGGTTGAAGGGCAGGGGGCGAGCAGAACCTCAGTGCAGACAGCACGTGAGAAGCTGCCTTCTCCTCCAATTCAGCCAAACGTCATCCGGAAGCCAAGTCTGGACCTGATCGCACCTCCGCCGCAGAAGCTCTGCTGACCCACTTCAGAGGCGGTTCAGCAAGGACCTGTTTCCCGCGGCTCACTAGCGGCCAGCTGCAATGGCTCTACTTTATTTGCAAGGGCAGGGGCGAGAAACGAACACGTCCCAAATGAGAACTCTTACTAGAAGGCAAACACGACTCACTAAAGACAAGACGCGGGTGGTTGGACACAGTCAGCCAGCTGCAGAGAAGCTGCCAAGGACACGACCGAGGGATTCCTCGCTGGGGCCTGGGGACTCGGAGACGCCGGGGGCCAAGCCGTGCCTGCAGGAGGCTGCGGTCTCTCAGGAGGTTCTTGTCGGGTGACTATGGCAATAACATGTCTTCAAAGTTGAACAAGTTGTCTTTACTGCCAGCAACTCCCCAGCATTCCTGGTTTACTCATGCACATGGACTCACTGGTTCCGGGCAAGACAGCCACCATGTAGAACAAAACAGTTCCTCAGGGTTAAAAGCATTTTTTTTAAAAATCAAGACTGCAACAAAGCCCCCCAAACAAGTACTTTTGATTTTTTAATTACTGAGCTTTCTTTTTAGAACACTTTTAGATTCACAGTGAAATTGAGCGGAAGGCTGAGTCCCCTGCCCGCTGACTCACACAGGCACAGATACCCCCAGGAGTAACAGCCCACCGTAATGGCATGTTCTCTAAGAAACCTGCGCCGACAGACACATCTTAGTGCCCCAAGGCCTGCAGGCTACACAAGACTTCACTCTTGGTGTTGTACATTCTGTGAGTTTGCACAAAATGTGTGATGTGTGTATCTACCATCACTTTTGGGTTTCAGAAGCCACACTTGCCCTATTGACAGAGAAGGCTTTCTAGGAATTCCTGCGGCTGAGTCGCCCAGATCTAGGCTGGTCTGACGTATAAGGAGTCAGGCATGGAAAGGAGCATCCTGGAGATTTCAGCCCAGAGTGGGAAGAACATGGGTGGAAGGGCACCTGACTCGGCCCCCAGGAGAGGGAAGCCTTCCAAGGCGTGAGGGTGGGGAGAACGAGGATGGTGCAGCGGTCAGAGTAGCGGGTCCCCCAGAATGTCCGTGTCCTACTCCCCCAAACCTGCGGCTGCACCACATACAGCAAAAGGGCTTTGCAAGAGGAATTAAGAATCTTCAAAAAGGCAGATTAGCCCGGATTATCCAGATAAGCCCCCAGGTAATCACAAGGGTTCTTACACAGGATGAATTTTCCCAGGCTCTGCTCGTTAAGTGGTCACTGCCCGATCACAGGAAGCCTCGTTGCCCTCCTGCTGGGCCAGCCCGGACCTGCTCTTACTGTCTGGAATCTGCTGGGTTCCATTCCCTGCTTTTGCCCTCTCTCTACCCGGTTCATGCTTCCTCAGAGACAGTGTTAGCAAAGAAAACGGAGCAGTTCTAAAGAGGGCAGGGCCTCCTGACGCAAAGACCTGGCTCATCAGAAAAGACCCTGATGCTGGGAAAGATTGAAGGCAGGAGGAGAAGGGGACGGCAGAGGATGAGATGGCTGGATGGCATCACCATCTCAACGGACATGAGTTTGGGTAAACTCGGGGAGTTGGTGATGGACAGGGAGGCCTGGCGTGCTGCGGTGCGTGGGGTCGCAAAGAGTTGGACACGACTGAGTGACTGAACTGAACTTTGGGGAGAAGACAGTAAGCCACGTTACCTCCAGGGAGCTGATGTAAAGGCCCTCGGGTCAGGGTGTTCCAGGAATGTCAGGCGCAGTCTTCCTCACACACAGTTACAACCCTGGAGCCTTAAACAGTGCCTGACGCAGGTGGTGATAAACGTTTGTTGAAGGGATAAACAAAGTCTTAGACACTCAGGAAAATCTGTTGAATGAAATGAACATGTGCTGCCTTCTAGATGTGGGAAACGGAATTATTAAGGGAATGGCCAGTCCTTGCCCAGGGGCCTCAGAGCTTTGAGGACGCCACAGCACAGACACGGACAAGGCTCCAGTGCAATGGAAGGCGGACACCACAGAAGCAAATCCACTTCCCAGGGTCACCAGAGAAATACCCACCATGTGTCTGATTGCCGAGACTTCCCAGTCTCGAGATATCCCCAGAGTTAGTAAGTGTTAGTTGCCCAGTCGTGCCCGACTCTTTGCGACCCCATGGACTGCAGCCCACCAGGCTCTTCTGTCCATGAAATTTTCCAGGCAAGGATACTGGAGTGGGTTGCCACTGCAAATGGCAATTATTTTGAATAAGTGAAGATATGATCTTGTTTGTCTTTCTGCTAAAGAATCCAAAACCAGAGTGTGCTCCCTGAGTGGACCTAGGAAATGAAGGTCATTAGCAATCGGGGCTCCAGAAAGAGTCTGTGCAAGGGGAGCGGTCAGCCCGTGCCCAGCATCCTTGTCTGCTCATCACTGACCTGCCAAGAAATGGAGTTCCGCCTGCCTGTTGGAAACGCAGGATTCGGGGGAGTAATTTCAGTGGTATTTACAGGCGGCAGCGATGTGATCTACTGCCATCCATCATCTCAGAAATAGCTTCGTGCCGTTTATGGATGGGCTGGAAATTGACATGGAAGCTTCATTTTTTTCCTCCAAAATATTTGGTCCAGTGGACTCTCTTCCCTTCCAGTTCTGTTACCACGTCTAAGGATCAGAAGGTTATTTCACGTTCATAGCTCTTGCCCAGAGAGACTTAAATATACTGTTTAAAGAAAAGCCTAAAGTAACAAAGTTTTACAAATTTATTTGCGAAGGTCTTAGGTGAAACACTCAGGAAAAAAGGAAGTGAGAGGAAAGCATTAAAACGCCCATCTCCAGGCTGAGGCGAGGAGTCTGCCTCTCTGGGCATTCTGCCTGCTGCCGGGCGTGGTTCAGGGGCGGGTGGCTGCTGCCTTCCCTCTGGGGATGGTCACACCCCAGGGCGCATCTGCCACGCCTGGGTCTCAGTCTCAGCTCTTGGTGGAGAGGCGGTCCTGTCCCCGGGCCGGGAGGTCCTGAGGAGAGCAGCAGACGAGACCGGCAGACCCAGCTGCTGCCAGACACCCATGCTCGCGTCCAGGCGGCCATCCTGACAGATCACTGCAAACCAACCTCTTCTCTCGCAGGCTGCAGGCCCGGCCTCTGACCTTGCGGTGGTGGTGGGGCTGCGCTCTCCCCGGGGGTCTCCAGTGGGGGTCGTTCCTCCGTTTCTGGCTCCAGGGGACCCAGATGTGCCCTGGCTGTGACCATATCTCCTGACCTCCGCCTGCATCTTCACAGGCCTCCTCCTCCTGTGTCTCTCACGTAGATGCTGGCACTGGCCTGCATAGTTGTTTAGTCATTAAATTGTGCCTGACTCTTGGTGACCCTACGGACGGCAGCGCACCAGGCTCCCCTGTCCTTTACCATTTCCTGGAGTTTGCTCCTGGAGTTTGACTCAGTGATGCCATCCAACCATCTCATCCTCTGTCGTCCCCTTCTCCTCCTGCCTTCCATCTTTCCCAGCATCAGGGTCTTTTCCAATGAGTCAGCTCTTTGCATCAGGTGGTCAAAGGATTGGAGTTTCAGCTTCAGTATCTGCCCTTCCAATGAATATTCAGGACTGATCTCCTTTAGGATGGACTGGTTGGATCTCCTTGCAGTCCAAGGGACTCTCAAGAGTCTCCTCCAACACCACAGCCCAAAAACATCAATTCTCCAGCGCTCAGCTTTCTTTATGGTCCAACTCTCGCATCCATCCCCGACTACTGGAAAAGCCATGACCTTTCTCACCGGCCTTAGGGCCACCTGATTGCCTCTGGAGATCCATAGCTAGTTTTGTCTTCAAAGACCCTCTCTCTGAATAAGGTCACTTTCTCAGTTTCCAGGCATTAGAATGTGGGCTCGTCTTTGGGGGACCACCGTTCATGGGACTGCCCCAGGGTCTCACACTTAAAGACTGTGGTGACTGTGTTCCTGGGGGTGCCTGCCAACTCGAAAGCATAGTGTTGGTCTTCCCTCCGGGGCTGCTGGAGGGAGGCAGCCAAGCTCCAGGTCACAGTCACAGACGGACGACGGGGAGGATTTGGGGGCAGACCTCACGTGACGCTGCGGAAGTCCACGTGGGGGCCAAGGCGGGCCATGGATGAGTCTCCCAGCCCCTTGTCACTCGGAGAGAAATCAGGCACATTCTCCAGCCCTCGGAGCTCATCTGGCCTGCTTTATTTTTACTTTTTTAACCTTTTGATCTATATTTTATTTTTTTTTTAATTTAATTGGAGGCTAATTACGTTACAATACTGTACTGGTTTTGCCATACATCAACATGAATCCGCCACGGGTGTACCCGTGTTCCCAGTCCTGAACCCCCCTCCCACCTCCCTCCCCGTACCATCCCTCTGGGTCATCCCAGTGCACCAGCCCCGAGCATCCCATATCCTGCATCGAACCTGGACTGGCGATTCATTTCACATATGATATTATATGTGTTTCAAAGCCATTCTCCCAAATCATCCCACCCTTGTCCTCTCCCACAGAGTCCAAAAGACTGTTCAATACATCTGTGTCTCTTTTGCTGTCTCGCATACAGGGTCATCACTGCCATCTCTCTAAATTCCATATATATGTGTTAGTATACTGTATTGGTGTTTTTCTTTCTGGCTCACTGCACTCGGTATAATAGGTTCCAGTTTCATCCACCTCATCAGCACTGATTCAAATATATTCTTTTTAATGGCTGAGCAATACTCCATTGTGTATATGTACCCCAGCTTTCTTATCCATTCATCTGCTGATGGACATCCAGGTTGCTTCCATGTCCTGGCTATTGTAAACAGTGCTGTGATGAACACTGGGGTACATGTGTCTCTTTCAATTCTGGTTTCCTTGGTGTGTATGCCCAGCAGTGGGTTTGCTGGGTCATAAGGCAGTTCTATTTCCAGTTTTAAAGAGTTTCACTGGCACAGTCACACCCTTCCTTCAGGCGTGGCTGCTTGCACACTAGAAGGGAACTAAGGGGTCACCACCAAGACCCTGCAGCCTTCAGCCAAAAGTGAGCATGCTCTGGCCGCTCACAGGAAGTGCTTCCAAGGCTCTGACCTCTGACCTATGAACTATGATCCCCAGCTTCCGGGGTTCAGCAGGCATGCTCCTATAGTACCTGCCCCTCTGTGCCTGCTCTGTTCTCCTGCCTCCCTCCCCGGGATCCCTCCCCATCTACCTCCCCCACCCAGGACCCCCTCCCCATGTGCCAGCAGGCCTGCACTCCTGCCCTGGGGCCACTTCCTGGGAACTGGAGGGTCGACCCTGAAGAGTGAAGATGTCACAGGTCCTCGCGGGGGAAAGCTGGTGCTGGGGGCCCTGAGGAGCGGCCTTCGGGCAGGGGCAGTACACGCCTGGGGGGTGGGCTGTCCAGGGGGCCACTGGAATGGAGAGTGAAGGGGAGGCCTGGGGGCAGGCCAAAGCCGAGGACACCTTGAGTCCCAGGGGTGTTCTGGGGACCAGACTCAGGTGGCAGGCGGTGAGGCACCGCCTCTGGGGTCAGAGTGCAGGGACCCCTGCAGGCCCGTCTGTGCCCAGAGTCCAAGTGGGCCGCGCCTGGCCCTTGTTCCTGCTTCTCCTAGAGGGACACTGGTGGTGACCCCTCACCAGACACAGGGTCTGTTATCTCTGAGCAAAAGGCAGCGATACAGAGGGCTTCCACGAGCTCGGGCTGTGCTTCACCTTCCCTCATTGGGTGTGCCTTTAAAGTGCCCCAAGGACACAGAGAGAAAGCAGTGGCACCCCACTCCAGTACTCTTGGCTGGAAAATCCCATGGGCGGAGGAGCCTGGTGGGCTGCAGTCCATGGAGTCGCTAAGAGTCGGACACGACTGAGTGACTTCACTTTCACTTTTCACTTTCATGCATTGGAGAAGAAAATGACAACCCACTCCAGTGTTCTTGCCTGGAGAATCCCAGGGACTGGGGAGCCTGGTGGGCTGCCGTCTATGGGGTTGCACAGAGTCGGACACGACTGAAGCGACTTAGCAGCAGCAGTAGCAGCAAGGACACAGAACCTTTGCTGTCGTCTGTGTGTCCAGGGCCCAGGTCCCCAGGAATGCCACGATGTGGCCAGGCAGCAGGCGGCCATCTGCCCTGTGGGTATGAGCACACCTTGGCTGCGGCCTGACCTGCATCCGGGTGAGAGCATGAGCCGCTGCAGCTCAGACTCCGTCCCGCGACCCAGGAGCCCTGAGGGGCTGCCCCCAGCAAGGAGGGAGTTCAGCTGTGTGCCTGAGGCAGAGAAAACTGACCATACAGACTCGAGACGGGGAGCCTGGGGTTTATGGGATTACCAATTTTCTTGCTGTGCAAATTCAATCCTTTTATAGGGCCATTTGCAAAGCCATTGCTAAAGCAGCCTTTCCGTGGGTGAAATTTGAATTTTCTGTCTGCTCAGGTGCAACAGGAACCAGACTGCTGGTGTCCAGGGGGCTGGCCCAGAATGCTGCTCCCATCGAGACCCTCCAGGGGGCCGGCACAGGGCTGCTCCCATTGGGACCCTCAAGGGCAGGGCCAGCAGGCTGAGGCCAGCACGGCTCAAAAGCCGAAGTCACGACATGACGAGAATTTACTTTTCATTGTAAAAGCAGCAAATGGATGGAGAAAAAGCCTTAGAATGCCAGGCCGAGAATCCCTCCATTCTTAAGGAGTGGAGTTGCTGTACGCGGCACACCTGGAGTCTCTGAGAGGTCACCCTGGTGAACGGCTGTCTCCAGGTGGTCCCCGCCCCAGTGGGACGCCAGCCTGGGGTTGAGATACAGGCAGGCAGGGCCGTGCGTGTGGGCTCAGGGCTCCTGGTCCGCTCAAGGGAGGGGACGGGAGAGAGGGCCCCTTTTTATGTTCATTTCAAAGGATTGTTGGCTTTTCTTTCAAATCCTCTGAAGACTGTGCTTCTAGACGTGGAGGTATCCATGTCGAAGGATCAGCGTGTCTTGCTTTTTTCTCAGCTAATCATTATTCCACATTTCACACGTAATTGGAGACCCTCTGCTCCTAAACTTTGCTCTTGGCTTGTTCTGCACAGAGGTGGGTTTCTCTGAAGCTTCAGATCAGCCCATGGAGTGCAGACCCTGGGGAGCTAAGCAGAGCCCTGCAGAAGACCCCGCAGCTGTCAAGGAACAGCTGTCTGGAAGCAGTGTGCAATCGGCACCAAGGTCAAGAGCTTAAACCAGGGGTTCCGTCTCCAACGTTCGGGCCCCTCTGATGCTCCTGTGTTCATCCTTAGAAGAGCCGCCTGTTAGTCAAGTCCTGCTTCCTCATCTCCCATTAGGAGATAAATGCTGAAAGATTAGCTTCCAAATACAGTCAAAGGGATCCGTATCCTTGTCACGTTCATGAAGAACACCCTGCTTAATTTGAAAAAGAAGCCGTATTCTTTGTCCTGCACCCAGACCACTCTGTCACCTATGGCAGTCGGGGGAAAAGGAAGTGAGGGTGTGTGTGTGTGTGTGTGTGTGTGTGTGCGCGCGCACACACACACATGCACTTGCATGGGGGTGGCTCCGGTTGGCCTGCAGGGTTGTATTATGTACTCAGGACGGCTAGAACCTGACCGGAACATGGTTTTCTTTTAGTGTTAAGATGAGTAAACTAGGAACCACCTTACCTCTAAGAGGTGACAAGTTGGTCCTACCTGGGGCTCCCCAGTGCTTCAGAGGTGAAGAAGCTGCCTGCAGTGCAGGAGAGGCAGAAGACCTGGGTTCAGTCCCTGGGTCAGGAAGATGCCCTGGAGGAAGACGTGGCAACCCACTCCAGCATTCTTGCCTGGAGAATCCCGTGGACAGAGGAGCCTGGAGGGCTACAGTCCGTGGGGTCACAGGGACAGACACGACTGAAGCAAACACACACACACATCACACTGTCCCGCCTGAGTGTCACTCCCAGGTGCAGGGGCTTGGACAACGAGTGGAAACTTTGAACACAGGGAGGGTCAAATGGGGGAGGGGATTGTGCTTCCCCGCCTTTCCGCACTGTCCACGTTGTCAGGTCAGCCGAGCAGCTCATGCACCCGTGGGTAACTGCGCTGCCTGAACTGTCTGGAGCTGTTCTGCATGGGGCAATGTTCTCCTCCCAGCTTCTTAGTTCCTTCAGGCATCTACCTGTGTCTGGTGGAGTCCTGGGTATTTACCTGGTGAGCATTGTAGTTAACATCTGCTGTTTCAAATGTCCTGCTTCTCTCCCGCTGCGTTTGGGTTTCCCTAGGAACTCCTCCTTAAATAGAGCCTGTGACTTTCAGCTCTGTTGTAGTCGTCTGTGTTTTATGCTGGAGCCCTGTTGATAGGGTGGGAAGGGAAAAGGAAGGGAAGTATTCTATAATCTTGTATTAAATTCAGTCCCTTACTGGGCCTGGGACCCTGGACTGGATTTTCACAAGTTTCAGGGAGTTACTCATTTTTGAGGTGGTTGTTTTTTGTTTGTTTTTTTTTTGACTCCTAGGTGAGACAGAAGGTAGAGAGGTTGGACAGGTTGACTGCCCTCCCCTACGTGGAGTAAGGCTTTAGTGAAGTCATTTCTATTTTTGCACAGAGAACACGCAGAGACTATTTCTAAACAGTTGCTTCTCCTCCACCCCCACCCCCACCAGAGGGATAAGGAGATATTTTTTACTTCGGCTTTTCTCTGTGAGAACCTGGTGGGGTTCCTGGAGATAAAACCCATGAAAACAGGCCCCCACGAAGCTCTAGGCCCAGGGTTTCTCAGTCTCTCCCTAGTCCATGCTCAGCCTCCAGAAATGCATCAGCATGACCACTCATGGCCACACACTCCAGTGTTCTTGCCTGGAGAGTCCCATGGATGGAGGAGCCTGGGGGGCTACCGTCCGTGGGCTCCTAAAGAATCGGACACGACTGAGTGAGTGAGTGCACACCCAGAGTGTGGCCCCGTGGTTTCTGTCCCAGCATGTTGAACTTCATGGAGTCCCCTGACCCCCTGGATTCGATCATTTCCCCAGGTCCCAGGGTGGAAGTTGGCTTGCAACCACAGGTCGCCAGAGGCGCCAAAAAAGTCATCAATGTTCCCTTTGTTCCCCTTGCTCTTGTTCTCAGAGCAGAGTGAGGACCATACGCCTACCAAGCCCAAGCTCAGACGGCAGTGCTGCTGGGACTCACCCCCCTGCAGCCGCCCCGTCGCCGGGCTTGGAGGGGGCCTCGGAGCTCTCCCACCTCCGGGCCTGGCTTCTGCCTGTTTGGAGTCACTGAAGACGTGTCTACCAGACCTGGCGTCTTTCACTGGGCTTGATGCTTTATTTCTGGTGGGTGACGGCAATCAGAATCAAATGTTGACAATGGCTTCAGGAGGCTCTCTGCTGCTGCTGCCGCTGCTAAGTCGCTTCAGTCGTATCCGACTCTGTGCGACCCCTTAGACGGCAGCCCACCAGGCTCCTCTGTCCCTGGGATTCTCCAGGCAAGAACATTGGAGTGGGTTGCCATTCCCTTCTCTGTCAGGAGGTTCTTTAGAAACGTTTATTTGATAAGCTGTGTTCTTTAGCAACTGGAAGACCATTAAGAGACAATTACTGAAACAGAAGCGAATCCTGAGGGCCAGGGACCAAACCCACGGCGCCGCCCAAAGACCCAGGAGCACCCGTGCGGCAGGAGGACGCCACCCTATTGCTCTTTTCTTTTTACGGCTGTGCCTCGCGTGCGGGGTCTCAGTTCCCTGACTAGGGGTGGAGCCCGTGCTCCTGCAGTAGAATCGCGGCATCCTAGCCACCGGACCACCAGAGAACTCCCAAGAGCCCACCTCCAGTAACGCTGGTGTGCAGTGTGGGCCACTTGGTTGGGTGTTTCTCGGGAAAGAGGCATCATAAGCAGAACCACATCAGTGGGGGAAGGCTCTCCTTCGAGCTGCCAGCACGTTCTCTGTCCTGGGAGCCTTCCTCCCCATGGAGAAGCCTGGCTTTCTTGGGAGAGGCCTGGAGTGCTGATGCCACAGTGGCGAGTCAAATGCTCTGGTTGGTTTAGTCACCTGGGTGCCGACGATCGCAGCACACCTGGTCCTCTTGGGCCGCCACCCCTGGGCGCAGCACCGCCGCACCCCAGCTTCTCCTCCAGGCTCCAGGGGCAGCTGGGAACATCCGGTGGCCAAGCACTTGGCCAGCTTCCGCGCCCAGGTCACCCAGGTCTCAGAGCAGCACAGAGTACTCTCAGGGGTGGGGAGACCCCCCCCCCTTCATGCTCTGCTTTCTCTCTGGGGCTTTCTCAAGAGGCGCAAAGTCCCACAGGCCGTCTGGGCGGATGGGGGCTCAGGGCTGGTTTGTCGCAATTGCGGGAGGAGAAGGGGCCACGGCTTCACTGGGTAGTGCGGCTCCACTGAAGACCAAAGGGATGTTCTGCAGTGGGGGACGGACACTTCAGAGCAGGAGGCGGCTTTGGCATCCTAGAGCAGCTAGTCCACCCTCTTGGGCTCCAGAGGTTGGTCAGAGCCAGGCAGGTTGGCCTGGCACAGCTGTGCCAGGAACCCTGTGAGGCTGAGGCGCTGCTCTAGGGCCGTGCCCACGTTCAACTCTGGGCAGCAGAGTCCTGACCACGTGCAAGTCCTCCCGGGCTGGGGGCCTGGGCGACAGCAGGGGTCACACACCGAGACGTGGTCCTGCAGCTGAATCCCAGCTGGGAGACTGTCCTCCCGCTCCTTGGGGCTTGCAGGAGGCCTACCAGTCCTTCTCCAGCCCCCTCAGCCCCCAGGACTCAGTGATGGGGGCCTGATGCCAGCAGGCCCACGCGTCGTCTTACCGCACAGCCAGCCCGTCACCCACGCGTCTGTGAGCATCTCGTCTTTGAGGATCTCACGGGCACCTGGTGCTCTGTCGACTTCAGAAGTGCAGCTGGCTCTAAAAGAAACCTGAGTGTGCGGCGAGTCGGCAGACAGAGGCTACGTAATGCATCCTTGGAAACCAGCTACGAGGCGACGGTGCCGCCTGCACAGGCTCCAAGCAGGGGCCACAGGGAGCCTGGGTCATGGGCGTGTGCAGCTGTGCCAGTGTGGGCTGAATGTGCGTGTAGAGGTGTGTGTGTGTGACTGGTGTGGGTGTCGAGTATGTGCAGGTGTGTGGGGAAGGTGTGTGAGTGTGCACACAGCTGTGTGGTGGTGCACGCTTGTACGAAGTGTGAGCAGGGAGGGAAAGAGCTACGGAAGCCAGACTTCCCTTTGGAAGGGACATGGGCCCAGGGGCCCAGATGAGCTGGAGCAGCCTCCGGGAGGACTGGTGACCTGGAGGCCGGGGTCTGAGGGGAGGGGGGGCTGGGGGGGTGGAGTGGCTGCAGGCCAGGTACACAGCGTGGGGGCGGTCAGGGCTGGGGACAGCACCCAGCAGGGTCCCCACCCCTGGCCCACTTCAGAGCCCAGCTCTGCTCCCTGCAGTCCTGCCAGGGAGACCCTTCCCTTCAATGGGGCTGCATCTGGGACCAGAAGGAATACTTGTGAAGGAAAATAGGCTGCCCCCCTGAACCCCAACTTTATACAAATGGCTCGAGTTTCCCGTCCACAAGAGGTTTCAATTTTTGCATTTCTGTATTTTTCTGTCTTTCTTTCACGCTTCCTATTTTCCTTTTTTCTCTCCTGCGTCTACTGTAATGCATCGTGATGAATGATCTTACAGCCTCTATTTTGTGCAATTGCCCTATTATTCTTAGGAGAGATCAGTAGAATTGGAATTGTTGGGTTAAAGGCTATGAACATTTAAATATGTAATACCCATTTGTCAAATATTCACAAGACATTTGAAACAATTTACATACCTGCTAGCAAGGTGTAAGAATTTCCCCATAAACCTTCCAAATACAAACAATATCATGTTTGTAATTATTGCCGATTTGATAAGAAAACCATTTCCTCGTGGTTTGAATTTATATTTCTTTGATTTCTGATGAGGCTGAGACTTGATGGTATACATTTTCCATTTTATTAGATTTTTTAAATTTCCTTATGTAATGACTTTTAGAGCAATGACTCATTTTAAAAACAATGTGTGCGTGCGCGCTAAGTCACTTCAGTCGTGTCCAACTCTTGGCAACCCCACGGACTGTAGCCTGCCAGGTTTCTCTGTCCATGAGATTCCCTAGGCAAGAAGACCGGGGTGGGTTTCCACCTCCTGCTCCAGGGGATCTTCCCGACCCAAGGGTCAGGCCCGCATCTCTTCCATCTTCTGCACTGGCAGGCAGGTTCTTTGCCACTTGGGAAGCCTCAAGACAGCGTAAGTCATGCTTAAGAGTCAGGGCTCAGGACCAACAGAACTGGCCAGGATCTCAGCGGCGCTAAGGTCTGAGAAAGCCTGGGCGAGACCCTTTTGTCTGCAATCTCGGCCTCTGACAGAATCACGTCAGATGAAATGTGGTAACATGGAGAAGCACCAACACGGAGTCAAGCGCACACCAAGTGCTAAATAAGCAGCGCTGTCTATTGCTGGGACGTTTATGACAGTGTACCGTGGAGCAGAGGGACGTGACAGCGTGCCATGGGGCAGGGACGTGACAGTGGACCATGGGGCAGAGGGACGCAGAAGCTTAGGCATGATGCACGAAGACTTTTCAAAAGCAGGTTTCACTTACAGCATGCAGATCACAAGATTAAACCTTGCCCACGTCCAGAAGACCTGGTCACACCCGTTCTGGTCACTCCAGTCTTCCCCTCGTCCCTGGTAACCACCATCCAGGTCATCACAATTCATTTTACACGATGTCAGGTTTTATGCAAAAGGGATCACAGGTCGTCCCGCTCTCTATTGCTGCTATAGCAAGGCTGAGCACCTGAGACAGCCATGCTGGCAGGTCATGCCTAGGTTCTCTCATGCCAGGCCCCACTGAGCCCAGCTTCCCAACGTCTCAGCCCAGGCACGTGGGCAGAGAAGCTGTGTCATAACTGGTCATCTGCCCCAGCTGCTCCGGCCTCCACCATTCAACCCGCAGCAGCCTCTGATACCTTCCCAGGGAGACAGGCCATTGTCACTCTGCTTGTCTTGAATCCTGGCCCCCTGATTCGTGAGTGTGTACAGTGGCTGCTGTTTCACCTGCTAAGTTCTCTGGGTTTTGTTAGGCAGCAGCAGGGAACTGAGGGCAGGGCTCCAAAGGGGAAGGCGGAAGCTGCCAGTCCTTCCGGGCTGGCCCCAGAAGTCACCAGTATTGATTCCACTTTTGGAGGAAGCAGTCAGCAGTTCATGGGGACTCAGCAGGAAGGGCGATGACCCCCCCACCTGCTGGTGGGTGAGTGTCAGGGACTGCCTGGCCGCCACTCACAGCCTGTCTGCTTCAAATCCGGCTTCCTTCATTGGACACTATGTGTGTGGGTCTGTCCGTCAAAGTGGGGGTGAAAGTGAGAGAGTTAGTCGCTCATTCGAGTTCTACTCTCTGCAACCCCACGAACTGCAGCCCGCCAGGCTCCTCTGTCCGTGGGATTCTCCAGGCAAAAATGCTGGAGTGGGTGGCCGTGCCCTCCTCCAGGGGATCTTCCCGACCCGGGGATCAAGCCCAGGTCTCCCGCGTTGCAGGCAGATCCCAGGCTGGGAGGGCACTCGTCACCCCCTCTAGATGTCGGGTCTCCTGTTACCTGTCTGTGGCGCAGTTTTCCAGCCCTTCTCCCAGGGGACGTTTGGGGTGTTCCCAGTCTGAGGGTGTGTGGGCGGGGCTGTGTGACCACGCATGTCTTGGGGGAACAAACGCACACATCTCTGTCCCCTGAATACCTAAGAGGAGACTCGCAGGGTGCCCCTAGCGTAGGCAACACCAGACTGCTCTGCAAAGCTGTGACAGCAGCCGGGACTTGATGAGACCCCCAGAGGCTCAGATACACCCTGACTCTTTACCCGCAGCCCTCCTCCTGGGGTGCCTGCTGTCCCAGTGTGGTTCTAATTTGCATCTCCTGATGAGTATTAGCTTTGAACACTTTTTCATGCTCAATGCCACTTTTGTTTTATCAGTGTCAATTTGGATAATCAGATTTTGTAATGTACCTGGCCCATTTTTTAATTGCTTGACCCATGTTTTTCTTCCTGACTTGTAGGAGCTATTGCTTTATTGTAACCATGAGGTACTTTTTGTATCATATGAATGTTAACTATCTCCCACTACACTACAGCCTGATTTTCCACTTTCTTTTTTTAAAATTAATTTATTTTAATTGGAGGCTAATTACTTTACAAGATTTTCCATTTTCTTAGTGGAGTTTTTTGACAGTGAAGAGTTTTATTTCAGTATCGTCTAAATTCATCAGGTTTCTCCTTGAGAGGAAATGTCTATTGTTTCGTTTTAGGAAATCTTTGCCTATTCGATACCCTTGAAGATTTTTCCAATGTTACCTTCCAAAAGCTTCACTGTCTCATCTTTCACAGTTAAACTTCAGGTCTGCCTGGGGCCTGATTGTTTTTCTGTGGACAGTATGAAGTAGGGGTCAATACTGGAGATATTCTTGGATCCATCATTACTATTGAAAACGACCAGCCCTTTTTCTATCTTCTCTGCAGTTTTACCTTCGTTATAAATCAACCGAATAAGTAAGCTGGCATCTGTATCTGGGCCCTGTCAGCATTTCCGCCTACAGAAATGTCTGAGCATGTGTCTACACCACACAGTCTTCATAACTCTTGCTTTGTGATAGGTCTTAATATCCAGGTGACTCTGTCGGTGAAGAGCCTGCCTGCCAATGCAGGAGACATGGGCTTGATCCCTGGGTCAGGAAGATTCCCCTGGAGAAGGAAATGTCACCACATTCCAGTATTCTTGCCTGGAAAAGTCTATGGACCGAGAAGCCTGGCGGGCTGCAGCCCATGGGGTCTCAAAGACTCAGACACAACTAAACACACACAGCATTTGGCAATGTAAATACCTCAGATCTTTAAACAGTATTTACTTTCTTCATTGCTGTTGCTAAGTCACTTCAGTCGTGTCCGACTCTGTGCGACCCCATAGACGGCAGCCCACCAGGCTTCCCCATCCCTGGGATTCTCCAGGCAAGAACGCTGGAGTGGGTTGCCATTTCCTTCTCCAATGCATGAAAGTGAAAGGTGAAAGTGAAGTTGCTCAGTCATGTCCGACTTAGCGACCCCATGGACTGCAGCCTACCAGGCTCCTCCGTCCATGGGATTTTCCAGGCAAGAGTGCAGGAGTGGGGTTGCATTTCCATGTCAACTTTAGAATCAAATAGTTAATTCACACAAAAAAATCTTGCTGGTGTTTGCAGTGAGCTGCCTTTTTAGTTGGACTGTGCCGTGTTTGCCCGGTTTTGTGAAGTCTGGGGGCTCAAATGGCAAAGAGGCAGCGTATAGAGCTTTTCTGGTGACTCAGATGGTAAAGAATCCACCTGCAATTCCAGAGGCCTGGGCTCAGTTCCTGGGTCAGGAAGATCCGCTGGAGAAAGACATAGCAACCCACTCCAGTATTCTTGCCTGGAAATCCCATGGACAGAGGAGCCGCGTAGGCTGCAGTCCACGGGGTCACAAAGAGTCGGACACGACTGTGCGACTCACACTTTTCACTCGTGGAGCGATTCGGGGCCAGAGCCCTCACTCCTATTCTGTGCCGTTTTCTTTAATACCTTCTGGCTTACAGCGTATTTTAATACAGTTTGAAAAAAGACAGGAGATTTCATTGGTAACTTTGTACACGTACACAGCCCTGTCTGCGGTGTGTGAGTGTGTGTGTGTGTGAGCGTGTGTGTGTGTGTACTTGTGTATGTATATACATGTGTGTGTGTTTCCCTCAGTTTGAGGAAGGGGGTAATTTTCCATCCAAACAAAGACTATCATCTTTGGTTATCAGCTTTTATTGATGATTTTCAAAAAGTAGTTTCCTTGGCAACCAACAATTTTCATGTTTTCTAAACATAAATCCAGACATCGTGAAAGTAACTGAGACTCTTTCTGCAGAAGGCATTATATTTTAAATAATGAATGCCTTCTATCTGCAGAGTCGTGCTGAGCAAGACTGGCGATGCCTCAATGGAAGCCCTGTTGTCCATCCTAGAACTTCCCTTCTGGTGGGGAGACACACACACACAGACACACAACACACACATGCACACACAACACACACACACGCACACACAACACACATGCACACACAACACACACAGACACACAACACACACACAACACACACACAAATACACAGCACACACGCAGACACATGCACACACAACACACACGCACACACAACACACGCACACACAACACACACAGACACACAACACACACATGCACACACACACGCAGACACACACACACGCAGACACACACAGACACACAACACACACACATAAATACACGGCACACACACGCACACACACACATGCACACAAAACACACACGCACACACACGTGCATACAACACACACGCACACACAACACACACAGACACACAACACACACACAGATACACAACACACACAGACACACAACACACACACAACACACACAGACACACAACACACATGCACACACAACACACACACGCACACACAACACACACACGCACACACAACACACACACACATACACGGCACACGTGTGTGCTCTCACGTTTACACGTTCAGATCACCCACATCATGCATGCACACTCCAGACACACACACTCGGGCAGGCACAGCTCCAGTATAAAGAGACTTGGGGTGTGGCGGGGCCTCCTGAGGGTGGCAGGAAGGCGAGCTTGCCAGCCTTGGAGCCAGAAGGCTATTGGGATGAAGAGCTGAAGTCTCTTTGCCAAGTGAGGGGTCGGTACTTAGGGTCAGTCCCACTCGGGGTCTGAGGGGCCTCTTCACCCCGCTGGGGGCAGGAGGCCTGAGCTGGAGACCCCACAGCTGGCCCCTCCTCTCTGAGGATTCCTCACGGAGACTGGGAGCGTGCGGACTCCTTGGCCCCAGCTGTCCCACCTTGTGAGGAATAACTCCCTGGGGGCCACGCAGAACCCAGCTCAGCTGGAGACTGCTCGCAAAACATTTGCTCATCTGGGAAGAAGGTTGGGTGCCCAGAAACAGCACATGAATTATGAATATAATAAAAATGGGGTTTTCAAACTAATGATGCAATTTCGCTACCAGGTGAAACTTCTGAAACCCGGCCCCCCCCCGCCCCTGAGCATCCTCGGCCCCCCCACCTCCCGCTCAGCCAGGGTGGGGCTCTGACCCACAGGTCCTGCCAGCCAGTCCCCTGCGTGGACAGATCTGTGTGATCCTGGAGGCAGCCAACCAGGTGGAGGCTGTGCGTTACTGAGAGCAGGTCTGGCACCCGCGCCAGCCACGTTTGCGGGAACAAGCCCGGAAAGCCCGGAATCGTGCTCTCCCCTTGGCAGTGGCTCCCCCGCCTCCAGCCCTGCCCCCAGCCTCCATCATTCCTCCCCCCTGCCCCCGCCTCAGGTGAGCAGACGCGGCTGATCTATAGCGGCTGCTCTCCGCGCTGGGCGCTCGCTGCCAGCACCCCATCTGTCTCTCCCACTCCTGCACAGGGGCTGGCATGGCCCTTGCTCAGAAATGCTGATGGCCCCCGGGGTGATCACCCTCCTGGCGCCCAGCACTGGGTCTCAGGAGCACTGCCTGTGGACCCACTGCTGCAGAAACTGCCTGGGTGAGAGGCGTCTGGCTCTGGTCAAGTGTGACCGCAGCAGGAGGGCCGTTTCAGGGCCTGGCTGTGCCCCGGGCCTGGCTGGGGGGCCTGGTTCACTGCAGGTGGCTCCGTGGGGGGCTCGGGAGAGGCAGGGTCTTCCACAGCAGCACAGTCAGGGGTCAGCCGCGGGCACTGCAGGTTCCAGGGTGGGAAGTCCCAACGGTGGAGACAGCCGATTTCCACCCTGATGCTTGTGTGAGCACCACTCGTGAGAAAAGTGGGGTCACGCAAGCCCCCGTGAGCACTGAGCCTCAGGCCCCCAGCTGCCCCACCCCTCAGTGGCTCACTTGCAACGCAGGCTCCTGTTCACCAGGCTGCTTCTGGGAGCAGCAGGCTTGGACCACAGCTTGCCCCGAGGCCTGCAGGCCCTGTGCGCTCACATCCCCCCTCCCTCCCAGGAGGGGATCCCACCCCCTCCCCCAGCTATGCTGAGGGGGATGATGGCTAGATGCTGAGCGATGATGCGAAGGGAGCGCTCAGCAACCTCAGCCGTCGCTACCGGGTCAGCCACTTTCTGACGCCTGCCCATCTTCAGACTTGAGCAAGGAGGTCAGGTCAGCCTCCGTCAGGGCTCCTGGCCCCTCCATCCATGGACCGCCAGCTCCATGGGCTCCGACACGAACTTCCTGGGCCCCAGGACGCAGTTTGCAGTCCCAGAGGTGACAGGTTGCGGCAGGACTCCAACTGCCTCCGTGAGCCAGAAACCGCCCAGGTGACTAAGAATCCACAGTTTCCGAAACAAAGGACAGGGATGCTCCAGGTGCGAGGACAGCTCTGGAGGGGCCCCGGGAGGCAGGCAGCCCTGCAAGAGCAGGTGCTCTAATCGAGCTCCAGGGAGGGGTTTTGGTTATAAATGCTGGAAGACTTTAGATGAGGAGCTTACTGATTTTGATTTAAACTTCCTTTTGCTTTTATAACCTTCCCCTTCTCTAAACAATAAGCAATAAACTGATAGTATCATTTACATGCAAATTAATGTGGAAAACAATGTCTAGGACTTTTCACTTTTGCTATTTAAAATTTTTTCAAGTAAATTGAGACTGATGACTCAAGTTACTCCAGTTGATTTCTTGGAAAGTATGGGCTTAAAAAGAAAAGTAAAAGGAGGTTGTTTTCTACCTACCAGCAATTGAGATGAGACATTTCAAATGTAAAGATAAATATTAAAATATAACTAATTTTCATTTATGAGAAGTAATTAAGACAAATGCAGCTATTGAAGACTTAAACATAAACAGAGTTTATGCAAAAGTTGGGAAACACTGAATAATATTACATATTTTATCAGAGCCCACTTGAGTGAAATTGATTAAATATGCCCTTGAAATTAACTATCGATCATCTTTAAATTGCTGGATGCAACCCAGTTTATTTCCCTAAGGACTCGGACTAAATTTTGTAACTTCAGCAATTTCTAAAATCCCTTTATTTATTATTTTACTGATAATGGCAGACTATGGTCAGCATAAAACTGCAAAGCACGGAAACTATTCACAGACTTATTTAACTGAAAGTCGGCTTTTGTGCACGGATCGGAATGTTTGTGGTCCCAGGAAACGCTGAAGCCGGAAGGCACGAGCCTGTCCTCTCACTTGGTCCGTAATCGGCTGAGTCGCCAGTGTGTCTCTCGTGCCTCGTGTTGAGAAGGGATCGCCGTTGCCACGGTGCAGAGCCCAGCCTCCAGAAGCTGAATCGTGGTGTGTGCTCAGCACCTGCATCTACCGCATTTAAGCTCCTCTTCACGCGCTGGTTTGTCTTCATGGACTGCTATTCTCTTCGGGAAACTTTCTTTCCTTGGACAAATCGCTGCAGTCCCAGGACCTCCCTTCAGGCATTTAGTGGGAGGCGCTCAGATACAAGTTCATGTCAGGATGTCAGACCCACCATGATGAGGGTCTGGGTCCCAGAGTCTGGAAGGGACCCCGCGATGGGCTTCCCCTGGTCCCCCAAGAGAGAACAGCTGACTTTGGTTCGGGGACCGTGGGCAGGCACTGGAGAATAAAGTCGCAGTTGTTGTCAGCTCCGGCCTCAGATGAAGCCCCCTGCTCCCCTGGGAGGCCCCTGTCTCAGCATTATTGATGCATGGAGGGCCTTCTGAGGACTCATTAGTAGAACGTCTATGTCTGCACAGCATTTTCCTGCATACAGCAGTTAACCTGCCACGCTCCTGAACTCATCATGGGCCCTCTGCTAGACCCGTCTCCTTTAAAGGGACACAGATGCAGGCCACTCTTAGCCAGGCGCTCTTGCAGAGCAGCACGTGAGTTCAAATTAGCCAAACCACAGTTCTGGACCCATGGCCACGGGCACCCCCGAATGCTGCTTCACCCTTGTGTCTGGACAGCTTCCACAAGACGAGACGAGGTGAGTCCCCTGACACTGGCCGGGAGTGGCTGGCTGTGTGAGAGCCGGGCCTCGAGCTCCCAGGGCTGTGCACACCCACCGCCGGTCACAGTGGCCGCAGGGAAGAGCCACGAGATCCGCAGGAAGGCCGCGGGGCTGCGGCCAGGCCACCACGCTGCGAGCTACGCTGTCCTGTTGGGGTTTTCACACTAGGGCGAGTCTTGTTTTCCATCTGAAGTATAATTAGCTTAACCAGGAAGTGTGGGCACCGAGGTTAGTGGTTTTCAAAGTTTTACCTAGAACCACTTAAACACAAAGCCTCTCATGGACCCTAGTGGATGAGAGGAATGGAGGTGGGACCCAGCTCCATGGAAGTCAGGGTCGGTGTGGAGGGGAGCGGGGAGAGGTCGCCCCCACACTTCTGGTCGACTTGGGAGTCCCACAAGACCCAATCTGATGACTGTAAGATGACCTCTGATGGTTTCTCAGCTCCAGGAGGTGATGCTTCTGACAGGCAGCATTTTGCATCCTTTACCGTGTGTTTATCTCCCTCTAAGGAACTGAACACTTGCCTCTGAAGTGTTTCTTTCTGAAATAGTTGCTGCTTAAAATTGGAAAAATATTCCCCTGGATAAATGGATAAAGCAGGGGAAATGCTGATAATTATTTTCAAATGTCAAATGTCTGTGGCCATTGTGAGTGTATGTATTTTAATTATTTATTGCTTCATGAGAAACCATGTTAAAACTTAGGGATCTAAAACAACCACTGCATTTTTTTACCTGTTTTATGATTCAAGAATGGGGGTGG
Organism: Budorcas taxicolor; assembly: GCF_023091745.1. Taxonomy (NCBI): domain Eukaryota; kingdom Metazoa; phylum Chordata; class Mammalia; order Artiodactyla; family Bovidae; genus Budorcas; species Budorcas taxicolor. The sequence goes on along the minus strand of NC_068932.1, from coordinate 49,147,958 downwards.
ACTTGGCTGTGTGTGTCTCCCCTGCTGGAAAGTATGTCAGCTGGGGTCTGAGCAGCCCCGTCTGTGACTCTGTGTTGTCTGGGGTCTGAGCAGGGCCCCCATCTGTGACCCTGTGTTGGTCGGCTGGGGTCTGAGCAGCCCCCGTCCGTGACTCTGTGTCGGCTGGGGTCTGAGCAGCCCCATCTGTGACTCTGTGTCGTCTGGGGTCTGAGCAGGGCCCCCGTCTGTGACCCTGTGTTGGTCGGCTGGGGTCTGAGCAGCCCCCGTCCGTGACTCTGCGTCGGCTGGGGTCTGAGCAGGGCCCCCGTCTGTGACTCTGTGACGGCTGGGGTCTGAGCAGGGCCCCCGTCTGTGACTCTGTGTCGGCTGGAGTCTGAGCAGCCCCGTCTGTGACTCTGTGTTGGCTGGGGTCTGAGCAGTCCCGTCTGTGACTCTGTGTCGGCTGGGGTCTGAGCAGGGCCCCCGTCTGTGACTCTGTGACGGCTGGGGTCTGAGCAGGGCCCCCGTCTGTGACTCTGCGTCGGCTGGGGTCTGAGCAGCCCCGTCTGTGACTCTGTGTCGGCTGGGGTCTGAGCAGTCCCGTCTGTGACTCTGTGTCGGCTGGGGTCTGAGCTGTCGGCTGGGGTCTGAGCTGTCGGCTGGGGTCTGAGCAGCCACCTGGTCTGTGACTTTGCGTCGGCTGGGGTCTGAGCAGCCCCGTCTGTGACTCTGTGACGGCTGGGGTCTGAGCAGCCCCATCTGTGACTCTGTCGCCTCTGTCTGTCTGTCTGTCCGTCTATTTCTCTCTCTGTCTCTCCGGACGTGGGCTCTCGTTATCAGGGCAGGACCACACGTGGGGTTTGCACTTTTCACTGTCCTGAGATGCTGCGTTTCTCTCACGGTGGCGGGCGCCCTGTTGTTGGTGCAACATGAGCAGATACACAGATGAACAAACCCAGATTCCAGGGGAGACGCGGGGCACCGGCTCCTGACTGGTGGGCTGGCAAGGCCCCAAAGAGGGGAGCGAGCGTGATGGGCGACAAGGCTGCAGCCAAACCTCAGAGCTGAAGCCTGCTGCCTCAGGCACTCACTCCACAAACAGGCAGAGCACTCAGGTGACCCAGACGCAGACGTGCAGCCCGGAGCACGGAGACCAGGGGCACAGAGCTAGTCAGGACGCCCGCGGAGGAGAGTCTGCTCAGGGTCAGGGGACCTCCCACCTCCCGGGAGGAGTCCAGCCCACCTCCCAAGGGACCGTCGCAGAGCCCAAGGGTGACGGCCCCTCCCCTGTGTGGAGAGAAGGTTCCACGTGTCGAGGGAGGTGGCCTCAGGGCCGGGGAGGCACAGCTGCTCTGGAGACGCAGGGACAGTGGCTGAGTCCTGCAAGGGCCCACCAAGGGCCCCAGGGAGCGGTGGGGATGCTGGGGCTCAGCGCACGCGAGGGCGGACGTGCAGGCTCGCTCAGGGGCAGCTTCTGCCTGCCGTCCTCTGAGTCTGAAAGCAGGTGCCCAGGAAAAGCAGGATCAAGGCGGTGGGCAGCAGGGCGAGCTGAGGGCAAAGCCCAGAGGGGAATGTAAAGGAACAGCAACACGTACGATTCCTTCTGAGAGACTGCGCTCCAGAGGCGGAGGGGAGCGTGGCCACACAGCAGGCAAGCGGGGTGTCCCTCCCCGGGATGTGTGCTCATACAAAGGAGAAGGGCCCCTCTGAGTCCAGTGAACCTCGTCCTGGTTTGGACGAGGAGCGGGGAAGAAGGCCACACAGCTGGCCGGCACTGGACAGGGTGAGGGGCCCCAGTAAGTCCAATGAACCTCATCCTTGGATTGGTCGAGGACCGGGGAAGGAGGCCACACAGCTGGCCGGCACTGGACCCGGTGAAGGGCTCCTCTGAGTTGAGTGAACCTCATCCTGGTTTGGATGAGGACTGGGGAAGGATGTTGCACAGCTGGCCAGCACTGGACAAGGTGAAGGGCCCCAGTAAGTCCAATGAACTTCATCCTTGGTTTGGTCGAGGACAGGGGAAGTAGGTCACAGAGCTGGCCGGCACTGGACACGGTGAAGGGCTCCTCTGCAGGGCATTGTCATCAGGGCGCCTTGAGCTGGGGCTTGACTCCCCTCGGCCAGAAGCAGGCAGTGTTGCTCAGCCGGCCTCCTCTTCTGCTGCTGACAAGGGTGCAGGGAGGGGCTGCTGGCCTGAGTTATGGGGGCAGCTCCCACTGCTTCTGCGCTTATCTGTCACCAAGACTCGCGGCCCAGGCAGGAGGCAGCACCTGCCAGAGCCGGGATGCCCGGGGCTGCATCCGTCCTAACAGGAGGGTGGGTTCCCCTTGGCTCTCCAGGAAGACGTGACGGTCTTGTTTCAGTGATTCCACGGGCGGGCAGAGAAGCCCATGATTCTGGGATCAACATCAGAGCTGTGGCCAGAAAGGGGTAATTCAGAAAAGGCGCCCTGACTAGAGTGGGTGCCTAGCACTGCCCCTGTGAGAAGGGACACCCTGTGGGCTCACAGGGTCCCAGCTTCTCTGCGGCTGGGTCAGGACCCAGACTGCACGCCGCGGGGTGTGAGAGGTGACTTGCCATGTGCAGAGCCGCGCTGCCACCCTCCACTCCCGCGGGAGGGGTCTGTGCTGTTAGTCACTCAGTGGTGTCTGGCTCCGAGCGACCCCATCGACTGCAGCTCACAAGACTCCTCTGTCCACGGGACTCTGCAGGCACGAATACTGGAGTGGGTAGCTGTTCCCTTCTCCAGGGGATCTTCCTGATCCAGGGATTGAGCCTGGGTCTCCTGCACTGCAGGCGGATTCTTTACCACCTGAGCAGCAGAGAAGCCCCAGGAGGGAAGTATTTCCATCTATAAAGACGTTCGTGGCAGGCTCAGGAGAACCGTGAAAGCACAGCTTTTGGTTTACGGACTGAAGCATAGTACGTTAATTAGCCTAAACAGAGAAACTGCAGCTCCAGCACAAGGCAAAAACCCTAGTGAGGCTGTTATTAATATTTAACATAAACAGTTTTGAAAATATCCTAGACACCAAGAAGGAGAAGGAGACCCCCGTGCTGCACTTGTGATGCGAATAACAAGTACTCTGATGCAACGTGGAAGTCCCGGGCGGGGCGGACAGACTCTCAGGCCCACATCCCTCCAAGCTGAGTACAGGGCTGTCGGGAAGGGCCAGGGCCTCCAGGGGGCCTGCACATCCTCGCTGCTCCAGCTTGCTGGGGGCAGGTCTCCCACCCTTAAAGCAACCAGAAAGGAAGGAGAAACTGCTGGGGGAGCGTTTTGCTTTCTTTCCAAGTAACGAGTGAAGTTGTGAGTGTCTGGGAGAAGAGCATCCCTGCAGTCGGTTCTCTCTGAGGAAGGGGAGTGAGCAGGGTTGGGGTGGAGGGGGAACCAGCCCCATCGGAGGGCCCTCACACCCCACAGCCTAGAAATAAAAGGTTCAGACCCGAGTGAATGCCAACAGCCTCCATCTTCAAGGGATCCGCAAGTCCTTTCTGATGGATGCTTTCCTTGTTTGCAGGCCCTCTTGTCCTCCAAAGGGACATGTGAATCTCTTTTCAAGTGTGCGTTTACCATGATGACGGTGTACTAAGAGGCTGCTATTCTCAAAAGGTCTGTGTGAATTGCTTTCCAGCTGAATTCCACGGATGTTTGCTTGTGAACACCAGGGTTCCTCTTCCTTCTGGACCACGAAACAATTCCTGGAAGGTTCTGGCGGCAGGTGGGTGAGTGTGCAGGGTTGGCGGGCCTCGCTGTCCTCATGAAAAATAACCTGTTAAGAGACAAGTTTGAGCAGTTTTCTGCTCAATAAGGGAGGTGAACTCTTCCCTTATTCCCTCTGAAGGTGGCATTTCAGTAAACGACTGTGTTCGTGCCCCAGGATTGTCGTAACAAATGGCCTCAGCTTGGGAGTCTTGATAGAAATGCCTTCTGTCACAGCCAGAAGGTCACCAGGCTGGAGTCCAGGTGTGGGCGGGGCTGGCTTCTCCTGGAGCCGCTGACGGAGAGTCCCCCCAGGCCCCTCCTCACCCAGGGGTGGCCAGCAGGCCTCGGCTTACGGGGGCATCGCTCCCATCTCTGCTCCACGGCCACCTGGGCCCCTCCTCCCCAAGCGTGTCTCTGCGTCTCTTCTTCCAGGGATGCCAGTCACTGTGAGTTAAAGGACCCCTGCTCAGGTGGGCCTGCATCCTAGCTAATTACATCTATTTCCAAAGAAGGTCACATTCTGAGGTGAATTTAGGGAGACATTATCCTTCACGGTGTACCAGCAAATGTCATATTTCCTTAAGTTCCAAGCCTGTGGCCTTATTTCCACAGGAGGGAGCAGGCAGGGTGGAAGGGTGGGGACTCCCCTGCTCACAGGGTCTCCTCCAGCTGGTCCCCTGGGGCCTGAGTTGTGTGTACCCAGCCAATCTCCTGTCTGGGTGGGGCCCAGAAGTCCTTCTACTGAACAGATTGCTCAGAAAATTCTTATCCTCAGAGGAGTTTGAGAAGCACTCAGAGGTGCTGTTGTTTGGAAGAAATCCTGCCGATGCCTGAGTAAACGAAGACTTCCAGCGAGAAGAGATGGAACCGGTGCACACATCAGACTCAGTAGGTGCTGGAGGTGTCTGGTCCAGGGAGTCCCCAGCTGGTTTCTGAGATTCTACATCATCTGTTGTCAGCCATGAACTGTGGCCAAAGAAAGGGACCTACAGTGACCACGAATCAGGGACCCCTGTGAATAAGCAGACCCCTGTCCTTCCAGGCCTGGGGGTTCAGGGTAGGAACCAGAGCGAAGGCCTGGGGGAGGGGTCACTGGACAGCTGTCAGGCATGGGGCCTCCAGCCACTGAGGGTGGGAGAGGCTCAGTGGACACTGGGGGAGTGGATTTGAGGGTCCCACTAACAGACCAGTATTGCCGTGACCCAGAGTCGCAGAGCAGATGGGGCCATGGAGGAGGGCCCGGAAGAGCAACGCCCCCAAGCAGGTGCACTGCCCATCTGGAGGCGTGGCCCTGGAGCCACTAGGTCATCACCTGTCGGTGCCGCCTGTATCCCAGCCAGCAAAGCCAGGGCCTCTGCCCCCATCCAAGGCTGAGAATGTTCTAGGTCTCTGGGGCCTCTGCCCCCATCCAAGGCTGAGCCCGTTCTAGTCTCAGACACCACAGAGATGCTTTCGCTCCACCACAGGGGGCTCCCAGCACAGACGGCACAAACCAGGGGACAGAGACGTTTATTCACTTGTCTGAGGACATAGATGTCTGCGCCTTGGGATCTCGGTTTCACTCTCATTTGATCTGATTCCTGTTTTGCTCTGTTTTGACATCATGGCACCCCTGGGGTCCATGCAGGCTCTCCAGCCTCACGGAGAAGAAGAACCACTTTTACCCCTGCTTCCTTGGAGGCACCAGTGTTAATAAGTGAGAAGTTTCAGGGGCTGAGTGGTAGCTGATCCTCCTCACTGCCAGGAATGTTTCTAAAAGCCTCCTCCCATTCCTGAATCCTTGTCAGCTGTCTGGAGGAGACAGACACCTTCCAGGTGTCTCATTCACCTTCCAGGTCCTTTCAGGGGCAGGAGAACAGGACACCTGGGCATTTACCTGGGCACATCTCTCTCCAGCCCACGAGGAGCCGCCCAGGAAGGGCCGTGAGGGCAGGCTCTGGGGCAAGGCCGCCTGCATCCGACCCGCACCTCTGCACCTCGCCACCAAGCAGCTGTGGCCTCGGGCACACCATCTCCACACGCCTCCGTTTTGTCACCTGGAAAATGGTGATAACAGCTCATTTCTTGTGTTGTTTCTGAGAGAGCTGAAGGAATTAAGGGCTTCCCTCACGGCTCAGACAGTGAAGAATCTGCCTGCAATGTGCAAGACGTCTGTGCCACTTCTGGGTCGGGAAGATCCCCCAGAGAATTCCATGGTCAGAGGAGCTTGGTGGCTCACAGTCCATGGGGTCGCAAAGAGTCAACTGACACTTTCACACTTTCACTTTCAAAGGAATTAAAACACATTTCTCGGACCAGGGTCGTCATTTGTCCTTTTCAATAACTGTTGGATAATTCTGTTATTCCACACCCCTGACCCACTCCAGTGTTCTTGCCTGGAGAATCCCAGGGACCAGGGAGCCTGGTGGGCTGCCATCTATGGGGTCACACAGAGTTGGACACGACTGAAGCGACTTAGCAGCAGCAGCAGCAGGCGTGCGGACCTCTGGTTTGGATTTATGATTTAACCTGTTCACTCCCAGCGCTAAGTGGATTAAATGTGACTCATACAGAATGGAGGCGGCAGCACCCGGTGGCTCCAACACAGGCCTGTCACCCATCCCGAGACCAGGCGAGCACCGCCTTCCTGACGGGAGAAGAAACCCTGCAGCCACCATGTCTCCAAAGACACAGCTTTCTCCCCTTTTCATCCAGCACGGCACATCAGGAGGGAAAACAGTGGCCCCAGGCCCAACTCCACCATCCTTGCACACAAGCCCGCCCCCCACCCCACCCCTGCACACGGTCCCCCACCCCCACCCCTGCACACAGTCCCCCACCCCCACCCCTGCACACAGTCCCCCACCCCCACCCCTGCACACAGTCCCCCACCCATGCGCATAAGCCCAAATCCCCCACCCCCCCCCATGCGCACAAGTGCCACAGATGGACTTTCCACCTTCATAATCCTTCCCAACACAGGACTCCAGGCTTCAGTTTCATGAAGCTGACATGTGAGTCGAAGTCAATTAGCTCTTCTGGTCTGGAGCTTCTTTTTCTTAGCCTATTTCCACATTTTCTATCTCTGAACCCATGGATATTGGAAGGAAACCCTAGGGACGGTATTAAAACACCAAGCCTGCTGGAACACGTGTGCCTCACTCTTGGACTCACGCTCTCCAGTGCAGAGAGCATCCTGTCTCAAAGTTAGCACCCAAGGGGCAAAATAGATTCGGTCTGAATGTCTCGGCTTCCAACGCCCATAACGTCCACAGATCTGGATGTCTAGATAAAGTAATTGGAAAGTTTCCCGAAGCAGTGTACTAAAGTAATCTTACAACCAAAAAGATCTTCCTTGTTGTAAAATGACTCTACCTTTGATGGTAGTAGTGGTTTGTGGGGGGGAACGAATATGTGTGTGTGTGTACATACGTGTGTGTGTTGGGGGGGTGCATATGCATGGGTGTGTACATACGTGTGTGTTGGGGGGTGCATATGCGTGGGTGTGTACATACGTGTGTGTGTTGGGGGTGCATATGCGTGGGTGTGTACATACGTGTGTGTTGGGGGTGCATATGCGTGGGTGTGTACATATGTGTGTGTGTTGGGGGTGCATATGTGTGGGTGTGTACATACGTGTGTGTGTTGGGGGTGCATATGCGTGGGTGTGTACATACGTGTGTGTTGGGGGTGCATATGCGTGGGTGTGTACATATGTGTGTGTGTTGGGGGTGCATATGCGTGGGTGTGTACATACGTGTGTGTGTTGGGGGTGCATATGCGTGGGTGTGTACATACGTGTGTGTTGGGGGTGCATATGCGTGGGTGTGTACATACGTGTGTGTGTTGGGGGTGCATATGCGTGGGTGTGTACATATGTGTGTGTGTTGGGGGTGCATATGCGTGGGTGTGTACATACGTGTGTGTTGGGGGTGCATATGCGTGGGTGTGTACATACGTGTGTGTGTTGGGGGTGCATATGCATGGGTGTGTACATACGTGTGTGTGTTGGGGGTGCATATGCGTGGGTGTGTACATACGTGTGTGTGTTGGGGGTGCATATGCGTGGGTGTGTACATACGTGTGTGTGTTGGGGGTGCATATGCGTGGGTGTGTACATACGTGTGTGTGTTGGGGGTGCATATGTGTGGGTATGTGCATGTGTGTGTGTGTGTGTGTGTGTGTGTGTGTGTGTGTAGGATCACCAGGTGGGATCAGGGGTCTCTAGGCAAATGCCTGCAGAAAGCTTAGATGATTTCAGACGTGGTAATGAGAGCACCAATATGCTTCTGGGGAAAAAAAAAATGTATACTTTCCCTCATGGAGACAAAATTTTTCTCTGTGTATTTTCCTATGATTTCTGATTCTGTCTTGTGAGCAAATATACAGGACATACTTAGGGGTTATTTATTATAAATGAAGTAAGTGAAAATACTCTGGAGAAGAAAGAAACATGACCCCCAGGAAGAACCAGAAAACTGAGCTTTCCACAAACGCACCCACGGCCGGTGCCTCATTGGCTTCGCTTCTCTCTCTTCCTCAGCCACTGCTGAAACTGACAAGAAGGTAATTAGATTCTGCTCTTTCAAGAGCCGAGCACTCGTTCACTTCAGTGTTAAGGTTCCGCAGCGCCTGGGCCTTTCCTGAGGACTCTGCCTGCACCGCATCCTCACAGCCTTTCTCCGCCCTGACCCTCTCTGGCCACCTGTCACCAGGCAGCAGCGGGGAAAGAGGGGGCCCAGGAGAATTCTGGGGGTCTGCGCCTTGGAGGAGCATCCCAGGTGGGGCTGGGCCCCCAGCTGCCTGTGGCTCTGGGCCAGGACCCTCGCTCTCCAGCCCCCAGCACCGCCAGATACACACCCGGGCAGGCCTGGCCCGGCTCTGCTTGGGAGGGAGCCTCGAGGCTGGCTCTGCAGATGACGCAGCGCTGGGTGGCTCCCTGCATGCGTCCCCTTCCCTCTCTCCATCGGTGCTTGCCTAATTACTCCCTCTGCTCATTGCCCCGAGTACTTAATACACAGTTCAGTTGGAAGAAGACGCTGCATTTTAGTTTAGTTTTTACTGATCTTTTCCAGGTGTTTGTCTTTTAAACTAGTATGTTGGAGAACATTTTTCCCCTGATAAGATGCCTCTCTTCTTCCAGTGCTCAAGTGGAAGCAGCAGCCCCCAGATCAGGTGCCACCCTGCCCAGTAGAAATGGGTTTGGGGGTCCACTCTGCCCCCCAGTCGCAGGGCAGACAGTCGCATCACAGACCAGGATTCCCATTATGGCCAGCGGGACCCCACCTGCCCTTCCTCCACCAGCAGCTCAGGGTCTCACATCCATGGTGGGCAGGGTGACTGTTCTCAGAGAACTCAGAGCCACCAGCCCAGGGTGCCCAGAACCTGCCCACCCCCAGGCTGGCCCATTCCACAGGCTCACCCAGCCCCCGAGACACACCATCCCTGCCTGGAGGGGTCCCTTTAAAGCCAGAGCCTCAGCTGTTTGCAAGGCTCCTGGTGATTCACTGCAGTCTGAAGTCTGCAGTCTGAAGGCCAACTATGAAATCCTATTCAGAATACAACCATGGGGTGCTTTTCCTTTTTACCTCTATTGAAAATCAGCTGAAAATTCAATTAAAAAATGAAGAATGAAAGGAGTCCATTCTTCCTGGTCTTTACCACCAGGTCTAGGAAAACTGCCCGTCTCTCCATCCCTGGGTAACAGCTTATTTCACAGCTGGAGGCAGAGACCAGATCACAGGGCTGCTGCCTCCAACAGCAGCAAAGCCCCCCACCCGCCCAAGAACAGAGCAGCTGGGAGAAGTCAGCTTCTCTCCCACACCCTGCACTGGGCCTTGAGGATAAACAGGCCTGTTGGCAAGCAGAGCACAGACCGGCAAATGGGAGTGCGGGACGAGGAGGCTGGACGGTGGGAACATTTGTCTTGGCAGTTGACAAGCAGGGGTTTTGCCAATTATCCAGCCTTTCAAAGGCTACTCTGTGTCTTTGGGGCTGGAATTACTCACCTTCCCATCAACAGCCTCACCCCAAATCCTGTTTCCTAAAGAGCCCATCATTATTACCCGGATTCCTCGCCTCTAGCTGCTGACGGTTACAGACGACCTTTTTCTATCACCATGGATATACTCACTTATTTACAGTCACCTTCCCAGTTCAGCTCAGTTCATGTCCGACTCTTTGCGACTGCATGAATCGCAGCTCACCAGGCCTCCCTGTCCATCACCAGCTCCCGGAGTTCACTCAGACTCACATCCATCAAGTCAGCGATGCCATCCAGCCATCTTGTCCTCTTCGTCCCCTTTTCCTCCTGCCCCTAATCCCTCCCAGCATCAGAGTCTTTTCTAATGAGTCAGCTCTTCTCATGAGGTGGCCAAAGTACTGGAGCTTCAGCTTTAGCATCATTCCTTCCAAAGAACTCCCAGGACTGATCTCCTTCAGAATGGACTGGTTGGATCTCCTTGCAGTCCAAGGGACTCTCAAGAGTCTTCTCCAACACCACAGTTCAAACGCATCAATTCTTCAGCGCTCAGCTTTCTTCACAGTCCAACTCTCACATCCATACATGACCACTGGAAAAACCATAGCCTTGACTAGATGGACCTTTGTTGGCAAAGTAATATCTCTGCTTTTCAATATGCTGTCTAGGTTAGTCATAACTTTTCTTCCAAGGAGAAAGCGTCTTTTAATTTCATGGCTGAAATCACCATCTGCAGTGAATTTGGAGCTCAAAAAAATAAAGTCTGACACTGTTTCCACTGTTTCCCCATCTATTTCCCATGAAGTGATGGGACCAGATACCATGATCTTAGTTTCCTGAATGTTGAGCTTTAAGCCCACTTTTTTACTCTCCTCTTTCACTTTCATCAAAGTTCCTCTTCACTTTCTGCCATAAGGGTGGTGTCATCTACATATCTGAGGTTGTTGATATTTCTCTCAGAAATCTTGATTCCAGCTTGTGCTTCATCCAGCCCAATGGTTTTCATGATGTATTCTGCATTATAAGTTAAATAAGCAGGGTGACAATATACAGCCTTGACATACTCCTTTTCCTATTTGGAACCAGTCTGTTGTTCCATGTCCAGATCTAACTGTTGCTTCCTGACCTGCATACAGATTTCTCAAGAGGCAGGTCAGGTGGTCTGGTATTCCCATCGCTTTCAAAGTTTTCCACAGTTTATTGTGATCCACACAGTCAAAGGCTTTGGCACAGTCAATAAAGTATAAATAGATGTTTTTCTGGAACTCTCTTGCTTTTTCATTGATCCAGCAGATGTTGGCAATTTGATCCCTGGTTTTCTAAAACCAGCTTGAACACCTGGAAGTTCATGTTTCACGTATTGCTGAAGCCTGGCTTGGAGAATTTTGAACATTACTTTACTAGCGTGTGAGATGAGTGCAATTGTGCGGTAGTTTGAGCATTCTTTGGCATTGCCTTTCTTTGGGATTGGAATGAAAACTGACCTTTTCTAGTCCTGTGGCCACTGCTGAGTTTTCCAAATTTGCTGGCATATTGAGTGCTGCACTTTCACAGCATCATCTTTCAGGATTTGAAATAGCTCAACTGGAATTCCATCACCTCTACCAGCTTTGTTTGTAATGATGCTTTCTAAGGCTTGGTGGTGGTTACCTTCCCACTAGCACGCAAACCCCACGTGGGTGAACCCAACTCCACCTCTGCATCTTATTCCCAGAACGGGGCAGACGAGAGCACTGAGCTCATACATGCAGCTAAACAGAATACAGAGAAAGGCTATAGGTCTTAGTACTCTTAACATTTAGTTGCTGTTGTTCAGTTGCTAAGTCATGTCCAACTCTTTGTGGCCCCATGGACTGTAGCTCACCAGGCTCCTCTGTCCTCCACTATCTCCTGGAGTTTGTTCAAACTCGTGCCCATTGAGTTGGTGATGCCATCCAGCCATCTCATCCTCTGTTGTCCCCTTCTCCTCTTGCCCTTGATTTTCCCCAACTGGGGGACGATGAATTACTGGCACGGTTCAAGCAGAGCAGGTGAGCGCTGACTGTGAGTGATGGGCTGTCTGGACGGGGAGCCCTCTGCACACGGAAGCCTCGCCCTGGAGAAGCAGCAGACAGGGACACACAGGGGGCTCGGGCCTGGAGCTGAGCAGGCTCTTTAAGAAAAAAAATACAAAACAGGGCAGTCAAGGAAACAGAAGTCACAGCACACTGTAAATTTCCAAGTGCTGGGAAGGCCACCGATATGACAAAATCCAGGGAAAAGCACTTTTTTTTTTTTATTACTCAACAGCCCCCTGTAACCTGCTTCTCCTGGCAGCACACTCGCTGATCGCTTTTTGGGTGGCAACTCCGTGGGCTCGTTTCCTAGGGAGATGATGGTCTTGACTCCAGCACAGCTCAGCGAGATGCTCACATTATCATCACTGATGCTTAGAAAGATTTCTTTCTTTGTAGCTCAATGCTGGTAATGGCATGCCGTTTTTTCAAGATGGTTGTCAAACTGGAAAAATACCTCTTGAGTGTCTCTCGGGTCACAGCGGTGAGATGTGTGTTGGTGCGGTGAGTCCTGGGGCGTCCACAGAAGACGCTGGCCCGCCAGTGGTCGTGCAGCCAGGATCCCGGGCAGGGCGGCAGACGGCAGCGCCCAGGCCGCAGCGTGTCCGCAGCCGCCCCACGCCCCCTGCCCTCGGCCTCTCAGAGGGAACCTGAGAGGATGCTCCGACCTGCTTGTGTCTACACGCCCAAAGAGGAACAGACTCTGGAATTTCCCTGTGCTCGTGATGTGTGCTCGACATTTCCCAACAGTCTGTTTATTCAGAAACATCGATACATTAAGTCGTAATACTAACCGATTTTGTGGGGCCTCCCGAAGCTTCTGCCGTGACCGGGGATCTTTCATCGTTAGTCACTGCTCCGCTGGGACCGGCTCTCCAGCAGCATTGTCTGCCCCACTGTCTCCCTGGGCAGCTTCGCAGAGGCCCGAGCTGCCCTGGGCACCGAGGACACATGCCCCTGCCGGCAGGAGCCACAGGGAGGAGTGGGCACGGTGCCAGCCAGAGGCAGGAGAGGCCCCCTACTGCAGGGTCAGGAGAGGCGGGAGCTGACCGAGGTACGAGAGGGCTCTGCGTGGACCTCAGCCAGGCCACCAGCTCAAGGACGCCCAACAAAGGAGCCAGGAGAGGAGAGTGAGCTGGAGCCCACTCCAAAGTGCATTTGTCAGTGCTTAGAGGAAAACAAGGCTGACGTGAGCTCCAGGAGGTGGGAACAGTACGCAGGAAGGGCTGAGCGGGAAGCAGCGGACAGGTGCCCTGGACAGGAAGTGACCAATGGATGTCAAAGGGGCTGCTGCAGGGTGAGCGGGATGGGCAGGGGGCTCTGTGGGGGCCTCTCTCCGTCTTTAGGGCGGTGGGAAGCCGTTGCAGGTCTTCGAGCTGGAGGTGGGCGGTTCTCTGAGCAAGTCCAAGGGAGACCCGGGTCAGTGCAGAGGATGAGTGAGAGGGGCAGGCCGTGGGGCCAGGTGGGACGAGGCAGGTGTCCAGACCAGAGAGGGTGGTTTGGGCCATGTGCCAAGACCAGACGGGAAGTGGCTGAGGCCTGGGAGGAGCCAGGGGTCTCTGGGGAAGGGTCTCACCTGGGCGGCGCCCCCCCGAGGCTGCCCTCTCCACCTCTCTGCTCACCTGGTCACTGACCACAGTCTTGGGTCATGGTGGGCTTGTTTTGCCCTCTCACCCACAAGAAGAATAGCACAAACTGCACCCTGGTCTCCCGTCGCCCGACACCGTGAGATGCGCACATGGGCCCAGGGCTCCCAGTCTCTTCCCTACAGGCAGACAGGCCCCTGAGAGCCCCTCCCAGGAGGGAGCCTCGCGCAGGCAGCCAGTGGCGGGCGCCGTCCTTCCTGCCCCGAGGATGAGCCGGGCTAGCCTGTCAGTCAGCCCCTGTCTCCTTTGCAATGTTCCTTAGGGCAAGAACCCGGCCGTACTCACCTTCATACACAAGAGCCTCTTCAGGGGTTGTTGAGATATTCCCATTTCAGATGGAGAGAGTGCCTTGGGCCAAGTCCCAAGGAAGGCCTGGCAAAAGAAGATTCAAGGACTTGGCAGGTCCTTCTGGGCAACGTCTCCAGCCAGAGGCTGCTCTGCCCCCTTCCTAGGACTGCGCCGCCGTGATGCTGGGAAGATGCCTGGAGATGCCCACAGGCCCCACTGGGGGCCCAGGCTCCCACTGGCCCTCGCCCAGGTCCCCCAGCTGTGCCCAAGGACAGTTCCAAAGGGCCGTCCTCATGAAGGGGCCACGTGTGCAGCTGTGCTTTGGGGTCTGGGAGCAGGCTTGGAGCCTGGGCAAGGGTCTCTGGGTCTGTAGCCCCAGGCTCTTCCTGCTTCCTCTCCTGCCCGGCCTGCGCACACTGTGCCCACCAACCTGGTTAATCCAGGTCCACCCTTGTGATGGTCGGCTTTATGTGAGTATAGCTATGTTACCCAAACATGAACCTAAGTGCTATTCAGAGGATTTTGCAGAAGGTTAACACAACAAGTCATTGACTCTAAGGAAAGGTGATTAGCCTTGACAACAGGGCTGGGCTTCACCCCACCCAGGAAAGCCTTAACAATAAAAACTGAGAGCTCCTGAAGGAGAACCCATCTTCAGAAGCGCAGCATCAAATCCTGCCTGAATTTCCAGCTTTCGGGCCGCTTTCAGATGGGCCCACCTCCACCGTCACGGGAGACGTCGCTTTAGAAAGACCTCCTGCTCTCTGTACACCATGGTTCTGTCTGAGAGTGCTCACACACCCAGGCTTCTCTGACGAACGCACACTCTCCCTGTCAGCCCTCTAGGCTCAAGGAGGGAACAGAGCTAAAGGAAATGTGGTGTGGACGCTTGCCAAGAGGGCCCGTCAGCTTGAAATCTCCCTCCAGTTAGTAACTGGACATGTAACAGGCCCATATCTGAGTCCAGGATCAGAGTCTAAACGGCTGCACTGGGTAGGATAATGTCCCCCCAATAAGGCCTAATCCCCTGAGCCTGTGAACAGGAACCTCGTTTGGTAAGAGGGTCTCTGCGGATGTGATGAGAGGCAGCCTGGCTTTGGGCAACCGCAGTAGCATGACTGGCCTCCTGCAGGAAGAGGAGGACCTGGACACAGACAAGAGGTTACATGTTGATGGAGGCGCAGACTGGAGTGACGTGTCTACAAGCTAAGGGTCGTGAAGGATCGCCAGAAACCAGCAGAACCTGGGAGAGGAGCATGGAACAGATTCTTCTGCCTCTGAGCCTCCAGGAGGAGCCAGCCTGCTGACACCTTGACTGCAGGCTGCAGGCCTCCAGGGCCCTGGAAGGACTAGCCCAGTTTGTACTGCTCTATTCTGGCAGCGTGAAGAGACTGCTGCTCTGTCCTTGATACGCCGTCCTTGATTGCAGACGGGGGAAGAGCTACCTGCATGCCCCCATGCATGCCTGCTTGACTGTGTCCGACTCTGCAACCCCATGCACTGCAGCCCGTCAGGCTCTTCTGTCCATGGGATTTCCCAGGCAAGAACACTGGAGTGAGTTGCCGTTTGCTCCTCTGGGGGATCCTCCTGAGCCAGGGATCGAATCTGCGTCTCCTGCACCTCCTGCACTGGCAGGTGGATTCTGTGTCACTGAGCCACCTGGGAAGCCCCCACCCCAATCAAAGATAACAATATTTTACAGGCACCCACTATCCTGCTGTTGAACTCTGAACAGAGACCTCATTCGATGTCAGAAACACCTTCCGTAAAAAGAACCGCCATCGTGCAGAGACTCTGACTTAAAAGCGACAACCCCCTCTATCGGTGCTGGGACCCCCAGGGACCCCAGGAGTCCTCATCCTGGCTCATCTGTAACGTCAAGTCTGGGGCATGTGCAGTGAATACAGAAAGATGTATCATCCCCTCGCCAGCGTGCTATATCACAGACGTCCCCATGCCTGGTCCATTGCCCGACCCACGTACGACGTTCCAGACTAAAGAAAGTGGGTTCCTGGAAGTCCTAACTTCCAAGGCAGCTAAGCCCAAGCCTCCTCAGGAAGACATCTGCATCAGGATATTTGTGTCGTATATTTTTGCTGGAAAAATTCACTGTGAATGCTCACAGCCTAGAGTCACCGGAACAGAGATTTTTAATCTGTGCAAGGACCTGGAGTCATGTTTGGCAGCCTCTGGGGGCAGAACTTCACGGCTCTCTCCACCTCACTCCCTTTCTCCCTGTCTCTCTATCTCCAGGCAAGAGAAAGCTGACAGACGAGTCTTTTTCTACCCATAGCTGCAATTCGACATTAGTAACACGAGCGATCGGCAACCAGCCCGCAGTGTGTGGCACCATGACAGAAAATGGGATGAAGCTGAGGCCAGAGCACCGCTGTGTCCAGAGCGAGCTGGGCTGTGCTCGAAGGCATCTCATCATAGAAGCTTATTGTGCAGCTTACTGTTTGGGGGAAAGAAACCTCTGCAGGCCCACTAATCAATGGCCTGAGGTCCCCGAGCCCTGCTTCCGTGGCTTTGAAAGGAATCGATGCCCCCGGGACGGAGACGCTGAATCTAAAAGGAACAAGTTTCAGTAGGAACAATAGACATTTTGAATCTGTTCCAGAAAGGTCATCTGGACGGTTTTGGTACACACCCGGAAAATGACAGGACAGACTCGGTCTTCTGAAGGTGTGGAACCAAATGAAACTCACAAAACGAAACACTCGTGAGCTTTGTTTTGTTTACCCACTCCAGCCACCCTGCCCTATGCCCATAGATGCCCTCTGATCCCAGTCGGGGTTCTGCCAAAGGGGCAGGGACAGCAGGGGATGTAAGATGGGGGCACCAGGGTGCTGCTCCCCAGCGCCTTCCTCCAGCCTGAGCTCGAGCAGGGCAGCCTCACTGTCAGAGCCCCTGAGCCTCACTTTCTCTGCAGCTCCCCTTTCCCCAGCATCTCTGTTCTGCCCTTCCTTGGACCCTTCAGCTAACTGGGGGCTGTCTGCATCCCACATGCCTGCCCCATGGCCTCTCAGGCATCCCTGATGATATTCCTGTTAATGTCAGTGGCAGCGTGACCTTGTGGATCTTTGCAGAAGCCTAACTGTTGGGAAAGCACCTGCCAGCCACCCTGGTCCACGACACGCGTTTGTCACGTCCACCCTCTGGGGAGCAGCTTTCTGTTTCTGCTCTAGAGTCCACACACCCCACCCACTCAGGGCCATGTCTGATATCGCTGAGTTATGGAGACTTCAGAGGGAGAAGGGGGTGGTCCAAGTCCCCGGGAGCCATGGGCGGGAGACTAAAGACTCCAGCTGGGGCTCGCAGCCAGGGAAGGGCAGCTTTGTGCCAGAGCTAATGGGACTAATTGTTATTTCTCAAAGATTTCAAAGCAGAAGCAACTCTTCCCCAAATTAAGGGTAGAAACGCTGCACGTTCCTAAAGACTCAGGTCGCAAGCACTCAGCACATTCTCTGAATCCTACTCGTGTGTCTGGTGCTATTCTGGGGTCTGGATCACAGTGCGCAAAGCCTTCTCAGCCCACGGGAAGACTGCCATCCTCTGCGGCATTGGTATAATAGCTGGGCACCAAAGAGCGCCCTGCAGCTGGACCCAAGGGGGACGCCCCCTGAGCGCAAAGGCGGGGGTCACCATCAGCCCAGCTCTGGGCCCCTGTCTCCGGGGGCTGCTCATAAGTGCAGGCTTAGAAGCCCTCTGAGAGGTTTGGATCCCGCCCAGCAGGTCTGGGAAGCTACATCTCACCATCAGCTGAGTCACTGCCGTGGTCTAGAAGCTCGTTTAGACAGAAGCCGCTTTTCTGTATCTGGCTGTGCCTTGACCCCGGGAATGCAGGCCCCTGGAGGAGGCTGGGCTGGTCTCACGCTTGCCTTCTGCCCTGCAGAGCTTTGGCCAAGGGTCCCAGGATGTCGGGCTTCTGACCGTCCTAGTGGATTGGTGGACTGAGGACCACTCCAGGCACAGACCCTGCCATCTGGGGGTGACGCCAGCCTCACCCTGGCTACTCGGCCCCCACCTCCGAGGATCGGCCGTCACTCTCTGAGTCCCCCTCCTCCGGTGGGTCTGATGCGTTAACAAGGTCAGCTGCTCCCTGACGGCTCTACCCTGCCTGGTCCCGTGGCCTGGATACCGTCCCAAGGCCACTCCAATGCCTTCCCATCACCTCCTTCCCTGGAGAAGTCTCTCCCAAAAAGAAGGCGAGTCCCTGCCCGGCGCTGGGCCTGAGCCCTGGCTAGTGCGGACTTCCCGCTCCTGTGTGTTGTGTCCGAGACACGCCTCACAGAGGCTGCACGGGAGGCCTGCTGGCTGTCAAGGCTGCCCATCGCCCAGACCCTCCACCTTCCTGCACCCGCTGGGTCCCTGCTTCCTCCCCGAGTGGACTTCTCACCAGCCCTGGGTGTCCCTTCACATTTCCCCCGGGCTCTGACCTGACATGTCCAGGGTGCACCTGGGTTTGGGTCCAGCTTTGCTTCTGCTCTGTCCAGAGAGTGAGCGTGGTGCCCGGAAAGCACAGCCTTGAGCCCCACTGGCCTGGCCCCCAGGCAGCGGGCACAGAGCCAGGCAGTGCTCGAGAAGGTGGCTTCTGTTTCCCGTTCTGCTGCCACACAGGCTGGGGACCCTGTGGCCCCTCCTGTCGGCCCTCAGGGCTGACATCTTAGAGGGAGCCCCCCAACCATGCTTAACCCCATAGTAAGAGGACCTCAGAGAACGTGACTCAGAGTCAACCAGGCTCCACGGCTGCTGACCCACAATCCATTCGCTCCGAGCTGTCATCACTGAGGGACAGGGTTTAGGCAAAGAAGATGCGAGTCCGTGTGAGTCAGTCCTGCCCCAGTGGCCGCAGCCCCAGTTCCCTCTCTAGATTCTGGGTAGACTCTGCCCTCGACGTGGCCGTGATGCTGAAACACAACCCTGGTGGGACAGGTGGGCACAGCGCTGTCCAGCAGACATGCTCTGGGTGATCTGGGGTCCCCCTAAAAGTGGGCTGCGAGTGGGACCAAGACATACCTGAGCCCCCCATTCCTAAAGAGTCTTACCCAGGACGGCTTGGGCTGGGATGCGGCTCCCAGCGAGCAAGACCTCCTGTCACAGCTGCCCCATTCCTCAAGCAGAGTGTCCCTTCTCTGCTTCCAGCCGCAACACGACACTGAAGCAGAGGCTGAGAGCTTGGAGACGGTCACCAGCGTGGGAACGCTGCACAAAGGCGCATGTGCAGCTTCCTGCAGAGACAGAGCTCTCAGCCAGCTGCAGGCCAACCCCTGGTCCTGCCCCCATCACCCAGGTGCTGAGATGACTGTGACCCCCACTCCACGTCTGCCTGAGCCCCCAGGGTGTGGCACTTGGAAACAGTGCCCTGCAGATGCAATCAGCTAAGACGGGGTGGCGCTGGGCTAGCCTGGGACTCTTAGCCAAAGGCTGATGTCTTTGAAGGAGCAGACACACACGGAGGGCAAGGCTGGGTGGCAGGGAGGCGGGAACCAGAAGGGTGGGGCTGCGAGCTAAGAACATCAGGGATCCCAGATATCGCAGGAGCCTGGCGAGCTGCAGGGATCCCTGCAGAGCTCAGCTCCACACAGACACGTGGGTTTCGGGCTTCTGGCCTCAGAGCTACAAGAGGAGGACCTGCTGCTGCCCGCAGCCCTGCAGCTTGGGGTGCTCTGTTAGGACAGCCACAGGAAGCTGCTGTGCAGACGCCACCCAGGGGTTGGGGTGCAGGCCGTGTTAGTGACAGGGGCATCTGGGGAGGCAGGAGCTCTCCCCAGGTCACAGTCAGGAAGGAAAATCCCACGATGGGCCTTCCATGTCCGCAGTTTCCGGGTGGAGCCTGTGTGTCCACTCAAGCCTTTTGGATGGTGGACACTGGGGCATCCAAGGACCAGGCAGATGTACCTTACACACTGTATCGTGCGAAAGGTCACGCGAAAGGCCATGCGAAAGGTCCGTCTAGTCAAAGCCATGGTTTTCCCAGTGGTCATGGATGGATGTGAGAGTTGGACTACAAAGAAAGCTGAGCACCAAAGAATTGATGCTTTTGAACTGTGGTGTTGGAGAAGACTCTTGAAAGTCCCTTGGACTGCAAGGAGATCCAGCCAGTCCATCCTAAAGGAAATCAGTCTTGAATATTCACTGGAAGGACTGATGCTGAAGCTGAAACTCCAATACTTTGGCCACCTGATGCAAAGAACTGACTCATTGGAAAAGACCCTGATGCTGGGAGGGATTGGGGGCAGGAGGAGATGGGGATGACAGAGGATGAGATGGTTGGATGGCAATACTGACTCAATGGACATGAGTTTTAGTAAAGCCCAGGAGTTGGTGATGGACAGGGAGGCCTGGCGTGCTGCAGTCCATGGGGTTGCAAAGAGTCGGACATGACTGACCAACTGAACAGCAAATTGGGGGGTAGGAGCCCCACAGGGTCACAGAATGGAAGGAAACTCCCATGATGAGCCTGCGCTTCTGGGCAGAGGCCGTGTGTCCACTCCTGCCCATGGGACAGTGGCTACCAGGGCATCTAAGAACCAAGCGCCAGACCCTGCCCTGACCCTGACCTCTCATCAGAGCCGCCCGCCTCCTGGCGGGAGACCTGGATACGCTCTGATGCTTCAAGCACAGGTCAGGGGCAGGTGCTTGTGTCTTGCACCCACTGATGACCTCACTCTCACCATGGTTGCCCGATGGCCTAAGTGGCCACGATGTCAGGGGTTTCTCTTAGGCAGCACAGCGAACCCAAAATGTGCAAATCCACACGGGGTAAGTGTGGGGGCAGATGATGACACTGAGGAGCCCTCAGCCCTGAGAGCATTCACAGCACTCAGCTTCTGCCCTAAATGCAATTTGGAAAAAACCACTGAACTCTAAGACAGGGACTCTGATCTTGCCCCAAGGGACGTTCAGATATGTTTTTATTTTTCTCCTGAAAAATCAAGCAGTCAGTTATGCCACAGTGTATTCCTGGTCTTTGCGGACACCCTGCACTGGAGAGTCCTCGGCCAAGGTTACTCTGACCTTTGAGGGATCTGGCACTGGATATGGGCACAGCAGCCCCCAGACAGGCAGAAAGGAGGACACCGCACGCACCACTGCCCAGGGCAGGGCCTGTTGGAAAGCCTGGAGGCAGGCGGCACCCTGACTTCTTAGCGTGTCCCAGGTAGAAGCAGCCTTGCCCTGAAATTCAGAGCCAAGGGCAACAGGCTGTGGCAGATGGGCACCCAGAGAGCTGTGGGGAGGGGGGCGGGCTGTGTCCCTGGCCCTCTGTGCCAAGTCTGCTGGGCGGTCTTCAGCCAGAGCTGCTGGGTTTGGCCTCTGACTGGTGGCCCCAGGATGGGGGGTCACCAGCGAGAGTTGGAACAGCATGGATGGCAGGCCGTGTCCTGGGCAGGGATCTGACCAGCAGAGACAGGTCCATCTGAGCACAGCACAGCCCAGGCCAGCCCCCATCATGGGGGCGTCGACCTCTGGGTGAGACCATCTCGTGAGCGTCTGGGCCATGCTCTGACAACCTAAGGAGGTTCTGCCCTTAAGTAAGGCTCACACTCATTCCCACCAAATCACACCGAGCTTTGGACAGAAAGCAAGCTGCAAAGATGCTGTGATTAAGGGATATACAGGCCCTGTCCGTCGGAGACGACCCCTGCCCCTCTCCTCCGCTAATGTGGCATCACAAAGCCCCAGTGAGCCAGTTCCCCACTGAGGTTTGCAATTGCTTTGATGGATTCGAGCTGGAAAATGTTTGCTCTCGTCCTTTCAGGACTGTGGACTCTGCAATACGAGCCAAAATAGGAAGAAAGAGAAGGGTGGCATTGCCTGCGCTGCCCCCCTGCAATTTCTGCCCTCATCAGGGAAGGAGCCATAGCAGGAATAAGTAACGCGCTCGAGGAAACAAGCTGTTAAGAAAATGCACTTAGGTATAATAAACGAAAGGGGCTTGTCTCCCTCGCCAGAGGAGTTATGCAGAGGGACATAACAGAGATGCTATGGCTTCACCTTCCCGCTAAGCTTGTCCGACAGCGGCACCAGGATGATCTAAACAGAGCAGGAGAGCGAGCTGAGGGCAGAGACCAGCCTGCAGCCCGAATTTTCAAAAGACCAGGAGCCTGTGCTTGGCGACCCCTGTGTCTTCTTGGAGGATGCTGGGCGTCACCGGGGAAAAGCTCATGTCACGACCAAACCTCTGCTGCCCCGGGAAAACACTAGACGCCAGGGCGGCATGCAGGCTGGCACACTCAGCTCTGCGGGCCCACAGGCCCGGAGGCTTCGGGGGAAGCAAGCAGCCTGCACCGGATGCTCTGCCGGAGCTATTTTCTCATCACCCTTTGCCGGCTTGTGGCCCCGGGTCGGAGGTGACTGAGTAAGGGGACGGCCGTGCCAGGCAGGAACGCGGCCTCCCCACTTCTCAGCCCCGGGCCATTTCGGGCGGAGTCTCCGCCTCTTCGATAGGTGGTGGCTGAGGCAGGGGCTGGGCGGGGGCGGGTCTGCGTGCCGCACTCGGCCAGGCCTCGCTGTGGAGCCCAGACCCGGGAGGTCAGAGCGCCGGCTGCGTGTAGAGCACCTGCAGCCCTGCACACTTCACCAGTCGGTTCTGCGAAACCCCTAAGAACAGCTCTTAAGTGTCTGAATTGACCTCTTGAACTGTAAACAAACGTGAGAACATTCCGTTCCTTACTCACCTACCACCAGCTTAAATGACGCTATGATTTCTCAATGATGTCTTCCCCAAATTCACCCGCTTTGTTTTTCCTTTTTGTCCAAGGTACATCTCTAGAGGTAAATGGATCTGAATTCATTCTGAATTTTCAGCAGGGACTCTTTTCATTTCTCCTTTAAAAAAAAAAAACCAATGAACTGTGCACTGTAAATAAGGAGAAATGAAATCCATTTTTTTTTTCATGATGATAATGTTTAAACCTTTTTCCCTCGATGAAACTCTTATGGCAATACACAAGCTCCCTTATAAACACATTTCTCATATTTTATGCAACCGGTTCTAAAGTTACAATATTTACAATGCACAAACACAGATTCCATCATTACATTCACGGGTAAACTCAGTTACCCAAGAAACGGTGCAAACAAACGGAAGGAACAAAAGCAGAGACAGGAGCAGGGAGCCAGATCTGGGCGTCGGGGCCCCTCTGCAGGGGGAGTGGGGGCTGGAGCCCTGACTGATGCCTCGGGAGAGGCTGAGGAGGGTGGAGGGGTGGCACCCTTCCGCCCCGCCGACTGCCATCCCCTGGGACGCTGCCCCCTCCCCCAGGACCCTGCCGCCATACTAGAGGTCATCGCAGAGGTCATCCCAGAGGGCACCGCCCCCTGCTTGTCCTGCCCCCATCCCCCCGGGAGAAGGGCGGAGAGCAAAGGGCGCTGAGGCCCAGCAGCAGACCCCTGGGCACAGAGCAGAAGGGAAGGTGGGGGAGCCCAAGGGAAGAGGAAGCTGCCGTTAAGCTCCCCGACTGCCAGGATTCTCAGGCTAAGCTGCTCGTCTGTAGCCGGCAGAGTCCCCTCTATTAGGCGCGTGTGGTCCCGCTGTGTCCGGAGCATCCCTGGCCTGGCCGTCTGCATCCACGGTGGGGGCTGAGTGTGGCGGGCGTGGCGGGGAC
The DNA here is from genome assembly GCF_023091745.1 of Budorcas taxicolor. NCBI lineage: Eukaryota > Metazoa > Chordata > Mammalia > Artiodactyla > Bovidae > Budorcas > Budorcas taxicolor. The sequence goes on along the minus strand of NC_068932.1, from coordinate 49,124,715 downwards.
CACGGGGCCGCTCTGGCACTCTGGGTTCAGAGGCCCTCCGGCTGGCACGGACTCTGGCCCCCAGCCCTGGAGACTGCAGATGCCGCCAGGGAACCAGGGTCCCTAGAACCACCCCCCCACCGACCCTAGCTCCAGTGTCAGCGAGTTGCTGAGGCGGCTCCTGCCCCTCTCCGGCTCCCCGTCGAGGGCTGTGTTCCCGCCCCCGGCAGCCACTGTGGAAGGAGAGGGAGTGAGGCTGGAGGGAAGACTTGGGAGCAGGAGTGGTGACGAGGTGCTCCCAACACTGCCATTTCCCAGTCCTCAAGGTCGCCGCCCACCCCTGCCGTCAGCCTGGCTCCGCACGCCGTGGGGGCTGGGACCATCTTGGATGGCGCTTCTATTTAGGACCAAGGGCACCGAGTCTCTAAAGACAGGCCTGATGTCCTGAAGCTCCATCCTGAACCCTGGGAATGCCCGTCTCTCCATCTCAGCTTCTCCTCCTGGTGGCTGGCCTGACTGCACCCAGCCCAGCTTGGCGATGTACACGGGACCGTTTCTGCACTGGCCCCATCGCTGGAGGAGGAAACCCCTGCCTGCAAACTCAGAGCTCAGCGTGCAGGCCTCTCATTAGACTGGATGCTCGGCTAGCTCCAGAGCCAGGTGAGCTCCTGGGACGTGTCAGGACATGTGCACGCACACGGCCCATGCACACGCGTGTGGACGCGCACACACACACGGGCACGTCTGGCTGCTGTGACCATTGCCAGTGCTTCTCAAGGAGGAGGATGCAAAGCAGAGGAGGATGGCAGACACCCTGCCTTGTTCCACGTGTGCGGCCCTGCCCTGGGCCGGGCGCTCTGGCAGACCACATGGCTAGGATCCAAGCTCATGGCTGCCCTCCTGCAAGCCTCCTGATTACTGGGAGAGGTGAAGGGCCAGGACAATAATCAGCCCAAGGACGGCCACGGGGCAAGTCTGCCGGGACAGACAGAGGCCACAAACCATATTCTAAGCATTTGGAAGTTAAACCTCAACCTAACAAAGTATACGATGCTATGTGTAGTTATGGATGGATGTGAGAGTTGGACTATAAAGAAAGCTGAGCACCAAAGAATTGATGCTTTTGAACTGTGGTGTTGGAGAAGACTCTTGAGAGTCCCTTGAACAGCAAGGAGATCCAACCAGTCCCTCCTAAAGGAGATCAGTCCTGGGTGTTCATTGGAAGCATTGATGCTGAAGCTGAAACTCCAATACTTTGGCCACCTGATGGGAAGAGCTGACTTATTTGAAAAAACCCTGATGCTGGGAAAGATTGAAGGCAGGAGGAGAAGGGGGCGACAGAGGATGAGATGGTTGGATGGCATCACCAACTCAATAGACGTGAGTTTGGGTGAACTCCAGGAGTTAGTGATGGACAGGGAGGCCTGGTGTGCTGCAGTTCAGGGGCTGCAGAGTCGGACGCGACTGAGCAACTGAACTGAACTGAAGTCCATCTTCCTGCCTTGACAATACTTCACGCGGCAGCACACACAATCCACACGAACCTGTGGTCTGGGTGTCACGGGAAAGTGGCAACATAGCCAAGAGACTGAGCTGGCTGGCATGCGTGCTGGCAGTGTGGTCCACAACCAGAGCCAGCGTGGAGGGGGCATTCTACCAGCACGTCCGGAGGGCAGCGCCCGCTTCTCCACGCAGGCTCCAGGGAAAGGAGGCCGGAGCCAAGCGCAGCCGCGAGTCCTCCGGCTGCACTGTGGTCACGAGCGGAAGGAAGACGCCTCCAGCCCCAGACAGATGAGGCTGAGGTCAGGGCCACGTGCCCACAAAGATGGTGCTGATGGCCCGGAGACAGAGTGGGCCATACGTCAGCCCGAGGCGGCTGGCCGTCTCCCGCTGGGTCTCAGCATCGCCCTTGAGGATGCGGTGCAGACTCAGCACTCACCTCTGGGCATGTCCTCCTGGGGCCAACCGTTCGCCTCCATCAGTGTCTTCACTATGGGGTGCCCTGAGCTTCTGTGACAGGGCCCCCTGAATCAGCGGCAGGGCGCCCAGAATCAGGGGCAGGGCCCCCCAAATCAGGGGCAGGGCCCCCAAACCAGCGACAAGGCCCCCTGAATCAGCGGCAAGGCCCCAAGTCAGCAACAAGCCTCCCTGAATCAGTGGCTGGGTCCCCCAAATCAGTGCCAGGTTCCCCCAAATCAGGAGCAAGGCCCCCCTGAATCCGCTAGAAGGGCCTGCCCCATGGGCATTGAGGAGATGCTGCGAGCTCCTTGGATCCTTGTGTCTGGGGTGGGAAGACTCTGTGGCCAGACAAGAGCACATCCAGCTCCACAGGGCACGGCGCTCCCGGAGCCCCCTCGCCAGCAGGAATGGGGTGGCCACCGCTTGGTGCCCTAGCTCCTTCCAGGGAGGCCGTGCTCTCTCCACATGGGCCTGTGGGTCCCACAGGGCAGCCAGCAGCATCTGCCTGGATGCTGTCTCTCCTGAGTGTCCTGGCCCCGCAGCCTGAGGCCGAGGAGGGGGTACCAGCTCCAGGACCAGTTCCAGAGCAGACCAGCCGGTGGAAGGACCCTGCTCCCTATGGGGACCCTGCGGCCTTGGATGGAGCGCTGCCCCTTCTGCACCACCCCCCACACACGGAGGACCCGCCCGACGGGGGTGGGCACTGGTGTGAGACAGAGCAGAGTCATCCCCCAGGGTCAGCCCAGGGGAGAAGAGTCTCAGATCCTGGCCACCCAGAGCGGAGCCTCCTCCCGGCCCAGCCCCGGCGCCTCCTCCCGTAGGCCTTCCCCTGGCCCTCACATCCCCACCTCCACACTGTCCCCGGGCCCCCAGACCCCTTTCCCAGCACCCTTTCCAGCCCCTGCAGGTGTTCCCAGACCCGCCCCCACCCCCCCACTGTATCTTCAGGTCAGCAAAGCAGCCCCACTGCTTACACCCCTCGCAAACCCAGGTGAAGCACGTGACTCCTCTGCATTCTCAGCACCCAGAGCCGCAGATTTCCGCCACTGTGTCTACGGAATCCCAACCCCTAAGCGAGGCCTTGGATGAGCTATGGGAACAGCAAGACAAGGGCCCTTGAGACCATGCCCTGGTCCCTGAGCACCTGTCTCAGGAGGTGGACCTCTGCTCACTATCTCGGTCACCACGACTCACTGTCCTCAGTCACCATGACTCAGAGTCCAGCCCCTGCTCCCTCCAAATCTGCTCTACCCTGCCTCTCGGCCCAACCACTGACCCCAACTCCAGATCAACCAACTGGGCAGAGGGCCCAGAGGCACCTGTGGAGGTCAAGTGGGTCAAGTGATCACGGGCAGAGCTCCCCCCTCCCCACGCACAGCACTCTGCAGGTGATACAATTCTCCAGCCCCCCAGGACATGGGACATGGGGCCCGTGGCTTGGTGACAGGGAGTCAGGCAAGGAAGCTTCCCTTCTGGCCCGGCCGATGCCACCCAGGCCCCCAGGCACCTCTTGGCAGGGGCTGGCTGGCTGACTCCGCCAGGGAGATTTCCGCTATTGAACAGGATCTGAGCCTGACACACCTCAGGGCCTGCTCCTCGCAGGGCAGACCCACACTCACAGCTCCATCCCCGTCTCCAGCGAGTTTACAGGCGAGGAGGAGGAGCCCAGAAGTGGGCCCGGCCCACCCGTGAGTCCCAGTTCAGCCACGTGAATAAGCCAGGTACCCTCTCTGAGCCTCACCGTCTTCATCTGTAAAATGGGGATGACGTTTGCAGCCTGCACAGGGACGTTAAAAGAAAGGCACATGAGGCCTTGCTGGGCGTGTGCTAACTGCTCCGGTGATTTAGAGAAATAAACAGAAACCCGATTCCACCCGCCCACAGCGGCCACGCCCTGACGGAGCAGGAGCTGCAGGCGGTCGGCCCTGAACCAGCGGAGCTGGATGTGCAGGGCAGTTGTAATCCACAAGGCCAGTGTGGTCAGCTGAGCGACAACCCCGAGGACGTTCTCGCCCTGATTCCTGGAGTCTGTGAATACCCGCCTTCCCTGGTGAAGGGAAAGGACGGATGCTTGTGGACGTAGGTTGCTGATTAGCAGGTCTCAAGTAGGGGGATTGTCCCGGATCATCCAGGTGGGTCCTTCAACGGGGAAGAGGCAGAAGAAGGGGAACCAGAGAGAGAGCAGAGTGAGGACTCGACCCACCGCTGCAGGGAGCCCCGAGCCACGGAGCGCAGCAGCTTCTCTGAGCTAAAACTCAAGGAGCTGGGCTCTCCTTCAGCGCCTCCAGAAGGAAGCCTGCTGACGCCAGTGCCAGTGTGTCCACTGTGGACTCCGACCCCAGAACAGTGAGCAATGGCACGAAGCCACAGCCTGTGTCCCAGCACCGTGCTAAGCTGCCCTGGGGAGCCCGCACCGTGAGAGCCGGCTCAGGTCCTTGCCACCTCGCCCTTCCCATCGCTGCTGGGGAGCCCGTACTCAGCAACCTGGGCTGGGTGTCTGAATTCCAAACACGCACGTGCTGGGGGGTGGGCTCAGCCCAGACGTTAATTACACATTTCCCAAGCCTGAAAGGACACACAAGTCTGCTAGGATTGCTGGCTTCCTCCTAAATTATAGCTGCTTTATATAAACACACCTTTTATTCCCAGAAATCTTTCCAAGAGGCTGCATTTCCAGGCAGAGTAATATTCATTTGTCCAGAATTTGAGACAACTAAGGGATCTGTTTCTTTCTTGCTCTGTGGTTTTTCTGTACGAAGGACCACAGTCTCCCTGGACTCTGCTTCCAGGCAGCACAGATGCGGGCTGTTTCCTTGTGCTAAGTAACATTTACTTGAACAGCGATAGGCCCGAGAAGCTGTGGACAGGACCTTGAACTGCAGATGGACTTCAAGTGACCTTGAGAGGCAGCAGGACTGTGCAGCCCACGAATCAAGTAGCCACATGCCTCCCTTGTTTGAGACTTCTCCAGTGGCTCCGATGGTAAAGAATCCGCCTGCAGTGCACAAGAGACCTGGGTTCAGTCCCGGGGTTGGGAAGATCCCCTGGAGAAGGGACTGGCTACCCACTCCAGTATTCCTGCCTGGAGAATTCCATGGATGGAGGAGACTGGAGGGCTATTGTCCACGGGGTCACAAAGAGTCGGACAGGACTGAGTGACTCACACATTCCCTTGTTTGAGGTGACTGCGGTTTGTCTGATGGTGAAATGTAACCTTCACCCATTTCCTCTAGCGAGTCTTTTAGTTTGAAGGAGGAGGTTGCAGAGATAGTACTAAGAGGCCCCATGAACGATTCACCCAGTTTCCACAGTGGTTCCATCTTCCGCAAAGGCAGGACAACATCGAACCCAGGAGCCTGGCCTGGGCCCCGAGGGTGAGGCTCTGATGTATTGCATCACGTGTGTGGATGCACGGCGTCTCCACCACCATCAAGGTCATGAGCACCACGCCAACGCGCGGATCCCCCCATGCTCCCCTCCGATCACGCCCACACCCCTCCCCAGCTCCTCCTCCCTGTCTGTCATCTGGAGAGTGTTACATATGTGGAATCATGTAGCACTTGACTTTTCAGGGTTGCTTCCTTGGGATACACTTGCCCTTGAGATCCGCCCAAGCTGACATGTCCATCAGTGATTCATTCACCTTTACGGCCAAGCAGTATATGGTGTAATTATTTTCTTACTGAAGGGCATTTGACTGTTTCTAGTTTTCTGCTTATCACAAACCAAACCACTCTAAACTATTGAGTATGGGATTTTGTGTGGTCATAATTTTATTTTCCTGGGAGAAAAGGCTCAGTCATATGTAAGGGTGTCATATGTCAGCTTTTAAAGAAGCTGCCAAAGTAATTCCCAGGACTTGGGAGATCTGGTCACTACATCCTCACCAGCATTTGGCCTTATAATTTCGTCTTCAAGGCCACCCGATTCCTGGTCTTTTAGCTCAAGAGCAGGCTCTGGTTGGGCTTTTTTTTTTTTTTTTTTTTTTTGGTCTGAGCTTATTGGCATTTTGGGGTTTCTGGTTTCTCCTGTGTCCAGCCTGGGGTGCATGAGGCTGAAGGAAAACCCAGGAAACTCATCAGCGAGTTATTCCTTGGGTCTCGGGGGTTTCTGACTGGCATGCCTTCTCCCTGTCTTCAGGGTCTTCCTATGTGCGTTCAGTGTGTGATGAACAGGGATTTTCACCGCACATGCCGAACGGAATCCTGAGAAGTATCACACCCAGTCTTTCTAGAATCGTGAGTTCCCATTTCTATTCAGAACAGAGAAAAAGCCTTCCTAGACCAGCCATGTGTGCAGTGACCAGCCGTGTGCGCAGCGGGCAGCCGTGTGCGCAGCGGGCAGCCGTGTGCGCAGCAGGCAGCCTGCTGCTGCTGCTTCCGACTGGGTTAGAAGGGCTGTTTCAGGTCGGTCTGTTCACCTTGTTATGCTCCGAGCCTGTATCTCTGAACTGACCGAGAGAGAGAGCAAGTTCACCACGGTAATGCAAGGGCAAGAAGGGAGTTTATCTCTAGCGCGCTAGGGCCCAAGTCTCCTCCCACACAAGGGAATCCGACAAGAGCCGCGAACAAAGGAGTATGGCGGCTTATATACAGGCAGTTCTTTGTCTCAGTTACAGGAGTAGCTGGCGTTACATGATTGGCCAGGCAGGATGAGCGCATATCCTGTCTCCTTCTGGTAAACATGACTCAGGTCCTAGAGCCTGTCGTTTGGTCCCTAACAACCTGAACGCTGGTTGGTGGTGTAGCCTGATCTGCCGTCTGTATCACCCAGCACATGAGTGTTTTCTGGGGTATTTATTTCTGTTATATTTAGAGAGAGGTTCTTGACGACCAGTAGATACTGGAGATGGTAAGTAGGCATGGTTAGTGAGTAGGAACGAGTCACGCTTAGCAAATTCCACATGTATGCTCCACACTGTCCACCTCCTCTCCCATAGTACGGCCTCTTTCCTTAAAAGTTTTTTTTTCAATTGAAATATAGCTGATTTACCATGTTGTGTCCCTGGAGAAGGAAATGGCAACTTACTCCAGTATTCTTGCCTGGAAAATCCCATGGACAGAGCAGCCTCATGGGCTACAGTCCCTGGGGCCACAAGGAGTCAGACACGACTGGACAACTGAGCTCAATGTTGTCCTCGTTTCAAGTGTATAACAAAAGTGATTCAGAAATACATATATGTATTATATGTACTTATACATAATATATATATGCTTATATGTTGAATCTCAAACTCCTAGTTTATCCCTTCCCCCCTCCCCTTTGGTGACCCTAAATTTGCTTTCTACGTCTGTAAGTCTATTTGTTTTGTAAATAAGCTCATTGTATCATTTTTTTTTAGGTTCCAAGTCCTCTTAATGTACGAATCCTCATCAAATTCATTGGTGGAGGCATTCACTCATTTAATCACGTTTTGCAAAATGAAAGTCTTTCTCATGGAATAATTTTAGATTTTCCAAGACAGTTCAGGAAGCACCTGTCACTCCCCACTGTTCCCTTTGTGACAACGTGCTGCAGTTAGAGGTTCACACTTTAAGAAATCCACGTGGATTCAACACAGGTAATGAAACTGAAGGCTCTCTTTGGTTCACCAGCTTTTCCACTCCGCCCTTTGTCTGTCCCAGGACCACCCCAGCACCCGCTCTCCACCCCAAGCACTTTGTCGTTGCGTGACCTCAAGCTCCTCCCATCTGCGACCTGCTGTCAGTCATTCCTTTTACTCCAGCGTTTGGCAGAGACCCCCCTGCCGTTTGCCCCTTAGCTGGGGCTGGCCTGGTGTTCTATCTGATGCTGACGCTGGCCCACTGGTGTGGGGGAAGGGTCCCGGGAGGTGAGGAACCCTCTTGACATGACATAGCAGCGGTGCATGACTCACACAGCTGGCTTATCCAGGAGACACAAACCCTGATGGCAAGAGTCGGGTGGGGTCTGCTGGGGTCTCCACCAGAAGTTACCATTTCCGCTACTCACGTTCTGTCCTTTGGGAAGGGAGTCAGTGAGTCCCGCCCATAGTCCTGGGGGAGGGAGTTCAGCCCCACCTCCAGGGGAGGGCGCGCCTCCATCTTGTGCTTGAGGTTCTTCTGTATGGAAGTTTTGTCCCCATCCCCTTGTCCCCTGGTTATTTATTCATTTCGCTTTTTTCTATCAGAAGGATGTCAGTAAGGACAGGCTCATGCCTGTCCATTTTATACTGTGCGTTATGACCTGACAGCCTGTTCCCCCAGGCCCCAGGATCCACACAGCGCTGCATCAGGTCAGTTCTGTTAGCACCCTGCTGGGTGAAGGCCCGGGTCCATGCCTGGCCTCCTCTGACACCGTCCTCCTCCGCCTCACTTTCAGGGACAGCAGCTGGCTCTCCTTTGGAGGATCTCTCAAAGTTTCTGCCGTTGAGACACAGGCCTGCGCAGTGGTGGATCCCTCCGTGGGTTCCCAGATGGACTCAGATCTGCTTCTGGCCACCCGCCCCCCGGGGTCTGGCCCTGCCCCGAGCCGCAGTGTGTCCAGGGAGCTGCTGCTGGGGACTCACGTCTGCCCCGGCCTCCTCCTCTCCAAGTCTGGAATGGGGAGTGTCTGCCGAACGTTGCCCTGGTTTGGAGACAGAACAACGTGCTTTGTAAACAATAAACTCTTGAACTCTGAGGGCAGAAGGCAGCCTTTGCATGGAAAGTGAAGGTGTTAGTCGTTCAGTCGTGTCCGATGCTTTGCAGCCCCATGGACTGTAGCCCGCCATGCTCCTCTGTCCATGGGATTCTCCAGGCAAGAATGCTGGAGTGGGTTGCAGTCCCTTTTCCAGAGGGTCTTTCAGACCCAGGGATTGAACCTGGTTCTCCAGCACTGCAAGCAGATTCTTTGCTTCTGAGCCACCAAGGAAGACCTTTAATAGGACAGATATTAAGCTTTCCTCCAGCTGTAGATCAAAGGCCTATAGGGCCGTTCACAGAAGGCTTGGCTAGAAGGGACTTGACCTTGGAGCCAGCCAGTGAGAAAGCCCTCTCAGCCCCTGGGCTAACATCCTTGTTCCTTAAAAGGGCTCCAGACACTAGGATCAGAGGAGATGAGCAAAGACCCGATTCCCTCTTAAATCAAAGAATTTTGTGTTGGTGTGGATGTCTCATGTGTGTGCAAACACTGCTTGTCAAATACGAGAGTGACGGGTCCCATATGTCAAAACCTCTTAAAGTTCAAATACATCAGATGCTATTTATCTGCTATTTAATGTTTAACGAACAGGGAATGGCTCTCCCCAACCCAAGCAAATCAAGGCCAGAACAGCAGTCTTGCAAAGGTCAGATTGCAGCACTTTGGTTGACTGGCTCTGTCTTCAGAGTCACATTGTCAATACTTCAGGGGCGGCAGAGGGCATGGGAGACAGGTGAACACTGATGGGGCGTGGGGCTGGCTCACAGGGACGGGGCTGCAAGCCTCCTGGGGCCCCAGCCATCGCCACTGCCACCTTTCTTTAGGCAGGCGATGGTGGGGCAGTCACCACAGGATGTCCTCAGTGAGGATGACTGCCTGAGAGCTAAGGCTTCCAGACGCTCCCACTCATGGCTCCTGTTTCCATCAGCCCCACAGAAAACCGGAAATGTCCCCTCGGTGCCCTGTGGTGTGTGGGAAGGCGGATACACCTGAGGAGGTGAGTGATCCAGGCTCCGGGGGGCTGGGGGACTCCCGAGGCTCGATCTGCAGCCCAGAGGCTAGAAAAGGAGCTCACCCTCCAAGGCCATGGAGTCCCATCTCTTCCTTGATCCCGAGGGTCACGGAGTCCCATCTCTTCCTTGATCCGAGGGAGTCTGGGACCTCAAGGCCTCTTCAACTTGAATATGTAAACTGGGGAAACGCATTCCCAAAACCCTGCTCTGCTCCTGTTCAAACAGTCTGTTCAAACCCTAAGAGAGTTTTCTAACACCAAGTGAGAAGTACAAGAGAATGAGGAGAAACAGAATCAAAGCTGCTCTTCCCTGGAGAAACTGGGAGCAAGATGACAGGGCGTGTGTGTCGGTGAAACCAAAGTGGTTCAGGGGGCCTTTCACACTCGTCCAGGGCGTGCCGTTCAGAGGCGGCAGCACTCACCGTGCGTGTTCTCAACGATCCGCGGGCCTCACTGAGTCTTCCTGCCTCCTCAGACTTGAGGTGGTTGAGGCTGTCACATTAATGAAGCATCGTTGGGGAGTTTTGTAGATCAGAGTCAAAATGGGCCGGTTTCTGCAAGATGATATGACAGGACACAATTGAGCATGATGCTTACCCTGTTTCGTGAGATTCAGGCTTGCCTGTTTCAAGGCTTTCTCTTTCTTTAAACACAATTCAAGTAAGCTACTGCCGTTTAGTTGCTTTCAAAGGTCACAGTAACATCTCAGCCACCTTGAATAGATGAGATGGTCAATCAGCCGCCTCGAAGGGGTCACTGGTGTGGTGTCAGAACAGGCTATGGCACCACCATCCCTCTGATCGCTGGCAACAAGAAGCAAACCCTAGAGAAGGAGATATTTTCTTCAGAAGGATTATTACATGGAGTGTGGATTACTCCAGAGGGAGGATCTCAGACCTTGAGACCCACGGGAGTTTCTAAGGGCAGGAAGAAAGAGATTTTCTTTCAAGGCTAGAAAGAACTAGGCATAGAGGCATGGATGTTCTTGGGAACAAGCAGTTCACATTCCCATGTTCAAGGTCAAAGTCCAGGGGCTGGAGGAAAGAGAGAAGCCCATGTTGGGGAGAAACAGAACTTTTGTCTGCCTTCTTAGGTTCTGTACCTGGGACATGTGAACTAAACCCAGGTAGAGATTTCCTTTTAGGAAAAAGATTATGTATACAATGTGGGAATACTCAGGGATGAGTAACTCAATAGGGAGGCTAGAATTTGTGGTTCATAGACCTCATTTAATAGGTTAGAAGGATGGGGGAGAAAAAGCTTTAGGGGAAGAGCAAAAAGATTTCTTTAGGAAAGAAAACTGGGCTTTTAGGAGAACAAATGAGAAACAAGAAAGTTTGCGATGATGCTCGTTCGTGTAGGTTTGAGTGGTCCTCCTTCAAGGCCCTGACTCTCCACAGAGAGGGGTCATCTCCCAGATCTACTCCCGACCATTCTCCTGGAAGCAGACCCGCCCTAAGGAGGAGACTGACGGCAGCCTCATTTCCCACAAGCTGCTGTTTTTTCAGCAGAAAGAGAAGTTCCAAGAGGTTTCTTTCTGCATCTACTATCCTCAAGTGTTTTCAGCTTACAATAAGTTTCTTATCAATCCTGGGGTTCCCAGTGGGTTCCCACAACTGACTAACACTTGGCCAAGTAGGCATTTCATCCAGATTGGTCAGTGGAGACAAACAGTAAAGAAGGGGGATTTGGGATCTGGTTCTAGGCTTGTAGTAGTAACCAGGGGTCTTCTGGGAGTCTCATCGAAGTCAAATGATCAGGGTGGGTCTTGGCAGCCAGGCTTGCCCCAGAACCAAAAAAGGGCAGCGTGGTTTGATCAGTCAGCATGCTCGCTGCCACCTTGGCCGTTTTAGCAATCATTTCTGGTCCCCTATGCTCCGCTGACCGAACAGAGGCCCTGTGTGTTCTGAGATGGGGCCAGGCTCTGGGGGTACTTCATCACTGCTTGGCTTTTCAGCCCTCTACAGGCAATGCCCCCTTTCCTGCCCGTGCGAGGGGTGGGCACACCCCCTGCATTCCAGGAAGCCAGGTCCAAGGCCCAGCATCACAGCACTGGGGAAAAAAACCTTACACAGAAATTGTCCTCAGACCTTTATCAGTTTATCTGATGAGCGTGCATTTTAGGAAAGTGGGCACGAAACAAGGCAGGACCTCCTCCTGAGTGTGTTCATAGCCGACCTCAGGCCCCCGCGGCCGGGCCAGTGTGGCTGAGGCTAGCGCTCGTCCGGCCGCAGGACCACGTCTGGAAGGACATGACTCACCCACACGGGCCCAGGCTCGGGACGGCAGGGTCCCGCCCAGACACGGGCCTGCAGCAGCCGACCCAGAGCAGGGGGCAGAGAAGCGCAAGGAGCAGCTATCTGCTTCCTGGAGGTGCCCCCACCAGTGATGTCCTTACACACACACTCCCAGGAGCAACGTGGCCAAGTTGCATCAGATACATGGCCCCACTTGCCAGAGAGCTTCCCAAAGGGTTCCCTGGAATGTCCAGGCACCGTCCCCTGCAGAGAAGGCAACAGGGTGCCAAGGGGGAGGGTATGTTCTAGAACCTCCTGGGCAGTGACCACAGGGGTCGAGGCTTCTCTCACTCCTGCTGTGCCCTAGCAATTGACAGATGGGTACCCAGGCTTAAGTGTCACCCCATTCTTGTCGACCTTACTGGTTTGAGTTGGGTCTGGACACAGGGTTTGTTGATGCTTGATCGCGCGATTTAGATATGAAGCTGTGACCTCCAACCACTGCTCTAGGGGCTTCTTACTACAAGAGTGGCTTATTAAAATGCAGAATCCCAGGCTCCACCCCAGACCTAAAATGTGAAGAGACTCCCCCGCCTCCCCCGAATCCGCGCGCTCCACCCCCCAACCCCGACGCTTAACACACACACAGTGAAATCCGACAAGCGTTCTAAGCAGGTTGTTGGCCGCCTTTATCTGTAAAGGGTCAGATAGCAGGGACTCTAGGCCTTGAGGGCTGTGAAGGTGGCCTTGCAACCTCTCAGCTCTGCCCTTGCGGTGTGCCAGCCAACACAGATGGCGTGCAGGTGTCAGTGATGAGTGCACTGAGCTCCAGAAGAACTTCGTTCACAAAGACAAGTGTGAGTTTGGCCCAAGGGCTGTGGTTTGCTCGCCCTGAACATGGAGGCACCACCATCCTGATGACTTTTGCACGCAGCAGGGACGTGACAAAGTGGCTCGTGTCCGTCCCAGTGCATGTAGGTGGTGAATCTCAGCAGACACTGCTGTCCCCTCCCGGAAGGGCCCCAAAGGAGGCTGGCCACAGGGGCAGGCAGAGGGGACCCAACAGCATCCAATCCTACCCTTGCCCAGGATCAGGGGTGCCCTCAACTGCTTCTCAGCTAAGCACCTCGCAGGCTCGTTTCCCAGGTTGTCCTGGCTGCTCTGTGCTGCCTGAGCCATGCGGCTGTGAACTCTAGGGTGGACTCTCAGAAAAGGGGAGGTGCCTTTGGACAGTCTCTAGAGGGATGGGGGTTTTAGGGAACCAGTGCTTGGAGTGCTGGGCAGCTGGTGCCCAGGGGATGGGAAGAGAGGCGGTCAGGAAGTGAACACGGGACCCAGGAAAGGAAGGCATCAGCGGAAGCAGACTCGGCCCTGGAGCCTGGGGGCGGTGCATCCACAGTCAAAGCAGAAGCTCCTCAGCGCTGGCGTGGGGGCTGCCGCCCGCCCCCCACACAGCCAGGCTCCCAGCCCGGCTCCGTCAGAGAAGGCGGGGAAGGATGCAGAGGCTGACTGCTCGCCGGCAGTCATGGGGAGTGTTTACAGTGGCATTTGTGAGGTGACCTTGTTCTCCACACGGTTCCAGCGTATTCCTGGCACACATCGGAACATCTGTGGTGCCACCTTATATATGCACGTGGGCTTCCCATCCAGAGGCTTCTGGGTGCTCTGATGGGCGTCTTTTAACCAATTCGGTGATTGTTAGTTTGACTTCCCAAATAATAGGCGACAGCTTCTTAGGAGAAAGTACTGCAGGCCCTGAGTTGGAGCCCTCCGCCTTGGATCTGGGCACAATGACTTCGTTTCTAACTGCGGCAGAGTTCCCTCACTTGGAGAGTCGTCATGGCAACAGTAAACGCTGGTCTATTATCCTGTCAGGTAGCACATGGGTCAGGGACTGCGGGTCCCCGGCAGCCCTCCTACACCGGGCCCAGTGGTGGAGGGTGGCTCGTCTCTTTATGATATGCTGACATTTGGGCTTTGATTATACTTTTAGAGTAGATATCAGGGGGAAGAAGATAGAAACAGGCTGGATTATGGGAAAGAAATGCAAAGTGCTTTGTATCCCCACTGAGCACTCGAGAGGTGATCTGGGATCTGGGAGGTTCACGGTGGGTCTCGGGGGGATGAAAGCTGACTCCAGGTTCTCTCACGCTCTCATCCCAGCCTCACCAGGCAGGAGGTGGAGCAGCTCACTGATCTGGGTGGTTCAAGGACCTGTGACGGCCTGGCGTTTCACCTGCTCTGTCTCACTCCCCACTGTCCCCTGGACCTTGGTTTTGGGGGCTTTTCTGCAAGAGGAGCCAGGAGAGGGTGAGTGGCCTCTTCCAAAGTAACAGGAAGGTAGCATTGGAGGAAAACCCAGAAGACAGAAAAAGTAAAGTAAAGAGGTGTGGCTAACACTGGCACCAAGGGCCCCAGGGCCAGCCCCCCAGACCGAGGACAGGCAGAGCACAGCTGTCTTCAGAGCAGGACACGGACTTGGCCCTGAGCCCCAGTGAGTCCCGCCTCCGCGCTGGCCGTCAGCACAGGAGAGCAGGATCTTCCATCCCCGACTCTGCCGAGGGTTCGGATGCTGTCCAGCTGAGATGGGAGGTGGGGCCCAGTCCTCCTCAGAAACCCGCGAGTTGGGGGAATTCTTTCTGTGAAGTTCTGCATGGGACCACGATTTCAAATAGACAGCGTGGTATTACCCTGGAAGTTGGGGCTCAGTCCTCAATGACTGGGGTGGACTGGGGTGAGCTAGACCAGCCGGAGGCCGTATTTACCTCCAAATGCAGCTATGCCTGGTGACTTTGGGAACTTTTCAGAAACTATTAGAGAGACTACCTTCTTCAATAGTGGACACACTACTGTGTGTTCTTCTAGAAGTCTGCGCAGATGAGAACACCCTCAAGGCCCCGTTCCTCTCTCGGTTCCAGAGCAAGAGACACCAGGCTGCCTCTCCACCTGCAAGGGCCAGCTCAGGGGTCTCAGAAAGCGGAGCTCGGGAGAGCTTCCACGTGCATGAGGTCAGGACTCAGCTGCAGCTGGGGAAGCTGCTGTCTGGCGTCTATGGACCCACATCCCACGCTCCATCCAGCCTCCTTCTCAGGCGGCCACAGCCGGGGATGACCCGGCCCTAGGGGAGGGGCTGTCCCCTGGGCAGCCTGTGCCCTGGCTCTCCCCCGACTCTTCCAGAGTGCTGCACCTCTCAGAGCTAACCCTCACCCCGCTGGCTCTGCTCCATCATTGGCCACGGAATGGCTGGTGGTGAAACATTTCCCATCTGGCTTTTACCTGGGCGACGTTTTGGCTTCACATTCATTGGGCAGAAGAGGAAAGCTGCTGTGTATTTAACACTGGAATGTAAGACTTGGGAAGGATTGGACTTGAAGAAGGAAATGGCTGCCCCGCTGTCTGCCAGTCCTGAAAGAAGTCTAGGAGGAGGGCTGCCCGGTCCTCACGACCTGCCTGGGGACCCCGGCTCCCCTCCCTTGGCCCTCACTCGTCCACCTCGTGGTATCCAGCTGAGTTTGAGGTGCAGGTATTTGCAGATGAATTAGTAAAAGGAGATAATGCGATTTAGATAGAAGTGCTTGGCACACTGAACATTCTGCAGCTTCTTGTCTGTCTGCCTGCAGGTTCTAGTAACTTCCATGAGGAGCAACTAGGCACTCTTGTAAATTACCTGCACTTAAATCTACCACTGCTATGGCCTCAGTGGGGATTTGGGGCGTCTCCCTCCCAGGTGGCCCAGGGGTCCTCGGGGGTTGACCCTGCAGGGTGGCATCTCTGAATGGGGCCCCAGCATGGGGGGCAAAGCAGAGACCAGCAAGGTCCTTGCCAGCACCCAGGAGGACTGGCAGCCCCCAACCCAGCACAAGCAGAGCCCTATATGTCCCGGGCACAGCGCACCCTCCTCTGTGAGTGCAGTGTGGCAGGGGTATGCCCACAAGGTGCCCAGGGAGCCCACCCTAGAGACCCTGGACTCAGGAGTATGCTCTTCAGGGGGGTATTCCTTTATGCAGGTATGGTAGGCATCAGTGAAACATCAGCCCAGCTGCTGCTGTCAGAGCCTCAGGTGAGTGCTGCTGAATTCACGGGCACCCCTCAGCCCCCGTCTGACTCATCAGCCTGCTACCCTCACATCCAGCCTTCGGTCACCTCCTCCCCGCTCCTCCCTTCTGCTTTCACCTCCCAGGTGCTGGTCTCTCTTGGACCTTCTCCAGCACCACAGCCCCTCACTCTTATGCCTGGACCTGGGCCCTGTCCTGGGGCCTCTTCCCTTCCCCACCCAGACCCCTCCCCAGGTGGCTTCACAGGGGCGGTGCCACAACTCTGTGGACCATCTCTGTACTAACACCTCTGCCCCTCTCAGACTACACCCACGAATCCAGGGCCCCTCCACACTTCACCTGTGTGCCCAATAGACAGCTTAAGGTAAACATGCCCAGATGTTTTTAAGTAACTATTTATTTGTTTAAGCAATGCAGCACAGCTTATGGGATTTAGAATCAAACCTAAGCCCTTGGCAGTGACATGCAGAGTCTTAACCACTAGGCAACCAGGTTATTCCCCAAATGAATATGTGATTTGTCCTTCTCCCTCTCCTGAAAAATAACCGTCTCCAGAAATGGGAGCTCCATCCTTCCATTCACTTAGGTCAAAAGGCTCAGAGTCCTGCTCAAGGCTTCTCTCTTCTGAGTATCATGGCATCCAATCTATCAGTAAACTGTGATGACTCTGTGTTAAAAGTGTATGCAACCCCTAATACCGTCTTTTCCGTGATGACCTAGTGGAAACCACTTTGATTTCTCGCCTGGACTGTCACACAAACCTTCACAAACAAAGGGGCTACTGTGTGGTTTTATTTTGGTTTGTTGCTACTATGCCACAGGGCGCTAGAGCAATGTGTGGGAATTAGTAGGTGCTCAACAAGCATTTATCAAATAAACGTGCAGATTTCTAACTGGCTCTGTCCCTCTCTAACCTGTTCTGCCTGGAACTGTCAGGGAGACTGCTTTTGAAGTCACATTGGGTCCTCCTCTGGCGCCTTCCCATCACACTCAGGCTGACGCAGACGTCCTTCGTGTGCCCACGTAACCAGCTGCCCGGCCGCCAGGCCGCCTGGACTCCCCGCCTCAGCCTCTCCTGCTGTCCTGCTCACACTGTCCCCGGCGCCCTGGCCTCCCTGCTCTTCCTCGGGCACTCCTGCCTCAGGGCCTTTGCACGACGCTCACTCCTGCCGGGTGCTTTTCCCATGACAGCCATGCGGCCCAGCCTCTGGGTCAGCCAGCGGCCTGCTCCTGCGTGGCTTCACCAGACTCGCCCTCCTGGACCCCCTTGCTGGCTGCGCCGTGCTTGTCCCTGTGTCCCTTCTCCACCTTCTCAAACCCGGGAGGCCCAGACTCTGTCCTCCAGGCTCCCGAGCCCTCTGGCTTCTGGCTGGGCTCAGCAGGGGGAAGCACCCAGGTGAGTGTTGGAGGAGGGAGGAGAGCGATTGCTGGCCTTCGTGACCCTGGCCCTGCTCCTCTCTCGGCTCCGGCAGTGCCTGTGGCTGCAGCTCCCGTGGTCAGACCTTCTTCCGTGGCTACTGCCCTCAGCAGGCTCTGGAAACACGACTCTTTCTCTCACCTCCTTGAGCTTAAAGATGCAAATGCTTGATGCTGTTCCCACTGGACGCCTCCACCATCGTTTCTGGGTTTCCTTAATGCTTCATGTGGCTCTGTGAGTTATTCCTTCAGGGTCTCTTGACTTCAACCCTCTGAGGCTGCCTTCTCTGACCTGCTGGGCCCTGACTGATACAGCATCTACTTAAAATAGCGCTTCCTCTATACCTGCCTAACCCTTTATCGTCCCTTTGAACAGTTTGCAGTGCCTACTGCATATCTATTGCTTCATCAGCATACTTAGTCTCTTTCAATAAACACACAGGCCACGTGAGAGCAGAGCCTTGGGCTTTCAGTTTCACCCATGTTTTTAGCACACGGAGTAGAGATTTAATGTAATAAATATGCAGGATATACTTCTTGGGACAGTGAGTGTATGAAAGAATAAATATACCCAGTTTCTATGGGTGTTTGCAATCACAAAGGGCAGATTTTAGGCACAGCTATTTCTCAGGTTACAATTTGCTGGGTACAGATATTTTATTAATACAGTGTACTCATTCTTTCATCCGTCCTACAAATGATGCTCCCGGAACATTGATGTTCCTGGATCCCTGGCTTCAAGGGATAGTGGAATGGGGCCATGAGAAAGGCCAAAGGCTGTGTCTGCTGTCGGTGGTGTGAAACACATTTCCCCCATCAGATCAGGATGGGTCTTTTATTTATTTTGGAGAAGGAGATGGCAACCCACTCCAGTACGCTTGCCTGGAAAATCCCATGGACAGAGGAGCCTGGCAGGCTACAGTCCATGGGGTCACAAAGGGTCAGACACGACTGAGCGATAGATCCTAACACCCTTCATCCTTGCTGCCAAAGTCCATCATCTTTATTTCTTTATTTATCTTATTTTTTTTGGCTGAACCATGCGGCATAAAGGATTTTAGTTCCCTGACCAGGGATCAAACCCATGCCCATGGGATTGGAAGCACAGAGTCTTAACCACTGGACTGCCAGGAAAGTCCGAGGGATGTGTCTTTTAGAAGCTGATCCCTGTGCTTCCAAATGCTGTTTACACAAAGTATTATGATTCTGCTCCACTTTCTGTCTGCTAGGTTTAAAACTTGAGTTTATCCAACTCAAAACCTGGGGTCTTTCCCATTAGGCACTGCTGCCTCTGTAGGCAAACTCAGACTCTTGGCTCCTTGAGACCTTAATCCTGGATTTTGAAGGGGTGTCCATCCACAGCCTTCCCCTCTTATTTTCTCCCATCCTAACTGTTCAGTGCACCTAAGTATAGTCACTGTGTGGCCAGCCTGCTTCTCTGATAAACCAGCCTCCAAAGAGTCTCTCCCTCTCCTTCTAGAAACCCTCCTTCGGCGAAGCTCACTGGAACTCGGCAGTAACTTGACAAGTGCCTGGTCTTCCAGCCCCCATCCACCTCAGAACTGTAGTGCTAATTAAGTCAATTGCCCAGATGGTTCTGCACACTGCCCAAGCCTCCGCAGAAAAGAACCACATGCCATTTAGTCAAAATAATATTATTTTATGAATAAAATAATTAGGAAAAGATATGTAAGTGGAATGTAATAATCCATTAGCAAAAATTATACCCTTGTATTTTTTTCACTCTGAGTGTGAAATACTGAGAGTCCTGACGCGGCTCACAGAGACTCTAAATCATCATGGAAAAGTCGTACAAAAATGCCGCTGGGGCAGCAGGAGTCGCGCTGATCGTCAGTTAAGTAACTGGACGTTCAGTCTGCCACCTGACAAGGAGGGGTCAGGCCTCCAGGTGGTGCCGTGGTGAAAGAGTCTGCCTGCCACTGCAGGAGGGGCAAGAGACTTGGGTTCAGTCCCTGGGTGGGAAGAGCCCCTGGAGACGGGAATGGCAGCCCGCTCCAGCATTCTTGCCTGGAAAATCCCATGCACAGAGGCGCCTGGCGGGTTATAGTTCATGTGATCACAAAGCGTTGGACACGACTGAGCCGCTGAGCACACAGCGTACACAAGGAGGGCGAGGGTTAGGGTGTGAACGTGGGAGGCTGACGCTGTAGTCTAGAGCCAGACACTGGCTGCCCCTGTCGTCCAAGTTAAGCCACTGGAGATCTCGCCAGGCTTCAGCGTCCTCATCATGGCAATGGGGTGTTAAGGAGTGAAAAGGGCTATGGATGATGGACAGTGGTGTGCATTCCAGGGATAATACACTCAGTGCTATTTGAGAATACACCGCAATCCCCTGTGATTAAGAGATAAGTAAGCTCTGATGTGCAGGGCCGTCACGAGATGAAAAGCCATTGAAGGGCTGGTGGTGAAGCAGAAGCGAGCGCTGGGGAGACTTAGCTGAGCTGGACGGGAGCTGATACCAGGGCAAGGACCAGAGGGTTTGTCCTCAGCCTCCTCTAGGATCTGGTGTCCTAAACTGCCCCAGGGCTCATGGCAGTGACGTCACTAGAGGGAAGAAGACAGTACTGGGCTGGTTGTGTTCACAGAGGGATGTGCAAGCATGTGGTGGGGCCAGGAAAAATTATGCAGGACTGTTGGGAGTAAAGAGCTGAGTGAGATGAGCGGGGAAAGCGGACTGTTGAAGCAGCAACCCCAGGACCACGCTGGGTCTCCGTTTCCAGTGCACAAGAGCCTGTTTCTGCCCTGCAGGGGCCCTGGGTTCTGTGATATTCCTGCCAGTGTAGACTGATGTCATACCTTTTTCAACGTTTCCATTGGATTCTGAACCTCCCGTGTCTGCCAGACCTCCTCTCCAGAGATCTTGTCCTCTGCACTGTCTGCCCTCACTCTCACGCTCACAGTCCCCTCCTACAGCTTGTCATTGCTGACCATTACAATCACCCTAACTTTAGGTTGAGGCATCTCTGCCCAGTGCCCTCAGCTGTCCGCATTACCCAGGGTCCGAGGACCCCTCATGCAGCAGGGTCTTCAGCCACTGACTTTGCCACAGCCTCACCACCTCTCACCCCATTTCCCCCTTTACAGGAACTGCACTTCCTGGTTAATCTTTACCATCTCTCCATGCATACTCTTGGCTCTCTCATCTCTGCCTGTCTCTACCGCACTAAATTACAACCCAGGTTAAATTCAGTTCTCCACCTATTTCAGGTCAACTGCCTGTGTGACTGGAGAAAACCCACATCCACGCTAACTGGACCTGCAAACACCAGGGGGCTGCCCAGAAAGCCTCAATATTTATTCAAACTGTATCATCCTCCCCTCCTATATGCTGCCTCCAAAACCCCTCCTGCCTCTTAAAACATCCAACACTTCCTTTGTCACGTGTGCCCCCAGCTAACCTCACTTCCCGTCTCACCAAGTAGAAATAATCAGAACGGAACTGCATTGCCTCCCATCACAACCACCTATCCATCTGAGCATGTGACCGTGGGCTTTACTGTCCCTCCAGATACAAAGCCTAATCCCTTCTCCCCTGCATGAGGTCCTGCCCTCTCTCCTACTCAAGGACATCACTATAGCAACTCTCCCCACTCCCTCCAGCACCATCAAACCTGCCCTCTGCCCAGACCACCGCCAACACACCAGCAGGCTGGGACTCACCAGCGGGCTGGGACGCCCCCGCTGCAGACCAAGAACACAGCATGTCTCTCCCCTCCTCCCTTGCAGCTCTGGGTCCAGCCCCCTCCCCTTCTTAGCTCCAGAAACACAAAGCTCAGAGAAAAGAAGCTCAGTGCCTCTTTCTTCTGAGCTCAACTCAAGACAGCTTGGCCACCATCTCTCTGCGGATGCTACATACATCCTGATGAAGCCGAGGGAAACGCAAAGCCCCGAGAGCCGCAGATTCTCCCCGACTTCAGAAAGCCCGTAAACGCCAGACAAGGGGTCACGCTGGGTTCCCTCCTCAGCACCACCTCCACCCCAACAGCTCATGTGGGTTCTGCCCACCCAGTGACAAACCCCAAACCCCTCTCCTCCTCTCCTCCACTGGACCCACCTCCCAAACCAAACCAGCCTGCTCCCCGCTGCCTCGTCTGGTCCCCTCGTGTTCCGATTTCCTGGGACAACGGGGACTGAATAGGTATGAGCCGTAAAATGACGGCACTAAATTGAGCAGGAGGCGAATCAGAGCCCCACGCCCTCCCCACCACACCTGGACTGAACTCCACACCCCATGCACCTGACCTCTGCCTGCTTCTGTGGCCGCACCCCATCCTGTGCACCCCCAGACCTGACGCCCGGCCTCCACCAGCCTTCTCTCCTTTCCTAGAGCAGGTCAGACCTGTCCCCAGCACTGCCCCTCTGCTTCTGTGTGCCGCTCTGTTTGGAACGCCCCTCACTCACATGCCCCCTGCTTCCTCCCCTCTCCTCACTCAGGTCTTGGCTCAAACGTCCCCACTTCATGAGGTTCCCTTCACACCCATCCGTGGGTGCCCCCTATCCATCACCATCCATTACATCCATCTCTCGCCTTTTCCTGAGAGTACTAGTCACCATCTGAAATATCTTGTTTATTTTCCCTGACTCTTTTTTTAGCCTTACTTGGATGTTTGGTCCATGAGAGCAGCTACTGAGCTGTCTGGTTGAATGCGACATCCCTCAAGCCTAGATCAATGCCCAGCCCAGCGGGTCTTCAGTAAGGACTTGCTGCCGCAGTGGGTAATAGCAGCGAATACTCCCTGCCCTTCTCTGAAGTGTGGCTTTCTGCGTGTGTGTTTCCCATATATTAACCCTTAATTCTAATGACCATTCTACAAGGCAACACCTCATTACTCCAACAGGATAAGAGAGAAGGTCACCTGCAGGCAGGTGTGTGATACACCCACAGCCCAGAGCCAGGCCACCACACAAGCAGAGCAGGAGCCCAGCCCTTGCCGCCACCAGAATGCAGGCTGTCTGCATAAACACCGCTTGAGAATAAGAAAGGGTAGCGCCGAGTGTTTGGGCATAACTTTGATTTTCTTTTTCTCCCCAAAGCATGGAAAACAGAGGATGGTAAAATGGTCTCAGCCTCAGAAATGTTAATGGAACAAAGCATACCATGGGAAAATAATTTCAATTTTTCTCCAAACGGTTCTAAGCCTAGTTACTAGGTCTTCCACTATATTGATCAAACAGAAGCAAATATATATTATAATATAAAAGTGGCATTTCCTCTTTAAAAGTGTATGTTTGAAAATGCTTCTTAAACTTCTTTTTAATGCTGTTTGGCATTATGAAGGGGGAGAGCAGCGAATCGATGTCATACTCTTCCTCGTGACCTAGAAACAGTAGTTGCACTGAGCAGCCACCCACATCCCCAGGCGCCATGTAACTGTTTCCCCAGGAATGGTCGTGTTGACAGCTGTGAGCTATTCCGTGTTTTATCATGCTAATCAAATAATGCCTTGCAGATACCAGTGGTGGCTCAATGTTTTAATCCAACTTGCAAAGCATTGTAGACTTAACTTCATTAAAAACAAACAAACAAACAAAACCTACTGTCAAAAAGCACAACGTTATGCAAGGAATTCACCACCCAGCCCTTCTCGGTACTTTGCAGACGTTGGCACATCTTTGATGCGAAAGCAAATACGTCTATCACCCAGGTGGACAGAGCAGGTCGAGGCTGAGGGAGGGAAGCGTCCTCATTCCTCCCTGTGCTTGTATTGGGTTTTCAGGGCTGCTTAATACACACTGGCTGCACAAGGCTCACCATCATCTGCAAACAAGGACCCGTCTGGTGACTGCCCCCTATTTGGTGTGTCAAGGTGAGGATTTGATGCAGCCTGAGAATGGCTTACTCAACGGATTTCATCAGGAGCCAGTAGACACATGTGTTTGGCACTTGGCTCCAAGACAGTGTCTGCAAGACCTCCCCAGACAAATGTGTGTTTGCAGGTACTAAATGCAGGGAACTAGGTGGGCTGATGGGGGATGGACAGGCTCTCCATCCTGAACAGATGGCTGTCCGCTCACGGGCTCCACCCTCATCGTCCCCTCTCTCTGACTAATTTCCTCCTTCCCCACCAGGACGCGTGAGGTTCGGTAACGATGCCAGTCAGTAGTTTCAAAAAGACAAATCAACGCAAATTCCCTTGTAACCAATTTTTCTTTTTCCTATCAGAGGAAGTCAGATAAACCAGTCAGGCAGAAAGAGCATTATGCTCTACACATGATTGCCAGAGTTTAAAGATATCTCCTGGCTATAACCATAAAGGAAATTGCCCTCATATCTTTCCATTTTGGGGGGACACATTTCTGTAAGAACGCAGAATTGGCTCTTAAAGCACAGGCATCCTTGATTGCTAGGGGCGGGTGCTTTCTGTCCCTAATTACTAAGTTAATTACCTCTGAACATAGCGGCTTATTTCCTCAACAGATAAACCCTCCTGCTTCAGACAAGGTGAGTGCTGATTGCTCTCTGCCATGGACCATCCTCACCGTTCCTTCACTCAGAAATAACTGTGAGCCAGGCATAGTATTTATTAAAAGTATCACTTTATTTCACTTATTCCACAGTGGGTTTTTTTTCTTTCCTTAGAATCAAACTTTGATATTCTTTTTATTCAATTTTCCTGACATGAGGGGAGTCTCACCCATCTCATTGCAATATTTGAAGACTCGAGTAATTTGTTGCTCTTTCTCCTCAGCTCCAGCCATGGGCTGTGGGGGAAGCTTCCACGTTTTTTAGCATCGTTTCTTGACCACTTGGAGCCCAAGCAGCGGGCTTCCCATGAGGGTCCCTGGGGCGCTGTCTCCAGGGGGCTGTGTTGACAGGACTCCACCCCAGGAAGCCCGGAGCCTGGTTGCACTTCTGACCCAGGCTGCATGACCTGGGGGAGGAAGTGGGTGACCTGCTTCTCCTGAGCCCACGTGGAAAGTGGGAGCGGCCCAGGGTGAGACTGTGGCCCCCGGGAGGTGTTCAGACAGAGGGGTGAGCAGACCGCAGAGCTGCGATTCCCCACCACATGCAGCCCCCGTGCAAGGATGCCCGACAGGAAACGTCCCCCAGAGAAACGTGGTGGGAACTGGGCCAGCTGTAGGTTCAAGAGGCAAGTACACGCTCCTGGCCCCAAGATGAAGCTAGGCAGCCCCTCTGCTTTCCCTGGGATGACCCAGAAGGGCATTATTCCCGGCTCTGCATTTCCACCAGCCCACACATACAGAGTGATGGGAGGACAGGGGAGTCCAGGGTCAGGTGCCCGGGACCGGGGCCCCGGGGTCGTCTCTGGGCAAGCCCGCAGGCTGCAGACTCCCCCACTCACCCTCCCCCGGCACGGACCGCCCGGGAGGACTTTCCCGGCAGGGGAGCTCACACCGTGGCTGCTGCTGTGGGCGCTGCCAGACCTTGTTCCCTCGGCCTGGACAGACCACCGGTCCCGGGGGCACCCCCGGAGCCCCCCCACCACCTGTGCTTCCGGGAAACCATCAGCTCCTGGCCGCCTTCCCCGTCTGCCCGGGGCCTGTCTGACGAGGCTCCAGGGACGCCTCCATATGCCGGGGACCAGCCCCAGCCTTGCAGGAGCGTGTCGGCCGCCAAGGGCCTGGCTGACGCCGGTGACGAGAGGCCGTCATGCTCGGCCCCCACCGTGCTGCTGATGCCAATCACCTCACATCCAAGAAGGATTGGGGGCTGCATGCTTAAGGTTTTTTTAAAATATATATATATATAATTTCTGAAGTTCTCCCAGCGGAGCTGTGATGGGAGCAGCTCACAGTCTCGCTCTGCCTGCCTCTGTCTGAGAAAAGCACTGAGAGAGAGTTAAGGGGACCACCAGTGCCACGTGATGGAACAGACGCCAGCTCGGGCCGCCCCCAAGTCAGTGACCCTCACGGGATCCCTTCTTCCCAGTGAGGGGCCCCGCCACGTCCCGTCCCCCTGGATCTGTGAGTGAATGGCTCGGGCACCAGGCATTCCTCTTCTGCTCTGGGCTCTGACCTCGGATGACCTTCCGGATCCTAAGAACGACCCTTAGCCCTTAGCGCTGTGTGCATGTAGACCTCCGCACACTGTGTAGGGGTAACAGGCTGCACTGGGAGCTGATGGCTGGTCCTGGGAAGAGCCAGCAGGATGCTCAGCCGCTCCAGCAGCCAGCCTGCTCTGCCGCCTGGTTGAAATCCCTGGACAGGAAGCATCTCTGTGGTTACAGCCCCCTGCATTTACCCCGTGCTGGCGGGGGCTTGATCACTGAGAACTGAGCAAGCTAGGGCAGAGGGGCTGCTCCTGCCCTGGGATAACCCCCACCCTACACCCCAAGGATGCTCCACGCTCTGCCTTCAGAGAGGCAAACCCTTGGTCTTCCAACACCTCACTGGCTGCGTCTCCCAAGGAGCTTTGATTGCTCTCTGCAGCCTCTGCTCTGCAGCTCCGCCTGGTCCTGGTCACCAGGCTGTCAGCTCACACCCATGGGGACGGCCCTGCACTGGTGGAGGCGGGGGCACCTGAGGGCCTTGCCACCCACAGCACTCAGAGGCCCGTGGGCAACTTCACTAAGTGCCCACCGTGTTCCTGACCTGGGCCACTGCCAGGAGGGGGGCCCTCCGAAGGTCACTTGGGTCTCCCCAGGACCCCCGCAGCCTCCTCCTCCCTGTTGAAGTTTAGGGGCAGAGGAGGGATGCTAAAGGGAAGAGGCCTAAAGACGCCGCCCGCAGCGCTGACCGCAGGCCAGCAGCGCCCACGTGCTAACGAGGCTGGGGGCGGTTACGGAAATCACGGGGTATCTGAGTCTATTCTGGCCGCTGAAACGAAACATCCCAGCCTGGGTGACCCATGTTGTTCGGCTGCTCAGTTGTGTCCGACTGTGACCCTGTGGACTGCAGCACGCCAGGCTTCCCTGTCCTTCAGCATCTCAAGGGCTGATCCTGTTCTCTGGGCCGCTGTCCTCTCCAGGGCTCCACCCACATGAACTCTCACCTCCTCACACCATCACGCCAGGGTGTGTAGTGTGGATCTGGGGACCCCACGCTGGGGCAGGGCCAGGCCTTTGCTCTCCCACCCTGCCCACACTCCAGCCCCTTGGTGACACAGACCTTCTCCCCACACAAGCACCCCTGCACATCGGGGACCCCTGAGCTCTTGAGGTGATTGCACCCGCTTCAGTCCACCCCTCTCAGCCCCCCTGATCTGCCTGCCCCGAAAACACACTGGGAAGCAGGCCGCCCGGCTCACGTCCTCCTGAGGCTCAGACATAGGCAGGGAGGTCATGGGAGGGGGAACCGGCCACTAACGCAATCCACTTTGCGGATGGCTGTCCATCCTCCCGAATCCCTGAAGGGGGTGGTATCGCCTCCACCTCACGACAGAGGCACTTGAGTCTCAGATGACGAATCTCTTTTCCCACAGTCGTTCCATCGCTGAGGGGTGAGACCCTCATCACCAGCACAAGCAAATTCACAGCCCCTGATCAGAGTGAGCCCTCAAGTTCACAAAGCCACACCTCCTCCGGTTCAAACCTGGGCAGCGCTGCAGGTGAAAGCTTTGGCAAAGGCAAAATCGTTTCCACCAGAGCGTTCTCCTGTCAGGGGGGCAATCAGCTCTCACTCCATCAGGTCGGGGGCCACCCTCACTTCCCGCATTATTTCTTGGGACAGTATTTGCTCAGTTACTCTCCGCGGTTCCTCCTTTGCTCTCTTAGAAGAGTCTGGGCATCATCTCCTGAAAGAAAAACTTCCACAGGAGCCCCAAGGTAACACCACCTTCCAGGCTAAACAGTCACTGGAAACAAAGGCATCTGGAAAGACAGGCCTCCCTTCAATTCCCCAAGCGGACTTGGCTGGTGAGTCCTTTAGAAAACAGCCTGATGAGGTGGAGCTTGAACTCCCCACCTGCCTGGGAGCCGGTATAAAAATGAGGAATGGTCGTAATCCTGTGCCGCTCAACTCCATTTTAATTGAAAATTATGTCGAAGATCCCTGCCTATCTGGGCCTCGCCTGTCTCCATCCTTTCAGAGCGCGTGGATTTATGCGCCCGCTCTTATGAAAAGTTCTGCTATTTCCCATAAATATGCACAGGCTTCTGTTTGTACAATAAATATTACAAAGATCATAAGGAAATTAAAGTGGAGCTTGAAGACAGCTGTCCTCTGACGATACACCGCACATGAATCACGTCCTCAGGAACGTCTCTCCCCAACCATCAGGCTTCCTGAATAAATATTGCCTCTCTTCCGTTCTAAATGGCAGAGGAGAGCCTGGCCTAATGGATTTACAGTTTATCAGTGTGTTTCAGGGAAGGTGGAGACGGATGGCTTCTCCCCAATCTAGAACTTATCTAGAAACAGTCGAACACTTTCAACTTCGCAGTCTGTTAGTTTTGGTAAACAGGCGTGCTGGCTCCAATTCCTCTGTCCTTAAAGAAGAGCGGATTACCTACACCAGCTGAGGATCTGCGTTCCTGTGGATAAAGTCATCAGAAAGTATTTGCAGAGGCGTTTTTAAGGCACAGATGTTGATCTTATTGCTTAAGCATTCAATTTCTCCCTTGGGCACTGGGACAAGTCTAAAGGTGGAGGTGTGCATGAAGTCAGGTTTAGAGCATAAATTAAATGGCTCTAATACACATGCGTGACTAGAGGATGGATGACGACCTTGACTGATAAAATGCCCAGTACCCTGGATGCCCTGTGCCCCTGCCTGCGCAGCTCTGACATTGACCGTGCGACCAGCATCAAGGCTG
The DNA here is from genome assembly GCF_023091745.1 of Budorcas taxicolor. NCBI lineage: Eukaryota > Metazoa > Chordata > Mammalia > Artiodactyla > Bovidae > Budorcas > Budorcas taxicolor. Next base: position 49,096,682 of record NC_068932.1, on the reverse strand, counting down.
CCGGGAGCAGGGGCCCTCAGCTGAGTTCCACGTCTCATAGGTGGAGGGTCTGGACTGTCAGCCCCACAAGCAGAGACGCCCCACTACTGGACCATTGCAGTGTCTGCAGGCATCCTGGTGCACAGATGCCCAGTAAATCCCAGTCAAATCACAACAATTAAACACGCCCACGAAGTTCAGTGTTTGTCTAACCCGATGGAATCAAAATCGGGAGACATCGAGAGTCACCCCAAACCACTCAAGGCCAGGAGCCACCTCGGGCTCCAAACTGGGTGCTTTGAGTCCCTTGTCAATAGACCCAAGACTGCCCAGGGCTCCATCCCAGTGTCTCCGGGGGTCACTCCAGACTCAGGCAGGGAGCCCCAAGGAAAGGCCCTCGAGGACAGAATGTTCAGGAAGTGCAGGGCGAGAGTGGGATCACACACACTGGATGACTGGACCCCGAATCCCCCAGGTAGACCCCCAAGAGCGTCCGCTCTCCCTGCCTCTGTCTGCACGTCCTGACCCCTGGGCAGCAGCAGCTGCTTCCCCGAACCCTGGAGGGACCCACCTGGAGCCCCTCCAGCCAAAGCTTCGGATGTCCCCCCACCCCGCACCCTGGAGGCTGAGAAGGGCCTGGCTGACAGGTGGGCCCGGGGCCGGGGTCCAGCTGCCTGCTGAGTGGCCACTCAGAGGACAGAACAGCCAGGATCACCACCGGTGTGAGCGGAGGGGCGGGTCTCCAGGGGCGGAGGAGTGTGGTGGGCGGGTGGGGTCACTCCGGGCGGTATCACAGGCTGACCTCAGCTGGGCTCCTGGGCCAGCACCACTGCCCCCAATAGCCTCCTGGGCCAAGAGAACCCTCTCTCATAGGCTCCCATGACTGCCCACTGCACCTTCTCCCACCAGGGGACATCAGCCATCAGATGTCTGAGACCCACCTGTGAAGGCAGACACTGTCCTCTCCCCAGAGACACCTCCACCCTCCCTGCCCCGGGGCCAGCTGACTCTGCTGTTTCCAACAGCAATGAGTACCATGGCTTGTTGTGGAAGAGACTTCGTTCCACACCTTGCTACGACTTTAAAGAAGAATCGATCAGGAAGCCGCGGACCTTGGGAGGATGAGTGGAGAGACGATGCGCGGCACTCCTCAGTTAGCAGCGATGGCCATTCTCGTGGCCCAGCTCAGTGACGGCTTGAGGGCAGGCTGTCTTGTCATCTCCCCCCAGGCCACGCCCCTCTGCTGTGTGAAGACATCCCCAGCCAGCGGGGGAGAGGGGCTGAGAGCTGGCATCCTGAAGCTGCTCAACAGCCCCCGAGGCCCATCCCTGCTCCTGCCCCCAGCAGAGGGCAGGGTACCCCCGGCCAGCCGGGAGCAGCAGCGCTGGACCCCTTGGGCCCAGGTCGTGGTGGGAGAGCACTGGAGACCGTGGCCGGGTCCCCTCCCCTCGGAAGAAGCCCCCCTGCACCGCCTTCTACAGGGACAGCGAGTGAGGAAGGCTGGGTCGAGCCCCCAGGGAGCCTCCTGGGTCAGCTCGGGCCCCCAGGACTGGGGGAGGCCGTCTGCACCTTCCCCCAAAGAGACCTGCCGCTGAGCCTGGGTGGCACCCGAGCCTGTGGGGCCTGCAGGGAGGCAACAGGATCGAGTCTTTCCATGCACCTCGGGGGCAGCTGGGCCCTCTCTCCCAGGACACCGCTCTGTCTCCTCATCCACGCCTCTCCTGCACCTGACAACCGGTGCCTCAGTTCATAGAGCCAGATTCTAGAGTTCAAGGGGTTGAGTGACTCTGAGTCACAGTTGCTGACGAATAGAGCTGGGCTTCAAGCTCTTACTCCCAAACCCATGACTCTGATGAGAAGAGGGGACATAACTGACACGGAGCATTGTGTGGGGCTAAGGTGTGTAAAGTGTTCACGTGATGCATTCAGATATTGTGAAATGACTGCCACCTGGGCCTCCACACGGGCCTCCACCGTGGCCTCCAACCTGACCTCCATCCTGACCTTGGCCTCCACCCTGACCTTCACCCTGATCTCCACCCTGACCTTCACCCTGACCTCCACCCTGACCTTCACCCTGATCTCCATCCTGACCCTGACCTCCATCCTGACCCTCACCTTCACCCTGACCTCCACCCTGGCCTCCACCCTGACCTCCATACTGACCTTCACCTTGGCCTCCACCCTGACCTCCACCCTGGCCTGGACCCTGACCTCCACCCTGGCCTGGACCCTGGCCTCCACCCTGACCTCCACCCTGGCCTCCACCCTGACCTTCACCCTGATCTCCACCCTGACCTTCACCCTGACCTTCACCCTGATCTCCATCCTGACCCTGACCTCCACCCTGACCTCCATCCTGACCTGACCTCCACCCTGACCCTGACCTCCACCCTTACCTCCATCCTGACCCTCACCTCCACCCTGACCTCCATCCTGACCCTCACCTCCACCCTGGCCTGGACCCTGGCCTCCACCCTGATCTCCACCCTGGCCTCCACCCTGACCTCCACCCTGACCTTCACCCTGGCCTCCACCCTGACCTCCACCCTGACCCCCACCCTGGCCTTCACTGACATACAATCACACCACATAACTAACACTTTCTTTTGTGCTGAAAGCATCTGAGAGCCACTCTCTCAGCGGTTTTCGAGCGTCTAATATGATGCTGCCGACCACAGTCGCCGCTCTACCCTGGCTCCCAGAACCGCCGGCTCTGACACTGGCAGTCTGTACCCTCTGACCGACACTCCACACCCCAGCCCAGCCCGGCCACCACCGCTCCGCTCTCTGCTTCTGTGAATTTGGCTTTGTTAGATTCTACACGTAAGTGAGGCCGTACAGTGTTTGTCTTTCTTGTCTGCCTTATTTCTGTAAGTGATTCTTGGTCTAACCTTGCTCTTCACCTGCAGGTCAAGTCAGCCTGCAAGCCCTCATAGGGGAGGAGAAAATATATTTTCTTCAACCCTCCTAGATTCTTGGCCGAGGTCTTGCAGACTCGATTGACAGAAGGCAGGTCAACCGGAGAAAACAAACAGAAGCGCTTTAGCAGTTGCCTCACGCATACACTCAGAGCACCCGGCGATGAGTAACTGAAAGGGTGGCTGAGACTCGGGCGTTCCCAGCAGCTCCGTGGCGAGCAGCACATTGCAGAGAAGCAACACGACAGAGGAGAAAACTTGAAGCTTTAGGAAGCACCTGGCCATCCCGGGGAGGCCACCGCGTGGGGAATGAAGGGCAGAGCAGGGCTAGGTGACGGTGTGGGCCCTCTCAGGGCCGCTGGGCCCCCCAGTACCGGAGCACTCGGGCTGGGGCACCGTCACAAGGCTGTCTGCACTCTCCTCCAGGCCCTTGGGGTGGGGTGCAGAGAGCTCCCCACATGTCTGCTGCTGTTCAGCTGCCTGCCGTTCAAATACACCAACAGCACAACTGGGGCGTTCTGCCCTGCCCCGCTTCCCCCGAAAGGAAGTGACTCGGGTCCCAGGACGCAGGCAGGGCAGGGCAGCCAGGGGCTCACTTTCTACCTCTTTTAAGTGAGAAACCAGCGCAGGCAGAGGGGGTCACGCGACGGGCATTTAACATGCTCTATAAAAACACAGCCGCCTTTCACAAACTCCCTCCATCACACCTTGCTACCCTGAAGCGTGGTCTGGGTTGTGGCGATGTCTCTGTGGGGATGTTTGGCTTCTCCCAGCAGCGACAACATAAATGCTGCTAGATTCATGTCTTCCAAGAGAATATCACTTAAAAATAAATCTTTTTTTTAAAAGAATTTGATCAGTGGGGAGAAAAAAGAAGAAACAACCGTGGTGAAGTTAGTTGCCCTGAGAATAAAGTTTGCAAGTGTCTATTTAAAGCCTCAAGTGTAGCTTCAGGTGGTTATTCAGTTGGAAAAAAAAAATCCAAAGGCCCTTCCGGTGAAACGCCTTTTTTGTTGCAGCCGCTGTGGGTGAGCCCCTCTTTCGAGTCAGCTCAGCAGAAGATAGCAGTTAGCGATCGATTGCACTGATGCTCGCAGAGCAGCAGGTAGTAATGCCCCTCCATTTGTACCTCCTGCTTAAATAATTGTTTGCACCTTAAAGAGGGATTTTTTTTTCCCACACATTAGGGAAATGCCAACAGCCCATACAGTGCCCTGTCTGAGGTTTGGCTCTGCAACGGGCTTCCTGCAAAGTCACCAGGAACATTCCTACTCCAGAGCGAGGCCACAACTGTGTGAGTAGAGATGACGACACCAGCAATCAATCAGTCAGGTCAGTCGCTCAGTCATATCCGACTCTTTGCAACCCCTTGGACTGCAGCACACCAGGCCTCCCAACTCCCGGAGCTTGCGCAAACTCATGTCCATCGAGCAGGTGATGCCATCCAACCATCATATCTTTTTGCCTTTACAAACTGTTCATGGGGCTCTCAAGGCAAGAACGCTGAAGTGGTTTGCCATTCCCTTCTCCAGTGGACCACGTTTTGTCAGAGCTCTCCACCATGACCTGTCCGTCTTGGGTGGCCCTACACGGCATGGCTCATGGTTTCATTGAGTCAAGAAAGTGAAATCTGTTACTGTATTAAAAAAAAGAAGAAGAAGAGGTCTCTACTGGGTTGGTACTTGATGCCACTTTCTGCTCTATGTTTATTCTAATTCCAATGTCAACAAATAGAGAAAACCAAGTGCATGCTCATAATCATATTCGAAAAGAAAAGCAAACCCCTCCCTTTGCTCTGGTGGTCAGGAGGATTGGCTGCCCTGAGCGGGGCTCCCAGATTTCAGAACCAGAGAAGGGGTGGCAGCAAGAGTGCCCTAGGGGGCTTCCACGTCCACAGCTGAGGGGGACACGCCACGTGCCAGGCTCTGTCCCAGCCTCCCCGAGCCCCACAGCAGCTCCACGTGGCACTCACAGGCAGGGTCCCCTTTCAGGAAGGAAGACAGCCAGAGAGAGTGTCCGTAACTGACCAGAGGCCACCTGCCACTGACCGTGGCCGCGACACTGCCCCGGGATTTCCGTCCATGCAGACCCGACTGGAGCTCCTCCACGGTGTCCCCTGTCTGTCTCAGCACGTGGAGCGAGCTTCCATGTGTACCTGTGCGGGGTCATTTTAGATCAGTTGGAAACGCCTGCTTTACAGGTTAAAATACTCACCCGTGTTATTGGAGCTGGAATTGTATCTTGTAGGGAGAGAATGATGCATCCTAGTTTCCTAGGAATCAATGCGTCCTCTGACCTTAAATTCAGGCCGGTCCACCACGCAGTGCTGCCTTCGGGTCTGGTCCTCCTGAGGGCAGCCCCCTCATCCCGAGGAGAAACGCCTGCCGTGTGCATGACACTTCCTGAGGTCAGGGCAGAGGAGGGCCCCATCCACACATTAGGTTTAAATCGGGGCACCGCGGGGCACTGCACTAATGCACCTTCTTTTTCCTGGGGTGACAGGTGACTGGGCCTCTCTCAGAGCGTGTGCGTGGCTTGGCCAGCGTGGGCTCAGCCAGCCAGCCTCTCATCATGCAGCCAGCCTCTCATCATGCAGCCAGCCTCTCATCATGCACCCAGCTCTCAAAAGGTGCTATTGACTCCGCGGTGTTGCTTTCCACGGTTTCAGTCACACGTGATCAGATGAGGGGTCCAAAAGTATGAGATGGAAAGTTCCAGAAATAAGCAATTCATCTGTTGTACATTGACTGCCGCTCTAAGAGGATGGGATCTTGGGCTGGCTAGCTGTGTCCTGTCCGGGTCATCAGCACACAGAAGAATGGGAACTATCTCATTATTAACTCTTCCCATTTTTTTTTTGCATGTTGAAATGATCATTTTGATATGTTGGGTGAAATGAAGTATATTACTGAAATGTTTTTAAAAGTGTCGCAGACAGGATTTTCAGGGCAGCAGTACTAATCTGTACCACCCAGAATGGTGGGTACAGGATATTGTGAGCTTGTCAAAGGTCGCAAGTCCGCACAGCACCAGGAGGGAACCCTGACACGAAATACCAAAGTCAAAAGTGATAGCTGCTCAGTCGTGTCCGACTCCTTGCGACCCCATGTGCTGCGCAGGCAAGAACACTGGAGTGGGTTGCCATTCCCTTCTCCAGGGCATCTTCCCGACCCAGGGGTCGAACCCAGGTCTCCCGCACTGCAGGCAGCCTCTTTACCGCCAGAGCAGCCCCTGATGCAAGCTACGTGCTGTAGTGAAGCTAGCCTGTCAGAATCCGTCATCAGTGTCACAACCAGGACACACTAATCCAAGGTGTTACCAAGAGGTGAAGCTGTTGGGGAGGGGCATGGAGCTGTATGTATTAATACTACCTGTTCATTTACCTGTGAATCTAAACCCGTACTTAAAACAGAGGCTCACTTATAAAAATATAAATTAAAACAAATAGTTTTTAAAACTCCAGCCTGGTCCCAGGGCGGGGATGGACCCGCAGGACAGGGGAGCTGCCCGCTCAGCCAGGTGCCCCTCCTGGACTTGTAGGCAGTTTGGAATGATTGTTCTTTTCTGTTCCCCTGGGGCCCTCAGAGGCCAGATCAGCTGGAAAGCGAAACAGAAATTCCCTGTGGGGCCAGGCTACAGCTGCCCAAGTGGGGCCATGCTGAGTCTGAGGCGAACTCGAGTGCGGACACCCCACTTGCTGACAGGTCTGACCCCGAGGGCCAGTCGGGGGCTGTTGGGGCAGAGCTGGTCTCTTCAGAGAAGGTCATCTTTTCCAGGCATGTGAGCACAAGCTCAATGCCTCTCAGCGTGGCTCTGCCGGCTGCAGACAGCCACCACTATCTCTTTAGAAGGTGTGTCCACCGTTCCAATCGCTCTTGCCTTGTAGATGGAGCCCGGGATTAAGCTCAGGAAAAGTGACCGAGGATGCTGAGGTTGCAGCGAGGAGCAGAGGCTCAGGGAGGCTGACGTGCGGTGGGTGAAGCAAGCAGGACCCTGTGGTCCTCCCCTGCCCCCCAGGTCCCCCACTGGCCTGTTGACTGTGGAAAACTTTAGCCAAAGAATAAGCTTAATCAGAGGACTGGGGAAGTGCAGAAGCAAAGGAAAGCAGTCAAACAGGACAAAACAATCACAGCTTAGTCGTTAAGCAAAGTCAAGGACTTTAGTTCCTCCTCGAGGGCGGTGGATAATATTCTGAGCCGTATGCTGTGAGCTGCCTTACAGAGACTGAGGAAGTTAACAACATGAGGACCAGACTGCAGCTGCCACAGCTCTGAGAACTGGCCTCAGGAAACGGGAACAAACCGCCCTGGGCCTGAAGGTTCTCTGTGCTTCAAACAACGAAGATGACCCAGGCAGAGCCCTGATGACCGACTGCAAGATGACCCCCAGAGTCTGTGCTGTTTCTTCATGTAGCCCCTCTCTCTGCCTGAATAAGCTCTTACCCCCGATTGTCAGGCCAGGAAGGGGGATGGGGCGGGGAGTTGGCCTTTGGACGTGAGTCCGCCCTCCCCTCTGGAATAAAGCAAGCTTTCCTTTCCACCAGTCTTGCCTCTCAAGTGTCTGCTTTCTGGGATTATTTGTAAAATAATAATAATTTCACAAATAATCCCAGAAGTCTGTCTGCTTTCCAGCAGCCAGACCCCACTTTCGGGAACAGCAGCTCCGCCTTCCAGGAGCTCCGCCACATCAGTGAGTTGTCAGATTCCCTGCATCTCAGTGCAGACGAGGTAACAATGACACAGTGAGGTGACGGGTGCCGATGACTCTGAGTATCTGCAGAGCACTAATGACACGATCAACTACCCACGTCAGGAGCTGCAACACTTGAAAGAAAAAAGTAACGGAGCCTTTGTTTTGACATTGTTTTCCAGTGTTCACAGTTACCAAGATGGAAACCCCAACCAACCATGACCTAAATAGCAAGCAACTGGAGGCAGATAAGAAGCTGTGAAAGTGTCAAAATTAACGCAGTTCACACAGGCGGGTGGTGGGGGGTGGCCAGGCCAGGGGCAATGACCACCAGGGCGGTCCAGCGCACGTGGTGGCTTCTGCTTGCATTTGCTCTATCTTAAGGAAAAGCACGACGCTTTTTACACTGCTATAAACAAAGCAAAACAAACGCCTACTGCTCTGCAGCGTTTGAAGCAGGTTACAGTGCTTCCTGGGAGAAAAAGTTAAGAGAGAACGGAATTCTGACCCTGGGGGGCAAGCTGGGTCCACAGATGATGGGCCAAATTGATCTCGCGTTTCATTCTCCTTCAAAGCTGAGTGGAAACCTGGGTCCCTGGGGCTCAGGGTCCTGTGACCTTGACTCTGCCTCAAGGCGATGGCCACTGGGGCCAGGGGGATGCTCTGGCCCACGCAGCCTCTCCAGGGAGACATCCCGGCTTCCTCCTCTTTCAAGAACCCGACAGTCCTCTTCCTCCAGGCCCGGGGACATCTAGGGTGGGTCTTGGCTCGTTTGAACCAGGACTCTCCCTGCCCATGTGAGTGCCCGTGCTGGCGTGGTCTGATCAGGAGAGCAGAACCACGTCACCCCAGGTCCGCGTCCAGAGAGGGTCTCTCGGCCATGGAACAGCCCGTGGTGGAGAAGGAGACACACGGGATCTCACCCAAAGCCACGGTGCCTCCCTGGTCCCCGCCTCGAGTCCCCAGATGCAGCCCCTGCCAGATCAGAGTGGGCTGCCCACAGACCATCCAGACCCTCGCAGGGATGCCCGCATGCCTCTGCCCTGGCCAGCGGCACACACCCCTGCTTGCAGCTGTGAGGCAGTAACAGCTTCTCCTTCTGTCCACCCTCGATTATCACCTGGACACTGGAAGCTGGAGGTCCCAAGGAGTGAGACTCCAGACACCTCCACCAAGAAGGCACAGGGAGCCTGCGGGGTCGGGCAGGAGCATGGCGGTGACCCTACCGCCTGGATGGCAGGCAGAGAAACGTACCTGAGAGCAAGGGCAAGGGGGAAAGCCAGTCGCCATGGAGGTTTCGAGGCCTGACCTTGATCCTGGAGGCGGATTAACCTTGACCAGGAAGGACAAGGGAAGCACAGAGAAACCGTGGGCTCCAAAACCCTCCAGTGAGCAGACCTCTGAAGTCCACTTTTCCCTAATAGGCGAATTTTGCTAACAGTTTTCAAAACCAGATTAATACGGGAAGGCTGTAACAGAAACCTGCTGGGAGGGGAAATCCAGGCCAAAGGCCTGGGAGCGCTTAAAAATGGCCCCAGCCCAGGAGCGCTGAGGCACAGCCGGAGCGCAGCCGATGGCACGCTGCCACTCTGTAAGAGAGGCACATCGCTCAACAGCCAATAAATATTTCATGGGACGCTTTATCCTATTGGAGAGAGATCGATGGATTCTGCAGAGTCAGCGGCACGCATGGCCCTCTGCACCTGCACTTCAGAGGCGGGCAGGGTCTCCGCATCCGTCCCTGGGACTCCGGCCAGCGGCCTCCACGGCGAGCAGCTGATGCCTAGAAAAGGGTCTGCTGAGAAGGCTAACTCAGAGCAGAGCTGGCCAGGCCAGCTCCATGTCCTAGCTCTGATTTTGCACAAATGTTCCGTTTTGGACCTCACAGGCTCCTCCCTTTGGGGGTAAACACAACCTGCTAGAAGGCCCACGTTCTGCATCTGAAAATAGATTTTCCAGAAACTATGCATCAACGAGGTCAGGACAGCACTCGTGCGCCGAGTTTAGACCGTGATCCCGACAGGGCAGCCTGGGAACCCACCCTCGGGGAAGGCCTCCTGAGTGTCCCTGTGGGTGGGCCCCCGGCGGGCACCCTGGGCCGCCAGAGGGCCTGTGTCACGAGCCCAGGCGCATGCTCCGCCCTCAGAGAACGTGCAGCAAGCCGGTGAGCCTCCGTCCCTGCAGGTGTACAGTCGGCAGGAGGGCGGCTGAGGAGCCTCTCAGAAAAACAACAGAGCCGGCGGTGGGCAGCCATTCTGTGTCAGAACAAGCTGACACCCTCTTGGGACCGACTTGGTGTCGTCTCCAGGTCCCTCTGTGAGAGGGCTTGCTGCCCGGGGCAGGGCAGGGGGCCTCCGAACCCCAGGGCCTGCCTCGCTGCCGGGAGCCCCCTCGGCTGAGCCATGTCTTTAGTGATGGCCACACCCGTGACAAAGTGAGGAAATAATGGCCCAGCCAATGGGGTCCACCCAGGTGAACTCAGATGGGCCCCGGGTCGACTGAAGGCGCTCCCGGTCAGCATCTTGTGGGGACCCAGTCTCAGAGCCGGCTTCCTGGAGGCCCACCCCCCTCTCCTATTTGCCAGCAGCCTGCCCCCTCCCCCTATTTCTCTGCCCTGTTGTAGAGTTTGTTTCACTCTGACTTCCCTTGTAGCTCAGGTGGTGTAGAATCCATCTGCAATGCAGGAGACCCAGGTTCGATTCCTGGGTCAGGAAGATCCCCTGGAGGACGAAATGGCAACCCACTCCAGTGTTCTTGCCTGGAGAATGCCGTGGACAGAGGAGCCTGGTGGGCTACAGTCCACTGGGTCGCAAAGAGTCAGACACAACTGAGCGACTAAACCACCACCAGCTACCCGCAAGGGTCTGGCCTCCCCCGATCCCGGCCCCGGGAGCCCTGTCTGCCCCGGGCCTGTGCCCCATCCTACTTCTCCTCATTCACCCTGGACCACCGTGACCCCCTCATTTAGATAAGGTGCCCCGCCCCGCCTTGGCCTCCACGCAGAGGCTCTGGGCCTCTGCCATCCGGCTGACCTGTGCCCTGGGCAGTCTCTGCTCCCTGGGGGGCCACGGCCTCTGGGCCAGCCTTGTTCTGCAGGACACCCTTCTGGGCTTCACACGTCCCATCTCAGCAAGACACTCGCCAGGGTCTTCCAGCCCCGACCTCTCCCCCGAGCCATCGGATGCTGTCACCTGGTGGCTCCCGCGGCCCCAGCCCCTTCAGGTAGCAGAGACCCTGCTGTGATAAGCACTCTGCTCCCTCAGCGAGGGCGCCCGCCCTGCGCCGAGCACGGCATCTGCATGGAGGAGGTCTGCACTGAAACCAGCAGGTCTCGGGAATTCTACGCTTGGAAACAGGACGCGAACCAGGAACTCCTATCTGTTTAGAACTCAGCTAATTTCTGCTGATGACATTCCAGATGCCACCACGCTTCAGAGATGGAGGGACTCGGACGGGACCACCTGGCCGCATCAGCTTGGCTACATGGGACATAGCCCGACCTGGACGGGTGTTTGTCCTGAAAACAGTCCCAGATACGGTGACCCTGCAGACCATGTGTATATAGTTCTGAAGTTTCCCTGAAACTGGCACAGGCCCTACTTGGAGCTCTGCCACCCGATCTGGGGTGAGCAGAAGGGGCTGTTATTCTTGCTGTTCATTCGCTCAGTCATGTCTGACCCTGTGACCCCAGGGACTGCAGCCCGCCAGGCTCCTCTGTCCATGGGATTCTCCAGGCAAGAATACTGGAGTGGGTTCCCATCCCCATCCAGGGGATCTTCCCGACCCAGGGATCAATGTGCGTCTATCGCATCTCCTGCATTGTCAGGCGGGTTCTTTACCAGCTGGGCCACCAGGGAAGCCCCATCTGAGGAATGTCAAGTGCTAATCTAGAACCAATGTGATCTAATTGTGTGAATGGTCTTCATACATCTTAGGAAACATCTTGAGAGAGACACACCGTATTCTACATCTGCACGTGATGGATCATGCACATGGCCTGGTCCAGCTCCTGAACAATTCATCACCATCATTTATTTACAAAGAAAAATGATACTCTATTCGTTCGGCTGATTTTCAGGCACCGTTTCGGTTGGTAAACGGAACCCCCCAGGGTGCGGGCAGAGGGTCCAGGGAGGTGCCCTGAGTGGGAGACGCACGCAGCCTTTCTCTCCCTGAATTCCTTGATTCTAGAGAAAACAAGTGTTGGTTTGATCTGGTCCGTTTTGAAAAGTCTTCGTGCTGTAACGACACTTGCCTATCTGCTTTCAAAAGAAACCGCCCCCCCCACCCCCGCTCCCGCGGCCCTTTCGTCCCCCTTCTGAGCACCCTCTGCTTGCTCTTTCTTCAGAAAGGCTTTTCATTTTCCTTGTTGTTGCCTTGAGAATCCAAAGAAGAGGACGGGCAGTTGGGAGGCGCTGGGGACGGACCTGGGAGGACAGTGAGGGGCACCCAGAGATTCAGGGAGGTGTGGGGGTGAGTGGTGCCCTCTGGGGCCCTGGGGCCTGAGGATGTCCAGCAGGAAGCCCCTGGCTCATGCTTGTCGCTGGTTCCGTCCTCCTCGTGAGCTCTTCAGCCAGGTGGGGTCTGCCCCCTCTGGGGCTTTGTGGCTCCTCTGCTTCACCAAAGCTGCCCAGCCGCTGGGGCCTGGCCCCCAGCACTCGACCCCCCCAAGCCCCTAGAGTGAGACCCCGCAAGGAAGGCCCAGAGGTGTCCGTGTGCCAGGCGAGCCCCGGTGACGGGGACTCTGCAGCTACCTGCCCAGAGGACACCCCACCTGTGTGCCCAGTGGACACGGCCAGCACCCCGCCATCTTCTGCCTTCACTCCCCAGTCATGACCCTGCCCTCCCCCGGCCGAGGGGACAGTCTGCTGCGCAGGCGCAGTGGGCCTGTGGGGCCCAGACTGACGAGGCCTTTCTGGAGCTCTGTCTCGTTTTCCCCTTTTTCATTCCTCCTGCCCCAGAACCCAGGTCTCCCCTCATTCTTGTTTCTGTCTCCGGCTCCTCGGCTCCCCTCTCTCCCACCCTTCTCCTCTCAAACTGGGGGAGCTGAGGTCACAAGCTGCACCAGGCCCTCCTCTCGCTGGGCCTCACTCACAGACGAGGGTGAGCAGGGTGGCCGACAGGCTTGTCCTCAGGAGCCCCAGCCCTCTGGTCCATCCCGTCCATGGCTCCATCTCCAGGCGATGCCCTCAAGGGCCCTTTATCCCCCAGACCTGTTCCCAGCAGTGTTCGGCGCCAGCAAATGCTTTATTCAAGAAAGGGGGTGCGGGTTCCAGCTTTAGAAGGAGCAAAGCACGGGCACGGCATAAACTCAGATGGCACGAAGCCTGGCTGAGGACATCTGCAGTGTCCACGTGCCCCTGGACATCGCCCCCACTACCCAGGGTCTGGTTGCCTCCTGCCCAGTGGCCGAAGGGCCTCATCGTCCTGAGCCCCACCCTCGAGCGGCAGGGTCTGAGTCCTAGGATGGGGCCCGCCATCTCAGCGCCCAGCAGCACTGGTCACCCCTTCTGTCCTTGCCCCTGGGGGTTAGCCGGACACTCGGCCCCTGACTGACCCTGCTCCCCACCCCCACCCCTCGCACGGGGCAAGCCCCACTTTCACAGGGACCCGTATCCCAGAGTCTCTTTCCAGGGAACCCAGAGCAAGACAAATATATGCAATGAAATGCCCTCTGTCTGCAGTCCCAGGCCTGCAGGCCCCTCCCAAGAAGCTGCCCCTCTGTTGGTCCCAGGGACTCCATCACGGCAGGCAGAGCAGGGACCAGGAGCCCTGCCCTCCCTACCTGCAAACTGGGATAATAACAGCTCTGAAGCTTCATGATGGCTTTGTCAGGAGGATCAGAGGCATTCCTATTCACAAAGTGCTACGTGCGATGGCCATACTGGGGCCACATTCTCCCTACTGTGTGTTAAGTCAGTAAATATTCACGGGCACATTCGAACCTCTTCTCTCCCCGACCTCCTGCTTTGACCATCTGCAGATGAGAGAGCGGATTTCCCGGGATCCCTGTCCTGCCTCAGCCATCTGGGAGGCTGGGTCCCCGGGAGATGCTCATGGTGGCCAGGCTCCGGTCCTGCAAACCTGGCAGAATCTTAGGAAGCTGGCGGATTCGGTCGCCACTCCTTTCGGAGCTTGGCCAAGTCCTTGGGTCTTTTCTAAGCCCAAGGGAGGGTTCTCTTGGACCCCAGGAGACAGAGAGGGGCTGTATCTGAAAGCCTCACAGCCACACCAGCCTGCATACTCAGGGAGCAGACCCCACACCATCAGAAATGAAGAAGTAGCTGGGGAGACCCCCCAGCCATGTCCCCACTGAGGTGTCCAGGCCACGTGACTCATCACTGCAGGTCCAGCAAGGCTGAGGCTTGGAAATGCCCATGCAGCTGACACCCCGGGGCTGCAGCTGATTCCTCTGTGGTCGCATGCACTCTGGACTGAAACATCTGCCTGGACTCTGGTGTCAGAGCTCATCACACTGAGAGCAGGAGCATGAGGTGGGGGAGGGGGGCAGGCAGAGAGCATGCTCGCTTCCTGATGAAACAATCAGGGGAAACAGCCAGACAGCTGATCAGTTCAGCAATTAACCCACCCTGCATCTTCCAGACAAGACTGGATGCCACATGAGATTGAATAAAATATATTGATCATTTTGGAGTTAGTTCGTAGGACTGAGAATTCAGCCTGGGGCTTCAACCTCATTAAACCCACCTCATCGCCAATGTTTCCCTTTAGGCTGATCTGAGAAACATTTCTGTCTGCATTTGGCTCCCACCTGTTGGAATTTTACATCCTTCTAGATTCATAGAATATTAATAACATGGACAAAGCTGTCAATTTCACCTCTTATCCCTTTAGCTGCCTTTTACCAAGATGACTGTGGAATCACTCACGGTACTGTATCTTTATTTCTAGCCCTTTAATGACACCAAGAAAATACTCACACTTCACAAACCAGAAAAAGTCTTTCCTAGGAGTCACCATTTTCTAATAGCTCTTAAAAAGTAAACCTGTGAGGCATCAACAAAGCATAGTTTTACTTTCAACACGTTGACCTGAGTTCTTTCTCTGATCAGGAAAATCCTAGGTGAGATGTAGGGACTTCTGGAGGCTCATTAACTCTCTTTCCTGAGCAACCTCATACACATGGGCCGTAGTTTTGAGATAATATACCTCTTTTTTCCATGAAATTAATGACAGGATTAACTTGCATGAAGAGAAGAGCAATCCATTAGCATTGCTGGTCCCCAAGAATTGCCTTTATTTTTCTCTCTCTGTGACCTTAATAAACCTTTAATCAACACTTCTTTGAACAGTGTAAGATGGAATTTCCAGAAGATCCTAATATAAGCAGTAATTAACGTCTTAATTTAGACTTACTCAGCGCAACACTTGTTTGGTGACATTAACAAATGTGAACATTGCCAGTTAGTGCAAGAGTGTGGAAAGCTAATCACGCACTTTCCAACTCCATTCAAGGTCCTCATGGGAAACCAAGGCTTGCTCAGCATGGAGGGCTGTCCTTAGGGGCTACCACGCTGCTTTAGGAAGATGACTCACAGGTGTCCCTGCCAACCTAGCCAGGTGTCAGGTAAGGCAAGTCCTATAGGTCTGAGCATGGGGTGGGCACAGCTGTCTGCACCTGTGGTCTTCACCTGGACTGTCAGATACGGCACCCTCCTCCACCTGCAGAGAAAGCCTTCCTTCAAACAGCCCTGCACAGAAAAGGGCCTCCATGTCTTGAGATAAAAGCTGTGTATCTACATTCACATAGCAAATATACAAGATGTATGCCAATGAATATGCAAAGAAATGAAAGGTTGCCGCTGTGAGCCGTGTGCTACACCAGGATTCATGACCTCCGGAGAAGAGGATTTTGATCTGGGGCCAGAGATGAGGCTTAACCACTCGGAGCTTTTTGTGTAACAGAATTTTATTAACGTATAAAAGAGATAGGGAAAGCTTCTGACATAGACATCAGAAAGGAACAAAAAGAATGCCCCCTTGCTAGTTTTTTGCAGGGCGTTTTGTGTCTGTTAGCAAGCTTCTAATCAGATAAGAGAAACACCTCACAGCTGAGGGAGTTTCACAGGCCCCTCTCCCACAATATGCAGTTTTGGAGATAGGATGGCACAGGGTGTGTCATCCCCCAGCCATAAAACAAGGGAAATGAACACTGGTTTGTTGAGCCATTATCAGCCTGTTAGGGGTGGCACACTGACCAAAACCGCCCACCCTGGCCAGGCACCTCTGTGACCATTTGCATGAGCTGTTTTACGACAGGAGGTCCTGGTAAGGAACACAGAACTAATAAGTCACCACCAACTGGGAGAGTTCAGGAAAAGTCAAAATGTGACACCACGTGTCCAACCTCCTCCCAGAATCCTTTTCACTGGCATCCATCTTGGCTGAACAAGGCGTGCTCCACCAGGAAGGACTCTGGGTCAGAATGATTGGCTAAAGACAACCTGGAAACTAATCCCATCACCGTAAACCCCAAGACTGCGAGCCACCTGGCAGAGCGGTTCTCCTGGGTTCCCTTACCCCACTGCTCTCCGCCCGGGAGCCCTTCCCAATAAAATCTCTTGCTTTGCCAGCACTTGTGCCTCCTTGGACAACTCATTTCCGAGTGTTAGACAAGAGCCCAGTTTCAGGCCCTGAAAGGAGTCCCCTTTCCTTCAACAAGCCCAAAGTTTGAGAAAAGAAAATAAAGTTAGTCTTAGGCAGAACCACTTTGAAGAAAGGCAGATTCCAAAGCAAATACACAGTTTCATTAACCGCTTAAGAAAAACACTTCCTTAAGAAAAACGCATTGGTTAGCTCAAGGTTTGAGAACAGTTAAGTTCAGGTGAAACCAGGTGTCCTCAACAGAGAAGGGGAAAAACACACCTGCCGCTAGCAGTTTGTTTCCTCCTGCTGCTTGGGGACCTCTGGCCTTCCCACCTGTTAACCCTGCCAGAAGTAGGCTCGAAATTCTTGAAGCCAGGCTTCAACAGTACATGAACCAAGGACTTCCAGATGTTCAAGCTGGATTTAGAAAAGGTAGAGGAACCAGAGATCAAATTGCCAACACATGTAGCATCATAGAAAAAGCAAGAGAATTCAACAGCACATCTACTTCTGTTTCATTGACTAAGCTAAAGCCTTTGACAATGTGGATCACAACAAATTGTGGAAAATTCTGAAAGAGATGGGAATACCAGACCAGCTTACCTGCCTGCCACAAAACACATATGTAGGTCAAGAAGCAACAGTTAGAACCAGACATGGAGAATGGACCAGTTCCAAATTGGGAAAGGAGTACGTCAAGGCTGTATATTGTCACCCTGCTTATTTAACTTCTATGCAGAGTACATCATGAGAAACGCTGGGCTGGAGGAAGCACAAGCTAGAATCAAGATTGCTGAGAGAAATATCAATAACCTCAGATATGCAGATGACACCACCCTTATGACAGAAAGTGGGACTAAAGAGCCTCTTGATGAAGATGAAAGAGGAGAGTGAAAAAGCTGGCTTAAAACTCAACATTCAGAAAATGAAGATCATGGCATACAGTCCCATCACTTCATGGCAAATAGATGGAGAAACAATGGAAACAGTGACAGACTTTATTTTCTTGGGCTCCAAAATCACTGTGGATGGTGATTGCAGCCATGAAATTAAAAGATTTTTGCTCCTTGGTAGAAGAGTTATGACCAACCTAGACATCAAATTAAAAAGCAGAGACATTACTTTGCTGACAAAGATCTGTCTGGTCAAAGCTGTGGTGTGTCCAGTAGTCATGTACGGGTGTGAGAGTTGGGCCATAAAGAAGGCTGAGTGCTGAAGAATTGATGCTTTTGAACTGTGGTGTTGGAAAAGATTCTTGAGAGTCCCTTGGCCTGCAAGGAGATCCAACCAATCCATCCTGAAGGAAATGCATCCTGAATATTCTTTGGAAGGACTGATGCTCAAGCTTAAGCTCCAATACTTAGACCACCTGATGCCAAGAACTGACTCACTGGAAAAGGTCCCGATGCTGGGAAAGATTGAAGGCAGGAGGAGAAGGGGACGACGGAGGACGAGATGGTTGGGTGGCATCACTGACTCAATGGACGTGAGTTTCAGCAAGCTCCAGGAGTCGGTGGTGGACAGGGAAACCTAGTATGCTGCAGTTCGTGGGGTGGCAAAGGGTCGGACAGACCGAATGACTGAACAGCAACAAAATGCCAATGATGTGCTGGGACACCATCTCCTGGAGGGAAAAGATGGTGTGTTTGTTGTGTTTGTAAGTGTTGTGTTGTGCAAATATTTCCAACATGATTTATTTCAGTCTACCAACCCAACATCCTGGCCACAGAGCTGGGCACAGACGTGTGGAATCAGCTCCCATGAGTTGGTCAGAGGTTGCTCCAGCACAGCCCGAAAGTGCCTGTTTGGATGTGATGGAAAATGAAGAAGCGACGTAGGGGGAGGATGTGATGGAAGAAGGTCGTGTGATGGGAGAGGATGATGCTACAGAGATCCCTGGAGCCACGTTTCTGTCCTTGAGGAGCTCCGGACACAGGAGCATGGTGCACGTGTGAAAAGCTTCCTCCTACAGGATGACGTTAGTGAGAGGAATTCCCTGAGAAGGCTGTGTAAGGCGTATCTAGGGATCTGTGGGTGACTATGCCTCTGACATCAACACATAACACAAGTAAATGAAATACGAAATTGGAGAGGAAAGAACACAGAACAGACAAGGCTAGTCTGCACACCAGGGGATTTTGCCTGTGGTTTTTGCAAATATGTTTAAAGATTTCATCTAATAGATTTATAATTAATGTGAAAAGCAAATATCCCAATACAGCTGAGGTACGTCTATGAAAGAAAAGAAAGAGGGTGGCTCACTCTAACCAAAATCAACAGAAATCTACACCCAGTCATGGTAGACACGGCCTTTGATCCCAACCTTTCCACTGAGAAGAGCTGTAAAAGCTGGATATCAAAAGGGGCCAGTGGGACCTTCTGGGGCAAGTCACAGAGGTGGTCCCAGATAAAGACTGACCCTCAGCATAGGCTTGGGCTATTATATTTTTCCTGAGAAGATTCAAAGAGAACTTCCTACTAAGACAGGCAAGAGAGGCAGCAGAGCTCTGTGGTCTTAACACCCTGAGGGTCACCTTCTCTGACCACTCGCTCGTAGAACGAAAGCCCATCTGGAGGGGGGGAGGGTAGGGTAGATATTTTTCTGATGAAGTATGAGCTTCATGAAACAACCAGGGCAGGAAAATAGAAAAGGAAGAAGGTCTTGAAAAGTCTGAAAACACCTCTTGACTCTTAATGAAAACTGCTGTAAAGGCTCCAGGTGATGGGGAAATATTCATCTCGCATCTTCTGAGACACAAAGACTTCCCGATCCCTGCATCTATAAAGCCTTAAATGACTGTGCCCTCCTGGAGCTCGAGATATTGCTTCTGTCTGACACAGGGGAAACCTGTCCAACAGCATCTCTTATCTGTCAAGCAGACGAGGCCAGGGCTGTTCCTGGCTGTTCTGATAACAGGCATTGGATGGAAGGGGTGGCTTCCTGCACCACAGAACACTGTGTGCACATTGCCAGACTTTAATAAGGAAAAGTAAGCCTGGCTCCTCTCAGCTCCGTCTGTGCTAAATCACTGACTTTCATGACCTCCCTGGAAAAGCCATTTGTTCCGTAATTATGTAAGTCCCATATACATGTCACAGGAAGGCAGTGGGCTCACTGTTTTAAATTAAATTATATTAGTGCTAGGAACTTCCACAAGCAGTCTCCACCGCCAAGTCTCCACTCTGAGTGGGTATTTCACAGTAAAGAAGCCCTCCTCCAAAGGAGAAGTTCAGCTTTGCCTGGCTTCGCTTTTCTCATGGAAAATGAAGAGCCTATTTTACTTGAAATGGAGATGGGCAGCCTCGATCCATCTCAAGGTTAGGAAGTGGACACGCCTGCCTTTTCGAGCCCCTGCACAGCCCTGAGCCGGAGCCCCTCCCCGACCCAGGAAGGCGGTCTGGGAAGGCAGTCTGGTTTCCAGGTTATCCTGGGAGACAGGGGCCAGCACTGCCCAGGGCCGCTCTGAGCTCAAGGTCACAAGGGGCCGGGTGGTGACGGGGCCTGACCTTGTTGCAACATACGCTCTGTCAGTTCTTGTCCACCCACTCAGTCACGTCCGACCTTTGGCAGTTCCCCAGACTGTGGCACCCTAGGCTTCCCTGCCCTTCACCATCTCCTGGAAGGTGTTCGACTCACGTCCATTGAGTCAGTGATGCCAGCCAGCCATCTCATCCTCTGCCGCCCCCTTCTTCTCCTGCCCTCAGTCTGCCCCAGCATCAGGGGCTTTTTCAATGAGTCGGCTCTTCCTATCAGGGGGCCACAGTATCAGACCTTCAGCATCAGTCCTTCCAATAAATAGTCAGGCTTGATTTCCTTTAGGATTGATTGGTTGGATCTCCTTGCAGTCCAAGGGACCCTCAAGAGTCTTCAACACCACAGTTCCAAAGCATCAATTCTTCAGTTCTCTCATCCTTCCTTATGGTCCAACTCTCACACCCACACGTGACTAGTAGGGAAACCAGAGCTTTGACTGTACCGACCTTGGTCAGCGTTAGTCTAAAGTTATCACCTAAAGAGTTAGCTCCCTCCTACAAGTCTGTTTTGCTGTTTTCAAGAAACCAAGGAGTTCCCTGGTGGCCTAGTGGTTAAGATTCTGGGTTTTCACCCTCTCACAGCTGTGACCAGGTTTCAATCTCTAGTCAGAGAACTGAGATCCCTCAAGCTGCTCAGCCCAGCTAAAAAAAAAGAAAAAAGAAAAGCCAGAAAGCCCATGCTCCCGGGGACGGAAGGAACAGTGTGAGTATTTCTTAATCAAGTGCTACGTGCAACAAGTACCCTCTCCCTCCCCTACAGCTTTCACAACCCTACCCCACCCCAGGAAGGATCCTGACACACAGGGGCCAGGGGTGGGCAGGAGTGTTTGTGGAACATCTAGTGGTTGGGATGCAGCTGGGAAGACTCTGGGCTTCTGAACAGGGAGAACTGGAGCCTGCATAATGGCATGACTAAGACGATGAGGCAAAGCAGGAAACAGCCCCGCAGGAGCCACTCGCCTCCCAGGGGCTGAACAGCCCTGGCAGAGCCCAGCATCCAGGACCCTCAGCAGGGAACCAGCCCATGGGGTGGGTAGTCCCGGTGGGAGCTGGGAACGTGGCAAGTGGGATGCCCAGTGGAACTGGCCAGAATGGGGGGATGTCCCACGTTCTCCCCTTTGCTGCCCCCCAATTTTCTACCAGTGATTCCCTGACCTAAGCCACCAGGAAGCAGTAGCAAGGGACCCAGAACAGTCACTCTTGCCATTTTCTGTGCTTTGTAAGTGGCTCACCAGGCACAGCTCAAACCCTAGGAGAGGGGATTCTACAAGGAAGTGAAGCCCTGGAGACCAGCCTCACTGGGCCCATCCCAGTGGCTGCCCACCACACCCTGAAGGGCAGATGCATTGTGATAAGATGCTCACCCTTTGAGAGGCACCAGGGACAGAGACCCACTGCGGGGCAACCCGGCAGCGTGCTGGCCCGTCACGTACTCTGAGCCTCACCCTCCTTGTCTGGATGCTCCCACGGTTCTGTCTCCTGGATGAATACATGTATCTTTTTGCTGAAGATGTATAGTGAATATATTCCAATTAAATATGTATATGACACAGCACTTACATATATATCTATATATATTTGTTGCTATTAGGAAGTAGTTCAAGAAGACTAGACGTGGGGGTGGGGGAGAGGGGTGGAGACAGGATGAGGTAAAGAAACTAGTCCTGAGAAAATGGTCCAGGTGAGGGATAGATAAGAAACATCTCTGGACAGAAGAAGTGGGTGCAGGCAAGTTTGTAAAAGGTGTTTCAGATTTCAGAAGGTCAGAACTGATGATGGACCAGTTGGATCCCAAATGAAGAAGACTAGGGATTCCGATTTCTCCCATTTCATCAGATATTAAATCTAGACAATGAAGACTCTTGGGAGTCCCTTGGACTGCAGAGATCAAACCAGTCAATCCTAAAGGAAATCAACCCTGAATATTCCTTGGCAGGACTGATTCTAAAGTGGAAGCTGCAGTACTTTGGCCACCTGATGTGAAGAGCCAACTCATTGGAAAAGATCCTGATGCTGGGAAAGATTAAAGGCAAAAGGAGAAGGGGTCGATAGAGGATGAGATGGTTAGATAGCATCACTGATTCAATGGATGTGGATTTGAGCAAACTCTGGGAGATGGTGGAGGACAGGGAAGCCTGGTGTGTTGCAGTCCATGGGGTCGCAAAGAGTCAGACACAACACAACTCAGCAACTGAACAACAGCCACAGTAAACCAAAGCTTGAAGCTGCCTAGGATGCAACTCAGAAGAGAAGGATGGGGTGCAGGTCCCCTCCAGACAGGACCCCTGCAGCCCCCTCCTCAGCAGGGGCCAGGGGGACCCTGCTCTAGGATATGAGTACAGCCCCAGCTCTGGGCAAACGGGGTGGGGCGGGGCAGCCAAAGTTCTAGCTGCCCCTGGCCTGGGGCGCTGGAAACTGTTCACCTGGCAACATGAAGGGCCAAATTATTTCTCTTTAATATAAGACTCCCTCTCCATGAAGGAGGCTTTTAATATGCCTGTGCTTCTTATTCTGTTCTGCTTTGAGATATTCCAAGGGCTTGGAGCAAGAACTGGGGAACAGAGAATGAGAGGCGACGTCTAGGGGTCCCCTCCTGCCGCCTGGGCCGCTCTGCAGCCCTGCCCCACCTCCCAGAGCCGCCCCCCAGCCTGCGGCCTGCACCTTGCACAGGGGGGCCCCGGAGATGCCCACCTGCCTCAGGAGCAGCACCTCTGCTGATCACACACCTTCATCTGCTACACACGTGGCCGGCGCGCTGCTTTGTAGGAAGAATCATTTCTCCCCAGAGAGGAATTCTCTGATCTGATTGAGCATGGGGTGGTGACAGGATCCATAATTAAGAGCAGTTAGATGCAAATTTGAGGAAATGTGTTTGAAAAACCTCTGGATTATGATCTCCACTCAATCACTGACGGAGATTGAACGTGACGGTTTAGACAGGTGGTTGTGACGGGTCTGAACAGGTTCGCAGGAGCTGCTCCCCACTGGGCCTGTCTTGAAAACGGTCCCATTTCGCACCTGCCTGCAGTCTTCATCAGCTGTCACCCCTGATGTGTTCTGTGTGCCTGCTTCCCAGTGGAGGGCGGAGAGAAAGCCCGGGTTCAGTCCCACGGCCTCACAGGGGACGGTTTCTCACCACCAGTCCCAGCCCAGTGCAGCACCCACTGGAATCCATAAGCGACCCTTGTCTGAGAGCCTTTTCCTCCACGCAGTTTTTAAACTTGAACTATTAACAGGGCTTCCCTGCTGGCTCGGCAGTCAAGAACCCACCCGCCAATGCAGGAGACGCAGGAGGTGTGGGTTCTGTCTGGTTGGGAAGATCCCCTGGAGAAGGAAATAGTGACCCACTCCAGTACTGTTGCCTGGGGAATCCCATGCACAGAGAAGCCTGGCGGGCTATGGGCCCCAGGGTCTCAAAGAGTCGGACACGACTGAGCAACTGAGCATCAGCTTGCTTATGTGCACCTAGGTGGCTTCCAACAGTAGCCCTGGACACTCGGATGCTATAAAATGAAAATGCATTTAAGCAAAGAGACGAGCCCTTGGGTGGGGCGGCCAGAGGCCTGGTGGGAAGCCAGGACTGTGTCCCAAGGCTGCAGCCTGGCCAGCACTGACCGTGGGCTTCTGGACAGCCCAGAGCAAGGACACAGGCCAGACTGTGCAGCGGAGGTCACAGAGAGTGCTGAGAGGGCACCTTTCCCACAGGGAACTCAGACGGGACTTTTCTGCAAGCTCTCACAGCATAAACTGGTCTATAAGACTGTATTTAATCCTTGAACTAAGAAAAAAGGAAATGGTGAAAATGTGGTGAATGGGGGTGTAAATCTAGGCAGCTACCACACGATATCCTGGCATCAGTGAGGTGCCCTTCCTTCTGACCCTTCTGCGGTTTTTCCTGGAGATTCCGCCAGATTTCTTAAGGCCCCAGAGAGTCAGGAACCCGGAGAAACAGACCAGCCCAGACCAGCCCTGCAAGCCCACTGGGGAGGTGCTGGCCGTGAGCTGGTCTGTCCGAATTCCAGGCCCCAGAATTGTGAGCTCGGGAAAAATGCTGTCACTTCACACCACCCAGTTGTGTTGGGTTGGTTTTCTGCACCAATAGCGAACCTGCCAGGTCGTGGCCACGTCCCCTCTCCCCTTCCTGTTCAGTTTCCCCCAAGTCAATTTCCCCAAACTCTGTGCTGGCCAGGGAGTCACGTGGCCCCCAGCAGGAGGTGCCACGCAGATGAAGAGGGTGTGTGTTTTCTTTGACGCTCTCTCCATCACCAGCGGGTCTTTGCTCCCCACCCCCTGAATCTAGGTCGGATGCCCCATTGCGGTGACCAGCAGAATACAATGGGAGGGACAAGCCCAGGACTTAAGAAACCTGAGGTTTCCACTTGCTATTTCTTGGGATGTCCCTTCAGTGGAAAAGCAGCTGCCCCCTTAAACACCTGCCTACCCTTGGGAGGAGTCCCCTGCCAGTCTAAGAGAGGGCGTGTGTAGAGAGAGCCCTTTCAGCCAGCCCCCAGCCCAGGGCCATGTGAGACATTTGGACTCCAGCCACTCCATGTGGAGAAGAAGCAAAGCCACAGGATTAGGAGCCCCGAGGAGCAGACCCCACCAGCCCCAGCCCTGAAAGCCCCTCAGCGAGACTCTGGCTGTGGTCTCTCTGAGTTCTAGAACCACAGAATTGCAAGCCTAATAAAAGGTCTTTGCACCATTAAATTTTGTTGGCTTTCTTTTTTTGCACCGATAACTAACCAGAAAAGTTGTACATCAAAACCTACATACCTCCCGCTCAAGAAAAAATCTCCATCCCACTCATAGATCTTCCATCCAGCTATCTCCCTTAGAGCTACCCGGGGCCACCCTCACCCCATGCCTTTGCTTTGTTTAGCATGTATAAGAAACAAAGCATGTATGGAGAGAGATGGACAGAAGGAGAGGGAGACAGACACCAACAGTCAGAGAGAGATGAGACAGGCAGGCATTGGGTGAGTCAAGGGATGCATCTGAGCATCACTGCCTTAGTGATGTAGGAAGTGGTACCCTATCTCAGGAAAGCGCACTCATTCACTATGACATCTCATCACCCAGGGGAGACTTGACCTAACACAATATACACAACACAATGCTGGCCTATAGCTACAAAAAGAGAGGCTGGTGGGTTCAAAGCAGCATTTTTTTTTTTCCAAAAAGCATTTGTTTTCTGCCACTTCTCTGGACTGGCAGCATCCCCTGCATTCAGAAGAGGGTTTCTACATCCCAGGCAGAGCATCTTAGAGCTGAAACACCCTCAGCTGAGAATGAAGAAGTAGAGAGCCGGGGGAGAGGGCCGGAACCAGGGGGAACCCCCCCCCCCACCGGCCACCGGCTGCCTGCATCAGCTTGTCCTGGGGACGCTGGTGTGTAGGCACCCCGAAGTCGAGGACCCTGTCTCCATGTGACAGCTGGTGCCATGGCTGAGAGCTTTCTGGATGGAGATAAAGATTTTATTTTTACTGGTGCATCAATTGCAAATAGTTTTATATTCACTCTCGTCACACCGAGTAAACTTGCAGAATGTGTTCAAGAGCTGGCACCGCCTGTTAAATGGGGGGACAAGCCACATGATGTGTCACTAAGCGTGGAGTCTCAGAACTCTGAAGGGATGAGATCGTGACGGCCTTCATAAACCGTGTGCATTCCTGGGGTTGTCCTTGAGCCACAGAGCCAAGGACGGAGGGGTGTTGCGCTTCGGAGCACAGCGTGTTCATCGTGGGACTGTGTAGGCTCTGTGTGAGCTGGCCATGGAGAACGTCCGTGGAGGGCTGCAGTGAGTCAAGCACAGTGAGAGGCAAGGAGGCTGAGCTGCACTGCTGACGGGGCCAGCTGTCCTGGTGCCACAGTCCAGGGCTGACCCCGGGGGCACCTGCACTGTCTCCCCAGCCCGGGGGGAGCGGCACCCCCATTTCACCCTCGCGTCTGGAGTTCAGAGAGAGGAGAAAGGAAGCAATCAGGGTCCTCGGGTCCTTCGCTTTTGGATTTCCTTCTGAAGAGATCTTTTTTAAAAGTCAAAACTGATCCTACCACCCCCCTGACTAAAATCCTTCCCATTTTGTGAGCCCTTAGGATGCCCTCCCGTTGCTCTTAGGGTGAAGACCACAATCCCTCGCTTCGCTGTGAGACGCCACACACGCTCCTGGCTCCCGAGCAGACATCACCCCCTGGGCCGCACAGCATCTCGGCGGGAGGAGCATGGCCCTCAGCACAGTTGTTTGGGCGACAATCTGATTGCTGAGCGCCTTCACCCACTCCGCTCCTCACAACTTCTGATGCTCATGGTTTATCTCAGTGTCTGGCATGATACCTGGTCCCCAAATCCTTGCAAACAAATGATCCGCTAGTCACGTTTCACCCAAACCTAAGCTTGCTGGAGCAGGTTCCCACCAGACGCCCCGGGAAGGTGCTGGAAAGGCAGCAGGGTGATGTCCCTGCTTGACGCTGCTGCTCTCTGCTCCGCCGGTGCCTGAGTGATGGAGCATCGCCACCGCAGGACGGCAGCTGGCCGCCTCCGTCGTGGCCCCTCCGGGGAAGCCAGCTCCGCCTCCTCCTTCCCCTCGGCCCGGGGCTCAGCGGGACCGTGCAGTGGGCCTGTCTTCACGGGGCGCACAGAGCACTCTTCACTCTGGACCCAGGGGAGTTAGATGTCTTGCTGTTGCCCGCTGCGTGTTCATGCTTCGTTTCCCTCTATTTACGTGCAGCTGGATGGCCTGCTTCACCTCTAGTCGGAAATGGTGCTTTTCCACTGGAATGTGTTTATGAGGGGAGAAAACAGTTTGGCTATAAATCCGTAGCTGAGTCTAAATCCTGGTTGGTTAAATCAAGTCCACGATTGTTTTCATAGGAGCCGCTGACTCGAAAAACAAGTCACTGCCATTTTCTTGAAAGTGATTCAGCATCTAGGGGTGGGAGGAGGGAAGCGAATGATGGAGGGGAGAGTGGGCTTCGTGGGGGGCAAGGGGGGAGCAGGGAGTATCTCCAGGGGGAACCAGGAATTCAGTCATCGTAGCCGAGAGAAGGTGTCCGGACACAGCAAGCCGGCTTGGAGCCTAGGGACGCGGGGCTTTTACCACGAAGGCTCCAGAGAGTCGAGGTGTCTCCTGTTCATCTTCGTGAACGGCCGGAAGTCATCCTGCCACAGCTGAGGCTCCCTCCGGAGCTAAAACCAAGCAGGACGCCAGGCTGCCGGCCCTGTGGGCACCTCTCCTCCACGCCTGCTGCCGTGCAAGGAGCACGCGGGGAAGAAAGGGTGGGAGGACTCGGGGTGGAGACGGAGCCCGGCGGGGAGGAGGAAGAGGAGGAAGGCGGTGGCGGGGCCCCGGCCGTGGCGCGCCCTGTATCCATCTGCCAGCCGGGCACGCGTAGAGCAAAGCCAGTTCAGAGGCGGGAAGAGCATCTCCAGATTGCCTGCTGCCCTGTATTTCCTTTGAGCTCTGCGGCTGATGAAAACCTGAGACAAACATCAGACTGCAGCAGGAAACGCCGCACCCGCCGTCTCAGCCAGGCCCCTACTGGACATGCTGGTGCAGCCCTCTACTGGAGGCCTGGCGCTTTTTATGAGAGGTAATACGGCATTTGGCCTCTCACGTGGAGTCTTCATCTGCCCTGAAAAGTGCACGCGGGCGTGTCCCGGCTCCTCTGCGATGGCCTCTAGGTTGTATGAGGGCAGCTGGAACCCAGCCCCCGGGCAGACTTCCCTGGTGGCTCAGACGGTAAAGCGTCTGTCTACAATGCGGGAGATCTGCGTTCGATCCCTGGGTCGGGAAGATTCGCTGGAGAAGGAAATGGCAACCCACTCCAGTGCTCTTGCCTGGAAAATCCCACGGACAGAGGAGCTTGGTGCAGGCTACTGTCCACGGGGTCACAAAGAGTCGGGCACAACCACCTGATGAACAGCCCGAGGTCAAGAAGACCTCCTCGGAGAGGCTCACCAGTTCTCTTTCCAAGGGTTAAAAAAAAAACAAGGTGTGAAGTCATTGAGGCTGAGGATGTTAGAATCTTCAAGTGCCAGCCTGATCTGATATTTTGACAGATATTTGTTTCCATGAAAAGTAATGAATTTCACAAGGGAAACAGATTGGAAAATGATTAAATGGACACAGCGCTTCAGAGTGTGGCTCCTGAGACGGCGCTGAATAATGAAGTTCTCTGCTGTGATGTTTGGTCCGGGCAGGAACCCCTCCAGACCCGTCAAGCTGATCACGGCGGGGGACGTCTCCCCCTGCCAGCGGCCCTGGCGAGGGGTAATGAAAGACGTCTGCAGTATGTGAGCTACAACCAAGAAAAGAGTGCGCCGGGGATTTCTGCGAGCAGGAGGAGTTTCCCATCTCTTCTTTATTGAATTGCGACTTCCGTATTGATCTGTGATGGTATCGCAGTCATCAGTAATCCGCTACTCTCTATCTAGCACTTTCTCAAGTTCTCAGAGTTCCTGTCTTTTTTGCTTCTGTAAGTGATAAAAGCAGAAATAGAATTTGCTCTGGACTGGAAGCTTCTCTTGGCTCAAATAAGACATTTGTATAGGGTGTGTTCACCAGGGCTTCTATTGATAGGATGCTTCATCCATTTGGTCTGTAGAAGGTTGATCTAAAGGTTACATCACCGTCTTTGAAAGCTGAAACCTCAGCAGACCATTTCCAGATCCATCCAGTTTTTCAGCTTCAGGCATCTTCTAGGGGCAACAGCACATCTTCTCTTGAACTTCAGCAACTTAGCCTCTCTTTCGTCAGCAAGGTTGCAGACTGTGAGGCTCAGCGCACACTTCCTTCATGAAGTACCAGACAGAGCTGCGTCCACACCCGCCAGGGCCGGTGCTCTAGGACCACCCGACGTCTTGGCACTTCTGGTGGGTCTGAGCTGAGCCCACACCTGGTCCTGTTAGCGTTTTGTGCATGCGTGTTTTGTTGTTGTTGTTGTTGTTTGTTTGTTTTGCTTTTGTGGGATCTTCGTGCCCACTGGACCATCACAGAATTCCCCCTTTTGCAGTCTGGTTAGCAACTTGACCGTAAATTCTGCCTGATGAGCTGAACAGGCCACACAGTGTATGATAGACCATCCCAGGGCCACAGAGAGAAGGCTGGGGGCCGTGGTTTATGAACAGGGATGTGGCCACGCCAGGCCACCACTCACTGATGCTGCCAGAGTCCAACTGGGGTTGGACTCTGGGTTTAGGCCATTCGGCGTTTGCCTATGCTTGGAGAATCAACCGTAAACAAGGTTTTGGTATTAAAATGATTATAATGTATTTATTCCTTGGTTTAAAGGCAGAAGTACCATTCACATACTTAAAGTAACAAATACAAATTAAACTTTTCACATTTGTAGAATGTCCCTAAAAATCTGCCCTGGGCTTTAGGAGTTAACCAGCACTATCATTAGAACAATATTTGAGAAAGAATGTCCCAACTCTGCTGATCAGGACTTTCCACCCTGGGGTCCAAAGGCAGACCAGCTCCTGCCCACTCTGCCAGGTGGGGGCCTCCCAGTTTCCAGCACTTGTCAGTACAGCCTCCTCATGGTCTACAGGGTGCGCGCATGCGTGCTCGGTCACTCCAGTCATGCCCGACTCTCTGTGACCCCATGGACTGTAGCCCATGGACTTTAGCTCTGTCCAAGGAAGTCTCCAGGCAAGAATACTGGAGTGGGTTGCCATGCCTTCCTCCAGGGGATCTTCTAGACCCAGGGATTGAAACTGGATCCCGTTGCGGGGAGATTCTTTACCTCTGAGCCAGTAGGGTAGCCTCAAGACTTTGCCAAAATGAAGACATTAACGGGTTATCAAGAGAAACAGGCATTTGTCTTTTAAAAGATCCAACTTTTTAAAATGTATTAAAACTGAGATGCATATGGTTTATACACACATAAATGTGTCTGCAATTTATGCCAGGGAAGCCAGGGAAAATGTCAACTATAAATTGGAAATGTTTGGCCTTCAGTAAACAGAATATACAGCAGTGGATACGATCATAAAATTAGACCCAGGTCCTTACTGGCCATCATAAAGCATGGATGTAACACTAACGGCAGTGACTGACTTTACAAAACAGCAAAAAGACTCTGGGTGCAAACTGGGCTTTTCTCTCCAAGGTCACGTAGGTCGTAAACGCCTCACCGCCTGGGTTGAGGGGCACCACCCGGAGGCAGTGACTGTCCGGGGCCTCGGGCCCTTCTCTAGCATCTAAGAGATGGTCCAATGTGTGCTTTGCACATTTGCGCCTACCCGGTAATTACAGGGGCTCCGAGTTTTAAAACGTTTTATGAATCACTATTCTCTGATTTCATACAGTTTTCCTCAGATTGTGGTATGAAGATGAGGTATGCGTGGGAGATGAAACATGGACGCTTACAGGGAAGGTGGGCCTGAGAGGCCATCTATTTCCAGCCCTCCCTCCTTTGAGCATCTCAGCAGCACCTTGCTGGGTCCCCAGGGGTCCTGTCTCACGGTCTTTCCGCTCCGCTCGGCTGTGTCTCATTAAGAACACAGTGCTTTGATACGTCCTACTATGTGAAGGGCCGGCCCAGGCGAGAGCTGGTTCCCCTGTCTGCTCCCCCTCCTTTCACAGCACAGAGCAGAAAATGGGCAACAATTGCGCCTCGATCTCAGCTGTGCCTTTTATTCTTTTATTAAAGAGTATTTCTCACGCACCACGCATGTGCCTGATGTTTGCTGGAATGTTCTTCAGCTCCACAGGGCACAGGTCAGCAATGGGAGACCGGATGCATTCATTTCTGCTGTCCTGTTACCAGAGAGGAGTGGGTGATGACACCCAGGATTAGGGGGACGTGAGGACATCGGCAAGCTGCTTTATAGACTGCCATACAGAGTGAAGTGAGTCAGAAAGAGAAAAATGAATACTGTATATTAAAGAACGTGTGTGGAATCTAGAAACGGTATAGACGATCTTATCTGCAAAGCAGAAATAGAGACCCAATACAGGGAATAAACGTATGGATGATAAGGGGAGGGGCAGGATGAACCGGAGGACTGCGGGTGACAGGCGCTCACTCGTGTGTGTAACACAGGTGATGAGCTGAGGACCTGCTGCGCAGCACAGGGCCCTCTATCAGTTCTCCATGGAGACTTAAGTGGGAAGGAAACCCGACTGTGCGCACACATAGCTGAGTCACTCTGCTGTGCGCCGGAAACTAGCACGGCAGTGACAGCAGCTGTACCTGAATGGTTTTAAAAAGACACGGCAAACTTGATAGGAAGAGTAAAATTTGAGCAAAATATTATACATCTAAGAATTAGTAACAGGTAAACAGTTAGAAATACATTTGATAACTTGAATTCAAGGGTTTTCAACACAATATATTTTGCATCAATGAAAAATATAAAAAGATATGAATATCAAGCCATAAGAGATATCTTAAGTAAATGTTGGTATGTCTCCATAATAGAATTCTATAAACCATCAAAATCCTATTATGTGACAACACCACTCGACACAAGAAAGATTCACAATGCGTGAGTCTGCAAATTACCTTTTTGGGGAATTCATGTCGTTATGACATTGAGTCTTCTTAGCCACACCTGTGGTATATTTCTCCATTTATTTGGGTCTTCTTTAATAACTTTTAAAATAAATTTTTATTACTTTCCCTTGTACATCTTTTTTAGATTTATTGCTTGATATTTTTCAGGTAAACTCTGTAAGTGTTGGTGGCTGGTGTTAGAAATGCAATTCAATTCAGTAAATAAGAAAATAGTCGCAGTGTTTTTGTTCTGTTTCGGTGACTATTTTCCTTTCCCATGAGCTTGTGCTCACATCTCTGCACCTTCCATAAAACAGCCTCTATGCTGGGGGTGTTGGGGGTCATATATGCACAGATCCTGAGTCTGGACCCCAGAGAAGACAGTTGTCATCTGTGGATAACCAAGGGGAAACCTCCCCCTTGTGAAATGAGGAGAGGAATTCAGACCCAGGACAACAACTGCCCTGAGCAGGTGTGCGTCACACCTGTGAGAGAAAGTGCAGGTGATCCCAGTGTGGGTGTCTACCAGGACGGCGGGGATTGGAAGGAAGAGGCGCTCAGGTCAGGACCTTCAGAGATGTTCACGCAGCCGATGTGTGAGATAACAAAGAAGACAGAGGTCACGCGTGGACCAGGAGACTCATCAGAAAACCAGGGGAGAAGCAGGCAGAGGAGAGAGAGGTGGCCCTCGCTGCTCCCTCTGAGGAGCAGTACCCAAGTTCACTCCTAAAACTGTGCCACACCAAGGGGCTGACCTCAGAGGTTAGGCTTTCCTTCTCCTAACCCACTGGCTTTACTCCCTAGTGGACAGCCAGCTGGGCAGTGGCTGTTCCTGGGGAGAAGGTGTATCAGTCAGCTCAGGCATGAGAACAAAATATCATAGACCTGGAGGACTTAAGTGACTGACAGACTCAGATTTTTTTTACAGCTCTGGAGGCCAAGTTCAAAAGCAAGGTCCCTGCAGATTCTGTCCTTGGTGGGGGCTCCTCTACTGGCTTGCACACTGGGTCTCCACGTGACAAAGAATGCAAAGTCAGGAGTCCCTTCCTCTTCTTACGGGGGAACTAGTCCTATCCAGGGGGCTCCCCGCTCATGACTCCTCAATACCTATTTTATCTCCCAGAGGCTCTGCCTCCTAATTTGATCACTTTGTGGGTTAGGACTTCAACATGTAAATTAGGGGAGGTGGAAAAGTGAAAGTGTTAGTCACTCAGTCCAGTTGTGCTCAACTCTTTGTGACCCCATGGATTGTGGCCCACCAGACTCCTCTGTCCATGGGATTTTCCAGGCAAGAGTACTGGAGAGGGCTGCCATTCTTTCGTTCATGGCAGAGGGTGGCCAGCAGTGCATGCCAAGGCCAGCCACCCTACAGCCACATGTCCAGAGGACTGCCAGATGGAGGGCGAGTCCACATCTGCCTCCAGGAAGCTCTGGATATGGGAGCAGGGTGCTCTGTGAATGAGCTCCAGGTTCATCCCTCACCCTGAGAACAGGCACACACGTCCTGGCTCATCTCTCACTTCAAATTATGCCCAGCACTGCCAACTCCTAGCTAGTTAGCAGGTTGATAATGAGGCCTAGGGACAACACAAAATGCCCCCAAAACATGCATTAATAATCCAAAGAAATGGTATCAATTAGCATATTATTAATTTGCAAGTTCTCTTTCATTATGAAATTTAGAAAGTCAAATCTCTTTCCCTGTGTAGATTACAGTCAGCGGAAATTCAACCCCAAAGCTGACACTTGTCTTCCTGCTGGAGGTGGGCTGCCCTGGCTTTGGGGGACACCATATGCTTCCATGATTCCTCCCATGCTGAAGCCTTCTTTCCCATGAATTTGAGAGAAGATGATGGAATCCCCAGCTCCTTTGACAGCTGTCTTCCACAAATCTGAATCCAGACTCAACATAAAGATTAAACGCCCCTCTTCCTGGGAGGCCAGTGCTGGCCCTCCTTCCATAATGAGACTCCCTTCCCAGCTGCGAGGCCATGCTAACTCCCTGTGTACATGCTGGTCTACATTGTTGGGGGGGGGGGGGGTTATTCTTGAAAACTTGAAGAAATGTATCCCTGACTTGCTTAATGTTCTTCGTTCCAACAAGACATAACACTGTGCTAAAAGCCTTTCTTCTCCAGACTTACCTGGGAAGTGGGCTAGCCCTCAGTTTGGCTCCAATAAAACTCTTTTCTACTCTTATTGGGGGGCTTCCCAGGTGGCTCAGTGGTAAAGAACCCACCAACAAATGCAGGAGACATAGGAGATGAAGGTTTCACCCCTGGGTTGGCTTCCCTCCTTCCCCCTGGAGGAGGAAATAAAAGCCCACTCCAGTATTCTTGTCTGCAGAATTTCATGGACAGAGGAGCCTGGCAGGCTACAGTCCATAGCATCGCAAAGAGTGAGACACGACTGAGCACACACACTGTTCTAAGTATTGATTGTTTATTGATTACTTTCATTGATATTGCCCTGCATTTTATCTGGCAGCTATGCACCAATACCACCCACTCAGTGCCCTAGATCCTCAGCTTACCCCTCAGTCTCCATCCTGCCAGGAGAGGTCGTGCTCCCCAGAGTTCCTTCAAGGCTAGCAGGAGCCCCCTGCCCCTGCCTTCCCTTTATGCCAAGGAGCAACTCCCTTCCTGCCTGCCCTGGCCACGGGACGGGTGGACGCTGTGCAGGTGGGATGGATGATGCCGGAAGACGGAGGAGCTTGGTGCTGGCAGAGCCACTTCATTTGCTTCACTGGTCTTGGGTGTCATTTATTTTCTGTCCAGGAGAGCATTTTCCAGATGGAAACATGCATTTGTCTCATTGTCCGAAGAGCCATTCACTCTCCCAGGAAAGTGCCTTCTCTGAGCCAAGGGCCCTGCACGTGCTCTTCTGTGTCAGCTCCTGGTGTCACAGAAGGAAACCAATCACGCTGACAGTCTCATCACGGCTCCGTAACAAGCCTGTAAACGCGCCTTCCTTTTCGCGATGATGATTGAACCTCCCGGACTCTATTTCTTGCTTACACAGAAGTTTTCTTCTGCCCATCAGTTCTTCACTCACCCCAGATGGTCTCATCAATATTACAGGATTATGAAAGAGACCATGATCCTGGGCCCAGGGGAAACCACAGCACTACTTAGCCAACCTTGTAAAATGATTTTTTTTTCTCACTGTTGAGCAAAAGGACACAGCTTTATTTTCAATAATAATAATGCTAATTCAGAATGTTTTTTAAAGCTTCCTTCTTCCTGTGTGGGGGTCTCTGACATGAGAGGACATCAGAGTTGCAAATTAACTCAACGTGTTCTTAAACTAAAGATTGTGAATAACTACATCTGAATCCCAATAGAACTTTTCATGTCAACAAAGCAGCTCACATTCAGGTGGAAAAGGGCCTGCTGCTCCTCGCAACGAATTATTGCTTTTTGCCTCCAAGTGCAATCATTCCGAGGCTGCAGACACTTTAGTTACCATGATGGTGCCAACTGCTTTACCTTGCTTTTCTGGGAAAAGCAGTGAATGAGAGAAAACCTGAGGGACTTAGGCCCAATAGGCCTGGGTAAGAAAGCCTTCTGCCTTTTACTTTTCCATTCCTCTCAATACTTTGAATATTTGAGGGCCACCTTGGTGCCAGGTGGGGACCAAGCACGAACAGGAAGGTGTGGTTTCTGCTGTCTTGACATTTACACGATGCCCCTCCATGCACCCTCGGGGAGGTCCTCCTGACCATGAGGGAGTGCTCACCCAGAAGGTGTGCTCACCATGCACACCAACTCAGTGCAGTTATTTGGGGTTGTTTATTTGTTGGCTTTTTTCCCAGATTATTTTTTAAGTCCCTCTAGTAAATGATATGAGAAGGCAATGGCAACCCACTCCAGTACTCTTGCCTGGAAAATCCCATGGATGGAGGAGCCTGGTAGACTGCAGTCCATGGGGTCATGAAGAGTTGAACACTTACTGTATGACTTCACTTTCACTTTTCACTTTCATGCATTGGAGAAGGAAATGGCAACCCACTCCAGTGTTCTTGCCTGGAGAATCCCAGGGATGTCAGAGCCTGGTGGGCTGCCATCTGAGGGGTCGCACAGAGTCGGACATGACTGAAGGGACTTAGCAGCAGTAGCAGCAGTAATTGACACAGTCCTATTTCCGCAAAGCCAATTTTAACAGAAGAGGCTCTGGTCTCTCATTAGCTCTTTCTCATTGGGAGGCACAATAATTTTTCTGACTCAGAGTCTCTCTGATGAACAACACACAGTGGGAAGGTGGCCATGGTGTTTAGGGTGCTTTCTGCTCTGCAGTCGTTGGGTAGGGCAGAGGAGGACACAGTCCCACTGGCCAGCAGCCAGCAGCCTCCACACGGGGTGGGACCTGGCAACTCACTGGACTGGGGACCAGCCATGCCAACCAGACTGCCCACAGCAGCAGCTCACCGCAACAGAAAGATCCACAGGCCCAGGCAGAGAGCGCCCACGACATGCGCCCCTGTTGACCAAGGGGACTTACACTCCTGGGCCCCAAAGGATGTTTCCTACACTAGACCACTTCTCCAAGATCAGGAAATATAACCAACACATCAAATACAGAGGAGTAAAAATAGCAGGTTAGGCAAAATGAGGTGACAGAGAAATAGGTTCCAAACGAAGGAATGAGATAAAACCTCAGAAGAATTAAATGAAGAAGTAGAGATTAGCCATGTATCAGATAAAGAGTTCAAGGCAATGATCATAAAGATGCTCAAAGAACTCAGAAGAATGGATGAACAGAGTGAAAAGTTAGAAGATTTTCAAGTTTATGTTTAGGACATATAAATAACCAAATACAGATGAAGAACGCAATAACTGAAAGTACACGGGCAGGAGTCAACAGGAGATTCAGTGATGGAGCGGAATGGATCAGTGGACTGGAATACAGGCGGGAGAGATGAGTCAAACAGAATGAAAAGGAATTTTAAAGGTGAGGACAAAAAGATAAACAAAAGTGAGGGCAGTTTAAGAGACCACTTAGACACTATCGAGTGTATTAGCATTTCCATTATAGGAGCTTCAGAAGGTGAAGAGAGAAAGGAGCAGAGAACATTATTTGAAGACATAATGAAAACTGAACTGAAAACTTCCCTGACCTGGAAAAGGAAGCAAGATTCACAGAGCGTCCCACATAAGACCAACCCAAGGAGGACCACACCAAGACACACTGTAATCAAAATTTTTAAATTAAAGAGAGAATATTAAAAGCAATAGGAGAAAAGCAAGTAGTCACATATGAGGGAGTTCCTATAAGGCTCTCAGCTGACTTTGCAGCAGAAACTCTGCAGGCCAGAAGGGAGTGGTACCATATATTTAAAGTGATGAAATGGAAAACCTACAAACAAACAAAAAAATCTACCCACCAACATTATCATTCAGATTTGATGGAGAAATTAAAAATTTTAAGGGCAAACAAGGAGCTAAAACTGATCCTGAAGCTCAAATACTTTGGCTATCTGACGTGAAGAGCCAACTCATTGGAAAACACCCTGATGCTGGGAAGGATTGAAAGCAAAAGGAGAAGGGGGCAACAGAAGATGAAATGATTGGATGGCATCACCAGTTCAACGGACATGAACCTGGGCACACTCGGGAAGATGGTGAGGGACAGGGAGGGCTGGTGTACACGGGGTCGCAAAGAGGGAGACACAGCTTGGTGACGGAACAGCAAGGAGCTAACAGAGGTGAGCCCCGCCAGCCCAGTGCTGCAGGAAATGCTAAAGGGACTTCACTGAACAGCATAGAGAAGACCGCAGCTAGAAACGCGAAAAGTACAAAAGGAAAAATCTAAACAGTGAAGGCAAATACACTGTAAGCGTAGTAAGTCAACCACTCATAAAGCTGGTAGGAAGTAGATAAGGGATTTATACTCAGAATATACAAAGGACTCACACTCCAACATGGAAAAAACTGAAACAACCCAATTAAACAATGGGCAGAAGATCTGAGTAAATTTTTCCAAAGACATGCAGATGGTCAATAAGCACATGAAAAGACCCCACTATCACAGGTCACCGAGGAAATGCAAATCAAAACCACAATGAGGTACCACCTCACACGTGGAAAAATGGCTATTATCAAAAAGACAACAAATAACAAGTGTTGGTGAGGATGTGAGAAAAAGGAAACCTCCTTCAGTATTGGTGGAAATGTAAATTGGCGTCACCACTATAGAGAACAGTATAAAGATTTCTTAATATAAATAATAGAGCTACCATACAATCCAGCAGTTCCACTCCTGGTTGTTTATCCAAAGAAAACCAAAACTCTAATTCAAAAAGA
The DNA here is from genome assembly GCF_023091745.1 of Budorcas taxicolor. Lineage (NCBI taxonomy): Eukaryota > Metazoa > Chordata > Mammalia > Artiodactyla > Bovidae > Budorcas > Budorcas taxicolor. Next base: position 49,059,151 of record NC_068932.1, on the reverse strand, counting down.
TATATGCACCCCTATGTTCATTGCAGCATTACTTACAGTAGCCAAGATACAAATGGCTGTATATTGCCACCCTGCTTGTTTAACTTATATGCAGAGTATATCATGCGAAATGCTGGGCTGGATGAAGCACAAGCTGGAATCAAGATTGCTGGGAGAAATATCAATAACCTCAGATATGCAGATGACACCACCCTTATGGCAGAAAGCAAAGAGGAGCTAAAGAGCCTCTTGATGAAAGTGAAAGAGGAGAGTGAAAAAGTTGGCCTAAAACTCAACATTCAGAAAACGAAGATCATGGCATCTGGTCCCATCACTTCATGGCAGATAGATGGGGAAACAAAGGAAACAGTGAGAGACTTTATTTTGGGGGGCTCCAAAATCACTGCAGATGGTGTCTGCAGCCATGAAATTAAAAGACACTTGCTCCTTAGAAGAAAAGCTATGACCAACCTAGACAACATAGTGAAAAGCAGAGACATTACTTTGCCAACAAAGGTCCGTCTAGTCAAAGCTATGGTTTTTCCAATAGTCATGTATGGATGTGAGAGTTGGACTATAAAGAAAGCTGAGTGCCAAAGAATGCTTTTGAACTGTGATGTTGAAAAAGACTCTTGAGAGGCTCTTGGACTGCAAGGAGATCCAACCAGTCCATCATAAAGGAATATTCATTGGAATATTCATTGGAAGGACTGATGCTGAAGCTGAAACTCCAATAGTTTGGCCACCTGATGTGAAGAACTGACTCATTAGAAAAGACCCTGATGCTGGGAAAGATTGAAGGTGGGAGGAGAAAGGGATGACAGAGGATGAGATGGTTGGATGGCATCACTGACTCAATGGACATGAGTCTGAGTGAACTCTGGGAGTTGGTGATGGATAGGGAGGCCTGGCATGCTGCAGTCCATGGGGTCACAAAGAGTCAAGCATGGCTGAGTGACTGAACTGAACTGAAGATGCAAAAGCAACCCAAGTGCCCATCAACAGAGGAAGGGATAAAGAAGAGCTGGTACATATGCAGATGGAGTCCTGCTCAGTCACAGAGAGAACGGAATGCCGTCGCTTGCAGCAAGACATCCCTCACGCTCTTTCACCCTCGTTTTGAAACCTCCAAGTCGGAACGACACCATCGCACTGAGATGCTGAGAATGACCTCAGGCTCATTCTTCAGTGAATGGACCTCGCCTCCCCCGGACAGATTCACTGTTTGAAGGAGCCTGACCAAGCCCTGAAGGGCCCCAGACACACTCTCTCCAGCCCCACACTCTCTCTCTGACTCGTCCTCTCCCAGATACACAGATCTCCCTGCCCCTCAACGCGCGCACACACACACTGACCATAGTCCTCACCCCACACTCTCTCACACCTCCATGGGCCCAGGCCTGGGCTCCGTCTCTGGAGGCCCTTCTGCTCCCTGACAGTCTGCACCCTACAGTCCACGGGAGGAGATTCTGGGGGGATTGTGCCCACCCACCATGAACCCCAAACCCTAAACCTCCCCCAGGAGGCCTGTGTAGTGCTCTGGGAGACAGAAGCACCTGAGAAGGGCAAGAGGAGAAGGGGAGCTTCCCCGGGGAGGAAGAAGACAGGCCTCGAGGGGCTGTTCCCAGAGACACCCTTCCCACGTGTGCTCCCCATGTCCCCTTAGAGGGGACCCCCAAGCCGTCTAGTGGGGAGAAACACTGATACGGGCACACCATGTGGTTCTTCTGTATCAGCCTCTCCAGTCCAAGGCACTGCCCGACCAGAGGCCTCCAGCGAGCCTGCTCAGTCAGTCCCGCAGCCACCAAGCTGACGCACAGTCTGGATACAAGGCTTTGCCTGGGAAAAGGTCAGCTTTCCACTAAGCAGACAGTTTGTCCACATAGTTATTTAGAAGCAATATAAGTGGGCCTGCACATGTGCACACTCACATACACACACACACACACAGCCCTACTGTCCCTGACACACAGGAGGAACTCAAGAAATACTAATGCCTGACAGTCCATGAGACCGCCAAGGCTGCTCCAGAAAAGAACCCGGGTGTCTCTGCCAAGAAACGCTCTTGGTTCCCCGCTTCCTTGCATTCAGGGATGCGCAGTCCGCTGACGGCTGACAGCATGTCCTTCGGGGTCCCTGCCCTGCCTCCCTGGATGACACAAAATCCATCGCTCCCCTCTGGGCTCAGCTGTTCAATCAAACCCACATCTCGTATGCATGGAAGGGCTGGCAACTCTGGCTCAAACCAAAGCTGAGAGAGTCAACAGCCTAGTTTTTGATTAGAAACAAATGGGCCTGGGAGCTCAAGTCCCAGGGCCTAGGTGTCCACAGCACAGGCCCTAAACCAGCTGACAAAGGAAAAGGGTGGAATTCTCCTCGGGAAGTGGGGCCTCGTCGCCCTCTGTCCCCCTGCGCACTGGAAGCCAGGCCTTCGTGCAGGAAGCACCGGTGTCCTGCAGTCACGGCTCAGATGGGCTTCCAAGGCATCTCTCAGTCAGCAGACCTGGGGGCCTGTGGGGGGTGCGGGCATCAGAGCCGCAGCTTGAGAGGCAACGCCTGCAATGGTTGTGGCACCTCGCAGCCGCAGGAGGGATGCCTGTAGCGCGTGATTGCCCTTCTCTCTACCTGAGTGCCCTCCAGTCCCGAGGCTTCAGCTCCTAGATGATGACTGAATCTCGCCAAAGTGAACTTTCTCCTCTTCATTTAACCTTCCCTGTCTTCAAGCTTTCTGCAGAACTGAGTCAGGACCAGCCTTCTCCCTGGGCAAGACCTGCCTGCCATCTGGGCCTCAGGGCACAGTTCCCAGTCTGGGTCACTGGTACTTACCCCTCTGTTCGGGGAGACGGGGACCCTCCGTGGCTCCTGGCCACAGGCTCTGCAGCCCTGGCTGTGCCCCGCAGGTCTGGATGCCCTGCTCCCAGGCACCTTGGTGGGGCCCGTCACCACGGGTCCTCTTCCTTCAGACCCTGAGGGCTCTGTGGGCACCCCAACCCTCTCTCGGCCCTCCTACATGCCCCACATCAGTAGGCGTGTTGTTCCTCCAGGAGCCCCAGGCTGACTGCACACGGATGACAGGGGAAGGGGGCGATTCAGGTCTTCCTGACACGGGGATGGGGCCTCTGCAGACAAATGCAGGAGCGCTCTCTCCAGACTCTGGATGGTGACATCCTAATGTCACCCACGGGTGCCAGACACGTTCTGATGGGAAGGCCATGATTGAGATCTCCCGATTCACTGTGGTTTCATGCCTGTAAATCATCATCGTCTGTGATATAGCAACCGTGAGATCGCCCACCCTCCCAGACTGCCCCCTTGGGGGACCATCTCCAAGTCACAAGGCTCCTGGAGAGCCCCCTGGTACCCAGAAGCCCTGGTCACCTGTATGAAAAGGTGCCCTTCAGACACAGATTGCATAGAATTAGGGTTCTGGCCAAGTTGCCTTCTGGAGGGTAAACCTCCCACCTGGATCAAATGTCCTTTGTCAGATGGGTATGGACCCTGGGACGCAAATACAGAGTTTCCTTGGCACAGCTGGAGCGAGCTCTGAAGCGCTGGGTGACTTCTACCCCAGACTAAGGGCATAACGAGGCCTGCTGGTGGCGGGGTCTCCCCACCTCAGCATCTCCCCACTCGGGGGTCTGCATCCTTGGAGGCTGTCACGGGGCCCTCAAAGCAGCTGTACTCATGCCAACATGAGCCCAGGGCACTGGGTCCCTCGCAGGAACTAGAAACACAGCTGTGTGTGTCTTTGAGCCTGGGCTGGCCCAGGTTTCAAGCCCTGCCCATCCCAGGTGGGACCACCTTGTCTGCTCCAACAAAAAGGGGGCTTTGTCCCCATCAGAAGATCCCACAAGCCTCCATCGAGGGCTCCTCAGAAGGAAACCCAGATGGCGCTCCTCGCCCTGAAGTCACGGCCACCCCACCAGGAGGGCCACCCAGCAGGGCCCGGCGTCTCAGAGAAGCGGCAGGTATGCACAACAGAAACACCCCAATCCGGTGTTCAAACAAGCCCCCTCAAGCCTCACACCCACTGAGTCGGGACCTCAGGAGGCGGGGAGATTACACCTGAGGACTGCTGTTCTGCATGCCTTCTTAAAAACGAAAAAAATGAGGGCAAAGCGACTTGACTTCGCTGCACCGCAACCAGGAACGTGAGGATCTGCTCCTGAGGGTGAGACCTCAGTCGGATGCAGGGTGTCAGAAGCTCCACCGGGGCAGCAGGCGGACCACAGGCAGAGGGGCCTGAGGACCGGACTCCCGTGCAGAGGATGACGGAGGGGAGAGGTGGGGCCGTGGGGATGTCGGGGGGTGAGGGGTCTATTGTCGGGGAACCAGTGAGGGACAGTGGGGAGCCGGCAGCTGGAGGGCCAGGCCCCCCTGCCCAGCTCAGCTCACCTCACTGCAGCTGCCCAAAGTACCTCCAACTTGGGGTCTGAACACACCGGGGACTGGGTTTCTAATGAACTGATAACTCACTCAATCAGTCATCCTGATCAAGGGGAAATCTCAGCAGTGAGCCTGGCGCTGCTCGGGGAGAAGGACAGGAAAGCAGCAGTGGAACCTCTGCAGACGTGGTGGACAGGCGTGCAGAGGGGCGCGGTGCCGCCCTCCAGGGTCCAGGCCGGCTCCCAGCCCCATCACAGTCCCCTGGGAGGCAGTCTCAGGCACACGCCATGGTGAGGTGGGGCTCACTGATGCGAAGAACCTATGGGAGAGAGCAGAGCTGTGGTCCCTGGGGAGACTCCTGGGCCACCAGGTGGAGTGTCCAGGGTCCCCAGGACAGCCAAACCTGGAAACAGGGGCGGACCCCGAGCAGCTGACACGGCGTCACTTTCTTGAGCTCTGACCCCGGAGGAGAGTGACTCCTGCGCCCTGGACCAGGGAAGAAGGACAAGCAACCACGGGCAAGGGCTCGAGGCTGCCTCCTGCCCTCTTACCCCCTGGGGGGCCAGGGTGCCCTGCTCCCCGGGATTTTGTTGGCAGGGGGGTTTTGCTTATTATTTTTAATCCCTTTGATGGAGGCATGATTTATATACCATGAAATTCACCAGTTTAAAGGGCGCCGTCCTTCGAGCTTTGACAGTGCGCACGGCAGTTTGACCACCACGATCACGGAGCAGGGTAACCCCCACCCCACACAGAGCTCCCTCCTGCCCTCCCCGCCCCTGCAGTCAGCCTGCCCCCCTAAGCCCACGCCTTGGGAACCACTGACCTGCTTCTCGTCACTGCAGTTTTGCCTTTTCCAGAACTCTGAGCGATTGGAACAGTTCGGTAGGGAGTGTTTGAGTCTGTTTCCTTTTTGACTCAGACGTCATCGCTGAGATTCATCTGTGTGGTTAGCTGCCCCTTTTATTCTGAAGCTGTTCCGTGGTTGGTCCATTCTCCAACAGGCGGACACTGGGATTCTTCCCAGGATGAGGCTGTTATAGACAATGTTTCTATGGACATTTGTGTACACATCTTTGTGTGGACATAGACTTTCATTTATCTTGTATCAATACTGAGAACTGGGGTTGCTGGGTAATATGCTAAGTATTTACCTTTATATTAAAAAAATCTGCCGAGCTCCTTTCCAAAGCACTATACCTACTATATCCGCACAGCAAGGTACAAAATTTGTTATTTCATCCCTTGTCAGCACGTGATTCTATCAGTCTTTATAACTGCAAGCATTCTAAAGAGCAAACCATCTCGTTGTGGTTTTAATTTTCCCCTTCCTCAGTAAATATTGATGTCAGCATTTTGTGCATTTGCATACCTTCTTTCATAAAGTGTACTTCAAATTTTTCTCCATTATTTATTGTGGGTTTTATCTTTGTTTTTGTTTTAGCCATAAGATTTCCTTACATATTTTTAAAAATATTTTAAGTATAATTGGATATTTAAGGAATGAATATTGTCATTATTACTAAATCTAATATTCAGCTCTGTCATTGGCACTTTATTTTTTCTTTTCTTTGAAGGACAGTTGATTTAGAATGTTGTATTAGTTTCAGGTGTACAGCAGAGTGATTCAGTTTTATACACACATATATATTCAGTTTCTCTTCCGTTACAGTTTATTACAAGACATTGAACATAGTTCCCTGTGCTACACAGTAGGTCCTTGTTGTTTCTCTATTTTATATATAGTGGGGTGTATCCATTAATCTCAAACTCCTAATTTATCCCTTCCCCCTCTCCCTCTGGTAACCATAAATTTATCTTCTATGTCTGTGAGCCTATTTCTGTTTTGTAAGTAAGCGCAATTTGAATCATTTTATTAGATCCCACGTATAAGTGATAATACTGGAGTGGGTTGCCATTTCCTCCTCCAGAGGATCGTCCCAACCCAGGGACCGAACCCGGGTCTCTCACGTTGCAGGCAGATTCTTACCGGCTCAGCTGTGAGGGAAGCTCAGACGTAAGTGACAGTGTCCGTCTTTGTCGGGCTCACTTCCCTCGGTGTGACTGTTTCTGGGTCCATCCATCTCTGTACACTGATGACGCACCTCTTTTTATCAGATAAGTTTGGCAAATATTTTCTTCTGTCTGCATCTTGCCATTTTATTTCCTTGACATGTCTTTTGAAATCAATTTTTAACAATTTTTATTAAGTCAAATTAATCTATTTTTTTCTTGTATGGGTTATCCTTTCTGTATCCTAAGAAAGTTTATGATTCCCAAGGTCACAAAAATGATCTCCAATGCCTTTTGAAGAAGTTTCATACTTTTAATAATTATTTTATATAAATCAATAGCATATATACTATATATCATACATACATTTCCTTTACATCACACCCAAATATTAGTGGGTAGATAAACACATAGAAATTTTAGCACCATTTGCTGAAAAGTCTATCCCTCCCCTTTTAATTATCTAGGAAAATTTGCTGAAAATCAGTTAAGCTTATATGTGCATTTATGTGTAACCAAGAGCTTCCCTGATAGCTCAGCTGGTAAAGAATTCGCCTGCAATGCTGGAGACCCTGGTTCAATTCCTAGGTTGGGAAGATCCCCTGGAGAAGGGAAAGGCTGCCCACTCCAGTATTCTTGGGCTTCCCTGGTGGCTCAGCTGGTAAAGAATCTGCCTGCAATGCGGGAGACTTGGGTTCGATCTCTGGGTCTGGAAGGTCCCCTGGAGAAGGGAAAGGCTGCCCACTCCAGTATTCTGGCCTGGAGAATTCCATGGACTGTCTAGTCCATGGGGTCACAAAGAGTCGGACACGGCTGAGTGACTCTCTTTCACACACATGTTCTGTCCCTGTGTTTGTGTCTGTCTGAACGTCAGTACCATAGTCCCAACCTCTGTCACTTTAGGTAGGAAACTTGAAGTCAGTAGGATAATTCCTCTGCCTTCGTCTCACTCTTCCTTAAATTTCTGTATGCCTCTGCACTCCCATGTAACTCTCAGGAGGTGGAGGCTGTAGGGGTTCTCCTTGGCTTGTGCCACCCTCTAGACCAGTTTGGGAAGGACAGACATCTTCACATCTCAACAACATTGAACTTTCTGTGCCATGAACATAGAACTACTCTACACTTACTTGGGTCTCCTTTGATTTCTCTCAGGAGTATTTTGTAGTTTTCAGCCAGAAATCAGGCATGTATGTTGTTCAATCCATTCTTAACTATTTCATATCCGAGGGGGTAAGGGGGCAGATATAAATATATAAAATAATGTAAACCATATATTCCAACATGACGTCAGGTGCTTAATGTAAACATATCTTTATTCACTTTATTTCATTTTTTGGGTTCTCTAGCCATGGTGTCTCTAGAGTTAAATGTATACACACACACATATAACAAAATATAGGGGTTTTTTTGTATATGGGTCTGGTATACTGTGATCCTGTTAAATTTTGTATCTTTTCTCGTAGAAGCATCCAGATTTTTAAAAATCATTTACTCTGTTAATAAAGAGAGTTTTATTCATTGGAGTTCCAATATACTAGATGGGTTTCCAATTATTTTTATACTTTATTTCTTTATCTTCCCTTGCACTAGCAAAGGGGAGAGCTTGTAGAATCCGTCTTTTACTATTAAGTATGAGATTGGTCCAGATTTTTCTAGATGCTCCAAGATGCTCGTAATTGGGACAAAAAAGGTCTCTTGTATTCCTATGTTTCTAAGAGTTTTCATCATGAAAGAGTGCTAAATTTTGTCAAACATGATTTCTACATCTATTAAGATGATTGTATGGTTTTCGTTTTTACTCTGGTCTTAGAGTGAATTATCTTGATTAATTTTCCGTGTTAAACCGTCCTTAAATTAATGGGACAAATTTTGCTTGATCAGACGGAAATATCCTTTGATATAATTATGGATTCAGCTGGCTATTTTTTTTTTTAGGATTTTAGCATAAATGTTCATGAGAAATATTAGCTTACAGTTTTACTTTCTTAGAAGTCATGCTTCCTGAGAAGAAAGTTAAATTACAAATCAACATTCCTTAGAACATGTATTATTCTGATTTTTGTATCAGGGTAACACCAGCTTCAAAAGTTGAGTTGGGATGTATTCTAACCGTTCTTTCTTAGTTTTCTTGTGGTTTCTTTTGGTAAGTACGTGCATGCATGTGGGCACACATATAGAATGCTGTTTAATTTCTAATTACTCAGGGTTTTTCCAGATATGTTTCAGTTATTGATTTCCTATACAGTTTACTTGTGCTCAGAAAATACCCTCTTTTGTTTTTCCATCTTCTTAAATTAATTAAGATTTCTGTGGCCCAGAAGATGGTTTATCTCTGGTTGTGTATTGAGCCCACTGTGCATGTCTCTTCTCAGCACAGCACCAGGCGACGTCCTGTTGGAAGCTTGAAATTGTGGGAATATTTACACCATGGACACTAGGCAATATAATCCATTGGCGCTTTGGGGAGCCAGATGTTAAGCCGCTGTCAGCGTGCATTTTTCTCCTTGGAGGCTCTGCAGTCCTTGATTGTTGCCGTTGTTGTTGTTGTTCAGTGGCTAAGTCATGTCCAGCTCTTTGTGACCCCATGGACGGCAGCATGCCCGGCTTCCCTGTCCTGCACCATCTCCCAGAGTTTGCTCAAACTCATGTTCATTGAATCAGTGCTGCCATCCAGCCATCTCATCCTCTGTTGCCCCCTCCTGCTGCCCGCAATCCTTCCCAGCATCAAGATCTTTTCCAATAAGCCAGCCCTTCACGTCAGGTGCCAAAGGATTGGAGCTTCCGCTTCAGCTTCAGTCCTTCAGAGCTGATTTCCTTGAGGATGGACGGGTTGGATCTCCGTGCTATCGGAGGCACTCTCAAGAGTCTTCTCCAGCCTCGCTTCATTCTACGTTTATCTGTACAAGCATTAAAATGAGCCTGAGTTCCTGGGATCTCTCTGACTCTCATGGGCACCACCGGGCTCACTCTAGTCTTTCCTTCTGCTGATTTGTAACCTCTCATCTCACATAGAGAAACTTGGCTTCCGTGATTAGAATTCATTTCCTTGTTTACTCAACCCTAGTAGCATGGAAACCAGCATAGACTTGCTAAACTGTACCCACGTGGGAAACTAATCTACACTGGAGTACAGGCTAGCATCTGGTTCTTGCCATCTCAAGACTTACAGTATCCAGATAAGACACCAAAATTACTGAGATTAGCTCCTTTTCCTCCCCACCAACCTCGCTGCGGATGCATCACTCAATAGTAATACAATTGGATATATTTGTCTCAGTCTGCATTCTGCCCTGGGAACCGTGATTTACAGGTTAATTTTTCTAAATTTGCACACAGCAGAGTCCACTCTGCATGGGCACAATTCTGGGTGCTGCGAAGTATGCCTGGGATGTTTGCAGTTTCTAAAGTTCTGCACCTTTTTTGAGGATCCAATTTTCTATCTGGTGGCATTTTTCTTCAGACTGGATAACTTATGTCAGCATTTCTTATAGCAAAATCTCATGGCAGCAAATTATTTCAACTTTCCTTTATGTGAAAATGCCTTATGTTTCCTTAATTTTGAAGAATGTCCTCACTGAATGTGGGATTCTGAACAGGGCTTATATTTTGCATTCAGCACTTTATAGACGTCGTTTTATTTTCTTGTGTCTTCTATTGTTTCTGCTGAGGAGCCAGCCATTAATTGCTCATGGTCCCCTTGTAAGTAATAGGCAATTTTTCTCTTGTTCCTTTCAAGATTTGCTCTTTCAGTTTTAACACTTTGATGATTACAAGCTTCAGTTCCTATGTATTTTTTTCCTTGGGGGCTTATTTAGCATCTTTCTGTTTTACTTCAGATGCAGAATATTTTGGAGGTTATGTCTTCAAATATTTTTGTCTCATTCTGTCTTTTGTTTCCTGACAGTCCAATTACATGTGTACTGAATTGTTTGATACAATCCAACAAACCACTCAGGCTTTATTCTTTAAAGAGGAAAAAAAAAGCTGTTTTCTCTGCTCTGCTCTTGGATAATTCCCATTGATATCTTCAAGTTCACTTACTCCTTCCTCTGTCAAATCTATTTGGCCATTACACTCATCACGCAAATGCTTCCATTAACTCGAGACTTCATAGTTCTCTGCAGAGATTTTCTTTAATGATACATTATTAAAAAGAGCCCACTGTTTGGAGGCTATGCTTTTATGAGTTTTACCTCCAAGACTCTACCAGGCCTCACTGTAAATATCAGAGAAAAAGCCCCTACTGCTTCTCACGGGGATGGTGGAGAGAAAACTGCATTTTAAAATATGCCCTGAGTGTTCTGTTCTCCTTAACAATGCCTGCCCTCGAAGGACACTACTTTGCCAGATTCTAACCTAATGGTATTCCGCCTGGGGAAAGGAAAACACCCAACTCAGGCTTGACAAAAATGAGGCCTCCAAGCACAGGATGGCAGGCCACCCCCTCCCTCGCACCTCACCACCACCAAGGCCCTGAGTAGTAACTAGGCCAACAGCTAAAGCAGCTACAAGCCCCAGACTCTACTTAAGGAATCTCTGGGGAAATTCAGATGGCAAGGGAGACAGGAAGAAGGCACCAAAGGAAATGTAAGTTCTGACACCACAGCTACATAAAGCGGTACATACAGTAGTGGGCATACACACCGAGGAAACCAGAATTGAAAGAGACACGTGTGCCCTAATGTTCATCGCAGCACTGTTTATAATAGCCAGGACATGGAAGCAACCTAGATGTCCATCAGCAGATGAATGGATAAGAAAGCTGTGGCACATATACACAATGGAGTATTACTCAGCCATTAAAAAGAATACATTTGAATCAGTTCTAATGAGGTGGATGAAACTGGAGCCTATTACACAGAGTGAAGTAAGCCAGAAAGAAAAACACCAGTACAGTATACTAACGCATATATATGGAATTTAGAAAGATGGTAATGATAACCCTGTATGCGAGACAGCAAAAGAGACACAGATGTATAGAACAGTCTTTTGGACTCTGTGGGACAAAAGACTCTACACATGGACATCACCAGATGGTCAACACCGAAATCAGATTGATTATATTCTTTGCAGCCAAAGATGGAGAAGCTCGACACAGTCAACAAAAACAAGACCAGGAGCTGACTGTGGCTCAGATCATGAACTCCTTATTACCAAATTCAGACTCAAATGGAAGAAAGTAGAGAAAACTGCTAGACCATTCAGGTATGACCTAAATCAAATCCCTTATGATTATACAGTAGAAGTGAGAAATAGATTTAAGAGCTTAGATCTGATAGATAGAGTGCCTGATGAACTATGGAATGAGGTTCGTGACATTGTACAGGAGACAGGGATCGAGACCATCCCCATGGAAAAGAAATGCAAAAAAGCAAAATGGCTGTCTGAGGAGGCCTTACAAATAGCTGTGAAAAGAAGAGAGGCGAAAAGCAAAGGAGAAAAGGAAAGATATAAGCGTCTGGATGCAGATTTCCAAAGAATAGCAAGAAGAGATAAGAAAGCCTTCTTCAGGGATCAATGCAAAGAAATAGAGAAAAAGAACAGAATGGGAAAGACTAGAGATCCCTTCAAGAAAATTAGAGATACCAAGGGAACACTTCATGCAAAGATGGGCTCGATAAAGGACAGAAATGGTATGGACCTAACAGAAGCAGAAGATATTAAGTAGAGGTGGCAAGAATACACAGAAGAACTGTACAAAAAAGATCTTCATGACCCAGATAATCATGATGATGTGATCACTCATCTAGAGCCAGACATCTTGGAATGTGAAGTCAAGTGGGCCTTAGGAAGCATCACTAGGAACAAAGCTAGTGGAGGTGATGGAATTCCAGTTGAGCTGTTTCAAATCCTGAAAGATGATGCTGTGAAAGTGCTGCACTCAATATGCCAGCAAATTTGGAAAACTCAGCAGTGGCCACAGGACTGGAAAAAGTCAGTTTTCATTCCAGTCCCAAAGAAAGGCAATGCCAAAGAATGCCCAAACTACCGCACAATTGCACTCATCTCACACGCTAGTAAAGTAATGCTCAAAATTCTCCAAGCCAGACCTCAGCAATACGTGAACCGTGAACTTCCAGATGTTCAAGCTGGTTTTAGAAAAGGCAGAGGAACCAGAGATTAAATTGCCAACATATGCTGGATCATCGAAAAAGCAAGAGAGTTCCAGAAAAACATCTATTTCTGCTTTATTGACTATGCCAAAGCCTCTGACTGTGTGGATCACAATAAACTGTGGAAAATTCTGAAAGAGATGGGAATACCAGACCACCCGACCTGCCTCATGAGAAATCTGTATGCAGGTCAGGAAGCAACAGTTAGGACTGGACATGGAACAACAGACTGGTTCCAAATAGGAAAAGGAGTACATCAAGGCTGTATATTGTCACCGTGCTTATTTAACTTATATGCAGAGCACATCATGAGAAATGCTGGACTGGAAGAAACACAAGCTGGAATCAAGATTGCCGGGAGAAATATCAATAACCTCAGATATGCAGATGACACCACCCATATGGCAGAAAGTGAAGAGGAGCTAAAAAGCCTCTTGATGAAAGTGAAAGAGGAGAGCGAAAAAGTTGGCTTAAAGCTCAACATTCAGAAAACGAAGATCATGGCATCTGGTCCCATCACTTCATGGGAAATAAATGGGAAACAGTGGAAACAGTGTCAGACTTTATTTTTGGGGGCTCCAAAATCACTGCAGATGGTGACTGCCGCCATGAAATTAAAAGACGTTTACTCCTTGGAAGAAAAGTTATGAGCAACCTAGATAGTATATTCAAAAGCAGAGACATACTTTGCAGACCAAGGTCCGTCTAGTCAAGGCTATGGTTTTTCCTGTGGTCATGTATGGATGTGACAGTTGGACTGTGAAGAAGGCTGAGCACTGAAGAATTGATGCTTTTGAACTGTGGTGTTGGAGAAGACTCTTGAGAATCCCTTGGACTGCAAGGAGATCCAACCAGTCCGTTCTGAAGGAGATCAACCCTGGGATTTCTTTGGAAGGAATGATGCTGAAGCTGAAACTCCAGTACTTTGGCCACCTCATGCGAAGATTTGTCTCATTGGAAAAGACTCTGATGCTGGGAGGGATTGGGGGCAGGAGGAGAAGGGGACGACTGAGGATGAGATGGCTGGATGGCATCATGGACTCGATGGACGTGAGTCTGAGTGAACTCTGGGAGATGGTGATAGACAGGGAGGCCTGGTGAGCTGCGATTCATGGGGTCGCAAAGAGTCAGACACAACTGAGCGACTGAACTGAACTGAACTGGGAGAGGGCAAGGGTGGGATGATTTGAGAGAATGGCACTGAAACATGTATAGTATCATATATGAAATAATCGCCAGACCAGGTTCGATGCAGGATACAGGATGCTCGGGGCTGGTGAACTGGGACGACCCAGAGGGATGGGATGGGAAGGGAGGTGGTGGGGGGGGGGGGTTCAGGATGGGAACACATGTATACCCGTGGCGGATTCATGTTGATGTATGGCAAAACCAATACAATATTGTAAAGTAATTAGCCTTTAAATAAATAAAAAATATTTATTATTTATTAAAATAAATAAATAAAAAGAAAATGTTGGTACATACCGCCTGACTCCTGGCCAGACAAACACAAAACCTCACCCTAATGCCCATCTCCCTCCACTTCCTGCATCCAAGACATCATGCCTGGCTTTCCAGAAACAACAGCAGGCACGCTGAAAGGTGAACAACACGGACTGGAGAGACCAACCCAGCCTCAGAACCTGCCTCGGCATGACAGAGATTCTGGAAGGATCAGACCAGGAATTTAACATAAGTATTGTTTACGTGGTAAGGGTTCTAACAGAGAAAGTGAACAGCATCCTAGATCAGAGGAGCAGTGTAAGCAGGAGGGCAGAAACGCTAAGAAATCACCGAAAGGAAATGCTACAAGTAAAAATAACAAAATAGAAATGGAGACTATCTCTGATGGACTCGTCAGCCTGCATAGCCAAGAAAAAATATCAGTGAGTTTGAAGATATGTGAATAGAAACTTCTAAAGCTGTAAAACAAATATAACTAAGAATGAAAAATGTGAAACCGAATGTGACTGTGAGATAATTATGAAAATCATAACGTTTTATAATGAGGGTACCTGAATGAGAAGGAAGAAAGAACACGTATTTGAAGTAAGAATGGCTGGAAATTTTCCAAAATCAATGGCAGACACTAAGGCACAGTTTCAAGAATTTCTGGGGACACCAACCATGATAAGTATCCAAGTTACTATATTATATACACTGTGGAATGTCGTATTCAAGCTTCAGAAGGTTAAGGAGTCAGGGGGGGTGGGGTGGGAAAGGATACCCCACCTGTATAGGAACAAGGGTAATAGTTACATTGGACTTTCCTTCAGGAGCCAAGAAGAGAGTGGAGGGAAATATTTCACACTGAAAAAAAAAAAATTAACAACTTGGAACTCCATATCCAGTGAAATTTCCTTCATAAATGAAGGAGAAATCAAGTCTTCTTCTAAGACAAACAAAAAAATGAGGGTATTTGCTGCCAGGATTCCTGCAACTTGATCCCTTCAGGGAGACTTCTGGGGTGACTCCTGCCTAGTGAATCATCAAAGTTGGGCTACTTCTGAAAAAGGCCTGGGTCATAGCTGCAATGGAGTCTCTGAATTTTTTGGCACACGGATTGACCTGCACCCTCCCGTGCTATCAGATCCGCTGTACACACACCTCTACTTGAAGAGGTCTGTAGCCTTGGCCAGAAAGCAAGAAAACAAAGGCAAATACGTTTTTGTTTGTTTTTTGAATGGGGCAAGTATGGTTTTTCCAGTGGTCATGTATGGATGTGAGAGTTGGGCCACAAAGAAAGCTGAGCACTGAAGAATTGATGCTTTTGAACTGTGGTGTTGGAGAAGACTCTTGAGAGTCCCTTGGACTGCAAGGAGATCCAACCAGTCCATCCTAAAGGAGATCAGTCCTGGGTGTTCATTGGAAGGACTGATGCTGAAGCTGAAACTCCAATACTTTGACCACATGATGTGAAGAACTGACCCCTTGGAAAAAACCCTGATGCTGGGAAAGATTGAAGGTGGGAGCAGAAGCGGATGACAGAGGATGAGATGGTTGGATGGCATCACTGACTCAATGGACATGAGTTTGAGCAAGCTCTGGGAGTTGGTGATGGACAGGGAGGCCTGGCGTGCTGCAGTCCATGGGGTCGCAAAGAGTTGGACACTACTGAGCCACTGAACTGAACTGAGAGCTGCCTTGCAGAAAATATCAAAACTTCTTCATAGAGAATAAAGATGATATAGGCTAGATATTCAAGCCTTACATAAAGAAAGAATGTTAGAGAAAGAATAAATAAAAATAAAATTGTTCCATTTTATTTTATTTAGGACAATTATGATAACCTCTTAAAATGTGGTTTTGACCTCATGCTCATGCCAGATTCTCATCAAATTTCTTGTCCTTCCTTATCTCTTGAGCATGTATTCCATTTTCTTGGTTTTTTCATACGTCATGTAACTTTGGATTGTATTTTGGAAACTGTTCAGATGTTGACACTCCAGAAATCATTATTATCTGGAAACCGCCGTTTCCTTTTATTAGCAGATTGATTTCCTTGGCTGGGTTTGAACAGCAAACTCTCTCTCTCTCTGGGGTCAGTTCAGCTCATGAAGTTTTCCTCAGGCTGAGCTACATGGGTTGTGCTCCACACATGAGTATTTCGGGGTCCATCAGAGATGGGGTAGACAGGGCGGGCGGTCCTCCTCCACTCTGCCCTCCAACAGTCCCCCTCTGCCTGCAGTCTGTAATTCCTCAGCCCGGCTCTCTGGCTCCCGAGAGAAGTGAGACGGCAGGCTCCTCCACGCGGTTTGTGCCGCCCCTGAGCCTGTGTCGGCTGCACTTAGCACAGGGTGAGCCGCGGAGATGGACGTGAACTTGGGTGACTCCCACCTCTCCTCCTTGGGCGGGTTCTCCCCCACAGGCTGTGTACTTCTGCTCTCTTTGCAGCGCAGTCACGTTGAGCCTTTTGGTTTCATGTGGATTCTGGTTGTTTCCTGAAGGCGGACGCTATCTTACTGAGAAGCCAGAGTCCACCTTCACTCTCCCCAGTTTCTCCTTGCTTATGTTACTCCTGATGTAGAGTCCGTTATTCTTAGCTTCGTGTGTCTGATGTGATTACGTAATATGCATCTATGCTTCTCTTATATAAGCTGCTTTTACGTCTCCTTTCTTTTCAGCCTGTTCAGTGTGTGAGCTGAGCTGCTGCGCTTTCTTTGCTTCCTCTGCAAGACGTTTGTTAAGCTTCTTGAATCTGTGAGTTTATCATTTTCAGCACATTGCATTTTTTCAGCTGTTATTTCTTCAAATAATATTCTGTGCCTCTTTGTTCTCTGTGTATAGGACTCAAATTACACGTGTTTCAGACCACTTGAAATTCTCTCAAAAGTCCTACTGTTCTGTTGCTTTTCTCTGTCTGCTTTTGTGCTTTACTTTGTTTGGCTTCTATTATTATATCTTCAACTTCACGTGTGTGTGTGTGTGTGTTTGTGCATGTGGTGTGCTGTGTTAATGTCCTTATCCACTAATTTCGTAATGTCATTCCTGGGTATATTTCTATTAATGGCATTTTCTCCTGGTTATGAGTTTTATTTTTATGCTTTTTGCATAACTGGTATTTTGGTTAAATGCCAGGCATTGTGATTTTAATGTCATCAGATGATATATTGCTACAGGAATGCTGAACTTTGGTCCAACATGCAGTACTGAAGTCAGCTTGATTATTTTGAGGTAGACTTCTAAGCTTTTTTTGCAGAAAGTCCAGGGTAACCTTTCATCTGGAGCTAACTTGTCCTAACCTCCCTTCTGAAGGGGCCAGCCCTGACCCACACATCACCAGGAACAGCTGGGGCCTGGACAGCTGGGACTCCGTGTCTCAGAAGGGAGATGTGATTGAAAGTTTACATAATAAGCATCTTCAGTGCAGAATTAAAACATATAAGCCACGTAAGATCAGCCCATCTGAGCCATTCCCCAGGACTTCTGAAGCTGACTGTGATAAGGGATGGAGCGTGTTTCTGGAGGTTTCATAAGCAAGTTTATGTTTTGTTTGCAACGCATCTACCGTACTTCCCGTCAATCCAGATCGTGTTTAAACGCAGGACCACCTTCATCAGTCGCCGAAGGACTTCTTACAAACCCAGCTCTTTGATAGTCCAGCTCCAGCTGCACTCGGAGAATGTGAAGGAAGCCACAGCCAGCAGAAGCGGCGGCATCTGCCTTGACTGTGTGTCCCCTGCGAAAACCCAGAGAGCGTTTCATTTACAGAAGAGTCAGGTGAGTTGGGATGCATGTGTTCACACCTGCAAGAAGCGAGCGCCTTGGGTCCCATCTGCCTGTGGCCAGGAGTACGACTGGGCTTTGGGGAGGAGGAGAGGGATGTGAAATCAGGACAGGTGACCGTGTTTGAAAAGCCAGCCCTGGCAGGCACATATAATGAGGCCACGGTTGTCTGGAGAAACCTGCTATTTCCGCAAGCTCCACGGACTGTGAGCACAGGAGCAAATGGTGCCCAGCTATGGGACTAACCTCAGAGCACACAGAACTGGGGCGATACGGAGAAGCAGCCGGAGTAGAGTAAGCCTGAGTCCAAAGGGGTCTTGCGGGGCCGAGGGGGCTCCCTGGGGTGGCCATCTGCTCTGCCTATGGGGCCGTCCTGTTGCATCGTGAGACAGTGATCGTCCCTGGCCTCCAGGCTCTAACTGCTGCTAGAGTTCCCGAGCCATGACAGCCAAAACCACCGCACTCCCGTCCAATGCCCCAGGGCTGAGCTGCCGCACCAGTTAAGCAGTGCTGCTTTGAACCAGTTTGGAAGAGCAGTGACACGGCTGAGCCACCAAGAAGGCAGGCTTTTCCCTCATCTCGACACTGACTGCACACCTGGCCACCCGGAGTTCACCTCACTGCCCGCCCATCTGTCTGCAGGCGCAGAGGTGAGGCTGCTCTGGGACTGTGTGCCTGGGATCCAATGGAGGAGACCCAAGAGATGGATACGGAAGTGTCCAGATGCTGCCTGGGCCGAGGGCACAGGCAGGTGGCCGTGTGAGCGGGGTCCCTTCCCAGAGCACAAAACCCACCCAGCCAAACCATGAACGCTGAGAGCTAAGCTTCAGCTGACCGCCGGGTACAAGCCTGCAGTGGCCGACATTGAGCTTCAGAGGACCCAACAGAGAAGGGCAAGGGAAGCAATGAGAACCAGGAGCGCAGAGCAGGCGCACAGGCCAAACCAGGATGCAGAAAGTCAGGAGCATTTAGGAAAGAGGTCCGAAGCTGTAGTGTCAGAAAATGGCTCCACCTCCCGAACCCCAATGCCCCCAGACGGCCTCAGGTCATGCCAGCCGCCGTGTACAATCAGCTGAGCCAGGAAGGGCTTTCTGAGCCTCCTCCTATGGACATATTTGGACCTAGAAGTTTCCTTGTGTGTCTCTTCCTATGGGGACGTTTCTGAAATGCTAAATGCAGACACAGTATCAAGGAGCAGTTGAATTTCTTAAGAGAAGATCGGCGCTGTGTTGAGAGCTGCAGTGTGTTCTGAAAACGGGAGCATGTGCGTGCTGTGTCCGCTGCCCCGCAGGGACAGAGCCGCTTCTGGGCAGGAGTGACCGTCAGACCAGGGCGGCACCCCTCGGCTCCCTGCCCCGGGACGAGGAGCAGAAAGGTCCGCAGACTGAGACACTGACATCCAGGAACTAGATGTAAAGTAAAGCCCGGCTGTGCTGGGCCGAGCTCTTGTCGGTGCCGCAGGTTACTGGACTGCTCGGAGAGGGGCCCCCAGGCTGAGCTACTTTGTGGTTGCCAATCTGACCCTGAATCTGAGACTTCTGCCACGGCTGGCAGGAAGAACACGGTCTTGCTTTAGGAAGAGGAAGCCTTGTGGAGACCTCCGAAAATCTTGGCTGGAACTGTTGACCTCGGCAAGAAAGCTAGTGACCACCAAAAATGTCAGGGAGGCCGGACTTTCCCATCAAACTCAGAATACCGTGGGGAAAAGCCCGGGTCCTGGGCCAGGCCCGTGTGGGGCTTGGATCTCACAGTCCCCATGAAAGTAGGGGCACCAACAGCAAGTGCCGTGTGAGCACCACTGCCCAGAGCGGGGGCGGGGGCAGGGCGCCGGCACACCCCTCCATCTTTCACACCATCCCCATCACAGGTCTGTGCGACGGGGCAGGGGCATGTGTACACACAGCAATATCTCCAAGTACAAATACATACCAGAGGAGGCAGTGGCACCTCGCTCCACTACCCTTGCCTGGAGAATCCCATGGACGGAGGAGCCTGGTGGGCTGCCATCTATGGGGTTGCACAGAGTCAGACATGACTGAAGCGACTTAGCAGCAGCAGCAGCAGCACAAATATATACACATATATGAGTGAATATATGTAGTATATATGTATAAATATATATGTATATAAAAACATATATATATATTAAAATATGCATAAATAATACGAGCTTATGTCAAAGTCATCCAGTCATGTCCGACTCTTTGTGACTGCAAGGACTGTATAATCCATGGAATTCTCCAGGTCAGAATACTGGAGTGGGTAGCCTTTCCCTTCTCCAGGGGATCTTCCCAACCCAGGGATAGAACCCAGGACTCCCGCATTGCAGGCGGACTCTTTACCAGCTGAGCCACGAGGGAAGCTCTAGCGTATATGTGCATGTAATACACATACACAAATGCTTATGATACACACTTACACGAATACAGATAAAGTATATAAAGATGGGTGTGGGCTTCCCAGGTGGCACCAGAGGTGAAGAAATGGCCTCCCAATGCAGGTGGCATAAGAGAGGTGGGTTCCATCCCCGGGTGGGGAAGCTCCCCTGGAGGAGGGCATGGGAACCCATTCTAGCATTCTTGCCTGGAGAACCCCATGGACAGAGGAGCCTGGCGGGCTACGGTCCATGGGGTCAGAAAGGACCAGACACGACTGAAGCGACTTAGCACGTACGCATGCACATGTGTGGATATTTATGTGTTTATATACACGTGACGCCTTTGTGCACATGCTATGGAATGGTTCGCCTCCCCCAGTTCACCAGGAGGCAGAGATGAAATCTCCCTGCCAGCCCAGCAGAACTGTCAGCCTGCCTTCCAGGTTCCCAGCCTGCAGGAAGGGGCAGAAATGACCTCCTTGTGGGGCTCTCACAGTGCAGAGTTGAGAGGTCTTCTCTCCACCAGCTTTGTGGTGTTCTCCTGAGCAAACCAGTAGCAGAGAACCCAGCCACCCTCAGCTTTCACAGCCCAAGGACCGACGGCCCACAGCTTCAGTTCACACAAACTAACTGAAGCAATGTGCATGATTGCTCAAAGCTGAGTTTTCTAAATTCTCCTGTGCAGCCTCAGTTGGTCAGGGGAAATTCCTATTTGGCTTTGTTTTGCTTAGACAATAAAGGAACTCGTCCTGCTCCCAGCGCTGCCAACAGCCAGCAGAGAAATATAGGAGCAGCTTGTGGGATGGGAAGGGGCCATATTCAGCATCAGCTCCACAGCAAGGAGCCTGGGCCCCTGCTGCAGTAACTCTGTGCCATAAATATTTAATATTTTAGCTATGTTTTCTTAAACCAAAAGTTGACCCTCATTCACAGTCATCGTATAAGCGATCAGTATCCGCACTGCCTGAGGAAACAGTAATTTGCATCTGGTGTATCTGAGCCAAATTAAACATTTATGCATTTTGTTCACACTGCTTGTCATTAGCCCCAACTTACCACCACCCCTGCATTCAGTTCTGCACTAGAAAAATATTTCCTCCTTGAAACGAAATCACCCACAACAGTTACACTTCCTCCAGGAATGGTAATGTGTCCCTTTCAGATTTGCTAAATTGTCTTTTCCAGGAAGAAACAGTTTGCGGGGAGATGCTCTTACCTCATGTGGAGCCGTCTACATCTGAGAAGGCCCCATCTCTCCCGTTCCAGCACTGTTTGTTTAACATAATTCAGTCCTTGCATAACAATTCTGTACCCTTCTTTTTCATTAACAACCCAGTGTTGAGGAGAACTTGCCAGAGGAACAGAAAGAGATGGTAAATAACAGACAGGCCGGCAGCCAGAATCTCTAGGACAGAGGGAGGTGTCATTTCTCTAGCGCCGTGGGGTTGAGTTCGTGGTCTTTCAGAACTAGAGGTGGGGTTACTTAGGTCTTTCTCAGCCTCTGACTTAAGTAACATCTTAACAAAATGGCGAGAGGGCCATCCGGGAGCTTAGAATGGTTTGTTCTTTGCACCTTCCTTTTTACACTCAAAAGGGATTTCCATTTCCAGCACAATAATTTGATTTGTTCTGTTCTATGACCCCCAGCGTCTCTCAATGATTCTTGATATCCTGATCGTGGGGTGTCAACAAGAAGCCCTTGTGAAATTCCCTGACTGGCCATTCATGATGCCTAAAAACTGTTATTTTAAACCATTTTATTACTTTTTTAAAAATGGGCTTCTCAGGTGGTGCAGGGGCAAAGAATCCGCCTGCCAACACAGGAGACGCAAGAGACATGGGTTCGATCCCTGGGTTGGGAAGATCCCCTGGAGAAGGAAATGGCCACCCACTCCAGTATTCTTACCTGGGAAATCCCATGGACAGAGGAGCCTGGCGGGCTACAGTCCACAGGGTCGCAAAGAGTCAGACATGACTGAACGACTGAATACACACAAATAGACATCAATATTGACTTACTGAATTATTACAAAAGCAAAGGGTGCGTAAGCACCAAGTCATCACAGCACGTAGTCGGGGCCCCAGGGCTTTCCTGAATCCCCTTTCCTCCCTCCTTCCCCTTTGTCAGCAATGTCTGCTGCGGTTTTCATGGCGATGAGTGCCTTGCTTTTTCTAGATCAATATCACATAGATTTCCATCTCTAAACACTACAGTTTCATCTAGCATTGATTTTTCACTTTACACGAACACAGCTTTATGTCTGGCTGCTTCCACAGAACACATGACGTTTGTGAGCTCCATCCACGTTGGCATGGACCAGCTGCAGATCCTTAATTTACTCATGAAGTCTATGTCTGAGTTGTTTCCAGTTTTCAGCTTTTGCAAATGATTAAAATGCTGAGCGTGCTTAAGCACAGTTTCTGGCACGGCCATGGGGTACTTGCCTAAAGGTGGGATCCCTGGGTCTTAGACCAAACCTGTGCTGAACAGTTTTCCAAACTGTTGGACAAATTTACATTCATATCCGTGCCTATATTAGAGTGCTCATTGCTCTGCAGCCTTTCAACACTAAGCATTTTCTATTTTTAAGTTTTAGCCAGTGGGTATTGGTATCCCATGGTGGTTTTAATGGGTATGGTCACAGCAGCAAATTTTTGGAAACTCCACTCTTGCCTCATTTTGTAGTGAGTGCCAACTTTTCAATGCAACTTTGGACTTCCCTGGTGACTCAGATGGAAAAGAATCTGCCTGCAATTCAGGAGATCTGGGTTTGATCCTTGGGTTGGGAAGATTCACTGAAGAAGGGAATGGCTACCCACTGCAGTATTCTTGCCTGGAGAATTTCAGGCACAGAGGAGCCTGCGGGCTGCAGTCTACGGGGCTGCAGAGTCGGACACAACTACGTGACTAACATGAATCGAGTGGTGTCACACACCCGCCTTTAGTCTGTGCTGCTTGAGGCTTGCACACCAACAGCATTCTCCAGTTTGGGAAAATCCTCAGCTACTGTCTTCTCAAATTTTGCTTCTGCTCTATTCTAGCCCCTCTCTCTTTCTGGGTCTTAATTTAATACGTTAGATGTATCTGTCATCCCCTCAAAGTATCTTACCTTATTCTATGCATTTGGTCCCTGTGGCTTATTATGACTCATCATAAGGAGATTTTTTCTGATATCTTTCAATTTACTGATGACCTCTGCACTGTGCCTGCTTGGTTGCTAAGCTATAGCATTTCACATTTCGGTTATTATGCTTTTTTATTTCTAGTTTCTCTCATCAGTTTTTTTCAAACATGTTGCTTCCTTTATCATTCCCAGTTGTCCACTACCTATTTTAAATTTTGTTTTTAACCTCCTTGAACAAACAAGTATAGTGATTTTGAAATTTGTCTGACAATTCTAGTTAATTTTAAAGATTCCTTAGGATTTTTGTGTCATTGGCAGATAAGAGGAGTTCTATTTCCATCTTTCAAATCTTCATCATTTTTCATCTCTTCTTCTCACTGTGGTGCCCTGGCTGGGACCGACGGGCAGATATGGACAGTCTCCCTGGATGCAGCTCCCTGGAGGCTTGGCTGGAGGGAGCGGGGCCATGCAAACAGTTTCTGAAGCGGAAATTCCGTGACTGGGGGTGCCACGCACAAGGAGAGAGGCTGTGATTATTTTGAGGGGAAGCTTAACAGTGGAGAGCCTGCTCACTCTCAGGGGCACCGCTGCCCCCATCCACGTGGCAGACGGGGCATCAAGTCGGGTCACAGGAAGGGCGGGAGGGATGGCTGGCGGCCCGGGTGTCCCTCTGGGGGCTGGAGGGGTGCGGTGGGCCGTGCACTGTCCTGAGCGCTCCCCAGGGCCTCTTCCAGGGCCTCCGTAACCCCGGACACACAAGCCAGGTGGAGTGAGCCCAACCTGTGGATGGCTGTAGACACATAAAGTGTAATTTTATGAGTATTAGCATGAAACACTTAGGAAAAAAAATTAACGAGGACTCCACCTCAGCGGTCAGCTGAGAGCTGTGGGCATGGAGACATCACCCTCAGCAGGTCTGAAGACCATGGCTAATCCTGCTGGTTCATTTATGAATGAAATTAAAGATGCCTGCTCCTAGGAAGGAAAGCTACGATGAACCTAGATGGTGTATCAGAAAGCAAAGATACCACTTTGCCGATAAAAGTCCATATAGTCAAAGCTATGGTTTTTTCCAATAATCATGTATGGATATAAGAGTTGAACCATAAAGAAGGCTGAGTGCCAAAGAATTGATGTTTTCAAACTTTGGTGCTGGAGAAGACTCCTGAGAGTCTCTTGGCCTGCAAAGAGATCAAATCTGCTAATCCTAGAGGAGATCAACCCTGAGTATTCATTGGAAGGACTGATGCTGAAGCTGAAGCTCCAATACTTTGGTCACCCAAAGCAAAGAGACAACTCACTGGCAAGGACCCTGATGCTGGGAAAGATTGAGGACAGGAAGAGGAGGGGGCAGCAGAGGATGAGACGGTTGGATGGCATCACCAACTCAATGAACATGAATTTGAGCAAGCTCTAGGAGTTAGTGAAAGACAGGGAAGACTGGCGTGCTACAGTTCATGGGGTCACAAAGAGTCTGATACCAGTTAGCAAATGAACAACAATATTCCTGGTATTCAGAGAGACTGATGGCTGAGGCAACCAGACCCACAAGGAAAAGCAACAAACCAGCAGAGGACATTCACACCACAGCGAGGTTGCTGCCCGTCCGTTGCTTCCAGCTGGAACGACGGCCCTGCCCTCCCCACGACCGATGGACTTGTCAAGTCAAATGAGAGCCACGCCAACCATTCCTTCCTTCTGAAAGATCTGAGCCCCACAAAATCTGGGCAAGAACCCATCTCAGAGCCAACAACAGTGACCCATGGACAGCTGCTCTCTGCACAGCTGGACTGATAAGGAACGAATGAACACAGAAAAATCCACACAAAGGTTCAGTCACTAAAAGCAAAGCAATAATCTGTGTCATCAGAAATGTCCTTGTATGAAGAAGTCACTGAGGCATCCAAAGGAAATGTTTAAATTTCCTAGTTTACTTTTCTTAGTAAAAGTTCAGATCACAGTCACTCTTCAATCAGGAATATTGCTTCTAGTTGAAAACTATGATTGCTCTATTTAAAAGTGCAGATAATAATAATAATTTTAAAAAGTGCAGATGAAAGGAGAGAAATTCTCATCAGTGAATGAAATGACCAGCTTAATGATTTCTCGCTCAGCTGCTGATAAAAGGAACCACAAAAGCAATGGAAATAAAAAATTTAAATGAACTAAATGTCTGTGCGCTCCCAGGGCTAAGTGGTGGAAGCGCATTGCACTTTGGAGCTCTGAGTTCAGGTAAGCTCACATCCTCACTGGCCCATTTTTACAATTAGGTTATGAACAACTGGCTTGTCAAGGTGTTCTGAGGATCAGAGGGGGGCATGCAGACCTCATGCATTTCAAAAGTAAGTGCATAAAAAGTCAAGTCCTCGATCTCAAAAAAAGTCAACAGTTTCCATGAAAACACGATGAGGTGCACATCGGCACATAACATATAAAATTTCTAAAGTTTAAGACGGAAAGGTTAACCAGACGAAGCAGTTCAACCAGGAGAGAGTGGGAATTCAGGGGGCTGGGGTTGGCAGTCTTCTCTGTGCAAGAAGAGCACATCTTCACTGTCCCTTTCCCCCCAGATCCCTCTCTGAGGACAACGAGGCCCCGGGGCCAACCCCCACCACGCACTGCGGCAGGCCACCTTCTGGGGCTGTGACGTTGCTGCCTGACCCACGGCAGAGCTCCAAGAGCACTTACCGTGGTCTGCACAAATTCTTAGAAATTCATGTTTCACAACATGCATTCAGAATTATTCAATGTGAGCATAACAGAGAGCGGAGAGTGTGAATCACACCAGGAAGTCAGTGGATGGATTTGCCACTGACGATCAATAGACCAACATAAGATACAGGCCAAAGCCTTTCATGGGAACATGCAAAGCATAAACACTAAAGAAACAAAGAAATGAGGCATCTAATTTAAGACTTTAGAAAAAAGAACAGTAAAAACCAGAGAGAAAAGAAAAATCGATACCGTTAAAAGGAGAGATGAAAGAAACCCCTTTAAAATAGTAGAACCCATTAATTTTGTCCGTGGGTTTTTCATTACAGCAATGAAATGAAAATAAAGAAAGATAAATGAATTAGAGAAACGTCTTTCAAGCAAGCAGAGAAAAAGGAAACAAAAAGGAAAACACTGGGAATGTAAACAAAGACATCCAGAGAGTAAATTTCACAAAGAGGGATAATCATAATAAATACTATAAATATAGGCTAATTCTTTAAATATTCACAATATTAGTAAATCCAAACTGGTAACTTTAAAATATGCTTGAATGTCAGCAGAATGAGATCAGGGATTTTGGTCTGTGTCGTTCGGAGGTATCTGCCAAGTCTCTAGAAAAGTGCTTGACACATAGCAAGTGTTCAATAAATATTTTTGAACAAATTAATGAATGAGTGAGGGGGGAAGGGCAAAAAAAAGAGACGAAATCTGGATGGAATTAAAAATTGTTTAGCAAAGCAAATGTTTCTGAGTGACTTCCAAAGGTTAAAGGAAATACTAGAAAATGTAAATACACCACCAATACTTTGGCCACCTGATGCAAAGAGCTGACTCCTTGGAAAAGACCCTGAAGCTGGAAAGATTGAAGCCAGGAGAAGGGAATGACAGAGGATGAGATGGTTGGATGGCATCACTGACTCAATGGACATGAGTTTGAGCAAGCTCCGGAAGATGATGAAGGACAGGGAAGCCTGGTGTGCTGCAGTCTTCGGGGTGGCAAAGAGTCGGACTCAACCGAACAACTAAACAGCAACATAAATACCCCAGGAATCATAAAAGAAACGTCACCAAAGGCTTGTTAGACTAAGATGATTTCCATCACACATTATTCAACAGTAAAATGCAGAATTAGATAGAAGCACATAGATTCACATGGTAAGATTTCTGCGATGTTAAAAGAAAAAGGCAAGTTTTACAACATATATCCAGACTTATTAAATTTGTGTAAAAATAAAGCAGAGAGGAAAATTTTATATTCCAATAAGTGCTTCTCCATGCTTTGAAATACACAGAGGAAAATATGAAAGAACCTGTACTCAGTTCACATGCTTGCTTCTGCTGAGGCAACATGGATAAACTAAGGGAGACTTTTGCTTTATCCACTTTTAAAGCTCGCTTGGCAAAAGTATATTTATATGTGGCTTGCACTTAAGTATTAATTTAAACATGAAATGTTTAAAACTGCCCAAGAATGAACATCATAAAATACCCTAGGTCCAGGCATTTTTATGAGCAGGTTATTTCAAAACTCAAAGAGAGATCATTCTTATGCTATTTAAATTATTTCAGCATGAAGATATTTGGAAAACTTCCCAGTTCACTGCAATAACCCTGACACCAGAAAAATTTTAAAGGCACAAATAAAAAGCTATTTAATAATCTTAGCTGTGAATAACTATTTGAAAATTCCAAATGAGCATCAGTCAACATAATCAATCAATGTATCTAAACTAAGAGAAAATGACCAAAATGTTTAATTCTTAAAAAAAAGTCATATGGCAAATCCAACATTCATTACTGATTTTTGTTTGTAAAACCATGATAGAAGAATATTTCTAAGATATATTTCAAAATAAGATAAGAAAGGTTTACCTCAAGCTATTAGCTTTATCTGTTAAAGCAAAATTCTCATGATTGTTCCTATTTCTGAAATCAAAGCAAACTTTTAAAATATGACACAGTTTAAAATAAATAATTTATACTGCAATTTTTATAGGTGATATGACTTTTATCTTAGAGAATCAAATAAAAATGCATCAGAACAATTTGCTTTAATGTTTGTAATTTTAGTGGACTCCAAACCTAGTAACTTTATTATAGTCCAATAACAACCAAGTATTAGATAAAAATACAAAAAAATATACAAAATACAAAAAAAATACAAAATTAGATAAAACTACAAAAAAATACAAAACTTATAAAGGGGAGCCTCATGAAAATGGAGCTGGGAGGATAGAAGTGAAGTGAAGTGAAGTGAAGTCGTTCAGTCGTGTCCGACTCTTTGCGACCCCATGGACTGTAGCCTACCGGGCTCCTCTATCCATGGGATTTTCCAGGCAAGAGTACTGGGGTGGGTTGCCATTTCCTTCTCCAGGGATTGAACCCGCGTCTCCCGCGTTGTAGGCAGATGCTTTACCATCTAAGCCACACGTGCTGGATTTTTAAAAGCTTTGTTTATGTAGTAAATTTAAGATGGGTTCCCAAGAAGCAGGGATAAACCGGTTTTTGTGAATTAGAAATTAACGATTTCATACTGAGTGTCACATACTTGAACTAGGGCACATATTGTTTTAAAATTTATTGTTTCAGTTCATTACCAAAAAAACCTAACTCTAGCTATATGATAAGGGCTTTTAAAGTCCAAACAACTTTGTTATTGTATATATTTTATATGGATACAGCATCAAGCATGTGGGCTTGGGAATAGTTTTCAGATCTGCAACAGATACGGAAGAAATCCTGTGTGATGCACAGTTCAAGTAAACATGCGGAAAACTAGCTCAGCTTCTATGAGCTATCAAGAGCATAAAGACGAAAGCCCTATCACAAACCAATCAAGTTTGGAGTGGCCTCTTTCAACATAATAAACACATACATGAAAAACAAAGACAAAATATGCCTTTCCATTCTAAAAGAGGAGCCCTCATACACTGAACATCAGTACTGACCCACCACTAAGAGATGTGCCTTGCAGCTCCAGCAAGAGCTGATACTACCTTGGTACCACCAGCAGGGGAAAGAAAGATTTTCCCCCTCTCCTGGCAGTAGCTCAGCCAATAAGAGACCTCACAACTCAGCCAATGAAAAACCACTATACTTGCGGCTCCCAGTTTCCGCCAATGAACTTTCTGCTTCTCCTCGAAGCAAGTTCCCTCTCCCTGGCTTCACCAGGCTTGCCTTGTGACTTGCCATAGTTGCGTCCCAAACAGTGATTCTCTGCCATCCCCAAAAAACCCATTTTGCTGGTAAAAAAAAAAAAAACAAACAACTGACTGTTTTAAATTATGGATCCCATTTATGACAGCAACAAAACTACAATTTTCTCAGGAACCGAAATGCCCTAGAATGTACAAGATCCACCTGAAAAAACCGCACAAGTTACGAAAGCCATGAAGGTTACTTGAACAAAGGAAGCTGTGCCGCGTCTCCAGAGGAGACAGTTCAAAAATCCCAGCGATGCCATACTTTCTCTTCCCGCGTGGTGCAGCGGTAGAGAATCGGCCTGTTAGTGCTGGAGAGGCAAAAGTCATAGGGTAGACGCCTGGGTCTTGAAGGTCCCCTGGAGCAGGAAGTGGCAACTCACTCCAGTATTCTTGCCCGGAAAATTCCGTAGGCAATGGAGCCTGGTGGAATACAGTCCATCGGGGTCACAAAGAGTCAGACACGACTGATATTTTCCCCAGTTAATTCTACAGATTTAATGCAGTTTCAATAGATACCACAAATAGACAGACCTGACAAAATATTTCTAAAATTGTTTTGAAAGGAATGTGTATAAGAATATTAGAGAAAAAATAAAAAGAAAGGAGCTTGTGCTGTGAAGTATTTTTTAAATGCACACACACATACTCTCAAAGTCAGAGCACTGGAATTTTTAAAAGGTAAGAAATACGAGAGCTTATAACTACTTCAGATATTATACTGCAATGTCAAAGAAATGGGGAAAAGATGATTTAGTCAATAAATGATAGAGAGAAAAATGGGAAACCATATGGAAACATTGTTTAGATCCTTCTCTCCCAACATGTATCAAAATACATCTTCTGTGGACAAAAAGTTTCATGTAAAGTAAGCCATCACTGTATTGGAAGAAAATGCAGATGCCTTTAGTATATGAAGGAAAAGATATTCCAAGTATAATACCAAATGAAAGAAAAAATGCTATATTTAACTATAGAAAAATATAGAATTCTATATCTACAAGCGTCACAAACACAATTAGAAAGTAAGAAAACCCTGGGAAAATATCAATGGCACATATGATAGTGGTTTAACAACCCTGATACATAAGAAGTTATAACAAATCCATTTTGAAAGAATACTGTGAGATAGAAAAACACGAAAAGTCAAGTCACGAAAGAGGGGTAGCTCACAAACACAGAAAAACATTCCGTCTCAAGAACAGTCAAAGAGACGTGAACCACACAACAACCCAAACGTTAAGTTACACAGTAGATCGGTTTTACATTTTTAAAATCTAATAATAAAAACAATATCCATCAATTTCCCCTATAAAAATAAAAATCAATGCTTATCATGCACTGGATACAACTGAACACCCGTTTCTGAGCTACAATAAAGAAAAAACCAACTTTTGAAAATTAAGCGTATTCAGATACTTCCCACACATGCAGAATCAAAATTAATAATGAAAAACTAAGGACATTCTAGTAAAAATAAGGGAAAACCAGTAAGCCACTGTTACTGTAATTACTTGAATTCCTTCAGAAGTGTGGCCAAGGCACCCCATCACAAAAAGGAGGAGAAAGTGCATTTACTTTAAAGGGAGATGTTGTAAAATCACAGCGAGGGGAGACAGTTGCAGGAACCTGAAGTGGTTATGCAAACTCTCCCACAGGTATATTCATAAAGCCTAGATAAAATGTCTAAAACAGCTACTTAAAGACATTTGGAAAGCAGGAAGCGATGGACAAAAGTCAGAGCAAGCGTTCATGCTCTTTAAAAAATGTAAAAACAGGTGAAAGGTGTAAGAATTGGGAGTCTGCGGCTTTAGGGGACCCAGGGAGCTCTCCAATGCCCACGTCTGTGGCCGCAGCCGACTGGCAACATGACCACCCAGGGCAGGAGATGGAGGTTGGGACTGGGAAAGACGCTAGAAACTTTGGGGGAAACTCCACGAGTGAGCGTGAGATGAAAAATGTAAACATAAGCCGGCCCCAGTTGCCGCTGACAGCAAGCTGTGTTCAGGTGGGCACCCCGCAGTAGACGCAGTGGGAAAACCACAGGGCCCAGCCCGGAGAGGGGTGGCTTCTTGACCACGAGCCGCACAGTGAGGTCTGCGGGCCTGCAGCTTTGTCAACCAAGCAGACCCCCCAAACATCAGCTCAGGGGGCAAGGAGCCGATACCTCCTGGGCTTGACATGTCAGCAGACAGAGCCACAGACTAGCAGAGCTGTTGGAATCCGGGGGGCCCTTAGGAGCAGGGAATCCTCAGAGGGCAGAGCGGCCGAGCTCCCCAACCGGAGTCTAATCTCAGCCTGAACCCCTGATGGACTGCCGAGTTATTCAGGCACAGGTCGGCTGTCCAGATCCACAAAGAGCTGTGAAAACTGGCTTTAAAACAGCACAGTGACAAACGCATGTTTCCGAGTTCAGTTTACAGAAGCAGGCTGCCTCGCAGAGGCTGGCATGCATGAAAACAGAGCAGAGGTTTCAGCAGCAGCATGAGACAGAGAGGCAAAGCTTGTAATCTGAGGCCAAGCAAGTGAACTGCATGTTAGAACAAGAGAAATAAATGCTCAAAGCGCAGGGGACTCTGGAATCACTGTATTATACTGCACCAGCTGCAAGGTCTAGCGTTTAAACCCACGTTGCTAGACATGCAAATAAAAGGAAACTGTTCCATACACAAGAATAAAAGGCAGTCGGTAGAAACTGACTACAAATGACCTAGGTATCAGATTTAGCAAGTTGAGATTTCATAGCGGCTTTTATCAATGGAATTAAAGGATAAAAGGAAAAATGGCCTTGATAACTGAAGAGATATGAAATCTCAACTGAGGAATTGAACTGTAAAAATGGAAATTCTAAAGCTGAAACATACACTTACTGAAATTTTAAAAATTCCCTAAAGGGATTCAATAACAGATTGGTGATAAAACAAAATGGGAAAAAAGAAAAAAAAAGCAGGTGGTATACAGAAATAGACAGTAACAAGTCTAAAAATAGTGAGAAAAAGTCGAGAGCCTCAGAGACAATATCAAGTTACCCATTATACACAGTCTTGCAGTCCCATGTGGTAAAGACAGATAAAACTGGACAGGAAAAAAAATCAGATTTCTAAGTATACAGAAGCACCCCAAAATTGGTGGGAAATGGAATGGCAATGAACTCCAGCAAGCTGAACAAAAGGAAATCATTGCTAGGTACACACTAATGTGTTTCCTCTCATCTATATCAAGCTAAACAGAGAAGATATTAAAAGAAGCCGGAAAAAAAGTGACATTCCATCCGGGGGAAAACGCCATGCCAATAATGAAAACATAAATGCAACGCTGTGTCAGTGCTTTCCCTGTGGCGCTAGGTGAAGAACCTGCCTGCCAGTGGAGGAGATGTGACAGACCAGGGCTCAGTCCTTGGGTCGGGAAGGTCCCCTGGAGGAGGGCATGGCGCCCCACTCCAGCACTCTTGCCTGGAGAATCCCATGCACAGAGGAGCCTGGTGGGCTACAGTCCATGGGGTCACGAGGCCGGACATGACTGAGCGACTTCGCTTTCACTTTTCACTTCCATGCATTAGAGATGGGAATGGCCACCCACTCAGTGTTCTTGCCTGGAGAGTTCCAGGGACGGGGGAGCCTAGTGGGCTGCCGTCCATGGGGTCGCACAGAGTCGGACACGACTGAAGCAACTCGGCAGTAGCAGCAGCAGCAGGGATGAATGAAACAAATTGTGTATAAGACCCATACACTGAAGATCACAAAACACCCCTTAAAGCAGTGGAATGCGAAAGTGACGGAGAGAGATCATGTGTGAACCAGCAGGAAGACTCCCTATAGGAAAGGCGCTGAAGAGAGAACTCCTCAATGAGTCCTCTGCTCAACACAACACCCATCCAACTTCCAGCAAGTTTTTATCGTAGAAACTTGCAAGATGATTCAAAAGTGTATATGAAAATGCAAAGGACAAAATTAACTTTTATAAAGAGGAAAAGCAATTTGACAATGTACTGTTTGTCCAAATCCTCTGTGAAGCAAATGCAAGAATCTTAGAGGTAAAACCTTGTGTTCTCACAGAAGGGAAGGAAACAGGAGCTGGAGGAACTGGGGACGGAGGTCAGACTGTGACCCACCAGCAACTCCAGCAAGGGGGAGAGGGAGGGACACTGGTGGGAAAGCCCCAGGTGGCCACGAGGACCAAGGAGGCTCTGCAAGGCACAGAGGTCCTCAAGCCAGAGCAGCTGTCGGACAAGCCCCAGGCCTTTCCAGAGAGGGTCTGCCCGTGCCCTGCTACACACAGCACTGGTGAATTTCAGAGCCCAAGGCTGGGCCCTCGATCACGGGGCACTTCTCTACAGCTGCTGCACATACGCTCTCCGATATCAAGACTTACTGCGAAGCTACAGGCAGGGACACGCAGTCCTGGCAGAAGGGTAGGTGTGCAGATCAATGGAAGAGAGAAGGAAGCCTGGAGGTGGCCCCGGGCACATATCTTCAACGGATTTCTGACAGAGGTGCCAAGACAATTCAATCGGGAAAGGAGCATATTTTCAACAAGCGATGCTAGAACAATTGGATGTCAATATGGGGAAAGAAGAAAAAAAAAACAGTTACATCTTACATCAGAATTAGCTTGAAGGGTCTCATGGAACTAAAAAGCTTACATTGTAAAACTTACAGACGGGGACATAGGCGAACGTCTTTGTCATCGTGTGGTGCTCAAAGATGTCTTAGAAAGGACATATCTATCGTGATCATAACGAAACCTATGAAGGAGGTGACTTTATTTTCCCTCATTTAAAAGTGAAGGGTCAGAGACGCAGAAGGCTGAAGCTGGCATCCCATAAGTGGCAAACATGAGCAGATGCCACCACCGGCTACCCTGTCAAGCCCATCAACACTAACTTCCAGCAAAATCTCAACATTTCTTTTCTTTTTTTTGCCCTAAAGTTATTCTAATGATTGAAAGAAAAACACAGTAACAAAAAAGAAAATTATATAAGAAAAAATGCCGTACGTAATTCTAAAGTACACTATAAAAAAGACAATATAAAATTGTCATACCGCACCCCCGCCCCAGGCCGACCATAATCCAACACAGTGATGCCAAGTGGCCCTCCATACAATCAGGGTCGTGTAAGGAGAAGGCAGCGCGAGGCATGGGCAGAGGGGCACCCCATACAAGATGCAGGCAGAAGGCACCAAGTACTCAAGCCACACAGAGAACGTTCCATATGGACCAGGAACCCAGGATGGGA
This sequence comes from Budorcas taxicolor, assembly GCF_023091745.1. NCBI lineage: Eukaryota > Metazoa > Chordata > Mammalia > Artiodactyla > Bovidae > Budorcas > Budorcas taxicolor. The sequence goes on along the minus strand of NC_068932.1, from coordinate 49,024,781 downwards.
AAGGAAAGAGCTGGCCTTCATTCTGCTTTGCTGATAGCCTGAGGTCTTTGCACTCTGAACCAAAGAGGAAAAGACGAGAGAACTCACTTGGTCTGAGTTCCAAGCAGGGCTGGTCTGGACGTGTCCTTGCACCACATGAGGCTAGGCAGCACCCCGTAAGCCCACGGGCTGAGAGAGGCTGAAGTGGACGTGCGGACCTGCTTCCACAGGACCCTGCTGGCCACGCTGCACTCAACTGTAATCCGGGAACAAGAGGGTCCCAGGCAAAGCGAACTGCACTCGCTGTGGCCCCAACCAGCGTCCTTTGTGTGACCTACAGACATAGCAGGGACCTTTCTAACGGCGGGGATCGGGCAGCTTTGTCCTTGATTCCCACCAGCACAGGGGAGGGCATGAAGGATAGAAGCGGAGGGAAAAACAGAGAAAAAGCACTGAGGTATAGAAACATATTCGTTTGTCCACACATGAAGTTAGCAACGTTTCATTTTGAGAAGACTTGGGGAAACCAGTGAGAACAGAAACCCAAAGCCTTCAGAAGCACTTCTGTTTGGGCCGGTCTGTCTGCTCCGGGCTTCAGTCCAGCTCATCACTGTATTACTGAGGACGCAGCAGGGCAGCTGCAGAGGTGGCCGTCAGCCCAGCCTGCTGTGGGCCAGGCTCGCAGCTCACGTGCCTCAGCCCCCGGAAAGGCCTCCGCCACCTTACACGGCACCCCACGGATGAGGACCGTGGAGCAGAGAGGCTTAGCAGCCTCACCAGCTCACACAGCTGGCAAGTGGGGAGCTGGGGCTTAAACTCAAACCAGACTCTAGAGCACTCACTGTGTCAGTGTCTCCTCCAAAGGGCCCCCAAGTGCAGGCAAGTATCCATGCAGAAAATGCTCACGTACAGCACATATTCTCAGAAAAGCCAGGAAACACAGTGTGCAACGCTAGGGGAAGGGTCAAGTGAAATACAACACGTCCTAGAAGGTGACACGGTGGTAAAGAATCCGCCTGACCGTGCAGGAGGCGCAAGAGACTGTGGTTCAATCCCTGGGTCGGGAAGATCCCCTGGGTCAGAAGCGGCACCTCAGCCCAGTATTCTTGCCTGGAAAATCCCACGGACAGACGAGCCCAGGGAGCTGCAGTCTGCAGAGCTGCAGAGTAGGACACGACTGAGCAGCTGGCACTCAGAGGAGACGGGCCGACCCAGCCCTGAGCAGGTCTCGCAGGTGTGAGAGTCACACAGAGATGCTCTCGCTACGTTGCGAAACAATCAGGATAAAACCTTCTAGAAATGCACTCCAAGAGAGAAGGGAGAACATTGACACGATCACGGTTTTTATCTCTGACTGGTGCCATTATTGTTAATTTTTACGATTGTCCTTTTATTTCCCTCATTTTTGACATTTACTTAACAATAAGCGTTTATTACACTTTTACAGAAAAGTCCACAGTTCTGCTGCAGTTACAGATCTGTTATATTTTGCTGTGTTCATCTTTGCTTCAAGTATGTGATGGTTTCAGAGCCCCAGCAGGGCTTCCCACATAGACAGCAGGCCCGTCCACAAGGGCATAAACAGCCCGGAGACCCCGGGGACCTTGGCTGTTTACCACCTTGACTGAGAGAGGAGAGGACCCAGCTCTCGTCTCTCAGAGGTGTCTCATCCTCTCAAAACTCTGCCCACAGGCTGCTGTTTCATACCTGGGGTGAGGAGTCCATGAAGGGCACCAGGCTGCACTGCACTCAAGCATGCAAGCACGGCAGGGGAAAACTGGGTTTCCATCATCCTCATGAGCAAAAGAAATTAGAGGACATCACAACACTACTAAACAATAAGCTTTTTGTAAAACAATAAGACGGCATCCACGTTGAAGTGAGCTGAATCCAGAGATGATGTGACTCTGAAGCCACAGGTAGGTCCTCAAATCTCCGAGCCTTCTCCTAGGAATTCTTCCATGGTGAGTAAATGGGAACGTTCAAAAAAGTTGCCTCTTTATTTAGGTATGCCAAGGTTTTCACTGCCTTCAAAAGGTATAGACCAAAGGAAAATCACAAATGGCAGCCCTGGGCCACCAAGGTGAGAAGAAATTACACCCGGCAAACCCGCGTGACGTTCCCCGGCGTGCAGCTCAGCTCAGCGGACACACAGGGCCCGGGTAGATACCGGTCCCCTGCGCCTGCCACCAGGGCTGAGCGTCAGAGGGAAAGGACCCCGGGAGGGGACGAGGCATTGCCCGCAGCTCAGCTCAGGTCGCTGACAGCCGCCCTAGACCCAGGCCAAGCAGCGCAAAGGAGACGGACGAATGAAGGAACGGTGTGTGGAGGGGCTCACAGCCGGCAGGCGTGGTACCAGCCGTGGGGTGGGGTGGCCGGCCTGCAGCAGCCACCACGCACATCCTCCTGGGGGGTGGGCTGAGCCTCACTTAACTGGGACCCCAGCATTGAGCAAACGGAAGGATGGACGGACAGACATCTGGATGAGTGAATGAGGAGCCCACAGCGAACGACCAAGCAGGAGAGCAGGTTCTGTTCTCGGAGCCTCCGGGAAAGCCCTCCAGTGGCCAGGAAGAGCTTCCTGTGCAAGGCCCCCACTCACCGCTACCCCCGACTTCAGAGCACAACCTGGCAAAGAGGAGCCTGGTGCTGGGCCCCCACCCTCAAAGAGCCACTCAAGGAGCAGCCAGGGCAGAGAGCTGCTCCAGCCCCCGCAGAACATCACAAGCAGTGGGCGCCCCTCATCCCTGCCAGGCCTCACTTTCACCCCTGATGCTGAAGCCCCTGCAAAGCCGTACCCCCGGAATGCCAGCCCAGAGGGCAGCTGTCTCCAGTGGATGCTTCTCTGCGGAGACGTGGGGACAAGGCACTGGCCTAATACACCTGCAATGAGAGGCGACTCAGGACTGTCCATGGGGCAAACACAGAGGAAATACCCTTCCATACCCAACTGGGGGGCAGAGCCATAGGTAATAAACTGCCCTCTTCTTCCTGCGCTGGTTGACAGCCTCAGGGCAAGTCAAATGGAACCACTTCTAAGTCAGACGGGACCATTCGCCCTATTGGAAATCATCGGTTCTAGCCGAGCCATGTGCCAGCTCATATGCGTGGGCCCAGAGGACAGTAGCCGCAGAAGAAAGACTGTGGCTCCCTTTCCAGGGTCATGAGTTTAAGAGAGAGGTGCAGGAAGTGTGATCAAACAAGGCAGCGGGAGCCGAGGGGTCTCTAGTAACGTCCACCAGGATGGCCGCCTCCTGCTCACACCCTGCCGTCAGAGCCTGGGAGGGCTGGGGGGCCAGAGACGGCAGGCCCAGCTCCAGGTGCGTCCCCAGGGGGATCCCCTAGTCCTCACTGGGGAGGGGCTGCACGCAGAGCTCAGAGCCCGCTGCCCGTCTGCTCTGCCCATGGCATGTAACGGATCGGAAAACAAGCCAGCTCTGCAGGGGGTGGGCTCAGGGTCCCATCTCATCCACATGTCCCCCAGTCCCATGTGAGAGTCTGCTCTGCGTCCCTGCAGTCTCCACGACCCCCTCCTTGCCTGGCGCACCTACGACTCACTACCTTCCTAAAACACCTGATTTCCTTTTGAGGAAGGCCCTCCTCCTCTGCGTAAAAATCCATCCCCAGAAGTTGGGGTGGGGACACGAGGGTGGGTGCCATGACCCCCCCCCCAGCACAGCCCAGAGCTCCTCCTCCAGCCACGGCCCCTGCAGCTGACCCGCCGCGCCAGGCCGGCTCTCAGTCTTCCTGAGCACATCTCAGCCCCACCCCCCATGGGGAGAATTCCCCAAATTCTTTCCAGCATCATTGCTTCTCAGCTTGGCCCAAGTGTGTGTGAAAATGTGGGAGTCGTGGAAGTCGATTTCATTTTAGAAGGAGGCCAGCCTCCTCACCCTCTGTCTCCAGGGACGATCGCGCTTAACCGGTACAGAAAGAAGAGCCTGCTGCCTGAGGAGGGGCTGGTGGCGCCCCTTTGCGGTCCTGATCGGAGTGGAAAGCCCCCACAGCTGCTCCGGGGCCTCTCTAGTTAAAACAGACTTTCTCACAACAGCCCGAGGCCGTTTTTTTTGTTCTGTCAACAGTGGATGTGAAAACAGTGAGTCACCCTCCTCTGGGATGTATTTCCATGAGAATTTAGGTCCACAACCGTGGGCTATGTATTCTGGGAGATAAATAAGCCCTCCATTCTCCTTGGTCCAGTGAAACATGTTCATGGGGATTTTGTATCTTATTTTAAAGGGCTGGTTGGGAGCTTCGGCTTCCCTGAAGGTGGTTCACACTTTGAACGTGACTGTTTTCTGGTCTCCACCCCAACACACACACACACACACACACACACACACACACACACACATGCACACTCATCCTATCTAGAAATCCTTATATGAATAATCATGTTCTGCATGACTCAAAGGCATTCAAGAGAGTTACTATCGCTAGTACTTTTCCTGGCACATTTCCAGCAGCTATGCTTTTCTCTCATCCATCATTCCATCCTCCAATCCATCTATTCATTACATTTAATGTATCCGTCGTTATTTCTCAATATGCCCCTACATTTGGGTGCTGTGCTGAATCACGCAATGAACTGAACAAGATATACTTGGGTCCCCGATTTCACAGAGTTTGCAGCCAAAAAAGGAGGCAGATAGTAAATCAGTCACTACACGTGTGGCCGTTTAATTACAGTTTCTAAAAATGCTGAAAAGAAGGATGTTTCACCTTACAGTATCCAGTGAACAACCTCATTACAGGAGACATGCCTTGTCAATTAGCTCTAATGATGCTGTATTTGGCCTACACAATAGGATTTATACTCCACTGTTTTAAACTGGCGATTTATACCCTAGCTTTTCCTAGAAGAACCGTAGATCTTACTGGCTTAAAAATACCTCCTGAAAGTCAGAGAGCTCGACAACAGTCTGGGAAATGAAGTTTTTCGTACATTTTTAAATGATGACAAGCGTGAAAGGCAAGCCTGAAATTCAATGTCCATAGGTTAACAGTCACACGGATGCTAACCCAAGACAACGAAGGGCGGCTGGCCTTAAACCTGTGCCAGTCTCTCCTGTAGCCCCGCTGCCTCCGGGGTCTCCACTGGCAGGGGCCTCCCGAATTATACCACACTTGGGCCACGAGATGAGACTCTGATTTCACTGTTTCCTGCCTCTTTCCATCCAATCCCCCCCCATATTCCTTTTAAGTTCTCACTTCCAAATATCATTTAACGTTACTCCCTGATGCAAACTTCCCCTAGCTCCTATTTCCCGAGGGGCCGAGGGCAAGTTTGTTCATGGCTCTGGGAGATCTTCAGAAAGGAAACTGGCTGCGGGAGGGTTGACGAGACTCCGCTGCCTAGCTCTCGGAATCCTTCGCATGTTGAATCTTTAGTTACGGTTATTAAAAATAAACAAAGGTGTACGAGAAAAGAAGAGGGGAAACGTGTAGGTGCTTCTCAAAGATCTTCCAAAGGTGTTTTAAGTGGCCCAGACAGACGCAGGGTGATACCGGGGCCCTGGAACACACAGAGTCTGAACAGAAGCCCTCTGTCTCGGGCCGGCCCGCCCGCCTGGCCGTCCATCCCCACCAGGGAGCCCGCAGGCTGGGCCCTGCCGAACGTCTCCACTCAGCCGGATTTCTCAGCCTCCAGTGGCACCTGGAGAGGAGCCGCTGAACAGCCCACGTCTGTGTCCCCCTGAGATGACCACAAAGACAAAGGCGGAGATGCGTCCGCCCCAGGGAGGCAGGAAAAGTAGGGCTGGGAAGCTTCAGGCACTCTTTTCTAGCAAGAAGAACTCCCTGGGGCTTCCCTGGCGGCTCAGCGGTAAGAATCTGCCTGCCCATGCAGGAGACACACATTTGATCCCTGGTCCGGGAGGATTCCACGTGACGCAGAGCAGGTAAGCCTGTGCCTCACAAATACCAAGCCTGCACTCTAGAGCCCGGGAACCACAACTCCCGAGCCCACCTGCTGCCACTACCGATGCCCGGGCGCCCAGAGGCCACGTTCCACAGGAAGAGAAGCCGTCACGAAGAGGAGCCCACGTGTGGGAACTAGGCAGTAGCCGCCACTCACCACAACTAGAAAAAAGCCATGGCCCGACAAAGACCCGGCACTGCCAAAAATAAAAAAATGAATTTTTTAAAAAATTAAAACTCCCCTGACTTTTCTCAGCAGCACGAGCAGGGTCCAGCCCTGACCACCCGTGAAAAGGCTGGCTGGTTATTGCCCATGGTTTGGAAATCCAGACCCTCCAGCAGAACACAGGCTGGACAGCAGACCTCGGGCAGGCACAGGCTGTTCACCCAGAGGGCCACGGATAGTTCTCTGCCACTGTGGTGTGAGCCGTTTGGGGGTAAATATCTGGAAATCTTTAAAAATGCATGAAGGTTATGAAAAACAATCTGACAAAAATATCCATGGCCTGCCATTCAGAATTTTCGAATATTCACTTCTTACCTTCTTTGTTTTTTATTTTAGTATCGTGGAATAAAACAAAATCAGCCTCACAATGACATATTGCTTCCAATTTTCGGCACGGATCACCATAAGGCTAACCTCCAGTGATCAAGGAAGGCTTATCCCAGGAGCCTCTCAAAGAAGCCATCAGCAGAGTGAGCCAAGGAAGTACGCCGTCTAACCCTGCTGCTGTTGATAGACACTCAATCGTGTCCGACTATCTGTGACCCCGTGGACTGCAGCCCTCCAGGCTCCTCTGTCCATGGGATTCTCCAGGCAAGAATGCTGGAGTGGGTTGCCATTCCCTTCTCTAGGGGATCTTCCTGAGCCAGGGATCGAACCCACGTCTCCTGCTTGGCAGGCGGGTCTTTAATGGAAACTGTTCCCCAAATCAGGGAGGAGAAAGAGAAAAGTGAGCATGAACAATGAGTAAAGGAAGGAACACAAACGGAAAATAAATGCTCGGAAACGTGTCACTGCCGTGTGCGTGAGTTTCTGTGAAATTCAGCGAGGTAACACTCCCGGCCCACCTGTCAAAGACTCAAAACATCTAATATCCTTTGTTGGTTAAGTTGACTGGTTGGATCTCCTTGCAGTCCAAGAGACTCTCAAGAGTGTTCAACACCACAGTTCGGAAGCACCAGTTCTTTGGTGCTCAGCCTTTGTTATGGTCCACGACCACTGGAAAGACCGCGGCGGCTTTGACTATTCAGACCTTTGTCAGCAAAGTGATGTCTCAGCTTTATAACGCGCTGTCTTGGCTTGTCACAGCTTTCCTGCCAAGAAGCAGTTGTCTTCTGGTTTCGTGGCTGCTTTCACCATCTGCAGTGATCTTAGGGCCCAAGGAGAGGAAGTCTGTCGCTGCTTCCACATTTTCCCTTCCATTTGCCATGAAGTGATGGGACCAGATGCCGTCTCAGTTTTCTTTTAATATTGAGTTTAAGCCGGCTTTGTAGGAAAGTAAAAATAGGGGCAGCTGACGTTCCGGAACTCACTGGACACATCTGGGGTTGGGGGACCAGGAAAAGCACCGATAAGCTGGGACCCTGAGAGCACAACCATGACGACGCAGGTGACCGTCGGGGAGAAGGGGAAGGGAGGCCCTTGGAGCCTCTGTCCATGGGGCCCAGCGGGGCCTAGGATGACCCCAGAGCTCCCTCAGCCAGAGGTGAGCACTTTCATTTATATTTTTTTAAGCCACACTGTGCTTTAGATCCACTTCTTCTTTAAAGAGAAATATTGTTTCTAAGATCCAAAGTATTGACAAGAGCTTGGTGTGTCTCTTCATTCTAAAAGGAACACCTCCAGAAACATCTTTGTATTAGGGGTATTGATTTTTCTGGGTTTCTCATATCTCTGCTGAAAGACTTTCCTCCAGGAGCTGATATTTCTGCCCTGATGTCCTGACACGCGATCACCAGGTGTCTAGCTGGGCGCCAGCTCTATCAGGAGCAATAAACAGGAGGCACATCCCCTGTTAATAGAAACCGCCTCCCAGCTCTGCTCCCAGACTGAGATTCCAAACAACTTTTGGTCAAACCTCTGCAGGGCAGCAGCTCCTGGCTCCTCGCATGTTGAAGACATATTTCCACAAGGTCCGTGGCCAGCCACGTCCTGCCCCCCGCCCCTTATTAGCATCCATACTGCCCAGACTGTGGCTGCCCGTGTCCCGCAGGCAGCCGAGTCATCATCCCGGGCAGCTGTTCCCTTCTTCCCTTCTTTTCTGAGGAAATCATGCTTCCACAGCACCATGAATGTTATGACAGTGGAAAATAACCCAAGCTGAGGATTTCTTGCGTGACCCCCCGTGCTGTTGACACACCTATTTAGATCTCGAAATTGAGACTGCACGCCTACGAAGTCCTCAAGAGCAGAGCAGAGGACACTCAGCACTGTATTCCGTGATGAAAGAGCATTAAATCACGCGTATATTGTGTCACACGAAAGTAAGTGCCTTTGTTAATGGGAGTCACCCAAATTTATTAATCTCTCATTGTGTGCGAGGCATTGTTCTGAGGGCATAATAGCGGCTGGAATACAAAGAACAACGCTCAGCCTTGTCTCCTTCGGCAATCACAAGCCAGCAGGAGAGGCTCGTGAGCGATTTAACTTCATTAAACTCGAATTCAAGGCAGAACATCTTAAGGATTAAGTGGGACATTATGGAAGCTAAAGAAACGCAGCAATTAACTGTGAATAAAAAGAAAGATCTGGGCAGAGAGATAGCAAAGTGACATTTCTCCCCTAAACTCCATAGAAAGCACCACGCTGTTTCTCCCAGAGACAGACCCAGGTCCACGGACTTGGGGGTCAGCCTGCCCGTCCCCTCCTGCCCCACGTAGGCTAGTCGCTGGAGCCTCCAGCCACACAATTCCTCACCACTTATCACACGAAGCCACTTCCAGTTTCTGCCACCTCCTATATGGACGGGCTCCTTCTCCAGTCTTGATCCCCTGACCGTACCAAAGCTGGAGTGAATTTAGAGAATACACGTGAACCTGGATGGAAATAAAATCTGCAGAAAGGAGGGAGGAGCCCTGGGAATGGTACTAACTTGGTAGATAATTAAGACTTTTCCCTATTATTTAAATCTCTTTAAAAGATAATCATTTGAACAAAATGATGATGATGTATTGGAGGTTCATAACATATATCTAAGAAAAATAAATGACCATGGAAGCTTAAAGGCCAGCAGGAGGGAAATGGCAGCTTGCCATCATCAAGCTCTTCCATCATGTGAAATGGCACAGCATCACGTCCAGATAGACTGTGGTGAGCTCAAGATGTGTGCTATAGACCCTGAAGTCATTGCCATTTTTTTTTAAAGCATTATAGTCAACAATTTCCAACAAAGGCAATAAAGTGAAATCCTAAAATGCATGTAATTAAGTGAAAAGAAAGCAGAAAAAGAAAGAAAGGGGGCAAGGAAAAGATGGGAAAACTAGAAAACAAACAGCAAGCTTATGGACTTGACCATAACCAAGTCAACAGTCACAGTAAACGTAATTTGACCAAAGATTCCAATTAAAATGAAGGGACTGTCAGACTGGATGAAAAACCAAGACCCGACCCTCTGCTTCTTATAAGAAATGAACTTTAAATAGAAGCGCAAAAGTGAGTGAAAGCAAAAACACAAGGGTAAGGCAAGCGCGGAGGAAAAGAGGGTGAGCAGGGCACTCAGGCGGAGAAAGGGTTATTATGGGGAGAGAGAGACTGGCTTTAGAGAGAAACCAGTGCTCACCCTTTGCAGCCACCCCTGCTTACACCCTATCGAAGGGGACTTGTGACCCGAAGGGAGGGGGCCTTGGTTCATCTTTAGCCTGCAGCTGGGGCCTTGTGATCCTGTAGTCAGAGGGGTCTCACAGTTGGGTGATCACGTGATCTTGAGAAACTGGCATCAGTTTCTCAAAAAATAGGATCCTGCCTTAAGGAAAAAAACAGGATGCCACCAGGGCAATGTGGCCACAGTGACTTCATCCCTTGTTTGCAGGTCACCACAACGGGCCATTTTAGAACCATCTGCTATGAGCCCCTTGTGGGCCCTAACAACAGGGAGAATATATGCAGCTGACCCTCGTGGAGGGAATGTAGGACTGACAATCTTGGATCAGACAGAAGGGTTTCAGAGTCAAGATCAGCAGCAGAAGTTTAGAAAAGACATTTCCGTAAGGACACACAGCTCAACAATTCTAAACAATTAAGCAGCTCAAACAATTCTAAACCCCTATGAACTTGATTACAGAGTTCCATAATCCATTAAGCAAAACAGACGTAACTGCAAAGTGAAAAACAAGGCACTTTTCCTTTAGGACCTTGGAGAAGTAGAAAGAAAAGCGGCAAGGATACAGCCCTCCATGACTGACGCTCACAGAAAATCCCACCCACAGCCGCAGGATGTGCATTCTTCTCAAGGGCACACCTAAAATTAACCAAGATGGGTAAGATCCAGAAATAAATTAAGTAGCAACAAATTTCAAAGGATTCAAGGCATGAACACACATGTTCTGATCAAAATGGAATTGAATTACCAATTAATAACATAAAGATGTATGGAATACACCCAGATATTAGAAAACAAAATGACATACTTCTAAATAACCCATGGGTCAAAGAAGAAACCAAAAGAGAAATTGGGAAGTATTTCAAACTGAATGAAAATTAAAAGATGTCATAGCAGAATGTGTGTGATACAGCTAATTAGCAATGCCTACATCAATGCCAACATTAGAGAAGAAGAAAGATCTCAAATCAAAAACCTCAGCTTCCTGTTTAAAAGAAACTAGAAAAAAGATAGCAAATTAAATGTAAAATAGACAGGGTAAAGGAAATAGTCAATAGTTTGCTATGTTGGTTTTTTTTTTTCTGAGCCTTGGAAATATTTTATTACTGGTCCAAAAGTCCAAGGACACTCTAAAACAGGAGGGGAAACATTATTTTCGAGAGCAAAACTCTCTGGATATTTAGATTCTGTTCCTGCCCAAGGTCATATGTTATGACTCAGTGGATATGAACATGAGTGAGCTCCTGAAGACAGTGGAGGACAGGCAAGTCTGGCGTGCTGCAGTCCATGGGGTCACAAAGAGTCCGTCAGCAACTGAACAGCAACAAGGTCAAGATGGAAGTTAATGAAAAAAACAGGAATGAATGCAATCAAAAGCTCCTTCTTTAAGATCAGCATGACTGATAACACTGATCAAGAAACAAAGAAGAAATTACCAATGTTAGTAAGAGAAGTGGCATCACTACAGACTCAATACAGGAATATTGGAGAAGACTCTTGAGGGTCCCTTGGACTGCAAGGAGAGCCAACCATTCCATTCTGAAGGAGATCAGCCCTGGGATTTCTTTGGAAGGAATGATGCTAAAGCTGAAGCTCCAGTACTTTGGCCAGCTCATGCAAAGAGTTGACCCATTGGAAAAGACTCTGATGCTAGGAGGATTGGGGGCAGGAGGAGAAGGAGACGACCGAGGATGAGATGGCTGGATGGCATCACTGACCTGATGGACGTGAGTCTGAGTGAACTCTGGGAGTTGGTGATGGACAGGGAGGCCTGGCGTGCTGCGATTCATGGGGAGAGTCGACACGACTGAGCGACTGAACTGAACTGAGAACATCTTTAAGCCTAGACATTCAAAAATGCATAGGAAATGAGAAATTTCTTGAAGATACAAACTACCAAAAAATGGACAATGTTAACAGCTTTATATCTGTTAAAGAAGTTGAATTTGCAGTTAAGAATTTTTGCCCTACAGCCATCCCCAGCACACCCCACCCCACCCCACCCCAAAAAAGTCTCTAGAAGTGGGTGGCTCTACTGGTGAAATATACCAAACACTTAAGGAAGAAACACTGACTCTGCACAAACACATCCATAAAACTGAAGAGGAAGAGACACTTTCTAATTCATTCTTTGAGGCCAGCATTCCTGTGATTCCAAAATAAGGCAGAGACATTATCAGAAAGTTAGAGTAGGGACCAATGTTCCTCTTAAACATAGGTGGAAAAAAACTAACAAAATTTTCTTTTAGCGAATTGCCCACGAATATTTTAAAATAATAATATATCATGTACAAGCAGGCTTCATCCAGAAATGCAACATGTGCTTAACATTTGAAAATCAATTCATGTAATTCACCATATTACCAAAGTTTAATGAAAAATAAAAACTCTATGATCATTCATCTCAATTGAACAGAAAGGGCATTTTACAAAGTCCAACATCTGCTCCCGTTAAAAACTCTCAGAAGACAAGAAATAAAAGTGAACTCCCTCACCCTGAAAGAAGCAACAACGAGGAAACCACAGCTAACGTCAAATTCAACGACGAGCGGACTCCCCTACAATCAGGAACAAGACAAGAGGGCCTCCCCTCACCTCGTCTGTCGACGTGGCAGCGAAGTTTCTGTCCAGGGTGCTCAGAACAGAAAAGGAGAACGCAGATTGGCAAGGAAGGAGCAAAACTGTCTCTATTCTGAGAGGACATGATTACTGATGACAAAAATCCAATGAAACCTACAAAAGCTACTAGGACCAATAAGTGAGTTTAACAAGGTTGCAGTGTAGAAATAACACCAGAACCTCAAAAATCAATTTTATGTCTTTATCAAGGGGCAACCAAAATTTAAATGTCCAAATTGTACTATGCACAATAGCATTAAACTTATGGAAAATAGATAAATACATCAAAATGCGTGTGTAAACTAAAATCCATACAATATTGCTAAGATAAATGAAACAGCAATGAATGGAGACACGTGTTTTGTTCATGTGTCTGAAGGCTCAACAGTGTTCACGTCAATTTCCCCTAGACTGAGATCCAGTGTGCTATTCCCCATAGAATTCTATCAGCGTTTGCTTTTTTTTTTTTGACATGACAAACTGAGTTTAAATTCACATAGAGTTGCAAAGGACTTAAAAAAGAACAACCACAGTGGAAGGTAACAGCATTTGATTTATAGGCTAAAGTAGTCAAAACTGTGCAGTATAATTTTCAAAATGAACAAACAGGTTAAAGGAACAAAGTAGAGATTCAAGCAATAGCCAAATATGGGCACTGACTTTTGACAGATGCAAAAGCATTTCAGAGGGGTAAAGATAGTCTTTTCAACAAATGGTGCTTAAACCTAAACTTACTCTACACAACAAGAAACACTGTTTGAAAGTTAACCTCATAAAATGTACCATATACATGGTATATATTTGTTTCATATAGAAAACTTAGGCCAAAGCATTTCATAGATCTAAGTGTGAAACCTAAACTAACTACAAAGATTCTAGAAGAAATTGCAGGTGAAAGAGTTTACAATTTTAATTAGGCAAATGACTCTCAGATACCACACTCAAAGCACAATCCATAAAAGAACTGATAAATCGGAATTCATACAAACTATAAATTTCCACTTTTCAAAAGATACTTTAAAAATGAAAAAAGAGATATTGGAGAAAATATTTGCAAATCACATATGATTAAGAACTTGCATACAGAATCTGCAGAGAACTCTCAAAATGCAAGAAAGATAATAACTCAAAGTAAGGAAAAGATTTGTGAGTAAATACTCTGCCAGAGGAGATACATGGACAGCAAGTAATCTAACATATATACAAACAATAAAGTATTCAAATTTTTAAAATATATTGTTCACAATAGCATCAAAAAAGATAAAATATTTACATGCAGTTTTAACACAAGAAAGGTAAGACCAGTACACTGAAAATTCCAACATAATGCTGAGGGAAAATAAAAATCTAAGCAAATGGAAAGACAATCCACAATCAATGCATTAGGAGATTAATACTAAGATGGCAAGGGATCAGAGACTTAGTTTAAGTGCCAAAGCAGAAAACTTTTGGATGAAAACATAGAAAAATCTCAAGTCTTTGGGTTGCGCAAAGATTTCTTAGACATGATATCAAAAGCATGGTCCATAAAAGAAAAATACTGATAAATTGGGCCTCATTAAAATTTAAAACTTGTACAATTCCGATGACATCAATAAAAAAATGAAAATACAAGCAACATACTGGGAGAAAATGTTTTCAAAACACGTATCTAATAAAGGCCTTTGTCCAGAATACACAGACAACACTTAGAACTCAATCATAATGAAATAAGCAACTCCATCAAAGCATTAGTATAAAATTTATATGGACATCTCCTCATAGAAGACCTGCAAATGGCTAATCAACACATGAAAAATGCTCAACACTGTTAGTCACTAAGAAAACTTTAATAAAATACTTCCCTGGTGGCTCAACGGTTAAAGAATCCACCTGCAATGCAGGTGACCAAGTTTCCATTCCTGGGTTGGGAAGATTTCCTGCAGAAGGAACGGGCAACCCACCGCAGTATTCTTGCCCGGGAAAACCCATGGACAGAGGAGCCTGGAGGGTTATAAAACATAGAGTCACAAAGACTTGGACACCACTTAGTGGCTAAACAACAACAACAATCAAAACCACAATGAGATACTATTTTCCAGCCACTGGAACAGCTATAATGAAAAAGGCAAACGAAAGCAAACGCTGGAGAGGATGTGGAGAAACCGAAGCCCTCTCACACTGCTGGTAGGAGCATAAGATTGTGCAGCCAGTTCAGAAAATACTTTGTCCATTTCTTAAAAGCTTGAACATAAATTTTCCATATGACACAGAAATTCCTCGCTAGGTATCCGTCCAAGAGAAGTGAAAATATACATCCGCACAAAAGCTTTTTCATGTGTCTTTGCTGCATTATTCACGGTACGTCAAGACGGGCAACAACCTGAATGCTGTCAACTGGTAAAGAGACAAGGGAAGGCTATTCTGCCATGAAAAGGGACCACTGCAGCTGCCTCATGCCATGGATGGACCTCAGAAACATCATGCTGAATGGAAGAGCCCGTTCATAAGAAATCACATATCGAATATCCAGAAAAGGCAAAGCTAACACTGAAGAATTGATACTTTTGAATTGTGGTGCTGGAGAAGATTCTTGAGAGTCCCTTGGACTGCAAGGAGATCAAAGCAGTCAATCTTACAGGAACTCAACCCTGAATATTCATTAGAAGGACTGATGCTGAAGCTGAAGCTCCAATACTTTGGCCACCTGATGCAAAGAGTCAACTCCTTGGAAAAGACCCTGATGCCGGGAAAGACTGAAAGTGAAAGGAGAAGAGGGCAGCAGAGGATGAGATGGTTGGATGGCATCACCAATTCAATGGACATGAACTTGGGCGAACTCTGGGAGATGGCGAGAGACAGGGAGGCATGGCATGCTGCCGTCCGTGGGGTCACAAAGAGCAGGGCATGACTTAGCGATTGAACAACATAAAGACAGACAGCAGCTGAGTGGCTGCCTGGAGAAAACTGACGTGCCCGGGGAACCATGCTGGGGCGATGAGAGCAGTCTACGGCTGACTTCTGGTGATGGTCTGTGCGACTGAGCCAAGTCACCAAAACTTTTATTAGGAAAATCACACTTAAAAATGATGACATATATGATATACAAAATATGCCTTATCAAGAGTTTTTTGTTTTTTTTTAAAAGAAATGTGGCTCCAAGAAATGTTACATTTTTGAGGATCTGTGATCAAAGTGGACATGCATACACCACTATATTTAAAATGGATAATCAACAAGGTCCTACTCGACAGCACACGGAACTCTGTTCAATGTCATGTGGCAGCCTGGATGGAGGGGAGTCTGGGGGAGAATGGACATGCATGGCTAAGTCCCTCTGCTGTTCACTTGAAAGTGTCAGCACGTTGTTAATCAGCTACTGCCGTTGTCTAGTCGCTAAGTTGTGTCTAAGTTGTGTTATGACTCTTTTGTGAGCCCATGGACAGCAGCCCACCAGGCTCCTCTCTCCATGGGATTTCCCAGGCAAGAATACTGGAGTGGGCTGCCATTTCCTTCTCCGGGGAATCTCCCAACCCAGGGACTGAACCCGAGCCTCCTGCATTGGCAGGCAGATTCTTTACCACTGAACCACCAGGGAAGTCCATTAATAGAATATACCCCAGGACAAAATAAACAGTTTTTTTTAAATTAAAAAAACCTGTACTTGAGGAAGATCCAAACTGCATTTTGAGAAGCAACTTCTATAGTTACATGAAGCACAGATCAGATAGGACAGAATGACAGCTTTGAAGTAACAGACCACCTAACTATGACACTCTCAGTCAAACACGCACCACGATGCAGAAATCTGAGGTTAACCAAGACCCGTTTCAAAAGCTCATGTAACAGCTCTACTCTCACAGAAAACACCTCCCCCCAAAGAGAACAGCACCGCTGAGTCAGGCAGCGATGCGAGACGCGGAGGTCGTCAGGTAAGCCCCCTTCTCACGGCCGTGGACTGCTCTGACACTCGACAAATGTTGATGCAGCTTTCTGCATTACGCTCCTTATGCAGCGAAACTCTGTTTCCTATCAGGGCACGTCCTCCTAATGTGACAAGTTGGAAATATGACAGTGCTGATGTTCTGTGCCAAAAACCATTCAGCAGGTGACTGAACTCACGTCACTGTTAGAAAACCAGAGCCATCTGCCAACTGGAGGCGAGCGACCCCTGAAAACTCAGCACAGAGTTTAAGAAACGATGACAGACGTGGCCGTCCTGCATCTGATCTTGACAAAGCGTCTTGTTCCAATTGCGTCAAAGATACAATTGTTGGCAATATCAGATCTGGGACCAGCTGGTGTGAAGGGAATTCGCCTTCCTGACGATCTCTCGCTTAGATCTCTAGCAGAGAGTTGCCACTTCGACTTCTTTTAAAAATTTTCCCTTCATCATGCCCTAATGCAATCCTTCCTGAGGAACTTTCTTGAAATCATTAATGTTTGGGTTTTGTTCTTCCCTGCCTTTGAACACAAATGGGTTTAAAACAACATGCAGAGGCCGGGCAGAAACCCGTCTCTCGGTCTCCATCCATGCTATCAGCAGCTCCCATTTCACATTTGTAAGGAGCCTTTTCCTACCATTGTCTGAAATGCAACCTACATCAAGGTCATCCTTTTAGGTTCTGTTTGAGATGAAAATGAGCAAGAATTAACGGAGCTTGAGTGTAGACCACACGTCGTAGATGGTTGTTGTTTACTCGCTCAGTCGTGTCCGACTTTTTGCGACCCCCATGAGCTACAGCACGCCAGGCTTCCCTGTCCTTTACCATCTCTGGGCATTTGCTCAAACTCATGTCCACTGGCTCGGTGATGCCATCCAACCATCTTATCCTCTCTTGTCCCCTTCTCTTCTCGCCTTCAATCTTGCCCAGCATCAGGGCCTTTTCCAATGAGTCAGTTCTTCACATCAGGTGGCCAAACGACTGGAGCTTCAGCTTCAGCATCAGTCCTTACAATGAAAATTCAGGGTTCATTTCCTTTAGGACCAACTAGCTTGATCTCCTTGCTGACTAAGAGACTCTCAAGAGTCTTCTCCAGCACCACATTTTGAAAACATCAGTTCTTCAGCATTCAGCCTTCTTGGGCTGTCCACAAAGCGAGCAGTTGTAGAGGGTCAAGCTGCCTGGTGACTATAGGAAAACTCTGCCCTTTTGAATCTGAACTTAAAGGATGAGAATGTATATTGGAACTGGGATCATAAATGCCCAGCAGTCTATCATCTGAAAAAGCAATTCTTTTTGTGTGTTTTTGGGTTTGGGGCTTCTTTTAATTTTTTAATGTAATTTTTATTTTACATTGGAATATAGTTGATTTCCCTGGTGGCTCAGACAGTAAAGCGTCTGTCTACAATGCAGGAGACCCAGGTTCAATCCCTGGACCGGGAAGGTCCTCTGGAGAAGGAAATGGCAAACCACTCCAGTACTGTTGCCTGGAAAATCGCATGGACAGGGGAGCTTGGTAGGCTACAGTCCATGGAGTCACAGAGAGTCGGACACGACTGAGCAGCTTCACTTTCACCTTCAGAGTTGATTTACAGCGTGTGTTAGTTTCTGGCGTACAACAAAGTGGTTTCATTATATATATATACACACAGACATATGTCAATTTGTTTCTCAGACTATTTTCTCATATAGATTATTATGGAGTAATGAGGAGAGTTTTCTGTGCTATAGAGTAGGTCCTTGCTAATTATTCTATGTATAGGAGTGTGTATATGTTACTCCCAAGTTCCTAATTTATCTCTCCTCCCACACACACACTTTCCCCCTTCAGTAACCACAAGTTTTGTTTGTTTGTTTGTTTGAGGTCTCCGAGTCTGCTTCTGTTTTGTAAATAAGCTCTTTGGATCGTTTTCTCCAGTTCCACATGTGAGTGATGTCGTGTGATGCTCGCCTCTGTCTGACGCCGCACTTCGCTTAGTGTGCCCAGCTCTCGTCCAACCGTGTTGCTGCGAATGCAGCGCTTCTCTCTTTTACGCCGAGCAGTATTCCCCTGTCTGTATGCACTGTGTCTGCTTTGTCCATTCCTTTCTTGAAGGACATTTCGGCTGTTTCCGTGCCTTGGTTATTGTAATCGTGCTGCAAAGAACATTGGGGTGCACGCATATTTTCAAGTAATAATTTTCTTTGGATATATGCCGAAGAGCGGGATTGTGGGATCAGATGGTAGCTCGATTATTCATTATTTTAAGGAACCTCCATACTGTTTTCCACAGTGGTTGTGCACATTTACATTCCCACCAATTGTGTAGGAAGGTTATAATGATCCAAACCGGCATTTCACCAGAGAAGACAGATGCCTAAAAATTGCATTAAAAGACGTTCAACATCACTAAGTATTGCTGCTGCTGCTGCTGCTGCTGCTGCTGCTGCTGCTGCTGCTAAGTCGTTTCAGTCGTGTCCGACTCTGTGTGACCCTGTAGACGGCAGCCGAACAGGATCCCCCGTTCCTGGGATTCTCTAGGCAAGAATACTGGAGTAGGTTGCCATTTCCTTCTCCAATGCATGAAAGTGAAAAGTCAAAGTGAAGTTGCTCAGTTGTGTCTGACTCTTCACGACCCCATGGACTGCAGCCCACCAGGCTTCTCCGTCCATGGGGTTTTCCAGGCAAGAGTACTAGAGTGGGGTGCCACTGCCTTCTTGCGAATCAAATTATAATGAGGTATCACCTCACCCTGGTCAGAATGGCCATCATCAAAAAGTCTACAAACAATAAATGCTGGATAGGGTGTGGGGAAAATGAAAGAGTATCCCTACCTGATAATATAAACACTAAGCCTGACAGAGGAAACTTAAGAGGGAGAAGGTGGCTGGAGGGGATGAAGAGGTTCTCTCCAAATATCCAGCTTCCTTAGGAAACGTCAACAGATATCCACTCAGAAGGGAAGTCGTCAAATGAATTCAGTGGAGTCCAAGAGATGGGAAGAGCCGTCAGATTGAGATGACCTGTAATTTCTCTTCCAGCACTTAGGTTATGATCAAGTACGATTAGTGTTTCCTTCTAATAATCCTTAAGTTCTGTTATTTTAGGCTTATTATAAACCTGAAATAAGATTAGATCAAGTATGGTTGAAACAAAGAATAAAAATATTCAATCCATGCTAGAAAGAGTTCTTAAAATTATTAATTTCAAAGTATATATATTTAAAGAGGCAATCTTCGATTATTGGATAAATTCATATATATAATATTTCATGCCAAATAATTGACTTGTTTCTTATGATTTTTATCATTATGCAATAGTCAGAAAGGTATTTACCTCCAATAAGTCACCAGAAATTCTTTTTTTAATTTTTTTAATCTCAGTTTTATTTATTTATTTACTTTACTATATTGTATTGGTTTGGCCCTACATTGACATGAATCAGCCATGGGTGTACACGTGTTCCCCATCCTGATACCCCCTCCCTCCTCCCTGCCCATCCCATCCTTCTGGGTCATCCCAGTGCACCAGCCCCCAGCACCCTGTATCATGCATTGAACCTGGACTGGTGATTCATTTCACATATGATATTATACATGTTTCAATGCCATTCTCCCAAATCATCCCACCCTCGCCCTCTCCCACAGAGTCCTAAAGACTGTTCAGTACATCTGTGTCTCTTTTGCCGTCTCGCATACAGGGTTATCGTTACCATCTTTCTAAATTCCATATATATGTGTTAGTATACTGTATTGGTGTTTTTCTTTCTGGCTTACTTCACTCTGTATAATAGGCTCCAGTTTCATCCACCTCATTATAACTGACTCAAATGTATTCTTTTTAATGGCTGGGTAATACTCCATTGTGTATATGTACCACAGCTTTCTTATCCATTCATCTGCTGATGGACATCTAGGTTGCTTCCATGTCCTGGCTATTATAAACAGTGCTGCAATGAACATTGGGGTACACGTGTCTCTTTCAATTCTGGTTTCCTCGGTGTGTATGCCCAGCAGTGGGACTGCTGGGTCATAAGGCAGTTCTATTTCCAGTTTTTTAAGGAATCTCCACACTGTTCTCCATAGTGGCTGTACTAGTTTGCATTCCCACCAACAGTGTAGGAGGGTTGCCTTTTCTCCACACCCTCTCCAGCACTTATTGCTTGTAGGCTTTTGGATCGCAGCCATTCTGACTGGCGTGAAATGGTACCTCATTGTGGTTTTGATTTGCATTTCTCTGATAATGAGTGATGTTGAGCATCTTTTCGTGTATTTGTTAGCCATCCGTATGTCTTCTTTGGAGAGATGTCTGTTTAGTTCCTTGGCCCACTTTTTGATTGGGTCTTTTATTTTTCTGGAATTGAGCTGCAGGAGTTGCTTGTATATTTTTGAGATTAATTCTTTGTCAGTTGCTTCATTTGCTATCATTTTCTCCTATTCCGAAGGCTGTCTTTTCACCTTGCCTAAAGTTTCCTTTGTTGCGCAGAAGCTTTTAATTTTAATTAAGTCCCATTTGTTTATTTTTGCTTTTATTTCCAGTATTCTGGGAGGTGGGTCATAGAGGATCCTGCTGTGGTTTATGTCGGAGGGTGTTTTGCCTGTTCTCCTCTAGGAGTTTTATAGTTTCTGGTCTTACAATTAGATCGTTAACCCATTTTGAGTTTATTTTTGTGTGTGGTGTTAGAAAGTGTTCTAGTTTCATTCTTTTACAAGTGGTTGACCAGTTTTCCCAGCACCACTTGTTAAAGAGATTGTCTTTTCTCCATTGTATATTCTTGCCTCCTTTGTTGAAGATAAGGTCCATAGGTGTGTGGATTTATCTCTGGGCTTTCTATTCTGTCCCATTGATCTCTATTTCTGTCTTTGTGCCAGTACCATACTGTCTTGCTGACTGTGGTAGAGCTTGTGGTAGAGGCAGGTTGATTCCTCCAGCTCCATTCATCTTTCTCAAGATTGCTTTGGTATTTGAGTTTTTTTGTATTTCCATACAAATTGTGAAATTATTTGTTCTAGTTCTCTGAAAAAAACCGTTGGTAGGGATTACATTGAATCTGTAGATGGCTTTGGGATCTATGACCTGAAACTCACTAAAATTTAAGAAAAATACTGTTGGTATAAACTTGTGCTTATTTTTCTAAAGTGAAGATCCATAAGTTTCATTAAAGTTGCAAAGAAGTCCATGAATCCCCCACATGTATAGATCTTAGGGTTTCTGTCTGGGGCAAGACACCACCCAGGACGGCTCAGAAATCGTCCTCAGGCAGTGTGACCTGGAAAGCAGAAATCCATGAGTGTCAGGCCTGCGGAGTCTCTGGCAGGATCCGTGCTCCCTGGGTGGAGGCAGGCAGGGCAGGCTCCAGCCTCCTGCAGCCCTGAGCTTTGTAGGGAGATGGGAGCCCAGGCCCATCCCGCTGCCCAAGCAGAACCACGGGGGAGCTGATGGCAAAGCACATGGAAGGCTGAGGCCCCACCCGGCAAGGGCCCTGGGTAATCCTTGGCCACTGTTGGCCAGCAGAGCTAGCAGGAAGGGATGGAGCTGAGCAAGGAGCGTGGGGGGTTAAGGCCAAGCTTGCAGCTGCAGGAACCACCAGATGAACCAACAAGCTGGGCATTCGGATTAACGTGCTCCCAGAGAGTGAGTCAGAAGCCCTTGGGCTTCCTGGGGGAAGCAAATCCAAATACTCTCTTCCCAAAATCCCAAATATAAAGAGAGAAACTGAACAAAGAGAAATTAAAAGACAACAAAAAAGAAAACAAGGAAATCAAGGAACATGAACAACGATTAGAAGAAATAAGAAATAGCAGAATCGAATTTAAAAAGCCTGCAGGTATTAGAATCTTAGATTCAAAACTGAAAGTATATATACTGCGAACAAACAGAGACACAAAATATCAACAAAGAACAAGAGATGAAGGATTATGTAGATTGAAAAATAAATAGAATATGCTTTAAAAGACATAGTAAAATTAAAAGGCAAGGGACCAAGCAGCAGATTACACCAGATTCAGGGAGAACTGGTGAGTGGGGAGCAGGTATAGAGAAAGCATCAAGAGTCCCGCACAGCGGGACAAGGGAATACGAAACACTAAGGAAATGATGAGAGAGACGGAGGAGTCCGCCATGTGTGATGGAGTCCCAGAATGGCGCACGGGACCACCCAGAGAGATGTTATGGGGAGGGAGGTGGGAGGGGGGTTCATGTTTGGGAACACATGTACACCCGTGGTGGATTCATGTCAATGTATGGCAAAGCCAATACAGTATTGTAAAGCAAAATAAAGTAAAAATAAAAATTTTAAAAAAAAAGAAAAGAAAAGGCAGGAAGAGTAACTGTGTAGAAGAGAAAACTTGACCAACACTATCTCAGCCAGGTGATCATGTTCAACATCAACAGAAAGAAGTCACAATGACAGCAGGTCCCCTTGACACGAAATGATAAGAAGAGGCCGTTTACCTCTGCGATCTTGCTTCCCCAAACCCGTAACCCCAGTCTAATCATGAGGAAGTTATCGAAGAACTCCTAAGTGAGGTAACTCTATGAAATACCTGGTTAATACTCCTCAAAACTCTTGCTGCTGTTCAGTCATTAAGTCATGTCCGCTCTTTGTGATCCCATGGGCTGCAGCACGCCAGGCTTCCCTGTCCTCCACTAAAAACTCAAAGCTACCCAGGACGTCAAAAATAAGAAAAGTCTGAGAAATTGTCACAACCAAGACGAACCTGAGGAGACACGATGGCTAGAGGTATTGTGGCAGCCTCGATGGGATTTTGCAAACAGAAAAAGGACATTAGGTATAATCTAAGTGAGTCTGATAAACTATGAACTTAACAACATCAGTATTGGTTTATTATTTACAGTACAGTTACCATTGGAAGATGTTATTGAGAAGGGGGTGTGTGGACTGTGTGGAAACTATGTGTACTCTCTCCACAACTTTTCTGTAAACCCAAACTACTCTAAAATTTGAAGTTCACATTAAAAACCTATAAAACTGCAGGTTTCATTTGACCTGATTTTTGTGGAGGGAAAATTATAATTTCATGTATAGTTGCATCATTAGATATACATCAAAAAGTCTTGAACTGGACTGTTGAGTACATATCCACCACCTACATGTGGCTGTTGAACACTTGGATTATAACTAGTTCGAACTGAGATGTGCTGTAAATGTGAAATATACACCAGGCTTCAAAGATTTAGTATGGAAAAAAAAAATTCAGTGACATTTTTTACATTGACTCCTTATCAAAATGATATTTTGGATTTACTGGGTTAAATAAAATATAATTTAAAAAAAAGAAAGAAAAGAGTGGGGGAGAGGCAGTATTGGAAGGTATCCTGGGCTTCCCTGGTGGCTCAGCTGGTAAAGAATCCGCCTGCAATGCGGGAGACCTGGGTCCAGTCCCTGGCTTGGGAAGATCCCCTGCAGAAGGGAAAGGCTGCCCACTCTAGTATTCTGGCCTGGAGAGTCCGTGGACTGTGTGATCCATCGGGTCGCAAAGAGTCGGACACGACTGAGTGACTTCCACTTTCACTTTCGTGCCTGAGACGCCTCCGTAGATGGGAAAGACATAAATTTACTTTTGAGTTTTTAGTGGAGGACAGGGAAGCCTGGCATGCTACCGCCCATGGGATCACAAAGAGCGGACATGACTTAATGACTGAACAGCAGCAAGAGTTTTGAGGAGTATTAACAAACACAGTAGCGCATGGTGCAGCATACCAGAGAGAAATCTGAGCGCATTGAAGCCAGAGGTCTCAGAAGCAGGCAGAGGCGACAGGAGGAACGGCTACGCAGAGGGCGAGCCCCCGGCAGCTTTCTGCTCAACAGCAGCGAGGGGCCCGGAAGGCAGTGCCCAGAGGACGCTGTCTCAGCCGGAGAGGCGAGCCCAGCAGCGCGTCCGGAAGGAGGGCAGAGCAAAGGCACCCCAGACAAGGCATCTGGTACTGACCCCAGAGCCTCCCAAGGGGAGCTGCTAATGGATATATTATGGGAAGAAAGGAAAATGATTCCAGAAAGAACTTCTGAGATTGGAAAAGAAAACAGCAAATGCTGCATAAATTTAAGCAAGCATTCACTGTATTCTTCAAAAGTGATTTAAATACTAATTTGAGATTTTAAAATAGCATTATCTGAGATTCCACTTCTGGAAACAGCAGTTTGGGAATGTATTTTAAAATTCATTAAAGACACTGTGTATTCAACAAGAAGGGAAAAAAATTGACCTAGGGAGGTGAGTCCTAGGCCCCTCTTTCCCATGGGGGTTCATATCCATTCCAAAGAAAGAGGCCAAGAAGATGAACAATTCATCTGACAGCATACTGGAGTCTGCAAAAAATAAATAAATCTTAGCCAATTGAAAAGAGTAGAAACTACCTTAACTTGATACAATTTTTCTATTTTGATAAAATATGTTTGGCAAAAAATTGAAGACTAGGAAATCAAACAGCAGTTTTCCGCAGATGATGGAGTTGTGTTCCCATAAAACCCAGGGGAGGGAGATGAATCATTAAAGTAGGTGGGAGAGTTCTGAGAAGCAGCCGTGTGCAAATTCAGTGTGAGAAAATCATTTATCCTTCTAGCTACCATCAAAGTTAGCAATTAGAGCTTATAAAGACACCACCCACAAGACTGTCAAATAGACCAAACATTGAGGAATTAATCTAATAAATAATCTGTAAGCTCACTATGCAAGGGGAAAACCAATATTAAGGGAAATTGAAGAAACTCTCAATAAAGGGAAGAATAAACCATGTTCACTGGATTCAAAACAATACCAGTCAAAATCCCAAATTCTGCTTAGCTTCCCAAGCTTAGTCTAAATTTAAAATACAGAGTGAAGTAAGCCAGAAAGAAAAACACCAATACAGTATACTAACGCATATATATGGAATTTAGAAAGATGGTAACAATAACCCTGTATGCGAGACAGCAAAAGAGACACAGATGTATAGGACTGTTTTTTGGACTCTGTGGGAGAGGGCGAGGGTGGGATGATTTGGGAGAATGGCATTGAAACATGTATAATATCATATGTGAAACGAATCGGCAGTCCAGGTTTGATGCAGGATACAGGATGCTTGGGGCTGGTGCACTGGGATGACCCAGAGGGATGGGATGGGGAGGGAGGAGGGAGGGGGCTTCAGGATGGGGAACACATGTACACCTGTGGTGGTTTCATGTTGATGTATGGCAAAACCAATACAATATTGTAAAGTAATTAACCTCCAATTAAAATAAATAAATTTATATTAAAAAAATAAAATGGAAATCAAAGGACTCATGTGAAATCTAGAAAAATGGTGTCAGTAAAACTATTTGCAGGGCAGAAGTAGAGACGCAGGCACAGAGAATGGGCTTGTGGACGCAGGGAAGGAAGGAGAGGGTGGGCCAGTTGAGAAAGCGGCATTGACAGAAATACACTAAGGGGTAAAATGGAGAGCTAACGGGAAGCTGCTATGAGACAGGGAGCTCGGCTCAGGGCTCTGTGATGACCTAGAGGGTGGGATCCAGGAGGAGGGAGGTTCAGGAGGGAGAGGATCTACGGACACACGGTGGATTCACCTCACTGTGCGGAAGAAACTGACACAGCACGGTAACGCAGCTATCCTCCGATTTGGAAAGTCTCCCTGGCGCCTCAGTCGGTAGAGTTTGCTGCGATGTGGGAGACCCAGTTTCGATCCCTGGGTGAGGAAGATCCCCTGGAGAAGGAAATGGCAACCCACTCCAGTATTCTTGCCTGGAGAATCCCATGGACAGAGAAGCCTGGTTGGGCTACAGTCCATGGGGTCACAATGAGTCGGACATTCACACTTTCAATTTAAAACGTAAATGTCACTTAAAAATCCATAGAACTAACCCATTAAAAAAATACAAACAAGTTGGGATGACTTGCTCCACTTGATCTCAAGACTGATTCTAAAGCAAAAACACGTAACACAAATACACAGAGGCCAGTGGGACAGAGGAGAGAGTCCAGAAATAGTCCCATGTATACACAGTTCCACGCATACACAGTTGCACGCACACACAGTTCCACGCATGCACAGATGTAACAAAACGACACAGAGAGAATTGAGAAAGGGATTTTCAGTCAGTGGTGCAGGGTTGATTGGAATGTAAGCCTAGATGTGAAAACAGTGTAACTTCTAGAAGGCAAAATAAGAGACTATCTTAATGATTTGAAGTGGGGAAAATTCTCCTAAACAAGAAATAAAAAATCATTAACAGAAAGAATAGGGTTAATAAGCTTGGCTACATTAAAATTATGAACATGTGTTCATTAAAAGTCATCATGAAGGCCGGGAAAAGGCAAGCGGACTGGGTGGGAGAAGACCGTTAGAACAAACGTAACTGTTGCAGATGAAACGCGTCCCCCTTGAGACCCACATGCTGCAATCCCAAGTCCCCGTGCAGTCATATTTGGAGGTGGGAGTCACTGGGAGGCGATGACTCCCTGGGGATGGAGCCTCCGGGTGAGACGATCGTCTTCATAAGCGCTGCCCCAGAAGCTCTCGCCCCGTGAAGACACCGAGAAGGCCAGCACGGGTGAGCCAGGAAGTGGGTCCTCCCCAGACAACAGGTCCGCTGCCAGCTTGAGCCTGGACTTCCCAGTCTTCAGAGCTGTGGGAGATAAACGCTTGCGGTTAAAAGGCCATCCAGCCTATGAAAACTTCGTTCTCGCACCCCGAACTAAGACAGAACCCAACAAATGTTTCCTGAAGAATCCCTACAAAACAATATGAAAATGATAGATTGTCCACCAGACCAAAATGAGAGAGAAGAGGTGATGCACCAAAGAAGTTCAAACAGTAATTAATCATATGAAGAGGCACTCAGCATCATTCATAGTTCAGGAAATGCAAACTGAAACGGCTCAGTGTATACGCACCACAAGGGTTGAAATTAAACTGACGATAATACCGAATGTTGGTGAGCACTTGGAAAAATGGGAATTCTCACACACTGTTAGGAGGGATTTAAACTGTTATAAGCACCTGAGAAAACCACTCGGTGTCGTCTGCTAAAGATGAACGTAGAGTGCTCTATGATCCAAGAATTTCACTCCTGGGTATGTTCCCTATAAACATGTAAGTACATAAACCACAAAAAGAGGCATAAGAGTGTGATTGCTACATATTCAACATAGTCCTGATAACCAACAAGCACCTACTGTACAGCGGAGGGAACTGTACTCAATATTTTACAATAATCTGTAAGCGAAATGCATCTGAAAATGAATATATATGTTTGTATAACTGATATATATATATTCATTCATATATATAAATGAATATATAGGTTTGTATAACTAAAGTTGGTGCTGTATACCTGAAACTAATAAAACACTATAAATCAACTGTTAATTCAATTTAAAAATAATAAAATAAACCCTAAAGAAATACCAGTCCTAAACTAGAAATAAACATGTCTGCCAGTAGAAAAACTGTGGCATATTTGC
The DNA here is from genome assembly GCF_023091745.1 of Budorcas taxicolor. Lineage (NCBI taxonomy): Eukaryota > Metazoa > Chordata > Mammalia > Artiodactyla > Bovidae > Budorcas > Budorcas taxicolor. The sequence goes on along the minus strand of NC_068932.1, from coordinate 48,997,078 downwards.
ATTATGAAATAATATACAATATGGAATGGATATATTCTAGTTACATGCTACAAACTAAACCACACTGACCTTTGCTGAGGGCTGTTTCCCTGTGATTATATATTTATATGTGAAAAATGAAACTGTAACACCTTCAGAAGAAAGTTAGGAAAACATCTTTATGAATTTGTTGTAGGACATGATTTTTAAACACGAGAAAGAGGCACAAACATAAAGGGAAAATGGATAAACTTGATTGTGTTAAAATTAAAAAATCTGTTCATAAAACAGACCATAAATCACATGCTGATCTGGATTAGAAACATGTAAAGACAACAAAAGGTTAGTATCCAGAATATGTAGACCAATTCCAAACCAATTTTTAAAACACACACACAGTTAACAGAAAAATTGGACGCAAGTTCCACAAACATGAAAAGATTCTCAGCCTCACTAACAATCTGGAAATGGTGGTTAGCACCACAGTGAGACGCACTTCGTACCTACCAGTTGAGAAGAAACTAAGAAATCTTACAGTAGCGACTCCTAACAGGAAGTGGGAGAAATAGAGTTTTTGGTGGGAGGGTAATTTTGGTGTAATTGCTTTGAAAGCAGAGTTAAGTTCTGGGGATCTAATGTACAACATGGTGATCACAGTTAATAGAACTGTGTTATCCACTTGGAAGTTCCTAAGAAAGTGTATCTGAAGTGTTCTCACCACAAAAAAGAAATGGTAATTCTGTGACATGACGGAGGTGTTAACTAGAACCATGGCATCATTTTGCGAAACCTAAGTGTATCAAATCAACATTTTTCACACCTTAAACTTACACAAAGTTATATGTCAATTATATCTCAATAGAGCAGAAGGCCAGAGAAGGCAATGTCACCCCACTCCAGTGCTCTCGCCTGGAAAATCCCATGGACGGAGGAGCCTGGTAGGCTGCAGTCTATGGGGTTGCGAAGAGTCGGACACGACTGTGCGGCTTCTCTTTCACTTTTCACTTTCATGCACTGGAGAAGGAAATGGCAACCACTCCAGTGTTCTTGCCTGGAGAGTCCCAGGGACAGGGGAGCCTGGTGGGCTGCCGTCTGTGGGGTCGCGCAGAGTCGGACACGACTGAAGCGCCTCAGCAGCAGCAGCGACACATGTGATAGTGAAGGACAGGAAGCCTGGTGGGCTGCAGTCCGTGGGGTCCCAGAAAGTTGGACACAACTGAGCGACTGAACAGCAACAAGACACGTAATAAAGAATCAAGAGAAGCAAGCATGGCAACCACAAAACTGGACTTGGCAATGATCTTAGACAGGAAGGGAGGAAGACGGTCTGAGGGGCACAGTGGGCTTCAGAGAATCACTCGTGTTCTCTTTCAGAACTCGGGTGGTGAGTACACGGGTCTTTGCTTCATTACTATTACTTTTACACATCATATATGCTATAGATCTAATCCCATCATAAAACGTACCCACCCCTCTTACTCTCAAATGTTCCATTGGTCGATCCTCAGCTACCCCCTTTCCCTGGGAGAACCTCTGATGCTGTGCGTGTCCAGCACTGAGCTCTCTCCAGCTTGCTTGTCTGCCCAGCTCCCGTGTGGATGTCACTCAGTTACCCTCGGTCAACAGAGCCCCATCAACCCCCTCCACGGGCTGCACGGGTTCTCACATGCTGCCAAAACCGATAACAGAGACGTCAGGAATGTGAAATGACGCACTGCATCGCGTTCAGGGAACCTTGGATTATGGGTCTCCTGGGTGTCATTCGCCCTTTCGTCAAGCTACAAGCAACGCCAGATGCCTCGAATGATCTCGCGGTCGACCTTGGATAACACATTTTGGATTCGCGATGGCTCTGCCTTCCACAGCAGCCTCAGATGTGCACAGCAGCGCATGCTTCCATCCCCGCATGTCGGAAATGTCCACAATGGAAGGCAGAAGTCAGGCGCTGGCCCACTTCTCCATACAGTCACTCGGGGAGCCTCAATGACCCAGAATTTCTCTGACTCTCAGGAACTGCCATGAGTGCAGGACTCTATTGAAAACCAAAACAGCCTAAGATTCAAAGATGGTGCATAGGACCCAGCCAGCAGGCAAAATAAACTCTTCCTTCTTATTACTGAAAACAGCTCTGGGATTCCAGAGGAATCTAGAAAAACACGGGAAGAAAGGGACTGGGTAAGGAAAATGGCAGGGAGCTGCGGGACGGGAACAGTGACAGCAGCTGGGGATGATGGGGGCGGCGGCGTGCAGGCCCAGGGGCAGTGAAGGCCCTGCGTTGTGTTTTCAGCTAACTCAGGAAGGAGGCAGGACCCACAGACTTCAGTGGGGCCGGGCCAGCTCTGAGGAGCCACTAGGCCCTGGAGGCATCAGCCTGTCCCACTAGAAGCTCTTGACTCTGCAGGCACCAGGGTGGAGGTGAGCGTCCTGCTCGCTGCAGCCACTGCCTGGGCTGGCCTGGGTGCCGTGATGGCTCCATCAGCAGGAAGTCTGCGAGGGCCAGTGTCTCAGGTTAACCAGGCGGGACCCCGGGGACCCTATCAGATGCACACGCAGACCTCGCTGATAGGAGGCACTGCCCGAATTCAGCCTCCTCTCGCTGGCCAAGGACAAACAGCCCTGTCTCAACATTCCTCCCGCAGCCTCCCTCTGCTCTCCTGGCTGGAGTCTCTGAGGCCAAGTCAGGTGAAGGAGAAAATTAAAAGGATGAGAGATGTGCACAGCAGGCTACATGGAGATCCCCTGAAAGTTTCGAGAGAGGTCTGGAGGCAGGCAGGCCTATAATAGAAATGGATGAGAGAAGAAGGGGCTGGGTCTCCTTGATCCATAACTTGTTTCATGAAAAATGCAAGTCAAAAACTGAAATATTTGGAAATATATTTTTTAAAGTAATTCTTAACACTGTTCTGAGATAGCTCATGAACTTGACATATTAGGCTACAGACACAATTCTAGAAAATTGAGCTTCTAATATTATAAAAACTGTCTTAATAGCTATCTAACTAAACTAACCACCTTGAAGATCAAGTTAGGGGACTAGACCAAGTTAAGATCTGAACAAATAAAGCATAGAATACCCCTTTGCCTTCCATTTTGATTCTGATAAACCATTAAATCCTCCCTCAAGTGTCACCTTACCTTCCCCAACTAAGTCTGCAGTCTGGAAGATTCCAAGTCTTTGGTTAGCAGCACCAAATAACAGTTAAATAACTGGTTGGTATCACCATCACCACCATCAACCTATCATCACCACCACCATCTCCAGCACCATCACCATCATCATCGCCATCACCACTATCACCATCATCACCATCAAAGTCACCATCATCAAAATCACCATCACCACCATCATCATCAAAATCAGCGTCGTTACTGTGATCACCATCACTATCATCACCATCACCACCACCATCTCCAGCACCACCACCATCACCATCATCACCATCAACCTATCATCACCATCGTCACCATCACCACCACCACCATCAACCTATCACCATCATGATCACCATCACCACCACCACCATCAACCTATCATCACCACCACCACCATCATGACCATCATAATCATGACCGTCATCACCACCACCATCAAAATCAGCATCACCACCATCACCATCATCACCATCAACCTATCATCACCACCATCACCATCATGATCACCATCACCATCACCATCGTCATCATCACCACCATCACCATCACAATGAACGTTTCCCTTCAAAAGGCTACCAGTGACTCTGGCCTGTAGATGTAATTATTATCCCTATTATTATTCCCACTTATATTATGGGAAATTAAAATTCAGAAAGTTTAGAGAATTTCTTCAAATCATCCATCTTGTAAAGGAAACTAGAATTTAAGCCCAGAGTTGTCTGAGTCCAAAGCCCTCAGTCCCAACCGCAGGACAAGTTGTGTGATGTCAGCTCTGTGGATGCCAGCCCCCCTTCCCCTACCTGACTGCCAGACCCCTGGGGAGGCAACAGGACCCTACTGGTAACAAACCCCGTGAGACATGCACAGAAATGGGCAAACAGATGACTCTAACTATTTTCTGATTAACGTAAGGCACTATTAGACACGCGGGGATTTTAAACCATATGGAACTATGTTTGTTTCCTCATTACACTGACTTCATCACAAATTGATTGGTGGCACTCCTTTAGGAAGATAGATATACTTCATTAAATGCATATATTAGCTGCTGCAATTACACACACTTTATTACTCAACCTGAAAATTGCAATAATTTGTTTTTTATTTAAGCACTTTCTTGATGGAACTATTGCTCTTGAAAGGTTTGCAAATGCATCTGGTTGCAATCATTTAAATATATTCCCACTTTAAATATACTAACGTGGTAACTTTTCTTTTTTAGAAGAAACAAATCACTAAAAAGCCAATCTTTCTAGGAATTTAGACAGTATGTGAGAGTTTTCTTTCTTCACAAAGGCCCACTTTTTAATAGCCTTGGAAAATACAATATTTCAGTTTACTGAAGCCCAGTGATTGAACACAAAGCTGACCCTTTACTGTGTGAAAGGGTAACAGGAAAACCAACGCAGAAACACTTGTACACAGGCAAAAGGAAGCTAGCATGCCAGCCGGGCTGAGTCCCATGCTTAGGGAGTCTAACAGAATATGATCAAAGAGCCGTGAAAATTCTAGATGTAGGAGGGGACAGAACTGGTGCAAAAGAAAATGAAAACCTGTATAGTCTAATAACTAGTGAATAAATCAGACAATGTTTTCAATTAATTACCCTTAAAAAACCGCTAGTCTCAAAAAAGTTTAACTGAAGTCTTCCACCTATCAGCTGTCAAGCTAAAAAAATACACAACCTAAAAGCTGAGAATCATGCTTTCTTCATCAGACATATTGAGAACTTAAGCCTGGAAGGCAGCCTCTAAGATTGCTCTGAGGGACTGCTCCAAAGAGATGAGGGAGGAGCCAGGCTATACAGGGCTTTTTTTTTTTCAACAAAAATCAGGCAGTTGGAACATCAAAAGATTACTGTTAATTAAAGAAAAGCCAGACATCTTCAGTTAATGAACTTAGTGCTTTTCTGCAGATGGCAAAATGCAAGAGTCTGGGCTCACTGAAATCATTCCTTTGAGATGCCCCTTAGCGAGACCGGGCGGGAGTCCTGCTTCTCTCCGCCCTGACTCCCTCAGGGGTGTGCCATCGGGCGGAGGCTGCAGCTGCTGCTGGCTTGATGGCCACCACATCCTTGGTTTTCTAACACAGCTGGCAGCTTTCCTGGTCCACACAAGATGCATTAGCTTCTCCAAGGTGAAAACACTGACGATTTTGCAATTGTTTGAGCAGCACGTAACAACAGAGGTCTGATGAATCACGGTGGTGTTGACTGATGAGGAGGAGGAGAAAGAAGTAAATGGAACAAACATCCAGAGGAGATGGGAGAGGATGCGTCGGCCCTGGGGGAGGCCTGGCCATCTTCCTGGCAGCTGGAGGGAGCAGAGAGGAAGGTTGCCTGGTCCCCCACTGGAGACGAGGTGTCTGCAGGGGCACAGAATCTGTAGGAGGGGGAGTGCACGTCCCCTGCTGTCTTAGCTTCTGTCTCAGAACCAGAGCTGAGGACAAAGACACACCAAAGACTCGGGAAGCTTCACACCCCGCGAGTGGCGTGAAGCCCTGGCAGGCAGCAGGCCCTCCTCCCACCAGGAAGAGACCCCGCCGCCCTGCTCAGCCCCTGCCCTGCCCAGGCCGCAGGACTGCAGCCCAGAGGTGGCCAACAAGGGCTGAGACTTGTGCCCTCTGCCTAAGGGCGCGGGGGCTCCTTTTGGCCTAAAGGGCTAAAGAGATGCTGGCTCACACCACAAACAAAGGTTAAAGAAGTGAAGTTGCTCAGTCACGTCCAACTCTTTGAACCCCATGGACTGTAGCCCACCAGGCTCCTCCGTCCATGGGATTTTCCAGGCAAGGATACTGGAGCAGGTTGCCAACCGGGCTGTTCTAAACGCTGGTTAACTGCCTCCTGCTCCTCCTTAAACGGGGGCGGCAGCAGAGAGGAGAGCAGGGGTCAGTGGAGCCCGGCACTGCCTCTCGGGATGAGCGCACACTGCGCAACGGTACTGGGCGTGTGCCATCTTGCAGCCCCCGACCCAAGAGGACAGCCCACTGGGCACGGGGATGGAAAGAGTGTGCAGCTCTGAGGCAGGGGGAGGGGGAGGGAGGAGGCTCTCCACGACACGGAAGGGGCCTGGGAGGCCCCCTGGGCACCCCCACACGTTTCCCAGAGGCACCTGCCAGCGGGCAGCAGTGGACACCTGCCACTCAGAGGGCAGGTGCCGGAGAGGCAGCCGCAGCCTGCAAACCACGCTGGCAGCAGCAGGCGGCCGAGGACGCTGCCCCTCCAGCCTCGCAAACCGGTGGGCACAGAGCCTGAGGCCAGAGCGGTCGGGAGAGCCTGGAGCACACTTCTCCCCCCCGAGGCTCCCCGGGGCCTCCTGGAGGCGGGGAGTAGTGAGACTGGAGCTCTAGCTGGGTTCGCTCGGGCTTTTCATAAACAAAGTGACCCGAATGGCTGTAGGAGGGGAAACAGGAGGCAACACACAGCTGAAGATGGGTCTTAGAAAAGACGGCCGTTCTTGGAAAACGTACTTAGAAAAGTACATTGCGTGGCCGCACTCCACGGAGTTGGTCAGCCAAATATTAATGCTTGGATCACTGGTGGATGGAATTGGAAACGAGCAGAGTCAGACAAGTAACATCCACCTGTGCCAGGAGCTGGGAGGCCAGGGAAGCCCCGAGATGAAGACTTTCTCCAGCAAAGCGCAAAGCCCAGGTTGGACACAGAGAAGCAAATAACACGCAAGATTTCCTCGTGAACCAAAAGCCACTGTAGAAACAATCTATACTCAGGCCTGCTTTCTTCTAAGTATAGTAACTCAGTTGCTTACATGCTCGCGTCCAGTTTCGACTTTCCACAAGTCCCGCCAGGGGTAGTTTTAACACTATCCTGTCCAAGGTGTCCAGGTGAGTGAGGACCTCTATAGGTGCCTGCCTGCAGCTCTGGTCTGTCCACAGGTTTGGAGACAGGACCGTTCAGCAGGCAAGGTGTTTCTGGAGCCAGATCACTACAGTTCAAATCACGTCCATCATCTACTCACTGCACACCAAAGAAGTGATGTTTTTGAACTGTGGTGCTAGAGAAGACTCCAGAGAGTCCCTTGGCCTGCAAGATCAAAGCAGTCAATCCTGAAGGAAATCAACCCTGAATATTCATTGGAACAAATAATGCTGAAGCTGAAGCTCCAATACTTGGGTCACATGATGCAAAGATCTGACTCATTAGAAAAGACCCTGATGCTGGGAAAGACTGAGGAAAAAAAGAGAAGGGGGCAACAGAGGATGAGATGGTTGGATGGCATCACCGACTCAGTGGATATGAGTTTGAGCAAGCTCCGGGCGCTAGTGAAGGACAGGGAGTGCTGCAGTCTATGGTGTCGCAAAGAGTCAGGCATGACTGAGGAACTGAACAACAGCAATCCACGCGCTGCAGGCTAGGACGGGTTATACACCAACACCAGAACACCTGCGCTCTCTCTCCAGTCATGAGTCACTACTGGCGCTTTCTCAACTTCATACGATGTTGATACAAATGCGGCTTCGAGCCCTCACCCACTGGATCACCGTGCATATGGCGCTTAGGAGAATTCCTGGAGCTGCTCGGAATCCTGAAGTCAGGTTATGCTGCAGGGGAGTGGCAGGTGGAGGCGTGAGTGCCGGAGGGGGTCTCCAGCCTCCTGCTTCCCCATGCAGGGCCCCCACACACCCATCTCGGTGTCTCTCCCACGTCTGCACGAGCAATTAAACTAAATGTCACTTCACCCTGCTGGGGCATCCCAACCTATGCCACACGCCAGCCTGATTAAGCTCAGCGGGCCCACAACCCACTGGGATGACGTCCGTTGGGTGGGTGAGTACACACCCTAAGATCTACACTTCACAAAGCCGGCAACAGAGTCTGCAGACCAGGCATCCATTTGTCAGCTGAAACCCGCAACTCGGAGGAAAGACTGAGAATGTTTTGCTCAATTTAGAAACTACTTGAAATTAATGGAGAATAAATGTTCCAAATTCAAACCTTTCAAGGGACAATTTCCATTAAGTCCGAGCTCAGCTTCATTTCTGATCCACTGTTGCAAAGAGTAACAGCTGTTCGGGGCACTATAACTGTAATCGAACCACTGAGGCCATAAACTTGAAAAAGAAAACTGTCTCTCTGATGGTCATCAGGAGAGAAGGGCAGTCAACAGCACACTGGATGAAACCCCATCCCCGGGGAGTGGCTGTCAAATCTGCTGCAGTTACAGGTAGCTCCACAGAGATGCGAATCCATCACAGGGCTTCCGGTCAGTGCGGAAGGCAACACTCACCGCACAGAGGGCCAGCGAAGGAGGGCCAGCCTGGCAGAGAGGAGACGCTGTCCCGACAGGTCTGCTGGGCTGGAGGAGGGGACAGAAGCCGCCTCCTGCAGCTCGTCCACCTGGCAGGGTCTGGCTCCCACGTCCAGGACCCGGGGACACAGATGCAAACAAGCTCGTGCACTCCTTCCAGCAAGTTTACTTCACAGCAAGGGAAATAAGTACTTCACAGAGGGGAAATAAATACTTAAACACAGTAAGGCTTTCCTTTAACAGCATTCACATCCGTGAGGCATCGAATGCAGCCTTAGGGAGAGACTCTAAGTTGCAACCGCAGGAGCCAAGGCGGGCGGGGGTGGTCAGCACGGAGACCTCCAGGGAGAGGGTCTCCCAAGCACAGCGGCTGGAGAGCTCAGGGTGCTGGTGGGAAGTACTGAGTGGAGGAAAGACGCCTAGAGAGGCAGAAAGGGCTGGAGAGTGGGCCAGACCGTCAGGGCAATGCCACACATCAGAGGGTTTGGGCAAGAGAGGGGCCCCGTTTGGTCTGTGCTGTTAGAGACCCCTCGCTGCGGTGCCCCAGGGCCCAAGAGGATGGGAGGAAAGCAAGCAGGAGGTGACCAGAACGGTCCAGGGGGAGCATGATTCAGGGCTCGGAGAAAGGAGGATGAAGACCCCAGGCCTAGAGCTGGACCGGACGTGGGCGAGGGTTCTGGCCTCAGCTCTGCAACCTTGGTGCACACTGCCTCCCCCCAGAATGGGCCAGGGGAGGAACAGGCTTTGCCCACGGGCTTGCTTGTTGCCAAGTTTGAGGTGATAGTCATCAAGAGAGGGACGCAAGGGGAGGAGAGGGTGAGTGGAGTCTGGGAGATGTGTTCAGGTTATGGATCCTGGAGACTTTCCAGTGGAGGTGTTAGGAGGCAGGTGGATAGGAGTCCGGCTGGGAGGAGGTCTGAATGGTGAGGGAAGCATTGCCGTCACAGTATCTGGAAGGCACAGGGAACCCAGAGGGTGTCTTTTACCCACGGGAGACAGAATCAGCGAGATGAGGACAGGATTCTGCCCAGTGTCCAGAGGTGGGGAAGAGCAGAGGCTGGAGAGCACCAAGGCAAGAGTGCAGGGAGCGGGAATCCCTCTGAGAGGAGCCCTCTGAACTTGCCGTCGAGTGCCCCCTGTGATTTCCTCCCAGCCCAGGAGCGTCCACCGCCACCCGTCAGTCTCCTAAGAAAGCATGACATTTCCTGCTTCTGATACAGTCCCTGCCCTGCCCCAGGAGCGCAGACACAGGGGCATGGCTGTGTCCAAGGGGGGTGAAAAGTAAGATAAGACTAAAGTGTTCTTTCGGATGGAGCATCGCAGAAAATATTGGTTTCCTTGAGAAGGAAGTCTGCAAGATGTACCGGAGAGCCCCTTCGTGGGGGAGGGGAGAAAGGGTGGATACAAGGATGATTCTTTCAGAAAGTCTGGCACAATGAACCTCCCTGAGGACCTGTAACGTCTTCATTCCGATCTTCTGTCACGTTACCAAGTGCATAATAGTGAAAGTTGCTCAGCCATGCCCATCTCCTTGCAACCCCATGGACTGTATCCCGCCAGGCTCCTCTGTCCGTGGAGTTCTCCAGGCAAGAATACTGGAGTGAGTAGCCATTCCCTTCTCCAGGGGATCTTCCTGCCCAGGAATGAACTCGCGGCTCCGGCACTGCTGGCGGATTCTTTACCTCGGAACCACCAGGGAAGCCGAGTGCATAGCAGGAGGTACGCAAATGTTTGATGGCTGAATGAATGAATGAATTTCCACGCAGGCTCACAGCAGAGAGAGGTGAAAACAGGTGTCCAAGTCAGAAGGGCGTGAGAATGAGCAGGAACGTGGGCCTCGAGGGGAAAGCTCTGGGGACAGTCAGGATTCCCAAGGTGCTTGTGGCAGCGGGTGGCGGAGGGGAGTCCACGTCGGGGACAAGGCTGGACGCGCAGACTCAGCCTGTGCTGGTGAGACCCCTGCCTCTCGCAAACTCTTCTACTGAACTCAGGAGGTCGTGCGGGAATGTCCAAGGTCCCGGGGCAGAAAACCCCACGGTGGGTGGAACACAGGTGGCTCCGGGGAGAATATGAAACGGAGGACCTCAAAGCTAAAACCAGAAACTATTTCTCTCTGGTGTCTGCAAATAGCGTGTCACTTGTCTTCCAAGTGGAGGTATATAAATAAGAAGTGTACAGAAATCACCCTTCTAGGCCCCAGCATGAAAACATAGCAGTGGCTGAGGAAGTAGCCTGAGAAACGTGGCCGCCCACCATGACTGAAGCACAGGCTCCAGGGGACACATGGGCTCAACTCCAGGCCAGGACCGTAGTCTGGATGGAAGCCTGGGGACCGGCGCTCAGACGCTGAGGTGGTGGTTTAGTCGCTTAGTTGTGTCCGACTCTTAGCGACCCCATGGACGGTAGCCCGCCAGGCTCCTCTGTCCATGGGCTTCTCCAGGCAAGAGTACTGGAATGGGTTTCCACTTCCTTCTCCATGGGATCTTTCCAACCCAGGGATCGAACCCAGGTCTCCTGCATTGCAGGCAGATTCTTTACCAACTGAACTACGAGTGAAGCCTGGGGTCCCTTTGAAATAAAAATGCAAACAGCCTCGTCCACAGTTTGGTCTCTAGTCAAGCCAGACACGCTGGTCTTTAAGCTGAGATGCCTTGAAGACCTGCCAGATGCCTGGACCGATGGAAATGCAGGACCCTACGTGGTCCTATGGAGACTTGACCCTACGGTGTCACATGGGTACCCACGGTGGGCAGGCACCCTCCGGGGCTCAGGGCCTTTCCACTGCCTAATGCTTTGGGGAGCTTCACACAGTCCCCTTCCTGCTTCGTCCGAGATCCCAGGAAAGAAGATGGCACCACTGTGCTCGTCTCGCCTGCACACTTTTCTGTTAGAACCCAGTCCCAGGCTGGCAGAGTCAGAGACCGTCCGTGAGACTTCCTGCCTTGGCAAGCCTGGCGTGTTAAAAAGCAGCTCACTCCAGTCAAGGGAAATCCAACTTCAGGAACAGAAATCTCAGGTCAGCTACACTAGCCCCACTCCAGCTCCACATCTTCTCTTTGAAAGCCAGCATCAGAAGAAAATTAAAGTGTGGCTTCCCATGGGGCTTGAATTTGATAGAAGTAAAAATAGTTTGGTTCATTTCAAGAAATCCAGCACCAGCCAGTTCAATCCTAGTATCACCCACAGGAGTTTCTTTGGAGGTCCCTACAAGGTAACAGCGATAAGGCTGGTGGAAATACAGCCAGAAGGCCTGGGAGCCGTCTCCCGGGCTCCACAGTGGGGCGTGGCAGGGGTGACTGAGGACGTGGCCCGTCAGCCTGAGACTAGTGTCAGCACGGTCACAGCCCATCGTGCGGGCTCTGTGCCCCAGATGGACTATAAACGGGCTCTGACATACAGTCCCCCCTCTGTCCACTGTGGAATATTTTCAAGTTCAAGTTAATCTCTGCTGAGATTCCGAGTTCAATATCATGGATCAAGTCCGATGATGGAAACTCAGGAGGAGTTACTGCCTTTGCAGAGCTGTCCACGTGAGAAATTCAGGGCAAGGTCCTGGTGCATAAACACGGTGTCTCACCTGATACAAAGTCACTCAGATCAGGCAGAGGGTGGAGGCATGTGATGGGGAGAAGTGAGACCTTGAGACGTCCTCCTGCCCGGGAGGCCCCTCATCACCATGGAGAGCAGGGGGTGACCCCAGGAGTCGCATCTGACCTGGGCCTGTGGCACTACCTCCAGGAGACCTAGCCGCCACTCAGCTCACACCCCCAGTGCCCTCTGCAAGGCACTGCGGGTCTGGAGCCCTCTCTGTGGGTCAGCTGTCGAGCCCCCGTGCCTGCGGGGCTGATGCAGAGCCAGGAGGGAAGTAGTGAACCGCCAGGGTCTGCTGGGGGTCCCCTGGGGGCGGGGGTGGCGGTGAGGCTTGTGTGGCCTGGGGACTGGGGTGGGGTTCCTAGGGACCCCCGATCTGTGCCTCAAATCACTCTGCTTGTCCCTGTAGATAATTCAGATTAAACTTCGCTTTAAAAGTAGAAAGGAGATTTTAGAAGGAAGTGACTAACAGACTTGAGCACAGCCAAAGGGGAGGAAAGTGACAGGCCTGAATCAGCACCTCTCATCCACTCAACTTTGCCTCCCGGCTTTTCAGCCGAGACATGTGGGAGGAGAGATTCGCAAGAGATGGTCTCTACGTCCTTTCCAGCTTCTAAAAACTCCCCGTGATTGCGCTGCTCTCTGAAATGAAAACAGGATTCGTTCATGGCCTAGAAGTGGCGTTTGAAAGGTGCCACACTTCTTTATAGCAAAAGCATCTCTCAGTCACTTTGGAGGAGGGCTGACGGCTCACGGACCACCTTCTCTTCCCCCAAAGCTTTGGCTTCTCCACCAGGTGCAGGGGTCTGCAGCCCCCAGCCAGCGTCCTGTCGCTGCTCAGCCTCCGCGGGGACAAATGACCGTATCCATGGCATCTGGGCTTCAGGGAACACCGTCCCAATACATTGCCAAAGTTGGCTTCACTTTTCAGAATGAATGACAGGATCAGGACGTTCTCAAATGCTTTCCCGAAAGAACTTATTATGGAAATAAATGCTCTTTCTGCTACATTATCAACTGTGATTTTGAAGCAGGCGGCAATCAGTTCCTGTTAACCGGGGGAGAGCGGCTTGAACTGGATGCTGTCTGCTCGCTCCCCGCGCCCTCCGAGGAGACACCTTCGACTTCAGAGCCTTGATGATGGGATTCATTTAGAAGAGCCACCTCCGCTCATCAGTCTGATTGGAAATCCAACAAAACCTGACGCACTCTCACAAGGGAGATCCACAAGCTGAGGTTTGCAAGCAGCCCCAAAGTCTGGGAGCAAACCCCGGCCTGCCCCCGAGTCAGTGCCTCCCAGCCACTGCCCCCGTTGACCCGGTAGACGTGGTCCTGCTGGGATGCCCAGCTCCCTGACCATGTAGCGGCGGTCCTGCTGGGATGCCCAGCTCCCTGAGCAGATAGAGGTGGTCCTGCTGGGATGCCCAGCTCCGTGACTGGGTAGAGGCGATTCTGCTGGGATGCCCAGCTCCCTGACCATGTAGAGGCGATTCTGCTGGGATGCCCAGCTCCCTGTCAACCTGCTGCAGGTGTGGGGGTGCCCTGCAGGAGACGGTTCTGGAGCAGGGGCCTCTATTTTCAGACAACTCGGAAGACATCCCAGGATCTCTATGCCTCCAGAATAGTCTCCTCTTCACACTTCTCTCAACCACAGTTAAACTGTGACATATGAATTATTTGATATAATGTCTGCCATCTCCCACCAGATAAAGGTCTGTCGAGGCAGCGACCTGTCTCCTTAATCTCATTCTCCTCGTGGGAGGAAGCTCGGCATCTGACACAGAGTAGACATTTAAGTGAATGGACAGACCGATCTATTGCTGAATCAGTCCATAAATCCGGGTTCCGCAGTGAACCGCATGCTCTCTCTTCAGTCTGGAGGTGAGCATCACTGGAGTCGTCAGGAAGAGCAAGGATGCGCCCTGCATATCGGGATGAAAGCGTGGTGGATTCTTCCCACAATTCAGCAGGTTTGGATCCCACAGCCGACTCACCCCCTCGAGGCCCCATGACAGTGGGTCCCAGACTCATCTCACAGGGAGACTCTGCACCCAAGACAGTCCCCTTCTTTGCTCATCCTGGGGCGGGGAGACACATGTGCGGCCCACCTGGCCAGTGTGGACAGGCTTTTTCTGGACTGCACCGGTCCTTGTGGCCTCTCAGCCCACAGGCATCACACACACACACACACACACACACACACACACACACACACGCACACGCACAGATGCACACACGCACACACACTCACACTCACAGACACATACACTCACAGACACATGCTCACATACACACTCACACACACACACTCACACACACACTCAAACATTCACACACACACAGACACACTCACATATACACTCTCACACACACACTCACAGACACATTCACACACACACACTCACAGACACATGCTCACATACATACTCTCACACACACTCACAGACACATACATACTCTCACACACTCATACACACACACATGCACTCACAAACACATACGCTCACAGACACACGCTCACATACACACTCTCACACTCACACACACACTCACACACATATACACTCATACACACACTCTCACACACTCACATACACTCTCACACACTCACATACACACTCACACACTCTCATTCATACTCACACACACACTCAAACATGCACCCACACACACACACACTCACACACATACTCAGAAATATGCACATGCACGCACACACACTCACACACATTCTCACACACACACTCAGACATACACACACACACTCACATACACATGCTCACATACACACTCTCACTCACACACACTCACACAACATACACACACACAGACACATACTCTCACACACACACATACACTCACAGACACACACTCACTAACACACTCACACACACTCACACAGTCACATACACACACTCAAACACACACTTTCACACTCATACACTCACACACACGTACTCACAAACACATACACTCACAGACACATGCTCACATACACACTCTCACACTCACACACACACTCACACTCACATACACACTCACACACACTCAAACGTGCACCCACACACACACACGCTCACACACACTCAGAAATACGCACATACACATGCACTCACACACACTCATATGCACACTCACACATATGCTCACACGTGTGCTTGCACACACACATGCTCACACACGCACACTCACACACACACTTATACACATGCACTCATGCACACGACACACACACACTCACACACACATTCACACACATGTACTCACAGACACACACACACACACACACTCAGACACATGCGCTCACACTCACACACACATACAGGTGCGCTTGCCTGCTTGGCAGCTCAGTGCTCCTCCGGTTCACAAATCTTGGAGAAGTCACAGGTCTTTGTGGGAAGGCCAAGATGTATAGCTTAGTAACAGAAAAATGCAAAAAGACCTTCTGTTACCGAAATAGGGAACTAAATGTTGATTCTTTTCTCAAAAGAGGAAAAGTCATTTCCCAGAGGTCTCAATCCGAGTGAAAAGGTCACCTTCGGATGAGCAGCTGGAAACGGCTCCCCGTCTCCGGAGGCTTGGCAGGTAACTCCCCCGGTGATCGCTCAGTCACGTGGCACCTGTAGGGGCTGTTTTGCTGCTGCTGTCAAAGGACCATGCCTGAGACACATACCCATGGGCCCTGGGCACCTTTCACGTGCTCAGGGAGCAGGAGGAGCTGAAGAGCAAGGACTCAGCCCCGGTGTCAAGCAGGGACAACCTCACAGCAGCTGGATGCAGCCTGGAGTCGCAAAGCCTCCCCCGCACCGCTGCACGTGCCCTCCTGCCCTTCCTCTGTGCCTGAGGTCATGGGCTGTCTCATTCCTGCCCCTCACCCTCTGCAGGAATGCCGGAGCCGGCCCCTAGAGACCCTGGGAGGATGAGAGACAGGCTCGGGCTGACCGCCTCCAGATGCCCTGACCTCTGCCCGTGTGACAGCTCACACCAGAGCCCCACCCCCTGCCACCCTCGCCCAGCGGCTGGAGGCCCGCAGTTCCGTGATGCTCATAAAGAGAAAAATATGTTCTCAATAAGGGCAACACTTAATACTCACAAGTAACAAATCACAGCGCAGGTAGCACACAGAACTGAGAACTTAATAACGGGAGGTTAATGACCATAAAATACTAGGACCGTTCTCCTGCGGGACTGGACAGCTGTTCACAAGAGCAGCCTGTTTAGCGAAGAAGCCTTGGCGGAGTGAAGCACCTCGGCGACCACCCTGGCACTGGCGTGTGTCCAGGCCCAGACTTCTAGTGGAGCTGCGAATGGGCTTGGATTGGGGTTTTTAAGTTCTGCTTTGGCTGCAAGACAGATAAAACACGAAAGATGACAAGCGGGAAGAATGTTCACAATTTATCATAAGGTCAACCTCAAAAATGGGCTTTTGTTAAACTGCATTATTGGCAGGTTTGTAAGTATTTTCAGCAAGAAAGCACCTGGGCTGCTCACCAGCCCTCTCGACGCTTTGTCTTGGGTACCAGGTGATGAAGCCCAGCTATCGCCCTGACCACTGTGCTTGCCAGCTTCTGTGTGCTGGAATGACGGGGGTGGTTTTCCTCACCTGGGATGTCTTTTCAAATATTCGCGCACCAAGCCTATCCTGTCCACCCCACGCATGGAAAACTAATTATCATAATTACAGTGAAACACAGCAACAAAGAAGCAATTGATCCGTAACAAACCTGCCAGAATGCTCATTTCCAAACCACCGATGCTCCTGATGCTGTCCTCTGCGGAGCTGCAGTTGGGTCCTCACTGGGGGCAGATCTCATTCTCAGAGGGGGGCTGGGAGCTCCTGACTGGGTATGGGCACGAAGGAGGGTGACAGTCGTGTCAACAGCACACGCGCTGAGTTATTGAGGCTGGGACCGGCGAGGCTGTAAATTCCTCCCAAGGTCGTTCCAGAGAGACGTTTGTAGAATGTGACACCGCCTTCAAAATTCAAAACCTTCTGCACTATAAGGACTCAGGTATATGTGATGAAAATAGTCTTGTTTCATACAGGGTCAGGAGGAAATTGTTGGGGGCAAGTTTCTTCGCACACCCAGAGAGCTCACACACAGACACTCCAAAGAGAAGCTCAAATCAAAGTTGCTTCCCACGTGGATTCCTGCAATACTCTGGGCAGAAATTTATAGCATTTTCCGGGGAGAGCTTGCAGGAGGTTGCCCTTTGACAGCTCGCCACTATATTAAAGTCTCTGTTCAAGGATCTTGAAGAGGGCAGCACCCAGATGAGCGGTTCGGAGCATGCATTGGCAGTGAGGGGGCCTCACAGTGGCTGAGGAGACGTCCCTCACACAACAAACAAATGTGAGGGTAAGGAGGTCCTTTATACAGGGGTTTGCCAGGCAGTGCCCAGTCCCAGGCAGCGGCAGGGCTCAAGGCCACCAGGCACCACGGCTGCAGCCGCAGCACAGAGGCCCGCCCAGCACTGACCCGGGAGGTGCAGACATCAGCCCCTGGACTCATCTCCGGCAATGCAGCCCATAGGCGGGCACTGTGCCCACACGCCTCAAGGGCAGCACCTCACAGACACTGCAGGGTGAGCGGACATTCTTTGTGAAGTTGGGCTGTGGTATCCGAAACAGCCTCCACCATGGAAAGGAAGCACGGAGGGGACGAGACGGGGCGTCTGTGGGCCCTCCTCAAGTCCTGTGTCCACAGCTTCACGCGAGTGGACATCTGAAGGGAGGACTCAAGGGTCTAAGCCAGACACGCCTGGGAGCCATGGGGCCGGGGGGCCGGGAGAGTGCGGGCCTGAGGGGCTGCAGCGGGAGGGAGACGACTCCTCAGGAGGGACGCTCTTCAAAAGCCCCGTCCCACACTCCTCTGGTTGTCCAGTCACCGAAAGGACAGAAAGACCCAGAAACTGTCACAGCGACAGGAGCTGGAGGACGCAAGACGGGACGAGTGTGGTGTCCGGGGTCCCCTCCAGGGCGGAAAAGTGACGCCAGGCGAACGTGGAGGAGATAAGAGTGAGGCACAACCTTTACCTGATAACGATGCATCAGCGTTGCGTGTTATGTGCGGCAAATGCACACAGGGATTCGAGATGCTAAGAGCAGGGGGTTCTGGGTGCGGAGTACGCTGAGCACGTCTGCGTATCTTAGCCACTTTTCCGTAAATCTAGAATTATTCTAAAACAAAAAGGCTGTTAAAACTTAGAGTGTAAATCCATCACGTCTGTGTCTGCTGTGGGTGGTTTGGGAGGGGCACCTCTGACCCAGGACTCAGCCCCAGCTCTGCCTTCCCAGTCTGGCTGAAGACTGCTACCCACAGGGCGTCCTCACCTGCCCACTCACGGACCCCTTGGGACTTGCCCACTCACGGACATCTTGGGATTTGCAAGCTGATCTCTGAAAATGCTCATTACAGGTTCCAACAGCAGAAAGGGATGTAAATTCTGGCATATTATAATATACTTTACAGTGAAACTGTTACGTCATTATTAAACACATCACATGGAATCTGAAAGGCAAGGCTTACCTACCCATCATCTCCCCATCTTAAAAATTCACAGACAAGTTCTTCTTAACAGCCAGAAATTTCCCACAAGTCCATTTTCTTCCTCTTAAACTCGCATATCCATTCCCTTCTCCACGGACTTTTATCCCCACGGGATCGATGTTCATGCTTGGAATTGTGCTCTTCCTCATCCTCTCTCCTCTGCCCGAGAATATTGATATGAATATAACTTTTCGTTTCCAGTGACCATGAGACTCTAATGTCAAAAATAATTTTCTTCCAGATTGAATTTTGCTACATTGTTACGAGTACACAACTAATCAGAAGAACGTAAGTGTTATCCGAATCGCGATG
This sequence comes from Budorcas taxicolor, assembly GCF_023091745.1. Taxonomy (NCBI): domain Eukaryota; kingdom Metazoa; phylum Chordata; class Mammalia; order Artiodactyla; family Bovidae; genus Budorcas; species Budorcas taxicolor. The sequence continues at coordinate 48,978,225 of NC_068932.1, read as the reverse complement.
AACACATAGCAAGCATAAAATATATCTTTATTAGAAGTGCCTCATTGAATGAAATGGATGGGCTGATTCTTTCAAACGGTTCATTTATCCTTGGGTGACTCCATACTGCTAGGAGGGGGCTGGGGGCGAGGATTGATTGTGTGTCCGTTGATTTTCTGTAGCTGTATGAGCTGAGAAAGCATGAGGATGAGCATGGAGTTCAGACCCAGGGTCTGCTCAGCTGGGTTCCCAGGCACCTGGCCCTCACACAGCAGCTCAGTGCAGGCGAGACGGGCCCCGGCCTCAGGTATGGGCACACCACTGCCCCCCACCTCCACAAAGAGCACCCCCAGGAGGCGGCCTCACTCTGAAATTGTCACCAGAGGATCCTGGCACACATGCGCCCCCGCCCAAAAGATGCAGCCCCCACCCCCCCACCCCAAGAAACAGCCCTTTGGCTGTCGGCGTCAAAAGACCAACCTTGTCAAGTTTCTCCACTCCTCAGGCATAGATGGTGGCCCCTCCACATCCCGTCTGCACTTCGGGAGGAGACAGCCCGGAGGAGGTCAGTGTCAGACCCACTCTGTCCTGCGAAGGGCTCTCCTCACAGCCCAGGTGACCTCTGGTGCCGGCATCCCGGGGGGAGGCTCAGCCTCGGGGCAAACGCAGGCGTCTGGAGGGAACCAGGCGGTGGGCCAGGTGCCTCCATGGGGTGGAAGGAGTCCCAGCAGATAGGGACGGGGGTCTCCCCAACCGCACACAGCCACGATGTCTCTGGGCACGGTCAGAGCTGCAGAGGTCAAGAAGGAAACAGCACGGCATGGCTGGGCATCTAGAACTTTCTCCCACAGGCCCTCAAGGCTGGGGGGCAAGGGTAGCCTGGGCTCCTGGTCCAGCAGGTGAAGGGAGCACAAGTGAGGAGGTCAGGACACTGAGAGGTCTCAGCAGAGGCGCTGGGAGACGCGGTTACAGCACAGAGCGGCCGAGCCCTTACCAACCCGGGCCCTGGACCCGCCCAGCTCCGAGCCTCGCTGAAGGCCGACAGCGAGCCTCCCCGTGAGCCCTTACCAACCCAGGCCCCGGACCCAGTCAGCTCCGAGCCTCACTGAAGGCCGATGGAGAGCCTCCCCACGAGCCCTTACCAACCCAGGCCCGGACCCGTCCAGCTCCAAGCCTTGCTAAAGGCTGCCAGCGAGTCTCTCCGAGCCTGGCATCCTCGGCCCTGAATGACAGGCCCCCTGCGTAGACTCTCCAAAGATGAAACCCTGTTAGGCAGAGGCGGTGAAGGGCAGTGACCTCCTAGACTCACTCACCAGCCCCAGGAAGGACTCCCGCACACCCCCACGCACATGGAGAGCCTGCACTGGGCAGCCCGGGGACACAGCAGAAAGTCAAGTGCAACTTCACAGCTTCACAAGTGTCCCCAACACCAGCTTAGGTCCGTGGTCAGAGCAAGACACAGGCACATCCTAGTCTCTGCGGGCAAACCTCCCCGCCTTCTGCAGCCCTGGATGCTGGGCCAGGAGGCAGCCACACCACACCAGGGGCAGACACGTGCCCAGGGTGCCTGAGGGTGCCACCCAAGGGTGGCTGCCGCCTGCTCCCACCCTTCCAGGACACACCCAAGGACACCCATTGGCAGAGCCCCAGGCCTCCTGCCTGGAGGTCTGGAAATCCAGCCTGCATTCAAGTCCCTAGGCCTCAGTACCCCTTTCACTTTTGGTGGCAGCAAAATAATTACTCACAATCGTATTAATAGATCAGGGCTTCCCAGGTGGCTCAGTGGTAAAGAACCCGTCCACCAATGCAGGAGACGCAGGTTCAATCCCTGGGTCGGGAAGATCCCCTGGAGGAGGACCTGGAGAATCCCGTGGACAGAGGAGCCTGGCGGGCTACAGTTCACAGGGGTCGCAAAGAGTCAGACACGACTGAGTGCACACACCCATGGACACAGTCACAGATCCTCAGCTCTGCCCCTGAGATCAGAGGCATCGTGGTACTGGCTGCGTGTGACGGCAGAGCAGGCACAATCTCGCTGGGCAGGAAGGTGCTGGGTGGAGGCTAGCCCCGACCCAGGGCCAGCCAGAGGACCACGCCCTCGCAGGCCCTGGGCACAGGCTGACCTGGCCTGATGTGCCCAGTGTAGCACAGACCACAAGCACCACGCGCCACAGAAACCCACCACCGACAGCACCAGCGCAGGCCCCGGGGAAGTCCCGGGGAGGCAGTGCACTGGGTTCCGGAGAGGCTCCTAGGCTAAGAAGTAGCCGCAGCCTAATGTCTCTTGCATCCGATGAGCTTATTTTTGCAGTCTGAAGCGCCGAACACAGAATTGCATTTGCTATTTTAGCCGAGCTACAAATCCCATAACTTCTCCTTTAAAAGAGACTGCGGGCTTGTGCCGCTGCCGTAAAGAACCAGAGGACTATCATCAGCAAAAAACAAAAAGCCGAAAAGCAATCCTAGGCACACCAGTCCCTTGCCACAGAGGCCTCTCAAATAAAAGGAGTCGGGACAAGAGGAGACTGTGCGCTTCCATTGCCTTCGTCCTGGGTCCTGACTCCTCACGCATTTGCAACCTTCCATCTGTGCCAGGAACGTGGGTCTGGACTGCTAACGACGCCCGCGGCTTTGCGGGGCTCCCTTGGAGTTGAGCGTCGTAATTAAAATTCACAGCAGATGCTACCGAAACGGCATAATCGGTGTGTAGAGGAAAAACAGAGAAACACACCAGCCCCAGTAAACAGCAAGAAAGAATTTCAGATAATGAAACAAGCACGCAGAGAGGGAACAGTGGCCCGGAATCACCACACCAGTGGAAGGAAAAGGACCGTCCTGGGGGTGCCTCCTGGTCCCTCCCTCACCCAGGCTCTGCTCAGGCGGGCAGGACACGGCCCAGGGGAGATGCCACAGGCGCCATGTCTTTGTTCCTGGAAGGGACCGTGTGCCCTGAAAGTCTTGCTCTTCTGCCAATCATCTGCCTAAATTCCAGAAGAAGATGGAAAAACTGGGCAATTTCCTATTCTTTGCAGCTGCCAGACAGTGGGCAAATCGCTTCTGTGACCACCCAGAACATGAGCCCTCAGCCCTGTGTCTTGGGGAGAAGGACCCCGAGCCAGGCGGGGCCCCCAGGGTCTTCCTTCAAAGGCTCTGCTCACAGGGCACCTCCTTCACGGCCCCAACCTGGCCCCCTCCCCTCCCAGGTCCTTCCAGCTCGCTTCCAGCTCCACAGGGACACCTGCTGAGTGGGCATGGGCAGGGCTCATGCAACGGCTGGCGTGAGAAGTGAGAACCTCGCAGGGGCTCAGGACAGCCGTCCAGCAGCAGGCACTGACCCGGCCGGGGGTCACCCGTTCTCTGCTCTGGGACCATCCCCAAGGACAGCCCCTCAGCATCGCTGGTGCTGTTTCTACTTGGAGCCCCGCCCCTCCATTCCCAGGTGGCCCCGACTCCAGGAGGGAGGTGGCAGAATGAGAGACAAGTTCAGTCCTTTCCAAAATGGTATCTGATGATTCCTAGTGCTTCCACCATGCCAGTTAGATGAGTGCATCCATTGGGCTTAAAGTACAACCATTACGTTTTGCAAACATCTATTCAAATACATGCTCCAAGATCACCTTATCAAGGAGACCCAGCCTGTGTTATGTGTGAAAAAGCAGCTCCCCACCCCAAGGCCCTGCCCCCTGCCCCCTCCCTGCAGACCCTCAGCACTGTTGGGCAGAGGACGTGCTGACGGATAGGAGTCCGTGTGTCCCCGTCCACCGGGGCTCTGCTGGGCTTGTCGCTGGATGCTTGGCATGGAGAACAGGGCTCAGCAAGTGTCTGCGACATGAAGAAGAGGCAGCCAGTGAGCGCTGCTGTTCGCTGCCCCTGAGTCGGCGAGGATTTAAGATGTTCAGTCTGGGTTTGCCTTAAACAAGAGCAGCACACAGCTCTTCGCAGAGACACAGAGCTCCTGGGAAGCTCAAGATCCTTCTGTGCTTTCGAGAACATAACACTGCCAATGTCACAATTCTGAAGATCCACCAACACTTTGATGAGCCAGGCTCTGAGTCACAAGTACTACCTTAAAGGCTCACCAAGGTGGGCTGCAGGTGAGCTGGCCCATCTAGGGCCCCCACCCCGACCCCGGGCAGCTTCCAGAATGCACAGACCCAGCACAGGGCTGGGATCGCAGCCAAGCTGTTGCCCAAAGGACCACCTCAGGCTCCCAGAGGGCCTCTGTCTTGCTCCAGCTTGCTCATAGAAAGTGAGTTTTCTCAAGCAAACGCCGGCCGCCTCCTCTCACTGGAGGTTGAAATAGCTCTCCTCACTTCAAAAGTCACTGCTGTTTACCACCAGTTCCTGCTGCATGCAAATGTCTCTGAAAACAGAGATACAATCACAGCAGATAATTGAAATTTCAAAATACCAAGAACCTAGGGTTTTAAGGATTTGGCTTTATAACAGAAACAAACAAAGGCCCGCCACATTGGCAAATAAAAGCTGTCGGTTAAGAGAATTTGATTTGCATACCAAATATTTCATATTGATTGGCATTGGATTAATTGGCAGCCAAGTCTGCTCTAAGTCAGCTGTAACTGGGGAGAAGGCAGGGATGGACCCATCCAGCCCTTCTCCACCCTGCGGCGTGGAGCTGAGCGCCAGCCCCCAGAGCTCACCCGATCACCTGCCGCTGCAAGTGTGGAACCTTCGACGCACAGCGAGGCAGAGAGTGAAGCCACGGCACCTACCGCCCCGCCTGGGTCATGTCCACGGGGACCTGCCCCCAGTAGGTGGGTAAATTTGGAGCATTCACCCTGCCCTGTGGCTCCCGGGGCCACTTCAGAGCTTAGGGGGTGGGGACACGGCTAGGAAACCAGAAGGATTTTGCAGTAAGAGAAGGGCTTGCTCATTCGTCTCTTAGACCACAAAGCGGGGGCGTCTCCCCTCAGCCGCCTCTTCAGCACCCCCGCATCCCCCACCTCGTCTCCTCCCATTGTCCCCTCACAGGGGCAGCTGCCCGGGCCCTGAGCTCTTGGCGCAGTGCGGACTCCCACAGGTGGTCAGCAGGACAAGTGACCACTGAGAAGGACTCTCCTCCCCGCGGACTGGAGCTGATGCCACTACTGTGCACAACCCCAGGGGGCGCCACTGTTCTCAAAGCATCCAGCACCAAGGGTCCCGCCTGGAGAATCCCACCCGGACCGAGGGGCGGGGCTGTGCCTGCGAGGAGAGAGGCGAAAGCAGGCCGGCCAAGCAAGTGGAGGGGAGACGGCGTGGCAGAGTGTGCCTTCTCTCCGCAGACGTGGGATCAGAGGGTACAGACTTGGGACCCCACGTAAGTGCTCTGGGCAGAGGTGTGTCCTGACCCACCAGCACCTGAACCATCCACCCGCTCCCAGTCAGGAGGCAGCCAGACAGGGTTCAGAACCACCTACGCTGCTTCCTGGTGACCTGAGCTCACATCACTCTTCCCTAAACGCATATTCCATGCCTTGGGGGCCGGGGCTGGGGTGCTTTCTGGTCATTTACTGATTGTGGAAAGAAGAGCCTTTTCATGAGTTGCTGCACCATGGACCAGGTGACCCTCCTGGACAGAGCAGAGATGCGGAATCCCATCTTTGTGGGCTCCATGGATAGGATGCCTCGGGAATTCCACGAAAAGGAGAGCAGCAAGGCTTGGGTCCTGGATGGGGCGAAGGTGGCAATGGAGGGGAAGGGGTCCTCCTGGAATGCAGCCCAGAGCCCCAGGCACAGACGCCAGGGAGACTCTGAGATCAAAGAATCAAATGAAGAATAAAACTTTGCAGAGAACAGCATGGCCACACCGTGCGGTGAGGCTAGGCTGCTCCCGTCTGGCTTGCGGCTCCCAAGTTCTCATCGCCACAGTCCTGCGCAAAGCAAAATGTGACGTTCATATTAATCACCTGTCAACTTACTGCAGAGGCAATCATGATGAAGCTGATTTATCACCATCTAACACATGTTTGAAAGATTTGGCCCACGCCAAGTAGCCGGGGAGATTTCTCTCCATCTGACTACCTTCGAGGGCTTCCCAGGTGGTGCAAGTGGTGAAGAGCCTGCCTGCCGATGCAGGAGACATGAGAGATGCAGGCTCAATCCCTGAGTCGGGAGGATCCCCTGGAGGAGGGCATGGCAACTCGCTCCCATATTCTTGTCTGGAGAATCCCATGGACAGGGGAGCCTGGTGGGCTATAGTCCATGGGGTCGCAAGAGTCAGACACGACTGAAGTTGACTTGGCACGCGTGCACGCAATCGCTTCTGAATGCAGCCCGCGATTTCGCTCCCTGGATCCCTGATGTTCTGAAGCCACCAAGTAAAACCAAGGCATGATCGTAAGAATTTCGTGGAAACAAGACATGAAACCAGGATTTAGCCAAGCAAGCTCAAAATGAACCTACTTTAATTCTCTCTCTCAAATATCTTTAATTAAAACACACTTCCTGAAATAGTTTTTAAAACAAATATGTTCTGGAAAAAAAAAACAAACTTGAGCATTAATCTAACTCTTATATCTCAGAGGGAAGGAAAAGCCATGATTCCCATCACTCTAGAGAAGGGTGAAGACTGCCCACAAGACCAATCCCAGGGTGCCCCTTCCAGGAAGCCTTCTCGATTTTCCCCAGGCACAACTCCTCTCCCTAGCTCCCTTTGACCCAGTGTTTTGCCTTTCTGAGACATGATAGAATATGCTTTGGAAAATATAAAATTCTCTATGAACATCCCATGTGGTTGCCAACTGTTCCCTGCCATCCCGCTTCACCCGAGGTCAGATAACAAGGGGTATTAGCCAAGAAGAAACCTCCCCCAAAGGAAGTCAGTAATGGCAGGCAGGCTGGCAGGTGGAAAGAGAGGGTCTGGAGGCTAGTGGTCCTGCCTCTGCAGCCAGTGGTCCCAAGTCTAGGCAAGGCAGGTGGGTGCCGGGAGCAGCGGTGTGGCCACGGCTGGGACATCCCTGCCGTCCACTGGAGGCAGCATTCTTATTTAGGACAAGTGACACGAAGTGGCAGGCTCCCTCCTCCTGCCAGCTTTTCTGGAACCAGGGGCAGAGAGAGGGGGCTCGGACAAGCCTTGTGCATCAGGACGACGGAGAGAGACCGCCTGGGGATGAGGCAGCCTGTGGCCCCTGTTGCACCAGCGAACGCTGTGACCCTGAGCAAGCCTCAGTCCCCAGCGGTGGGGCCGCAGGAGGCCTGCAATGTCCACCCCGCTCCGACAGCGACAGATCTAAGCAGGGCCCGCCGGAGGATTCTCTCACAATAACATATGTTGTATTTATCTGAAGTAAAATCAAGATAAATTACCAGCAGAGCTCACCTCTAGGGGCAGAGAGCCAGGTGCAAGGAGGGTGTTCACAAGTATTTGCTACCTTTTACTCTATTTTTTAAATTCTAAATTCTATTTCCCATGGCAAGAATATTTTGGGCTTCCCTGGCGGCTCAAACAGTGAAGAATCTTCCTGCAATGCAGGAAACCCAGGCTCAGTCCCTGGGGTGGGAAGACCCCACCCCAGGGAAGGGAATGGCTACCCACTCCAGTGTTCTTGCCTGGAGAATCTTATGGACAGAGGAGCCTGGTGGGCTACAGACCATGGAGCCGTAGGGGCCGGACACGACGGAGCGACTAACACACTAGCTCTAAGCGTATTTCACTTTAATAATCATAAGACAACACAGTTTTTAAAAACCATTCATTGAGGCACAAGACCAGTGACTTCTCTTGCATTTAATCTGTAATATTAGCCATGATGTTCCATCACTTGGCGCTCTACTTGCTGGGCACAGGAAAGGCCACGGGAGCATTTTGTTGTAAATAGAAGTTTGTTCAGACTCCCAGGTCCATTCCCCATCCTTCTTACCCCCACCTTCTTCAGCACAAGTCGGATTCGAAGTCTGAATCGGAGCATTTGATCGCTGCGGATGCTGCCTTCCAATAAGGCTGGCTCACGGGGAGGCCACCCCAGGGGCTGAAGGGGGAAAGCCGCGGCTCCCCTTCCAGGACCAGCCCGGGACCCGCCAGCATCCACGCACCCCGCGTGCCCGCCTGCCACAGATCACTGCCCTCAGACGTCTTTGCTGGGGGTTCAAGGAAAGCTCCTGAGGGCAGGCAAGGAGAGAGAACAAGGTCAAATACCTGAGCCCAAGTGATCTCTGCTCTCACACCTTCCCAACAAAAGCCCAACCCCAGGCACTGTGCTCAGGCCGAAGGCCCCGGTGATGCTGCAAACTGGGGGTGCTGTGAACACGGCAGGCGATGTTCACGGAGCACCTAGCCGGCTGCGGGCCCGGGATAAGTGTCCAGGCGGGATTCATCATCAGGCCCTTCAGTGACAGGGGCCCAGGCTCCCTGAACGCCCCAAGAGCGGCCCCAGGGCTCTGTCTCTGGTGTTGGAGCCAGGCCAGGAGCCCACTCCCCCACTCCCCCGCCCACAGAGGGCGGGGCTGAGAAAAAGCACACTGGATCCATGTATGCCCTTTAAAAAGTTCCTCTCTGAGTCCCGCAGCGAGCATCACCGTTGCCGCGGAGGAAGACCTGGAGCGCGGGCCACAGCACACGCTCATAGTTTTGAGTTAAAATCTTGGCAACGTGGGCTGCCGGGTCTCTTGGCGCCATGCCAGAGGACGTGGGCATTGATTCCCCTAGTTTAAATGTTATGGAGGCTTGCACTGCTTGCAGGCATTTAATTCATGTTACAGGTCAGATCTGCGGTTATTGGGAGACCGTCATTAAAAAGGTGATGAGCAATGAAAGAGCCACAGTCAAACTGGAAACACTTGGCTGCTTCTGAAGGTGATAAATGGGGCAACGTGTCACTTAGCTTTCATTGTGTCTAATGATGCTCTGACTTTAAGTAAACTGTTCTTGCAAATATGATCATGTAATTGGGGCATCTGTCTTGCTCGTTACTTGGCAAACATGTCCTTTCAGCGCCAGTCCAAATGAAATTTGGGGAATTTGGCTAATCACAGTCTAACAGATGTTTTGTCCGGTTCTACACGATCTTAATTTTAACAGACACAAATCCCTCCACTCCTTGATGTTCTAACTGGCATCTCTCCACACCAGTATGGAGCAGAGAAGATGAGAGAACAGGAATTTTGCCACATAGAGTCTTGATCCCGTAGCTTTAATTAATTTAACCAGGACCCCACTAGACCTTGATAGCAGCAATTATTTAAAGTGAACTTTGAGAAACTGTTTCGGTACTGTACTCAGCAGCCTCCCAAAGCTGACATCTTAAATATTCTGTAGCAGAAGTTCCCTGCTCACCCACGTGGGCTCTGATGGAAAAGTCCCATGAATACACAGAAACTAGAATTTATTCCAACACACAGGAGATGCAAAAGGCAAGCAGCCTTGCAAAAGACACTCTTCTAATCCTTACCAAGGACAGCAGGAACCTCATCGAAAGGGCAGTAACATCAGAGCCCTGCTGCGAAGGCTCAAGGTAAAAACCAAACATTTCAATTATCCCTTTCGGCAGGAAAATCGGTTCTCTCTGCTTCGGACTGTAATTACCCAGGTGTCACCATCCGCCTCTCTCCCGAGTGCTGGCTTTTTACCGGAGGTGACTGGCTTTTGGAAACAGAGTGCCCACCCTACTTGGCTCTGAATAAAAGTGAGACCCTTTTAAAAGGACACGTGCGAGAGAAATTAAAGGGAGCTAATAACACTATCATATCACGAGATGAATGGAAAACACGTTTTGACTAAGAAATGAAACACTTCAGGCTCTAAGAAAAGCTTCAAGCGCACATTGTCTAAGCTTATCCTGTAACAAAACTATGCCTCTTTTTATGCATAAATTGGAAGCGTTTTCTATCATTTTGCTCAAAAAAACACACCAGTTTTCTTGGCTTCTGATTTTTAACAATGGGAATGTCCAACCACACCCCGGCTCCCTGGAAAACTGCAGTGACAGCCAGCAGCCAGGCCTGGAGCTCCCCCGCCACGGACCAGCCCTGGGACGTGGGCTCATCAGTAACCCCTTGACTCCTCGTCTCTTTATCCCAAAATGCGGACAGTGGGGCACCCACCTCCGGGGGTGCTGGGAGGCACAGACGAGGTGACGGATGCTCGGGGCCCAGTGAGTGTTGCTGTTATTTCCATGGGAGGACCCTCCCGGAGGAGCCACCAGACAGGTCAAGCCGGAACCCACGGCCCTGGCCACCCCCCGCCCCGTGCTCCCCTCCTCCTCTCCTCCAGTAGCCTCAGAGCCCCCGAGAGTCCCCCCGCCCCCCACACGCTTCCCCCACTGTCATGAATGAAGGACACCCAAGCGTCCATGGTCACAGCACCCAGAAGGGAGAGCAGCCAGCTGGGGACTCCATCTCTCAGCTCCACGGAGGTGCCCCCTCGGCCTCAGCCACATCTGCAGCCCTCTGGAATCGAGCGCAGACAGACATTCCGCCATGTCTGGGCCCTCGCAGGTCAGCCTGGTACACAGCGGCTGACCCATCAGCCCGAGATGGACACACCCGCGTGTCTCCACTCCTAAGACACTCAAAAAAAAAAAAAAAAAAAAAACCCTTCTTGAACCACATTAAATTCATTCTGATTTTTAAAATATTGATGTGAAAGCTATCTGAGTCGATGTATTGAAATAATTTCTTAGTCTGCTTTAAGCAACCATGAAAACACACAAATGAAAAAGAAATTTGCTTCTGCCATTGCACCTCGGAAGCGTTTAGTGCAAAGAGCTCAGGCTCTGCAGGCCAGAATGTGCATCCCAGCGGGAGTCCGGGGCCCCACCCCACAGGGGGCAGAGAGAAGGCCCCAGAGGCATTCTGGTGACGAGGCGCAGGACATGGGCGTGGCGCGGGACATTAATTTTATCACCAACTACTGACCCAGTGCTTTTCAAAAGAGGATGTCAAGGGCACAGTAAGAAGCGGCCCTGCGGGGCTTCCCTGGAGGCCCAGCAGTTGAGACTCTGCGCTTCCAATGCTGGTGTGTGGGTTCATTCCCCGTCAGGGCATTAACACCCCGCATGCCTAGTGGTTGGGCTGAAAGAAAGAAGTGACAACGGTGTCTGCTGACCAGCCCCCTTCCGGTCCCCGACATCAGAAAGGGCAAAGCAGCATCTCAGAGGGCCTGCCACTCAGCCCCCAGCAGCCCACACGTGGTCTCCAGGAGAGCCGGGCCCCCGGGCCCCAGGGCTGGGCGATCAGCTGCCCACGGCACCCTGGACCTGCACTCCAGGAGGCCCGAGGGCCTGCGCCGGGTGAAGGGAAGAGCCATGGCCCTCACCCCCAGGCCCGAGAAGCCCGAATCCCTGGGTCCCAAACACACTGAAGCCAAACTTCGCATAAACGTTCTTCCATGCTCTGGGCTGCAGCGGGTAAAGCGGAGAAGGTGACGAAGTGGGGGTCCCAGCTTAGAGTCCATCTTGTGACCCTGAAAGTTTCTCCAGACCCTCTTGGGATGCACGGGTTCCAGCTGAAAATCCATGACTGAGGACTGACCTAACAGAGAACCACTGTAACCCAGCCCCACACCTCATGACCCGCCACAGAGGGACACGCGCTTACAGCCTGTGGCCTCGCGCTCCCAAGCTGAGCCTGACTCAGGTTCTCTCTCCTTAAGGGACACGGGAAACAGTTTGACATGTGGCTCGTGATGGAATTCTGCAGCCTGAAAGGGTGACAGGCATATCCTGGGGATTGGGAGGAAAAGCCCACTGAACTGGTGCTCATGACAGTACAAAGTGCCTTGTGAAACATCAGACTCGGGCTACCTGAGACTCAGGCTTCCCTGGTGGCTCAGACAGTAAAGCATCTGCCTGCCAGGCAGGAGGCCCGGGTTCGATCCCTGAGTGGGAAAGATCCCTGAGAAGGAAACGGCAACCCACTCCAGTATTCTTGCCTGGAAAATCCCATGGATGGAGGAGCCTGGCGGGCTACAGTCCATGGGATCAAAAAGAGTCAGACATGACTGCGTGACTAAACTTGACTTCAGCCTACCTGATCTCAACCCACGATAAAGTTATAATAAGTAAAATAGTGCAATGTTGGTATAAAGATATACAATTAGATCAACTGAACAAAATAGACTCTATAGATACCTGGACAACACGACCGAATCTGGACAACACAACTGAATCTTGACAAAGACGCAAATGCAAATAAGAAGAGAAAGGCAGTCTTTTAAAAAGCAGTTCTAGAACAACTGGGTAGCCACGTACAAAAAATAAAAAGAACTTCAATCCATACTGCAAACTATATACAGAAATTAATTCAAATTGGGTAAAAGACTTAGGTATAAAACCCAAAATTACAACCCTTCCAAAAAAATATAAGATAAGACCTTAGTGGCCTTGAGTTAAACAAAGATGAAACTATAAGCACAATCTATAAAATGATAAATCAATAAATGGGACCGCATCAAAATTTAAAGCTTCTGCTATTCAGTAGACACTGTCAAGGAAATGAAAAGGCAAAGCACAGCTTGGAGAAAACCCTTGAAAGTGTTTGCCACTGTTCAGTGGTTCAACTTTGTGACCCCATGGACTGCAGCACACCAGGCTTCCCTGTCCTTCACTATTTCCCAGAGTTTGTTCAAACTCATGTCCATTGAGTTGAAGATTCCATCCAACCATCTCATCTTCTGCTGCCCCCTTCTCCTCCTTCTTTCAATCTTCCCCAAAATAGGAGTCTTTTTCAATGAGTTGTCTCTTCACATCAGGTGGCCAAAGGATTGTAGCTTCAGCATCAGTCCTTCCAATGAACATTCAGGCTTGATTTCCTTTAGGATTGGCTGGTTTGATCTCCTTGCTGTCCAAGGCACTCTCAAGAATCTTTTCCAGCACCACAGTTCAAAAGCATCAATTCTTCAACCCTCAGCCTTCTTTATAGTCCAACTCTCACATCCATACATGACTACCAGAAAGACCATAGCTTTGACTATATGAACTTTTGTCATAGAAGTAATATCTCTGCTTCTTAATATGCTGTCCGGGTTTGTCATAGCTTCTCTGCCAAGGAACAAGTGTTTTTTAACTTCATGGCTGCAGTCAAGGTCCACAGTGATTTTGGAGCCCAAGAAAATAAAGTCTGTCACTGTTTCCATTGTTTCTCCATTTATTTGTCATGAAGTGATGGGACCAGATTTCCAAGTTTGTTGGCATATTGAGTGCAGCACTTCAACAACATCATCTTTTAGAATTTGAAATAGAAACAGATGGAATTTCATTATCTTCTTTCATAGTGATGCTTTCTAAGGCCCACTAGACTTCGCACTCCAGGATGTCTGGCTCTGGAAGAAGCTGAAGTTGAACGGTTCTATGAAGACCTACAAGACCTTTTAGAACTAACAAACACCCCCAAAAGATGTCCTTTTCATTATAGGGGACTGGAATGCAAAAGTAGGAAGTCAAGAAACACCTGGAGTAACAGGCAAATTTGGCCTTGGAGTACGGAAGGAAGCAGGGCAAGGCTAACAGAGTTCTGCCAAGAGAACACACTGGTCATAGCAAACACCCTCTTCCAACAACACAAGAGAAGACTCTACACATGGACATCACCAGATGGTCAACACCGAAATCAGACTGATTATATCCTTTGCAGCCAAAGATGGAGAAGCTCTATACAGTCAGCAAAACAAGACCAGGAGCTGACTGTGGCTCAGATCATGAGCTCCTTATTGCCAAATTCAGACTTAAATTGAAGAAAGTGGAGAAAACCACTAGACCATTCAGGTATGACCTAAGTCAAATCCCTCATGACTATACAATGGAAGTGAGAAATAGATTTAAGGGCCTAGATCTGATAGACAGAGTGCCTGATGAACTATGGATGTAGGTTCGTGACATTGTACAGGAGACAGGGATCAAGACCATCCCCAAGAAAAAGAAATGCAAAACAGCAAAATGGCTGTCTGAGGAGGCCTTACAAATAGCTGTGAAAAGAAGAGAAATGAAAAGCAAATGAGAAAAGGAAAAGTATACCCATTTGAATGCAGAGTTCCAAAGAATAGCAAGGAAAGATAAGAAAGCCTTCCTCAGTGATCAATGCAAAGAAATAGAGGAAAACAGCAGAACGGGAAAGACTAGAGATCTCTTCAAGAAAATTAGAGATACCAAGGGAACATTTCATGCAAAGATGGGCTCGATAAAGGACAGAAATGGTCTGGACCTAATAGAAGCAGAAGATATTAAGAAGAGGTGGCAAGAATACACAGAAGAATTGTACAAAAAAGATCTTCACGACCCAGATATTCACAAAGGTGTTATCACTCACACTCACCTAGAGCCAGACATCCTGGACTATGAAGTCAGGTGGGCCTTAGGAAGCATCACTACAAACAAAGCTAGTGCAGGCAATTGAATTCCAGTTGAGCTATTTCAAATTCTAAAAGATGATGCTGTGAAAGTGCTGCACTCAATATGCCAGCAAATTTGGGAAACTCAGCAGTGGCCACAGGACTGGAAAAGGTCAGTTTTCATTCTAGTGCCAAAGAAAAGCAATGCCAAAGAATGCTCAAACTACCACACAACTGCACTCATCTCACACGCTAGTAAAGTAATGCTCAAAATTCTCCAAGCTAGCCTTCAGCAATATGTGAACCATGAGCTTCCAGATGTTCAAGCTGGCTTTAGAAAAGGCAGAGGAACAAGAGATCAAATTGCCAACATCCACTGGATCACTGAAAAAGCAAGAGAATTCCAGAAAAACATCTATTCTGCTTTATTGACTATGCCAAAGCCTCTGACTGTGTGGATCACAATAAACTGTAGAAAATTCCGAAAGAGATGGGAATACCAGATCACCTGACCTGCTTCTTGAGAAACCTATATGCAGGTCAGGAAGCAACAGTTAGAACTGGACATGGAACAACAGACTGGTTCCAAATAGGAAAAGGAGTATGTCAAGGCTGTATATTGTCACCCTGCTTATTTAACTTATATGCAGAGTACATCATGAGAAACGCTGGACTGGAAGAAACACAAGCTGGAATCAAGACTGCTGGGAGAAATATCAATAACCTCAGACAGGCAGATGATACTGCCCTTATGGCTGAAAGTGAAGAGGAAGCCTCTTGATGAAAGTGAAAGTGGAGAGTGAAAAAGTTGGCTTAAAGCTCAACATTCAGAAAACTAAGATCATCGCATCCGGTCCCATCACTTCATGGCAAACAGATGGAGAAACAGTGGAAACAGGGTCAGACTTTATATTTTTGGGCTCCAAAATCACTGCAGATGGTCACTGCAGCCATGAAATTAAAAGACACTTACTCCTTGGAAGGAAAGTTATGACCAACCTAGACAGCATATTCAAAAGCAGAGACAATACTTTGCCAACAAAGGTCCATCTAGTCAAAGCTATGGTTTTCCAGTGGTCATGTATGGATGTGAGAGTTGAACTACAAAGAAAGCTAAGCACCGAAGAACAGATGCTTTTGAACTGTGGTTCTAGAGAAGACTCTTGAGAGTCCCTTGGACTGCAAGGAGGTCCAATCCGTCCATTCTGAAGGAGATCAGTCCTGGGTGTTCATTGGAAGGACTGATGCTAAAGCTGAGACTCTAATACTTTGGCCACCTAATGTGAAGAGCTAACTCATTGTAAAGGACCCTGATGCTGGGAAAAATTGAGGGCAGGAGGAGAAGGCAATGACAGAGGATGAGATGGTTGGATGGCCTCACCGACCCAATGGATGTGAGTTTGAGTAAATTCTGGGAGTTGGTGATGGACAGGGAGGCCTGGTGTGCTGCAGTTCATGGGGTCACAAAGAGTCAGACATGACTGAGTGACTGAACTGAACTGAACGGTACTGAATTCTGGCTCTAGGTGAGTGACCAGACCATCATAGTTACCAGGGTCATTAAGGCCTGTTTGCACAGCTCTTCTGGTACCCTTGCCATCCTTTTCTCATTATTTTCTGCTTCTCTTAGATCCATACCATTTCTGTACTTTATTGTGTCCATCTTCACGTGAAATATTCCCTTGATATCTCTAATTTTCTTGAAGAGATCTCTAGTCTCTCAAAGTATATATCAAAAAAAAAGTGAATTGCATCCAGAATGTATAAAGAGCTCTCAAAACTCAACAGAGAGAAAATATTTGCAAATGATGTGACTGACAAGGGCTTAATTTCCAAAATATACAAATAGCTCACACAACTCAACAACACAAAAAAATGAACAACCCAATCAAAAAATGGGCAGAAGGCTTCAACCGACATTCTCCAAATAAGACATACAGATGATCAGCAGACACATAAAAGATGCTCAACATCCCTAATTATTAGATATATTCAAATCAAAACTACAGTGAGCTATCACCCCACACTAGTTAGAAAGATCACCATCAAAAAGTGTACAAGTAACAAATACTGGAGAGGGTGTGGAGGAAAACGAACACTTCCACATTACCAGTAGGAATGTGAGCTGAGGCCGCCACTATAGGGATCAGTGTGCAGGTTTGCCAGAAAACTAAAGACAGAATTACAGCATGATCCAGCAATCTCATGCTGGGCATATATCCAGACAAAACTCTAGTTCAAAGAGATACGTGCACCTCTATGTTCAGAGCAGCACTGTTCGCAATAGCCAAGACTTGGAACAACGTAAATGTTCACTGACAGATGAATGAATAAAGAAGATATGGTACGTATATACAAGGGCATACTACTCAGGGTTTTAAAAAGAAAGAAAGAAAGAATACCATTTGCAGCAACCTGGATGGACCTAGAGATCGTCATACTAGGTGAAGTAAGTCAGACAGAGAAAGACAAATATCATATGATATCCCTTATATGTAGAGTCTAAAATTAGGACACAAAACTCAGCAGTCAAAAAAAGTGGGCAGAAGATATACAGACACTCCACCAAGGAGGAGATATCGATGGCAAATCAGCGCACGAAAAGACTCTCCACATCATGGATCACTGAGGAAATACAAACGGAAACCACAATGAGAGACTACAGCCTTATCAGAGCTGCTGCACCCGTCAGACTGACTCTCGAGAGACTGTGGAGAAACGGGAACAGAAAATGGTGCAACCACTTTAGAAAACAGTTTCTTCAAAGGTTAGAGTTCAAAGGTATGGCAACCTAGGATTCAGCCATTCCACTCACAGGTGTTTTTACTCAGGAAATGAAACCACACATCTGTACAAAGTTCTGCATGCGAATTTTCAGAGCCATTTTACTTGCAAGAGCCACAAGCTGTAAACAACCCAAATATCCCTCAGCAGGTGAATGCATAAGGTAATTGCGATGTATCTATGCCAGGGAGTTCAGCTCAGCGATGAGAAGGATGGGGCCCTGAGGCTCCTGGCAGCTTGGGTGAGCCTGGCAGCAGTTGCTTTGATTGAAAGAAGCTGGACGAGAAAGAACACACAGCCTGGAGTTCCATCTGCATAAACGCAGAAGATTCGAGCTATGATTCGGCAACAGAACGCAGGTCGGTGGAGGTCTAGAGACAAGAGGGGCTTCAGAGCAGGGGTTGGATGAATCTCCAGGGGCTCAGGAAGCTTTCGAAGGTGAGCCTGTGTTTCCTGACAGCGGTGGTGGTTTCAGGAGTATATACACCTGCCAAAACGTCAGACTGTATGCTTTAATTGTGTTGGTTTATTGCATATCAATTAGACCTCAGAAAAACTGTGAAAACCATGCTTGTGAAAATAACAAATACTAACTTTTAAACAACAGTCTTGTAAACTCTGCAAGAGCTTTGTAAAATGCTTATGATAAACTGTTACAAGACGAACAGAAATTTAAATCATATTCTTTAGTTATTTTTATGAAATAAAACAGCTCTGTTGGCCAAGAAATGACTGAAACAGCTGAAAATGTAGACTGTGCTTATATCTGCATGGTGAGGTTGGGACGATATTTTTCCCAAATTCTGATCGTTTCTTGATGCCTATTTTAGTCCAGCAGCACCTGCTTCTCAGGAGGGGAAGGCTGGGGGAGGAGGGTGTGTTGCCACATTTCAGACACAGGGCCGGGTGTGTGCCCTGGGGGTGGGGAGAGGTGATGCACAGAGCCGAGGGAGTCTGCAGCCCCCTGCTGTTGGCTGGTCACCATTTTTCATGACCGGGAAAACCAGACCCTGCCCTCCACCCCCGCCAGCCCCCACCCCCACCTGGTCCTAACCCCAGGCTTGCCTCAGCACTGCAGCCCAAACGCACTCAGGATTTGCTTGTCAACTGCCAGGCCCAACGTCTCAAATTTACCTCCTCACTCAGCCTTCTGAGAGATTGATGTGCTCAAGGAAAATAGAGTCTTGCCCTTCCAAACCACCATCAGATTGACCCGTGACTCCAGACTCCTGCAAACAGCTCCACCGAGACCTCCCAGGACCCTGAGAGGAGCTGAGTTAGGGTCCCAGAGGTAACAGTTTGAAAAGAGAAAAAGCAGAGCTGGTTTCCTCAGCAACCCAAACACTAGTTCTTGCCCTTGAATAATTAAAAAATGCTGATTAAAAAAAAAAAAAAAGGAAAAGCAATAATACTAAAAGCTCATTAATGAAGAACTTCACCCCGGGCCAGACACGGTGCTGAGCGTCTCAGGCACGTTTACCCACTTACTCTCCCCACGTGTCAAGCCCTGCATCCAGGACACAGGCAAGCACAGAGATGCCAACGGGCTCAGTACTGCAGGACGGCGGGAGCCAGGAGCTCTGGGACCCTGCGGCCCTGCAAACACCCAGAACTGCCATCAAGGTGCCCAGACCACGGACAGAGGGGGCCAGCGCCTTCGCCCTGCTCAGGGAGCATCAGCATAGATGCCACCTCCCCCCAGCCCCCTGCCCCCCGAAAAGGGCCGGGTGATGCTGCGGCCCCAAACACCACAGGCAAGCGCCAGCTTCGCCGCTCAGAGCCCACCTGTCTGCTCTTGCCCAAGTGGCTCCCAGTTCCTTCCGCCCCCTCTATCTTCTGTTTCTCTTCTCCAGCATCAAGCCCCACGGCATATTCCCTGATCCTTATCCCCAGAACCTAAAAGAAGTAGCCTCAGAACTGCTGCTGCTCATCCATGCTAGTCCTCTGTGAGAAATAAGCCCACCGGCACAGAGGTCCAACGTGGCAGGGTTTTGTCCTGAAGGATGGAGAAGCCAGAGGCTCTGTTCAGAAGCCACCGGGTGACTCCCCCGCGTGCCCCTCGCCCTGCCCTGATGGGGGTGTGCGCTTCCTCCTGCAAAGCAAATCAGTTTATTTTTCCCCTGTTCCGTTCCAGATTGCCCCACCCGCCATCCTTGTTGATTCGACTGTTCCCTTAACCGAGCAGCAAAATACAACATGGTTCCGAAGCTGGCAACAGTGAGATGGACGCAGAGACATAGCAGCCCCCTGCCCCCCTTTCTTCCTGTGCTTTCGCCCAATCCCACCCACCCGGGGAGGCCCCAGCTCCGGGGTCTCCGCATTGCCCTTCTTTGCGTGTGTGTGGTTGGTCTGTTTCACAAATGAACAAACACATGTATGTTTTCCTAATTGCCCCCTTTCTTACACAAACAACAGCATACTGCAGCCTTCTGCACTTCGCTTTTTCCCCACAGAATATTATGTCCTGGATATGATTCCATACCAGTTTATAGACACCTCTCTCATTATTTTATAAAGCTGTATAGCAAATACTTCATGGTTAGCACACGTCAGGGATTATTCAGCCACCCTCCTATGTAGGAGCGTTTAGGTTGCTTTCCATATTTTATAATTGCAAACAATGATTACAGGGATTGCATTGTAAATGTGTGCTTTTATATTTTTAGAAGTGTATCATCAGTGTAAATTTCTAGAATGGAGATTACTGGGGCAAAAAAAGAACATGAATTTTTTTTTTTTTCAGCTTTTGCTAAACTCCCTTCCATAAAAGTACAAAAATTTACATTCCCATCAGCAAAATATGTTCCCACAACCTCGCCAGCAGAGTGAGATATTTATTTTCACACTTTTACCCATCCATTAAGAGAGAAATGTACCCCGGTGTAGTTTTAATTTGCCTTTATTGCTTTACAAGGTCGAAATCTTTGCATATCTTTAAGGGCACAATTAACACCTCACCTCTGGTCCAGTGCTGAACAGTGGTGGAGAGTGTGGGCATCTTTACCTGTCCATTTGGGGAGATCTCTCCCTACTCAGTAAGTTACATGCTGTAGCACTAAAGTATACATATTTTATCATGTTAATAAAGTGCCCGTCAGTTTCTACTTTCCTGAGTATTTTTATGTGGTCCACTGGAGAAGGGAATGGCAAACCACTCAAGTATTCTTGCCTTGAGAACCGCATGAACAGTGTGAAAAGGCAAAATGACAGGATACTAAAAGAGCAACTCCCCAGGTCGGTAGGTGTCCAACATGCTACAGGAGATCAGAGGAGAAATAACTCCAGAAAGAATGCAGGGATGGAACCAAAGCAAAAACAATACCCAGCTGTGGATGTGACTGGTGATAGAAGCAAGGTCCGATGCTGTAAAGGGCAATATTGCATAGGAACCTGGAATGTCAGGTCCATGAATCAAGGCAAATTGAAAGTGGTCAAACAAGACATGGCAAAGGTGAACGTTGACATTCTAGGAACTAAAATGGACTGGAATGGGTGAATTTAACTCAGATGACCATTATATCTACTACTGTGGGCTGGAATCCCTCAGAAGAAATGGAGTAGCCATCATGGTCAACAAAAGAGTCCTAAATGCAGTACTTGGATGCAATCTCAAAAACAACAGAATGATCTCTGTTCGTTTCCAAGGCAAACCATTCAATATCACCATAATCTAAGTCTATGCCCCAAACAGTAATGCTGAAGAAGCTGAAGTTGAATGGTTCTATGAAGACCTATAAGACCTTTTAGAACTAACACCCAAAAAAGATGTCCTTTTCATTATAGGGGACTGGAATGCAAAAGTAGGAAGTCAAGAAACACCCAGAGTAACAGGCAAATCTGGCCTTAGAATACGGAATGAAGCAGGGCAAAGGCTAATAGCGTTTTGCCGAGAGAACACACTGGTCATAGCAAACACCCTCTTCCAACAAAACAAGAGAAGACTCTACACATGGACATTGCCAGATGGTCAACACCGAAATCAGATTGATTATATTCTTTGCAGCCAAAGATGGAGAAGCTCTATACAGTCAGCAAAAACAAGACTGGGAGAGGACTATGGCTCAGATCATGAACTCCTTATTGCCAAATTCAGACTTAAATTGAAGAAAGTAGGGAAAACCACTAGACCATTCAGGTATGACCTAAATCAAATCCCTAACATTGTACAGTAGAAGTGAGAAATAGATTTAAGGGACTAGATCTGATAGAGTGCCTGATGAACTATGGACGGAGGTTTGTGGCATTGTACAGGAGACAGGGATCAAGACCATCCCCAAGAAAAAGAAATGCAAAACAGCAAAATGGCTGTCTGAGGAGGCCTTACAAATAGCTGTGAAAAGAAGAGAAGCGAAAAGCCAATGAGAAAAGGAAAGATATAAGCATCTGACTGCAGAGTTCCAAAGAGTAGCAAGGAGAGTTAAGAAAGCCTTCCTCAGTGAACAGTGCAAAGAAATAGAGGAAAACAGCAGAATGGGAAAGACTAGAGATCTCTTCAAGAAAATTAGAGATACCAAGGGAACATTTCATGCAAAGATGGGCTCGATAAAGGACAGAAATGGTATGGACCTAACAGAAGCAGAAGATATTAAGAAGAGGTGGCAAGAATACACAGAAGAACTGTACAAAGAAGATTTTCATGACCCAGATATTCACAAAGGTGTTATCACTCACCTAGAGCCAGACATCCTGAAATGTGAAGTCAGGTGGGCCTTAGGAAGCATCACTATGAACAAAGCTAGTGGAAGTGATGGAATTCCAGTTGAGGTATTTCAAATCCTGGAAGATGATGCTGTGAAAGTACTGCACTCAATATGTCAACAAATTTGGAAAACTCAGCAGTGGCCACAGGACTGGAAAAGGTCAGTTTTCATTCCAATCCCAAAGAAAGGCAATGCCAAAGAATGCTCAAACTACCACACAATTGCACCCAGCTCACACACTAGTAAAGTAATGCTCAAAATTCTCCAAGCCAGGCTTCAGCAATACGTGAACCATGAACTTCCAGATGTTCAAGCTAGTTTTAGGAAAGGCAGAGGAACAAGAGATCAAATTGCCCTCATCTGCAGGATCATTGAAAAAGCAAGAGAGTTTCAGAAAAACATCTATTTCTGCTTTATTGACTATGCCAAAGCCTCTGACTGTGTGGATCACAATAAACTGTGGAAAATTCTGAAAGAGATGGGAATACCAGACCACCTGACCTGCCTCTTGAGAAATCTGTATGCAGGTCAGGAAGCAACAGTTAGAACTGGACATGGAACAACAGACTGGTTCCAAATAGGAAAAGGAGGACATCAAGGCTGTGTATTGTCACCCTGCTTATTTAACTTATATGCAGAGTACATCATGAGAAATGCTGGGTTGGAAGAAACACAAGCTGGAATCAAGACTGCTGGGAGAAATATCAATAACCTCAGATATGCAGATGATACCACCCTTATGGCAGAAAATGAGAGGAACTAAAGAGCCTCTTAATGAAAGTGAAAGAGCAGAGTGAAAATGTTGGCTTAAAACTCAACATTCAGAAAACGAAGATCATGGCATCCAGTCCCATCACCTCATGGGAAATAGATGGGGAACCAGTGGAAACAGTGTCAGATTTTATTTTTGGGGGCTCCAAAATCACTGCAGATGGTCACTGCAGCCATGAAATTAAAAGACACTTACTCCTTGGAAGGAAAGTTATGACCAACCTAGATAGCATATTAAAAAGTAGAGATATTACTTTGCCAACAAAAGTTTGTCTAGTCAAGGCTATGGTTTTTCCAAGTGGTCATATATGGATGTGAGAGTTGGACTGTGAAGAAAGCTAAGTACCGAAGAATTGATGCTTTTGAACTGTGGTGTTGGAGAAGACTCTTGAGAGTCACTTGGACTGCAAGGAGATTCAACCAGTCCATCCTAAAGGAGATCGGTCCTGGGTGTTCATTGGAAGGACTGATGCTGAGGCTGAAACTCCAATACTTAGGCCACCTCATGCGAAGAGTTGACTCATTGGAAAAGACTCTGATGCTGGGAGGGATTGGGGGCAGGAGGAGAAGGGGACGACAGAGAAAGAGATGGCTGGATGGCATTACTGACTCAATGGGCATGAGTTTGGGTGGACTCCAGGAGTTGGTGATGGACAGGGAGGCCTGGCACGCTGCCATTCATGGGGTTGCAAAGAGTCGGACATGACTGAGCAACTGAACTGATTAAATTTTCTAAGACTTGTCCAGCATCTAAGGAAAAAACTGTATCTTTCCCTCTTAGATCCATTAATATATACTGTATTCTATTAATGGATTCTTCAGTATTATACCAACATTGGATTAATGGAAAAAATCCTTATAGTATAATATCATTTCCTTAACATGATATTTGACTCTGCTTATTTCTGCCTTCCTCTTCCATGTTCCATTCAATTTTTTGGTTTACTTTGTGGTTCCTTTCCTAGCTTTCTGGAAAAAAAAATTGATTCCTTTCTTTTCATCCTTTTATTTTTATCTACAAAGATATTTAAGGCTTTATGTTTCCTCTGATCGTGGTTTTAAATATAAACCAAAGATTTTGATTTATAGCTTTTGATTAAAAGCTTCTAGCTTTTGCCCTTTAAATGTAGCTGTTGACCTGTTCAGAAAATGAATATTCATAATGATGATGACTTCATTGTGAATAGTGACTTTTAGCAGTAAAATGTTTGTTGTTGTTGGTTTTTTTTACATCTAATGCTTTGTGTTTGGAATTCTCCAGGTCTGATGACTTTATTTTGTTTCCATGACTGCACCCATCATCACTCTCATCAGCCTGCACCCATCATCACTCTCATCAGCCATGAAGCTTTAGGGATGTCTCTTGCTTTTCAGCTCATATTTGAGACTTTCTTTCTGAAGCAAATTGAAAATCATTTTCTCTTATATGGTGAGTTAAACCCATTCACCTATTTATGTCAGATAAGACTGATACAGTTGGTTTAAATTCTGTCATATTATTTTTAGCAGCTTTATTGAGATATGTTGCACATCACATATTCACACACTTGAAGTGTAAAACTCAATGATTTTTAGTCAGCTTACAGTGCTATGTGATCAATGCCACAATCCAATTCTCAAATATTTCCATTACCCTCAAAACTGCATGCCCATTTCAACTCACTCACTATTCCACGCTTAGCAGGGGCAACTCTGCTAATGAAAGAAGAGGCTGAAGAAGCTGGCTTAAAACTCAGTATTCAAAAAACTAAGATCATGGCATCTGATCCCATCACTTCATGGCAAATAGATGGGGAAACAATGGAAACAATGACAGACTTTATTTTCTTGGGCTCCAAAATCACTGCGGATGGTGACTGCAGCCATGAAATTAAAAGACAGTTGCTCTTTGGAATGCTAGGTATGACAAACCTAGACAGCATACTAAAAAGCAGAGAGATTACTTTGCTGACAAAGGTCTGTGCAGTCAAAGCTATGGTTTTTCCTGTAGTCACGCATGGATGTGAGAGTTGGACCATAAAGAAGACTGAGCATTTTCAGACTGTGGTGTTGAAGAAGACTATTGAGAGTCTCTTGGACTGCAAGGAGATCAAACCTGTCCATCTTGAAGGAAATGAATCCTGAATATTCCTTGGAAGGACTGATGCTGAAGGTGAAGCTCCAATACTTTGGCGACCTGATACAAAGGGCTGACTCATTGGAAAAGACCCTGATGCTGGGAAAGATTGAGGGCAGGAGAAGAGGACAGAGGATGAGATGGTTGGGTGGCATCATCGACTCAATGGACATGAGTTTGAGCAAACTTCGGGAGATGGTGAAGGACAGGGAAGCCTGGTGTGCTGCAGTCCTTGGGGTCGCAAAGAGGTGGACACGACTGAGTGACCGGAAAACAATAAGCAGAGGCAACTGCGAATCCAGTTCCTATCTCCATAGATGTATCCTTTCTGGATGCTTCATATAAACGGGACCACCTGTCTTTTGTAACTTAGAATGATGCTATTGAGATTCATCTGTATTGTAGTAAGGACCAGTGTGTCTTTCCTCTTTCTTTTTGAACGTTGGACACGTATCACATTCTGCTTACCTGTTCGCCAGTTGGTAGAGATTGGGGTCCGTAGCACTTTCTGGCTTTTATGAGTGACACTACCATAAACACACACGTACAAGGCGTCGTGTGGACGTATGACATCTTTTCTCCTGGATGGATAATGACAAGCAGAACTGTGGGGGTCTCACGGTGGATACGTGTCTGGCTTTCTAACCAACAGGCGAACCGTGTTCCAAAGCAGTGACAGCGCTGCCCTCGCCACCAGCCGGGCGGGGTCTTTCTCCGTCTTCACGCCCGTCGATGCTTGTATCGTCTGCTGCCCTCGAGCCACTGCGTTGTGTGTGTTTACTTGCTGGTGTGTTTGAGGTGACTTTACTAAAAGTCCAACTTTCATTTCCTCTTTCATAATGGGTGTGTGTGGCATTTTATCCAAGAAATCTCTGCTTAACCCAAGGTCATGAACACATTTCCCTTAAAATTTTCTTTCAAAACTGCTGTGATTTTAGATCTGATATTTTGCTCTATGATCCACTTCAGATTAGTTGTAAGTGTTGCGACAAAGGTCTGAATGTGCCTTCGTGCACCTGGACGTCCAATCGCCCCCGCACCACTTGCTGAAATAACTCATTATTCGAAACTCTTAATTGCGGTACATACTGTGTTTGCTTCTGTTTCGTTACCTAACTGACGTGTTTTCTTTGCTCTTCCACCTCTGTTTTGCTTACTTTGGCAGCTACGACAGAGTCTCCATTTTTGCTTTAGAGGTCATCTTTGCTCATACCTTTTTAGCTGGCCTTATTTTCATTGATTGTTTGAAGTCCCGTGTTTTATTTCCTTTTTTAGTAGCTTTGTACAGATAATCTGCGCCTCCACATTTATGAAGCCGGGGTGAGGATTTAGAGGGCTTTACAAGATGCCTAGTTGCCTTTCTGTTTGCTGTCAGTGTGGTGAAGTGCGGGCCTCTGCTGAACGGATTGTTTTCTCTTTATGGAGAAAGGAGTGCATGCCTTTTATCTATTTTTTCACGCAGGATCCCAGACTCCCTCAGCTTCCTTCTCCCTTCGTGTGTTGTATTCATAGGGCACCTCTCCTGTTAACCCCTCACTCTTCCCAGAGCATTTAGCTCTCAAGGCTGCCTCTGCACATCCAGGGCACACTGCTAAGTCTCTTCTCTGTCACAAATACTTTGATCGAGCGAAAAGCTTTGTATTTTCATACTGAGAGTGACTTTCTCTTTCCAGCAGCGGCTTTAGATCAAGTTCAGACCCACCACCAGGTCCCTCTACTCTGCGAGCTGTGCTTATGCTTTGCAAAGGCATGAAGAGCATGGGAGTCAGCTCACTGCACTCAGGGATCGTTTCCTAATTATGGGACTTTTGACGGTCGACCCTCCCCGTCTTCTAAGTTATGCTGAGGACACTGGCTTTGCACAGCTTTGTTTCTTATTCTTCTTTCCTTTCCTTGGGGCACACAGGGATATATTGGATGTTTTCAGTTTATGCAGTCATCATTGCCTCAACTACCCAGAATTACCCAATAAATTTATTCTTTAAAACTCCAAAACCTTATACTGGAAACAGAATACAGGCATTTATCTAATATGTGTGAATAAATTTAAGATTATTAAAAGTAAAAACTGTCTTTCCTAAGTAGACATTCCTCCAGAGAAAATATACAGATGGCCAACAGGCACATGAAAAATACTCAACTCAGCATCAGTACACTAATCCCTGTTGTTCAGTCACTAAGTCATGTCCGACTGTTTGCCACCCCATGGACTGCAGCACGCCAGGTCCCCCTGATCTCCACTGTCTCCCGGAGTTTGTTCGGATCCATGTCCAGTGAGTCGGTGATGCCATCCAGCCATCTCATCCTCTGTCGCCCCTTTCTCCTTTTGCCTTCCATCTTTCCCAGCATCAGAGGCTTTTCTAATGAGTCAGCTCTTCGCATCAGGTGGCCAAAGGATTGGAGTTTCAGCTTCAGCATCAGTCCTTCCAGTGAATATTCAGAACTGATTTTCTTTAGGATGGACTGGTTGGATCTCCTTGCAGTCCAAGGGACTCTCAAGAGTCTTCTCCAACACCACAGTTTGAAAGCATCAGTTCTTTGGTGCTCAGCCTTCTTTATGCCCAACTCTCACATCCATACATGACCACTGGGAAACCCATAGCTTTGACTAGATGGACCTTTGTCAGAAAAGTGACGTGTCTGCTATTTAATATGCTAGGTTTGATATGTCTAGGTTTGCCATGGCTTTTTATTAGAGAAATGCAAATCTAAACCATCTCACACTGATCAGAACAGCCATCATTAAAAACACTGCAAGTAAAAATGCTGGAGAGGACGTGGTGAAAAGGGAACCCTTCTACAGTGTTGATGGGAATATAAATTGATGCAGTCACTATGGAGAACAGTATGGAGGTTCTTCAAAAAAAAACTAAACATAGAATTACCATATGATCCAGCAATCCCACTCCTGGGAAGATAGTCAGACAAAATCCTAATTCAGAAAGATACACACACCCCTGTATTCATAGCCGCACTATTTACAATAGCCAAGACATGGAAGCGACCTAAATGCCCATCAACGCTGGCGTTTCCGAAAGGAGGCTCAACAGTGGAGTCTGAGGCATGATGTCTGGTCATAAACAAACCACATTTTTTAATTGAAATATAGTTAATTTACAATGTTGTGTTAATTTCTGCTGTATAGCAAGGTGATTCCCTTATACACGTATACACGTATTCTCTTGTGTGTTCTTTTTCCTGATGGCTCATCATAGGATGTTGACTGTAATTCTCTGTGCTCCACAGGAGGACCTTGTTGTCTGCCCACCCTACACGTAAAACTCTTACATTTGCTCAGCGACCACACTCTCAGTCCTTCCTTCCCCACTCCCTCCCTTGGCAACCACAAGCCTCTTCTCCATGTCTGTGAGTCTGTTTCTAGTTTGCAAATAGATTCATTTTGTGTCATATTTTAGATACCACATATAAGTGATATCATATGGTATGTATCTTTCTCTTTCTGACTTTCTTCACATAGTACAATAATCTCTATCATGTTGATGCAAATGCCACTATTTCATTTTTTATGGCCGAGTAATATTCCACTAAATATATACATTTATATATATATATAACATCTTCTTCATCCATTCATCTGTCAGTGGACATTTAGGTTGGTTCCATGTCTTGGATATTGTAAATAGCGCTGCTGTGAACACGGGCCTGCATGGATCTTTTCAAATTAGAATGTTTGTCTTCTACAGATATATGCCCAGCAGTGAGATTGCTGGATCATAGGGTAGCTCTACTTGTAGTTTCTAAAACATTGCTCTGTTTGCTCCTAAGTCCTTTCTCTATCCCCAAACTCCCACCTGGGATCACTTTTCTCTGCTTGTATAATAATAGTTTGCACTTCTTCCACTGTTGTGTCTGTTGATTTTTCACTTCTCTTAAAATCTTTATTTGCCTTCATTTTTCAAAGATGTTGTCAACAGCTTATAGAAGTCTAGGAGGCAGCTATTTTCCTTGAGTACATTAAACTTTATTTCTTGCTGTTATCTGAGTTTCATCAGTTTATTTAAAAGTCAGCTGTCAGTCTTATCTTTGGTTCTCTGTAAGTTATGTGTTGAGAGGGGGAGGTCGTTTTTGGCTCCTTTTAAGATTTTTCTCTTTTTTTATTTTAGCAGTTTTGCTATAATGTGCTTAATTGTGGTTGTTTTTATATTTATCCTAACTTTGATAATGTTCCCTGAGTTCATCACTTCGTGTCTTTTATTATTTCCTCTCTTGTCTCCTGAGCCCCAGTTTTATAATATTATCTCTTCAGCCATGAGGAAGTGCCAATATTCAACCATTCCTTCCTGCCTTTCTCCTATGGCTCCTCCTAATATTTTGCCGCTTGGGGAATTACTTTCTTACCCTTTCGTCTCAGTGACTCAGTCTGGATGTGTTCTGCCGACCTGCTCTCGGGGTTGCTGGTCCTTTCCTCACATGTCTGATGTGCTGTTAAACTCAACCACTGATGGGTAATTGCACTTTCTGGACATTCTGGTTCTGGAATTAATCATTTTTCCTTTTTTAATAGTTCTTAACCCTGTGTCAATTTTTTCATTCCTATCTTTTATTCATGTTAAGACATTAAGTGTGGCTCTGCTAAATTCTGCATCTGATAACGCTATTTCATTTCTGATCACTCTGTTTCCTGGATACCAGGCATATCCGCTTTGTTTGCCTTCCATTCTTCTGATTTTTCTTTATGTCTTATCTCCTCATACGCTGGCTGCTCTGTGTACGTGTTTTTTTCTGAAATGTAAAATTCTGCACAAGAGAAAACAGCAGAGAGCATTTTAATGATGTCGTTTGCTTTGCAGAGCATGCCCTTTCTTCCTCTTTAGGTGGTCACTGTCAGTCACCTGGTATCCAGTCAGAGGCTGAGGTGGTTTAAAGCTCGTCCATGTGGACTCCTCTTTCTGTTTTCTCTTTTGCTTGAGTTGTAAACATTTCAGGTCTCACCCCGAAGCCCAGGGTGGCAGATCTATCTGGAATGAATGCACAGCCCCACTGCTGGCTTTCTGAAAGTGAACGTGAAGTCGCTCAGTTGTGTCTTTGCGACCCCATGGACTGTAGCCTACCAGGCTCCTCCATCCAGAGGATTTTCCAGGCAGGAATACTGGAGTGGATTGTCATTTCCTTCTCCAAGGGATCTTCCCAAGCCAGGGATCAAACCCTGGTTGCCCACATTGTAGGCAGGCGCTTTGCCATCCGAGCCACCAGGGAAGTTCAGTTGTTGGCTTTCTCTCTGCCCTGACTCTTTCCGTATCCCTCTTGTGCCATCTCTTAGACTTATTGTGTGCTCCGACCCTGTGCGACCCCATGGACTGTAGCCCACCAGGCTCCTCTGCCCATGGGATTTCCCAGGCAGGGATACTGGAGCGGGTGGCCATGTCCTTCTCCAGGGGATCTTCCCGACCCAGGGACTGAACCCGTGTCTCTACGTCTCTATGTCACTAGCCCCACCGGGGACGTCCCCATAATTTCATTCGATACTTTCATACAGCTCTTTCATGCTTGTCCTGGAGACCATGACCTGATCCTCCCGCTATCAAAACTGGACTTTACTCTTTGGTTTCCCAGCCCGCAGCACCTGGTGGAAACGTGCCTGGCTTCTTCCCAGCAGCTGCAACGACACATTCGGAAGCTGCAGACACCCCCAGGTCAAAGCGGCCCCAGACTGCAGGTTCATTGTTCTGAGTCTCTGTCCTCCCCTGGACCCTGACAGGTCCCCCGTGCTTTCAGATGGAATTTCCAGATTCTTCCTCCGGCTCTCGTAACCATTCTCGGCGGTCGGTCCAAGCCTCGTCAGCCACCCCCAGGTGTGGGAACGCGTTAGCAATCTCTGCAGTTGCTGGGCTCACCTCCAACCTTTGAGTTTTCAGACGTCAGTCTAGAGAATCGTATGTATGATGGGGACTTTTGGCCCCCGCCCTAATAGTCAGGATCTATTATTAAGTGTCCGCCGTGTTGGACACTGGCCTGAGCACTCTGCATGCATTAGTTCACTGTATCCTCACAGTAAGGCTTCGAGTCACAAGTGTTAGCATAACCGCACTGCGCAAGTCACAGATGGGAGGTACAGACGAAAGCCTGCTGCGGCCTCGTGTTATGGCTGAGTAGGGGCGGCAGGGAACCGGAAGAATCTGACCCCAGAGTCTCCCCTCTAGACCACCACGCTACATTGGTGACTGGGAAACAGTTAAAGATCTTTCAAAACCCACAGACCCTGAAGTGCTGGGTAAGTGGAGCTTGTGGTTAAGGGAGACGGGTGTGTGGTGAGCAGCCTCTGACCAGACCAGTAAAGACGCGTGTTAATAAGGTGGATCCTAAGATGCTATATTTTGCGTTTCCTTAAGGTACATAAGGACTGATCATTGTCACTGACAAAATCATAAACCTGAGCTCAGAGATGGGAACTATGTCAAGAGAGGGCTTGGTGCTAGAACGTGTGATCGGTCATCGTTAAGACAGCCACATAATTGTAATCAGTTTTCTGGTGCAAAAATAAAATAAGACTTTACTTCTGAATATACTGAAACTCTAAATTCTAGAAATTCTACTTGAAGAGTTCAATTGTTACCCTGCTAAAGAGCAGTAAAGCCGTATTTGTCCAGGTTTCACGCCAATGCCATTCTCCCAGCGGGAAGGCACCACACTCCCTCCTCCAGGCACAGAACCACGCGGCCCTGGGGGCAGTGCTAGCAGACTGCCCCTCTTGTCCGCTACCAGGAGGGGGAGGACACAAGCTACGCAGCATCGCGGAGGCTGTCCTTCCTTGGCCATCTAGCAGTCACCACTGTCCTGGGACGATGTCTGCTGGATCCCTCCCCAATGGCAGCCCCAGCCAAGGCTGGCTCCCCACACCTCCTCCCACCGTGAAACACAAGCACCCAGCCCCCCGGAGCCCCACAGCCCAGCCTCTGAGCCAGGACATGCAGAAGGCCCCAAGAAGGCAGACTAGTGAATGGGATAAAGACATTAACTAGGAACCCACCGCAGCCCCCTCAGAATCCCCAGTCCAAACTTCCCCGAAAACATCACCAATTAATTTTGAGTCCAGCCCAACATTTGCTCCAAAGTGAACAGCTGAGAAATGAGTCCACAGGCTTAAAGCACAGGTGCCTACGACCGTGACTACATTCTGCCCACCGGCTCCTGGGGCCCGGCGCTGGGGTGGTTGGATGGCCAATCCACTGCCTCCTGGGCGAGGCCTGAGAGGGGAGGACCTGAAGAGCAGACCAGCCAGGTCCTGGCCTGTTGCCAAACAGAGCAGCTGCTCACAACACACAAAGGAGCCGCCGATCAGGAAGGACCCAAAGCCCGCCGGGGCAGGAGCCAGAGAACTAGTTTCCTGCCCAGGACACCCGGCTCTCACAGCCCCGACCCCAGGGCAGCTGGAGAAGTCACACTCCAGCCCTGGTGTTTGCTTTCGCACAGAACATACAGAGTTGCTCCAGACACACAAGAGCTGGGGGTTCAAGGGAGCCCACTGTTTGACTTGCTAATGGCTCCAGCGCAGCTGGGTCTGCAGTGGGTCAGGGCCCTCCACCGCCTGCCGCGGGTGGCCCTCTGCCGAGGGCTGAGAGCAGTGCTGCTGTTCAAATAAAAGCGAGAATGCTGCGTTGAAACTGAAAATTGAAATAATCAGCATAGAAGCCCTCCTGGAAGCAGACTCGGGCATGCTTTTCACCCACCGACGCCGAAGAACAACACAGCCGCTACGATTAAACAGCTGCTTGAGAGAATGGAGGCCAGAAGACCAACCAGGCTATTTTCTGTCCTCATTCCCGTTCTAACGCCTCACTGCTGGGAGGCGGCCCGAGAGGTCAGGGGGCACGCTGCTGTCTTGTTTCGAGGACCGCAGGTGGGCCCCAGCCAGGCTGAGCTCGGGGGGGCGCTGTGTCCCTGACTCTGGACAAGGCCAGCAGGCGCCAGGGCAGCAGACAGAGCCCCCGCCTTTCTCGGGGCCGAGCACAGACCAGGCTCCACTCCAGAGGGAGACAGCAGAGGCTGCCAGGCCCTAACGAGGTGAGCCCGCGGCCCTGGCACCGCCCGAGGGCACCTCCGCAATGCAGCGCCCGGGTTTGCCGGAAGGTCCCCAGCAGGCCAGGGTCTGCAGAGAGCACCCTCCGTGTGCCCACACCTCTGCCCCCCTCTCCCCCAGGACCCTCCGGCTGCCCCAGCCCCCTCTCCAGCACCCTCCCGTCTGAGCGGAACTGCCTACCCTCCTTCCCTGCCCACCAAGGCCTGCGGCCTGCGAGGCCAGCCACAGCCCATGGGCCCGGCAGGGCAGCCAGATTTCATGTCTGGTGGCTCTTGTAGCAGGGAGAGGGGCTGGGCTGGGGAGAGATGTCAGTCACAAGCCCTTAAATGAAGCAAACGCCACAAAGAAAAATGGGGTCAGCAGCTCCCAGTAGGTGAGCCTGTGAAGTTCGACTCTATCGTTTTTAACGGGAGCAGAGTTGATCTGCAGTACTGTGTCAGCTTCGGGTGTGCGGCGGAGTGGTCCGGGCACATGTGTGTATCTGTGTGTATCTGTGTTTACTCTCTCCATTGTGGGTTACTACAGGATATTGATACCGTTTCCTCCTGTGCCAGGTCGATTCAGGCGTGTCCGACTCTTTGGGGCCCCCAGACTGTGGCCCAACAGGCTCCCCTGTCCAGGGGATTCTCCAGGCAAGAATACGGGAGTGGGTTGCCATGCCCTCCCCCAGGGGAATGGTCCCCACCCAGGGACCAAACTCCTGCGTTGGCAGGCGGGTTCTTTACCTCTAGCACCACGTGGGAAGCCCCGTAGTCCCCTGGGCTATACGTGAGCCCCTTGTTCATCTGTTTCACATATAATCATGTGCCTCTGTCAGCCGCATAATCCCTTCATCCTAGTTTATCCCCCTCTAGCATTCCCTTTTGGCAACGGTAAGTTGGCTCTCTGTCTCTGCGCGTCTGTTTCTGTTTGATAAACAGGTTCATTTGTACTATTCTTTAGATTCATAAATTATGAATAAGATAATGAACCCAATCTAAGTTATTCATTCACGTCGCAACTTAGGACAGGTACGTGATGTCACGTGGAACTTGTCTTTCGCTGCCTGACGTACTTCCCTTAGTACGATCATCTCTAGGTCCATCCACGTCGCTGTACGTGGTCTGTCTTTATGGCCGAGTCACGTTCCTTCAGATTACTCGGAGGGGCGCTCAGCTCGTCCCCCACTGGAATGCACTTGCTCCCTCACTAGTCTGCTGCGCCCAAGCCTGCCCCCAGGGAGGCCAGCCCCCACCCAGGTAAAGGTGTGAGGCTGGCCTTGCAGAACCACAGCCCTTCCCAGGCGCCACCCTGTGCCCTGGGAGCCTCCCCCCAGGGATCTCATCAGAAACAACTCTCTCTGCTTGCTGAGCTTCCCTGGGGGTAAAGGCACCTGCTGGTCGGGGGCAAGTCAACATGCGCACCTGACGGTCGGGAGCTCCCTGCCCCGGCGCCTTCGCCCTGATGACCAGCGGCCGGGAGACAGAAGCACCTCCAGGATAGCACCAGCACTTTCCACAGCTGCCGCCAACCAGGGCCAAAGCAAGCGCATGCCGTCATCAACATTCCCGTCCCCTGAATTCACAGAGGTTTTAGTATCTATGTGCCTCCTACCTTCACATAAAGCACTTCAGAAAAAGCAAATTGCCCTTGACCAGGGAATTTTGGCTTTTGAAAAAGAGTCATCCAATAATTCAACCCCAAATAGCAGTTCAGGGCTTTAAAAAGAAACTCACTTTTAAATATGTATTGAGTTTTCTTAAAGGCTGCTCACTCTTACCAGTATTTTAAAATTATCTCTCCCTGAAGCAGGAAGGGAAATTTCATGAGATGCAAATGTCAGGACACCTGAACTCAATAAATTCTTCCCTATTATCCTATTCCCCACTTCCTCCCCTTAGCCTGGCCATCACTCCAGCCGAAAATTAAATAAAATGAGAATCATCGCTTCCTTATGCAGACTCACCGTGGCAGGAAGCTTCTGGTAAGTCTAATGTATTATACCTTGAAAAAAATTCTTACAAAAAGCAGCATAACCATCAGAGCTGCTAAATTTTCCCCTGGAAAAGAAAAAAACGCATTTCAGAGCACGTGGTGTATTTCCCTCCCTCTCTCTCACTTGCGAGCTCCCTTGGTGAGAGTTGAGGGAGCAGAATTCCTGCACGCACATCGCTCAAGGATCAGTCGATTTTCTGGAGGCGTTTTCCTCTGTAAGAGAAGACCACCATTTGCTCTAATCATTTTGGATTTTTTGCCTGACATAACACTCGTTTCCTCAGGACAAACTAAATAACCAAGTTCCACGAACTGAGCGCATTTCACAGTGCACAGACTTGACAGGGAAGGGCATTTAAGCCTCGGAAGCCTGGCTTCATCCATCAGCAGGTGACGTTTCAGAAGCAAACAAGGAGGAAAGGCTAGAAAAAGGACGCACAGCTTACTTACTCTGTGGGAGGAATGAAGAAGGCTCTTACGGATCAGGAATACTGTTAGTTTTAGGACGTGCTTATAAAGCCTGACAAGCCAGTCCAGAAAAGCTGGGGTTTAACCCAGGGGTGGGCGGGCTGAAGACCCTAGCCACTGCAGGCAGCACCCCCCACCCCCCACCCCCCACCCCCACCCCCAGGCTCCACACAGGCCGTTCTCATGGCACCTGCAACCCTGCCTGGAAGCGACACCACCTCCACCAACCTACTGGCCAGACCTGGTCACACAGCCAAGGCTAATTGCCACCAGCCTAGACAGCGTATTCAAAAGCAGAGACATTACTTTCCCAACAAAAGTCCGTCTAGTCAAGGCTATGGTTTTTCCAGTGGTCATGTATGGATATGAGAGTTGGACTGTGAAGAAAGCTGAGTGGTGAAGAATTGATGCTTTTGAACTGTGGTGTTGGAGAAGACTCTTGAGAGTCCCTTGGACTACAAGGAGATCCAACCAGTGCATCCTAAAGGAAATCAGTCCTGAATATTCAAAGGAAGGACTGAGGCTGAAGCTGAAACTCCAGTCCTTTGGCCACCGGATGCAAAGAACTGACTCATTTGAAAAGCCCCTGATGCTGGGAAAGATTGAAGGCAGGAGGAGAAGGGGACGACAGAGGATGAGATGGTTGGATGGCATCACTGATTCAATGGAAGTGAGTTTGAGTGAACTCGGGGAGTTGGTGATGGACAGGGAGGCCTGGCGTGCTGCAGTCCATGGGGTCACAAAGAGTCAGACACGACTGAGCAACTGAACTGAATGGAGGTTTCCTCCGTTCTCTCCCCCGGGAGGGCACAATTCCACAACATGAAGGAGACGCTCCTCCTTGAGGTTGTTTTTGCTTGGATTGAGAAGCCTGCAGGGCCCAGGTCGTTCTCTGTTTCCTAGTCTCCAGACATGGGTGTGTGTTTCATCGAGGACTCTGGAAACCGTCCATCATGGTGACAAGTTACCCAAATCCTGGGGAGGAATGTGTCCCCGACACTCACTCTCTCGTAACCATAGCGTAACGGTGCCAGGCCACTGCCTTGAAGAGGGCTGGGGCAGTGGGTCAGCCCAGGCCGGGGGCCCGGGCAGCTGCTGCGGCCACTGCTGGACCCAGATGGCTAGCTGGGGAGCAGGTGTCCACACAGCCCTGCTGGACCAGCATGCAGGGACCATCAGGAGCTGGGTTCACTGGAATCCAGAAGAGGTGAGGTCCCGCGAGGTCACAGGTGCCTCCACAAACCGTCTCGAGGTCTCACCCCTCATAGCGATGGACTCCGGTCATCTGTCCAGCAGTCAGACAAGTTTGGGAGGCTCCGGTCACAGCTCTGAGGGCAGAGCCCACCTGGTCCTACTGGGAGTTTTCCCCCTCCCCCAGCCACATGCCCCATCACGAGGACGACCCCCCCCACCTCCCTTGGCCTCTGGTTCTCCATGTCTTGCACGGGGAGGAACAGGACTTGGGTTTCATAACGGGGAGACAGGAAAGCCTTAAAAAAAACCACCTTGGACTCAAGGTCCAAAAAAGGAAATCCAAGAGGGCCCACTCCTGGCTTCCTCAGAGACTGCAAGTCCCAGGCAGGTGGGGAGTGACATGAACAAGCTTCCAAGATGAGGGAGAGGGTAGACAGAATCCAGCCCAGGGCCGGTCCACAGAGGCAGGTGTGGGGGTAGAGGGGGGGATGGCCCTGCCCTCATCCTCCACCGACCCCACGTCTGGCCCCGCTAGGAGAGGTGGAGAGGGGTGGTGTCTGAACAGTCTGCAAGGAACCTGCTTCCCCTTGGAGATGAGACCACCCGGCCTCGAGTTTCACCGCGATGGGGGGCCCCCTCCAGCCCAGCCCCTGAGGTCCTCACCTCTCTTCTAGCTCTAGAGCACTCCCTGTCAACTTGGTTAGCCCCCCAGGGCATGTTCCGTCATTTCCATACATCGCCGGTGCAGACAGATGCCTCTCACCCCATGCCTACGCGGGGTGGGGTCTCCCCCCAGGTTTTCTTTTCCTGGAGGATGTGACTCACCCCACCCTCCCCCGCCTCCCCCCATCGCTTCGCCAGACTCTCAGAGCTGCCTCTGACAACACGTCACCCACAGTTTAATCACCTGCTCAGTCCCCATCAACTCCTGTGTCTGCACAGCACCTCCGACCGGGTCCTCCCTTCCTTCCTGATCTCAGCATCTCACCCGCTCCCGCCCGGCTCACTCTTCCACCCGCACTTCCCCACTGACATCTACCCAAGCCTGCAAGTCCTCCGCCCGCCTCACGAACATCGCCTCTCTGGGCCCCTCCGTCCTGTGAAGTCTCCAGGCTCCCCTGCCTGCCTAGTCTCCGAGCCTTTCTCCACTCTTCCCAGGCTCTCATCCCAGAGCAATGCCAAGGGGCCCAGCCAGGTTCCCTGGATGGTCCCACACGTCAGGCTTTGCTCAAGACACCCCTGAGCCTGCCAAGTCCAGCTCCGACGTCCGCCACCTGCCAGCCCAGCTCCAGCAGCATGACAGGACAGGCTCTAGCTCGGCCTTGTCTTGGGAACAATTAAAATGGTGCACTGTTGCTGTTCTTCAGTTGCTAGTGAAGTCGCTCAGTCGTGTCCAACTCTGCGACTCCATGGACTGTAGCCCGCCAGGCTCCTCTGTCCATATTTTCAAGGCAAGAATACTGGAGTGGGTTGCCACTTCTTTCTCCAGGGGATCTTCCTGACACAGGGATCAAACCCAGGTCTCTCAGATTGCAGGCAGACTCTATACCATCTGAGCCACCAGGGA
The DNA here is from genome assembly GCF_023091745.1 of Budorcas taxicolor. Lineage (NCBI taxonomy): Eukaryota > Metazoa > Chordata > Mammalia > Artiodactyla > Bovidae > Budorcas > Budorcas taxicolor. The sequence continues at coordinate 48,940,371 of NC_068932.1, read as the reverse complement.
ATCCCCCTTCTTTAGTTGCTAAGTGGTGTTCAGTTCTTTAGACACCCCATGGACTGTAGCCCGCCAGGTGCCTCTGTCCATGGGATTTCCCAGGCAAGAATATTGGAGTGGGTTGCCATTTCCTTCTCCAGGGGATCTTCCCGAACCAGTGACTGAAGTGTCTCCTGGGTTGCCAGGTGGGTTCTGTACCGCTGAGCCACCAGGGAAACTCCAGAATGGTGTACGGATGATGTTATTTTGACATGTTGGCCAAACAGGAAACCCAAGGACCACTGGAGAATCTAAAGAGAGCTTCCCAGGTGAAGATAGGGCTCTGGAGGGCTCTGTCCACATTAAGTATAAGCAAGAATCACCCTTCACATACAGAAGACAGTGGGAGCGTACTTGTCTCCACCCTTACACGGGGGGTGGGGGTGGGGGGGAAGGAGAAAAATTCCCTGAAAACCGTAGGCCAGCCTGCTTATATGTCTGCTGTCGGAACTGCCTTTATACTTCATCCCAAAAACTTCACACAGGAAATTTAGATTAAGTTGGTGCCTCATGGCAATACAGCAGACAAAAAGAAGAGGTAAATGTGGAACCTCTCCAGAGGAAATCAATCTCTACACACCTCTCAAAGAATCCCCCAGTGCTGAGGGAGAGGAGCGGCTTGTCTTCCAAATAAGGAGATAAATCTCATGAGTGAGAACCATCCAGACCAATGGAGGCAGGTGGGCAAAAGCTGATCACGGCTGATATTTTAAAGAAATGAAAGAGAAAGACGGAAGCAAAGAGCAGAGTTGGAAAAAAAAATAGAACCCCTAGAAGTGAAAAATCGGATGATTAAAATTAAAAACTCAAGGATCTCCACATCCAAGGAGATGTAGAAGACGCCCAGGTCCTCCTGCTAAGCGTGGCCACAGCCCTGGCCACTGGGTTTGAGGCCAGGTGAGGAGGTGTCATCGTGCAGGGGTGGCCGGTGCAGGGCTCTAGAGATGAAGGGCATCGGGGTGATGGGCTGCAACCCCTGTTTGCTGCAGACATCCAAACTCAGCGCCAACCGAGCCAGTCTCCTGGAAACGCCAGCCAGAGGCGACGGGGAGCCCCATCCAGGGCTGCCCTGCAGGTTAGGGGCCAGGAAGAGGGCCCTTCAGGATGGAAGACAAACTTCTGGTTATCAGAGGGGGGGCAGTGGGGAAAGGGGTAAATGAGGGGTTTGAGATTAACAGATACAAACTACTACGTAAGAAACAAACAGCAAGGACCTACTATGTAGCTCATTCAGTGTCTTGTAGTAACCTGTAATGGAAAAGAATCTGAAGTAGAATACACACACACACACACACACACACACACACACACATATAGGAGGCTTCCCTGGTGGTTCAGATGGTAAAGAATCTGCCTGCAATGCAGGAGACCCAGGTTTGATCTCTGGGTCAGGAAGATCCCCTGGAGTAGGAAATGGCAACCCACTCCAGCCTTCTAGCCTGGGAAATCCCATGGACATAGGATCCTGGTGGGCTACAGCCCATGGGGTTGCAAGTAGTCAGACACTTTTCACTTGGGGTGTGTGTAACCAAGTCACTTCACTGTGTACTTGAAACTAACAAGACATTGCAAATCAACTATATTTCAGCTTTTGACTTTTTAAAACAAGCAGAAAATGGTTAGACAATAACAACTCTTCTCCAAGCACAGGAAAGACCCCACCACCTCCACCCTCACCCAAGCCAGCAAAAGCCAAGGGGGGGGATCAACTTCCTCCCACCCTGGGCAGTAATCTCCCATCCCTGCGAGGGTGTCAGAGGAGACCCAGGAGAGCTGGGAACTCTGGCTGGCATCCAGTAGCTACCCGCCCCCAGCCTGCACTCCTATCCTCTGCTTTCCCCACCCCTCTGTGGTCCTCTCATGGGGACCACACAGGGAGATGTGATGAGGGTCCCCCACACTCCACCCCTCACCTAGTGAGGCATCAGGGGACACCCAGTGGGGATCTGGAACCCCACCCCCCACCACAGTCAGGAGAAGTGGTCCTAGGGGTGATGATGGAGGGGGAACCTGGGGTTCCTTCCCCTCCTGTAACAGGATGCCTCGCCCCGTGGAGTTGGCCTGTGGTCATTTCAACTTGACTCTTTGCAACTAAATGAGTAACCCAGCCCACACTAATGGGAAGGGGAATTAAGCCCCAGCTATTGAAAGGAAAATCAACCCTGAATTTTCACTGGAAGGACTGATGTTGAAGCTCAAGCTCCAATACTTTGGCCACCTATGTCGGGAAGATCCTTTGGGAAGGATTCTCCAAAGGCAATATTGGAATAGCAATCCATCCCAATATTCTTGCCTGGAGAATCCCATGGATAGAGGAGCCTGGTGGGCTACAGTCTATGGGGTTGCAAAGAGTCAGACATGACTGAATGACTAACACTAAGAATAAATATAACCAAATATTCACATCTCTTGTGGGGAAAATTATGAAACCTTATTGAAAAGAAATAAAGAATACCTGGGAAGTGGAGATGCAAAGCATGGCCTTAGAAAACCTCAGAGTCCCAGAAGACTCAACTCTTCAAACAGAGCTACAAGTCCACCCAAACCGCAAGAAGCCTGCCCCTAACATGGTGTTTGGAGGTTTATTCTAAAGTTGCATATGGAAGAATAAATAGTAAGATGAGCCAAAACACTCCTGGAAAAGGATAATATGATGGTCAGGCGCAGGGAAAAAGTTTTTTGGGCAAAGAATAAATTTTTGTTGTTCTAAGCCACCCAGTTTGTAGTCATTTATTTCAGCAGCTCCAGGAAATTTATACAGGGGCATGTAGGTTTTCATATCCTGCTTTGTATGTATAACATATTTTAAAATAAAATGAATCCTGTGCACTCCCTCCTATCCTTCCAGTCAGCAGCTCAAATGCCGCCCTCTCACCACCACCAACGCCCTGTACTCCACAATCACTTTTTAGTCCGTGTTTGAAATGCCCCTATTTTGTCTTCTCCTGTGAATATGAATAGGAGTTCCCTGATTGCTCAGATGGTAAAACATCTGCCTGAAGTGCGGGAGACTCAGGTTCAATCCCTGTGTTGGGAAGATCTCCTAGAGAAGGAAATGGCAACCCACTCCAGTATTCTTGCCTGGAAAATCTCATGGATGGACGAGCCTGGTCGGCTACCGTCCATGGGGTCGCAAAGAGTCAGACACGACTGAGCGACTTCACTATGCTGCTGCTGCTGTGTCGCTTCAGTCGTGTCCGACTCTGTGCAACCCCATAGATGGCAGCCCACCAGGCTCCCCCTTCCCTGGGATTCTCCAGGCAAGAACACTGGAATGGGTTGCCATTTCCTTCTCCAATGCATGAAAGTGAAAAGTGAAAGTGAAGTTGCTCAGTTGTGTCTGACTCTTCACGACCCCATGGACTGCAGCCCACCAGGCTCCTCCATCCATGGGATTTTCCAGGCAAGAGTACTGGAGTGGGGCGCCACTGCCTTCTCCATATGAATATGAATAAATGCATTTAATCTTCCCTCCTTGAAAAGACTGGCCAAGCCCTTGGCAGCCAACACATCACTGAGAACAGCAGTGCTCAGTCCATATCCCTGGATGAATGAATGTCAGCAAAACTCGACAAGGGCGACCCTGGGTCAGGTGAGACCCTCATGCACGTTGAAGAGAAGGAACCAGAGCACTCAGTCCCCGGAGCGCTCAGCGGGCAGCGGGCACCTGCTTCAAGCGCTTCACAAAATGTACCTCATTTCAACCTCAAGAAAAACCCATGAGGTGTGGGCCACTGACATTCCCAGCTTACAGCCAAGGAAACCAAGGCAGGGTGAGACAGACCCCAGGTGAGGGACTGAGCCGGGGTCTGACGGGGCATCAGCCCTGACCCCTCACAGGCCTGACCCACACTGGGTACTGCCAACAGCCTGGGGCACCATGTCCTCCCAACGCACCTCGGGCCCGTGGCCCGGGAAAGCCCACGGCCATCGGAGAAGGAGGCGTGCCCAAGCCAGCCCAGCGGCTCAGATTGAACCGTCCCCTCCTGGAGTCTGAACCATGACTAGAGGCACCGCAGCCTCTTCCCAGACCCAGGCCCAGGGCAGCGCCTCATTCTGGACTCTTCCACTCACAGAACACCCCCAGTGGGAACCACCCATCACAGCCTCACACACGCAGATGCAACTCCTCCAAGAAAGAGCAGTCCCTCCAGACCTGGGGCCAGTCCTGCTCCTGGGCAACACAGACACCGCTGGACCACCGAGCTCTGACTACTGCAGCCCCGTCGCTTACACTGGCCCTTCCTGGGAGCAAAACTCCATCTCACTCAGGACAAACGAGTCTTGTGAGCTTAGGACAAGTCTTGGCACAAAGAAGGAACTAAATTTACCATCTTGAATGAACAGGATCGGGTTAAATTCTTGCTGTCTGAACAAACTATTCCATGGCTGGCCGAGAGAGCATGGGAGAACAGTGGAAACAGTGTCTCTTTCCTCAAGTTCAGTTCAGTCCAGTTCCGTCGCTCAGTCTTTGCGACCCCATGGACTGCAGCACGTCAGGCTTCCCTGTCCATCACCAAGTCCCAGAGTCTAATATACACTGAGACAAAAGCCTCAACTAGGGGCTTCCCTGGTGGCCCACTGGTTAAGAATCCGCCTGTCAATGCCGGGGACACGGGTCCAGTCCCTGGTCCAGGGAGATGCCCCATGCCGTGGCGTGCCTGAGCCGTGTGCCAGCCACTGTGCTCTGCCCTAGCGCCCAAGAGCCACAGGCGCTGAGCCCGCACAGCCTGGAGCCTGCACTCTGCACCACGAGAAGCCACTGCAGTGGGAAGCCCGCCCGCCGCAGCTGGAAGCAGCCCGTTTGCCGCAACTATGGACGAGCCTGCGGGCAGCGACGAAGACCCAGTGCAGCTAAAAGCAAAAATAAATGTTTTTGAAAAGTCTTGGCCTGGCTGCCAGGCTGTCGCCGGGGCAGGGTGCACAGGGCAAGTGCCGGACATGCCACAGACCCTTCCTGAACCCCTGTGCAAACCTAGGCTGGACCCAACTGCGATTCTAAAGGCAATGACTCCCCACAGCCTCCCAGGGGGCCTGACCCCATACCATCCTTCATCCCATCAGAGGCCAGATCTCTGCTATACCCCCAGGATGCCCTCAGCACTCCCAGAAAAACCAGGAAATCACCCCAGTGCCTGCATCCCAAAGGCGCTCACCAGCCGGTGTCCACCCGCCAGCCCTGCCTCCCGCCCACACGCCCTACGCCCCTGCCCACCCCTGCCCAGCTCAGTGTGGCCACCTCGGGAGCAGAGGCGCCCCGGGCTGGGCAGTGGCCACCAGCCTCCCACTCCCGACACTTGCTTCCAGGCCTCTCTGAGCCACAAGGAGGGGAGGCACTCAGGTCAGCTGGGCCAAGGCAGCGAATGCTCCAAGCCCCACTTCTGCCACAGGTTTGGAAAGAACCGGGCCCCCAGCCTCCTGAAGTGGACAAGAGCCATGTGCCCTGAAAACAGTGTCCTCTGCACAGCTGACCCGGAAAGGGCAAAGTCAGGACTGAGTGATGAGTACTCACGGTGGGAGCATGCATCTCCGCAGCATGGGGGGAAGTCCGCGGGAGGCATCAAAGTGTCCTGCAAAATGAAACAAAAAATCGTTTTATCATCCAAGTGAACCGCTGTCATAAACAAATTGTAATGACCTAACATGTTTATTGAAAGCTGAATTTCCTGCCTCTTCAGCAAGCTCTCTTGCCCCTGGGATCTATCATACGGTTCCGACAGGCTGTGCACTGTCCCTGCCAGCAACAAAATGGTAATAGACACACATCATCAGATTGTGTGACTGTGCAAGTGATGTGATTTACTTTGATAAGATGCCATCAGTAACTCATAAACGGTACCGTGGAACACAGTATTGCTTCAATTCCTAGACCCAAAATCTAAGGAAACTCCGAGGGAAGTTCAGGATGGTGATTTCTGGTGCACAGGGATTCTAGAATCGTGGGGGGAAGGCACAGGGGCTAAGAGGTTGCAAATTGATTTTAAAAATCCCTCTTTTCCACGCAGTGTGCTAATGAAGCTGTAATTCAAAGGGCTGTTTTCTAAATGAATCTGCAGAAGATACCTTTCTCCCTCTTTACCCTCCTTTGGCCACAGATGGAATGTGAGTGGGAGAGGGTCCAACACCTGCCAACAGACTCCTCTGAGAGCAGCGAACCTTACAGACAGGCCGAAGCCCAAACACGAGCGAGTGGTGAATGGGCGTCCAGCCAGTGGAGGCCAGGGCGGCCCTGCTGGTCAACGCCAGCAAGCTCGCGAGCCAGGCCCGTGTTGCTTCACGAACCAAAGCCGGGGCTGCTCCCAGGGCTGGAGCTGGGCCCCAGGCCCACACCGGGCGGGAAGCGTCTGACCAGGGTGGAGCTGCCGATGAACCGGTCTCGGGATTGTTGCTGTTGGGCCAGGAGAGAAGCAGCGCTGAACGGCTGGCGGTCATCGCATTTCGCTGTGACACTTTCAATCTGGGAACGCCGACAAATACTTGATGGCGGAGCAGACCGCCGTGGAGCACGTACCTAAAGGGAGGGCTCGCCGACGGTCCATCCTTTTCTGAGTCAGGGCTGCCTGCGCCAGCCCAGGGGTGGGCCTGGGTGGGCTCATCTGAGCAGCACCCCTAGCCCCTCCCCTGGGCCTGGGGGCTTCACGTAACTACAGAGGGCCTTCTGGGCTCCAGATCCAAGGATTTCAGTCCCTCCAGCAAGGAACAGCGTGAATGTGTGTGCCCACCCCTGCCCACAGTATTCCTGACAGCTGTTGGTCGGGACTCTGAATCCTGCTAATCAAGGAAGAGGCTGCCCTGCCACCACCTTCCAGAAAGTGAAGTGAAGTGAAGTGAAGAAGTGGCGCAGTTGTGTCTGACTCTTTGCGACCCCTTGGACTGGAGCCTACCAGGCTCCCCCATCCATGGGATTTTCCAGGCAAGAATACTGGAGTGTGGTGCCATTTCCTTCTCCAAGGGTCCCTGCAAACACGGCCAACTCGGTGACAGTGCAGAGGGGCTGCTGCTCCCCAGGAGAGACCACACCGAGGGTCTTAGCAGCTGAGAAGGCAGCTGAACGCACCCCCAGGGAGAGGGCACCGCAGGGCTGACCACACCCAAAGGCTGATTTGGGACCCTGCTGGGCACTGCAGCCCTGCCCACACACGTACCCATATGACTTACTGCCCGAGCTACCTTGGCCTTCTCGCTGGTTCTGTCGGGACAAGCCATGTGTTCCCCACAAACCCCCATGGGGTCCTGCTGCAGGGAAGTGCTTCCAGGTCAGTGGCCCGACCCTGAGAAGCCCAGCTGCTAGGTCTCCGTGATGCTTGGTTTGCTCCGTGGTGACGCTTGCTCCTTCTGGGGGTACCGAGCTGCTGGCTCTACAGGGTCTGAGCCCTGCCCAGGGCCTGGCATGCGGCAGGCGCTCACGCAGGAGCAGCCACACGAGCCACCCCACTGGGAGACGGGGCAGAGGCAGGGGGCAAGCTTACTTCTCTGCTGTGTTTAACATGAGGAAGGTAATCAAACGAAGAGAGATAGATGAGAACCACAGACCACTGTCTCCACACTTAAATCTTCAGTTGCCATTTGTCAGAAGAGCACATTCGTCAAGTTCATGACGAGTTTGCCCTTTGGAGCCGGTCAGCTAGCAAGCCTGGCTAGCTCTCTGACGGCCCTGGAGAGCAACTGTACTCCTACACGTGTGCATGCGCTCATGGACACAAATTCACACATGCACACACATGCACACATGCACATGTATACAGACCCACGTGTGCACACATAGACATGCACATGTGCACGCATGTGTACAGATACATATCCACACACACAACAGGCACTACACAAGGATTCATATAATGACACACAAATGCATAGACCTGCATGCACGGCCCCACACAAACTGTGTATGTGCGCGCATGTGCATGCGTGCACATGTGTGTGCTCACTCCTGTGCCTGCCTAACTGTGTTCCCATGGCTGCACACATAAATGCACACGTCCACACATGAGGTGCGCAAACACATGCCTACACAGCTACACATGCACCCATGTGTACACACAAATACAAACGCATGTGTGTGCTTACACACATCTGCACACCTGTGTGCATACATACACACACACACAAAGGCCTCCGGTAAAAGTGCCTTCTTGTGACACAACCGTTGGGATCACACTGGACAGGCTGGAACCTAGGAGCAGATGCAGGCTCGGAGGACTCACCTCTGTCCTCCGCTGAACCCCGCGGCCCGCCTGCCCTCCAGCAGAGTCCCACGGCCAGCCCCACCCTGTACCCCACAGAAAAAAAGCACAGCATGCCGAGGTGTGATTCAAACTAGGCTTTGTCTCCAGGCCAGGCTCTACTTCTCTGTCCACATGGTAATCGATCTCAGCTCCGCTTCTCATAGAAATATTCAGACGTGCCTGAAAGTGGAGAAAACAGCCGAGCGACAGGCACAGACCCGTCACCCGGAGCCTCAGCGCCTCGCGGGCCCCCCCCCCCCCACAGCCCGTGAGTCGGCTGGGAGCAGAACACAGAGGCACGCACCACGCCCAGCCCCCACAACACTTAATTAACAGTGATTATTAGCCGACACCTGGTCTAGATGGCCCTGGACTCCAGCTACAGCGGGTGCACAGCCTGCCCTGGCTCTGCCTCTTGCCCTCTGACCCCCTGAACAGGGGACACAGCTCTTGTCAGCTTTGGGCACCCCCACAATGCCTGGCTTCATCAGAAGCTTGAGGAACAGAATCACTGGTATTTGGACTCCAGAACATCACTCTGAAAAACAGAAACGTTCTACAGGCATCGATTTGTGAGTTGAGTGAGCAGCTCTTTGAAAAGTACCTTCCATTAAGTCTGAAAGTCTCATTTTTCAAACTCTTGGTTTTTTTAAGCTCTGCTTTTAACTCTAAAGGACAGCACTTTGCTTTTGGAGTTGGAAGCAGCCTTGCCGCACGGGGTGCTTGCATTCCCCAGCTTGCAGACGGTGGATGGTCCTGCCCACCCCCGACTCCAGCCTTCCTTCCCCACCTTCCCCCCTCCCTCCGACACAGAGGAGGGGCTCTGGGGACAGGAGAGGCTGTGGGCTTCAGGACCCAAGGCCAGGAGGAGCCTTGCTCTGAAGTGTTGCCTGCAGCCTGCTCACCCCACGCACGTACACTCTGATAGACAGGAGGACCTGCTTTTCCCTCAAGCCCACCCGAGCTGCTCTCTCAGAACGGGGGGGGCACCTGCCACAGCTGCTGGCAGCTCAGGGATGTGAAGGAGGACAGCTTGCACACAAGGGAAGCAGGGGGTCTCTGGAGACCCCCAAGAGGCCCTGCATGAAACGGAGCATCATCTCCATGCGCGGGTCAGACACATGCCCCGACCTCCGGGTGGCTGGAGGTGGAGCCAGGGGCAGCCCCCCATTTACAGATCAGAACCTGAGCACCAGAGAGCACGCTTGCTGCTGTTTAGTCCCTAAGTCACGTCTGACTGTTTGCGACCCCATGACCTGTAGCCCGCCAGGCTCCTCGGTCCATGGGATTTCCCAAGCAAGTATACTGGGAGTAGGTTGCCATTTCTTTCTCTAGGGGGGGTCCCCATGTCCTGCTCTTCCTTCTCTGAGTCGCACCTTCTGCATAATTTGGAAAATGAGAAGGGATTGGCTGGGAGTGGGGTGAGAAGAAGGGTGGGGGCTTCAGTGCTCGCGGGCTAAACCAAACAGGTCTCAGCGTCGTGTTCGCTGCTGCAGCCTGAGCACCATCTCGTTCCGGGCGGGGGCAGCTCCTGCTGTCCTGGCTTTACTTGTCTTAGAAAATGCTTTGCCACGTGGGCCACCCAGCCCCGACTCCGCCACCATCAGACATGACCCAGCAGTAGACGACCTTCCAGCATGAGCCGCTGGCACCACAAACAATTCCTCAGTCAAATTAAATGTTCAATACACCCTAGGTGCCCTGAATCATAATGCTGCTCACTGCGACGGGGCTTTACCTGGCTCCGAAATGGTTCCTTAACCACAAATTCATTCCAAGTGACACGTCCAGTGAAATGAACCTTCTCCCAGTGGCTGGAGATCACCCCTCATTCGCCACTGTGTCCCTCCACTTAATGGTATGCTTTTTAAAATGATGTTGCTAGTTAAATCCGTGTGGTCATTTCATCCCCAACTCATCTCTACAGCTTTCAAAGAATGCTTATAATTCCTTCCGTGAATTTTTTAGGAAAATAAACAAAAATCACGGTTTCCATCTGGGAATTAGTGAGGAATGAACAATTCACAGCTTGGTTTTAAAGTAATGGCTCAGGCACTGGCTTTGGTAGAAGCTAGAAAATGTAACTAGTGCTGGCTTGGGAAAAGATGTTTTTTGTTTTTCCTGCAGATGAATCATTGGAAGCAAAGAGAGGTGTTTTGCAAAGCAAGTACCTCCTGCTTCCCATGCAAGGCCTCCAGGCCACAAGAGGACCTCCAGAAGGTCCAAATGGTCCATTTAACCAGCAAGACTGGGAGGGAGAAGAACGCCCTCCCCCCACTGCCCCGTCCTGGCCACACCACTGCTCTGCTTGAAAGGACATGCACCAGTCCCTACAGGCAAGTCCCCAACTCAGAGCATTTCCTACATGGTTATCCCTTCCTAGTACTGTGTGCTAAGTCACTCAGTCATGTCTGACTCTTTGCAACCCCAAGGACTGTAGCCCCCCAGGCTCCTCTGTCCATGGGGATTCTCCAGGCAAGAATACTGGAGCGGGTTGCCATACCCTCCTCCAGGGGGTCTTCCTGACCCAGGGGTCGAATCTGTGTCTCCTGCTTTACAGGCGGATTCTTTACCACTGATGCCACCAGAGGGTTAACCTTATGTGATTGGTTATTTTCTTTTTTTTTTAAATCTTTTTGTTTTTTTTTTCTATTGTATTTTATTTTTATTTTATTTTACTTTACAATACTGTATTGGTTTTGCCATACATTGACATGAATCCACCATGGGTGTACATGCGCTCCCAAATATGAACCCCCCTCCCACCTCCCTCCCCATAACATCTCTCTGGGTCATCCCCATGCACCAGCCCCAAGCATGCTGTATCCTGCATCAGACATAGACTGGCGATTCGTTTCTTACATGATAGTATACATGTTTCAATGCCATTCTCCCAAATCATCCCACCCTCTCCCTCTCCCTCTGAGTCCAAAAGTCTGCTCTACTCATCTGTGTCTCTTTTGCTGTCTTGCATACAGGGCCATCATTGCCATCTTTCTAAATTCCACATATATGTGTTAGTGTACTGTATTGGTGTTTTTCTTTCTGGCTTACTTCACTCTGTATAATCGGCTCCCGTTTCATCCATCTCATTAGAACTGATTCAAATGTATTCTTTTTAATGGCTGAGTAATACTCCATTGTGTATATGTACCACCGCTTTCTTATCCATTCATCTGCTGATGGACATCTAGGTTGTTTCCATGACCTGGCTATTATAAACAGTGCGGTGATACACATTGGGGTACATGTGTCTCTTTCAATTCTGGTTTCCTAGGTATGTATGCCTAGCAGGGGGATTGCTGGGTCATAAGGCAGTTCTATTTGCAATTTTTTAAGGAATCTCCACACTGTTCTCCATAGTGGCTGTACTAGTTTGCATTTCTACCAACAGTGTAAGAGGGTTCCCTTTTCTCCACACCCTCTCCAGCATTTATTACTTGCAGACTTTTGGATCGCAGACATTCTGACTGGTGTGAAGTGGTACCTCATTGTGGTTTTGATTTGCATTTCTCTAATAATGAGTGATGTTGAGCATCTTTTCATGTGTTTGTTAGCCATCCATATGTCTTCTTTGGAGAAATGTCTATTTAGTTCTTTGGCCCATTTTTAGATTGGGTCATTTATTTTTCTGGAATTGAGCTGCATAAGTTGCTTGTATATTTTTGAGTTGTTTGTCAGTTGCTTCATTTGCTATTATTTTCTCCCATTCAGAAGGCTGTCTTTTCACCTTGCTTATAGTTTCCTTTGTTGTGCAGAAGCTTTTAATTTTTATTAGATCCCATTTGTTTATCTTTGCTTTTATTTCCAGCATTCTGGGGGGTGGATCATAGAGGATCCTGCTGTGATTTATGTCTGAGAGTGTTTTGCCTATGTTCTCCTCTAGGAGTTTTATAGTTTCTGGTCTTACATTTAGATCTTTCATCCATTTTGAGTTTATCTTTGTGTGTGGTGTTAGAAAGTGATCTAGTTTCATTCTTTTACAAGTGGTTGACCAGTTTTCCCAGCACCACTTGTTAAAGAGATTGTCTTTACTCCATTATATATTCTTGCCTCCTTTGTCAAAGATAAGGTGTCCATACGTGTGTGGATTTATCTCTGGGCTTTCTATTTTGTTCCATTGATCTATATGTCTGTCTTTGTGCCAGTACCATACTGTCTTGATGACTGTGGCTTTGTAGTAGAGCCTGAAGTCAGGCAAGTTGATTCCTCCAGTTCCATTCTTTTTTCTGAAGATTGCTTTGGCTATTCGAGGTTTTTTGTATTTCCATACAAATCTTGAAATTATTTGTTCTAGTTCTGTGAAAAATATCGCTGGTAGCTTGATAGGGATTGCATTGAATTTGTAGATTGCTTTGGGTAGTATACTCATTTTCACTATATTGATTCTTCCAATCCATGAACATGGTGTATTTCTCCATCTATTAGTGTCCTCTTTGATTTCTTTCATCAGTGTTTTATAGTTTTCTATATATAGGTCTTTAGTTTCTTTAGGTAGATATATTCCTAAGTATTTTATTCTTTTCGTTGCAATGGTGAATGGAATTGTTTCCTTAATTTCTTTTTCTACTTTCTCATTATTAGTGTATAGGAATGCAAGGGATTTCTGTGTGTTGATTTTATATCCTGCAACTTTACTATATTCATTGATTAGCTCTAGTAATTTTCTGGTGGAGTCTTTAGGGTTTTCTATGTAGAGGATCATGTCATCTGCAAACAATGAGAGTTTTACTTCTTCTTTTCCAATTTGGATTCCTTTTATTTCTTTTTTTGCTCTGATTGCTGTAGCCAAAACTTCCAGAACTATGTTGAATAGTAGCGGTGAAAGTGGGCACCCTTGTCTTGTTCCTGACTTTAGGGGAAATGCTTTCAATTTTTCACCATTGAGGATAATGTTTGCTGTGGGTTTGTCATATATAGCTTTTATTATGTACAGGTATGTTCCTACTATTCCTGCTTTCTGGAGAGTTTTTATCATAAATGGATGCTGAATTTTGTCAAAGGCTTTCTCTGCATCTATTGAGATAATCATATGGCTTTTATTTTTCAGTTTGTTAATGTGGTGAATTACACTGATGATTTGCGGATATTGAAGAATCCTTGCATCCCTGGGATAAAGCCCACTTGGTCATGGTGTATGATCTTTTTAATGTGTTGTTGGATTCTGATTGCTAGAATTTTGTGGAGGATTTTTGCATCTATGTTCATCAGTGATATTGGCCTGTAGTTTTCTTTTTTTGTAGTATCTTTGTCAGGTTTTGGTATCAGGGTGACGGTGGCCTCATGAATGAGTTTGGAAGGTTACCTTCCTCTGAAATTTTCTGGAAGAGTTTGAGTAGGATAGGTGTTAGCTCTTCTCAAAATTTTTGGTAGAATTCAGCTGTGAAGCCGTCTGGACCTGGGCTTTTGTTTGCTGGAAGATTTCTGATTACAGTTCCAATTTCCGTGCTTGTGATGGGTCTGTTAAGATTTTCTATTTCTTCCTGGTTCAGTTTTGGAAAGTTGTACTTTTCTAAGAATTTGTCCATTTCTTCCACGTTGTCCATTTTATTGGCATATAATTGCTGATAGTAGTCTCTTATGATCCTTTGTATTTCTGTGTTGTCTGTTGTGATCTCTCCATTTTCATTTCTAATTTTATTGATTTGATTGTTTTCTCTTTGTTTCTTGATGAGTCTGGCTAATGATTTCTCAATTTTATTTATCCTTTCAAAGAACCAGCTTTTGGCTTTGTTGATTTTTGCTATGGTCTCTTTTGTTTCTTTTGCATTTATTTCTGCCCTAATTTTTAAGATTTCTTCCCTTCTACTAACTCTGGGGTTCTCCATTTCTTCCTTTTCTAGTTGCTTTAGGTGTAGAGTTAAGTTATTTATTTGACTTTTTTCTTGTTTCTTGAGGTATGCCTGTATTGCTATGAACTTTCCTCTTAGCACTGCTTTTATAGTGTCCCACAGGTTTTGGGTTGTTGTGTTTTCATTTTCATTATTTTCTATGCATATTTTGGTTTCTTTTTTGATTTCTTCCATGATTTGTTGGTTATTCAGAAGTGTGTTGTTCAGCCTCCATATGTTGGAGTTTTTAATAGTTTTTCTCCTGTAATTGAGATCTAATCTTAATGCATTATGGTCAGAAAAGATGCTTGGAATGATTTCGATTTTTTTTAATTTATCAAGTTTAGATTTATGGCCCAGGATGTGATCTATCCTGGAGAAGGTTCCGTGAGCACTTGAGAAAAAGGTGAAATTCATTGTTTTGGGGTGAATTGTCCTATAGATATCAATTAGGTCCAACTGGTCTATTGTATCATTTAAAGTTTGCGTTTCTTTGTTAATTTTCTGTTTAGTTGCTCTGTCCATAGGTGTGAGTGGGGTATTAAAGTCTCCTACTATTATTGTGTTATTGTTGATTTCCCCCTTCATGCTTGTTAGCATTTGTCTTACATATTGCGGTGCTCCTATGTTGGGTGCATATATATTTATAACTGTTATATCTTCTTCTTGGATTGATCCTTTGATCATTATGTAGTGGCCTTCTTTGTCTCTTTTCACAGCCTTTGTTTTAAAGTCTATTTTATCGGATATGAGTATTGCCACTCCTGCTTTCTTTTGGTCTCTATTTGCGTGGTATATCTTTTTCCAGCCCTTCACTTTCAGTCTGTATGTGTCCCTTGTTTTGAGGTGGGTCTCTTGTAAGCAGCATATAGAGGGGTCTTGTTTTTGTACCCATTCGGCCAGTCTTTGCCTTTTGGTTGGGGCATTCAACCCATTTATGTTTAAGGTAATTATTGAGAAGTATGATCCCGTTACCATTTACTTTATTGTTTGGGGTTCGGGTTTATACACCCTTTTTGTGTTTCCTGTCTAGGGAATATCCTTTAGAATTTGTTGGAGAGCTGGTTTGGTGGTGCTGAATTCTCTCAGCTTTTGCTTGTCTGTAAAGCTTTTGATTTTGCCTTCGTATTTGAATGAGATCCTTGCTGGGTACAGTAATCTGGGCTGTAGGTTATTTTCTTTCATCACTTTAAGTATGTCCTGTCATTCCCTCCTGGTCTGAAGAGTTTTTATTGAAAGATCAGCTGTTATCCTTATGGGATTCCCCTTGTGTGTTATTTGTTGTTTTTCCCTTGCTGCTTTTAATATTTGTTCTTTGTGTTTGATCTTTGTTAATTTGATTAATATGTGTCTTGGGGTGTTTCGCCTTGGGTTTATCCTGTTTGGGACTCTCCGTGTTTCTTGGACTTGGGTGATTATTTCCTTCCCCATTTTAGGGAAGTTTTCAACTATTATCTCCTCAAGGATTTTCTCATGGTCTTTCTTTTTGTCTTCTTCTTCTGGGACTCCTATAATTCGAATGTTGGAGCATTTCATATTGTCCTGGAGGTCTCTGAGATTGTCCTCATTTCTTTTAATTCATTTTTCTTTTTTCCTCTCTGATTCATTTATTTCTACCATTCTATCTTCTATTTCACTAATCCTATCTTCTGCCTCCATTATTCTACTATTTGTTGCCTCCAGAGTGTTTCTGATCTCATTTATTGCATTATTCATTATATATTGACTCTTTTTCATTTCTTCTAGGTCCTTGTTAAACCTGTCTTGCATCTTCTCAATCCTTGTCTCCAGGCTATTTATCTGTGATTCCACTTTTATTTCAAGATTTTGGATCATTTTCACTATCAATAATCGGAATTCTTTCTCAGGTAGATTCCCTATCTCTTCCTCTTTTGTTTGGTTTGGTGGGCATTTCTCCTGTTCCTTTACCTGCTGAGTATTCCTCTGTCTCTTCATTTTGGTTATATTGCTGCGTTTGGGGTGGCCTTTTTATATTCTGGTAATTTGTGGAGTTCTCTTTATTATGGAGCTTCCTCACTGTGGGTGGGGTTGTATCAGTGGCTTGTCTAGGTTTCCTGGTTAGGGAGGCTTGTGTTGGAGTTCTGGTGGGTGGAGCTGGGTTTCCTCTCTCTGGAGTGCAATGGAGTGACCAGTAATGGGTTATGAGACGTCAATGGTTTTGGAGTAACTTTGAGCTGCCTGTATATTGAAGCTCAGGGGTGTGTTCCTGTGTTGCTGGAGAATTTGTGTGGTATGTCTTGCTCTGGAACTTGTTGGCCCTTGGGTGGAGCTTGGTTTCAGTGTAGGTATGGAGGTGTTTGATGAGCTCCTGTTGCTTAATGTTCCCTGAATTCAGGAGTTCTCTGATGTTCTCAGGCTTTGGACTTAAGCCTCCTGCTTCTGGTTTTCAGTTTTATTTTTACAGTAGCCTCTAGATTTCTCCATCTATACAGCACCGATGATAAAACATCTAGGTTAAAGATGAAAGGTTTCTCCACATTGAGGGACACCCAGAGAGGTTCACTGAGTTACATGGAGAAGAGAAGAGGGAGGGGGTAGTTAGAGGTGACTGGAATGAGATGCAGTGGGATCAAAAGAGGAGAGAGCAAGCTAGCCAGTAATCACTTCCCTATGGGCACTCCACAGTCTGGACCACTCAGAGATATTCACGGAGTTATACAGGGAAGAGGAGAGGGAGGAAGTAGACAGAGGTGACCAGGAGGATAAAAGAGGGAAATGAAAAGGAGAGAGACAGATCCAGCCAGTAACCAGTTCCTTAGGTGTTCTCCACCATCTGGAACACACAGAGATTCACAGAGTTGGATAGAGAAGATAAGTGGGAGGGAAGAGACAGAGGCCACCTGGTGGAGAAAAAGGAGAGTCCAAAGGAGGAGGGAGTGGTCAAGCCAGTAATCTCACTCTCAGGTAAAATTGGGTAGTGAAGTTTGGGTTTTTAAATGTACAAAATTGACAACAAAAACCAAAAAGCAAAGATTAAAAATCTAGATTAGAGGTTGGATTTTCAAAAATACAATATTAAAGAAAAGAAGAAGGAAAAAAGAAAAAGAAAATAAAACAAGAAAACCAAAAAAAAAAAAAAAGCCACAAGAATTATTTAAAAACACCAACAACAACCACACAAAGACTATATATGGTGTTTGTTTTAAAAAATAGTCTTTTTTTTGAAAAGTAATAGTTGGTTATAGAAATAAAAATTAGAGGAGAAATAGAAGACTTAACAATTTTAAAAAGTTAGAAAAATAAAAAAAGAAGAAAAAACAACCCCACACCAGCATCAACAAAAAACAAAAAAAAAAGAAAGAAAAAGAAAAAAGAAACAAAAAGGAATGATTGTAAAAATAGTAAAGATATATATGGCCTTTCTCTGGTGTTGTGGGCAGTGTGGGGTCACTTCCAAGGCAGTTCCCTCTGTTTAACTTCTTCTGTTTGCTGGTCTGTTCAGTGTCTGATTTCCGTCCTGACACAGGAGGGGCGGTGGTGGACACTTTTTTTTTTTTTTTAAGGCTCACTAGTTCA
Organism: Budorcas taxicolor; assembly: GCF_023091745.1. Classification (NCBI taxonomy): domain Eukaryota; kingdom Metazoa; phylum Chordata; class Mammalia; order Artiodactyla; family Bovidae; genus Budorcas; species Budorcas taxicolor. The sequence continues at coordinate 48,922,748 of NC_068932.1, read as the reverse complement.
GTCGTGCTGTGGGGAGGGGGGGATGCTGCAAACAAATAGCACTGTCATGTGTACACAGTGTCTCAGCCCCGCTGGGCCTGTCCCTGCTCGCGGCGCACAAACCACTCCAGCTCTATGATGCTCAGCCAGGAACCGTCTGAGGCCAGCCCTGGGCTGCGTGCACCTCCCCGGTCTAAGCTGCTCAGGTTCAGTGCTCAGGTAGCCCTCAGAGGCGCAGATTCCGTTGGGACTGCGTTTTGTGCCCTTCCCAGGTCCGAGTAGCTCAGGAGTTTGGCGAACGCAGTTGCTGCGACTTGTCGCCTTTCCCGTCACTGCTGCTCAGCTTTCTGGGTGGACCGCTGGTGCCCCTTGTGAGGCAGATGGTGACTGTCCAGCACCCCCAGAAGTCTTAGCAGAGAAGCCTGCTTGCAGTTTGGTAGGTAAAGTCTCTCCAGGGCTGCAATTGCCCCTTTCCAGCCCTTACGGCTCTGGATGCCTGTCCCTGGCAGGGGATGGTCTGTAGCTACTATTTCCATTCCGTCCTTTGTTCTGTGCGCAGTCCTGGTGGTGTCTTATGTTTGAGCTTTTCGCGTGGTAGCTATCCCATAGTCTGGTTTGCTAGCCCAAGTTAGTTCGTTCTGGTTACGCGTGGGGCGTTCCTGCCTGATTCTTACAAATCTCTGCAGTCCGCGCCTCCGGCACCTCCCTGCCCTGCCCCCACTTGTTAGTGGCGGATGCAGGCATCTGCGCTGCTTTTCCTCTGGGGGAGTTACTGTTGGGCTTGTAATCTGTTGGTTTTAATTATTTATTTATTTTTCCTTCCTGTTATGTTGCCCTCTGTGCTTCCAAGGCTCACCACAGACTCAGCAGGGAGTGTTTCCTGATGTTTGGAAACCTCTCTTCTTAAAATTCCCTTCTTGGGACGGGCTTCCCTTCCTGGGACGGAGCTCCCGCCCCACCTCCGTTGTCTCTTTTTTCATCTTTTATATTTTTTCCTACCTGTTTTTGAAGACAATGATCTGCTTTTCTGGGTGCCTGATGTCCTCTGCCAGCATTCAGAAGTTGTTTTGTGGCATTTGCTCAGCGTTGAAATGTTCTTTTGAGGAATTTGTGAGGGAGAAAGTGGTCTCCCCGTCCTATTCCTCCGCCATCTTAGGACCGCCCCCTATTTTCTTATTTTCCTAGGGACATCAGAGTAGCAGTTCTCAGCCTGAGCAGTACACTGGAAACAGCTGGAGAGATTTAGAAAGACAGGTACTCGGACTCACCACCAACATTCTGACCTGGTTGGTCTCGGGCGCGGCTGGCGTCAGCACTGCACTTCAAATGTGCGGCCCAGGAGCCCAGCGCCAGCCAAAGGCAGGAGTCTGGAAACAAAGGATGAGGGAGGAGGCTGGGAGAGAGGCCAGGGGAATCAGGAGAGTGAGTGAGGGAACAGGGGACCCAGCCTGTGAAGGACAGGTAATCGGCCTGCACTGGAGCACACCCCCCCCCCCCACCCGCGCAACGGAGAAGCTGTCCCGGGTGTGTCCTGCCTGCGAAGGGCATAACAAGAACACGAATTCAGTGGAAACAGGGACTCAAAGGCAAGATTCTGAAACAAAAAGAGATGAGAATGGAAACTGCAGGCTCCAGGAAACAAATTGACCAAAACCACCATCGTTACAAAAATCCTATATGAAGTCGGAACATCGAGGAGGTAACAACTAACACCGAATCTGTGACGCGGACAAAAGACTGACCAGTGAGGGGGGCGGAGGAAGCAGGGAAGGGAGCAAAGACAGAAGGCAGGCTGAAGAGAAGGCCTGTGAATCCGCCACTCAAAACCTCACGTGGTGCTTCAGGATGAGACGACCCGAGCGATCTACGCCAAAGACACGTCCTGGTCAAGGCGCTGGCTTTCAGGCTTAAAGAAATGGCCCTGGACCGTGTAGGTAGACAACTCACCAACTCATCGAGAGCCACCAGATTGCCCAGGGTCCTTCTCGGCCAAAACCAGCACTTGGGAGACACGGGATCACCAGGCACAGAGCTCTCAGGGACAGGAGGTGGGGCCAACACAGCTGTCCAGGGCGGAGACCAGAGGCTGACCCCCAACCTGGAAAGGACCAGGGAACGTGCCACCACCCAGCCCTTCTGGGGCACCTGCTCCATCACCAAGTCCAGCCAGAGGGAAAGGTAAGGGAGAAGTCTTCCTCACTCCAATCCCTGGAGGCCAGAGATGATGAGAAATCGCCAAGGAGTCTCACCCTAGACGCAGAGTGTAAACAGAGAGAGAGAGACACTGCAAGCTCCCAAGACCTTGGGAATATGGCAGTGGGGTTCTTGTAGGAAAAGAATCATTGGCTACACATCCAGCTGATCAGAAAACAAGTTTAAATAACCTGGGGATGGAACAGCCTTCATGGACAGGACCACACAGATGTGGGGGTCCTTTTCAGAGTGAATGGACGTGACAGCAGCTTTGATGATGTTAAAAGCATAGCTAATGCAAGTTTGAAGCCAGGGAAAGGAGAAAGGAGGTTCAGCACCCCATATTCATCATCTTTCCTAACAGATGCAGTTGATACATGGAAGGTGAAAAGGAGGGCTTTCATCAAGAGGCTCCAACCTTAATAATGTCACAATTATTTTTCACCACCTCGCAGGCATCACTGTTTATTAAATCTCTTTTAATTAAAAACATTCATCTGAGCCTCAGCAGTCCCTCCTATTTTATTTCCTTTATCTTCAGGCAGAATTAAATTTAACACCTATTCTAATAGAAGCACATATGGCAGAATCTGGTTCATCACTGACACAACTGCCCTATGCAAGTCACACGACTGAACACCCATCCCCCTCCTCACCTGAGCACAGGCGCAGCGGATCCGAAGCCTTCACAACGTCCGCCAGTCCCTCCAGGTAGTGGGAACAGAGGGAGTGCCTTTGTTTTGTTTTTACTTTCTCACGCAGACCTTGACTGAATGCGTAAGTTTTAAAAGCGCATGTTCCAAACCAGAGAAGTCCAGAAATAAAATAAAAAACCTTACATGCTTTCCCACTGGGGAAAATCTAAAAAGCCCCTGATGCCCAGGGCGGTTCCTTGTCTCCAAGCCAAGCCCCCTACTCTGCCTCTTGTCCCCCTGGAACTCACTGAAGCTCATGAACACACAGTGAGTCAGAGACCAGAGGCTCCTGACATCCTGAGCCTTGCAGGTGCATGGCACAAGCAGAAGTGACAAGTTCAGGTTCAAACACATTCGCGTGGGCATCTTCACCACCTTGAGGCATTTGGTGACAGCCAGTTAATCTGCTAGCTTGGCATAGCCGTGCTCTCCACCCCACTATGACTCGGCTCCTGTGGGGAGAGAAAGCCAAGCAGATTTGTAGGGAGGCGGAGAGGAGCTGGACTCCTCCAGCCTGGAGCCTCGCCCAAGGAGGGCAACTGAACGCACTGATCTGTCTGCCCAGGTTTTCCTCCAGGGCAGCACACCCCGCCCTCCCAAGCCCTGAGGTTGAGCTTGATCTGGGATTTGAGCAGCATCTGTGTCCTTAGAATAAACCCTCCTCCTCACGAGCTGCCTCCGTGGGCTTCTATTTCTTGCAATCAGGTAACTCTGCCCAAGAGACTCCGCTCAAGCCAGGTTCCCTTTGGGGGGTGACAGCGCAGTCCTGGCCCCATGCTGCTCAGGCACCATTACTGAGCCTCACACCTCCTTATGGAGGAGGCAGTGACGGGCAGCAGCCCAAGTCACTCAGTCCTGGCTGTCCTGCTTCCGCAGATCAGACACGCCATCAGAGGGGGCGGTGTCCAGGCCAGAGAACCCGGAGACAGTGAGCCTGCCTGGACCACCGTGTGGTCCGGTTGCTTCTAAGGCTGGATCTCCAGCTTGCCAGTTCTCAGGGAAACCTCCGACAACCACTGTGGCTGAGTCTCCACAGCCGGGTGCCCCAGGGAAGCGAGCCCGTTCGGAGCCCATGGGAACAGTAAGAGTAGCAGGTGGGGTATGGGGAAGCCCACCCACGGGGCGCCTGCACGTATGGCCAGCACAAAGAGGCTCTGCAGTCACCCAGCCCCAGTCTGGCAGGACCTGCGTGGTGCTGTTGACCTCCTCCCGGGGGCCATAGGTCATTGCGCAGGGCCCTTCCTCGTGCCAGCCGAGCAGAGCTCTCCAAGCCTGGCACGGCTTACAGTGCTAAGCCAAGGCTGCGCCGCTGGCCCAGCAGCACTCAGAGAGCAGAGAATCCCGAGGTTTCCTGGGCGGCACTCTGAACAGCCACACGCTCTCCAGCAAAGCCTGGAGGAGAGAAAGAAGTAGGTGAGTCTCAAGCAGGAGCACGTGGCCAGGCTGCAAAGAACACAGAGGTGATTCTGCAGGACAACGGTGCAGGAGACGCCTTGGCGGCCAGCCTGGAGCCCATGGGCTGGACGGGGCCAGCCCTGCAGGTGAACCCCCTGTTCCCGGACGCAATCTGCCACCATCACGCCTTCTGGGGCTGGGCTGGGAAGAGGCCTTGACGGCTGTCTTTCCAAATGTTTCTTTTGCCACTTCAGTCGTCCTTCCAGGAGACCAGCATCTAATTCAACCAAGCACTTTGTTGGTGCTCAGTAGTGTCCGACTCTCTACCACCCCATGGACTGTAGCACGCCAGGCCTCCCTGTCCTTCAGCATCTCCCGGGGTTTGCTCAGACTCATGTCCATCGAGTCAGTGATGCTTCCTGGCTGTTCTTGAATAATCTCACTGGTGGCACGTTGGGTTTCTTCCCTGTTGGAGTCATGCCCCATGAGGACCAGGCCCACAAAACCCCATGGTGACACCAAATTCGGAACCAAGGCAGGAATGAGACACAGCCAGATGCAGAGCCCAGAAGGGATTTACGCCAGACAGGAGGTCTGCGCGGGGAGGCTAGACCCCCACGTCAGGGGGTCGCTGCAGGTTCATCACACATCTACGGGGTCCCAGGCCCACAGACACAGCCCACAGAGGACGAGCTGGGCCTGGGAAGCCCTCAGGAAACCAGTGAGACATGAGGGCAATGTCCCCTCCCTCCTTGGCCCGCGGGAGCTCGGGCAAACGTGCTGGGATGCGGGATGGGGGTGCAGGGCCTGGGCATCCGCTGAGATGAACAATCACTCATGAGATGTGCAGAGCCTCACAGCTGCCCCCCAGAGTCCTCCCTGCGGAGCAGACACTCGCCGTGGTCAGCCCAAAGGGGTGCTGAGCTCAGACTGCGTCATCTCATGCAGAAGCCTTCCTGGGGTGGCCGTCAGTTCACAGCCCCTTGAGAGATGAAAACTCTGAGGCTCAGGATGGCCCTTGGACTTACTCGGGTCCCGCAGATGGTCAGTGAAGTCCAGGCCCCTCCCAGGCCAAACCCTATCGCCACATCAGGTTAAGTCTGTAGGGGCTATTCTTGTGATCATGGCTATAATCACTGACTCGCAAGAAGATCCAACCAGTCCATTCTGAAGGAGAGCAACCCTGGGATTTCTTTGGAAGGAATGATGCTAAAGCTGAAGCTCCAGTACTTTGGCCACCTCATGCGAAGAGTTGACTCATTGGAAAAGACCCTGATGCTGGGAGGGATTGGGGGCAGGAGGAGAAGGGGACGACTGAGGATGAGATGGCTGGATGGCATCACAGACTTGATGGATGTGAGTCTGAGTGAACTCCGGGAGATGGTGATGGACAGGGAGGCCTGGTGTGCTGCGATTCATGGGGTCTCAAAGAGTCAGACACGACTGAGTGACTGAACTGAACTGAACTGAACTGAAGTGTGGTTATGCTCACATTCGGAGGGAGCGTGGTGGGCGGCATGAGCTGGCACACAGTCACAGGAAATCGGGCAATGCAAAGCTCTGCACTAAACCCGGCATCAGGACAAGACCAGCACTGAGGAGAACCCTGCCCCCGGCTGTTCCTCCTGGACCTTCCGGGCAAAGTGCTTCCACTTAGGTAAGGTTTTCTGCCTGGGATCTGGAGGTAGTGTTGGGCGTCCCTGATGACTCAGACGGTGAAAAATCTGCCTGTAATGCAGGAGACCCAGGTTCAATCCCTGGGTCAGGAAGATCCCCTGGAGGAGGAGATGGCAACCCACTCCAGTATTCTTGTCTGGAGAACCCCATGGACAGAGGAGCCTGGAGGGCTACAGTCCATGGGGTCACAAAGAGTCGGACACGACTGAGAGACTCACACTAGAGGTAGTATTGAATGACAGAACGTAATCCACAGCAAACAAGCCGTGAGCACCGAGGGAAGCTTTCCACACCCTCCCCAGGGCAGCCTCACTCGGCTCAGTCTGAGAAACAGATGGCAGAGATTAATGTTTAAACCAGAGCAGCAACACGTTCTCCGAGTGGCCAAGATCGGGAGCTTGACGGTGGTTTCTGGAAACACACAACTACAAGCCCCTGGGGACAGATTTTCCACGTTCAACAACAGCCGGCACTTAAAGAAGCATCGTATGGGAACCAGTATGGAGGTTCCTTGAGACACTAAAAATAGAGCTGCCATGAAGCCCCTTTCCTGGGTGTTCACCCAAAAAAGGGGAAATGGGTACCTCAAAGAGACGCCTGCACTCCCGTGTTCCTGCAGCATTACTCACGATAGCCAGGGGAAGGAAATAGCCCATCACGAGGTGACTGTGGGTACACAAGGAATATTATCCAGCCAGGAGGCAGGAGGCCCTGCCATTTGCAACATCAGGGACGAACCTGGAGGATACTGCGCTGAGACACACTGCACACAGAAAGAAAACATCTGCTTGGTCTCGCTTATATGTGGAATCTTAAAAAGTCGGATCCAGAGAACGGTAGCCGCCAGGGGCAAGGAGGTGAAGGAAATAGGAAGATGAGGTCAAAGGGCACAGAGCTGCAGCTCTCTGGGATGACCAGTTTAGACGTTAGCGGCCCGCATGGTGACTGTAGTTGATAAAACTGTGCTGAACACTGGGAATCTATCAGGAGAGGAAGTTTCAAGTGTTCTCGCCACACACGCAAGAAAAGATAACCATTTGAGAACACTATTAGCCTGACTATGGTGATTGCTTCACTGTGCGTGTTTTGCCAAATCATCATGTTGCAAAACTTAGATACATACACTGCTTATTAAAAATAAAAGTTAGTGGATTTCCCTGGTGGTCCTGTGGCTAAGATTCCACACTCCCAAAGCAGGGACCCGGGTTCAATCCCTGGTCAGGGAAACAGATCCCACACACCACAGCTAAAGGTCCCATGTGCTGAAACGAAGGCCCCATGAAGCCAAGTAAAGAAGTAAAATAAACTTTAAAAAAAAATTTATAAAAAAATTACCCCCATAAAAGAATGCATCAACCTTGGGAGGTACTCATTGAATGAATGAACAAAAAGAACACTGACTCCTCCTCGTGACATGATGCCCATGAGGGGTCTGGCCTGAACTAAGTCAGCATTCCCAAGCATCTTTGCTCCTCTCCCATACGACTCAGCATTCTTCCTTCTCCACATTTGCTCCTAATAGGTGAAGTCCACTGCCAGTGAGCAAATAAGAATTATTTCTACAAATCAAACCGCCAAAAATAATTTGCTTCAATTCTCATCTAATACTAATAAAAATGCAAAGTATTACCATAATTCAAGATTTAAAATGAAACCAAAATAAGTTGAATAGTTCCCATCACTCACATTATGGTTCAGGCTGATCTGAAAGATAATGTTTACCAACTAGTAGTCATAATGAAAATTAATCTTTTAAGTACTTAATGGGTTTCCTGGTACAACTCACCCCCCTCCCCACCCAATTATCCTCAAGCAGCTAGAAATTTAAATGCTGTCCTGACTCTAGTTAATATCAGGAACGCCTAGAAGGCGCCAAGAGGACAAGAAGGACTTTAGGACCATCGATGAGCAGCAGCACTAGGGCAAGACGCTCCTCGCCAGCCGAGGGAGCCTGCCTAAGGCCGGGACACCAACCGGCTTCTGAGCATCTTCCTGGCTCAGGGAAGACTCTTGTCCAACTGTCCTCCACGGAGATGCCCCGACTCAGCTGCAAACTCCCCCATGGTTGGGTACCATTAGCGCAAGCACAGGTGGGTCTTAGAACAGGTTTCCCCAAAGTAACTCAAGCTCAACACCACCCTGCCAGAAACAGCCGCTGGGTTCCGCCAGGGAAGGCAGCACCAGGGCCCGGCTGTAAGCTGGGACCTAAGGCCACACGGCAGCAATGTGATCACACTGCTGTCTTTGAGACCAGTTCTCCAAGAGGATCGCGTCAGGAAAAGAAGTGAGGCGACAGGACCCGGAGGCTTCCCAGGTGGCGCAGTGGTAAAGAACCCGCCTGCCAGTGCAGGAGGTCCAAGAGATGCGAGTTCAATCCCTGGTCCGGGAAGATCCCCTGGAGGAGGGCATGGTGACCCACTCCAGTATCCTTGTCTGGAAAATCCCATAGACAGAGGAGCCTGGCGGGCTACAGTCCACAGGGTCACAAAGGTCCGGACACGACTTAACGACTAAACACACACAACAGGGCCTGTAACAAGGAAAGCTAACATGTATTTTAAATTTGAATTTTCTTTCTAGCATTCAATAAGCCACTAACTCTGCGTGTTGCAGCAGCCCTAACTCCACACCAAATTAATCGCATTTTTCAGTTTTATTGTTTTTCTCTCAATTAAGCACTGCTGACTGCGGCCGGTTTCGCTTAGGAGGGAAGAAAGGGTTGGAGGCCGTCCCAGCCCCAGGTGACAACTCCGACTACATCCAACATGCGAAGAGCTTCAGCTCTGAAAACCCACAGGTGCTAAAATCAAAACCCAGCATGACTATGATGAAATAGTATGAATTCTAAAGGGAAGGGATTAAATGTGATGCTCTATGGCTTTATCCGTGCGTTTGAATAAAAGTTCAGGGTCTATTCGGGCTTTTGCCCCACTCGGGTATTCAGTGTTTCCATCTTGTTATAGAGCCAGATATGGGCCTATAGGATTAGAAATCAAGATGACTTTGGGGAAATCTCCCGGGGGAAGGAGAACAGAGAAGCCTGTGAGTGGGTCCCTCTGGACGCCACCTAGGTCCCCTCTCCCTGCCCACGGCCCTGTAGTCTCCTCCTGTGCTCCGTAATAACCTCCGCCGTGAGCGAGCCGCACGCTTGCCTGAGCCTGGCAGATCTCCAGGCGTGGGAGTGGTCCCTGGGCCCCCCACACGGCCCCTTCTGCTAACCTGAGTCATCTGTGTGCCGGAGCACGCTTGCTCCACATTTCATTCTCGGGGTGGGGGCCCTGAGCAGAGCTGCCCCTGGCGTGAACCTGCTGGCCCTGGCTGGACCTGCCCTTCGACCCCGTCACAGAGAAGAGTGGCTGCATCAGGAATCCTGAAGGAAAGGCGAAGTCCTTCCTCCCAGGAGCTGACCGGAACCTCGGAAGAGGAGGAGGGGGGCTTGCCTTCCTCCCAGCAGTCAGCCTGGGCTGCTCACCGCCTTTGTCTTTGAGCAGGTGGCATTGACGAGAAAAGGAGACATGGAGAGAAGGGAAGGGGTGGTGGGAGGCCCTGTGCACTTAGTGGGTGTCTGCAGCCCAACCCCCATGTTGACACCTCACCCCCAGTGGGAGGGTGTGGGGAGGTGACTCAGCGTGGCCCTGAGAATGGGACTGGAGCCCTTGTGAGAAGAGACCCCGAGAGCCCTTTGCCCCTGCCTCCCTGTGAAGCCCCAGCGGGCAGAGCCGGCCGCCCTGACCCTGAACTTCTGGCCTCCACAGCCATGAGCTAAGTGTCCCTGCAGATAAGCTGCCCAGTCCATTGGGATTTACCACAGCACCTGAGCTGCTCACGCAGGGCCAAGTCCTGGCCCACTAAGGACAGCCCCAAGGGGGAATGGGAGGGACTGAGGACACACAGCCCAGAGGAGCTTCGTGAAGCAGCCACGTGAGCCGGGAGCCAGGAGGACCGGGGAGAGCAGGGGCGGGGCCGGGAGGAGAGGGTGGGGAGGAACGCGCCAGCCCCGCCCCCGGGGGTTCCGGTGAGTCTCATTTGCCAGCTGACCTGCCAATAAACACACATACCCTGCCCCCAGCGGGCCTGTGTCACCTACGGTCAGGGCCTTGCCCTGGAGATCTGGAAGTCGGGCCGGCTGACCCGGCAGCACAGCCCTGCCCAGCTGGAAGCCAGCAAGACGACTGCAGACCGCGGGCCTCCCTGCCCACTGCACCAGGCTCGAGGGCGCCCCCTCGCCACGACCCAGGACACCAGACGTGTCCGAGACCGCATCTGGGCCACGCTTCTCGAGGTGCCTCTGAACCCCAGCGTCGCGTCCTGCAGGTTCCTTCCTCTGTGCGGACCACAGTCGGATCTGAGAACGTCTTGCCGCCTCACTGGAATCCCCACTTCCCACGCGACATCTACTGGGGTCGGGATAATGCTGCGGATGAACCTTTGAAAACGCATCGATTTTGGCAAGGAAGCCTAGACTGAGACCCCGTTCACAGTGTGAAGGCCCGTTTCTAACGAGCCCGCAGTGAAAAGAGCCATCGTTGGGTAGAGGATACCGCGTCTTGATTACAGAAGAGGGGGGAGCGTCAAGCATCCCCGAATGTAACTCTGGCGGTCTCCCAGTACGACGACCCCTAGAGGAGGCTTGGGCCGAAACAGGGGACAAGGGTGTCACCTCCAAAATCCAACTTCAGGTCCCCAAAGTAGAAATTCCACACCAAACCCAAGGGAGCCTATGCCCTTTTAAGGTTCTCTGTCTTCTCTTCGCAAAGAAAACCCTGCGGGTATAGAGGGGAAGGGCCTGGGACCCTCCCAGCAGGGGGCGTGGCCAAGGCCACATCTGGGATACTTGCTCGAGCAGAGGGTTGTGGTGGAGTCTGGACCAGCCGGGTTTGGGTGTGCTCGGTGGAGACTCGTTCTTTTTTAAAAAAACTTTCTGTTTTATATTGGGGTATATGGTAGCTCAGACGGTAAAGCGTCTGCCTGCAATGCAGGAGACCTGGGTTCGTGTAGAGCCTGTTTCTAACAGTGAAACGCAGACTGTATTATCAAGCAGCGGCCTCCAGACAGGGTGTCCACATGTTGAATTTTCCATGCTTTGCAATTCCTTCCCTCCCTTCTCTGTCCATTTCAGAGTTTATCAGCACAGACAGAAGGGAACTGGGAAAACGGTGAAATGCAAAGCCCACCCAGGGACTGACTCCACACCTGTCGTACAAATGAGGTGCAGGAACTTGGAAGCAGGAAACCAGAAGGGTCGTTGGTAATTCCCTTCGTAACTCAGAACAATGACCAAAATTTGAATTTAATCATATCTCCCTAAACCATGGAGGAGCTCACAGCTAGGGCCATAACAAGGGGAAATAATGACTCTCCCTATTAAGCACTGTTCCAGAGTTGCACAACAAGTATTCTGTGTTTATGTATTCAGAGTCCAAGATGGATAATTTACGGTCTCAGACAGGTACAGGTACAGAGGCGGGAACGCAATGGATTAGGACAACAGGTCTGCAGACCCTGGTGCTGAGAGCTGATCTATTCGGAAACAGCGGGTGCATCTCCTGGGACTGAAGAGGGAAAGGCCTACTGAGCCTTGACGGCATGGGGTTATTCCACTATTTCACTAGAAGTGCTTCACTCCATTTTTCAATTGGAAAGTACTTATAAATATTAAACAGCACAAAAATAGTCAAGCTATTGTTCCCTTAGAATGAAATGTGCTTTCCCCCACTCTGTGCTACTTAAGAAGCCACTCTCAGAAAATGTGTCTGCAGTGAGAGACCAGTAGGCCAGTCCAGACCCTTCCCTAAATCGGGGCCACCCCTCAGTCCTGGTGCCAGAGAGCAAGTCCCGTCTGCAGAGGGCGCGGCCAGCTCTCCCGCATGTTAGTGGGCCCAGCACAGAGCTGGGCACTCAGTAGACGCTCAGTTAACAAGGCGGAGACACCGTCTTCCCTCTAAAACCCGATGGCTACCTGAACTGGGCAGCTCGTGCGAGAGTCAACTTTCAGCAGCGCTCCATCTTCCCTTAGCAGCCACCCCAGGGGCTGTCCCCCCAGAGGCCCTGGAGGCCATCCCTCTGGGGAGCAGCCCCAGGCCCGGGAGGCCCCGCCAGGTCTGTGCCTTACTCGCTGTCACCTGCAGGTGTTCATCACACTCAGTAAACCCAGGATTTTAGGACACAAGCCCAGGGAGGAGGTACGTGCTGGCCCTGGTGGCAGAGGGGAGTCCCCCGCTCTGACCTCTCTGCCCCTCACACTGAGGGCACTTAGCTCTGCTCTCTCTGCTCCTGTTTTGTGGAGGAGACACGTCAGTTCAGTTCAGTTCAGTCGCTCAGTCATGTCTGACTCTTTGCGATCCCATGGACCGCAGCACACCAGGCCTCCGTGTCCATCACCAATTCCTGGAGTTTACTCAAACCCATGTCTGTTGAGTCGGTGATGCTATCCAATCATCTCATCCTCTGTCATCCCCTTCTCCTCCTGCCCTCAATCTTTCCCAGCATCAGGGTCTTTTCAAATGAGTCAGCTCTTCGCATCAGGTGGCCAAAGTATTGGAGTTTCAGCTTCAGCATCAGTCCTTCCAATGAACATTCAGGACTGATTTGCTTGAGGATGGATTGGTTGGATCTCTTTGTAGTCCAAGGAACTCTCAAGAGTCTTCTTCAACACCACAGTTCAAAAGCATCAATTCTTCAGCACTCAGCTTTCTTTATAGACCAACTCTCACATCCACACATGATGACTGGATGTGACTACTGGAGGAGACCTTCAGTGAGTCCTTTAAGCCAGCCTAACCCTCCCCATTTTGGTCTCTGCCTCCTTGGGAAGGCTGCATCATGCTTGGAGTTGGTGAGAGAAGGCTTGGGGCTCCCCAGGACTCCCCTGCCGAGCCATCACCCGGCCGGACTGAGCTTAGTTCTCCCACCGAGACTGGGAGCACAGTGGAGCCTCACGGGGTCCTAGGGCAACACTGCAACACAGCCCAAGGTGTGCATGCCCCAGAGAGGTCGAGGAGTGCACCCGGACGTTTAGTGACCGCCGCATGGAAGGGGGAGCAGCCCCTGATGATCACTGCCTCCAGAAGAAATGCCAGCCCCTCAGCCATTAATGTCTCTTAACACTTTACAGACTCTGACACATCCTCCTGCTGACAAAAGCCCCTGGGGTCGAGCCTGGCAGCCTCAGTTCACCAGCTTTGCCCTCCGGGCATCACAAACCAACGAGAGTGGGGCATCTCATGGCGAGTTCATGGGCTCACATGTCGGCAAAGGCAACTCTGTGTCCAAGAACCCCTCACAACTCTGAGTACCAGCCTGTCAGTGGGCCGTGGGGCCCTCCAAGTCTATACATTAACACACAGACACACACGAACACACACATACAACACACGCACGCACAGACATACACACACAGAGACTCCTGCATGCGTACACATGCACGCACCACACAAACACGTACGTACGCACGCACACACAGAGACACACGTGCGCAGACACACACATTGAAACCTGAGAAGAAAAAGAGGGAATACAGTGACCTGCCTCTGGCTGTTTCTGCAGGAAGAGGCATCACGATGTCGTGACCACCCCCTGATCTAACGCATATGAAACGTCTGCTGCAGAACCGGGCATGTGCGTTTCTTTTTCTACATCATTCATTGAAAAACACATTAGGAAATTCACGTCTGTCACAGAATTAATAAGTGCTAGAATCCTTTCAATGGACTACAGGTGTTCACCCAGCTCTCCGTCCCTTCCAGCACCGGACTTACTTCCCAGTGAAGCTACTCATGTTTTGCAACAGTGGATAAGCTGTCTGTTCCTCTAAAAGCTCTGCTCATCCTCAGAGACAATCGCCCAGGGGCGCAGAGGATGGAAACCTGACAAGTGGCCAAATCAAGAAATCAACAGCACTTTGGGAGGCGAGGCTGATTTTCTGCACTCGGCCAGCCCAGCGGCAGGGCTGGGCGGCCGTCAGCTGGAACGTTCAGTCGCTGTTAACGTGACCTGACAAGGCGATTTTTTTCCCCCCAGATTGGCTGCCAGGCAAATGCAAGAGACTTGACTCCACAGAGTAAGTCAATCCACTGGAAAATGAGTATTAAATGGACCAAAGCAAACCTTATCTTTGGCGTTGGAGATTAATTTTGTAGTGGTGAGAAAAGCAACTGTAGTAAATAACTTCACAGCCACACAGTGGGGTCAGGTCCTGCTGTGGCCCCGGGATGACCAGACGCGGGTCCTGCTTTCTTCCCACGTGTTCGTTGGCCTTCTTTTTTCCAGATTGACATGAAGGTATAAATAGCACAGAGGCAAGTCCACCGAAGTCGCTCCCGACAGCGGCACGTCTCTCCTGAATACCTTCTGTTCCTTGTTTCACATCTCATGCTGTTCTTCTGGAGCACAGGGAGTAACCAGGTCCCTGATTTTGGAGCAGAAAGAAAGCCCAACAAAAATGGTGAAACTCTTGAATATCCAGAGTAACCTGGGGCAGAAAGAGAAATGCAAGCTGGCCGGTCTGCCATTTCCAGTAAGAACCTTGCCATCAAGTCCAGCTAGAAGGCGCCAGACGAAAGATTTGCTCAGTGTGAGCAATCTACCAAACAGGTACTGCACGCCGGGCACGGGGCTTCCAGAGGTGGAGGAAGCGGGGATCCTGCCCACAAAGAGGGAGCAGATGTAGGGGTGGGTGGAGCAGTGTTAACGCTGATGTGAGGGCCCGTTAATGTGGGAGGCACCCCAGAGAGGAAGCAGACAGAAGGGGGAGTGATGTAGACGGTAGATGGAGCAGAGCGCCTGGCGCCTGGTCTGAGTCAGCCGGAAGGAGCAGCAGGGTGCCCACGGGCCCTGGAAGAACAGCGGCGCAGTGGTGAAGGCAGAGGTCAAGGCCAAGGAAGGGAGCCAGTGGGTGAAGCGCTCAGGGGTGGGCCACCAGCCTGGAACCAGAAAACACTGTCAGGGTGGTAGGGAACACAGCCAAAGAAGAAGTCAGGAGAAAGACAGGATGTGGGGAGTGGTTAGATGGGAAAAGAGGTTGATGGGTGAGAAGGAGAATTCAAAGACGGCACTGAGGTTGGGTCTCATAGGAAGAGGATTCCCTCATCTGAGACAGAAACTCAGAGGAGAAGGATAGGGTGGGGAGCACAGAGAGTGAGGTGTCAGCAAGGTAGGAAGGTATGCAAACCGGAAGCTCAGGAGGCAGCTCTCTGCCCGAGCTCAGTCTGCTGCGGTGCAACTGCCTGGGGTCAGCAGAGAAGACGGGAGTGGCTGGGGCCCTGCGGAGCATCTCAGGGCAGTGACAGAGGGGCAGGATGGGCTGAGAGGAGCTGAGAAAACCAGAGACGTTTCTTCACAGATATTACAAGGAGCCGAAGGATTCGCTCAAGGTGGATAGCAGCTGGATCTCACACAACTGCCTGCCTTCCCTCTAAGATCCCTGGAAGTCCTCCGTGAATGAGGAAACCAGATGACCGGCTCCCTCTGGTGGGGCAGTTAGCTCCTCCTATAGATGCCTAGTCCACCAGCCACCATGGGAGCAAAGGACACAGAGGTGTGGCCTCGGGCCTCCAGGACCTGCCAGCTAATTGGAGATGAGCACACAAGCGTCAGCCGTGTTAAGGACAACAGCACGGTGCCCACTCCAGATCATGCTAAGAATAAGCCCTTCAGAAAGGAAAGCCGCAGCAGGTTGAAACTGGGAAGAATGTGTAGAGGAGGGGAGGCAAAGCGTTTTTAAGAACAGAGCACGTTAAGCTCATCAGAGGAGGAAGGAAGCATGTAGCTATATGGTAGCTTTAAATACAGCATTATGGATAGCTACATAAATGGAAATGGTCTTTAGAAGAACAATTAGGGAGCTTCCCTGGCAGCCCAGTGGCTAAGACTCTGTACTTCCAATGCAGGGCTTATGGGTTCCATCCCTGGTGAGGGAACTAAGATCCCAGAGGCTGTGTGCTGGTGTCAAAAAAATAAAAATAAATAAATAGGATGGCCCACGATAATTGAAAAAAAAAGACAGATTGAATAAAGAAGCATGATCAATATATATATTGTCCGAATAAAGATATTTTTATATGAACATGTATATCCATATATGTGTAACTATTTCTGTTTTCAATGGATTTGTACACAATTTTATTGAAAGCAAAAGGATATAAAAGGATATAATGTATGAACACTGATCAGAAGAAGGAAAGCTGGAGCGGCTACAGTAATATCCAAGTAGAGTGCAGCATACTGCCTGCAACAAAGAGGGCCATTACGTGACTCAACAAAAAGAGAGACAGTCCTAAAGGCCCATGCAGATAACAGCGGAGCCTCAGGGCACATAAAGCAAAAACCAAGAGGACAGAACGGCAAAAATAAAAAAATCTAGACACATAGTTGAAAAACTTCAACAATCCTCTTTGAGTAATGGAAAAAAACAAATAAGACAAAAAAATCAATAGGCATATGGCTGATCTAAACAACACTTTGAACCAACGAGACCTAACTGAGATTCACAGGACACTCCATACAATGACGCCTTCTTTTTAAGAGTAAATTAGATATGCACCAGGATAGGGTATTCTCTGGGCCCCAAGACAAACTTCAACAAACATGAAAGAATTGAAACTACACAAACTGCTCCCTGACCCAAATGGGGTTACACTAGAAACCAATAGTAGAGGGATACCTGAAAATCACCCCCAAATCCCAAATTAAACCACACATTTCTAAACAACCCATGGAGTCACAGGGAAAGTCCCAAGGGAAATTAGAAAAGATATTTAACTGAATGAAATAAAAACATAAGATATCAACATGTGCGGGGCGCAGGGCAGGCAGTGCTTACGGAATAAGTTTTAATAACTATTTTTCATATTAGAAGAGAAAAACGTTCTCAAATTGATGATCTAAGTTTCCACTGCTGAAAATAAGACAAGAAGAATAGCTCACAGTGAAGAGAAGAAAGTGATGTAGATGGAGCAAGAATCAAAGAAATAAACAAACACCACGGGAGAAGTTGCTACCGCTTTCAACCTCAGCCTCATGACTTCAAGACATGTGCCCACAGCCCTGAACGGAAGCTGCAGGCCCTCAGGCCCCTCAAACCCCACCTGCCCCAAATCCTCTAATCTCGTCACTCCTCGCCTGCCCCCCGCCCCGGCCTCCCACCACCACCACCCGCCCCCTCACCCAAACTTCAGTCCCAGACAGTTCCTTCCCCTCCCTCACCACCTTCCACACACAAATCGGCACCAGACCCAAGAAGAGCTGCCCCCAGCCTCCCCTCAGTCTCTTCCGAGTTCCCCGTTCCTATGACTTCTGTGTTGTTGAGTCACCAAGACCCGCCCAACCCCTTATGATCCCAGGGATCGCAGGCCAGCAGGCCCCTCTGCCCATGGGATTTCCCAGGCAAGAACACTGAAGCAGGTGGCTATTTCCTTCTCCAGGGGCTCTTCCCAACCCAGGGATTGAACCCGTGTCTCCAGCATCACAGGTGAGTTCCCTACCGCTGAGCCACCTGGGAAGCCCCCTAGGACTTCTGCTTGGGGTCAGCTCTCATCTGCCACCTCCCTCCTCCCAACAGCCTCCCAAGTGGTACCCATCCAGTCACCATCCTCCTGCAGCTCTGGTAACCTCTAAACTAAGATTTGGTGTTTGAGAAAAGGGCGAGAACTGCCAGAGCCAGCCAGCTCCCAGTGCGGGGCTGGGACACCGACATCACCTGCCCTGGGCTCCCAAATGACACAGCACAGAGTTTTCATCCAGTGCTTAGGAGAGCTGCGCCTGTTGCAACACTTTATGTATGCTCTTAAACCCAGCATGCAGGACCCGTAAAGAGGCCACAGTACAGCAGTTCCTACTAAGGAAACCAGAAAGTACTTTTCAGTAATTCATCTCGTAGCAAGAACTTCGGGTCAGTAGAAAGTACACGCAATGACATCACATCTGAAGACACCGGTTCCAGCCCCCCGCCCCCGCCGAGCCCGCTGACATGCTGCAGCAAGGGCAGCAGAAGGCTGTCGTGGGCGGGATGCCCCCAGGAGCACAGGGGCTGTTTCTACCCCAAGCAACGGTTCACTTTCTCGATATTTCCTTTTGTCTTGTTAACTCAGTTAATTTGGATGTGTATCTGAATAATCCAAGGCTTTTTTCCAGTTTATTCTGGTGGAGAAACTATTTACAGGTCATTTCCATGATAGGTGGTAGACAGCTGCGATGCAGGGTCAGATGGCAGGTTGGGATACCATGCGACAAGTGGGGAAACCTTGACCCAAGACCCTTCAGTGTGTCCCTGAGCAGAGCAAGGTGTGCAAACGGCGGGGGCCCCCTCATCTGAACAAATGTCACAATGATGTCAATGAGCCAAGACAGGAAACCCAGGTCTAATTTCTTCATAACCGAAAGCAATTCACAGAGCAAAAGCACACAAATCTGAAGGAAAAGAAAGACTGCTTTCAAAAGAAGGTTTTATTTCATCAAGACTTAGTTGCTCTCTGTCTGCAGTGCAGGAGACCTGGGTTCAATCCCTGGGTCTGGAAGATCCCCTGGAGGAGGGGAAAGGCTACCCACTCCAGTATTTTTGCCTGGAGAATCCCATGAACAGGGGAGCCTGGCAGGCTACAGACATGGTGTCGCAGAGTCGGACACGACTGAGCGGCTAACTTTTCAGTTTTCACCAGTTGCTCTTACCTTCGCACTCAGGTGTCTGCCCTTAACTGGACCTGTCTCTTGAAACTGAAACTGCTGAGCTTAGAGGCACTATTACCTCATCACAATAACCTTCATTGTGTTCAATTTCAAGAGGCACAGCCCTTGAGGAAAAGCCATCTTGGAGGACCCCCCTCCAGAGGTGTGTCCACTCCCCCAGAAGACCCAGGACCTCCTCTCCCAGGCCACAATCGGGCACTGCCAGCCTTCAGCTCTCAGACGGCCCTCAACCTCTGTCCCGGATGGCTTCAGTGCAGGACCAAGCGACCTGCGCCAGGCACAAGGCGGGAGGAGGTGGTGACACCGTCCGTCCGTCTCCAGCCTCCTCCCAGGCCAGCGGGAGGGAAGAGGCTGTCTCGGTGTGCATTTCCACAGCACAGCAGGAGCCGCAGCAAAGGTCAGGGTCCAGGGAGAAATGTCATCCAAGGAGTCTGAAATCTCCCGCAGTTGACCTGGACCACAGTGGAAACTGAAAACCATTGTATCTGAACACAGCAGTTTCACAGTCGGATACGCCCGTAAGTCCAGGGCAGAGATGCCTCGAGGTTATGCTGCGCCTTTTGAGGAATGCAGTGGGAGGCAGGCATCTTGGAGAAGTTGAGGTGCCGCAGACAGAAGCAAAGCCCACTGAGGCCTCGAGCTTTCCTGCTGCACAAGCTCCCCCGGACAGGCTCCTCATCTCCTCCCACCTCGAACCTGCAGGGTTACAGGCGGCGGGCGGGGTCGGCCAGGAGAAGCAGGCGCAGGAGAGGAGGTGGGGGGTCTCTCCTCGTAGACTCGCCCTCAGCCGGATGCAGCAGGCGCTCCATCCCTAAGGACCCCACACACTGCCCGCCTGGCGTTGGAGGCAAGAGAGTGACTTTTAGAAGAGAAGTGAAAAGGCAGTCTACACTTCCACCCATCACCCTTAGACACAAGGCTCAGGACTTCAGCTCAAAGGGAGTTCCACCCAGTTCCTGAACAAGAAAACACCGACGTGTCGAGGGAACAAGGAGCATCGATCGTTTTGGCAAAATGCTAGGTCGCACTTTTCAAAGACTCGTGCATTGGAAATAGTCTCTGTAATATCTCGTCTTGGTGTTAATACCCATCCAAGATCAGTGGTTCTCCTTGCATTATGATTCCATTATAATTTCATAAACCTGTATCTAAAAGTAACTCAAACCAGGTTTCCCATAGAGCTCAACGTTCAGCTCCAAACACATATTTTTCTGAGAACGTGACATCCAGAAAGAAGGTCTTCAGCAGCCTAACAGGTGCTGTCGGCTGACCCTGGCCCAAGATGGGGAGCTGTCAACACAAATGGAGAGCAGAGGGAACGTTTTATTCAAAATAAATGAAAACCTTCCACCCTGTTCTCTCTCTGCCCACCCAGCAGAGGGAAGCCCTGGCCCCATCAGTCCCTGAAGAGGAGAGGTGAGCAGGTGGGCATTAGCACGGGGACAGCCCAGGAAGACAAGGACACCTCCTTCTCTGGAAGGGGCCGCCGCCGCCACCAAGTCGCTTCAGTCGTGTCTGACTGTGTGACCAATAGACGGCAGCCCACCAGGCTCCTCTATCCCTGGGACTCTCCAGGCAACAACACTGGAGTGGGTTGCCATTTCCTTCTCCAGTGCATGCATGCATGCTAAGTCGCGTCAGTCATGTCCAACTCTGCGAGACCCTACAGACAGCAGCCCACCAGGCTCCTCTGTCCACAGGATTCTCCAAGCAAGAATACTGGCGTGGGAAGGGGCCAGGCAGCAAAAATGTCCCAACAATTTACTCGGCTCAGCTACAGAGGAGACCTCACTGGGGGTCTGAGGAGCCCCACAGAGGGCTGACTCAGCTGAGTCTGTCTGTCTCATCCATCTTTCACGAACACCTTGGAAAACAGCTGCAGGGCTTCCGATAACTGAGGCCAGTGATGACTGCTGAGTGTCTGCTGTGTGCCCATCATGGTGCCGGGTGATTGCCACACGTCCTCATCTGGAAGCCCCGACACCCCGGGAAGAGGCACCCTCACCTTCTTCACAGATGAGGAAGGTTCAGCCACTCACCTGACATCAGCCACTCGGCTTGCATCTATCTGAGCAGGGCTCTGACCAGGTGACTGCCAAGGTCCCTCCTAAATCTAAGGTCCTAAGTGTGCAGCCACCACCAGGGGAGGGGGGGAGGCTGGCAGCCCCTCCGTGGCCCTGAGTACAGCCATCACGAGGGGAGGGGGGAGGCTGGCACCCCTCTGTGGTCCTGACTGCAGCCACCACCAGGGGAGGGGTGAGGCTGGCACCCCCTCCATGCCCGTGTCCCCTCCACCATGGAGGGGAGGGGACCTGGTGCCTGTCTTGGCCTCTGTGCTTCCCCACCGTGGCAGCTGGTACCACACAAAGCCTTGGGCTTCAACCTCATCTATCAACTGCTCCCAGATGACCTCACCTACCCACCCCTGTGCCAGAGCCTCCCAAAGAGCCTGACCTGTGCACAGTCCAGACCCATGTTTCCAACCACCGACTTGATGTCTCACAAGTCGGAAGATAACTCACCTTCCTCCCCAAACCTCACCATCCATCCACCACCCCAGCCAGGGCCAGGACTCATGAACTCACACAATCACACACTCATTCAGTCACACACACACACAACTAGATCAAGCTCCTCACGCAAGGAGCAGATACAGAAGCTGCCCCTTAGTGATGCTCAAGTCGCCTCAGCTGGGGTTGAAGGGAGAGGCCCACAGCCAGTGTGGACAGTCTCCACAAACTAGCAAATCTGGGTCTTATAGACCAAAGAAGCTGGTTCTTCTGGGACCAAGGGTCTTTTATGCTGGGAGGTTTACATCAGTGATCATGGAGGACTTGTGCAAGTCATCTTTGCCCTTCATGGGAAATTCCCATGGACATCAGGCATCATCATGGCTCTCAAGGTTCATCATGTCCCGCAGCTCCCCTCAGGGACCCGGGAGCATGTCAGCGCCCAGGGGTCTTTAAGCAGCAGCTCCAGCCTCCCACAAAGCCTGCTGGGTCCCGTGGGTCCAAGCACCTTGTTTAATACTCAATGGCTGGGTGGTTTTGACGTGGAATTTTTACCAAGACCCCATTCACAACTTCCTTCTCTGTTTCCCCCCAGACCCCGATGGTGGTCTCATATCAAGGAATCGTGGGTCACAGATGTACAGCTTCTATAAGTTGGAACTGATCAATACACCTATTAGGCTTCCCTAGTGGCTCAGCAGTAAAGAATCTGTCTGCCAATGCAGGAGACGTGAGTTCGATTCCTGGGCTGGGAAGATCCCCAGAGAAGGACATGGCTATCCACTCAAGTATTCTTGCCTGGAAGAATTCCACGGACAGAGGAGTCCAGCAGGCTATAGTCCATGGGGCTGCAAAAGAGTCACACACGACCTAATGGCTCAGGTCAGTTCTGTTCAGTCGCTCAGTCGTGTCCGACCCTTTGCAACTCCATTAATCGCAGCACGCCAGGCCTCCCTATCCATCACCAACTCCCGAAGTTCATTCAGACTCACATCCATCGAGTCGGTAATGCCATCCAGCCATCTCATCCTCTGTCGTCCCCTTCTCCTCCTGCCCCCAATCCCTCCCAGCATCAGAGTCTTTTCCAATGAGTCAACTCTTTGCATGAGGTGGCCAAAGTACTGGAGTTTCAGCTTCAGCATCAGTCCTACCAAAGAACGTCCAGGACTGATCTCCTGTAGCATGGACTGGTTGGATCTCCTTGCAGTTCAAGGGACTCTCAAGAGTCTTCTCCAAAACCACAGTTCAAAAGCATCAATTCTTCGGTGCTCAGCTTCCTTTATAGTCCAACTCTCACATCCATACATGACCACTGGAAAAACCATAGCCTTGACTAGATGGACCTTTGTTGACAGAGTAATGTCTCTGCTTTTAATATGCCATTTCCTTCTCCAGGGGATCTTCCCAACCTAGGGATTGAACCCTGGTCTCCTGCATCGCAGGCAGATGCTTTATCCTCTGAGCCACCAGGGAAGCCCACTTTTAATATGACTTAATGGCTGAACAGCAACAAAATACCCCCATCAGTCTCTATGACCTTTTCTAACACACGTCCTACACTTGCCCCTTTTTTGAGCTTCATCCTGGATTCACAGCCCTATACAAACTCAGCTGTCAGCACCGAGGTCTGTTTCTGAGGTTCAAACTGTAACACACTGGACAGCAATGCCCCCTTTGGTCTGGCTTGCTGTCCCCACCTCCCCAAGGATTGCATGCACCCCTGTCTCCTCAGGAGGTGTTGCAGGCCCGTCTTCAGTTTTTCTGCTCCGAATGTGGGATGTAAGGCCCTCCCAGCAGCCCTGGTGCCCTGGGGGGTAGAACGGCCTGAGAAACCCAGGCCTGACTCCAGGAGGGCCCTGCAAGCCTCAGAGCTATTGACAAGAGCACCGGCCCCCCACTGGTACCTCCGCCCACCAGCCCTGTCCCAGCACATGCAGTCGGCTCCCATCTCTCCCCCACCCCCGGTCGGCTTGACCCGTCTTTGCCTCTGTCCTGGCTTGGGGAACCTGCACGTGGTCTCACGGCGGGCAGGGAGCACACTGCTGTGATCCCAGCGCACCGCTGATCCTGCTTGTGATACCAGTTGTCTCACTGTGCACACTGTCCGCACTGTTTGCTGAACCCAGGGTAGGCAAGGCGCGAGCCAAGAGGCTGGGAGGAGACTGGAGGAGCCGTGGGAACTGCAGGCACGTGTACCCTCTCCTGGCGGGCGCAGCAGCCGTTAGCAGCGGCCAGAACATAGCCTCATGCAGCATAAGGGTCGCTCCAGCGTACCCGCAAGTGCCGCGGCAGCCAGGGCTTTCACGGCGAAGCTCGCACGGGGCGCTGCGCACACGGCAGCTGCTGACCAGGCGAGGGCCTCGTGGCCGCGTGCGCGGCGCTGTGCGTGGCCTCAGCTTGGCCATGACCGCGCTAAGTCACTGTTCACAGTACACGGGGCGAGAGCACCTGGCTGGCACCAGCCTGTTGATTTCCCCGCACCCAGCGAGTGTGCCCGGCCCCACGTGCTTCCTCTCTCCAGATTCCTGGGTCAGGCAGCCCGGACTGAACTTCAGGACAAGCTCCTAGACAGCCTCCCGCCCGCACAGCCCACGCTCCAACTGAAAAGGACAACACCACCCCCTCTGGAGACAGAGAGTTCAGGAAGGATCCCAGGCACTTAGGAATCAATGATATGGAAAGGAAAACTGCAAAGAACACAAAGTCCCCCATGGACTCTCCATTTCCATGAGCAGTGATGCCATTATGCATCTTTCCTTTCATGTAGGCTGGCACGGACTTGAATCTCTTTTAGCCGTTGGATAAATACAAATATTTGACAGGTCCATCATCTCAAAAGAAAATGAATACTTGGATAAACCTTGAGGACAGTATGCTAAGTGAAATCAGCCAGCTACCAAAAAAAAAAAAAAAAGATAAATACTGTCTGATTTCATCTCTATGAGGCCCCAAGAGCAGTCAGATTCATAGACAGAGAAAGCTGGTTGCCAGAAGCTGGAGGAATGGGGATGGGGAGTTCGTGAAGGACAGAATTTCAGTTTCACATGATGAAAAGTTACGGAGATGGATGGGGTTGATATTGCATAACATTTTAAGTGCATTTTATACTGAACTGTACACTTAAAGGGGCTTCCCTGGTGGCTCAGCTGGTAAAGAATCCACCTACAATGTGGGAGACGTGGGTTCAATCCCTGGGCTGGGAAGATCCCCTGGAGAAGAGAAAGGCTACCCACTCCAGCATTCTGGCCTGGAGAATCCCATAGACTGTCCTGCCCATGAGGTCACTTAAAAATAATGAAGATGATTAATTTTATGTTGGAAATGTTCAAGAGAAACAATTTCTAGAAGGCCGTGTAATTTGCACAGTAATATCTGAATTCCATAAGAACCAGCTATGAAAGATACCCCAGCAGTTCTGTATTACAATAGCTTTAATTTTTGTTCACATTGCCTTTGCATAGCCTCTGACACCAACCCAAGTGGAGGTATAGTTTTGTTTTTCTGACAGAAACTTCGGAAACTTACAGCCCCGGAAAATGATTGTGCAAAATACCCAAGTAGGTCATTGAAATGAAATGTACTAGTCTGTACCCCTAATTTCATGTTCTTTGATGACTGCACAACAGTGACAAAAATAAGACCCATCTGGGGGCACTCGTGGGTCGAACACAGTAAAACCCCAAACAGGGCTCCGACTGGCCCAAGTCCCATGCAGACAAGTGGGCCTGCGCTTTCCTCTTGAATCTGGAGGGGGAAGGGGCCACCAGTGTGTCCCCAACTCCCGACGTTCTCCCCCCAGGCCTGCCTGGATGGCACTGCTTCCTATGGGCCACCTGCCTGGGGCAGGCCGCAAGGAGACTCCACCTCGTGTTACAGGCGCGCCAGACGCCAGATGCCTCCAGCCTGGACTTGCTGGTGTGTCCTCCCCAGAAGGAGCCATGACTCAATATCCAGCCAGGACCTTCCCTGCCCAAGGATTAAGAATTTGCTTTCCAGCTGAAGGAAACGTGTGGGTTTCATCGGTCCTCAACCTCCCTGCCATCATTCTCAACACAGTGAGTATAAAATAAGTGTGTTTCCTGGGAGGAGGGTCAAATACGGACACATGTCTGTGTATGACTGAGTCCCTCCCCAATTCCCCTGAAACTATAATATCACAGCAGCGCTAACCAGCTATACTCCAATATAAAATAAACAGTTAAATAAAACATCCTTATCTTTCAGTTCACTTCAGTTCAGTTCAGTTGCTCAGTCGTGTCTGACTCTTTGCGACTCCATGAATCGCATCACGCCAGGCCTCCCTGAACATCACCATCTCCCAGAGCTCACTCAGACTCACGTCCATCGAGTCCATGATGCCATCCAGCCATCTCAACCTCTGTCGTCCCCTTCTCCTCCTGCCCCCAATCCCTCCCAGCATCAGAGTCTTTCCCAGTGAGTCAACTCTTCGCATGAGGTGGACAAAGTACTGGAGCTTCAGCTTTAGCATCATTCCTTCCAAAGAAATCCCAGGGTTGATCTCCTTCAGAATGGACTGGTTGGGTCTCCTTGCAGTCCAAGGGACCCTCAAGAGTCTTCTCCAACACCACAGTTCAAATGCATCAATTCTTCAGCACTCAGCCGTCTTCACAGTCCAACTCTCACATCCATACATGACCACAGGAAAAACCATAGCTTTGACTAGACGGACCTTAGTTGGCAAAGTAATGTCTCTGCTTTTGAATGTACTATCTAGGTTGCTCATAACTTTTACTCCAAGGAGTAAGCGTCTTTTAATTTCATGGCGGCAGTCACCATCTGCAGTGATTTTGGAGCCCCCCAAAATAAAGTCAGGCACTGTTTCCACTGTTTCCCCATCTATTTCCCATGAAGCGATGGGACCAGATGCCATGATCTTCGTTTTCTGAATGTTGAGCTTTAAGCCAACTTTTTCACTCTCCTCTGTCACTTTCATCAAGAGGCTTTTTAGCTCCTCTTCACTTTCTACCGTAAGAATGGTGGGATCTGCATATCTGAGGTTATTGATATTTCTCCCAGCAATCTTGATTCCAGCTTGTGTTTCTTCCAGTCCAGTGTTTCTCATGATGTACTCTGCATAGAAGTTAAATAAGCAGGGTGACAATATACAGCCTTGACGTACTCCTTTTCCTATTTGGAACCAGTCTGTTGTTCCATGTTCAATTCTAACTGTTGCTTCCTGACCTGCATACAGATTTCTCAAAAGGCAGGTCAGGTGGTCTGGTATTCCCATCTCTTTCAGAATTTTCCACAGTTTATTGTGATCCACACAGTCAAAGGCTTTGGCATAGTCAATAAAGCAGAAATAGATGTTTTTCTGGAACTCTCTTGCTTTTTCCATGAGACAAAGCAGCTACCGTGACAGAGAGGTATGTGGTGGGGTGGGGGCGTTTGGTTTCAGACTATAAGGAAGTCGTTTTGTCTTTTCGCCACCAAGCAAGCATGCAATGTTTAATTTAGGCAAAGGCAAACAGCAAATGGCAACGCACTCGTGTTCTTGCCTGGAGAATCCCAGGGACAGGGGAGCCTGGTGGGCTGCCGTCTATGGGGTTGCACAGAGTCGCTCACGACTGAAGTGACTTAGCAGCAGCAGCAAACAGCAAAAGGTTTAAAGCAACAACAGAACGCACGCTGTGGCTGGCCGGCAACATTCTAGGATTTAACGCTGCTTTGTCTTCCTGCCGCTGCACAAGAATAACAACTTGGCACTTAGGGAGCCGCGTCGAGCTGGGAACACTGAGGCTTGTGCTGAAGTGCACAGCTCCGTGGCTCAGCGTCTCTGGGGGAATCGGGCTTTGTGCAGCCACGAAAACAGGACACGCCAGGGGCCTCAGGCACTTCGGAAACTGGCTCAGAACCCCGGCCACTGTGGGGCCGCAGATGGGTGCTGCCAACGTGACTCCTTAAGAGCTGCCTCCTCTGATATATTATTCAGCAACCGAAACCCCAGGGAAAAACGTCTATTTTTCATTCCCCCTCCGTGCAGGAGGGGCCCAGGAACCTGGAGAGGGAGGCATCCTCTGACCAGCACGTTGTACAGGGAAGGCCGTGGTCAGGAGGCCCATGAAACCAGACTCTGGAAGTGGGCCCCGCCCCGGGCCCCTGCCTGAGGGCCTAGCTCCAGATGGCAGGAGCCGCCCCTGCCCAGTCTCAGGGAGGCGCAGCGGGGAGCCCCCTTCCCGGGTGCTGCTGCCTGCCTGGACCCCAATTCCAGCATCCCAGGACCCCTGCCCCCACCAGTGAGGACTCCTGGAGCCCAGAGACATCCCACCTACTCCTGAACTTGGAGCCCTCCCATCCCCACAGGCACCCCCCGTGACCTTCAGGAAATATCCTGGAGCCCCCGTCTTCCAGGCAGCCGCAGGAGCCCCTCCCCTTTGCGCTCACAGGAACCACCATGACAGTGGGTATTCGGGCAGAAAGTCCCCACGGCCAGGGGCGGGCAGTGGGCAGAGGACGGGGAGGGGCCAGCCCCAAGGGCGAGTTCTCGGAGGCCCTGGCAGACGGCGCTGGGCCTCTATCCAGCAGCTCCCCTGCCCGAGGCTGCACCCGCGGCGCCCCCACCATGTCCAGAGCGCGCAGTGGGACCCGGGCAGCCGGCAGGCCTTTGTGCTCCGAGGACGCTGTGGAGCCAGGACTGAGACGGGCCAGGCGGCCAGCCCGCGGGCCGGGCTCCAGTGCCACCCTCCATGGCCACTGTCCGTCACTGACAGCTTCACCGGCCCAATTCCCCACGCTCGCTGGCCAGCAGCCCCCTGCCCCTAACACAGGGAGGACGCCTGGCTCTGGACTGAAGCTTGGGAGTCCACCCTGCCAGCCGGGCGGCGGGCCTGGGCAACACGAGAGCTCAGCCCCAGCTCCACGGTCACCTCGGGAGGCCCGACCCAGCCCGTGAAGAAGGGGGAGAGGGGGCAAGCCGGCTGGGCCAGTGCAGGGCCCCCAGGCTCCATCTGGGCCTGAGGACCCCGCACAGAGCCCCTGGCTCCACACCAGCCCTGTGGTCCAGCAAACCCACTGCGGATGCAGTTTCCGAGAAGCTGCCGAGCGCCTGGTGGGAGCTGGGAGGGTGGCGGGCTCCGTGTCAGGCTGGGCAGCGGGGGCCAGGATGCTGCGGTGGTGGAGCAGAGGCACGCTGGCACCCAGGAGGGGAGACAGCCCTCGGGGCCTTCTGCCGGCCGCGCCCCGGCCCAGGGCAGCAGTCTTGCGCTGTCCTGAAACAGGATCATCCTGCCTCTCCTGCCCAAAGGGCCTCTCTTCCCCAGAAGACAGGGCCTGGCTTTCTTTGCTTTTAGGTCAATCAACTTTTTAGGTCAATTCCCACAAACCGAACTCGGCTCTTTGAACTGGAAACACTGCAAAGGCCCACCCAGAGCGTGGAGCTAGGTGACTGGGCCCCTGTTTGTTAGCAAGCCACGGAGCCCAGCTCCTGGCAGAGGCATAACAGAGGGGCTGGGGGTCTGAGGGACCCTGGCCCACAGCCACCCCACTTCAGCCGCCCCCCACCCAGGACACACTGAGGCCCCTGAGCCACGCCCAAAGAGCTCCCAGGAGCGTGTGCACATTACTGGCACTGCGAAGCAGAAAAAGAATTAAATTCAGTTTTAAAAGTCCAAGCAGGTGTGGCTGCCACCTCCCCACAACCTCACAGTCAACACCTGTGCCCTTGGGAACGTGAGGGCCCCCATTTGGGGAGCCTTCAGCAGTCCTGAGCTGATGCAAAAATGCCTTCCCAGAGGAGGTGCAAGCCCCAGCTCTGGGATCAGCACTGAGGCCCCATCTCCTTTTGGGGGACCGGCTCTAAGATAATGGATGTGATGGACGCAGAGCTCCCTGGAGAGGAGGGCGGATGTCTGGGACTGCCAGAGGGTGAGGACTGGTTCCTCTAGGAAATGGTAGGAACCCCCATGCCAGGCCCCCAGGGCAGCCCAGCACCGCAGATTCTAGACTCAGCCATGCAGACATAATTCATTCAAATGTATCACTTCTGGATCCATGAAATCAGAGCAGACAGAGCCAGGCATGGAGACAGGACTGGCGAAGCCACGGGTCATCGAGCTGTGCAGCACCGATCGGCCTCGGTCAAGCAGTGGCCCGGCCACCCCTGGACAGAGAAGCACCCTGCAGAGCCGGCCACTCTGGCACAAGCCTCCAGGGAGTCTCTGTCGGCAGGCGGACGGAGCTGGAACACGCCCACTCCCCCTCTAACCACCATCTGTCTGGGGAAGGTGCCGGGGTCAGAGCGCTTGGCCGCTGGCAGAGCCGCCTGACGGCACAGGAGCTGGGGTCCCAGGCAGTGAGGGCTCCCCCAGCCCCCCCGGCCCCTTGACCACCAAGGAGGAGAGCAAAGAGCACACTCCAGGAGGCACGGTGCTGAGCAGTGTCCACGACGCTTAGAGGCCGAGCGGCGGTAACAGCCTCAGCCCAGGGGACAAAGGGAGGGACAACAGAGCACGGGGGGCAGGCTCGGCCAGGAGGGCCTGCTGCAGTAGGAGCCTCATCTCCAAGATGGCTCACAGCAACCTCATGGTGGGAGTCGTTACCAGTGAGGTTATCAGGTTACAGGTAAGGAAGCCGGCTGGGCCCGGTCAGAGGACCGGACATCAGGCTGCTGGTGCCTAGCAACACTGGGATTTGCCTGACGTGGTCCAGCTCCAGCTCACTGCACTCTGGTCCCCGGGTGGGGCAGCCCCATTGAAAGCTGAAAGCTCAGATGGTTGCCCCCTCCAGCAAAGTGACTTCCAGGCACTGGTGACTGACACAGCAGGGCAGGGCAGATGGAGGGTAAGCAGCCCATGGAGAGAAAGACACACAGACACTCATCCAAGGCTTGTGACCGTGAGGAAGAAGCATGAAACTGGGGGCAGGGGAATAGGGGAGAGTTCTCCATGATGAGATTCATTGGAAAAGACCCTGATGCTGGGAAGGACTCAGGGCAGGAGGAGAAGGAGGCGACAGAGGATAAGATGGTTGGATGGCGTCACCAGCTCAATGGACATGAGTTTGAGTGAACTCCGGGAGATGGTGATGGACAGGGAAGCCTGGCGTGCTGCAGTCCATGGGGTCGCAAGGAGTAGGACTTGACTTAGCAACTGAACAATAACTCCACGTTGATGGTATTATAACTGAGCTTGGTTGAGCACGGAGAGCAGGGGTTTCGGAGAGAGGAAGACTCTGAAGTTGCATGAGAGGAAAGAGAGCAAGGCATTGGGTGGGGTGGGGGTGGGATGCAGAGCCCCCTGGAAGGCCTGGCCTCAGATGGCAAGACAGCACCATCTGTATCTTGACAAGAGAGAGAGAAAGGATGCCTGCGGGTGCAGAGAAGTTTATAGGAAAAAGAGGCCGTTCCCGAAGGCAGTTTCTCTTTTCTGTAATGAGTGGAAGGTGAGGATTCAGCTCAGAGTGAGTGTGGGAGCTGAAGGCTCAGAGATTCGAGGAGGATGAAACAAGATGAAAGAGCCTCCTCAGGTCCAGGAGCCCACCTGCTCGAGGGTCACGCTGGCATGACAGCAGCCCCAGTGGCCCGGGTGCGGCTGGAGGCCATGGGTTTACCATGAGCTGGTTCTTGACACGACCAACCACCATAAAGATTCAAAACAGCCACAATACAGCCAAGGTTTAGGGCAAGAACAAGAAAGTGAGGAGCAGGGGAAGGATGGCGAGGATTCTATCAGCAAACAGTGCAAAATGGAGCGTGACGTTACTGCCACAGATTTCCGTTTTCAAAAAATAGCCTTCTGTAATTTATCTCTTTTTATCCCACGGTTGAAGTGGGACAATTAATGGCCTACAACCTACGTGGAACAAAAGTTTGACATCTTGTTTATTATCTGCTTTTTCCCTATTAATGTATTATGAACTAATTTCCCTTTTAATTGGACAGGGAAATGGCAACCCACTCCAGGATTCTTGCCTGGAGAATCCCAAAGATAGAGGAGCCTGGTGGGCTATGAAGTGGGCTATGGACCCTGGTGGGTCCATGAAGTCGCAAAGAATCAGATGTGACTGACTGACTATCATGCCCCTTTTAATAGATTCATGCCAATAAGTATACTTCTATAACTTCAGGTAAAAATCTATATAGATGTTAACTAATCCCTCGGTTGAATATTTAGGTTATTTCTTCTAAAATAATTCTTATCTCCTCTGGGCTGTGCTGCCTCTCCTTTGCTGCACGGGCTGCCTCTAGCTGCAGCAAGCAGGGGGGACTCGGCTGCAGATTCTTGGTGTGGATCATGGGTTTCAGCAGTCGTGGGGCACAGGCTTAGTTGCTCCGTGGCCTGTGGGATCTTCCTGGACCAGGGATCAAACCCATGTCTCCTGCACTGGCGGGCATATTCTTTACAACTGAGCCACTAAGGAAACTCTAAATCATTTTTTAAACATATTTTAGCCAATCTTATGTCTTTATGATAAGTCCTTGGAGATGGAATAAGAAAATAAAGACTTTTAAATGCTTTTTCATTATTTCTCTTTGTGCTTAGGTTGGCTGGCCCTATTTTTATGAAGTCCTTTTCCTTAGTTTATTAGGCAAGACTTAGATGTTTTCCTGCTTTATTGTATATTTGTTTTCCTATCTCACAAAAATGGGGACTCCACTTGTGATTGAGAACAGTGCCTATGTGGATAAATACTGCTAACATAGCCCTTGCTAGTCAACAGGATTTCTGCCTCTCATGCAGGCTGCTATAAACACTGTATGGATGTGTTTCTCTTTTCTGTTGGTTGGCTAGCTGCTCTCATTTCTTATCAAGCAACACTTGAGCTGTCCTTAAATAGTTTGTTCTATTATCCTTGATGTTTTCTCCCTTACTTTCATTGATAGATGCTGCTGCTGCTGCTGCTAAGTTGCTTCAGTCGTGTCCAACTCTGTGTGACCCCATAGACGGCAGCCCACCAGGTTCTCCCATCCCTGGGATTCTCCATTGATAGATAAGTATCTGGTAATCAGGAGATTGAGAGGAGATATCTAGATATCTAGAAAAATTTGTCCTCAAGCCTAGGTGGTTGTTTGACTTCCCTGGATTGCTTGCTTCATTTAAAGATTTCCTCGGTCTTTTAATCTGAAATACAAGATGTGTGAAGGATTTAGAAGAGCACCAAGAACATAGACAATTATTAAGCAATCCTGGCAGCTGTCACTGCCACAGTCATGGATATCAACACCATCTTCATCAGTATCATCACCATCATTGTCACCATCATCATCAGTAAAGGGATAATAAAGATGTTTTAAAACCAATGAAAACAGAGTATTTGTTGCTAGAAGGTCCATACTACAAGGAACAATAAAAGAAGTTTTTAATGGTAGGGGGGAAAAGCATCCCAGATGCACACACAGAAATACATTAAGCAATAAATAAATGGATACATGTGTGAGTGAATATTAACTGTCTGATATGAAGATATACAAATACACTATTTACATTAAATATAAATAGAATAAGCACTTCAACTGAAAGACAAAGATTGTCATACTAATTACGGAAATAATTATGTACAAACCCAATCATGTGCTTTTTACAAGATGCACATTTTAAATATGACACACTTAAGGGCAGGACCCAGCCTGGCTTTGCAGTGTTGGAGAAGATTTGCAATATTGAGAATTCTGCCAGAGAGAACAAGAATGTGGAACACGGGTACCCACAGAAAAGGTCTCAGAAAGCCCCAGGAGGCCTAGCAGGACTGATAAAAGGTATTTCTGCCTCTAAGCCAGGCAGTAAAGACGAGAGGGGCTAACCGCTTCTTCAAATGACAGGAGAGTGACAGAGGCTTTCAAGGAACATGAAAAGTTAAGGAAACATGACACCGCCAAAGGCACACAATGATTTTCAGTAAAACCATCCCCAGGGAAATGGAGATCCACAATTCGCCTGAGAAATAATTTGAAATAGTTGCTTAAAAAGAGCTCAGTGAGCCACAAGAAAACAGAGGAAGACAGCTTGACAAAATCAGGAAAAACATTAACTAACAGAGATAGAAATCATTAAGATGAGCCAAACAAACTATGAAACTGAGGAATATACTGAGTGAAACAGAAAATGCAGGAGAGACCATCAACCTCAAATCGGACCCAGCAGAAGAAGGAACCTGTGGACTCAAAGACAGGTCACTTGAAACAATCCAATCAGAGGAGTACAAAGGAAAAAAGAATGAAAAAGAGTGGAGAAAGCCAGTGTGAATGTGGACACAACTAAGAGCAATCCACAGTTTACTGCAGAAGAAGAAAAGAGGGAGAGGGGGGAAGAAAGTTTATTCGAAAAAATAATGGCTGAGAACCTGCAAACCTAGAGAGATTTGAACACCAAAGTTCATGAATTTCATAGGTCTTGCTGATTTTTTTTAACTCAAAAAGGTCTTCTCCAAGATACATTATAATAAAACTGTCTAAAATCCAATAAAGAGAAAAGTTTAAAAGTATCAAGAAAAAAAAAAAGCCCCTCACATACAAAGGAACCACCTAAGGCTATTAGCAGTTTCTCTCAGCAGGAATCTTGCAGGCCTGCAGAGAGTGGGCTAATATATTCAAAGTGCTGAAAGTAAAAATTTCCAACTGAGAATACCTTACAAACTGTCCTTCAGAAGCAAAGGAGAGATAAAAGATTTCCCAGATAAACAAAAGCTAAGAAAGTTCATCACCTCTAGAACTGCATTACAAGAAAATTTGAAAGGATTTCTTCAAACTTGAATTAAAGGACATTAATTGAAAAAGCAAAAAATTAGAAGGAATATAGAAGATTTGAACATGATTTACAAACAGTACATAATTGGCAAGAAATAGAGGAAAACAATAGAATGGGAAAGTCTAGAGATCTCTTCAAGAAAATTAGAGATACCAAGGGAATATTTCATGCAAAGATGGGTACAATAAAGGACAGAAATGGTATGGACCTAACAGAAGCAGAAGATATTAAGAAGAGGTGGCAAGAATACACAGAAGAACTGTACAAAAAAAATCTTCATGACCCAGATAACCACGATGGTGAGCCAGACATCCTGCAATGTGAAGTCAAATAGGCCTTAGGAAGCATAACTATGAACAAAGCTAGTGGAGGTGATGGAATTCCAGTTGAGCTATTTCAAATCTTAAAAGATGATGCTGTGAAAGTGCTGCACTCAATATGCCAGCAAATCTGGAAAACTCAGCAGTGGCCAGAGGACTGGAAAAGGTCAGTTTTCATTCCAATCCCAAAGAAAGGCAATGCCAAAGAATGGTCAAACTACCACACAAATACACTCATCTCACATGCTAGCAAAGTAATGCTCAAAATTCTCTAAGCCAGGTTTCAACAATACATTAACCATGAACTTCCAAATGTTCAAGATGGATTTAGAAAAGGCAGAGGCATCAGAGATCAAATGGCCAACATTCGTTGGGTCATAGAAAAAGCAAGAGAATTCCAAAAAAGCATCTAATTCTGCTTTATTGACTACACCAAAGCCTTTGACTGTGTGGATTACAACAAACTGTGGAAAATTCTGAAAGAGATGGGAATACCAGACCACCTGACCTGCCTCTTGAGAAACCTGTATGCAGGTCAAGAAGCAACAGTTAGAACTGGACATGGAACAAGAGACTGGTTCCAAATAGGAAAAGGAGTACGTCAAGGCTGTATATTGTCACCCTGCTTATTTAACTTCTTTGCGGAGTACATCATGAGAAATTCTGGGCT
This sequence comes from Budorcas taxicolor, assembly GCF_023091745.1. Taxonomy (NCBI): domain Eukaryota; kingdom Metazoa; phylum Chordata; class Mammalia; order Artiodactyla; family Bovidae; genus Budorcas; species Budorcas taxicolor. Next base: position 48,887,927 of record NC_068932.1, on the reverse strand, counting down.
GGATGAAGCACAAGCTGGAATCAAAATACCGGGAGAAATATCAGTAACCTCAGATATGCAGATGACACCACCCTTATGGCAGAAAGTGAAGAAGAACTAAAGAGTCTCTTGATGAAAGTGAAAGAGGAGAGTGAAAAAGTTGGCTTAAAACTCAACATTCAGAAAACTAAGATCTTAGCATCTGATCCCATCACTTCATGGCAAATAGATCGGGAAACAGTGGAAATAGTAACAGACATTATTTTAGGGGGCTCCAAAATCACTGCAGATGGTGACCGCAGCCATGAAATTAAAAGACACTTGTTCCTTAGAAGAAAAGTTATGACCAACCTAAACAGCATATTAAAAAGCAGAGATATTACTTTGCCAAAGGTCCGGCTAGTCAAGGCTATGGTTTTTCAGTCAAGGCTATGGTCACGTATGGATGTGAGAGTTGGACTATAAAGAAAGCTGAGCACCAAAGAATTGATGCTTTTGAACTGTGGTGTTGGAGCAGACTCTTGAGAGTCCCTTGGACTGCAAGGAGATCCAACCAGTCCATCCTAAACGAGATCAGTCCCGAATATCCATTGGAAGGACTGATGCTAAAGCTGAAACTCCAATACTATTGCCACCTGATGCGAAGAACTGACTCATTGGAAAAGACCCTGATGCTGAGAAAGATTGAAGGCGGGAAGAGAAGGGGATGACAGAGGATGAGATGGTTGGATGGAATCACCAACTCGATGGACACGAGTCTGAGTGAATTCTGGGAGTTGGTGATGGACAGGGAAGCCTTGCGTGCTGCAGTCCATGGGGTCACAACGAGTTGGACACGACTGAGCGACTGAGCTGACCTGGACGCTGCACACGCTGTGACAGAATGTATACTCTGCATGACCGTACACGGAACATTCACCAAACTAAATCAACCTGCGGGGTCAAAAAGGGCTTGTCTCAACAAATTTCAAATAATTATAGCCATACTGATCTGTTCTCTAATGACAATGAAACAAACTAAACAAATAACAAAGTTTGTAGGAAAGCACACAAATATTTAAATGAAATGAAATGTTTGAGCAAAAACCCATGGGTGAAGACTAAATTACGAAGGGAAATATTTTGAATGGGACAACAATGAAAATATGAATATTACAAATTGTGGATAAGTTAAAATAGTGTGCCTAGAGAAGAGTTTATAGCCAGAAGTTTATATATAGAAAGAAATGGAAAAATGATTAACATCCATTATCTAAATTTCCATCTCAAAAATCTAGAATAACAAATTAAAGCTGAAGAAAATAAATAAGAAACACAAGAGGAAATGTCAGTGAAACAAAAAGCAGATTTACAATATGGAAAATCAAAGCCAAAGTATGTTATTTAAAATAGTAATAAAACTGAAAATCCCCTTTCAAAATGATAAGACAATAACAGAGGAAAAAAAATGACCAGCATCATGAATGAAAAGGGAACGTCACCAGGACCTCATAGACCTAGAGAGGAAAATAAAGGGTATTATGAAAATAAACCTTATACTAAGGAGTTTGAAAACTTAGCTGAAAAGAACAAATCTGTTTTTAAGAGCACAGCATAAAATGCTGGCATGAAGAAAGAGAGACCATTTAAATAGCCTTATATCTGCTTAAATGTTAAATCAACAATTAGAAACTTCCCATAAAGAAAACTTTAGTCTCAGGTAGAGTCATGATTAGTTTCTCTAAACCATTAAAAATAATCATATCCATCTGGAAAATGTTCTTCCAGAGACAAGAAGAAAGAGGAATACTTGCCAGTTAATTTTATGATGCAGTAGGACTCTGACACCAAAACACGGCAGACACTAAAAAGAGAACGCATAGGTCGCATCCTTCATGAGCCCAGAGGCTAAACCCTTACGCATGTACACGTGCATGCCCACATAGCCAGAGAAGCAGATACAGCCTTACATTCAAAGGTATATAGGTAGGCAGGCAGAGAAAAGATATAAAAATTGTCAAGATTCGCAGATGACACAAATGCATAGACAATCCAAAATAATTACAAATAAGCCCCTACAGTTAATAGGCAAATTTAGAAAAGTCACTGGATATATCAACTTAAAGAGCCCATTTTATTTCTAAAGACTAAGAACAAAAATTGGAAGAAATTTTTCAAATATTGTTTAATATACCATATTACCTGTAAAATCATATTACCTGTAAGTTAATTTTTTTCAAATGTAAGACTTCCACATAGAAAACTATAGAACATCACTAACATAATTTAAAGAATACATAAGGGAGATTTCTTATTTATGAGTTAGAAAATTCTTTATTTGAAAAAAAAAGTCAATTCTTCTCAAACATATCTCTGGATTCAATGCAAGCCCAATCAAAATCCCAGCAGATATTTTTTGTGTACGTCAACAAGCCAATTCTAAAATTTACTTGGAAATACAAAAGAACCTAGAATAGTCAAGAGAGTCTTGAGGAAGAACAAAAATAGTTTGGAGACAAACGACCAAGTGTCAGACAGTGAGACTTACCATAAGGCGATAGTAATGGGAGCACTGTGGTATTTCTGCGATGATGGGTAAATAGACAGTGACAGAGAGCAGGAAAGGCAGACACGGACGCGCATGTACAGTCGCCTCCTTCAGGAAAAGCGCACCGCAGCTCAGTGGGGAGAGGACACGCTCTTGAACACACGCAATCAAGCAACAGAAAAAGCACACACTGCTATCCTACTCCACGTCCAAAAGCCAACCCGAGAATTATTACAAGTCTAAACGCAAAAGATTAAACAACAAAGTTTCAAAAAGAAAGCACAGGAACATTTTTTTTCATCATCTTGAATAGAGGAATATGTCTTAACATGACAAAAAGAAGTAAGAGAAAAGAAAAAACTTGATGAAATGGATGTATTAGCATTAAGAATTCATATATGCAAGAATGAACTCACATCCAGCATGTTAAGAATTCTCACAAATCAATAATAAAAATCTACCTTTTTTTAAAAGGGTCAACGACTTGAATAGGCAAAACACAAAAGAGAATATTTGAGTCACTAATATGCCTGTGAAAAGGTTTCCAGCATAAGTCTTTATCAGGAAAAAATAATGACTAAAATTGAGAAGAAACTTGTGAGGATATGAAATGATCATTTAAAAACTCTTTAGTAGCATCTGTTAAAGATAATGATATATGCATTTTACAACATGAAATATTTCTCCTAGAGTATTGACTTAGAAGAAATGGGTATATATATCTCCCAAAAGATATACACAAGCACGGTCCTATACCTTTGTTCCTAATAACCAAAAACTGCAAAGCAACCCAAATGTCCAAAAACAGGAGACAGGCTGTGGCATGTTTATATGATGGAATGTGACTGCGCAATTAAAAAGAAGTACCAGTCAATCCTACAGGAAGTCAACCATGACTATTCATTGGAAGGACTCATGCTGAAGCTGAAGCTCCAATATTTTGGCCACCTGATGTGAAGAGCCGACTCATTGGAAAAACCCTGATGCTGGGAAAGATTGAAGGCGAAAAGAGAAGAGGGCAACAGAGGATGAGACAGTTAGATAGAATCACCAACTCAGTAGACATGAATCTGATCAAACTCTGGGAGATAGTAAAGGACAGAAGAGCCTGGGGTGCTGCAGTCCACGGGACTGAAAAAAGTCAGATATGACTCAGGAACTGAACAACAAGTACTACTACTTTTATATACAAAATCGTGAGTGAAGGCCACATTTACCTCAGAAAAGTCTGCACGGTGTGTGCTTGCATAAATCTGAAGCTCTAGAAGGCAAAGCTGCTTCCAGTGTAAAGTCAGTACAGCAGCCACCACATTCGATGTTCTCTTGTCTCTCCTCAAAGGGACTTGAATAGGAGGGATCTGGGGACTTCCCCGGTAGCTCAGCTGCAATGTGGGAGACGTGGGTTCGATCCCTGGGTTGGGAAGATCCCCTGGAGGAGGGCATGGTAACCAACTCCAGTATTCCTGCCTGGAGAATCCCCATGGACAGGGCAGCCTGGTGGGCTACAGTCCATGGGGTAGCAAAGAGTTGGATATGGCTGAGTGACTAAGCACAGCGCAGGAGGGATTTTTGCCTTGATCTGGTTTGTGGTTACCTGGGCATACATCAACGTAAAAGTTTATACGTTGCGTTAAACTTCAGATTTTGAAGATCTGTGTGAATGACGCCATCGGGGAAGCCATATGTATGTACACATACAGATAAAGACAGGAAGGACAAACGTTATAAAACAGCAATGTCTGGCTGCCTTCAGGTGCTCGCTTTATGGGTGATCTTTATGCACTTTTTCTTCTTTTAGTTTTCGGCCATGCAGTGTGGCACGTGGGATCTCAGTTTCCCATTCGCCCTCCCTACGCTGGAAGGGCAAGTCTTAACCACTGGGAAGTCCCTTTATTCCTATTTAAAGTATCTGCATATCCTTGTCTTCTTGAATTCTATGAAGAACTTGAACATTACTGGTGTGATATTCATGAAATATAAAAGAAGCCCTGTAACAGCTCTGTAATGCCATTTTCTATTCAATCCACACCCGGAGACGAGACCCTGGGCTCCAGGTCCAGCGTGCCACCCCGTTCGCTGTGGGTGTGGGGAAACTGACTCTGTAATTAATGCTGCCTGAAACCAGAGCTGGTTCTAAATCTCCAGTGCGGCTGCGGCTGCTGTGGACCCAGGAGCATGACGTGTCTGTGACCCGAGGCCCAGTCCCAGCGGGTGCAGAAGAGCAGGCATGCTCCGTCCCCTGCAACCCAGCCCCCGCTCCACACCGCCTCCGTCTTTAAATGCACATCCTTCAGAGCAAAGCAGAAGGAGCCACCAGGTGACTGTCTGCCTTCAAGGTCATGTCATTAAACACGGTGTCAGTTTTACGGCAAAGAACAAAGAAAGCCCTTTTTATTGCCGCTGGGCTGGCAGCCTGTCTCCTTTCCTTGTGCGTGGCTCACAGTTTATCCTCCTTGCGGGAGATGCTATCATGTTGGTGAGTTACGGCCACTTCAGCTTTACTAGCGCAGATAATTCTTATATCTCACAACCTATTTATTTCATGTGGATCAGCATGATTTCATAGACTGCTTCTCAAAGCCGTAGGCAATTATTTCTACATTTTTCCCTTTACGGCGTATTGTTAAGGGACTCGAAGCCATCTTCTGACCTGTGGAACTGGAAACAGTATTCTTAGGCTGGGAATTCAAATGGGGTTACAGACTGTTCACATCCGAGGGGGAGAATTATCCTGAGGGTTTCCAGTTCAGGTTACTGAATTATGCATTTTCTGAATCATTTCAACCAGAAAACTTACCCTGTAATGGACATTTGAGTTTGAATGGAAGACCGAAATACCCAAAGTCTCACTGGAGTCAAAGAACTGTGTTTATCGACTTTCTATAAAGTACCAAAAGCCAATGAATCAGTCCCTCTGATCTTATTAAAACGTAAAATTTAGGATCCGCGCTTTCTTTATAGAAAGTCTAGTTGCCGAACCTCATAAATCTTTAGTCATCCATTAAGTCTTTTTTTTTTCCAAATGTATTTACGGGGTTGCAGATGTTTTTGGAGGCACAGCTCAAGTAACAGCAGCCCTGCCTGGAGCTCTGGCATGAGTCAAAAAGAGGGAAAGTCACTCCTGAGGAGAGAACAAGGGCCGCGCGGATCACCCTTTGCTGATCTGGGGTGGGATGAGGAGGCGTCATTGTCATTCCGGAGGCAGCACCACCATCGGGCCCACTCACTCTACACCGAGAGTGAAGATAAATTTAAAACCAAAGAAAGCAGACACCTACAGACAAATGCTTCGCACTCCATCAAGCCTGCAGTTCATCACTGTTGCCTCAAAAGCTACTTCATTATCAGAACTGAGGAAAACAGAGTGCAATTATACAGTTTAAAAGGTTTCAATCAGAATGATGAATGGTGGTCTTTGGGTAGCTTATTAACATGTGTAGACACTAATTTGTTTGTTTGTTTTCTCAAGAGAAAAAAAAAGTGAAAGTTCAGCCCACCTTTAAAGACTTTGGGTTGGAAATGTCCAGCTGAACAGAAGCAAAGTGTGTCCCATTCAATTGGCTCTCAAAACAGCCTGGGTAGGACCAGAATTCAGAGGGAAGGGAGCCAGGGGCTATCCAAGCTGACCCCTCATTTTACAGAAGAGGGGGCCAGGACCCAGGCAGGGGTGTGACTGGACCAGTCCCAGGCGCCCGGTGGCCAGCCTGGACACCTGCCCCTCACTTCCTCTCTGAAACCTTCCTATTCAGCATCTCGCTCATTGAAATGGAAGCAGCACACTGACCGCAAATAAGAGACGTGCTGAGACAGAAAATAAAAGGGACAAAAGAAACATGAAGCTACAAAGCACCGTTTCAAGCAAAGGTGTGTGTTCTGTCTCCCACTGGGAATCCGAGGCCCCTGAGACAGGACGCCTTCCAAAGTTCAAAACACAGCTTTGATTCTCTTTTTCCTCACTTTTTCCCTGCATCTTTGAAACAGATGATAGAGTGACATACTTACATTTTTTTCCCTTTAAACACATCATGAAGTCTTCATGAAAGGAAGTTAATGGGAACCTTTAAGCTTCCATTTAATAGTGTTTTACAATGATGCTGCAGTTGTTAGTCAGCAGCCACTCTTAGCCAAAATTGCTCCCTGCGTACAAGGATTCAGCCCCGTGCATCAAAAGCAATAAATGGTCCTCATTTCAGCGGAGGTACCAGGCTAGCTTCCTATTGCTGCTCTAACAAATGGCCACAAACTCAGTGGCTTAAAAAAAGCACACACACAAAAATTTCTTCTCTTCCAGTTCTGAAAGCAAGAACGCTAAAACCCTGGTGTCGGGAAGGCTGTGCTTCTTCTGGAGACTGCAGCAGAGAATCTGCTTCTGTGCTTTCTCCAGTTTCTAGAGGCGCCTGCGTTTCTTGGCTCCTGGCCCCCTCCTCCCTTCTAAGTGCATCACTCCAGCCTGAAGGAGCTTTGGTCTGGTCACTACACCTCTTCTCCTGCCTCTGACCCTCGGGGATCCCTCTTAAAGGACCCTGTGATCATACTGGGGCCACCCAGGTAATGCAGAATAATCTCTACTTGTGTGCCCAATCACTCAGTCGTGTCCAGCTCTTTGCAACCCCATGGACTGTGGCCTGCCAGGCTACTCTGTCTGCGGGATTCTCCAGGCAAGAACACTGGAGTGGGTTGCAATGCCCTCCTCAGGGGATCTTCCTGACCCAGGGATCGAACCTGCATCTCCTGCATTGGCAGGCAGATTCTTTACCACTGAACCACAGGGGAAGCCCCATAATAAATTTACATTTGTTTTAAAAGTGCTTTTTATAAGCCTTCTTGAAAGTCTTCTTTCTGTGAAAGCAATGTAAAATTATGATAGTCTATATGGGAAATAGATGGGGAAACAGTGGAAACAGTGTCAGACTTTATTTTTAGGGGCTCCAAAATCACTGCAGATGGTGACTGCAGCCATGAAATTAAAAGACGCTTACTCCTTGGAAGAAAAGTTATGACCAACATAGATAACATTGAAAAGCAGAGACATTACATTGCCTACAAAGGTCCGTCTAGTCAAGGCTATGGTTTTTCCAGTGGTCATGTATGGATGTTAGAGCTGGACTATAAAGAAAGCTGAGTGCCGAAGAATTGATGCTTTTGAATTGTGGTGTTGGAGAAGACTCTTGAGAGTCCCTGCAAGGAGATCCAACCAGTCCATTCTAAAGGAGATCATCCCTGAGTGTTCTTTGGAAGGACTGATGCTGAGGCTAAAACTCCAGTACTTTGGCCACCTCATGCGAAGAGTTGACTCACTGAAAAAGACTCTGATGCTGGGAGGGATTGTGGGCAGGAGGAGAAGGGGACGACCGAGGATGAGATGGCTGGATGGCATCACTGACTCGATGGACCTGAGTTTGAGCGAACTCCAGGAGTTGGTGATGGACAGGGAGGCCTGGCGTGCTGCGATTCATGGGGTCGCAAAGAGTCGGACACGACTGAGCGACTGAACTGAACTGAACTGAACTGAACTGAACTGAACTGATAAAGGACAAAACTAAAAATAGCATGGTAAAAGATTTGAGTACAACTGAGTTACCAGGAAACTTGGATATTTCTGCAACATGTAACATCTTAGGATAATAAATAGAATTTTGACTGATAACATTATATCAGGACATATCAGATGTTAGGGATTCCACATAAATTTTGGAATGTTTATATTAATGACATACAAGTATACATGACAATCTAAGTTCAGTTCAGTTCAGTTCAGTCGCTCAATCGTGTCCGACTCTTTGCGACCCCATGAACCGCAGCACACCAGGCCTCCCTGTCCATCACCAACTCCCAGAGTTCACTCAGACTCATGTCCATTGAGTCAGTGATGCCATCCAGCCATCTCATCCTCTGTCATCCCCTTCTCCTCCTGCCTTCAATCTTTCCAAGCATCAGGGTCTTTTCAAATGAGTCAGTTCTTTGCATCAGGTGGCCAAAGTTTTGGAGTTTTAGCTTCATCATCAGTCCTTCCAATGAATATTCAGGACTGATTTCCTTTAAGATGGACTGGTTGGATCTCCTTGTAGTTCAAGAGACTCTCAAGATTCTTCTCCAACACCCCAGTTCAAAAGCATCAATTGTTCAGCACTCAGCTTTCTTTATAGTCTGACTCTCACATCCATCTGTGGAAAATTCTTCAAGAGATTGGAATACCAGACCACCTGACCTGCCTCTTGAGAAACCTGTATGCAGGTCAGGAAGCAACAGTTAGAACTGGACATGGAACAACAGACTAGTTCCAAATAGGAAAAGGAGTACATCGAGGCTGTATATTGTCACTCTGCTTATTTAACTTATATGCAGAGTACATCATGAGAAATGCTGGGCTGGAAGAAGCACAAGCTGGAATCAAGATTCCCAGGAGAAATATCAATAACCTCAGATATGTAGATGACACAACCCTTATGGCAGAAAGTGAGGAAGAACTAAAGAGACTCTTAATGAAAGTGAAAGAGGAGAGTGAAAATGTTGGCTTAAAGCTCAACATTCAGAAAACTAAGATCATGGCATCTAGTCCCATCACTTCATGGGAAATAGATGGGGAAACAGTGGAAACAGTGCCTGACTTTATTTTTCTGGGCTCCAAAATCACTGCAGATGGTGACTGCAGCCATGAAATGAAAAGACACTTACTCCTTGAACGGAAAGTTATGACCAACCTAGATAGCATATTCAAAAGCAGAGACATTACTTTGCCAACAAAGGTCCATCTAGTCAAGGCTATGGTTTTTCCAGTGGTCATGTATGGATGTGAGAGTTGGACTATAAAGAAAGCTGAGTGCTGAAGAATTGATGCTTTTGAACTGTAGTGTTAGAGAAGACTCTTGAGAGTCCCTTGGACTGCAAGGAGATCCAACCAGTCCATCATAAAGGAGATCAGTCCTGGGTGTTCATTGGAAGGACTGATGTTGAAGCTGAAAGTCCAATACTTTGGCCACCTGATGCAAAGAGCTAACTCATTTGAAAAGACCCTGATGCTGAGAAAGATTGAAGGCAGGAGGAGAAGGGGATGACAGAGGATGAGATGGTTGGATGGCATCACTGACTCAGTGGACATGGGTTTGGGTAAACACTGGGAGTTGGTGATGGACAGGGAGGCCTGGCGTGCTGTGGTTCATGGGGTCGCAAAGAGTCGGACACGACTGAGCAACTGAACTGAACTGAACTCACATCCATCCATGACCTAAAGTTTACCTTTAATTACTTGACGATGTTTTTGAAACTCCCTGTATCAAGATGTTTGATTCAGTCCCATCTGAAGAGTCCCTTTCACCACGTGAGGTGACATAGTCTCGGGCGTCAGGAATCAGAGTGTGGAAATACGTGGGGAGCCTTGATTCCGACCACGGCAGGTGCAGTTCCAGGTAAATCCACATTAGCCAGAAACCAAGCATAAACCATGTGCCGTGAGAAAAAGGTGCTCGAGGATTCCCAGAAAAGGGCAGGTGAGGGCTGAGCAGAGACAAACTGAATCTCAAACAGACCTTTGGGTGAGGGGCACACTGTCAATGCTAATACCTTCCAGCCACGCACTCAATAATGTAGCGATGACCAGCCTCCCAGGCTTGCTACTCTTTTCTCTTGAAAGGGGTCCAACCAAGTGCCAGATGAACCTGAGTACAGTACAATCAAGAAACAGCCATCTCCACGTGCAGCCCACCCCGTCTGTCAGAAGGATAGACGCAGCCTCTAAGGCCACGATCGTATCCATACATAAGTCTAAAGAAGGCATCGCAGCCATTATCTGCATGGGTCTGCAAGGCAGCTGGTAGAGAGCTTAATGGGTCCAGAAGGGCTGGGAGTCAGGGTAATGCGTTTTCATTTCCAAAACGGCCTCACTCTGGCTCTAGTAATCAACAGTGACGGTGCTGAGTGGATGGAAATCCAATTCAGAGACCTTCCCAACACAGGGGCCTCTCCTGCTCATGAGAACTACACCGATGCACCCACAACTAACAATTAATTACCTGGGCTGCAGGCAATTACACAGCAGTGTCAGTGGAAAATGAGGACGGAGACAGGAGAAAAGGAAGTCGATGCTGAAATCAGCCGCTGGATACAGGCCACACGTGACAAGCTGCCCCACCAGGCTACGAGGCCGAGCCCCCATCCTCCAGAGTGAGGGGCTCCAGGGAGGCTGAGCAGACTCGAGGACCAGGCAGCCTCCAGAGAGCCCGGCCTGCAGGATGCAGCCCTGCCCACGGGTTACACGGCCAGTTCCCAGAGACGCCCCCTTGCTACAAAGAGATCACAGCCCCCAGGCACGTGCCCCTGAACTGCTTGCCATCACCGACACCCTGCAGGGATAGACACGGGGTTCTATCTGGTTGTGGTTCCAGCAACCAGAACATCCCAGGGCACATCTGGACTTGACATCGCACATTCCTGATGGACCCGGCTGGAAATTCTAACTCAGGTCCCAGATAATCAGGACCGTCTGCTGTGATTGTTGCAACATGTGTCCTGTTTGTGAACTTGGCATGGCAACCCACTTAGATGCTAAGTTGGAATGCCCTGTTATGGAATTCCAGCACAAGCCCCCTCAGCTCCTTTCTATCCATGGTCCTCAACTGATTGAAGTTTGAAAGCTTTTGACTTAAAGAGGTGCAGGCTCACCAACGTGTGCAGGCTGGGGTGGGTCTAAAGAAAACGGGCAGGCAGCAACCCCAGGCTTCTTGCTTCTTTTCATTAAGCAAAGCAAATTGCACTTCTGAGTTTGTTTCTGCGAGCGATTCTGTAAAGCTACACTGCCTGTCTCAAAATTCATAAGTTCAGAAGATGCCATGAAATGTCTCTCCATTAAATACTGTCGCCAAGAGAAGCATGAACAAGATAAATTCATTTCTGCTCCAAACCGAGCTTTGTGAGGCATAGAGTATCAGTTCTGTGAAGACAGTCCACGTGGTCCTGGGAAGGCCACGCTGGGTACTGTTGACCCCAGTTCTAAGGGGGAGTTAAGTTCACACCAGGGGTTCACGAATAGGCGAGATCCGAACTGCACAAAACACAGATTCGCTCTGCCTGACAAGGCTTCGGGAGTGATAGTAACAAATGAGCCACCTCACAGGATCTTCACTTTCAAACAAGCACTTTCCCAGGCATGCTTTCACCTCCGGAGGTGCCAGCCCAACACTCAGATGAAGACATCTGACCCTGGAGAAGGGGGGACTCCCAGGCCCCCCAGCTGGGGGACAGCAGTACCCCCCACCCAGGGCCTGGCTCCCAAGCCCAGCTCTTACCCCATGGCTGACACAGACACCAGATCACAGTCACCAGGATGAAGCAGAAAGCAATGGCCTTTTGAACCCACGTGTCTGTGCACAGGGGCCCCACACTGCCTTGGGGGGATTACACAGCACCCCCCAAGGCTTGTCCCAGTTACCTCCCACACTTGGTGAAGTTAGAACTTAAGCATGGTCCCCCTGGGATCTCACCAAGAGGTTAATCCCCACCCACCCCCTCCAGAAGGCTTCTCTTGATGCTCATCCCTGGCAGAGGCAACGTGCCTCCAGAAATGCCAGGGAAACTGCAGAAGCTCACACGGATGAGGACAGCTCAGAGGGGCAGAGGATGGGGGTCTCCTGCCCCCTGCCAGTTACCCTCAGCTTTATCTGGCCTCGGGGCAGTGGGTCCCCCTTAACTGATCCCAGACTCACAGGCTGTGTCACTTACTTGAAGCCCTTGCACAGGACTGATCCAGAAGTGCCAGAACCAGACTTGGCCTGAGGTTGGCATCTGCCCCAACCAGCCGCCCCAACCTTTTCTACCCTCAAAGCAAGTTTCCCCTCGAAAGGTCATCTCTGCCCACTGGCCACATGTCCATCACACTCTGAGATGCTCTAATGACATTGAGCCTAGAAGGGGGAAGGACATGGGTTCTGCGTTGCCCTCATTCCCTTTCTCTGCAGGTCTTTTGGGCTCAGAGGCAAACTGCTGACCCCCAGGCCCTACATCCTCAACAACCTCTGAGGTCTGGGGTAGAACAGGGGGTGGGATGAATCAGGGGACAAGCCTTGCAGCCCCAACTGCCCATCATTGCCTGTGTGACTGAGTAGCCAGCCTGCCAGGCTCTGCAAATAAAGTAACTGCAAAGGTATGGCCAAGGTCAGCCAGAGGAGGTCAACTCCAGCAGCTGGTTTTCCGACGTGTCAGACGAAGAGGTTGTTTCTAGGAGAGAAAACATCATTGTGCACCTATAGATAACCGCAGTCAACCACTTACCCTCTGCAAGGGGTGATCCCATTAAGCCTAATTGCCTTGCACAGATACGAGAGTTCCAAGCCAGGAACAAAATGAACTGCAATTTAGCCCTGGGGTGTTTTCTTAACTTGTCTTATCTGGAGTGTTTAAGGAGGTGACCCCGCAGGCTCCCTGGGGGGGCAGGCAGAGGTGCCTTGAGAAAGCCTGGGGGAGTATCTAGTGAACAGCAGGTGCACGTATGAGGTCAGGAGTGGGGGATGGGAGGGGAGATGCCCGTCTTCCGTCTAGGGAAAGGTAGTACACAATTTCATCCTGAATCCTCCTTTTGGTGCACCAGTTTCCAAGCAGGAATGGTGATGGATTTAGCTCTCAGGGTCCCTGCAGATATGATGGTGGGCAGTGCAGAGAGAGCTGTCCCTGGGAGGCAGGGACAGACAGAGCAGAGCCTCAGAGATTTAAAGGGGTGCATTTAGAAGAAACCAAAACAAGCATTAGTTTGGAAGAGTAAAGAAACAGAGAAAGAGTGAAGAATGCCCAGCCCACCACACACTCAGACATGCAGGACCCAGCAGCTAACGCTCTAGGGTCTGCCCAGCACCACTGACTGCATCAGGCTGGTTGGAAATTCCACATGAGGCAGCTGCTGGGGCCTTTTTCTTTCTACCATTCCCTTGTTGTTAGGTTCCAGGAGCCTCATCAGGACCTGGCATGGCAGGCTCATTAGTTTCCTGGGCTGCTGTTACAAAGTACCAAAACCTGCATGACTTACAACAGCAGAAATTTATTCTCTCTACAGGTCTAGAGGCCAGGAGTCCTACGTCAAGGTGTCAGCAGGGCTGAGCTCCCTCCAAGGCTGCAGGGGAGGGTCCCTCCTGCCTCTTCCAACTCCCAGTGGTTCCTTGGCTTGTGTGAAGCATCACCTCCCACGTCCTGACCCCCTGCTTCCCAGCTGCACCTGGGCATGAGGCAGAAGGCTCTGCACACACAGCAGGCGGCACCACCGATACTGCTCAGACCCCCCGGGGGCCCATTCAGCCCAACCGACACCGCAGCTCCACCACTCCCGCGAGCTCGGGGAGGGCAGCTGCAGGCCCTGGAGGCAGCTCTCCTGTGTGTAGAAAGCTCCTCAGTACCCCCCCCCCACCTTTGAAGTAGGCGCCTCGGGGCAGGGATCGCTCAGAAGGCAGTTATGTTGCCACGTGGGCTGCAATTTTATGTGACTGAAACCACTGTGAGTGAGGAGGGGCCCACCTCCAGACATCGGTCCTGTCAGCGACATAAGGTAGATTCGATTTGCTCTAATAATGTGGCTAATTACTAGCATTTCAGATCTAATTAAGAAAGATGCTCCTGGCCTTATTTGTGTTGAGCTTCATATCTCTGTGCTTCTAACATCTCAGGATTAACAAGAAAAGGAACTATTTGCATAGAATCTTTAGGACATCCAAGAAGCATGTGCTGGACCTCTCCAGACACTGTTTAGACACAAAACCAGTCCATCTCTGACTGCGAACACTGCTGCAGGGGAGACTGCTTGGGTGCCTCCAGGGGCCACAGGTTCAAAAGTGAACATGGCACTTCCCTGCCTGGGGCAGGAGAGGGTTACTAGGCTCCAAGTGTGAAGGACCAGCCCCCAGTGAAGGGGGACTAGGCAGGGCTTCTGGATGAGGTGGTATGAGGCTGGGCTTCAAAGCAGGGCAGGGGGACCAGATAGGAGGGAGCAGGGAAGAAGGATTCCAGGTAGAGGGAAAATTCTCTGTAGGAGCCTAGAAATGATTGAAAGCTATTCATCTGGCCCCTTAGGTTACCAAATAATGAGATGGAGGTTGTTTAGCAGGAAAAATTGTAAGGAGTTTCATCAGCCATGTCATACCACGGATAGACCATGTGAATGACTGTGGCTGGCATGAATCCGTAGCATTTTAACTTTCACAAGTATTGTTTTTGTCCTCACAGTATGATTTCTTGTTCAGCTACCTCCTCGTTCTGCCTCCCATGTTTCCACAAGAACTCACCTAACAAGAGGGCCAGTAAGAGATTCCTGGCATTTATTTCTAAGGGAGAATCCAGGAACTTCCTGGGATCTCCAGTTTACTTTGAGATTGAGAGATAGTGAGTCACTGAAGTTCTGCCTATTCATGGAACTGGAGGAGAAGTATAACACAGCAATTAGCCAGATGACTAATGGAATAAAAACCTAACCATCCTGCGAACAGATATCCAGTGCCTTCCCACTAGTGTCAATACCAGGTTTGAAGTCTGAGTTTAAAGAAAGAGAGAGGGAACGGGGAAAGGGGGCCTCAACTAGAGACATCAAATGAAAAATATAAGGCTGGGACAGGCAGACAGGAAAAGCCAGAGAAGTCAAACAATGATGGATGGAGGTGGCTGGAGAGGGGCAAGGAGGCACTGGGTGCGTGGTGGTGAATGAGGGGTACATGGAGCTGGGAGGGCATCAGCGAGTGTGGTTTCAGGTATGCTGATTGTGAAGCAAGATCAGGGCGCACACAGCCATATCAGCTACAAACACAAGTGAAACAGAAGTTGGCTGCTGCGGGGAAAGAGCCACAGCATCTGCCTCGAGCTACAGCTCTGCCCTACTACCCCACAGCTTCCGTTTTTCCCCTTTAAAAATGGAGACATAATACCGGTGCCTCGAGAGCACAGTGAGGATTAGAGACTGTGAGTCCTCATAACTGGGAGGTGTTATTGTTGTCAGCACAGATCTGGGATGTACTGAGAGCAGAGGTTCGAGAGTCGTCACACAGAGGAAAGCCAGTGTGCGAGGAGGATGCGGGCCGGTCAGCACCTTGGAGAGCGCCGCCGGAGGGCGTAGATGGTAGGGGACGGGAACCAATGCCCCTTCATGCGGTGAGAACACGAAGGCAGGCCGGTCAGCACCTTGGAGAGCGCCTCGTAGATGGCAGGGGCGGGGGCTAAAGCCCCCTCATGAAGTGAGAACAGGAAGGCAGAAGGCAGAGAAGCCTCATTAGAGAAGCGCAGTGGTGACCTGGGGCAGAGGAAGGAATGGGCATGGGGCTGTGAGATGGTGAGAAGTACCAGACCGGGTTACCCTGGCAACCGCATCCACCAGCTTCCCCTCTGGGATGCCTGGTGCCCCGGCTCTCACTGAGACAGGAGTCCATAGCAGCCTTTTCCAGAGCCACCCACTAGTCTCAAGTACTCAGGCTGATGGAGATGAATTGCCAGGAGCTGAGCCCATGCACAGGTTTCACAGCTCATTTCCAAACCTGGCACCATCTTCAGCGAAAGGGAGCTGGCAGAGACGGACTGGCATAACCTGCTGGCAGTACCAGCTTAGAGCAGCAGTTGTCAAACTGAACTGAAAGCCCCTGTCTGGAGAAACCGCCCCTCTGTCTGGGTAAAGCACCAAATGCCCCAGTCCAGGGGACGCACCGGAAGAGGAGCGTGGTCGGCTGACTTGGTGCGGTGAGCACGGATGTACCCTCACGTTTCACTGCAGTAAATGTGCAAGCTCGCCTGAGCTCCGGCAGTAATAGTAGAGAGGACTTAATGAGCACCCGCAGCATGCGGGGGCTTCCCTCAGCTCAGCTGGTGAAGAACCTGCCTGCACTGCAGGAGACCCCAGTTCGAGTCCTGGGCCAGGAAGATCTGCTGGAGAAGGGGTAGGCTACCCACTCCAGTATTCTGGTTTGGAGAATTCCATGGACTGTAGAGTCCATGGGGCCGCAAAGAGCTGGACACAAGCGAATTTCCCTTTCACTTTCGCTTTGCAGCATGCCAGGCCTGCTCTCAAGGCTCGACAGAGACCATCTCATTCAATCTTCTAATCACGCCTAAAACACCTGCTGCATGGAGAGGCTACCATCCCCACCCCACAGACGACAAAGCAGAAGTTCAGAGTCAGCACCCCTGCTTCAGCCAGACACAGGAGGTGACCCTGGCCGTGGAGCCCGTGGAGGCAGGACTTCAGGCTGCGCCATGCCTCCAAGCTCCGGCGCACTGCTCCCTCCTGCACTCAGGTCGGATAGGGCCTCCACACACTGCACTGAGGCTTGGGGAAGTGGTTGCATTCTCCGAAAGGAATTGGCCTGCTCTATGGATCTGTGGTGACCTCCTCATGTGTTAGTTGCTCAGGCATGTCCGACTCTTTGCAACCCCATGGACTGTAGCCCTCCAGGCTCCTCTGTCCATGGGATTTCCCAGGCAAGAATATTGAAGTGGGTAGTCATTTCCTTCTCCAGGGGATCTTCCTGACCCAGAGATCGAACCTGGATTTCCTGCACTACGGAGAAATTCTTTCCCATCTGACTCACCAGGGAAGACCAGTGACCTCCTTACTTATTTTTAAAGAGATTACATCCCATTTGCATGGCCTTTAAAATCTCTCTTGCAGCTTTACAAATAAGTGCAGATGACAAACACTTGGTACCGACTCAGTGCACCCCGGGGGTGAGGGGAAGGTCAAGACAGACCCTGCACATTGTACTTGAAGTCCCCATCTGCATGTGGCCTTTTCCTCAGGATCTCCAATGAGATTTTCATTTGGCCCCAGCAGTGTCATCTGTTCAAGGGCTTGTATGAGATGGATATTGATTTTCTATCAAAATTCACATAAAATATTGGAAGATTATTCTGTTTTCAGATATTCTACAGACTCTCTCAGCACAGGGACACTCTCCATGAGACCCGACCAGTAAACAATCTGAGAACGGTTCTGGAGCCCGTGGCTGGGGAGACCAGACTGTTCTAGAAGCAAACAGGCCTTGGAGAGGAGGAGGCGCGTAGGCCCTCCAGGGCACCTTCTCATACAGTCAGCGGCTCAGACTGCAGGATTGATGTGAGCTTCTGAGTCAAAGACTTAAGGTTGTTTAAATTATTGAGGTGGTTCATTCTTTCCGCATCTTCTGTGGCCCACAGGGTCTCTTACTTTGCCGAGGTATCCTTTCAGAGTTGGATCAAATATTATGTTCATTTTCCTGGCCAGCTCACATTGATTTTTCTCCGAATCCCCAAGCATTGAGGGCCTGAGCACTTAGCACTGGAGCTCAGCCTCCTGGACACTTACTTTTTGGACTCAGCTGGGAACAATGCAGGAAGGGATACAGGAGTCTGGTGCCCAGACCTTGGGCATCGCAGTTCAAGAAAGCTGAGGCCTCTTGCTCTGAAGTCACCCACCCACCACCACCTCCCAGCTCGTTAATATTCCAACCAGCTTGGATTTCTGGATGCCTCACTGCCCTGTGCGTGTCTCTGCAGGGGCTGCAAGTGCGGAGGCCTTGGGTGTGAGTGGGAGCAACTTTGCCTCTGTCCCTCCTTCCACCTAACTTTCTCTTCCTCTGTGGTCTGATTAACTGTCCGCTCTGGCTGGAAAACTCTTCCACACACATCAACAGAACTGCAGTTGCAGCTGCCTACACACTGGCTGCGAAAGCCATCGATCGCTGAGCCCCAATTACAGTTATCAGCACTAAGACTGTAACACACGTATCTGGAGATAAGGGGAGTGATCGCATTCATTACTTAAAATGATGGAATCAGATTTTGCAGAAAATCAATACCCTGAACAAACTTCTATTTTTTTTTCCCTAAAGTAGCATGGAAAAAGCAAGCGAGTTCCAGAAAAACGTCTATTTCTGCTTTATTGACTATGCCAAAGCCTTTGACTGTGTGGATTACAATAAACTGTGGAAAATTCTGAAAGAGATGGGAATACCAGACCACCTGACCTGCCTTTTGAGAAATCTGTATGCAGGTCAGGAAGCAACAGTTAGAACTGGATATGGAACAACAGACTGGTTCCAAATAGGAAAAGGAGTATGTCAAGGCTGTATATTGTCACCCTGCTTATTTAACTTCTATGCAGAGTACATCATGAGAAGCACTGGGATGGAGGAAGCACAAGCTGGAATCAAGATTTCCAGGAGAAATATCAATAACTTCAGATATGCAGATGACACCACCCTTATGGCAGAAAGTGAAGAGGAGCTAAAAAGCCTCTTGATGAAAGTGAAAGAGGAGAGCGAAAAAGTTGGCTTAAAGCTCAACATTCAGAAAACGAATATCATGGCATCTGGTCCCATCACTTCAAGGGAAATAGATGGGGAACCAGTGGAAACAGTGTCAGATTTTATTTTGGGGGGCTCCAAAATCACCGCAGATGGTGACTGCAGCCACGAAATTAAAAGACGCTTACTCCTTGGAAGAAAAGTTATGACCAACCTAGATAGCATATTCAAAAGCAGGGACATTACTTTGCCGACTAAGGTCCGTCTAGTCAAGGCTATGGTTTTTCCTGTGGTCATGTATGGATGTGAGAGTTGGACTGTGAAGAAGGCTGAGTGCCGAAGAATTGATGCTTTTGACCTGTGGTGTTGGAGAAGACTCTTGAGAGTCCCTTGGACTGCAAGGAGATCCAACCAGTCCATTCTGAAGGAGATCAACCCTGGGATTTCTTTGGAGGGAATGATGCTGAAGCTGAAACTCCAGTACTTTGGCCACCTCATGCGAAGAGTTGACTCATTGGAAAAGACTCTGATGCTGGGAGGGATTGGGGGCAGTAGGAGAAGGGGACGACCGAGCATGGGATGGCTGGATGGCATCACGGACTCGGTGGACCTGAGTCTGAGTGAACTCTGGGAGATGGTGATGGACAGGGAGGCCTGGCATGCTGCAATTCATGGGGTCACAAAGAGTCGGACATGACTGAGCGACTGAACTGAACTGAAAGTAGGCACACAACTTTGTTCAGTGTTGTGCATGAAACACGGAAGACATAGGACAGAATCAACATTATGATCCCAAAGTTTTTCCTTGAACTTAATTAGGAGTGGATCTTCCTTGATTTGTCTCATGACTCATCAACCACACACGCAATGGACACCCAACCCCCGGTGATGGAGACTGTGGGTGCCAGGGAACAAGAGTGGCCAGAACGGGGTCCCTGCCTTCCAGGAGACCACGGCTTGGTGAGGAGGGCACCATCCAGGGAAGGCAGGTTTCTACATGGGTGTGGACTCTGCCAGGATCGGAACAGACGTTCAGAGGCAGGAGAGGCTCAGCCACGAGAATTCAGACTCTGCTGACTGAACGTTGAGTGGTAACTCCACTGGATAATAGGTTTTGTAGCCGGTATGTCATGTGCCAATGCCCTGAGATAAAGTTTCACCTAAAGGTCCAAAGCCAACGCATAGAGTCATATACAGATTTTGGAAGGGCCCTGCCATCTCCCTTTGCGGGTCACCAGCCTTCCTTCCCACTGAGTAGGAGTAGCCTCTCTCCTGCAGCCTCCCTGCCTCAGTCCTCGTCTCCCCACCCTAAAGGCCACCCCGTCTCTTCCGCAGTCTCCCATCTCCTCCCAGGGACCACATCTGACCTCCCAGGCCCCTGTGGCTCCCCACCCAGGACACCCTGGACCTGGGCCATGGCCCAGGGTAGCTCCTAAGGGCAGCTGTGGCCACGTCTCACCCTGCTCAGCCCCTCATGACGCTGCCCTTTCCAGGGAGATGAGGACTTTCCGCCTGACCTTCAGGGCCTGGATCCACCCACTCCCAGTCTACCCGGCAGCATACACGGGTCCCCACCACACAGCCCAGCTTTTCCTCTCCTGCCCTTCATGCTCTGCCTCTTCCAAATGCACCCACCTCCCAAGGTCTGTACAAATGCCACCTCCTTGAAGTCCCCCCTGATTTCACTGCCACTGTCTCCTCAAATCAATCTCTCCTGCTCTGAGAAGGCAGAGTGTCCACTGCTCTTGCAGTGTTAAGACCTGGTGCCGCCCGCTGCGGCTCTCCTCCCCCGCTTCCCCCATGGCTCCTGCCCTCCTCTGGGACATAGGTCCGTGTCACACAGAGTGCGCCTTCCTGCATGCTCTCGCTCCTTCCACCGGCGCCCAGCACAGGCCTGGAACCAAGCAGACCTTCCACACGAATGCAGATTACTGCATGAACTCAACTCAACTTGGATTTGAGAGGAGTTTCATCAGTTCTGCAGCTCAGCACGATATACAAAAGACAGCAAACAGCAGGCAGAAAATACCAGATGTTCAACGTCTGTTTCATGGAGGATGAGCACTTGCTAACTTGCTACATGCTCGGTCACCCAATCATGTCTGACACTTTGTGACCCCATGGACGGTAGCCCACCAGGCTCCTCTGTCTGTGGGATTTCTCAGGCAAGGATACTGGAGTGGGTTGCCATTTCATCCTCCAGGGGATCTTCCTGACCCAGGGGTCAAACCCATGTCTCCTGCACTGGCAGGCAGATTCTTTACCACTGGGCCGCCTAGAAAGTCCCTTAATCCATAGAAAAACAAGGGCCGAAATGATATAGCAGATCTCCTTTTGAGGGGAAAAGTGCACAGACAGCTACTCCGCTAATGCTAGGCATCTGTTTGCCCACTCATTCACGGGTGTCCTGAATGCCAGCCACGCAACTGGCCTGTATCAGGCTCTGGGTCCCCATGAGGAGCCGCAGACACCATCCTGGCTCAGTGAAGGGACAGTCACGTGTAGCAAATAAATCCTCCCCTACACCTTCCCCACGGATTCCACGAGGAACACAAAACACCAAAACTCCAGTGGTCTGGGGCCATTTGGTACAGAGACAGGTTCTGCATATCTTTACAGCTTTCCAACACTACCACCCAAGCATCGCATGGCGAGATGGCCATTACAATTGTGAATTACCAAACAAGGACACTTTACATTCGATACAGCCCCAAAGACCTAAATCTGTGACATTTGACTTAGAAAGCTATTTTTTGAGAACTGGTTTTTAAAAAGTTGGATTTTAGGAGAAACTGCATTTGGGCCTGTAATTCAGATCTCAGGAAATAATGCTTGCTCTGGGACATATCTGCCAGGGGGACCCTTGGAGGTGGTGTGAGGCCAAGGTCCCCCACACACAACAGGGTCCCCCGAAGGACTGGGAGCTGAGGATAAGCCACAGGGACAGGCCAGTATCTCCCCCGGGCACAGCCTGGAGCTTGGCTGTTGCCTATAGTCAGAACCCCAGATGTGACCACATGGGCTACAACCCCTTCCCCAGAGGACAGAGGCAAACCACGAGAGGACTGTTCAGAAACCTGTGGTCCTTACTGGGGCTGAAGACCTGAAACAACACAGTGAGCCCTGCATTCAGCAAGAGTCTCTAAGGATGCTGAGCACAGGGCCTCAAGGCTCATCACACCTCCGATCCAGATGGGACCACCGAGGTGTGTGCGCCCGGGGACCCCACTGTCAGCAGCAGGACCACGGACAGCTCCTACACCGATTCACTCTAGTCCTGGCCCTGATCCTGGCCTGGGGAAGGGAATGCCAGTCTCCTCACCAAGCCCACCTCCTCTAACCTGGAAGGAAATTCTCAATGAGTGCTTTTAACCAAATCAAAGGAGGAGAGGTAGTTCTCTAGAGGCGTAGCTGTTAGGATTCCAGGTTTTCACTGCCACGGCCCAGGTTCAATCCCTAGTTCAGGGAACTGAGATCCTGCAAGCCCAACAGTGTGGGAAAAAAAGAAAAAGGTATCTGGAACATGACCTGTAGCTATTAAAGATCAATATTCCCTTGAATCCTCTAATTAAAGGATTTTAATTGTTTTATTGCACTCTATCGGTCATGTATCACACATGTTCAAGATGATCTCGCCCCCGAAAAAAGATGAAAGACACTGTACTAAAGTCAGAACCTCTTTCCTGATCAGCTCCATTGGTTGGCAGGGAAGTGTCACCCTCCCACACCCGACCAGAGCCGACCCAGCCAGGCGGGAACGCCTCCCAGGCAGGGACCCCAGCAGTCACCCTGTATCCTCGGGTCCTGACCCAACTTCAGGAGATGAAGATGCCCATCTTCATGGCCATGCCCAAGAAGTGATCAGCAAATGAGTGGATGGCACAGTTTCAGGCAAAAAGCATCTCTTTCTTACATTTCTACCCTAAAATACATCCCCAGAGATTACCGACCAAAGTCTTCACCTGTATTAAAATCATGGGGATTCTACACTCCCCCTTATTATGTGTTCTCAGGGGCCTTAATTTGAGCTGATTCAAATGACTGCACCTCAGTAAAATCAATCATGGGTCCTGTGACCCCATTGCCTGCTCTGCAGCCCACCCACGGCATGGCCTCTCTGGTCTGAAGGCTTAGGATGTGGGCACAGAGCATCAAATGTGGTCGGTTTGTAGTTTTCCAACTACCTCTGCCAAGAAACACTTGACATTTCTAAAATTTATATCTACATAATTATATGAGGTAATCAAAAGCATTCAAAAGCATGCTATATGCCAAACAGTTAATTAAAAAGAAAAAAGCACGCAAACACAAACACATCACTGGTTAAGCAGCTTCGGCTGCAGGCTGTCATCAATCCTGCCAGGGCCAGTAGGCTGGCAGACACACACGGTAAAGGGCCACTGCCCCGCTCAATCAGTGAGTGGGGACTTGAGATGGGTAAGCTGGGGTGGGGAAGACTGTGGAGCTGGGAGCCAGGAGGAGGCAGAAGCCACCCCTTCGTGTGGCCCCAGGTGACTCTGTCAGTGTTGTGTCCATTTCCTGGGGCTGCCAGGACAAGTTACCATGAACCTGGTGTCTTAACAACAACAGAAATCCGTTCTCTCACAGTCCCCGAGGCCAGAAGCCCTGAAGCCTGGTGGTGCCAGGGTGGGGCTCTCTTCCCCAGGCCCCTCCCCTGCCTCGCAGCAGCGCCGGCCATGCTCAGCATGCCTCGGCTCGTGGCGGCATCGCTCTGGCCTCTGCCTCTGTCATCACACGGCATCCCTTCTGCCCGCTCTCATGTCCTTACTAAGGACACCAGTTGTGGGATTTAGGGCCACCTGAGGGCGCCTCTACTCCAGGAAGACCACAACTTAATTCAGCTGATTACACCTGCAATGACCCTATTTCCAAACAAGGCCACAGTCTGAGTTCTGAGTGGACGTGAATTTTGGGGAAGGACACCATTCAAGTCCCTACAGGCAGCGAGGACCTCAAGGCTTAGGCGGATGCCCCAGAGGTACAGCTCCTCCTCTCACTAGAGGACGGTGGTGGGCTAGAGCCGCAGGTTGCAGCCACACCTGCAGCCCAGCGTCCCCCCCAGTCACACACAGGCTGCGCCAGCTCAGTGGAGCAGATCTCAGGACGCTCTCTGCTCCCCGGAACTTGACTCCATCTCCGGTCTCCTCACTCAGAAGAGCGCAGGTCATGTATCTGAACATTCTCCATCCATCAGACCACTGAGAGCTTCTGGTTCTCCTGGCAGACACGGCTTCCTGGTGGTGTCTGTCCTTCCTAAGAGTGGTCATCACCTGAAGAGGGCTGGCATGCCGTCCAGGGACTCCCCGGGAATGCGACACACTCTCCAGGCCCCTCCCTGCCATCCAGCCGAGCTCACGGCGGTCACTCTCTAAACCACAGCTCCCACCATAAGAGGTTCTCCCAAACCCAGGTTCTCCCAAACCCGGAGAACCACACTGGGTTTTCTGGAGGCCTTGCAGGAGGAGCTTTGCCTGAAATGCCCTGCGGGTAGAATGCAGAACCTTCAGCAGCAGGAGCTGCATGGACGCAGGAAGGTGGGGAGTGCAGGGCACACAGGAGACCCCGAAATAGCCCGTGTGGGTGAGGCTGGGTGTGTGAAGGGGCGGAGATGGACAGGGCAGATGCCAGGGGATGCGGGCCAAGGCTTCACTCCTAAATCCTGCTGACAGGGGCCCGTGGCCCTCACTGTACTTCAGGAAGATTTGAGGCTGCAGCGTGAGGCCCCATCAAAGTGGCTGAGGAAGAAGACGCAAGAGCTTGCTCCTCCAGGGTTGAGGGTCTTACACTTTAAGCCATGGTTTTGGCCATTTCACAAAGCCTAGGGCCTCTTCTCAGAGCAATGGTTGCTAAAGGCATAGAATAACCACCAAAGTGCAAAGGAAATCAATCATCAGGAAGAAGCGCTGTTAGTTTTTAGAAAACACGCACGATATGGTCAACAGGTTCCTTATCCGCGGCTAGCTAGCAAGCCCTCCAACAGCAGGTCCAACTCTGCATCTCGGAGCTGCAGCAGGCCGAGCAGGAATGAATACCCAGATGTCTGCAACGACTGAGCTGTGACAGGAAAACACACGTGGGGCTTCATGCAGTTCAAGGCTTCCAGCGTCAGGAACGTCATACGTGCAAGAGCACCCCCCCCCCCAAAAGCAGAGCGTGTGTTATGGACAAAGTCCCTGGAAACTGTGAAACAGCACAGGGCTTTGCTGTGTGCATTCGTAATGGAAGGAAATGCTAAACTTCAGTAAGAGGTTAACGAACATGTAGATGTCATTTTTTTCCCCTATCCTAGTTCAAAGATCCCCTGGATTCTGCCCTGATTAGAACATGACGGCTAGTGTCTACGAGGAAATGTCAGCCTGGAACAGGGCGGGGTGGGAGGAGGTGAGGATAAAGAAAAGAGGATGAAAAGGGAAAAAATGACACAGCAGGACAGCTGGGGCAGGGCAGCCCCGGTGAAGGGAGCGCTGAGCCCAGACATGCAGAGCGGCCCTCGGAAGTCCTGGAGGGGACCCGCACCACCTCCAGGAGAGGGACCCCAGAGGAGTGGCTGTGTCCCAGAAAGGTGACTGGCTTCCGTGATCATGTGGTAGAAACACAGCTCCATCCGTGGGAGAAACATTCTATCCAGGAAGCAACCACCCACCAGTCCTGAAACAGCCAGGAAGGGACAAAGGGACACAGATACTCCAGACGTTCCATCTTTTGTTCACCTTATTCTAGGACAGTTAGAGTGTTTTATTTTCCAAGTGATGTGAAAATATCTATAACCACATGTGTGCCTGCCAAGTCACTTCAGTCGTGTCTGACTCTTTTGCAACCCCATGGACTGTAGCCCACCAGGCTCCTCTGTGCATGAGATTTCCTAGGCAAGAGTACTGGCGTGGGTTGCCATGCCCTCCTCCAGGGGATCTTCCTGACCTAGGGGTCAAACCTGCGTCTCTTACATCTCCTGCATTGGCAGGTGGGTTCTGTACCACTAGCACCAGCTAAGAAAGCCCAATATCTATAGTTATCAGATACTTACAAGTAAAATTTTTAGAAAAATCTCTGGAATACATTAACAATTCTGAGACGCAACTGATAAGAAAAAATGTATATACATTATGATGCTTTGATACATGTTTACACTGAGAAGTGGCAATTAAGTGAATTAACACATCTGTCACCTTATAGGTATTTCACAGTGAAACCACTTAAAAGCCATTCTTTTAGCAAATTTCTTGTGTGTACATAGTTGCTTCAGTCATGTCCAACTCTTTGTGGCCCCGTGGACTGTATGTAGCCCACCAGGCTCCTCTGTTCATGGGGATCCTCCAGGCAAGAGTACTGGAGTGGGTTGCCATGCCCTCCTCCAGGGGATCTCCCCAACCCAGGGATCAAACCTGGGTCTCCCACACTGCAGGCAGATTCTTTACCAGCTGAGCCAACAGGGAAGTGCAATTTCAAGTATCAGTTCAATTCAGTCTCTCAGTCATGTCCGACTCTTTGTGACCCCATAGACTGCAGCGCTTCAGGCTTCCCTCAGTGAACACGTGAATACAGATATCTCTTCAGGATGTTGTTGTTGTTCAGCTGCTAAGCTATGTCCAACTCTTTGTGACCCCATGGACTGCAGCACGTCAGGCTTCCCTGTCCTTCACCCTCTCCTGGAGCTTGCTCAAACTCACGTCCATTGAGTCGGTAATGCCATCCAACCATCTCATCCTCTGTCGCCCCCTTCTCCTCCCGCCTTCAATCTTTCCAAGCATCAGGGTCTTTGCCAGTCTTGGCAAAGGCGGCCAAAGTATTGGAGCTTTGGCTTCAGCAACAGTCCTGCCAATGAATATTCAGAGTTGATTTCCTTTAGTATTGACTAGTTTGATCTCCTTGCTGTCCAAAGGACTCTCAGGAGTCTTCTCCAGCACCAAAAATCAAAAGCATCAGTTCTTTAGTATTCAGCCTTCTTTGCGGTCCAGCTCTCACATCCATACATGACTACTGGAAAAACCATAGCTTTGCTATACAGAACTTTGTTGACAAAGTGATGCCTCTGCTTTTTAATATGCTATCTAGGTTTTGTCATAGCTTTCATTTCCTCTGAATATATACCCAGAGGTGGGCTTGTTGAATCAGATGGCAGTTCTATTTTTCATTTTCTAAGTCATTTCCATAACATTTTCCATAGTGACTGTTCCAATTTATGTTGCCACCAACAGTGTACAAGGGTTCCCTTTCCTCCACATTCTGGCCAATGTGTGTTATCTCCTGTCTCACTGATAACTGCCATCCTAACAGCTATAGGTGCTTTTCACCTACTATGTGGTTTTTGTTATTGAGTATTAAGAGTGCCTTATACATGTTGAAAATTTGCCCTTTATCATGCAGATGGTTTGCAAACATTTGCCCTCATTTCACAGACTGCCTTTGCATTTTGTTGATGGTTTGCCGGGATTTGATAGAGTCTCACTAGTTTATTTCTGGTTTTGCTGCCTGTGCCTCTGACATCATATCCAAAAACTTATTGCCAAGACCAGTATCAAGGAGCTTGTTCCTATGTTTTCTTATAGAAGTTTACAGTTTCAGGTCTTACATTTAAGTTTTTCATTTCAAGTTAATGCTGTGAGTAGGCTAGGGGTTGAGTTTCATTCATCTGCATGTTACTGTCCAGTTTTCCTAGCAGCGTTTATTGAAGAGACTGTTTCTCTTCCTCTGTGTGTTCTTGGATCTCTTGCCAAAGATGAGTCGATTATACTTGGTTTACTCCTGAACTCTTGACTCTGCTCCACTGGTCTATGTATCTGCTTTTATGCAGGTACCATATCGCTTTGATCATCATAGCTTTGTAACATCATTTGAAATCAGGATTTGTGATGCCTCCAGCTTTGATTGCTTTGGCTATTCAAAGTCATTTGTGGCCCCATACAAATTTTAGAATATTTTTCTATTTTAGTGAAAAATGTCATTGGAATTTTGACAGGAATTGCATTAAACCTGTAGATCACTTTGGAGAGTTTGAAGATTTTAACAGTACTAATTCTCCCAGTCCAGGAACACAAGGAATGTGTCCACTCATTTGTGTCTTCCTCAGTTTCCTTTCTCAAGGCCTCATAGTTTTCAGTGCGCAGGGCTTTCACCATCCCGGTTAAATTTACTGCTGAGTATTTTACTTTCGGATGTATTATAACTGGAATCTTTTTCTTAGTTTCCCTTTCTGATAGCTCATTGTTAGTGCATAGAGATGCAACTGACTTTTTTATTTTGATTTTACAAATTCATTTATCAGTTCTAACAGATATTTGATGGGGTCTTTAGGAGTTTCTATACATAAGATAATTTCACCTGCAGGCAGAGACAATGAACGTTGCTTCTTTCTAGTTTGGGCGCCTTTTATTTCCTTTTCTTGCCTATTTGTTCTGGCAGGACTTTCAGCACCCTGCTGAATGAAGCGTCCATAGTGGACATCCGTGCTTTGTTTCCTGATCTCAGAGAAGGATCTTCCACCTCTTACCCCTGTGTTTCCTGCTGAGGAATGGACTGATAGCCTTACGGGAGCTCCCTGTGTGCGACGAGTTCCTTTTCTCTTGCTGCTCTCAGAATCTTTCCTTTGCCTTGGATTTTTGACAGTTTTATAATAATATGTCTCAGTGAAGCCTTCTTTGGATTGTATCTGTTTGGGCACCTATAAGCTCCATGTAGCTGTATGAATATGTCTCTCTCCAGATTTGAATCATTTTCAGCCATTATTTTCTTAAATAAGTTTCCTGCCTTTTCTCTCCCCGGCCCCCCGCCCTGTCTCCATCTCCCCCTCTCCCTCCTCCCACTCCTGGGATTCCCACAATATGGACATTGTATCACTTGATAATGTTCAATAATTCACATGGGTTTTCTTTACTCTTTTTCATTCTTATGTCTTTTTTCCTACAACTGGATGAACCCAAATGACCTGTTTTGGAGTTTACAGCATTTCTCATCAGCTTGATCAAGTCTGGTGTTGATGCCTTCTGCATTATTCATCCATTCATTCCGGCATTCGCCACATTATTTCAGCTCTAGAGTCTGTTTGCTTATTTCTTCATGAATTCTCTCTCTCTTGAACTTCCCACTGTGCTCACGTGTTATCTTCCTGGCTTCATTGAGTTGTCTCTCTGCTGCCTTACAGCTCGCTGAGCTTCCTTAAAACAATTGTTTTGAATTCTCTGCCAGGCAGTTCATAGCTCTCTATTTATTGTGGGCCAGTTAGTGGAAAATTATTGTGTTCCCCGGGTGGCATCACGTTTCCTTGATTTTTCCTTGAGGTTTGTGTTGCTTTCTTCACAAATAAAAGAAGCAGTCACTTCCTCCAGGCTTTCCCGACTGGCTCTGGAAAATGCCTGCAGCAGTCAGCCTGGCCGTGGATTCCGAGATTTTCTCGGACTTTTGGACATGCCTGCTCCACACTGCTTATTCCCCTTCAGGACTAAGATATTGTTGGCCTTCTCTCTTTGCTACAAAGCCAGGTCTAGTGCTGAGACCCTCCTGTTTCCCTAACACCATTCCCTGAAATGCTCAAGCGTGGAGTATCCTCCCAAGCCTTCAGAGCCTGGCTGGCTTCTTGTGTGAGCTAACCACTGGTCTGCTCACGCTCACCCTTGCTTCCCTCGGGAGTGCACATGGGGAGCCTGTCCCAGGAAGGGGGGAATGGGTGAGACACACGGAGCCTTGGGCCAGCTGTGCTTGTTACCACTGTCCAGGAGCCAGCTGGGGCGTTGGCAGAGGAGGGGTCCCCAGAAGCTCATGGCGGCCTTCCTGCTGAAGTCCATGAGGGATGAGGAGGATGGACCCCCAAGTGGTTAGTGGCATCTCTTTGATGAGTTCGAAATGCCAGTTGCCATGCCCCCAGCCCCCCACCCCACTCAGCCATGCCCGTCACCTTCGTGTTCTGGGCAGGGTGAGAAGTGAGCGTGCCTTGGATGGTGTCCAACACAGCTGGACAAGCTAGGCCCTGACACATCCCTATACACTCTCACTTCCCCGTGGGAGACTCACGTGGCAGAGACTCTGCCCCAGATGCCCCCCGCCCCATCTTCTGGGGATTGGTGGCCATCTTCGATCTTCCTCGGCTTGTAAACACATCACTGCAGTCCTCTGCCTTCACGTGGCATTCTCCTATGTTTTCATATCACCTTCTCTCTAAGGATGTCTTCTCTGAAATTAACTTTCCATGTTTTTTAAGATGAGCAGTCACAGTGGATATGAGTTCCCCCTATGACTTCATTTTACCCTGCTAACCTCTGTAAAGACCTTATCTCCAAATAAAGTCACATTCTGAAATACAGGAGGTCAGGACTTCAGCACGTGAATTTAGGGGAGAGGGTGGCACTGGTCAACTCACAGTGGGGGGCGAAGGCAGAGAAACCCTCAAGAAAGGCCACAAGCGGGTGGCTTCCAGCCGATGGGCTATGATGCGGCCTCCGTGGGGGTGTGGAAGCAGATGAAAGCCATGCACACAATCCATTTTCGCTTCCACAGTTTAGGCTGAGCAGGCTCATGAAAGCCGTCACGTCTTGGATAGGCAGGGCCTGTAGGGCCATAAGTAATGCCTTAGGGGTGCTATTAGCAGCCTGGGGGCTCTGCAACCCCAGCCTCTTCTGTCCCCAGCTTGTCCAAGTCCTTGCATCTGGACTGGGCACTCAGGTACCTCCACCACCTTCCAGACTGGAAGTCTCCTGGCCCGGCCCTGCCCAGAGTGTCAGTGGGCACCAAGAACCTCAGAGACAAATGACAGTGTTGAGCCGTGACCAGTCCCCAGATGCCGCTTGTTATCCATCTACTTTGGGGACCCGTTGGAGCAAATGTCAAGTGATAAAGAAGCACAGAATGTGCCTTAATCTCCTGGTGCTTCTAACGCTGATGTGTACGTGCTCTGCTAAATAATCCATCACCCGTGTGTTCAGAATCAGGCTCAGCATCTGAGGTGCAAGCTTACAGATCACACCTGTGCGTTAGTTTAAAAATGCATAGCTAATAAACTGTTTTCCTCTTTAGAAATGGCATAAATGTCATTAGAAACTAACCTGAGCTTACTGGCTTTATTTAACTCTTGACAAGTATAGAATATAACATTAAAAATGCAATTAACTTGGGCAGTGGGGGAGAAACAAACCCATCAGATGGATGTCTTTGGGGTAAGGAGAGATATTTACATCTCATAAATCAAAACTTTCATAGTCACATCCCAAAATAGGACTACAGTTCCGTATTATCCCAAATTTCTCAACTCTCAGAAGTAAGTTATTAGTTGGATGCTACCAATGATTAGACAGAAAAACAAAGACTCTCCTGAGACTAAACCATCTCTCAGTAAAATAGATTGGGAGTCAAGAGAAGTTTGGCTGGGTCAACCTATCAGAAAAACGCCATACTGTCTGTGACGGTGAATGTGAATTTTATGCATCAACCGGCCTGGGTACCCTGATATCTTGTCAAACTTTATTCTGGATTTCTGTGAGGACGTTTCTCAACGAGTTAACATTTGAATCTGTAAACAGTAAAGCAGAGTCTCCTCCCCAGTGCGGTGGGCCTCTCCAATCAGTTGAAGACCTGAAAAGAACAAAACGCTGGTCTTCAACAAGTAACAGGGAATCGCCTGCTGTCGGGCTGCCCTTGGCCGGAACACTGGGTGCTTTGCTTGTCCGTTTTGTTTTACCGTCATGGGATTTAAACTGAAACTCTGGCTCTTCCTGGGTCTTGAGCCTGCCAGCTTTGGACTGGAGTTTACACCACCAGCTCTTCTGGGTCTCTGGCTTGGGACTGCAGATCTGGAGCGTGTCAAGGTCCATGTCGTGTAACACATACGTATGGGTTTCTCTGGGGGCGCAGTGGTAGAGAACTTGCTTGCCAGTGCAGGAGAGGTAGGAGACGCAGGGTTGATCCCTGGTTTGGGAAGATCCCTTGGAGAAGGAAATGGCAACCTGCCCCAGGATCCTTACCTGGAAAATCCCATGGACAGAGCAGCCTGGCCAGCTACAGTCCACGGGGTCGCAAAGTCAGACACAATGGAAGCGACTTAGCATGTACTACATTCACTCTATTTCTCGGGAGAACCCAGACTGATACTCTCTCTCTGCATTCTCATTCATCCAGTGACTTAAACATTGGCTGGACACCGTGGTAAACTGCGGTTTTTACACTTAGCATTGGTTACACATTCTCCTGACTTTCTCTGGAGGCCAAGCCTTCCATCACTCTCAGGCTGTGCAGTTCAGCTGGAACTAACCCCACCTCCCCTGCAGCACAAGCATGTGACCCAGCAAATCCACACGCACACACTGCGGCTGTGATGACTGGTTCAGGGGTGGGCATGTGACCCAAGATCACGCAAGAGTGAACAATCCCAGGACTTCAACTTTAGAAGCATCAAAGGAGACACTGTCTTCCTGCTGGAGTCTTAGATGAAAACACTGCTGATGCAGGAGCTGCTCTGTGGGGCTGGCTCCCAGGGACCCCCCGACCAATGAAATCAGAGACCTCACCTGGATGAGCTCAGCAGGGACCCTGACTCTCTAGTCTCTTGAATTCTACATGCAAATGAACTTTCTGTTTACCACTGAGAGAGGGGTATCTGCCACTTGTACTCAAAGGCCCCTTTTTGTGCCAGGGGCCTGGAAATACTTCACTTCAGGCTAAGAAATGAAAGTACCTTTCTAGGTATTAGTGGAGCTGACTTTAAAGGTACAAGCGAATGGGTCTCTATGTCTGCATCTCCACTGTTGCCCTGAAAACAGGTTCATCAGTACCATCTTTCTAGATTCCATATATATGGGTTCAGTTCAGTTCATTCACTCAGTCATGTTCGACTCTTTGTGACCCCATAGACTGCAGCACACCAGGCCTCCCTGTCCATCATCAACTCCCAGAGTTCACTCAAACTCATGTCCATCGAGTTGGTGATGCCATCCAGCCATCTCATCCTCTGCCGTCCCCTTCTCCTCCTGCCTTCAATCTTTCTCAGCATCAGGGTCTTTTCAAATGAGTCACTTCTTTGCATCAGATGGCCAAAGTATTGGAGTTTCCACTTCAGCATCAGTCCTTCAAAGAACACCCAGGACTGGTCTCGTTCAGAATGGACTGGTTGGATCTCCTTGCAGTCCAAGGGACTCTCAAGAGTCTTCTCCAACACCACAGTTCAAAAGCATCAATTCTTTGGCACCCAGCTTTCTTTATAGTCCAACTCTCACATCCATACATGACTACTGGAAAAACCATAGTTTTGACCAGACAGATCTTTGTTGGCAAAGTAATGTCTCTGCTTTTTAATATGCTATCTAGGTTGGTCATAACTTTTTTTCCAAAGAGCAAGCATCTTTTTAATTTCATGGCTGCAATCACCATTTGCAGTGATTTTGGAGCCCCCCAAAATAAATTCTCTCACTGTTTCCATTGTTTTCCCATCTATTTGCCAGTTTAGTCAAGGCTATGGTTTTTCCAGTGGTCATGTATGGATGTGAGAGTTGGACTGTGAAGGCTGAGCACCGAAGAATTGATGCTTTGGAACTATGGTGTTGGAGAAGACTCTTGAGAGTCCCTTGGACTGCAAGGAGATCCAACCAGTCCATTCTGAAGGAGACCAGTCCTGGGTGTTCTTTGAAGGAATGATGCTAAAGCTGAAACTCCAGTACTTTGGCCACCTCATGTGAAGAGTTGACTCATTGGAAAAGACTCTGATGCTGGGAGGGATTAGGGGCAGGAGGAAAAGGGAACGACAGAGGATGAGATGGCTGGATGGCATCACCAACTTGATGGATGTGAGTTTGAGTGAACTCCAGGAGATAGTGATGGACAGGGAGGCCTGGCGTGCTGCAATTCATGGGGTCGCAAAGAGTCAGACACGACTGAGCGACTGAACTGAACTGAACTGAACTGAACTGAATGGGACCAGATGCCATGATCTTCATTTTTTGAATGTTGAATTTGAAGTCAGCCTTTTCACTCTCCTCTTCCACTTTCATCAAGAGGCTTTTTAGTTCCTCTTCGCTTTCTGCCATGAGGATTGTATCATCTGCATATCTGAGGTTATTGATGTATCTCCCAGCAATCTTGATTCCAGCTTGTGCTTCATCCAGCCCAGCATTTCACATGATGTACTCTACATATAAATTAGAGCAGGGTGATAATACACAGCCTTGACATACTCCCTTCCTGATTTGGAACCAGTCTGTCATTCCATGTTAATACATGATTTTTTTTTCTCTTTCTGACTTAACTTTACTCTGTATAATAGAACAGAAATGGGACCATGTGTGAAATAGATAACCAGGGGGACTTCACTGTATGATTCAGGGAACTCAAGTCAGGGCTCTGTAACAACCTAGAGGGATGGGAAGGGGCGGGAGGGGAGAGGGGGAGTGGGTCACAGGCACTCATGCTGATGTACGGCAGGGGCCACACAATATTGTGAAGATTTCCTTCTATTAAACTTAATGTTTGAGAGGGGAAAAGTGAATGGATTGTTCATTCCGCACCACACAGAAATCTGAGACACCGCAGACCACCCCGTCTGCTCTCCTTTCAGATAAGGACACCATGAGTGAGTCACGTGGCCAGCTCCCGGCCACAGAGACGCTTATCCAGGGACAGGGGACGTTCTCGCCCCCAGGACCAGGAAAGGCCGGGGAGAATAAGACCACCGCCAGGAGAAGCGTCTGGGCTCTAACAAGGAGCCTGGTGCCTGCCAGCCCCTGGATCCAGTTGGAGCAACTCTGTGTGCCTTTAGGGAAAAATGGGAGATAGTGTAAACCTGTCCATCCTGAAACATGTGCGTCTCCTGCCGCCAGCTGTGACGGTCACTCCTCATAGCCTGTCAACCTGATTTTCTTCTCCCCTCTCCCATTTCACTGACATGACAGGATGGGAGTTGCCGTACCCGGCAGGGGCACCCGTGAAAGTCAGGGAGGAGAAAGTGATGGCCCAGCGCAGGCTGGATCTCTTTACGCCTGCCTGGATGTCTTCAAGGACACAAGCGTCTAACTCACACTTAATTTCACGGGTATGTAGCTGATACCGCCGCTCCACCAGCTCAGAGTGCATAATGAGCTCACACACCTTCTAACGGTCAAATTAATAACCCTGTGTGTTCAAGCTGCTCTTGTGATGAGGCTTCCCTTCCTTCAGCTAGGAGCCCCCTTTCACAAGCTGCAGAGACCCCACAGGTGAGAAACCAGGAAGGGGGCAGGGTCTGCAGGGGTCCTGACGGTGACGGCGGTCGCTGAGGCAGCCGTTTGACCAAGCTGTGCCCGAGGCTCCAGGCCAGGCCCCTGCACAGGGCCCATGAGGAGGGTCTCACCGCTGCCCCAGCACCGGTTTCTCTACGTGTGGAGTCAGACTCCTCTCCAGTGCTGGGCTCACCACTCCAGGCTGAAGTCCAATGCCCAGTCCTTCAGGGTCAGTTCTCTTAATTAACACATGCACACACGCAAGCGCACACACACACACACACTCATGCAATTTTCTTATAGCAATTCAAGGAGCCAGACTTCTGGGTCAGAAGTTCCCCCATCAGCCACACACACGCACAATGTCTGGACACATGGCATAGCTCTCCTGTAAGACCTTAAGCAGGGATCACTTTCTCAATGCCCAGTGCTGAGGTCATTTGCCGAAGTTCATCGCCACAAATCAATGCCACCACGCTACCGATAGCTGGAGAAGGAGAGGGGTGGACAGGAGCTGAGCAGTTCACTAGACCTGGGCTCACAAGCCCTCCCCACACAGACACACACCAGGGCTTCTGCAAGACCTCCCACGGCACCCTCATCCTGCCCCAGGGAGACTGGGAAGAGCCGCGGTGTCTCCAAGGCCCCTGAAAGGCAATCATAAATATGAAACAGTAACGCTGGTGGTAAAGAACCCGCCAGTGCAGGAGACCCAGAAGGCGCAGGTTTGATCCCTGGGTCAGGAAGATTCCTGGAGAATGACACAGCAGCCCTCTCCAGTGTTCTTGCCTGGAGAATCCCACAGACAGAGGAGTCCAGCGGCTTACAGTCCATGGGCTCACACAGAGTTGGACATGACGGAAGCAGCTGAGCATGGCACGGCCATCAGCCCACAGCCCGGAAGCCAGGCTGGCCGCCCCAGGGTCACGCCTTGCTCCCCAGCACCGTGCGCACAGATCCTTGAGCCACTAGAAGCTCAGAGCCAACCAGGCCTAACTGCAGGCCTCCGTGCCACCCTCCTGGCTCAGGTGTTCAGCAAAAATTACATTTCATTACTTTTTTCACTAATCAGCTTCAAGAGCAGAGTGCAAAATTAGCTTGAAATAATTTCATGCTTTCAAGTAACCTTTATTTTCTAAATTGTGGTGCTTTGCCATAACTATTTCATCCTACTGTATAATAACAGTGTTCTTTGCATGAGGGTAGAGCACTTATATAGCAGCTGCTATCTTAATCAAATATCAATAGCTCATCTTTATTTCAGCATTAAGTCAATAGCACATGCCATTTGTTACTTCATAAACCTCAATACCATAAGTATTATCAGTTAAATAAGTGTTCTCTAAAGTGTGGTTTAATGAATCAGAACCAATTTAAAACAGTCTGGATTGAAATACTGAAATCTGCCAAATTTAAGACTTCTATAAAACACTGAACTCTTCAGGTAACCAAATGTTCAGCTATATTTTGAACACACACCCTCTCCTAACAAGTACTCACGTACTGTGGTTTCGCTTAAAATATAAGTTAGCGTATTTATGCCGAAGACTCAACCAACCGCAAACCGAGCTCCTGTGTTTCTATTTTACCTCTGTCCTAATAAATTTTTAACACACATTTGCCCAGCCTTGTCCCCTGAAAGCCAATACTGAAGCAAAGAAATATGCTTGTTGTCGCTTAACCATCATGAATGTCAATAAGAATTGGGGGCTCCGGTCAACTGTAAACTCCTGTCAGAAAACAGAACAGACATCAAAAAGGGGCCAGAGCAATCCTGAGCATTAGCAGAATCCTGGGGCCTAGGAAGCAGAAGGTGACAGCCACACCCTGTACCTGGAACTCGCCTGGAAGGACATATTCAAATATGAGCCCCCTCGCTTGGAAAGAAAAGAGGCAACAGAATGACCTAGATGGAATCAGGCCCCGAGACACGGAGGAAGGCTGGTCAGAGGATTTGCACACGTGTCACAGGGGCAGGGCCAGGATGACCCAGTAGAACCAATCAGCTAGGAGGGCTGTCTACACTCACAGCTGCCCAGACGTGGAACGAGCCACATCTCATCACAGGACAACTAACTGAAGTCCTCTCATTCCCAAGGTGATGGAAGACTACAAGGAGAAGACCTACCAGGGGGGCTCTTTGTATTTGCCCTAAAAGTCAGTATTTCCCAGAAATCTCTTCCGGGCAGAGGTCAGGGGTCTCCTTGAGTGGAGGAGGCAGAGCTGGGACTCCATGAGAGCCCAAGAGGCTGGAGGTCACAGCATGCACGGGAGGGGAGGGTGGCCCCTGGGAGCGCCAGAGACCCTCAGTCAGTGATGCCTGCGGCAAAGCTCCCCACATCCAGGAAGAGGACTGCAGGAAGGTCACAGGGGACACTCACCAGAGCTCACACGGGGCCAAGAACGGGGCCTATCCCCACCAGCCAGAGCAGAAAACCTTGAAGTACAAGAAAGGGGGTAAATCTCTCCAAAGAGCTGTACTCAGAAGTGGAGAAACTTATAAGCCTAGGCTAAAAATCGCTCTGTTCCCACCTACGGAGCATAAAAGCAAAACTGGAAGGATCAAACTGTTTCTGAGGACCTAAGCCATGGTACAGAGCAAAGCTCAAGAGTATTTATAGGAATAGAATAGTATCCACTGTACAAGGTAAAAATCACAATGCCTGGCTTTCCACCAAAATTGCTCAGCATGCTAAAACAAGACAATACCCCCCACAATGAGGAGAAAAAGCAAGCAACCAAAACTGAACCAGCATTGATGCAGGTGATAAAATTAGTAGAAAAGGACATTAAACAGTTACGATAGCTGCTCTATATGCTCCGGAACATGGGGAAGAGATTATGCGTGTTAGGGAGAGCCATGTGTGCTTAGCCGCTCAGTCACGTCCAACCATTTGTGACCCCACGGACTGCAGCCCACCATGCTCCTCTATCCATGGAATTCTCTGGGCAAGAACACTGGAGTGGGTTGCCCTTCCCTTCTCCATAGGAAGAGCTATAGAGGACAATTTTTTTTAAAAAGACCCAAATTGAAGTTTTAGGAATGAAAACTAGAAGGTATGAGATTAAACTAATGTGACAGATGGAATTAACAATGGGTTAGACTCTGAGGAAGAAAAACGTAGTGAACTTGAAGACACAGCAGCAGGCGAAATTAAGCACAGAAATGGGGAAATGGCTCCCGATAAATGAGCAGAGCATCCGAGTGGGTGGTGTGGGACAACTTTGGCCAAACACAATGGAATAGGAGCTCAAAACAGAGAGGAAAGGCTGGGGATAGCAAGCCAAAATTGTCTAAAGTTGATGAAAACATAAACCCATCAGTCAAAAGAATCATCAAACCTAAAGTATAATAAACATGAAGAAAACCGCACGAAGGCCCGTTACACTGAGTTCCCCACACGCGAACCCTGCAGCCATAAACGTTCAGAGATGCGAACACGCATTCCACCAGCGTCAGGCGGGACAGAGATGGCGCCTTGCCTCCGTCTCCCGTTGCTGATGGCCCTTCGGCTCCACCGTCTCCCGCCTCCTCCCCCTCCTCCAGTCAGTAGCTCTTCCTGCCTCCTCTCTCCACTCCAGCCCCTGTGTGCCGGCTTTTCCAGGCACCTCACTGTAAGATTTAAAATGCTTTCTTCATTTTTTGTATTTGTTTTTTATGTATTCTTTGTGTGAAAGTACTATAAACTTTTTACAGTACGGTACTATATAGCCCATTGTGTTAGCTAGTTACCTAGGCTGACTTTGTCGCACCTACAAATGCACTCTCAGAACAGAACTCATCCAAATGTGGGGAACTTACTGAACCTCCAGACTGTTCAAAGGATAAAAAAAGTCTTAAAGGCAGCCAGAAAAAAAGGGTCACATTATCTGGAGAGGAAAAGAAATGAAGGTAACCGCAGACATCTCAGTGAGAAGAGTGCCAGATGAAAGGCAACTGCACAATTTTAAATTATTGAAAAACACTGTCAACCTAGAAAACTTCACTCCATAAAGATAGCTTTAAAAGCAAAGGCAAAATAAATAGTTTTCATACATGCAAAAGCTGAAAATGTTATCACCAGTGAAAGTTCCCTACAGGAAAGGAAGTTTTTCAAGCAAAGGCAAAATGAGAGCAGGTAAAAATCTCTACACAAAGTAATCATGTCAATGTATGGCAAAACCAAAACAGTATTGTAAAGTAATTAGCCTCCAATTAAAATAAATAAATTTATGTTTTAAAAAAACAAATTAAAAAAAAGAATACTGGAAATGGTAACTATATGGGTAAAGATAGTTATTACTTAAATCACTTTAAAATATAGTTGACTGTTGAAATCAAATTAATAACAGTTCATTGTCTAGTTTGTAATATACATAAAAATAAAATGTCTGGAAACAATAAAGCAAAGACTAGGAGACTCTGAATGGGAAAGGGAGAGAAGGGAAGGAACCAAAGAGGCATGAGTGAGAACACTCGGGCTGGCTTGAAGATGGAGGAGAGGGAGCTTCTAGAAGCAGGAAAGGCAAGGAAACAGGCCCTCCTGAAGGAACAAAGCCCTCCTGAACCCTTGATTTTAGCCTCGAGAGACCTATCAGATGTCTGACCTCCACAACTATGAGATAACAGAGGTGCATTGTTTTAAATCACAAAATCTGTGCTCATTTATTACAGCAGTCACAGGAAACTCATACATTCAATTCAATGAGTGAATGAGAGGATGGATGGATGAACAGATGGGAAGATGGATGAACAGACGGATGGATGAGCAGAGGATGAGTGGATGGATGGATGGATGGATACTTGGATGGAGGGGGAAGAATGGATGGAGAGATAGACTGATGAACAGATGGGTAGATGTATGTATGGATGGATGGATGGGTGGATGGATAGATGGATACATGGATGAATGGATGAAGGGAGGGAGGGAGGGATGCATAGATGGAGTGATAAATAGATGGGTAGATGTGTGGATGGATGGATGGAGGCATGGAGGGAGGGATGGGTGGATAGATGGGTAGATGGATGAATGGATGAATAGATGGGTGGATGAATGGATAGATGGATACATGGATGAATGGATGGAGGGGGAGGAATGGATGGAGAGATAGACAGATGAATAGATGGGTAGCTGTATGTATGGATGGATGGATGGATGGATGGATGATAGATACATGGATGGAGGGGGAGGAATGGATGGAGAGATAGACTGATGACTAGATGGGTAGCTGTATGGATGGATGGATGGAGGCATGGAGGCATGGAGGGAGGGGTGGATGGATGGGTGGGTGGATGGATGGATAGATGGGTGAATGAGTGGATGAATAAAAGTGCCTGCTGCCACCAAACTCCTGACTTCTATGTCATGTATTTGTCATTTTTCCTTATCTCAGCATTGATTCCATCTGGTAAAAGCACCTCAATTTGGCTTTGGAAAATCGCCCTTCTCTCTTCTGTCCATGTGGTTCAGGTGAGGTGAACATGAGTGTCCAACAATAGGGGTGGCCCAGGGCCTGGGCTGTTGACTAGAACACGCCTCCTTCTGGTCAGTGATGGGCCAGCACTGAACACATGGCCACACAGGGCTTCTGCTGTGAAGTTTGGAAAACAAAGCTCTTTCCTCCCAGAGAAGGGGTGCCAAGCTCGTAGGGTCTGCATTTGGAGCTCTTGGTGGCTATTTCTGTCAGCCTGTGGGACGGGCCTGCCTGAGAACGAAGATGGCATAGAGGAAAACACGACAGAAAAGTGGTGACAGGTTCTCAGCTAAGTCATTCGAAAGCCTGAGTCCAGTCGCGCCAGCTGTGCAGGCCAGTTCATTCTCCCCGGAGCTTAGCAAGGTAGTCAGGCCTCCTTCCTTGAAGTAAAAAGGAAATACAGTCTCCCGCTTCTAGGTTCTTTGTTCAAGCCACTCCCTCAACCTAGGACACACGTGCCCATGCTGGAGAGCTCAGCTGAACCCCCAGTGCCCATGGAAAGCAACTCTGACCCCCTGATGGTGCCATCGACCCTGCCATCCCCAGAGCACAATGTCCATTCGTGCTGAGAACATGCGTCTACAGTCCTCGGGCTGTGGTTGTGGCCACATGTCCACCCATCCTCTTAGCATGGAAACACCTTCCTTTGGGCTGTGCTTTGCACCAATGAATAATTTTACGAAGAGATGCCCACAACTCTGAAATAATTATGACATGAATTATTTGACAATATTCCCTATTTATCCTTTAGTGCCTTTAGGACCGGTAATGACTCCCTCTCTCAATCCTGATGTTGATAAATTGTATCCTGTCTTTATCTTGACAAGTCTGACTAAAGGTTTATCAAATGTATTGATCTTTTCCAAGAGCCAGCTTTTGGTTTTATCAATTTTCTCTATTTTTCTGTTTTCAATCTCATTGGTTTCTGCTCTTATCTTTGGTATTTCCTTTCTTCTGTTTGCTTTGAAACTGATTAGTTCTTTTTCCAGTTGGGGAAAAAAAAAAAAAAAACTGGAAAAAGAAACAGATTCTTCATCTTA
Organism: Budorcas taxicolor; assembly: GCF_023091745.1. NCBI lineage: Eukaryota > Metazoa > Chordata > Mammalia > Artiodactyla > Bovidae > Budorcas > Budorcas taxicolor. The sequence goes on along the minus strand of NC_068932.1, from coordinate 48,846,505 downwards.
AACTGTTCTTATTTTAAATACAAGTATTTAAAGCCGTGCTTTCCTGAAAGCTCAGTTGGTGAAGAATCTGTCTGCAATGCAGGAGACCCCAGTTCGATTTCTGGGTTGGGAAGATCCGCTGGAGATGGGATAGGCTCCCCACTCCGATACTCTCGGGCTCCCCTTGTGGCTCAGCTGGTGAAGAATCCGCCTGCAATGCGGGAGACCCATAAATGTCTCTCCAAACGCCGCTTTAGTTGTGCCCCACACATTTCCATATCTTGACTATACCTCATGTAATCGAATTACTTTAAGTATGTTGAGGTATTGAAGCTCATCATATGGCCCAGCGCATGGTCTATCCCGGTGACTGTTTCACGTGCACCTGGAAAGAACGAACAGTCTACTGTTTTGGGGAGAATCATCCTGAGTCACTAAGATCAAGCTGAATGAGAAAGCTGCCCTGATCTCCCGAATCCTCACTGATTTTTCTGTTTCCTTCTTTCTTTGATTACAGAGAGAATTACAGCTTCCAACTCTAATTATGGATCTGTCTGTCTCCCTTGTCAATCCAATCAGTTTTTGCTTTGCATATTTTAGAGTTCTTTTATTAGTTCCACACACATTCAAGATTATGTCTTTTGATTCACTGACCTCTTATCTGAATGTAATGTCCCTCTTCATCCCTGATAATAGTACTGTTCCGAGGTCTACTTTGGTAGATACTGGTTCAATTAATCTTTGCATGATACATACAGCTTCTCTCATTTTTATATTTTTATGCCAACTATGTCTTCATATGTAAAGTGGATTTCTTATAACTTATCAAGCATATTGATGGGCCTTGCTTCTTTATCTGATCTGATAATCTTGGCTTTAAAATTGCTTTAAAATATTTATGATGTTTAGGACATTTGCATTTAATACAATTATTGATTCCCTTGGATTAAACCTATCATTTTGCTGGTGATTTTCTTTTTGTTCCAATGATCCTTCATTCCCCTTTTCCTCTTTTTCTGACTATTCCTGGGTTATTTGAGTGTTCTTTATGATTTCATTTTGTCTCCACTGCTGGTTTATTAGTTATACCTCTTTTTAAATTGCTTTGAGAATGACTCGGCTTTAAAAAGATTCAGTGAAGGGGAATCTAGATTGCTGCAAGAGGATGTGGAAGGTAACTGTTTACTTTCTGAAAAAACCCTCTGTTTCAGAGAACAGATCCACTGGGGACTCCAAGCTCTAATCATCTCCACCAACGCACTTGGCAGGGTTCAATTTGCACATAAAACTGACAACCAGCTTTCCAGCATGATGCCTGCTCATCCACACCAACCAAGGGGCAGTGACAGAGTGGGGCTTCCAGGAGCGGCCTCAGCCTGAGTCTCCGGGGCAGTTCCCAGCCCTTCTCAGCAGCCCCTCCCCAGGGCAGCCCCCGGCGGCAGGACAGTCCGGCCCAGGAGGAGCCTGGACGTGGCCGGCTCCTGTCTGTTCCTCTCCTGCCTCAGCCTAAGCATCCAACTGTGACCACAAGGGGAGGCACCCCAGCGACTCCCTCTCTGCCCCAAGGGGGCTGCTTCACCGCGCAGGGATCTCCAAGGACGAGTCCAGATGGCTCGAGCCACTCCCTGAGGTCAGTGAGCCGAGCTCAGACTCACATAATAATGCTCACCTCATCTGAGCAGTCGAGTATTCAAAAAGCGGATAAAATTCTCAAAGACAAGGGAAGATAATTTCCCAATTTCCAATTAATCAGCCCAGGCAGGTTCTTTCTACTTTTGTTGCCAGACCACTGAGCTATCAAGGGGCTGCACAGAAGCATCTGAAAACAGACATCCTCCCCATAATGACAGAGAGAAAGGGGCCTCAATCCTCCACCGAATCAAAGCCCATTAAGAACATGATCCATCACCCGCAACTCTGAAACCAGACTCCTCAGGCGCTCCTCCTTTCAGCGACACCCTCTCCGGCTGCTAATACTCTGATGCCGCTCCAAGGCCACGCAGGCCCAAGGATGACATCATCAGCACGTCCCCGGAGGCGGCCCTCTAGGGCCTGGCCGGGCGCTCTTCCAGCTGCTGGGACCAAGCCCCCTCCCACCACCGAGGGCTCGTTCAGGAAACAGCCAAGGCTCCTGTGCACCCAGATGAAGGCGAGAACCCGCATTCACAGGAGACGAAGGGGTCGCCCACGCGGCCAGGCGCTGGCCACAGACGGGCGCGAGGCCAGTCAGGGGCTCCCAGAATGTAACTTTGGGAGCGAATGGCCAAGAACGGGTCCCGCCCAACTGAGAGCCTGAGACGCCCCTGCCCCCCGATTCTCAGACCCGCCCAGACAGCCGTCAGCCCGAGGCTTTTGTGTTCATGGAATAGCAGCTGGATCACACAGCAGGCGGCAGGTAACTGACTCTCTGGGAAAGGAGCAACAGTTTTCCTGGTCTTCAGTCTGAGCTGGAGGAGAGGGGACCTCGTTCCTAGCCTGGGACGGGAACGGTGGGTCCACAAGCCCAACACCAGAACCGCTCGTGGCGCTGTCTGCTGTGCCCCAGGCCTGGTGCCCAGCTCTGGGAGCTGAGGTGCCTGCCACGAAGGAACATGCTGACAGGGAGGGAGCTGGCTGCTCCTGCTGCCCGAGCCAGCTTGAGGCAAGGCCCCCTCAAATCCCTCCCTTCTCACCCCACGCCAGCGCCGGGCCCCAGGAATGCCCCGTGGCCATGCTCAGAGAATCTCTTCTCCACCGTGGGCAGAGCTGGGGCCAGCAGAGAACCAGACGCAGTTTGTTTGGGTGGCTAGATTCCAGCAGCTTTTAAGCTCACATCCTTGCCAGCGCTCTCCTGAAAGGGAGACTGGGCTGGAAGGAGCAGGACACCAGCCACTGCAATTGTGTGACTCCAGGGTCTTCAGAGACCACAACCCACCCTGACAAGCTCTAAATCCAGGGACTGATTTCTGCAGACATGAGGTTTTTAAGTTGTTGTTGTTTAATCGCTGAGTCGTGTCTGACTCTGGACCTCACAGACTGTTGCCCGCCAGGCTCCTCTGTCCATGGGATTCTCCAGGCAAGAATCCTGGAGGGGGTAGCTGTTTCCTCCCCCAGGGGGTCTTCTCGACCCAGGGATCGAACCCGCGTCCCCTGGATTGGCAGGCGGGTTCTTCACCACTGAGCAATCTGGGAAGCCCTTTCTCAGATTATTAGAACCTAAACCAATCTGGAAAACTCAAGTCCTTAGGGAGTTCATCAGAAGCCTATGAAAGAAGTTCACAGACTCAAAGAAGCGGCGAGCGAACCAGGCACAGAAAGACAGAAGCAAGGAAGGTCCAGAGAGACGGGTCACAAAGCTGTCGGCCCGGTGCCTCCACGGGGGAAGCACCGCCAGCCACCGCAACCTTTCTGCCCCTTCACTCGGGACTCAGCGTCTTCGGAGGAACCTGCTGGGGTGGGGCGCCCCCTCCTCCCGAGGAATGCAAGGGCCCCTTAATCTAGGTCCTACGAGACTCTGTCCAATGGGATGGGTGGGTCCCCAAAAGGGAAGTATCAGATGACACCCCCAAAGGGAAGCAGTGGGGACATCAGGCAGAGGGTCAGCTTGGAAGGCTCTCACCCAACTGGGAATCCGGGCCCGGCGTCAGGGGCTCTCTGCAGGAAATGGCCAGCACGTCGGTCAGTGGAAGCCCACACCTGCCGTCTGTGGTCTGGAGTTCAGCTCATCCTGGAGGCGCCGTCCAAGGCCCAAAGCCACATTCAGACCAAATGATCTGAGCAGCCGCACGTGCTCAGAACAGAAGCACCACGGAAGCACTGTTTTCACTTCTGGGCGCCCTCGCTATTGTGACACAGCTGCCCTGTGTCCCGTTGTCCATCAAGCAGCCGTCGCTTGAGCGTCCATCCCACAGGCCACGGCAAGGGTCGCACTGGAGCCCCAGGGGGTGTGGGCTGCTGCATGGTTCTGCCCGAGGCTGAGGGGCCTGCAGTCTTAAAACCAGAAGAGTCCTAAGAAAACCATCTCCATTTCCCCAGAATTTCAAGTGTTCCTGGCACACAGGACTGTTGGTTTTAAAATCAGGAATGTTCTGGGCCACCTGAGGCACTCCACCTGATCACCCCACCCTGGGCAACGCAAGCCCCCAGCCCCTCCTCCAAGGACCCTGGGTCCCTGATGACTCTGCTGGCCCATCCCAGTGCACGACACACTTTCCAGGATCATCAAGGCTCGGACCTGACACTCAAGGCATTACAAGGCATGTCCGCGCAGCAAATTCCCTGAAATCCCGAAGTGCGCAGCTAGCCTTTCTGCAGCTCCAGCCCCTCACAGGCGGATCATGCTCTGATGTGACCGCAACTACTGCCTTTTCCCCTGGGTTTCAGCTGACAATGTCCGTCTGCACAGACACGGTCTGGATGGCACGGGCCCTGGCAAGCGAGCGGTGGGCAGTGGGACGCCTGGACCCCCGAGGGCCAGGCCAGTGTCTGTTCTTTGCTATGGAGCAGAATAACAGGGGTTGCTTTATTTTTGCACTCCAAAAAAATATAATAATTAAAGCATCATCAACATTAGCATTTAGGTATGAAATATTATGGCACCGACGCCTAATTAACATAGTAATTAGACAGATTAATATATTTCCTTCTTCATTTCAAATCCATAACCTACACTAATTGCTTGTAATGCACTCATTTTGGATGGATGCTGATATTTTCGAGTGTGAAATTATAACTTATCCCATTAACCAAACACCAGCAGCAGCAAAGTTGTCCCCAATGCATTCACAGTCCTTGTCTGTGTTGTCAGCAGCCGTCAGCCTGGAGAGACAGGGAGACGTTCATTTGCAAATTACTGGAGCAGGACAGGGCGATTAGGACCCAGGATTAGCACTTCTCTCCCGCACTCCAGAACCACAGAGAGATGGATCCCAGAGAAAGCCGCGGGCGACGCTCTGTCGGGGCTGACAGAAGCAACTCCCGCACGGAAGTGTGGGTGTGGTCAGCTGGAAAACAGTGTGCAACCTACAACTGAAGAATCACGTTCACTCACAGACATGCTGAGGATGTGTGCCTGGAGGCAGCCTCCCAGCCCGCTGCAGGGACCGCTTGGTAGAGGTTGAGGGTGGGGAGCCAGGAGAGGCGGGGGTTTGCAGCACAGCCCAGGTAGTCAGAACATCAAAAGATCCCTGTTAATTAAAGAAAACCCAGACATCTCAAGGCAGTGAATTTAGCGCTTTCCTGTGTATGGGAAGGTGCAAGAGTCTGGGCTCATTGAAATTCCTCCTTCTGGTGCCCCTCACCTACCTGGGGCCAGGGTCCTGCTCTTCTCCATCCCGACTCCTCTCTAGGGGCACACTCGGGGGCGGCTGCTGGGGCCAAGGGTTGATGGCCGCAACGTCCTTTGTTTACTCATAAAGCTTGTGTGCTCAGTGGTCCGACTCTTTGTGACCCCATGGACTGTAGCCCACCAGGCTCCTCTGTCTACTTTCCAGGCAAGAATACTGGAGTGGGTGGCCATGCCCTCCTCCGGGGGATCTTCCGACCCAGGTACCCGACCCAGGTCTCGTGTCTCCTGCGTTGGCAGGCGGGGTCTTTACCACTGAGCCACCTGGGAAACCCTTCTGATCTGGCAGCGACGTTCTTTGTCCACAGATTTGTTGAGATGCAGCCGTTTTCTGCTCCGTACCCACAGCAAACAAGGTGGCAGACCCAGGATCCTCCCGATTCGTTTCAGGAAAGGTTCCCGCAGGCCTTAGAAGAAGGCGGTGCTCTTGAGCAGACTGCAGCCTGGGATGTCCAGATGGTGACCAGGTGGCTGAGTGAGGCTGCTCTGTTCTGGGGCCTCCATAACCCTTCTCGTCACTGCAAACACTCAAGCTGCCCTGGCGCCCAGTCATGCACCCCCCCCCCATCCCTTTGCACCCCTGCAGAGGCCAGTCTTGGGGCTCCAGGGTCCCTTCACCTTCCCTGGGCATGTGCTTAGCCAACCTGGGGGATGGCGAGGCCACCTTGGTAGACAGAGAGTCCAGCAGACAAGCGCTCTGGACCCTACACTTAGTGGGGACAGCACAGCCCGAGGCTATCTCACCCCTGGCCAGCCACACCTGCCTCTCTTTCCTCCTGAATGACCTTGGAAAAACGCATTTGGAGAGAAGTTGCCACCCCACACCTAGGCAGGTGGGCCTCACGACTTCAGAGCCCAGAGTCATTTGTGGACAATGCGGACCTGCCCCCCGCCCCCTAGGATGCTGGTCTTGCAGGGAAAGCAGAGGGCAGAAGGGGACGGCAGGGCCCAGGTCCACCCTGGCCGCCACTGCTGACCGCCTCCCAGGACCCGCAAGCCACTTCCCGCTGATTCTCAGTCTGCTCATCTGAAGAGAGGAGAGGTGGGCCTAGAGGCCTGAAAATCCTGTGACCCCCACCCCAAACTGTACGCTGGTTCAAAGGTCAACCAAACTGTGCCTTCTTTCCTGACAGCCAGGGCACCCACACAGGGGAAGATACCCAGCGCCTCCTGTCAGCTTTGAGCACCTGCCTAAGGCGGATGAGTTAGGGGACTGTTGAGGGAACGCACCCGCCTCGGCCAGGCCCATGTGCCTGAGCTGTCTCGCAGCCTGAGGTCCTGATAAGGAGCACCACGCTGCCTCGGAAAACTAACTGGGAGAATTCAGGAGAGGCCGAGAGAAGGAGGGCTTCCCTGGCTCAGTGGGGAAAAATGAGCCCACCTGCCAGTGCAGGAGACCCAGGAGATGCAGATCAGACCCCTGGGTTGGAAAAACCCAATGGGCAGGAAACAGCAGCCCACTCCAGTGTCCTTGCCTGGAAGATTCCACAGGCAGCGGAGCCTGGCGGGCTGCAGTCCTCGGAGTCGCAAGAGTCAGACGCAACTAAGTGCACACAGGAGGCGGGGGCACACCAGCCATCGCACGTCCCAGCAGCGCCGGAGTCCTTCACACAGGGGCCTCCTGGCTGGGAGACATGCGTGAGAAGCGGAATATTTCCTGCTGTCTCAGTAAACAAAGGGTGTCACAGCCATCCGCAACCACAGCCACTGCCAGCAGTGAGCCAGTGAGCCCTGCAGGAACTCGGGAAGGAAGGAACACCTGCCGTCTGGTGGCCGTCAGACTGCAGCCACGCCCTGCGGTGAGCCTTGAAGAGCTGAGGATGTGAAAACACAGCAGCCTGGCCCTGGACAGCTGAGGTGCATACGAAAGGAAGGAGGTCAGGGGGCCCAGACTCTTGCATCTTCCCTTTCATAGAAAAGCCCGAAATTCCTTAAATTGGGATATCTGGTTTTCTTTAATTAGCAGTCATCTTCTGATGTTCAGACACCTGCCCTTTGTCACAGAACTTCTATAGAACCTGGCTCCCCTCCTCACCTCCTCAGAGCAGTTCTTCCAGGCTCCTTGAGATGCTGCCTCCCCAGCTCGAAGTCCTAAAAACTTCTGCCAAATAAAACAACCTTCGACTTTCAGCTTGTGACTATATATATATATATATTTTTTTAGTCAACACACCTGCCACTGGGAAGGACCCTGAATCAAACCAAATGTGGGCCACACTAGATGACTCCTCAGAAGCAACCTGGAAACTCACCCCATCACCATAAAACCCACGACTGCAAGCCTCATGGCAGAGCAGTCCTCCCTGATTCTCCTGCCGCTCTCTGGCCCGGCACCCCTTCCCAGTAGACTCTCTTGCTTTGCCAGCTGTGGGTCTCCTTGGACAGTTCACTTCTGAATGTCAGAGAAGAGCCCACTCTCTGGCTCTGGAAGGGGTCTCCCTTCCTGGAACAGATGTTCCCTGAGTTCCCCACTGGGGAAGGGGTGTTTCCTGCATTCCTCTAGAGCACAGAGCAGCTCTAAGCTCTCTGAGCTTTCACAGGGGTGGCAGGGTGGGAATATTCTTCTACCCACCTCCGCTTCACTGTCTGGGGCCCTGCAAATTTCATGGACCAAAGATTAATAAGAGCCAAACAGAAGTTCACTGCTCACGTATCTCTCAAACACAGGGCATCAGTGCCAGGTGACCCAGAGGGGCGCTTGGAACTCTTAAGAAAAGAACAGCAAATGTGGGGGGGAAGCGGCAGGACAAAGGAGGAGGACCCTGAGTCTCCAGGGCAAACTGTGGGGAGGCAAATATAACCCGGGGAAACTAATGGGAGACAAGCCCTTCAGCAAGGCTTGTTAGCGTCAGCTTCAGACTGGCACTTGCTATGGGCGCTTGCCATCTTCCTCCACGAGGGTTAAATCGGGTGCCGCTGCAGCTGCTGACCTTCAACGCCCTGAAAGGAGCTGTGGGTGGAGAGCAGAAATGAGGTCTATGGGGTCGCACAGAGTCGGACACGACTGAAGCGACTTAGCAGCAGCAGCAGCAGCATGACAGACCACCAGATAGTTAGATATTCCCAGGAGTTTATGTAGGAGCCCAATTCTTGGAGCTCCTCACATCTAGAAAAGCACTAAAATCCCTCATAGTGACGATTGTTTCTTGTTTCCAACAGAAACTTTCTAAAAGTAAACGTGCTTGATTGCATGAACTCCACCATCATCGTGATCACATATACACAGTCCTTCCCTCCTGCCTCTTTGGAGCAGTCTCTTAGAACTCCCTGAGTGCTGTCTCCTGGGCTGAAGTCCTCGTTTCGCCCCCAATAAAACTTGACCCACAGCTCTCGAGTAGTGCATTTTTTTAAAGTCAACCTTATGCAGAGTCCTCTGGGCTGATAAGGATCTGTTTTCTCCAGTCATTAATTTTGGTCCTCCATGGAGAGAGAAAGGGGACACTTTTACAAATTGATGTCCTGTTTTTAGGCAAATCCGTTCAATTGCTCAATCGTGTCCAGCTCTTTGCGACTCCATGGACTGCAGTACGCCAGGCTTCCCTGTCTAACACCAACTCTTGGAGCTTGCTCAAACTCATGTCCATTGAGTCAGTGACACTATCCAACCATCTCATCTTCTGTCATCCCCTTTTCCTTCTGCCTTCAATCTTTCCCAGCATCAGGGTCTTTTCCAAAGAGTCAGTTCTTCACATCAGGTGGCCAAAGTATTGGAGATTCAGCTTCAGCATCTGTCCTTCCAATGAATATTCAGGACTGATTTCCTTTAGGTTGGATCTCCTTGTAGTCCAAGGGACTCTCCAATACCACAGATCAAAAGCATCAATTCTTCAGTGCTCAGCTTTCTTTATGGTCTGACTCTCACATTCATACATGACCACTGGAAAAACCATAGCTTTGACTAGACAGACCTTTGTTAGCAAAGTAGTATCTCTGCTTTTTAATATGCTGTCTAAGTTGATTATAGCTTTCCTTCCAAGGAGCAAGCATCTTTTAAATTCACGGCTGCAGTCACCATCTGCAGTGATTTTGGAGTCCCCCAAAATAAAGTCAGTCACTGTTTCCACTGATTCCCCATCTATTTGCCATGAAGTGATGGGACCAGATGCCATGATCTTAGTTTCCTGAATGCTGAATTTTAAGCCAGCTTTTTCACTCTCTTCTTTCACTTTCATCAAGAGCCTCTTTTGTTCTTCTTTGCTTTCTGCCACAGGGTGGTAACATCTGAGTATCTGAAGTAACTGATATTTCTCCCAGCAATCTTGATTCCAGCTTGTGCTTCATCCAGCCTGGCATTTCACATGATGTACTCTGCAAATAAGTTAAATAAGCAGGGTGACAATATACAGCCTTGACGTACTCCTTTCCTGATTTGGAACCAGTCTGTTGTTCCTTGTCCAGTTCTAACTGTTGCTTCTTGACCTGCCTATAGATTTCTCAGGAGGCAGGTCAGGTGGTCTGGTATTCCCATCTCTATAAGAATTTTCCACAGTTTAGGCAAATAACGGAGCATAGTATCTGCTTCTCAACTGCCTTCAGCTCAAAATAATCCTGATGCCAAAGTGGCCTGTTTAGGGGCTGGCATGTTCTGGGACCTTCAGCCCCCTGCATGGAGCCCAGCTCCAGGGGCTGCTCAGCGTCTAGGGAGAAGGGTGCTCTGCTCACTTGTCCCCCCACTCTCCAGGGCTGCCACAGGCTCTGCGGGCTAGCTAACGTCTTCAGTGCAACACACTATGCCAATGAAAGATCAGCACTCCACATCTAACCTCTGATGCTGGGACGGCGCATTTCATTTTTCAATTAAGAGTTGATTTTCCGTGTTCAGCCCTGTTCCGCATCACCATTACCTCTTTAATTAATTTAGCATCTCTCAAGCAGCAGTTGTTAAATTGCCCGAGCAGAGATGGGAAAACAAAACACCCAAGCAGCTCCCAAGCCCAAGGTGAGCAGGCCTCTGGAGCACTGGGAGCTGGCTGGCTATTTGAATAAGAAAGCGTTTATCTGACAACACTTAGCTTAAACAGCAATTAGTCAGCAAGGAAGACAAAGCCATTTAGAAGGCCGGTTGGCAGCCCTAGGCCAGTCTGGGGAAGATCTTCAGAACCCTGCCTTGCACTTAAACAGGCATCCTTAATTAGTTCCTGGGGGAATCCGACCTCCACTGTTTGCATTTCAGGGAAGTTCCTAAGACCTTCTTATTTGCTTTCCTAGGGGTTTTGTTTTGCTTTTGTTTTTCATTCTTTTTTGTTCTTCAAGCCATAACATTCAAGGCCCACGTCAAAGGGGGCCAGTTCCGGCGGGCATCTGGGTTGGCTCCGTGCCCTGCCCTGGAACAGGAGTCCCAGGATGACTGCAGAGCAAAGAGCTTCTGATAAGAGGGGCCCGGTCACAGCTCCCCACCTACCCACCCCACCAATGTGAGCCAGCTTTTAGCAGCTCTGCATTCATTTAAGAAAACAATAGCCTGTCCTAACAAGGCCTTCGAGTCACTGCTTTCGAAGACCCTGGAGCCCCACCAGCAATATCACTCAGCGAAGAGTCCACTGGGTCATCAGAGTGACTCTGAAACGCGTCCACCGCCAGGTCACTGGTTGTGATGCCGTGTCTTGAACATAGAAGTCAGACTGCTGGTCATGAAGGCCTCAACCGACCTAGAGCAAGATTTGTGCGAGGACGGCAGGGCTGCGGCACGGAGGCAGACACTGCGCCAAGCTCAGCAGGGATCAGGGTGGCACCCGCCACGCCCAGATGGCGCAGGCCCACGCACCTCTCTGGAAAGCCTGGGGGAGCAGGGTGAGGCAGCAGATAGCTGGACTCGGGCTGAGCGGCTGGGCCCGTCCCCTGTGGGCAGCTGCGCCAAGATGCAAGAACAGCAGGGGCAGAGAGGAGCTGAACCTGCCCAGAGGCAAGATGAAGAGACCACGTCTTCCTCGGTCTCGAGGCCAAGGAGACCATCCCTACTACACATGCACAGGAACGCCGCGTGGAGTCACAAAGGGAGGGGGCCACCGCCACAGCAGGTGAGGTCAGCCCACCCACAGGCCTCTGCAGTGGAGCTCATCCTGGCTAAGAGATGCGCGTGCACACGGGAGGACCCTGAGACATACCAAACACTGACTCAGAAGCAGGCAAAGCGAGGCGGCTGGCCGGGGACACCCGTTAGAAATGCCCCATGTGAGTGATTCAGACAACGGCGCGGCTGAGCCTCTGAGTCCGCCTGAGCGCGCCTCTTCACTTGACTTGTCTCACTCCCTCCCGTTTCTCTGCGGAGATTCATTTCTACAAAGCCGACGGGTCAGGGCCTCGTCACGGGGGGTCTGGAGGCTGGGGTTCAGCGCTCTCCCTGCCGCGGCCTGGCTTCACTCTCCGGTCGGGGAACTGAGGTCCTGCTTCAGGCCACTGCAGGCCGAGGCCCCGGGAGACCACACAGCCCCGCCAGGTCCCCTGGACAAAATGCGGCTTCTCCCCACGGGACGGGAGATCCTGGGGTCCTCAGAGACGTGAAGTCCTCAGGATGACGGCATGCCCAGTGCTGGCACGCTCCAAACACCCCACAGGAGGGGAGGAGAGGCAGACCCATCACCCTCCAGCTTGGCTGGACTGGTGGTTCTCCTCCAGCTGAGTGCTGGAATCCCCTGGTGGTGCTCCTGGCTAGCGTTGGAATTGGTTTAGACTCCCGATTCAGGGCACCATCCCCAGAGGTTCTGATTGATTGACTGGGTCCAGGGCAGGCCCAGGCACAGGACACTTCAGAAGCTCCGTGGGTGATCCCAGCACACAGCCCCTGATGGCCGAGAAGGGCTCACCAGGTCAAGGCTGATCACCTCCCCTCGCCCAGGCAGGTGAGGCCTCTACGCACTGCAGCAGCCAGAGAGGAACCTCCAGGCAGCTCCTCCCCTGGACCCAGACTAAAGGATGCCTGCTACCTGGGATGCAACACTAACGGAAGGCCCAGGCCCTCCCCAAGGGCCTGCGACCCCAGCAACGTGAGGAGGGACGAGGCTGGAGAATCCCATCACCCCTCCAGAGAGGCAGGCAGACACCAGATGGTCCTGTTAATGTGGACGGACTCATCTACTTTCCCCCCAAAGGCCTCCCTTCCTCACCGACCTCTTTCCTCACAGTCTTTTCCATTGCAGTTACATGTCATCATGCTTTACAAAGTATGTGAGACCTCTCAACAGTAATTCATGCCATTAAAATGCAACAGTGGTTCTTAAAAGCAGGCCCAGGGAACCACAGACTAGGACAGAAGACGAAACCCTGGAGAAAGATGGGTAGCTAAAGCCACACCCCTCTCACTTGGCCTTGGGCTCCCCCGAGCCGAGGTGCTCAGGCACTGGCCCACACGGTCCTCCTTGGCAGGCGAGCATCTCGGCCCCAGGGTCTGAGCCAGGCTTGCTGTGCTGCTGTGGAGGGTCCCCAGAGCGGGGGCACCTGGGCAGCCACGCTTCTGTCTCCAGGGCCTGCTCTTTCCACAGATTAAGTTCAAGGGGAACCAGGCAACCCCACCCTTCCCTCTCTAGGGCCATCACGGGGCCTCCAGGGCATCCAGGGTCCACATACCTGTCCTGCCAGCTCCAAAGCAGGGTTCCCCCGTGAACTAAGTCAGGATAGCTGAGCAGAGTCCTGGGGTCACAGGGATGCTGACTTGCAGAAGGAGCTCTCCCTCCGGGAGCTTGAATCCCACCACTGGTCAGCACGGGGGGCCTGGGGTCCAGCAGGAGCCATGGCCCCTGCAGAGCCCTTTCCAGCACCTCCTCCCTGTGTCTCTGGGCTGGCCAGGGAGTTCCCAAGCCTGCTCTGATCCATGACACCTTCCAGAAGGTTTCACCTGCTCCTGGAGCTCCGTGAGCAGCACACGGACACCCGTGCTTGGATGGAGTGGGGCCGAGTGGATGGAGGGAGAAAGACGGTCAATCCTGAAAGCCCTGGGCCTCCACCCTGGGGTCTGCTGCTGACACACAAGCCGCTCCACTATTCAGAAGCCTGACACCGCTCCTGTCACCCTGCCCCACCCCCCGCCCCCCAGCACATGGATCCACCCCCTGCTTAGCTAAGTTCCTGGCTTCCCTGACCCAGAGGGACCCCAAGCCCCAGCCAGGCATCCCACAACCACACCAGACCCGTGTCTAGCCACACTCACTCACCAAGATCTCCAGCTCCCTTCACTTCTGCCTAGGAGCCTTCCTCTACCTAACCAATGTTATGCCCAGAGTCCGAGTCCCCAAAACTGAGAGAAGAAGACGTCCACAGCAATGCAAAGGCATGAAGGGGTTTATTGCCAGCTCGAGCCAGGGCCCAGGTCTCATCCAGCACAGTGGAATCCGACAAGAGCCCCAAGCTCTGAATCACATCTACTTTTATACAGACGGTTCTTTGTTCCTGTAATAGCATAGCTGATTAGTTAAATCGTTCGCGCGCGCAGGACTTTTAACCTCGCATCCCTATCCGGATTGGCTCAGGTCTGGCACGGGCAGGGGGCTACAGGGATTTTTTTCTGATTGGTCGAGCTACACTGCCTGCGGGAGTTCCCAGTGCCTCAGCTTTCCTAGAGACTAAACCTCAGGCCTAGCCTGCCCCTTAGAGCCTGTCCTGGCTTCAGTTTGGTCCTAACACCGAGAGCTCAGACAGGTCACGACTGGCTTCAGTCATGATGAGAGGGGGGATGGTCACTACAGGCTGGCACTTGGCATCTGGCATCTGCTTCTACCAGGATCAAATCTCGAGCCACTGCAGCTGCTGACCATCAACACCCCCTGCAAGGAGCTCAGGGTGGAGTACAGAAGCCCCCCACGCTCTGGAGAAACTGGCAGGCACTTCTGCAGACAGAGAGCTATTTTCAGGAGATTTCATGAGTCCACTTTTTGCATCTCCTTATATCTAGAAAAGCACTAAACTCCTTCATGATGATGTCTGCTCCTCGTGGTGAGCAGTGACCCTCACAAGACTAACAAAGCCTTCTACAAGAACAGGTGCTTGATTGCATGAACTGCCCCTCCACCAAAATCACACATAGACCGACCTTCCCCACTACTCTTCGGAGCAGTCACTCAGAGCCACCCGAGGTGCTGTCTCCCAGGCCATAGTCCTCACTGTGCCCCAAAGAAAGCTTAACTCACAGCCCTCACATTGTGCATTTTACTTCCAGTCAACAGAACCAATTCTGGACAAAAAACGTAAGAGCTGGCGCAGGACTTGCCACGTTCTCCTGCATCAGGATGACCCCTGAGGTCTGTGTTGAGACCACAGTGTCCGAGGCCAGTGTCGCCCGGTCCCCCTGGGTCCCCAAGTGGCTGCCCAGCAAAAAGCCCTGGGCTGTGTAAGATAAACACGGACCATAAGAAGGGCACATCTGTCACTTGGACACCGAGGATCAGGGCTGTTTGTTTCTGCAGCGTCACCTCACCTATCCTGACTGCTGCAACCAGGGTAAACTGGCTGCACACACCCTGGCCACACAGACACGTTCATACTGCCCTCTCAGAGAGAGCTGGTCCCTTGTGGTGGAAAGAGCCTCGGTGATTCTGGGGAGGCTTGCTTGACAAGGGCCACAAGTTACCCTCCAACTACGCCAGTCCCTGGCGGAGACCACCCTCCCTGGACTGGCGGCTCTGGGCGCCCCATGGTCCCCTCTTCCAGTTCTTCTCCATCTTGCCTCTGAACCTGCATGATTGGGAGCCTGGCTTCCTCCCTGCAAAGACGGATCTCTGATAATCACACTGTCTGTCTGTCTGGAATTGCTGCTCCAGAATCAATAGAGAATGTATTGATAAAAGTTAAATTGCCCCTGACTAAAGCGTTTCCTGCCAATGAGAGGCAGCATAATCAAACTGCAGACAATTTAGCAAAAATTTAAACTTTAACGTTTACAATCTTGACAGGTGTCAGTGTAAAGCTTTCCCTAAGTGGCTCACTTTCCTGCGGGATAAAATTGCTCTAAGTGCTTTTGCTAGTGGACATTTGGTTTTGTTTTTTGTTTGTTTTCCGGAATGGATGTGAGAAATGGCAGATTTGGATCAGCAACTCACACAGAAGACAGGCCCTTTTGAACACGGAGTTTATAAGTGGGCCTTTCCTTTATCTCTTCATTCAGTGACTATGTATCAAGTGCCTACTAAGTGCCAAGTACCGAGAAGACACGACCTTAAGCTTAGAGCAAGTGTCAAGTGATGACGGCGAGAAGCAGTGGGTGGACGTGGGGGTGCATGTGCGTCAGGGGGTCCCTGAGTCTGAGCCTCTGCTGGCTCGTCTGCACCGAGGAGCTTGCTGGTCTGCTGACACACTCCCTGCTTCATTCATTCACCCCCCACTCACCCACCCCCTCAGCCCAGGGCTGCGAAGCCCAGACTGTCAGGCTCTGCTCCCAGCTCTGGGAGCTCAACATCCCCAGCAGCAACAGAACCGACTGCCTCAGGAGCCCACGTGTAACAAGCACAAGAGGAAGGAGGGACACGTGGCACGTTGAGCAAGTGTGTGTCGGGCAACATGGGGCAGGAAGAGGGGGCGTGAAAGGACTGCGCGCGGAGGGCACTGGGTGTTGGGACAGACCAGGCAAGTCCCTGGGAACCCCTTGCTGGAGTCACTCCCGCAGAGGCTGACCTCCAGCAGCCGGAAGAGGACTGGATGCTCTAAGATGGCCCAGCTCACAATGTGGGCACTGGGTGCTGGCTGACGGGGCCCCGAGAGGCCAGCTCCCCTCCGCTCCACGCAGTCTCTGACTGCCCCCGCCCCCCGCGTGGGCTACACTGGGCTCTTCATGGCCATCGAGAAAGCGGAAGCTTGGATGCTTCGTGAAGGCTCAGAGGCCACACAGCATCATTTCTGCATTCTGTCGACAAAAGCAAGGCCAGACTGGAGGGTTGAGGAGACAGCCTCTGCCTCTTTACGGAAGGAGCTGCACAGTCCCCCAGCAGAGGGTGTGGATGCCAGGAGGGTGGGTGCTGCTGCAGCCACAGAACCTCAGGAGTGTCTGCCATGTCCTAACACATCCCAAACCCAAGCTCTGCATTCAGCCCGGCTGCCCTTGCAGACCCCTGCTTGCCATTAGCAGCAGCTCCACTGGGGCCAGGACATGCCTCGGAGTCCCTCCCGACTCCCCTCGTTCCTCACACATCACTCCCGTCCAGCAGCAAAATCTGTAGGTTGCACCGTCAGAATGAACCAAGAATGCACCCACTTTTCCCCACCCCCAGTGCCACCCACTGGCTCCACGCCCCCGTCTCTCCCCCATTTGGATTGTCCCAGCCAAGCCCCTCTAGAGCACGTGTCCTGGGCTCAGCGGTGCCGGCTGCTGACAGACACGAGGGGCTCTCCTTCTGCCGCTTCACATCTCATCCCACAGCATTCGCTCTGTGCCGTCACACGTCTTCACCAGACAACCCTCAACTGCTCATAAATTATCAATACGCCACCCTGACATCTAAGTGTTTGTAAGCCATCTTCCAAATCTGTGGCTCCCAAAATGCTTGAACGGTTCACTCGCATCCTCGAGGAGAGAAATGAGCATCCCGATGCATGCACGGCTATTTCTTTATTACATACGCCAGTGACCAAATGAACGCCTAACATGCTGAGTGCAATTACGGCGTCCTCCAGACCTACGTCCACCCCTCTCCAGGCTCTGTACCCAGAACACCGTCCAGCACGGCCGGTATCAACAGCCCCCTCACGTTCTCCCACTGGATTCGGCCCTCGGGGAGCCTGGAAGATGCTAGACAGGAGAGAGAGGAAGGCCAGCCCTCCCTGGGGGTGCCAGGGGCTGGAGCGTCCTCCACCTGACCTGCTCCTCTCTGTACAGCCCTGGGGTGTCCCCCGCACCCTGACCACATGTCAGGGTGGTCACAGGTGTCACAGGTCCTGACAAGAAGCATACAGCTCACACAATTAGCACAATTCACCAGGAGTTTAGTAGAGGTACTATCCACAAGGATGAGGTGGGCAGAGTGCAGAAGAACCCCTGGGACATCGCAGTGACTTGGGGCCGGTTGCTGAGATGTGGTCACCACCTCTAGGCCCAAAGAGAAGAGGGGAAGAGACCCTGAGCCCAGAGGGCAGAGTCCAACACAAGAGGCAACCTGGAGAGAATCAGGGCCCTCAAGTGGGGGATAAGCCACTGATGTAACCTCACAGAAGGAAGGGAAGGGGCCCGAGGGATAAGTACTGGCCCCCAGCCCCTGCCTCTCCCCAGAGTCAGCCAGGGCTCCCAGTGTCCAGTCCCTACAGGACCCAGAGGGTGGGCCCGTGGTCACAGCTCCTAAGGGGACAAATTACCCAGCATGGCCTCTGCTCAAGACTCCCCCATCAGGCCACCCGACGCTGAGCCTGCCTCTGCCTGCCGGGACCCCCAGCTACTGAAACGCACGCGTGCTCAGTGGCTCAGGCGTGTCCGACTCTTTGCGACCCCATGGACTGCAGCCCTTCAGGCACCTCTGTCCATGGGATTCTCCAGGCAAGAGTACTGGAGGGGTTGCCATTTCCTCCTCCAGGGACCTCCCTGACCCGGGGATCGAAGCTACGTCTTCTTGCGTCTCCGGCACTGCAGGTGGATTCTTCCCCACTAGCGCCATCTGGGAAGCCCGGAACGTGCGTGAAGTTTGTGTGGTCATCTTCACCTTCATCGGATGTACACGATGAACCAACAAACAGTGGGATTTCTTCAGACTGAAGGTGAGTTTTGACAGAAGTTCCGTGTTTTCTGCCCATGGCTGGTGGCTGGTGGCTGGTGTTGCACACTTTGCAGACGAGGGCAGCCCACCTGGAGGACCATGATACGGGGCCCGCAGGGTGCAGAGTGGGAGGCCGGGACAGGCGGTGAGGACCCAGCCAGCACCTGCTCCCCGGAGTCCTCACCTCCTGAACCTGAGTCCAGCCCCCAACACGTCTTTTGCAGGGACGCAATTTAACCCTCTCCACGGCTGCAGGGTGGCAGGCACCTCTCCTGAAACCAACATTAAGACAGTAACTGGGGAGCATCCATCTGTCCACACTCCAGCTGTATCCAGGGAACTCTCCTTCCTCAGGAATCACGCGTTCAGCAGAGACAAGCTTCACCTGAAAGCCCCGGAATCTCTGGGCAAGTTTCAGGACAAAGCCCTTCATTAAGTGCCTTCCACACCCTGTGGCAATCTTTACTTTAACACGATCTCTGCATTAACAGGACCTCCTCCCAAGCACCCCTGGTAACAATATCCTTGTAAAAGCATCTCTCTAAGGCAAGTGACCAGAATCTCTCACGCTGTTACACCATCTGCAAATTGGCCTCATTAGCACTACATGAGTGTATTTAAGAAGCCACTTCAAAGTCGCAGAGCCAGAAATAAGAAGTCCTCTCCTTACTGAGGTTCAGCAAAGGACTGCATTAAGAATCTTCCAACCCTGACTTCTCAGATGTCTGCTTTCCATGGAGACAATGGTAAGTTCACCACTGAGTCTCCATCCTATAAGCCCAAAGAAAAATGAATGAGTCTTCTGAAGACTTCAGTTGAGTTTCATAGAAACAGCATCAGAGTTCAAAGTCTTGATAGAAAAATGTCAACACCAATTTCCAGGGGGAAAAGGATACCCAAGTGTCAAAAAAAATTACATCTAGAAATTCCTGATAAAAAGGGACATGGTAAAAAGAAGAGGGCAAAAACAATGAGAATATCATTTCTGAACTAACTTTGTTAAATGTTCCCGGCAATTGGATCAGAATAGATCCAAGGCGATTTCAGCACAGAATCACCCGGCGCTCACTCACCACTCAGTTCTGCAGAGGATAAACACATAGGCTTTTTACCAGCGTCAGGAGAGATCAAAATACAAACTCACAAAGCAGGCCTGAAAAATCTTGGTAACGTTATTTTTGGCTACAACGGTATTTCATAGCTGTTTCAAGTCAATGCGAATAATTTAATATGTAAATAATTTGGTTTTAAAAATGCAATGAAAAATAGCGAAGACAGCGATGTCAAATAAATCTGAAATGCAGAAACAGAACAAGATGGTAGCTCAGGACTGGGGGATATAACGAGCTGAGGGTGGGACTTCCCTGGTGGCCCAGAGGCTAAGACTAAGCAGGGGGCCCAGGTTCAATCCCTGGTCAGAGAACTAGGTCTCACATGTGGCAACTAGGAGTTTGCAGGCACAACTAAAGACCCAGCCAGCCACAACCACTCAGCCCACATGCTCATGGCAACTAGAATAGGCCCCACACAGCCAAAGAAAATAATAGCAAAAGTTTTTAATTAAGAAAAGAAAGAGCTGATAGAGCCTACAGCAACAGCTGGACAATAGCAGGGAACAGGGACAGATTAAGAGGCGCGATGTTGAGCTTGGGGTCAGCTGGGGAAGCAGGCAGATGCAGTCAGGACGGCAGGTAACTGAAGCACCTAGCCATCAGGCGAAGCGCTCCCTGATGGAGTCCGGGGGGTAATTCAGAAGCACACGCACCTCTCCTCTGGCTCAGCTGTGTACATCAGCCACCAAAGGGCTCTCCTGTTGTCACGTTTCAGCTCAGTAACCGAGGCTGCACGAGAATGAAGCAGTCCACTGAGCGATGAGCAGCTAATAAAGAAACCCTGCATTTTGTTGCTTATCACATTTTGACAAGAAGCTGATGCCATGAGACGGAAATCATAACAAACCTAACACATTGCATTAGGGGGAAGCTTAAAGCATCTGTAGAACAACTCGCCTGCCCGTGTTCAATTTCTCCAGAGATCTCGGCCGAAGCCATGGTGTCTGGAGAAGGAGAGGACTGGGGGTTTCAGGGCATTAGGAGGTTCGTCGGGGTGTTAAACTTGCCAGTGAGATGTCCTATGTGACAGGAAATAGAGCTTCGGAGGCTGGCACGAGAAACAACAAATCTGCCACAGAGCCCGCCAGAAGGAAGGCGCCGATAATGAGATACTTACCCAATCGCTCAGCTCCCGCCCGGGGGAGTCAGAAACTCTGCGTGCAGATTGAAGGGCCCGGAAGAGCGGGAACGGGAGCGTCACAGCTCACTGGTGCACAGCGCCTCACAGCCGACGAACGGGAGCAGAGAGGTGGCAACAGGCCTCCCCCTGGCTCAGGAGGAAACCGCATTTCACTGGCAGTAAGTTAGAAATGGATTCTTACAAAAATAGGTATCTTAAGATGAAACCCATTTCCAACCTGTGCCCAGTCGCTCAGTCGTGTCCGACTTCTTGCGACCCCATAGACTGTCTTCTGTCCGTGGAATTTTTCAGGCGAGGGTATTGGAGTGGGTTGCCATTTTCTTCTCCAATTTCCAATTTGAACAGACTTTCGTGAACGGCATTAAGTACCGCAAATATCAGAAGAGAAATCCCACAAAGCTGCCACATGGAGCATCAGCTAAACTCAGAATGCCAGGAGCTGTGATTCTCCTATTCCTGCTATTCCAATGTCCTTCAATCTGCACTCAAAGTTTCTGACTCCCCCGGGCGGGAGCTGAACAGTTTGGGTAAGTGTCTCATTATCAGCTCCTTCCTTCTGGCTGGCTCTGCGGCAGGTTTGCTGATTCTCGTTCAGAGAGCTGGTCACCGGAGCATCCTTGGAAAGCGTCCTCCGCTGGAAATACAGAGGCACAAAGGGTCTACACGTGGCCAGGAACTTGCGCCGAAGCTGTGATTGTTTGGTTGAGAAATCTCCAGCCTCGTGAAAGAACGGCAGATCGCTGACTGCAGAGACTTGCTGGGTCTGGGGGTTGGTTTATTGCAACGTTCTCCACTGGCAGACACTCTGTCTTCAGAGCTGAAAGAAGCCAGGGAACGGGCCATCTCTCCTCCCTGTCCCCGAAAGGCAGCCATACTTTTCCCCAGATATCTGAGCTCTATGTCCCAGCAGCTCGTAAAGTTGAGCGAGTGGGCGGCACGCAGTTTGCCGGACTCCCCCAAGAGCACAAGCTGTTTCTGTTGTTTCACTGCTCAGTCGTGTTGACTCTTTGCGATCGCATGATCGGCAGCACGCCAGGCTTCCCTGTCCTTCTGTATCTCTCGGAGCTTGCTCAAACTCATGTCCATGGAGTTGACGATGCCATTCAACCATTTCCTCCTCTGTCGCCCAGAGGACAAGACCACCAGACGTTTTTCTTTAACGCTGTGCCATGTAGCACACAGGATCTTAGCTCCTGGATCAGCGATCAAACCCGTGCCCCCTGCGTCGCACTGGGAGCATTAGCCACCGGCCCACCAGGGAAGTCCCAAGACCACCAGGTCTTTTATTTCAAAAGGTGGGGGCTGAGAGAGGCAGGAGCAAGCAGCTCCAACCTGGATTTCTGCCCTGGAGACTGAGGCCTGGGAGGTGCAAGGAGCCCGGCCAGGAGCAGGGGTGAGCACCCACCTGGCTGGACAGAAAGGGTGCAGGGCACCGCCCGCATGGGCACAGCCCGGGAGGGAGCCCTCCGCCCTAGAGGAAGCAGGAAGGCTTCCTCCATGGAAGGAAACCTGCTCAGGACAGAGCTGGGAGAACTCGGGAGTGTTCCAACCACCCTCCCCAGCCCTCCCTCCCAGTGCTGGGTGACAGTCACCTTGGGGCAGAGCCCAGGGAGGAGGCAGGCCTGGGTGGTGCTAATAGCAGAGAGAAGAAAGGAAACGTACAGCCTGGAGTCACAGAGTCTGCAAATCCCCAGCCATCGACAACAAGACGGGAGGACCCGGAGCAAAGCAACTCTCACCCACGAAGCCTGGAGTCCCAGATTCCCGGCAGAAAGCAGATTGGTTTTTTTCTGTGGGAACCCCAGGCAACTGCCCTTCTGGGGTCCTCACATAGCACCCGCTCAGCCCTGTGTTCATCCACCAAGAACAGGAAGAATGCGCGACAGTGATTCTGGCGCATTTGTTGATGGCAGCATGCCTTAGAGACAGCCCGGCAGGTTGAGATGCCTTGCTCACAGGACCCTGTGCTGCCAGTAAGCGTGTGTGGGGCCGTGCTACGTGGCTGAGGGTGGAGCCTCCTGCAGCAAACACGGTTGTTGACATTCACTGAATCCAGGCCACACAAGCTACCCTTTGTAGGATGATCGTCAGGGTCCCCCAGAAGCAGAATTCTCCGCTTTCCGCTTTCCTTTCATCTTGAATGATGACAACTCCAGGAAATGCTCATTTTGAGATGGTACCTCGAGATCACACACAGACAAACAAATTGTGGAATCTCAAGGGCAAGCGAACAGCGTCCAGCTGATCCCCAGAGCTGACTCTGAGAATCCACTCACCAGGCCTTCCGACTGTCAGCGCCACGAAGATGAAGCCAGAGGCCCGAATGCTTCAGGGGAGCACAGTAAGCAGGCCTGGTTCCCTGCAGAGGGAAAGGCCTGGGAGCAATCTGCAAGCTTGTGTGGACTGTGAGCTCACCGCTACATGAGTCCCCGTGGCCGCCGTAACAAGCAACCACCAGGGGAGCGACCGAAAGCAACAGAAGTTAATTCTCCCACCTTTCAGGAGGCCAGAGCCTGAACTCCAAGTCTGGGCCTGGTTTCAGACACGCGCAGCCGTGAGTCGTCACTTGCGGTAAGCAGCAGCAGTGAGCGGTGGCTGGAGGCAAGACCTTAGTTCCCTGACTGGGAACCGAACCCTAGTCATCCAAGTGGAAACCAGGAATCCTAACCACTAGACCACGAAGACCAGCAGCCACAGCCTAAATCCCCAGTCCTTGCCTGCCCTGACCAGAAAATTCTGATGAGAATATAAATCAAAATGCTTATTGGGAAAGTAGATTACATGTGGGAAGACTAATAGGTGAACTCAGCAAGAGGCTCCTGCGGAGTCGCGCCTTCGGGAAGCTTAAGCCGCTTTGAAGGGGGCAGCTTTCCTCTGGCCAGCTGCCCTGTTTTCCACCCCCTGGCTAATCTGTCTCAGGACCCTCCCCCAGGTGTGCACACCCCCCCTCAGCCAAGGCAGATTTCAACACAAAGGCATCTGGGAAGAAAGAAGCAAGACTTATTATGGCCTGGCATGCCTGCCTTTTGACCCCCAGGGAGTCTTTCCACACATGTGTAGGGTCTCCTTTGCTCTAAGGACAAGGAATATGCAACCGCCTGACCCTTTACTCAAACAGGGTTTGGCCCCCCTCTCTCTCTGCCATGACTATGATCTCAAGGTGTCCACAGGAGACAAAGCCTGGCTAAGTACCCTGTTTAAGTTGTTACTTTCATTTCAGAAAGCACAAGGAGGCTGATTGCAAATGCCTAAGCTGGAGCCCACCTGTCTGCTCCTAAAGGAAATGCAAACAGGAGGCTAGTTTTAAGTGTCCAGCCTGAAGCCCACCTTTTTCCTGCCCCATGTAAACAGGAGGCCAGTTGCAAACGTCTAACCTGGAGCCTGTCTGTGTCCTGCCTCAGGCAGGCTGGGCTCCTCCTGCAGGCTCTGACGGACAATCTGGTCCACACCTCCCTCCTGACAATCCGTGGCTGCGGCAGCATCACTCCAGTCTCACCTGCATCCTCAGCCACGTCTCCCTGTGCGTCTGGACGTCCTCTCCTCTCCTTCCAAGGACACCAGTCACTGGACTGAGGGCCCCCTCGAACTCCAGGATGGTCTCACAGGAGACCTTAAATTAATCACGCCTACAAAGACTCCACTTCTAAGGAAGGTCACACTCATGGGTACTGGGGGTCAGGACCTGGACCTATCTTTTGGGTGCTACATTTCAACCTGCTGCAGCCTGCACTTATAAAGACTTGCAGCAAAGAAGGGGTATCGACCTGTGGACTCTCCCCCTTCCTTAGATGCCCACCCCTTTGGTGAAATCTTGTCAATGGGTTTTTCCTAACCCAGCACTTACTAAGTGCCAAGCGCCATGCTGAGGCCTTGGCCCGAGTCCCTGGTTTAGCATAAATGTATCTGTTGCTGTTGTTCAGCCACTAGGTCATGTCTGACTCTTTGCGACCCCATGGACTGCAGCACACCAGGCTCCCTGTCCTGCACCACCTCCCGGAGCTTGCTCAGACTCACGTCCTTCGAGTCGGTGATGCCATCCAACCATCTCATCCTCTGTCGTCCCCTTCTCCTCCCACCTCCAATCTTTCCCAACATCAGGGCCTTTTCCAATGAGTCAGTTCTTCACATCTGGCACATCAACTTTCTGCTTTGATGTGAATCAGATGGGAGGGGCGGCTGCGGTCATTCTGCTCCTCTGTAAAGGAATTCACATCTGCATGGAGTCACCCAAACAAGGATTCCCAGGAATAATCTACTTCAAAATGTCCAAAAATCAGTTGGAAATGTGTGGAAAGATGGTTTAACATATAGTCTACAGAAAACACCTGCAGAAACAGACTTTTTAAAAAATCTTAATAAATACATTCACAAGTCTACGATAATATATTTGAGATCATAGATTTAATGGGCAATTTCTAGGTAAACATGAAATATAAAACTGACCCAAGAAGAAAGAGAAAATCTAAACCAGTGGTCCTCACCCTTGAGTGAGTCTCCGAATCTGCTGGTGAGACTGGTTAAACCACAGGAGGCTGTGTTCAGCCCAGAGTTTCTGATTCAAGGGGTCTGTGGGCAGGTCAGGGGTGGTGTTCCAAAAATCTGCATTTCTACTGAGTTTCCAGGTGATACTGATGCCACTGGTCTAGGAACTACACTTTGAGAACCAGTGGCTGAACATCAAGCCCCTTGATAACAAGAATCTTGTCTATATAGGACATATTCTTTGAATTAACAAATGAATGAATGGTTCAATATTAGGAAATTTGATATAATCTATCATCACGACATAGGAGAAAACCCTCGTGCCCTAGGATTTTTAACGTCTGTAGTGGTTTTATGGCTAGAAGGGCTTTCATGCTCTTTAAAATGTAATACTCAACATACTTCAGAAACAAAACTTAGATAATAATTTTTCTTAAGCAATGTTTACAAGTGAAATTAACTCAATTCCCTTACATAATTTAAACCATATCTACAAATAAAACATGACAGACCATTTCGAAGCCTTCAAGAACATAAACTGCAGAAAAGCTTTCATAAATAAGATGACTATACAGGTTATTATCACACTCGCTCAGTTCCAGTCTAATATAAAGGTACGGACTTAATTGACTTCTTTATATGTAATGTAAATCTTGTCAGTGTTATAATAATCTTACAAGATGACTTATTTCTCTACCTTCTGAGGTTCAGGACCCAAAGGAAGTAGGGAAAGCATATCTCATTCTAGCCAAGGCTGCAGGTTCTGGGGGCTGGTTGACTGATTCTCGGCCAGGACAGAGACCAGCTGTGCCTTCAAGGTGAGTAAGGCAGGCTCTGATCACGGTGCAGAGTTACGGTGAAAGCTTCACCCTGGATATTGTTACTTTACATGCCAGATCTTTCACGTAACTTAGCATTTTCCAAACCCTGATGCTCTTCTCTAAATGGGTGCGTTTCTAACCCCATGTGGCCTTCATTATTCAGCATACGTCCCACCTGGCAGGTTAACATGATCAGAGGTTGACACAGAGTTCACTGACATCTCATCAGAGTGAACAGAATCGTTCCGAATGCTCCTCCCAGTCGAGGGTCTCGGTGAAATTAAACTGACTCACACAGTTCTCTGTGAGTGATAGGCTTTCTGTACCTTTTCACGACTACCATTCTTAGTAACTGCAAAGAGGTGATAAGGACAAACCACTCTGAGACTCAATTTGCAATGACGCATCACTCAGATCAAACCATTTTTTGATCTCCAGTGTTCCCCAAATCTTATTCTAAAATATTCTTTTCTCAAATACCATATGATATCACTTAAATGTGGAATCTAAAATATGGCACAAATGAGCCTCTCTACGAAGTAGAAACAGCCTCACAGACATAGGGGACAGACGTGTGGTCGCCAAGGCGGTGGGGGGCGGGGTGGATAAGGGATGGACTGGGCGTCTGGGACTAGCAGATGCAGACGAGTATGCATTGAGCGGATAAACGAGATCCTGCTGTGTGGCACGGGGAACTGTATTCAATATCTGGTGATAAACCACCATGGAAAGGAACACAAAGAGAATGCACGTATGTGTATACCAGAGTCCCCTTGCTGTATAGCAGCCATTAGCGCAACGCTGCAACCCAACTATACTGAATAAGAAAATGCCCTTTCTTATGCTGCTCCCATTTTCTGAAGCATCCTGCCCCTTCCTTCTCTGCAGCCACAGGCCCTGCAGCCCACAAAGAGCTGCATGTTCACCGTCACTCTGCTTGGCACTTAATAGATGGTAAATGAACATTTTTTGGGTCAATGAACACATGAGGGAAGTATTCCTCAAGTTCTAACGGCACCGTGTGCATGAAGCGGCCCCACCGCTGCCAGCTGGAGGGGGTCCCACCTCCTCCCGAGGGCTGGGGGTGTCTTGGCTTCTGTCCTTCACACGCAGCACCTCCTGCCTGGAATGGGGTCTGAACAAACCCCCGTGAGACTCTCAGAGCTGCGAGGACAAGGACTGCCTTGCATCTTCGGGCCCCTCATCAAGAGCTTGAGCAGAGCAGGTGCTCAGTAAATGTTCACTCAATGGGTGAAGCCACAAAGAGACCTTCTGCGCACACACCCTTTATCTCAGCACCCTTTACAAGGAGACCGGAGGGCAGAAACGATCTGGAGAAGGGCAGAGTCTCCAAGGGGTCGGGATGTGACCGCAGGCCCTGAACCCTCAGCCCAGGGGCAAGGGATGCCCGATATCACTCCCCGGGCAGCACCAACCAACAGGAATGCAGGAGGCCTCCCTCAAGGGGAACTCAGAGCATGAAGATAACCAGGAGGGCCGAAAGGCAGGCACTACTTACAGGTCAGGACTTCCTAAGCTTGCAACAAATAACTCTATTAACTCCTCTGGAGCCTTAACACCCTGCCCCTGAGACAACCCAACTCCAACCTGCAAAGCATTTACTTCCCAGCTGTATCTGTCAAGTTTTCTGTGTAACAAAAAAGCACCACATCTCAGAGGAACAAGGCAATAAGCAATTATTTCTCACCAGTAAAAATCGAGGTGTGACTGGGCAGCTCTATTTTGCACTGGGGTCAAGTTCAGACTGTTGCATGAGTCGAGTCTCCGTCTAGAGAGACAGGACCCCAGGGTCATGATCCCCTAGCAGATGACAGAAGTTCTGGAGGGGCAGAAACAAGCGATGCCCAGCAAGGGCTGGGCTCCGGCTGGCATGCTGGCACGTCCCCCCTAGTTCCACCTATCAGAGCAAGTCACACGACCAAGCTCAACGTCACAGGTGGGTGCGGGCTGAGTGGAAGACGAGGAGTAAAGAGGAGGCAAAGAATCAAGGGAATAAACATCTGGGAACAGCGGTCTCACCTGCCCGCCCGCACCTGGGGCTCTGCCGTCTCTGAAAGCACCGGTGCACCCAGCACCAAGGGCTCTTTCATTATTTCTACACAAAATTATAACTCAGTACTGAGAGCTTCACAAAGCACGAGACCACCGCCGACAACTCTGCCTTTGGAGACAGACTAGACCACGGGAACTGGGCCCATCTCAGGAATCCACCAGCTGTAGCACCCAGGCAAGTCACTGGGCCTCTCTGAGCACCCGTTTCAACATATTTAAAACTGAGGTATCGGGACTTCCCTGGTGGTCCACTGGTTAAGAATCCGCCCTCCAATGCAGGTTGCCTGAGTTCAACCCCTGGTCGGAGATCTAGGTCCCGCATGCTGCAGGCCAATAAGCCCACGCGGCAGTTACGAAGCCTGCGCTCTAGGGCCCGCCAGACACTAGAGAGAGAAGTCCACGCACCGCCTCGAAGATCCCGTGTCCCACAGTGAAGAGCCGATGCAGCCCGATAAATAAATTGAAAATTAGGTGCTAGCAGTGGCGCTGGAGAAGGAAGCGGCAGCCACTCCAGTGTTCTTGCCTGGAGAATCCCAGGGATGGCGGAGCCTGGTGGGCTGCCGTCTATGGGGTCGCACAGAGTCGGACACGACTGAAGCGACTTAGCAGCAGCAGCAGCAGCAGTGACGCTGGGCTTCCCAGGTGGCACTAGTGGTAAAGAACTCACTTGCCAATGCAGAATAGAGATGTGGGTGCGATCCCTGGGTCAGGAAGATCCCCTGGAGGAGGGGATGAGAACCCACCTCAGTACTCTTGCCTGGAGAATCCCATGGACAGAGGAGCCTGGCGGGCTATGGCCCATGAGGTCACAAAGAGGTGGACATGACTCAGCGACTGAGCACACAAGTGAAGGTCAGGACTTCCCTGGTGGCTCAGCTGGGAAAGAATCCGCCTGCAGTGTGGGAAACTGGGTTTGATCCCTGGGTTGGAAAGATCCCCTGGAGAAGGGATGGGCTACCCACTCCAGTATTCTTGGGCTTCCGTGGTGGCTCAACTGGTAAAGAATCCGCTGGCCCATGAGGTCACAAAAGAGGCGGACACGACTCAGCGACTGAGCGCACAAGGAGGATCTTAAATATGAAGATTCTCTCGGGTCATCAAACCACATAGCTCTTAAAAGCAAAGCACTTTCTCTAGCTGAAGCAAGAGGGAGGCAGCAGAAAGGTAACTCAGAGCGAAGTCAAGCATGAGAAGGCTTCGGTGCACTGCTGCTGGCTCTGAGAGGCAGGGACCCACCTGCAAGGACCCTAAAGAGGCCTCTCGGAGAAAACTGAACTGTCAGCCAGCAGCCAGCAAGGAAATGGGCCTCAGTCCTACAACCCCTACGAGAAACTGAATTCAGACAACATCCTGAATGAGCCTAAAAGTGGCTTCTCCCCAGAGCCCCTGGGAGGAACACAGCCCTGCTTCAAAGTTGACTTTATCTTAGCCAGAGCCACGTCAGACTTCTGACCTCTGGAAACTGAGATAATGAACCGGTGTTGTGCTCAACTGTCAAATCTGTGATGATCTGGTACTATGGCAACAGGAAACAAGTGCAGCCAACCTCACACCAACTCCCCACGTCACCGCGGATCAGCGTTACACTCCCCATGTGGCACTCTTAATGACGCTGGCTCTCCCAGCACCCACACTCCTGGCGCACGGACGTGCAGCTGGCCCCTTACAGAGGAAGACGCTGAGGAAGGAAACCAGCAAATGCTGGAGCCAGGTCCAATGAGTGTGAAGCCCCCGGTCCTGACTGATGGGCTGCCCAGCCCTCCCCTCAGGGCTCTGCAGGGGACACACTGCCTCTGCCCACCGTGGCTGCCCAGCACTGGGGCCTCCCGCTAGTTCACAGTGGCCTGGCAGCATCACTCAAGTCACCGACCCCTGGGCAGGCACTTCCACCCAGGCTCCCTTCTCCCCAGGAGCCCATGTCACTGAGTCCTCTGCCAGGTTCATGGGCAGGCCCCCCTCACTGTTGGCGTTCTGCAGCGGGCAGAGCACACCGTGACACGTGGTGATGCCCGTTATCTACTGGCGGAGCGGAAGTCCCCACTCTGGGCAGCTTCTGGACTTGTCTCTTGTGCTTCTTCCCTCACAGTTCCTCTCTAAATCAGACCCCTCTGTGACGGATCCTGTGTGTTCACCGAACTCTCCAGGAGAAGTCCAAGTGAAGCGGTGAGCCTCCTGGCTTGATTGTTTCTGCAGCGCCTGAGACACACAGCACAGGTAATGAGCTGCACTCGGGCCTGCTGGCAGCTGACCTCTGCAGCCGGGGAGAGGGTTCAGAACCAGCAGCAAGCGTGTCAGGTGGGGTCCCTGCCCCTGGTCCCACAAGGGCCTTCCATCCCAGCGCTCTCAGCACCCTGGCTACTGATGGTCTGGGCAGACCCCAACATCTGCTTCCGTTGTTCGTTGCAGTCGCCGTTGACCTGCTTCCGCGCAGGGTGTTTGAATATTCTCATCAGAACGGAGAGATTAGTCAGAGCAGAGCCCTGCTTCATTAGCCTGGGAGAAGCGTGTTTAGCAGAGACATCACAGCAAACAGGAGGATTGTAAATTATATTATGCCTCAAAGGCCCCTTAGCCCAGGCCACCTGCTTGCCTGCTTCCCGGTCTTCAAACATGCAGGCTGATGTATTTCTACCCCCTTCTGAGTCGTGCCGGCTAACAGGAAAGTCTTAATTCCATCAAACCCTTGAAATTCCTATTTCCCGTCCACATTAACACCATAATGAACAGCACCAGGCCTGTGTGAACACAGAGGGTGGCCATCCCTGGCTGGGTGTCGGGGCACGAGGCAGAGCCGTGTGCTTCATCATTCGGGAGCTTGGGGAGCTGTATGCGGGCACCTCCAATTACAGCCCCTCCAGGGGCAGCAGCGAGACCTGTGTTCCCATGCGGGCTGGCCAGGTGTCCGGGAACCGGATGACGACCAACCGTGCGGCAGTGCCAAGTGCTGAGTCCGCGGCAGCACGCTCCCCTCTCAGCTGCCTCCCTGCTCCTGGGGGGACAGAGCTGCAGAGAGGGAGCCTCCCTGGAGGAAAGAGGCCAGCGCCTGGGCCAGGCCCACCGGGTGGTGGGGGGGCTTCCTGGGTCAGACCAGTGCGGAGGCCTGGGGAGCGGCCGGTGGGGCGCCGGGTGGCCTCCTTCTCCAGCACCTGGCTACCCGCCCCCCCTGGCACCTCTCCCCCTGCAGCCGAGGACCCAGAACTTCTCTCTGCCTGTCGCAGGGGTGTCCTGAGAACAGAGGAGCTGCCTGACAGCAGAATGGCAGAAAGGCGCCATAAAAGGACCAAGAGCCGTGACTCATCAAACACACTCGCCCCCCGGGAAGTCACGTCATTTGCTGAGCTTCAGTCCGCAGAGGACGTGCTCGACTCTGCATCAAGAACTGAGATCAACCCACTAATTGTTTAGAGACAGCAGAGCCTTGAGATAAAGGGGGTTTAACCTGGCAGACAAATTTGCTCTCAGCCTCTGCAATCGGACAGAGTCAGCCACAGAAAGCTGAGGGGAGGGCCCCAAGGGGGCTGTCAGCCTCCCACCACCGCAGGGAGAGGAGGCGTGGAGGGGCCCCAGGACTCCCCAGCTCCCTGGAGAGGAGACAGAGGCAGCAGGGGCCTCTGCCACCAGGAAGCTGGGTTGCTGCGATTTGCAAAAATGTAGAAGTTTTCATTACAGCATCTGGCAGCCTTAGGCCAGATATGCTGTGTAAAAATTAACATCTTTAGGGCAGCTCAGGGCCATTGGGTCACAGCTGTCTTGGGGGCTCTGTGTCTGGCAAGGGCGGTCCTCCCAGGCTAGGGACACAGCACAGCTGGCCTCCAGCAGGCCACCCCGCCCACCGGCACAGGCCTGGGGCCACCCCGCCCCTCGGGCCTGGGGCCGGCCTTCCTGTCTGTCTGCTTCCAGGATCTAAAGGAGCAAGGCCGGGATTCTAAGGGGAACCTCCCCCCCAGGGAGTGTTCTCCCCTCTTCTACTCCTTCACCTCTCTTAAGGGTCCTTCTGTGGAGGGCTCCCTGCAGGGCACTTGGTCTGCATCACACTCGTCTCCATGGCAACCCCAGGAAAGGGGCTCCCCCATCACCGGTGGAAGGAGGAGACTCGGAGAAGCAAAGTGATTTTCCAGAAGGGAACACAAGGTTCCCAAGGCTAAACCCAAGGACGGGGTCTGCGGCCCCTTGAGAGCGGACTCGCCTTTAACTCTGGTCCGGGCTCTCCGCACAGACCCGGCAGACACCTGGAAATGTCAGCATCGGGCCCTCGGGCAGGGTGAGGGGGGTTTGCTGGTGAAGTCTCCGAGGCCCCTCCTGCCCCTTCCCACCCCTGCAGGCTGGGCAGCCCCACCCTAAGCTCCAGACCCAAGGCAGGTATTTCTCGATAGAGGGGCCTGGCAGGCTATAGTCCACAGGGTCGCACACAGTCAGACACAACTGAAGCGACTTATCACACCCGCACCCGCCCCAAGTCAAGACGAACCAGCCTATCAGCAGCTGGTCACATAACTCAGTTTAAACAGAGTTTTAAGCCCCGATGCCTGTTTGCAAAGGCAGCCTTGCAGCACTTCGTGGA
This sequence comes from Budorcas taxicolor, assembly GCF_023091745.1. Taxonomy (NCBI): domain Eukaryota; kingdom Metazoa; phylum Chordata; class Mammalia; order Artiodactyla; family Bovidae; genus Budorcas; species Budorcas taxicolor. Next base: position 48,814,348 of record NC_068932.1, on the reverse strand, counting down.
GTATGGATACTGATGACTAGGATCCACCAGGTGGTTCCACTGCAGACACATGGCCAGCTGCCTGCGGCTCAACCCTGCAGGGAAATGCTTGCACCCCACCTGTCCAATTGCCTCCCGCAGCTCCCCTGGACCACCAGCGCCCCCTCTCCCAGCAAGGTCCTGAGTGCACCCCCTCTAGTCCCAGACCCACCCCCCTCTCCCTGTCCCACCTCCAGGAGGTGCCTCAGACTGTGATTGCCTTTGGCTCCTTACTAGAAATAAGAGAAGGGAAGCAGGGGGTGGAGAAGCCTGGAGCAGGAAGGGGAAGGCACAGCCCAGGGAGAAGGATAAAATTCTCAAAAGTTCTCTTGCAGGATCAGCTTTCCGTGGTAGTCTGATTCAGTTTCCTAGGGCTGCCAAATAAAACACCCCAAAGTTGGGGCTTAAAGCAACAGAAATTCACCCTCTCGTGTGAAACTGGGGGTCCAAAATCAATGAGTCACTGGGACTACTCTCCCTCCAAAGGCTCCAGGAGGGACTCCTTGCTTCCCTCGTCCAGCTTCCAGGGGCGGCTGGCAACCTGGAAATCTCTGCTTGTGGCCGAATCGCGCGAGTCTTTGCCTCCACGATCAAACGGACGTTCCGTCTGTGTGTCTGCATCCGGCTCTGCGTCCTTTGCCTTATAGAGACTTAGCTTTGGATTAAAGGCCCGAGATCCTTACCTGAATTACATCTGCAAAGTCCCTTATCACAAATAAGCTCACGGTCTGAGGTTCCAGGCAGGTATGTCTTTGGGGGGACATAACCAATTACAGTCTACCCTCTGGCTCTGAAAATGTCCATCCCGAGTGTGGGGTTACCTGTTCACTGAATCCACTGAGATCCTGTGTCTGCTCTGGGATCACTGCAGGCAGAATGACAGCTAGACCGTCCCCTGCCCCCGCAGCATGCCTTCCTGATGTCCAGGCTGGTGGGTCTCTTCTTCGGCTGCCCCCTCCCCCGAAGCCACAGCAACTGCGCACCCAGGCCGGCTGGTGAGACGTGAGCAGACCTGCCCGGGCACGTCTCAGCCAGGCAGTTGGTCCCCAGGGCTGGACGCTCCTGCTCTGGTTTCCCCGCTGCGACGACTGGAGCCCCTGCAGGTGGTGGAGCCTGGGCCCCTGAGTGAGGACCCTCCAGTGTCTGATGGAGAAGAAAACTGAGGGAGACAGACCTTTCTGGCTTCACCGCCACTGGGATTTAGGCATGCTTGCTGCGTGGCTTCACCGCATCCCCATAGAGACTGCACCTAAGCTGCAGTGACCTTGGGTGACTTTCCTTCACGCCACAGAAGCAGCAGCTGGCCTTATTTGTCCCCCAACATCCAGGTGTTTTGGGCCCCAAGGACTGACATACACATTTGATACCCACACATACAATTAAGGTGCCACAAGTAAGGGATGCCTCGACTGTCACGGAACTAACTGAGTGAAGCCTCTAACAGAAAGCAGTATGACTCAGAAATCCTCACTCTTAATGTCCTATTTGGGGAAAAAATTCCTGTCTCCTTCATATTCTAGCTATAGGATATTTATATTGATTTTTTTCCCCACACAATGGAGATAAATCCAGAGAAAGCTTTTGCATCTAGAGGAGAGAATAAGGGCCGACCCTCTGGGTAAATGTCCCCGGCGTTTATGACAGTAACCTCCTTCCTCCTCCTCTGTGTGGAGGGTCATTGGCACCTTCAGATTTAATCACTGACAGGTTTTCTGGTGCCTTCCCTCTGCCTCAGCCTCTCCTTGCTCGTCCATACTGATGGGGAATAAATCTTACATCATTGTTGCATTACTCCCTGGCGAAAAATATGCCTTATTAATTAACTCTGGTTTCTAACACTCAGACGGCTAATACAGAATGAAAAGTCTAGAGAGCTGTCTGAATTAGGCACATCATTTTGTCACAGCACCAGCACCCTAGACAGAGTGTCTTTATAAATATGGGAAGCACACACATTTCGCATCACAGCCCCTTGCATTTACAATACAAAGAACTCTGCAGCACATTGTGAGAGGCAGGATTCAGAAGTCGTCCCCTCGAGGGACTGCCCTGGTGGTTGGAGGCTAAGACCCCACGCTTCCAACACAGGGTCACTCTGCACCAGAGGGTCACCAGGGTTTGATTCCTGGTCAGGGCACTGGATCCCATGCCTCAACTAAAAACCCTGCCTGCCAAAACAAAGACGGAAGATCCCATGTGCCGCAGCTAACACCCAGCACAGCCAGACAAGTAAAACTAAATATTAAAAAATACACCCCTCCAGTCTCCATCCTCCGATTTGCCCATCGAGCTCTAATCTGGACATGGCCGTCTGTACTCACTTCCAGGGCCTCCATGTCAAACCACCATCAACCGGGAGGTTCCCTGTTGCTCAATCACTAAGTCATATCTGACTTTTTGTGGCCCCATGGACTGCAGCACGCCAGGCCTCCCTGTCCTTCACCTTCTCCCGGAGTTTGCTCAAACTCATGTCCATTGAGTCAGTGATGCCATCCAACCATCTCGTCCTCTGCTGCCCCCTTCTCCTCCTGCCCTCAATCTTTCCCAGCATCAGGGTCTTTTCCAGTGAGTTGACTCTTCGCATCTGGTGGCCAGAGTATTGGAGCTTCAGCATCAGTCCTTCCAATGAATATTCAGGGTTGGTTTCCTTTAGGATTAAAATGTCTTAACACAAAAGAAACGTATTCTCTTGCATTCCAGATGCTGGGGGAAGTCAGTACCAGGTGTCAGCAGGACCGCACTCCCTCCGAAGGCTCTGAGGAGCCATCTTTCCCGGCTCCCCCAACTTCCGGCGGCTCCTGGCCGTCTTTGGAGGCCTGGGCTTGCAGACCCATCACTCCAGGTCTGGCTCCGTCTCCAGGGAGATGCCTTCTTCTTTAGGTCTCTGTGTCTCTTCTCCTCTTCTCATAAGGATACCTGTCACTGGACTCAGGGTCCATCCTAACCCAGCTTAATCTTGGGCCTCAACTATTTACAGCTCCAATGATCCTATTTCCAAATAAGGTCACCCTGAAGTTCTGGTGGACGTGAACTTTGAAGAGACACTATTCACCTCGCTATCACTGGGAAGGGACTTTACAGACGGAATTAAGGCCCCTAATCACCCGACTTTAAAATTGGGAGCAGGTCCAGGATTATCTGGGTCGGCCTAGTGTAGTCACATGAGCCCTTAAAGGCAGAAAAGAAGCAGAGAGCGAGAGACGAGGCAGGGGGGAGGGAGCGGAGCATGGAAGCAGGGGGACCACGGGCTCTGATGGCGGAGGGAGGCAGCCAGGAGCCGAGGCGGGGCAGCCTCCAGAACCTGGGGACCACCCCAGCAGCCAGCCAGCCAGTAGGGACCCGGGGTGTCAGTCCTGCAACCTCACAGAAGTGAGTTCTGCCAGCAACCAAATGAGCACAAGGGGTTTGTCCCAGAACTCCCAGCAGGGAACCCAACCCGGCCAACCCTCTGACTTCATCCCATGAGAGTCTGAGCAGAAAATCTCCGGGGGCCGCAGAGGGGCCCCTCCACTGACGCGGGTGCCCAGGAGCACCAGCGCAGAGCCTTGGGGAGGGAAGCAAGAGCTGCCCCTCAGGGGCTTCACTTCCAAGCTCAGGAGTGCACATGGGTGTGCGTGGGAAGCCCCCACTCACAGCCAAGCTCCTGCTCTGAGCACCTCCCAGTGCGGCCCGCTCGCCCTCCTTCAGGGGCTCCAACCGCACCGTGCAGATGAGGAGGCCGAGACGGGGGGCACGGTGCCCGGCTCAGCAGCCGGAACAAGCAGCAGGCAGCGTCGGGCTCGGACCCAGCATCGGCTGCCCCCAGAGGCTCCAGGCAGCCCTGGGAAATATTTCAATAAGCTTTTAGAGTGTAACTAGGGCTTCCCTTGCAGCTCAGTTGGTAAAGAATCTGCCTGCAGTGCAGGAGACCCAGGTTCGATCCTTGGGTCGGGAAGATCCCCTGGAGGAGGAAATGGCAACCCACTCCAGTATCATTGTCTGAAAAATCTCATGGACAGAGAAGCCTGGTGAGCTGTAATCCGTGGGGTCACAAAGAGTCGGCCACTACTGAGTGACTAACACGAGTGTAACTGAAATTCCCTGTTCCTTTAAAATCAGCAGCAAAAACAGCTGTTTCACTCACTCATTTATTAATTCAACAGCAATTAGTTGCTGAATTGCTGCTGCTATGTGCCAAACCAGAACTGCCTTTATGCTGAATCAGATTGATACTGAAACAGCTATGGCATGGGTCCCAAATGGGCCAGATTCTGAGTCAGACCACCTGGTACCCTGCAGCCTCCTTCAACGGAGACCAGATGTGAACCTGCCCGTCGGAGGGGATGGGCCATGGGAAGTCCAGTGGGCACCTGGTGTGGGCGGGGGAGAGCACGCAGGAAGTGTCCCCACGCAGGACGGGACAGGTCCCCGGGCCCAGGCACTCCCAGCCCAGCTCGGGGCCATGTGGGTGATGCAGGTGCAGGAGGCCGGGGCTTCCAGAGAGCACAGAGTGCTAGCCACAGGGCGAGGGGATGCCCAGGGGAGGGCCCCTGGTGGCCGTACTTGGGGCCACTGGCAATGGGCGTGAAGGCCCCCAGAGGGGAGTCTGGGCCCCGGCAGTAATGACCAGGCCAGGAGCAGGCCAGCAGACCACCAGGCCAGCAGCCTTGGTGGCGGAGAGACCCAGCCCATGCCTGGGAGTCCACGCAGATTCAAGAACGTTCAACGTGCTCCACCCCTGGGGCAGACCCTAGCTGTAAAGGTTGCCTATTTCTAAATGCAAAGTGACCTTCTGAGTTCCCTCCTAAGCCACAGACTGTGGGCTCAAGTTCCATCTGAGGTGCGATTGGCTTCGAGTTTTGGCAACCCACTCCAGTGTTCTTGCCTGGAGAATCTTGTGGACAGAGGAGCCTGGTGGGCTGCTGTTATGGGGTTGCACAGAGTCAGACACAACTGAAGCAACTTAGCAGCAGCAGCAGCCAACCTGAAGTGCTTTTTCACCCTTGCTCAGCTCAGCCAGAGTGACAGCAGAGGGGGCCATCCTGCCCCACGCCCCTCAACTCAGCCAGAGAAAATCAAGGGCTTCCTCAGATGTCAGCACACAGATCAACTTCAAGGTTTAACTAAATCCAAGATCTGAGAAGCTTCCCTGGTGGCTCAGATGGTAAAGAATCTGCCTGCAGTGCAGGAGACCCAGGCTTGATCCCTGGGTCGGGAAGATCTCCTGGAGAAGGGAATGGCTACCCACTCCAGTAATCTCACCTGGAGAAACTACACTTTCAGTTTCGCTTTCCAGATCTGATAAAGTCAGAAGTCAAAGCACAGTTTCCAAAGATCAAGTGCTTAGATGGGGGGAGCCCCCATCCCTACGGGCCCCAGGTGAGAACCATCCCCCCACACCACAACCCTCCATCCTATGACGTGTCCGCTGTCATGGAAGGGGTCCCAAAGCCTGAAGGCCCTCAGGAGCCTCAGAGAGCTCAGGTGCCTGGCTCTGAGCTCCTCAGGAAAAGAGCACCAAGGGAGCAGCAAGGTCAGAGGACACCCGGGGACACCCAGGAGGGTGCCCAGGAGGGACACAGAGGGCCTGAAGGAAGGGTTTCCTCCAGACGGGGCAGGCACCAGCTGAGCTAAGGACTGGGGAAAGGCGACTGAGCAGACGGTCCGGGAGCCTCTGTAATTCCCTAACCTTGCCTCGGGCTGCTGCTTCTTCATTTTTACTGTAGGAGGAGGAGACAGGGGTGGGGGTCTCTAGGCACCCGGGGTCCCTGTAGATCAAGAGCCTGGCAGCGTCTCCACCTGTGGGGAGCACACCTGTACCGCAGTGTAATGGAGAGGAGATGTTAGTAAATACAACCTGAAACCCCCCCGGCTGCCACTCCTCCCGCTACACAGTGACGCGGCCCCTCTTCAGAGGACACTGTGCCTTCCGATGAAATCCCCCGTGAGCCCGCTGCTTCAGACAGAAAGCCCAAAAGGCAGAGTCCAGAGGCCTCGCCTCAGTCACGCCGGAGGAGGCGTCAGCCGGTGCTGAGGACCTGCAGGACAGCTAACACGCCGGGGAGGCAGAAAGACCAGCGACCCTTCCGTGCAGGGCCAGAGAGTGCGTATTTTCAGCTTTGCAGGCCGTGGGGTCTCCGCTTCTCACCCCTGCCCAGCGTCAGAGAAGCAGGTCAGACACAAGGAACAGCGTAAGACTGGGTTCAGAGGAAGCAGACAAGGAGACACACTTGACCCGCAGGCCCTGGTGGCCTGACCCTGCTTTGCGGGGGGAGGCGGGGGGAACTAGGTTTAGACCCACAAGGAATGGCATGTGTGCAGGTTCACTGCGTGCAAGAGTTCAGCGATTTCATTTGAAACTTTCCTAACAGGGTCCCTCTGCTGACGTCTGGATGACAAGAGCAAAGCGTAAGTCTTGAAGCAAAGGAATCCGCCACATAATCTCCTCGAGGTCACATCTAGAAAAGGTCGCATTCTTGTCCTCTCTCATTTGTTGGTTCTGTCTGTCTCGTCTCAGGGTGTGAAGCATGAATTCGACAAGCGTCTCTTGGGCCACTTCTGGGGACCGCAGTGAGCAGTACACACTAGGCCTTGGTCTCCAGTCTCCGAGTTTCAGGACCCACATTCTAGGGCTGGGGGGACCTGGTCGCAGTCCCAGAGTGCCTGCGCTGCAAGGACAGCTGACCTGCGAGGTTGGGGAGCAGCCCCTCCCTGAGGTCACGTGAACTGGCTGTTTCTGGCCGATGTGTCACCAGCGTCTAGGAATGCATAGCTTGGCCTGGGTTCCAGGCGCTTTGCCCAAGACTGCTGTGATCTAATGAAAAAGAGATCTGGTCTTTGCACAGAGCTTCAGAATCCCCTGGAATCTCTCGAGTACCAGGGGCAAGGGAGTCTTGGTTATGCTAATGAGGCGGCTCTGGGAGAGGCAGGATGGAGCTTCAGGATGCGGCTGGTCTCCGGAAGAGGAACCACCTGTGCTTTCCAGAGCTAGAACTTCAGCTGCCTGGCCTCCAGGGACTGAGAGGCTAGAGGCTGAGTCCAACCACATGGCCAGTGATTGAACCAACCGTGCCTGCAGAATGCTGGTGGTGGTGTCCAGCCACTAGGTCACGTCTGACTCTTTGCGACCCCATGGACTGCAGCACTCCAGGCTCCCCTGTCCTTCACTATCTCCCGGAGTTTGCTCAGATTCATGTCCAATGAGTCAGTAAGGCCATCTAACCATCTCATCCTCTGCCACCCCTTCTCCTTTTGCCTTTAATCTTTCCCAGCATCAGGGTCTTTTCCAATGAGCTGGCTCTTCGCATCTGGTGGCCAGAGTACTGGAGCTTCACCTTCAGCAACAGGCCTTCCGATGACTATTCAGGGTTGATTTCCTTTAGGATTGATGGTTTGATGGTCTCCTTGTAGTCCAAGGAACTCTCAAGAGTCTTCTCCAGCACCACAGTTCAAAAGCATCAATTCTTTGGCGCTCAGCCTTCTTTATGGTCCAACTCTCACATCCATATGTGACTGCTGGAAAAACCGTGCTTTTGACTGCTCAGACACACCAGTAAGAACTCTGGGCCATGGGGTTAGGGAGCTTCCTGATTGACAATCATATGGATACACCAGAAGATGAAGCACTCCAGCTTCTTGGGGACAGTGGCCCCTGAACTTGGGATCCTTCCAGACCTCATTGGTGTACCTCTTCATCCAACCAATGGTTTGTACCCTTCATAATAAAATGATCATGGTGAGTATAATGTTTCCTGAGCCCTGTGAGTCATTCCAGTGAATTATTAAACCTGAGAGGGTGCTCTAGGGACCCCTGACTTTGTAGCCAAGTTGGACAGAGGTGTGGGTGACCTGGGAAGCCCCAGATGAGGTGAGGCCAGCCTTGTGGGAACTGGCCCTTTAACTTACAGACTCTATGCCAACTCTGGGTGGTCAGGCTCTGAACGAAACTGCACCAAAAGCCGCCAGGGGTGTCAGTACTCCTGTGGAAGCACCACTGCAGAGGTGAAGTCACAGGAGGTGGGAAGGTCCCCTGCCCCGCCCTCTCCACCTCCTCGCCCTCAGTTGCTACCCAAGCGGATCCCCTTAGATGGGGCTGTTTCATCCAAGCATGTCTGGGTGGCAGCTGTGTGGGGGAGATGCTGCCATAAGGTCAGAGCTCTCTGAAGGCATCTACCTTCAGGCATTAAAGGTCCAAGGACTCGTTTCGGTGATGAGTGAAATATCGAATCAAAGCTTCATTTCAATGATCAAAGGATAACAGGGCAAAGGAGACCCAATTCTATTGTCAAAGCGATAAAAGACATTAACAATATATCTGCAAGATATCAGTCAGGGGAGGGGGTATCTCCACGCGGGAAAATGCCATGCTTTCCTCTCAAGCCCAGGAGGTCTTCCAATAGTTATTCCCGAAATTTTTTAATTAAACCTAATTAGTTCCATCAAGCCAGAGTACGCCATGCCTCAGAATTCTCCATGTGAGCCTAAGGGCTGGAAAGCGCACTATTTTAATTGTGGAACCTCACCCCCACAGTGAGGGAGATCGCAGGCTTTCTGAAGGCGTGGTCCAGCTGCACCTGCAGGACGCTGGAGTAAAGGATGAGGAAAGGGACCTAGCTGGGCCCACATGCCTCGCGGCCACTGCAGCCCCACCACCTACTCGGCAAGCCACTGAACCGCTGTTTGAAAGAGATCCAAACCAAGAAAAACATGAACTCTCGTCAAACAGCATCGAGGTCCTGCAAGGGCAGAAGAGGCTGGTGCTGCTAATTCCGAGGTTGTCCCGAGAGCTCCTGGATGGAGGAACAGCAGATAAATGGCTGCAGAACCCAGGCAGGTCACGTGGGCTGGCTGTGAGCCCAACACCATCTCCCATTTTTCACATTTTCTGTTTTCCTCTTGCAAACTGTTATCCATGTCATTGGTTTTACAGGCTGTTAAATACGCAATTAGTCTAAATAACATACATTCCACTGTATTCCAAGTCACATATTAATTACCAACTTGCATTAATATTAATTAAAGCAAATATAGGGAAAGGGCCTTTGATCAACTGGAAACTACACTCTTCATAAACTAAAACGGTTTCTCCCAAATCATGGACTGGCTAGAAAAACAGAATGAAAAACATTTCATTATGCCAGTAGAAAAACCTATTTTAAAATCATTTTTTAAAGCCCTATTTTTTCCAGTGGTATTGCACACCACAATTTCCACTGGAACATGAAAATCTAAGTTTCCAGAGTTTCTGTAAACCTATTGACTGTAAAAGTATTTGCAGAATCCAAAATGTAGAAACTGATAGATCAATTTTTAAAGTTCATGACATTAATCATTTAAACCAAATAATAATATGATCACAGGAGCCCCAAATCAATAATCATTTGTACCTGACTCCTTGTTCACTTCTGCTTAAAATAAAATCATCCAGGCTATGCCTTTTCCAAAAATGTTTTAATAACAAATTAATCTTCAAGTTGGAAAAAATAGGGCTTTTTAAAATGATTTTAAAATAGGTTTTTCTACTGGCATAATGAAATTTCTTTTCCAGAAAAATGCTTTTATTTTTTCAAATACACATCCTAAAACACTGTCTGCTTAAACTCTTCAGTTCAGTACAGTTCAGTCGCTCAGTCGTGTCTGACTCTTTGAAACCCCATGAATCACAGCATGCCAGGCCTCCCTGTCCATCACCAACTCCTGGAGTTCACTCAGACTCATGTCCATCGAGTCAGTGGTGCCATCGAGTCAGTGATGCCATCCAGCCATCTCATCCTCTGTCATCCCCTTCTCCTTCTGCCCCCAATCCCTCCCAGCATCAGGGTCTTTTCCAGTGAGTCAGCTCTTCACATGAGGTGGCCAAAGTACTGGAGTTTCAGCTTCAGCATCAGTCCTTCCAATAAACACCCAGGACTGATCTCCTTTAGGATGGACTGGTTGGATCTCCTTGCAGTCCAAGGGACTCTCAACAGTCTTCTCCAACAGCACAGTTCAAAAGCATCAATTCTTTGGTGCTCAGCTTTCTTCACAGTCCAACTCTCACATCCATACATGACAACTGGAAAAACCATAGCCTTGACTAGACGGACCTTTGTTGGCAAAGTAATGTCTCTGCTTTTGAATATACTATCTAGGTTGTTCATAACTTTCCTTCCAAGGAGTAAGCGTCTTTTAATTCATGGCTGCAATCACCATCTGCAGTGATTTTGGAGTCCAAAAAAAAATAAAGTCTGACACTGTTTCCACTGTTTCCCCATTTATTTCCCATGAAGTGATGGGACCAGATGCCATGATCTTAGTTTTCTAAATATTGAGCTTTAAGCCAACTTTTTCACTCTCCTCTTTCACTTTCATCAACAGGTTCTTTAGTTCTTCTTCACTTTCTGCCATAAAGGTGGTGTCATCTGCATATCTGAGGTTATTGATATTTCTCCCAGCAATCTTGATTCCAGCCTGTGATTCTTCCAGCCCAGCATTTCTCATGATGTGCTCTGCATATAAGTTAAATAAGTAGGGTGACAATATACTGCCTTGACGTACTCCTTTTCCTATTTGGAACCAGTCTGTTGTTCCATGTCCAGTTCGAACTGTTGCTTCCCAACCTGCATACAGGTTCCTCAAAAGGCAGGTCAGGTAGTCTGGTATTCCCATCTCTTTCAGAATTTTCCACAGTTTCTTGTGATCCACAGAGTCAAAGGCTTTGGCATAGTCAATAAAGCAGAAATAGATGTTTTTCTGGAACTCTCTTGCTTTTTCCATGATCCAGCAGATGTTGGCAATTTGATCTCTGGTTCCTCTGCCTTTTCTAAAACCAGCTTGAACATCTGGAAGTTCACGGTTCACGTATTGCTGAAGCCTGGCTTGGAGAATTTTGAGCATTACTTTACTAGCGTGTGAGAGGAGTACAATTGTATGGTAGACTGAACATTCTTTGGCATTGCCTCTCTTTAGAATTGGAATGAACACTGACCTTTTCCAGTCCTGTGGCCACTGCTGTGTTTTCCAAATTTGCTGGCATATTGAGTGCAGCACTTTCACAGCATCATCTTTCAGGATTTGAAATAGCTCCACTGGAATTCCATCACCTCCACTAGCTTTGTTTGTAGTGATGCTTTCTAAGGCCCATTTAACTTCACATTCCAGGATGTCTGGCTCTATGTGAGTGATCACACCATCGTGATTATCTGGGTTGTGAAGATCTTTTTTGTACAGTTCTTCCGTGTATTCTTGCCACCTCTTCTTAATATCTTCTGCTTCTGTTAGGTCCATACCATTTCTGTCCTTTACCATCTTTTCATGAAATGTTCCCTTGGTATCTCTAATTTTCTTGAAGAGATCTCTAGTCTTTCCCATTCTCTTGTTTTCCTCTATTTCTTTGCGTTGATCACTGAGGAAGGCTTTCTTATCTCTCCTTGCTATTCTTTGGAAATCTGCATTCAAATGGGTATATCTTTCCTTTTCTCTTTTGCTTTTCACTTCTCTTCTTTTCACAGCTGTTTGTAAGGCCTCCCCAGACAGCCATTTTGCTTTTTCGCATTTCTTTTCCATGGGGAGGGTCTTGATCCCTGTCTCCTGTACAATGTCACGAACCTCTGTCCATAGTTCATCAGGCACTCTGTCTATCAGATCTAGTCCCTTAAATCTATTTCTCACTTCCACTGTATAATCATAAGGGATTTGATTTAGGTCATACCTGAAAGGTCTAGTGGTTTTCCCTACTTTCTTCAATTTAAGCCTGAATTTGGCAATAAGGAGTTCATGATCTGAGCCACAGTCAGCTCCTGGTCTTGTTTTTGTTGACTGTATAGAGCTTCTCCATCTTTGGCTGCAAAGAATATAATCAATCTGATTTCGGTGTTGACCATCTGGTGATGTCCATTTGTAGAGTCTTCTCTTGTGTTGTTGGAAGAGGGTGTTTGTTATGACCAGTGTGTTCTCTTGGCAAAACTCTATTAGCCTATGTCCTGCTTTATTCTGCATTCCAAGGCCAAATTTGCCTGTTACTCCAGGTGTTTCTTGAGTTCCTACTTTTGCATCCCAGTCCCCTATAATGAAAAGGACATCTTTTTTGGGTGTTAGTTCTAACAGGTCTTGTAGGTCTTCATAGAACCATTCAACTTCAGCTTCTTCAGCATTATTGGTTGGGGCATAGACTTGGATTACTGTGATATTGAATGGTTTGTCTTGGAAACGAACAGAGATCATTCTGCCATTTTTGAGATTGCAGCCAAGTACTGCATTTAGGACTCTTTTGTTGACCATGATGGCTACTCCATTTCTTCTAAGGCATTCCTGCCCACAGTAGTAGATATAATGGTCATCTGAGTTAAATTCACCCATTCCAGTCCATTTTAGTTTGCTGATTCCTAGAATGTTGACATTCACTCTTTCTATCTCCTGTTTGACCACTTCCAATTTGCCTTGATTCATGGACCTGACATTCCAAGTTCCTATACAATATTGCTCTTTACAGCATCGGACCTTGCTTCCATCATCAGTCACATCCACAACTGGATATTGTTTTTGCTTTGGCTCCATCCTTTCATTCTTTCTGGAGTTATTTCTCCACTGATCTCCAGTAGAATATTGGGCACCTACCGACCTGGGGAGTTCCTCTTTCAGTATCCTATCATTTTGCCTTTTCACAGTGTTCATGGGGTTCTCGAGGCAAGAATACTGAAGTGGTTTGCCATTCCCTTCTCCAGTGGACCACATTCTGTCAGACCTCTCCACCATGACCCGTCCATCTTGGGTGGCCCCACACGACAAGGCTTAGATTCATTGAGTTAGACAAGGCTGTGGTCCGTGTGATCAAATTGGCTAGTTTTCTGTGATTATGGTTTCAGTGTGTCTGCCCTCTGATGCCTTCTCACAACACCTACTGTTTTATTTGGGTTTCTTTTACCTTGAACGAGGGGTATCTCCTCACAGCTGCCCCTATTAGAAAGATATAAATAGGTGAGTTTTGAGTTACTCACAAGGACCACTACCCCCAAAGGAGCCAGCTAGGAGGGCAGGAGTAGCCCCCAAAGATGGGAAAGGCCAGTTCTCGAAACAGAAAACCCAAAGGAAGCCAGGCCATGGCCGGGCCAGTGGGCTCCCAGGCAGAGAAGCCACACAAAGCGGGGAGCACCTGCCTAGGCTGCTTCGTCCCTGAATGGCCGCCACGCAGCAAATGAGCACGAGCGATGGAGGGGGCGGGACCCTCGTCCCCACCCCCTGCAGGAGAACTTCGCTCGGCCCTAACTGACCAGCCCCCGGGCAAGGCTCACATTAGCACTCAGCTATCCTGCCCAATTCAGTTTTGCCGGGACTGTCAGCTAAAGAACATCCCTCCATAAGATGAGTTTGCAGATATCATCATTTCTGTGACTGGGTTTTACTCTCCAGCTGCAGCAGCAGCTAATGTTCTCTGCCCATGATGAGCCCCCCGTGGGGGCCGTGTGCAAGGCGGAGAGGAAGCAGAGAAATGAGACTCTGCGAGCGGCCCATCCCCGACGTGTGCCAGGGTGTCCCCCTGCAGGGATGTGTGGGGCGGCTGGCAGGACCACAGGGCCCATGGGAAAGCACAGGGCAGTGTCGGCCAGGAAAGCACAAAACCATCCAGGCATGCGAGCTGGGCCCGGGGGTGCCTGTGGTTTCCTGGGAAAGGCCAACAACTCGTGGATTCACGGTGGGACCAGGCATCGCAGAGGGCGTCTCTGCCAAGGAATATTGCACCCACAACACTTGCTGAGTGAATGCCACTCTCCCACACTCTGGGTGTTTCTGCAACAGGCCTGGCTCCCTGACAAGCTGGCAGGACACTTTCATTGCTATGAACACACACACACAAGCTCACATGGAAGATGCGTGTCCCGTCTCTGAGCAAATCCAGACCCACATCTCAAGGGGAGCAGGCAGAGAGGGGCAGGACGGTGCCCGGGCTCTGAGGGGCCTGGGCCACAGGTGCCATGAGTCACGGTGGAGGGACCAGACGTGGTAACCAGTAGGAGAGAGAATTGTTGGTGAGAACCTCCCATCTTTCAAAAACCAGGCCAGCAGAGAGCAGAGGAGTCCTTTCTAAAGGAGGTGAGTTAGCAGGGATGCCCAGTAAAGGTCCAGGACCATGAAGCCCATCCCAGCAGGCTGAAGGTCACCCGTCTCCTGCATCATTTGGAGAAGGCCCCACATGGCACATACAGGCTGCCCTGGGCCCAGCCCTCCCCTCAGCTGCCCATCACCATCTCCCAAGCTTGATCAGCAGATGCGCTAAGCCTTCTGCATGGACCACAGCTGCCAGCCACTGGTTCCTCTCACACCTCCCTCTCTAGCCTCACCTCCAACCCCTGCTCTGCGGGCAGTTTGTCCTGGCCTGGCCCCTCCCACCCCTACCCCATGCTCTCCTTTGACAAAGTCCTCATCCAGCCCCCACGAGGGCCATCCTGTCCAGTCCTGTCTCCATCCAAATCCAATTCATTTCTATACACCAGCATGTATGGAACTTGTATTCTGAAAATTACACAATGTTACAAATCAAAGAAGACTTGAGTATATGTAGAGACATACCACGTTCATGGATTGGAAGACTCAACATGATAAACATGTCAGTTCTTTTCAAACTGATATACAGGTTTAATGTCATTCCTATCAAAATCAGCAAGAGATTTTATAAATAGAGACAAGGTTATTCTAAAATTCATATGAAAAGGCAAAGGAACTTGAAGAGCTAAAATAGTTTTGAAAAAGTAGACTAAGAAAAGATCAGTCTACCCGATTTCAAGACTCACTATCAATATATAGATGCAATAATCAAGACTGCGTAGTACTGGCAGAGAGAGACACAGACGATGGAACAGATCAGGCAGCCCAAACATAGACCCCCACGGATGCCAGACTGATTTTCCACAAATATGCACAAACAATTCAATGAAGGGAAGACAGCTTTTTCAACAAATGGTGCTGGAACATGATTTGGTCATCCACAGGCAAGAAAACAGAAAAGAGGGCTTTGACCTATGTCTTATACCTTAGACAAAAATCAGCTACAAATAGATCACGGACAAAGGTAAAATATAAAACTATAAAAAGTTTAGGAAATAAAACATGAGATAATCTTCACAGTCTAGGACTAGGCAAAGAGTTCTCAGACTTGATACCAACACCACAATCATAAAAGGAAAAACTGATGAAATGGACTTGAGCAAAATTAAAACTGCTACTTGCAAAAGACTGTTAAGAGGATAAAAAAAAGTCAAGCTATGGGCAGGATAAAATAGTTATAAACCATATATTTGACAAAGACTAATACACTTAGAATATATAAAGAACAGTCAAACCACAATAAAAAATATAGTCTCATTAAAAAATGAGCAAAAGACATTTTGCCAAAGAGGACACAGAGATGGCAAACAAGCGCCTAGAAAGACGTTCAGCATCATTAGCCACCAGAAGACGCAAATCAAAACCACCATTTGATGTCACTAAACACCTACTGGAATGGTTAAAATTAAAAAGAGTGACATCGGCAAA
This sequence comes from Budorcas taxicolor, assembly GCF_023091745.1. Lineage (NCBI taxonomy): Eukaryota > Metazoa > Chordata > Mammalia > Artiodactyla > Bovidae > Budorcas > Budorcas taxicolor. Next base: position 48,798,844 of record NC_068932.1, on the reverse strand, counting down.
TGCTGGCTGGAATCCAGAGAAACTAGATGACCGTAAAATGGTACAGCCACCCTGGCAGATATTTTGGCAGTTTCCACGAAAACTAAACGTCCATGAACGCTAAACAGATGACCCAGCAATTGAACTTCTGGCCACTATCCCAGAGTCATGGAGACTCATGTTCAGACGGAACCTGTGTATGAATATTTATAGCACCTTCATTCATTACAGACAAAACTGGAAGCAGCTCAGCCTGTCGTTCAATGGATGGATGGTTATAAAAACTAGTCCATCCACACCATGGAGTGTTTGTCGTTGTTTAGTTACAAAGTTGTGTCTGACTCTTTTGTAGCCCGCCAGGCTTCTCTGCCTATGGGATTTCCCAAGCAAGAATACTGAGTGGGTTGCCATTTCCTTCCCCAACCATAGACTCCTGCCTAGCAATACAAAGGAACAACCTACTAACACGTGCTATGACCTGCATAAATTTCCAGAGAATTAAGCTCAGTGAAGAAAGCCAAATCCAAACGGTGTCATAATCTAAGATCCCATCCATGCAGCACTCTTCAAATGACAAATGCATAGGATTTGAGAGCACAGGAGTGGCTGCCAGGAGCTAAGCAGGGATGGAGGCAGAAGGGAAATGAGTGTGGCTATGAAAAGGCACCCTGTGGGTCCTTCTGGTGATGGAACATTCTACACTTGACCGCATCAATACCAGAGCCCTGGTTGCGGTTCTGCTCTATAGTTTTACACGATGCTACCATCGGGCAAAGGCCCACGGGACCATGCCAGACCTCCGCCTCCGCATCATTTTCCACAAGTGCAGGTGAATCTACAAGCACCTCAAAGTAAAGAGGACTCTTGAGAGGCCCCTGGACAGCAAGGAGAGCAAACCAGTCCATCCTAAAGGAAATCAACCCTGAATACTCATTGGAAGGGCTGATGCTAAAGCTGAAGCTCCAATACTTTGGCCACTTGATGCGAAGAGCCGACTCATTAGAAAAGACCTGGATGCTAGGCAAGATTGAGGGCACAAGGAGAAGGGGTGACAGAGGCTGAGATGGCTGGATGGTATCAGCAACTCAAAGGACGTGAATGTGAGAAACTCCAGGAGACAGTGAAGCACAGGGGAGCCTTGCCTGCCGCAGTCCACAGAGACGAAGAGTCAGACACAACTTGGCGAATGACCAACAACAAAAACAAAGCCCTCTTCACCCACAATCGCAAGGTGGCCAGGGATGCAAAAAAAAAAAAAAAAAGCTTTGTCTTAGGAAAAAATGGAGGGAAGAGGAGCCACAGTTCTTATTGCAAACTATTATAGAATACAGTGGAGTCTTTAAACACACCAGTTTATACATGCTGTCAGAAACACAATAACAGTATTGGTAGAAGACTGGAGAATAATTTTGTGTCTCTTTCTCAATCTACACTCCCTGGAGCAAACTATTACTTAATTTTTTTCTTTTTTATAAATCCCATAATTATGTTGAAAACAGAAAAGTCTTATTGCTTTTCTCTTTATTAAAGCATTACTTTACTTAATGCTGATATGCAAAATATCCCAGAATTTCTGTGACTCTCCCTTGGAGATCTTTATGTTTTAATAAACCAAGAACCTCAAAAAGTGAATACGATAAAAGGATTATAGTCTTAAATGTAAAAGCCAGAATTATGAAACTTCTGGAAGAAACCAAGGAGAAAATCTTTTGAGAGCTTGGAATAGGCAGTTTTGTTAGGATCCAAAAAGCATGAGCCAAAAAGGAAATCAGATGAAAATTAGACTTAATCAGAAATAAAACTTTAGTTTTCAGAAAGACACACAGCATCTGAAAAGCCTTGGAATCTTGGGAGGGAGGTCTTTTCATTTATTAACGAGAGGACTGGGGCCTGGGGGCTCCTGGATGGCTGCCTGGGTGGCGGCTGGTGGCCAGGAGGACCACCAAGGTGATTGGAGGGTGGGAACTTTCAACCCCACCCTCTCCCCAGCTTGCTGGACAGGGAAAGGGATGGGGGCTGGAGCAGAATTCGCCATCAGTAGCCAATGATTTGATCAATCATGCTTAGGCCTCCATAGAAACCCAACGAGACTGGGTTCAGAGACCTTCCAGGTTGGTGAGCATCTGGAGATGCTGTGAGGGTGGTGGTCTGGAGGGAGCATGGGCGCCCCCCACCCCTTCCCCACACCTCTCCCTGAGGGTCTCTTCCATCCGGTGGTTCCCAAGTTGTACCCTTTTATAGTAAACTCATGATCCAGCAAGGAGGCTGCTTTCCAGAGTTCTGAGAATTGCTCTAGCAGACCATGGAACCCAAGGAGGGGCTCGAGGGAACCTCTAATCTATACCCATGGGACAACCTAGACTCTCAGTTGGGGTCTGAAGTGAGGCCAGTCCTGTATGGAGCCTTAACCTGCAGGACCCACCCCATCTCCAGGCAGACAGTGTGAGGACCAAAACGCATAGGACACCAGCCTTTACCTGAGGATCGTGGGGGTGGGGGACCCACACACCTCGTGTCAGACGTGAAGTCAAATGTGGCAGGAAAGGAAAAACAGAGGCTTTTTTCTTTTAGCATGGATGCAACTGAAATTCACATCTGTAGATGAGTGGGTGAACAATCCTGAAGCCACACACCAGAGCACGAGTTAGCTATAAGAAAGGATTAATCTACTCACACTCACAACGTGAACAAACATCAGAATTATTATGCTGAGCAGAAGCAGCCAGACACTAGAGGACAAACTGTGTGATCCCATCAGCATGAAATTCAACTATAGTCGCAGAAAGGTGATGAGGTTTGCCTGGGGCTGAAAGCAAGGGACCCCTCCAGGGCCATGAGTCTTTCTGCGTCTTGATCCTGGTGGTGATCACAGGGGTAAACTTTCGTTAGGACACACCTTCTCACCACTAAAATAAAGAAAGTTGGTCAGTCGTGGCCGACTCTTTGCGACCCAATGGACTGTAGCCTACCAGGCTTCTACATCCACGGGATTCTCCAGGCAAGAATACTGGAGTGGGTTGCCATTTCCTTCTTCAGTGGATCTTCCCAACCTAAGGATCAAACCCTGGTGTCCTACATTACAGGCAGATGCTTTACCATCTGAGCCACCAGGGAAGCCCACCACTAAAATGGGTGCATGTTATTCTATAGAAATTACTCCTCAATTAAATTTTCAGAAATGATAGGGAGTGTAAATCCATACCACATGTAGCTTTCTTAATAATTTTGAGTCCTTTTGCCCACCTTCCTCTTGTCAAACTCTGTTAGATCCTCATTGATTCCGTAGCTGAGGAAGAGCCTGTGCCAGACACGGAAGTTTCATCAGTTTCCTTCGCCGCCAGGTTGTGCGTTATTAGCAACATCTTCTGCCGTCTCTGGGGTCGCACAGAGTCAGACACGACTGAAGCGACTTAGCAGCAGCAGCAGTAGCAGCATCTTCAATCCACATTTTCTTCTCGGAACACTTTACAGCCCCCTTTTTGAAGGGGCTGACTTCCTCAGACCCGGATGAAGTGAGAAGTAAATCCACTGGCCTGGCATGTATAGATGCAGACGCCCTGGTCTGCAGGGCCAGCCACAGCTGAGGGTCCCTCTGCTCTGCCTTGGGGGCCCCGACCAGGGGAGAAGAGGTGAGTGCCACCGACTCAGAGACCAGGGAGGGCACCATCTGGATCCTCATGGCTATGATAGCAACTAGCTTTCTTATTTTAAACAGAAATAATCGCACAGCAACACTTAAAGTCATACTCTAAGCTATCCCACCTGTATCTATATGTAAGCTAATCTAACGCTAAGCTGCGTGTGTTAGTTGCTCAGTCGTGTCTGATGCTTTGTGACCCCACGGACTGCAACCCTCCAGGCTTCTCTGTCCATGGAATTCTCCAGGCAAGAGTACTGGAGTGGATTGCCATTCCCATCTCCAGATGAACTTCCCAACCCAGGGATCTGCAGGCAGACTCTTTCCCATTTGAGCTACAGGGATGGTTCACTAAGCTGATCCCACCTATACCTAAGCTAATCTAACACTTCCCACCCACAGCCCATCCTGCAGACCTCAGCCTTGGAGGCGGAAGGGGGAGACTCAGGAGGCAGCAGGTGGGAAGAAGTGAGAACAGGGCCGAGCCCTGTGGCGGGAGGAAGCTCTATGCTCTCATGTGTCATTACAGTAAACAGAAGGTGGTTTTGTCCTGAGACTTTCACAGTGTGCATCGAGATGGTGATGACGCTCCAGAGTGTCGCCAGATGGCCTGGCGGTGAACATCAGAGTCCACCCAGTAAGCGGCTTGCGCTTCTGCTCAAGACGTCCACTTTCCCAAGCACTTTCCCAAGCGTTGTCTTGTGTGTCCATCTTCCCACTTAATGTTCACAGCAGCTCTGGGAGAAGCCAGGGAAATGAGTGCCATCTGTATTTATGGATGAGCCCCCACCCTGGGCTAGGAAGGCGTCAGGTGAGGCAGGAGGGTGCCCTGCATCATCAGAGTGGCGGGGTTTGCTCACCCTCCTCTCAGGGCCCTGCTGTCTTCCAGGAGGTGTACGCACACACACCACAGTCATATCGGCACGACCCCTCACGTGTGGCAGGTACAGTCTGGGTTTCTCCATCGGAACCCTTCAGTCCCCCAACTCCTGGCTCCTCCCTGTGTCACCTCTGATTCCCCAGCTTCTTGCATCACCAGCAGGAAGTAGCTCCAGAGGCTTTGCCCTCAATTTCATCCTTTCTGAACCCCGCATGTGGGGGCAGGGGAGAGGGCTGGGCAGAAGAGCCACAGGTCTGCCTCCTTGAAAGGTGCTTCCTTCGTGTGTCCAACTTTCAATTCTAACAGTGCCCCATTCATGCAGCTAAAGGGTGTGTCAATTTGGGGGCAGAACTGAGAACCCTGTAGGGAAGAGGCATATTTAGCAGAAAGCCCTTTTTCTAAAACCCCACAACTCCCCCTATTCTCATCACAGAGGCCTTTTGACCCCAAAACAGCCCAAACACCAATGCCTGATCCATCCTCGAAGCCCCAGTGGCCTGAAGAGGGTTAGAGAGAGACCGCTGAAAAACAGCTGCTTTGGCTTCACGGAAAGCTCTTTGCTACGGCCGTTTGACAAGGGCATGCTCCAACTGGGCCCCACAGCTTGTCGATTTCCTCTGTGTCCCAGAGAACACAGCAGAAAGACCCTTGGGAGACGCCATGCCCTCAAACCACCTGCGTGGTTGACTCCCAGGGACCTTGGCTGTCAACACTGACAAAGCCAGAGGGCCTCCCTGGTGAGGGAGCGGCGTCCTCTGCTGGCAGCAAGCACTTGGCAGGTAGAGGAGTCCTCGGGGCGACAGACATGGGAGCCGCGTGGCGCCCCTCAGCTCCGATGCAGAGCTGATCCATCGTCTCCAACCCTGCAGACCCAGCAAGGAGCGCCACTGCGCCCCGCCCACTGTGGGTGCAGCTTAACTTTCTCACTTTTTTCTAAAGTCACGTTTGGAACTAGGGAAGGGAGGATGGGTCAGTTGTTCTGTATTTGTGCCCCTTCCTGGCTGTAGAAAACTATCCTTGAGGACAAAGTTGTTCAAACAGAATTCCAACCAACAGCGTAGACCACAGCCCTCCAGCCAGGCTCAGAGGGAAGGGCAGTGGGACACGGGCAAGGAGGCCAGGGCTCCCTGAACCCAGAGCTGGAGCCAGGCCAGTCCCAGCCAACGGCCTGGAGGATGTTCCCATGCCATCCATTCTCCCAGCCAACCACACTGAGGGCAGGGCTTCCACCGCCCTACCTGCAGCCAGGACAGGTTCAATCCTGTTTGGAAACAGAACAAATCAAGGGGAGACGCAGGTCTTCAGGGAAGGTCCCCTGGAGGGGGAGATGGCACCCTCTCCAGATTCTTGCCTGGAGAATCCCATGGACAGAGGGGCCTGGGGCGCTGTAGTCTAGGTGGGGGGGGAGTCACACAGAGTTGGACATGACTGAGCAGCTGAGCACATGGACCCCACCATTCAAGGGTGGACACCCACACCTGTGTGCCCACTGTGGGAAACAGGGCCTTTGTAGCTGCAATTAGACTTTGAGATAAGACCATCCTGGACCTAGGCTGGCCCTAAACCCAGTGACTGGCGTGCTTGTAAAGGGAAGCAGAGTGATCTCGGACACACAGACACACAGACACACAGGGAGAAGGCCATGCAGAGAGAGAGACAGAGACTGGAGCAACGCGTCCTCACGCTGAGGTCTGGCAACGGCTGCCGGAGCCTCCAGAAGCCAGGAGAGGGGCGTGGAGGGGATCTCTCCAGAAGGAACTGACCTGCAGCCACCTTGATTTCAGACTTCTGGCCTCCAGAGCTGGGGGAGAATACATTCCTATTGTCGGAAGCCACCCTATACATGGCAACTTGCTACAGTAGCCCTGGGGAGCTAATCTTGGGTTCAAATGTGGCCCATGTTAAAAAATGAGTTCCCCCTTCCGGAAGGGGCCATGCAGAAGCTTCTGCAGACAGGACACGGCATTGGCCTCCAGGCAGGGCCGGCAGATGCCACAGTGGGCTTGCATCTTTGACCAGCGGCTCCGTCTCCAGAAAGTCTAGGAAATGAAACTCATGATGCCACGTGAACAGGATGTCACCACACCGTGGGTGGCAGCAACGAAGGGGGTGCATGGCCCCTCCCAGTCTGGTACTCAGGACCCATTCCCAGCTCCCTCCTGGGGGGACGAGATCCACCCCACCCTGCATCCCACCCTGCCCAGGACAGTCTGGTCAACGCCCGCTAATCTTCCGTCCTGCCCAGTTTCATGTCTGTCCAGCATTTCTTATCTTTAAGGAAGTATTACGAGGGGTTGCCCCAAGGTTGGGCTTCCCAGGTGGCATAGTGGTAAAGAACACACCTGTCCAGGCAGGAGACATAGAGACGTGGGTTCGATCCCTGGGTTGGGAAGATCCTCTGGAGGAGGGCATGGCAACCCACTCCAGGATTCTTGCCTGGAGAACCCCATGGACAGATGAACCTGGCAGGCTACCATCCATGGGGTCACAGAGTCAGACGTGACTGAGGGGCTTAGCACACAAACAGGCCCCAGGGTAAGTCCAGGTGGGCCTGGAGAACCCCCTCTCTACTCCCGCTTCTCCCACCCGTCAGTTTGGAGACACGGGTGTGATCAGAGCTGGTTGCCCAACACAGGGCTCCACCAAAAGGTGCCAGAGACAGCCTGTCCTCTGTCCTGGCCCTGCCTCCCTGGCAAAAAGGCTCAAATAACCCCCATTTAGAAGACCTCCCTCTAAGTCGCGACAGCAGTTAAAGCAGCATGATCGGCAGAAAGATCATTCAGTGCTTATTTTCCACCAACAACAAATCACAACTTTGAGAAAGATCTGAGGCCATTTGCTGAAAAACTAAATTGGGCACCACATTTTAAAAACTTTTTTTCAGAAAACTGCAATAGACAGTCAACCACCCAGGAAGGCCACGTTCCTGAAGGCACAATCCATCTCTGAAACACAAGGTGACTTCTGGCAAAGTCAGCACAAGGCGGGGGATGCTCCAGGTGGGGGACGGGGGTGGCTGGGCTGAGAAGCCTCATGTGGAGAGTGCCCTGCGGGGCCACAAGGACAGCAGTAGCCCCCGGGCCCCCTCCTCCCCCTCCAGTGCAGTCCCACCCCCACCAGGCAGGTGGCTGGCAGCACCCACCTCCCCACCGAAGCCCTCCTGGCAGGAGCTCTGTCATCCAAGGAACCCGAACCTTGCCCAGCATAACCGACCCCCAGAGAGGAAACATTCAACAGGCTCCCCTCACGCCTCCTCTGAGACACCCCAGTTAAACTGCGAGGCTCACCACCCACCTGGCTCCCCCGAGGCCCAGGCTGGACTGAACCCACTAGCGTTTCCATCAGCACCTCCCAGGGCTGGGAGCCTCGGGGTGGTGGCCAGCCAGGCCCCACAAGCTGCAGGGCTCCAGACAGGCTAAAGGCCAGACCTGAGGCCTTGGTCTAGCCTTGGGGCCTAGGATGCCCTCCTCCGGCTCTCCGTGCTCCTGAGCCTCCCCATTCCGGGTGGGCATGGAGTCCCCTCAGTCTTGGGCTCCTCTTCTTCCAGAATTGTGGGTACGCTTCTTTGGTGGGGTCAGGACCCAGCCATGCCTGAGCCACCAGAAATCAGAAAGCTTCCAGACCTGCATCTGGGCTCCATCCCAGGGCAGGGGTAGAGGGTCTAAATTACCAACCAGATCAAGGCTGAGAGGCTGTTGTCAGCTGTATCACGAACACAAAGACGGCAACAGACACTCATTCACACACTCAAGGACACATACTCACATGCTCGCAGGCATACACACAGCTGCACTCACTGGCCCAGGGCAGGCCCTGGGCTCTCGGTCCAGCGCCGACAGACCGGGTCCTGCACGTGGCGGGGCTGTGGGCGGGGCCTGGGCGGGGCCTGGGCGGGGCCTGGGCGGGGCTGGGCGGGGCAGGGCGGGGACCCCGCCAGATGCTGTCCAATCAGTCCAGACACAAAGTTCCTGAGGCAGAACAGACCAAGCGGAGCGGCCCAGAGGGATCGGCCCAGCTGGAGGCTGTGCTCACGTTGGGTCTGCCGGTCTGGAAGGCAAGGAGCGTGTGCTGGAATTGTCCATCCAGAAAACAGACCTCACAGGCCGCCAATGCCTGAGCAGCGCCCACAGGTAGAACCTTGTGTGAGGACATCTTGAAGAAGGGCTGTGCTTTGGGCTCACGGTGAGAGGTCCAAGCCAGTGGCCAGCCTGCTTCTTGACCTTTGTTAGACCTGGTGACCGCGCTGGGCCAACACGGCTAAAAAGCTGGTAAAAGGAGCAAAGCCCCCAGCTACCCTCGCCCTTGCTGCTCCCAAGTCGTTATGAGATTAAAATGCTGTGGCCAGGCGGGGTATCAGGCACTGGCCTCGCTGCCAGGAGTGGGGACAACAGCGCGGAGCTTCCCGATGCAACTCGGCCATGAGGGCGAAAAGCGTCGAGGCTGACCCGGCGGCTCTCCCCCGCGACTCTCCTGAGGAGCCAGGGACGCAGACCGACGCGCGGATGTGCCGGAACACACAACAACCGGAAGTGAAAGGAGATGCTGGGACGAAAAATGGCAGATCTGTGAGGAAAGAAGCTATGTGACCATTAAAGATGACAGCAGCTAAGAACTGATGAGCCTGTGAACATGCCCATGTGAGATGACGGAGAGAGAAAACTGCAGGACAAATCCGCTTCCTTCCCCCGCCCCGCCCCCAGGTACAAGCAGCACGGTCCTGCCTGTTGCAGGCTGTGGGGAGGCTCTGATGAGTAGGAGGCCACACTGAGCCCAACCCCCACCGGGGCTGCTCCCCGGGGAGCTGCATCCACCACTCAGCCAGTCACCCCATCCACCCGTGAAGCTGCTGGTGGTTCTACCAAGGAGGGTCCCGACAGCCGGGGATCCTGTAGTGTGCCCCCCAGACTGAGCCAGCTATGAGGGTGAAAGGGAACGTGACTGATCGCTACCCAGGGCCAGGCTGGTCCTGACAAAGTGGGCGCCAGGCCTCCCCACTGGGCAGATCACACTCTGGAAGCATCCTCTCCTGTAATCAGATGCTGTGATGGCAGTGAGAGGGTTCCGCTCCCCAGCAGTGGGGGAGCAGGGGCCCAGAGAGGGAGAGGCAGAGAGTCCCCCAGTCTGCCCCCAAGGTGGGTGGGGGTGGGGGCCAGGCCTGGGCTGGGGTGCCCTCTCAGGGGTTAGCCTTTGGAGTTCCTGGAGGACAGAGAGATGCTGTCCACTCTGCACATGTCTGAAATGGCAGAGTGGAAACCAGATCCCCTTCCTACTTGGGAGGTAGTCCCAGGCCAGGCTCGTCCTTGGGTCCTCTCTGGGGTGAGCCAGTAGCAGGCCTTTCCCCTAGAACTTGAAACCAGAGTTCACAACCCCTGCATTGCACTCAGTGTCACCAAGAGTCAGGGGCTCACTCTAATCTGAATGGATGGTCATTCACCTCATGCCCACTGGGGAGAGGAGAACCCCATCCAGGCTGTCGAGGGGACATGCACTCCACAAGGGAGGGCAAGTCTCTAGTGGGACGGCCGCTGCTTCCCCTGCCCCCCAGAAGAGAAGCGGGGTGCGGGAGAGAAGCAGAGGGACAACCTGCTAAGTGGGAGAAAACGTCTGCAAATGATGCGACTGGAAGCGGGTTAACATCCAAGATATACAAACAGATCATACAACTCAACGTCAAAAAAAAAACCCTGATTTTGAAATGAACAGAAGACCTGAATAGACATTTTTCCAAAGGTGACCTACAGATGGCCAACAGGCACATGGAAAGATGCTCAGCATCGCTAACCAGGGAAATGCAAACCCAAACCACAGTGAGATCCCACCTCACATCTTCAGGATGGCTATCCTCAGAAAGACCACAAATTACAAGCATTGTCGAGGATGCAGGGGAGGCAACCGCTGTGCACTGCCGGCAGGAGTGCAAACTGGTGCAGCCAGTGTGGAAAACAGCTCGGCAGTGTCTCCAAAAGTAAAAACAGAACTACCATATGACCCAGAAATTCCACTCCTGGGTACATATCCAGAAGGAAAAAAAGAAACACTAACAAAAAACTGCCCAGCAGCATCATTTACGGTTGTCAAGATATGGAAGAAAGTGTCCACGGACAGATGGATGAAGACGTGGTGCACGTATACAATGGAATACTGCTCAGTCATTAAAAAGAGTGAGATTTTGCCATTTGCAACAGCGTGGATGGACTTGGAGGGCACTATGCCAAGTGAAACAAGTCAGACAGAGAAAGACAAATACTGTATGATATCCCTTACGCATGGAATTCTGCAAATAAAACAAACAAAAAAGAAAGAGACTCACGGATACAGAGAAGAAACTAGTGGCTAGCAGCGGGGAGAGGAAAGTGGGGAGACGAGTAAGACGGGGGTGTGGGACTGAGAGCTACAATCTCCTGCGTAAAATAAATAAGCTACAAAGACATGTTGTACAACATAGGGAACACAGCCAACACTTTACAATAACTATAAGTGGGATATAATCTTTAAAAGTCATGAATCACTATGTTTTTGTACACCTGTAACTTATATAATGGGGGAACAGTGGCTGACTTTATTTTGGGGGGCTCCAAAATCACTGCAGATGGTGATTGCAGCCATGAAATTAAAAGATGCTTACTCCTTGGAAGGAAAGTTATAACCAACCTAGAGAGCATATTAAAAAGCAGAGACATTACTTTGTCAACAAAGGTCCTTCTAGTCAAGGCTATGGTTTTTCCAGTGGTCATGTATGGATGTGAGAGTTGGACTGTGAAGAAGGCTGAGTGCCAAAGAATTGACATTTTTGAACTGTGGTGTTGGAGAAGACTCTTGAGAGTCCCTTGGACTGCAAGGAGATCCAACCAGTCCATCCTAAAAGAAGTCAGTCCTGAATATCCATCGGAAGGACTGATGCTGAAGCTGAAACTCCAATACTTTGGCCACCTGATGCAAAGAGCTGACTCATTTGAAAAGACCCTGATGCTGGGAAAGATTGAGGGCAGGAGGAAAGGGGGTGACAGAGAATGAGATGGTTGGATGGCATCACCAACTTGATGGCCATGAGTTTGAGTAAATTCTGGGAGTTGGTGATGGACAAGGAGGCCTGGCGTGCTGCAGTCCATGTGGTCACAAAGAGTCTGAAACAACTGAGCGGCTGAACTGAACTTATATAGTATTATACATCAACTGTGCGTGCATTCGAAGTCACTTCAGTTGTGTCTGACTCTGCAACCCTATGGACTGTAGCCCGCCAGGCTCCTTGTCCATGGGATTCTCCAGGCAAGGATACTGGAGTGGGTTGCCATGCCCTGCTCTAGGGTATCTTCCCGACCCAGGGATTGAACCCACATCTCTTACGTCTCCTGCAGTGGCAGGCAGGGTCTTTACCACCAGCACCACATCAACTTGTGTGGTAGGTAGTCTCAGTCGTGTCCAACTCTTTGCGACCCCAGGGACTGTAGCCCACCACGCTCCTCTGTCCATGGATTCTCCAGGCAAGAATACTGGAGTGGGTTGGGGATCTTCCCAACCCAGGGATCGAACCCACGCCTTGCGTCTCCTGCATTGGCAAGTGGGTTCTTTACCACTAGTGCCACCTGGGAAGTCCATATCAACTAGATCTCAATAAAAATAAAAAATAAAGCACCAAGGGCAAGGAGGGGGCGAGGCCTCAGGCTTGTGCAGGGTTCAGGGAGCGGTGAGATCACTGTGACTCAGGCTCTGTGCAGAGCCCGCAGACACAGCCCCAGCCTCTCTCTGTCTGCTGAGGGCTGCGTCCGCTGGGATGCTCAGCTCAGACAGGGTGAGAAGGGGGCGGATTTGCTCACACAAGATTCATACTCGGGAAGGAATGCTCTTTCTGAGGGATCAGCAGACGTCTTAGCATGTGACACTCTCCCTCCTTACAGGGAACTCAACGACTGGTGAGCAGACTTGTTCTGGATCTAAATGCCCTCGGCTCTTTGCAACCACGGGCTCCCCATTCTCCTCAGGACTGAGTGACGGTAAATCTCCCCCATCTGTTTTATCATCTCCACCCACTGCTGGCTGCTTCTCAACATCTCTGCACTGTACTGCAGATGCAGTCTTGATTGAAGAGGGAGTGTTCATAACCTGATTTTTATTTCTGCAAAGATTCCCACGCCTCAGTGTTGACAATTAAAGATGCTGTCATCATGGTTCTCCCTACACCTTCCTTCCAGTTAGAGTCCTGCTCTTCTGGATGTAAAATACTGAGTCTGTAACAGATGCCCTTCCCTTATTCTGAAAAGGGAATATCATTCTTCCTTCTTTACTGGCTTCTAGACACAGGACAGTCAGCAGGACAGAGGAGATGGGTTTAAAATCATGAGGAGAATGGCAGATGTGTTTCAAGGACTCAAATGTAAAGAACAATGGCTGTCCCTCCCCATGTATCACGTTGGCAAACCTTCAAAGGTGGCTGCTGGCAGGACTGTAAATTGAGGCAACCACACCCCAGGCCAGCTGAGCAACAGGAATGCAACTCTAACACGCACGGCCCTGCACTCAGACACTCCTTTCCCGGGAATTGGTCCCGAGCAGATCACTAGACAACTGCTTAAAATATACATTCAAATCACACGAAACACCCTAAACACCCATGATTATGCAGTTGGTTACAGAGAGGATGACAGATTGATTCAATGGAAACCAAGGTAGCCATTAATAAGAATGACATATACCAACATCCATCATGAGGTCAGTGGTGCTCCCCAGGAAAGACAGAAGAGGACCTCGTATGCAACAAGCATAATTTAATTTTGTTTCCATTAAAGCGTGTGTGTGTGTGTGCGCACGTGCACACATGCATGCACACACATGTATAGGCGTGTTTGCCTATTTGCTTAGAAGAGATGTGAGTAGTGGCTCTTCTGGAAAGAGAAGTGTGAGAGTGGGCTTCTACTTCTGCATTCCTTACTGACCTTCACAGTTAAATACATGAAGATGTATTATTATTTTTAGGATCAGAAAAAAAACCACCAAGTTTTCATTTGGAAAAATATGCAAAGGTAACTTCCTCATGTTTATGAACCCAGGCCATATATGGGAAATGACACCACATTTGCCGACTGCTGTAATGGTCAACTTGGCAAGACCGCCGTGCTCAGTTGTTAGGTCAATGCCAACCCAGGTCACCGTGAAGCTGTTTTTAGGATGAGATTAACATTTAGGTCATCAACTAAAGCAGATCAACTCCACTGTGTGGCAGGCCTCCTCATCCAATCATTTGAAGACCTTAGGAGTAAGACTGAGGTCCCCCAAAAAGAAGGAATTCTGCTCCAGATGGCCCCAAGATGGACCTGCAAAGCCGTCCCCTCCCTGGGTCCCCAGCCTGCCGGCCAGCCCTGTAGATTTCAGTCATGCCAACCTCCAGAGGCGCATGAGCCAGTTCATTAAAATAACTGCTTCTTTCCTGGTCTCTCTCCCTCTCTATACATAAATACACATCCTATCGATTCTGTTTCTCTGGAGGACCTAGACTCATTTTTATATTTTTAATAACCTTTGATTTTTAGAGCAATTTTAGGTTCACAGCAAAGTTGAAAGGAAGCTAATGATGTCTCCTGCTTCTACACAAGCATACCTTCCTCCACTGTCAAAATCCCCACCAGAATCATACATTTGCTGCAACTGATGAGCCTACATTAACACATCAGTATCACCCAATGTCCATAGTTTTACACTAGGGCTCACAAACATTGCATTGAATCTATAGGTGGCTTTTGGTAGTACTGACATTTTAACAATATTAGTTCTTCCAATTTATGAACACAAGACACCTTTCCATTTATTTGTGCCTTCTTCAGTTCCTTTTATCCATGTCTTCTGGTAAGTTTTCAGAGTAAAGGTCTTTCAATTCCTTGGGTAAATTTATTTATAAGCATTCTATTATTTTTGATGCTATTAAAATGAAATTGACTACTTCTTTTTCAGAAAATCCACTGTTATTGTATAGAAACACTACTGATTTCTATATTAATTTGTGTCCTACAACTTTACTAAATTCTTTGATTAGATATAACTGTTTTTTTGTTTTTGTTTTTTTTTTGGTTGAGCCTTTGGAATTTTCTGTATATTCAATCACATTATCTGCAAATATAGACAATCTCTTACTTTCCACTTCTGATACCTTTCATTTCTTTTTCTTGCCTGATTGCTGTGGCTAGGACTTCCCATACTATGTTGGATAGGAGTGGTGAGAAGAGGCACCCTCGTCTTGCTCCTGATCTCAGAGGAAAAGCTTTCAACCTTTCACCGCTGAGGATGACGTTAGCAAAAGGCTACAATACATATGGCCTTTATTACATTGAGGTATGTGTGAATCCCCAACCTCCCTTGACTAAATCACATTGGCTGGTGTGCTGGCTATGGCCAAAGATGACAGAGGCTGTGACTATAAGTCAGTGGGGTCTCTGACTGGTAGGGAGACACACGGCACTTCAGTTCAGTTCAGTCACTCAGTCGTGTCTGACTCTTTGCAACCCCACGGACTGCAGCACACCAGGCCTCCCTGTCTATCACCAACTCCTGGAGTTTACCCAAAACTCATGTCCATTGAGTCAGTGATGCCATCCAGCCATCTTATCCTCTGCTGTCCCCTTCTTCTCCCACCTTCAATCTTTCCCAGCATCAGGGTCTTTTCAAATGAGTCAGCTCTTTGCATCAGGTGGCAGGAATATTGGAGCTTCAGCTTCAGCATCAGTCCTTCCTGGAAGGACACAGGGCACCATAACCTGGCAAATGGGCGTGTGTTCAGAGGCAGGGTGGCCAGCGGAATTGTTTCAGAATGTGAAGGGCCGTTTCTTAGAAAAACATCAAGACCACAAGTTTACAGGCTGAGGTCCAGAGTTCACCCAGCAATTCTCCTTGACAAGGCCTCTGACTGCACCAGCTTCCTTCATCCATTTTATTGGATTTCAGATTCGTTCTCCTGAGTCTGCTCCTCAGGGTCCACCATCACCCCCCAGCCATTAAGGAAAGAGGGTTAAGGCCTCAGGTTGGTGCTGTGCCTGCACACCACGCACCTCAGCAGAAACCACCTCTCACTCCCTCCAGCCGGCAGGCAGGGCCGGCCCGAGCACTGCCTCCTCGGCGGATAATAAAGGTTATGGCAGCAAATTCTAGAACCAAAGGTCAATTCACTCCATGACAAGTTTTTAAAAGCTCCCATTTAAAGACAATTTGCTTTCAGCACAGCAAAGCTGGTCAGCCAACTGCCCGATGGCCACTATCCCTGTGATGGCCTGCCCCAGCCATTACCCAGGTCTGCAGAGAAGAGCTGATGTTTCCGCGGGAGAAGCACAGGCCTGGGTCAGGAGTCCAGTGACCGGGGAAGCAAGGAAAGCTCCCTGGACTGACAGCAGGGTGGACGCTGTGTGTCCCCTCTGCCCGGAGTCCCCACAGGCACGGCCATGAGTCCTCGGGGTCTGGAATCCTCTGTTTGGAGGGAGAGCAGAGTTCAGGGGCCGGGCCCCCACCGGCCTCGAGGAGCACACTTTGGTGACACACTTCTCCGTGTGACAGCTCTGCTTCTGCTGTGTTTCCAAAGCCATGAACCGATCGCCTGCTGAACGCACACCTGCAGGGGAAAACGATATGACTCTCGCTACGGGGAGGACGGTGCCATCAGCACTGCAGCCTCCCAGAGCGCAAGACGCAGGCAGAGAAGTCAAGCCCCAGTTGGCGGGGCCGGAGGGACAGGGACACAGGTGGGCCCCTCCCGAGCCTGGCCGACCCCCCAGACACACTGGGCTGTGTCCTCACCCCCCAGGATGACCGTCAGACCTTACTGTGTTCAGTGCCGACAGACGTGTGTGTTCACACACCAGCAGCTGTGCAAAGGTCCCCTGGTGAGCGCACCTAAAGGACGACTTGGGGGGATGGGGAGTCACCGTTTGACGGGGAGTCACCACGTGACGGGGAGTCACCGCGTGTGACGGGCAGAGTCACTGCGTGACGGGGAGAGTCACCGTGTGATGGGGAGTCACCATTTGATGGGCAGAGTCTCTGCTCAGGAGGATGAGAAAGGCCCGTGGGCAGATGAGGGAGCTGATTGAAAACTCTGTGAATGTACTTGATGCCACTGGACTGGACACCTAACAGTGATTACAGTGTCAACTTTCATTTTTGTGTCTTTCACAAGAAAAAATTTAATCTAATTAAAAAAATCATAAGATGACTTACTCTGACTCCTAGCTGCCAGGACCAGTGGCGTGAGATCAGCTCGAGACCAGAGGTGCTCTTAAAATGCCGGCAGGCGTGATGTCCACTGGGGAGCCAGGAGTGCCTGGACCCCCAGCATTTCTCAGGAAGAACAGACACATCGGCTTGTGAAGCACGGGACAAACCATGCAGCTTGGGATTTTCCTTTGGATCTAAAGGAGGAGGAAGTAAAAGATGGCATCCCCATAAAATCTAGCAGATTGATTGATCCCGATGACACAAATATGGCCAATGGGCACACATCTACAACCCAGACCTTAACTCACGCAGAGTACAGATTCCACAGTGCTCGCAAAACCCAAAGACCCACCGTGACGCATTTTGTTGAATGTAATGACTACTGAAAAGTCAACGTTTTTGTGTCTGACATCTTCAGCTCACATGTTTCCTCTCTTCAGGGATCTCTTCTCTATTACACCAGCTAAGAGAAAAGGCGAGACATATTATAGTAGCCATCAGACAAATGTGTAACTGTGCAATAGGCTGGAGCTAGAGCAGGTCAGCTCTGTGTGACAGAAAATACCCTGAGACAGCATCGTGGACCATAAAAGGGAGCATCTCGGTGAAAAATACCACAGGCCAACTGCAAAACAAGACCAGTGATTTAGCTGAGATTTGAATTAAGAGGATTAAAGAAAAAGAAAATCATGTGGCGGAAATGAAAAGGTCACAGTTTATGTGTGTATATATATATGTATACACGGACACAACTGAGCAACTGAACTGAACTGATACACACACACATACCTGCTAAGTCCCTTCAGTCATCCCCGACTCTTTGCAACCCCATGGATTGTAACTCACCAGTCCGTGGGATTCTCCAGGCAAGAATACTGGACTGAGTTGCCGTGCCCTCCTCCAGGGGATCTTCCTGACCCAGGGATTGAGCCCCTGTGTCTCTTACGTCTCCTGCTTGGCAGGTGGGTTCTTTACCACTAGCGCCACCTGGGATGCCCCATATATATCTATATATACAGGGACACCATGCACACGGGCAAGACCACCCGAGCACGTGGAGAAGGAGTCTGTCTACACTCCAGGGAGAGTGGGCTCAGGAGGAGCCAGCTCCAAGCACCTGGACCTCGGGCCTCCAGCCTGCAGGGCCCTGAGGACTAGACTTCCATTGTCTGGGCCACCCCGTCCTTGTCCTCTGCCAGCCCAAGCGAACTGGGGCAGCAGCCAGTGTTACTTCTGTCCCTGCAAGGCCACTGGGTTCCTAAGCATATCTGAGCCAACCCCTTGAAATTCCCGTCTCCAACCATCCTCTGCAGGAAGGAAAAAAGCAGACTTCGCTTCTCACCTCAGGATAGTGAATCAGGCTCTGCGGAATTTCACGATCCCTCGTGTCTGGGGAGGGTGAAGCCTCCGACTCGCAGCCTCCTCTGGGACTCTGCACAAGCGCTCGGCCAGCCTGTCCCCAGGGCACTGCTGCAAGGGGCCTCCCTGCAGACGGGATGCCAGAACCCAGGACACTGCCATCTGTCCCAGCAGCCCGATCGTGCATCTTAATGACACGCCGGGTGGAGGCCCATCCCTGGCTACAGTCCAGGTCATCCAATGAGTCTCACCATCCCTGACGAGCCAGCAGGGCCCTCGTCCAGTAATCGGTGCTGCTTTAGGCTCGATGCTTTCCTCATAAACTCAGCTGATGGCCTTCCCATTATTGCTTTTCAGAGGGAAGATTTAGAGCAGCAGAAAATACTATGAAAAAGGGTATTAGGCTTAGATTGACCATAACACAACGATATGAGACCCGAGCTCCCCAGTCTACGCTGTACCATTAACTACACATTCCTCCACCTGCCAGCCGGTGGGCTGCAAAGCAAGTGCTGGCTGGAGGTTTCAGTCTCAGTGAGCAATTTAAACTCAGTGTTTTGCATAAATCGATTACACAATGTCTGCTTATTGTGATTTCCACATATATGGGATGGGGAACTGCCATAGAGGATTTCTCCTTCTCGAGGAGGCACGAACAACAAAGAAGTAAAATCCACTCGTCTAAGTCAGTGCAGGTGGGGCACCTCGAGAGGAAGGTGACAAACTGGAATTTCACATCATGAAGGCTAGGACTCTGGAGAGTCCCTGGGACAGCAAAGAGATCAATCCAGTCCATCCTAAAGGAAATCAACCCTGAATATTCATCGGGAGAACTGATGCTGAAGCTCCTATACTTAGGCCACCTGATGTGAAGAGCTGACTCACTGGAAAAGACCCAGATGCTGGGAAAGGTTGAGAGCAGAAGGGGGTGACAGAGGATGAATGGCTGGATGGCATTACCGACTCAATGGACATGAGTTTGAGCAAACTCCGGGAGATGGTGGGGGACAGGGAAGCCTGGCGTGCTGCAGTCCCTGGGGATGCCAAGAGTCGGACACGACTTAGTGACTGGATAACAACAAAGGCTTGGACGCCGCCCTCTGCGCTTCTGATTTCACACCAGGATCCTTGTCTTACTTTTAATCTGCCACAGAAATCTCTCGGATTGCAATGTATCATCCTACCCAGCGATGCCTCTCCAAGCATCAGAGACCACTTCATCCGAAGAGGGAGACGCCACCAGTGTGGGGGCCTCAAACCCAGGAGCAGAGCAGGAGGAGCCAGGCTGTGACCCCCCCACCCCTCCATCCACCTGCACAACCAGGTGCAGTCAGGACGCCTGTCTGGGCGTCAGGACACCCCTGTGGCCTCTGGAGGGCAGCCCTGTGGCCAGAACCTCAGGCACCTCGCAGTCCAGCCGGAGCCGAGGGCGCCTCTCATTTCCGGCGGTATCTGTGGGCGCATTCACCAGGCACTCCCAGGCTCCCCACTGACCAGCAGGGCAAATGTACCGGCTTTCTGTGGCCGCTAGAACAGAATATCACAACCTAGTGGCTTACCGCAACACAAGTGTATTCTTCCACAGTTCTGGAGTCCTAAATCCAAGCCCCTGGCAGGACTGGTACTTTCCGGAGGCTTCGTGGAAACTCGTGGCATTGCCTTTCCAGTCCCCAGGGATGCCTGCATCCTTGGCTCCGGCCCTTGCCCACACCGCTCTGACCTCTGCTCCCATTCAGACTCTGCCCACCTGCCCCCTCCTATAGGGACCCTTGTGAGGACAGTGGTCCCACCGAGATAACGCAGGGTAACCTCCCCATCTTGCGTCTTACCTGCAAAGTGCCCTTTGCCCTGGAAGGTCCCATATTCACAGGTGTGAGGGATCAAGATGAGGACTTCTTTAGGGACCATTATCACACCTGCTATAGGGAACTCTGGTTTTCTCTGTAATTCTCCAATACAGGATAGTTCACGAATGTTCTTATATGTTTATTAAATCATAAACTTGCATTCTAAATATATCACCTGTGAGCTCAGAAGCCTGGCTTGGGGGCAGGGGTGTAGAGAAGGGACAGACTATGGAAAATGACCTCCACCAAGGCCAAGCTTGGTCCCGCATGACCCAGGCAGGTCGCACGGATGTTTACAGAAAGGAGGGGCCATCTCCAGCCCAGTATCCTCACCTGGAGATCACATGCATCATCGTGACAGTGTGAACCCCAGAACCCCCAGCTCTCAGAAAACTGAACTTCATTCTGAAGCCACAAACCTTCTGCCCTTCTCAGGCTTGAGATCATCGGATCCATTTTCCTAACAACCACCTGTTGTCTCTCTGTCCTGGGGCTTCTCTGAAGTTCAAGCAGCACGTCGCGACCTGATGCCTCATCTCTGTAACCTCTCAGCTCTTTCCTGGGATATGCCTGGCTCACAGGAGAGTCCCCCACTGTGGGGATCGCAGAGGACAACAGGCCGGCTTACAGGGGATGTATTTATGGTAGCCTCTGGAGGGATGATGTAGAGACCTTGGGAGATTTGCATCCGATGCTGAGACTCCAAATGAGATCCTCAAGCCGACTCTGGGGAGAGTCTAGAGCACCCTTCCAGCTCACTGGGGAGTAACGCAGGGGGCTGGTGTACTACAAGGGTTCTGTTGGCTGCAGAGACAGAGAATCCAATTCAAACTGGCTTGAGCAATAGAAAACATACAGGCTCACACTGCACAATCCAGGTGTGAATGGCTTCAGGCATGGTGGGTCCAGGGGCTCGGACGCCATCATCAGGAATTCCCGAGCCCCCCTCCTCAGGCCAGCTTTCAGAGGGGCTGGCAGGGCCGACCTGACTTGCACGGCCCTGAGAGCGACCCCTCCTCAAGCTCTGTGCCCCTGGGCCCCGCTGGCTTCTCCCTCGCCCCAGCTCTGGTGTATGTCTCCGTTTTTAGGCAGGCTTTCCCCTCACAGAATGGCTGCAGCCCAGTTCCCAAGCCTCGCCTGAAAAGCAGAGCCCATCCCCCAGTGACATTTTTCTCATCCATCACTTGGAAAGTGAGTTCAAAAAACAGGTGAGGAACTTCCTCGATGGTCCAGTAGATAAGAATCCGTCTGCCAATGCAGGAGACACCGGTTTGATCACTGCTCCGGGAGGATCCCACATGCCTCGGAGCAACTAAGCGCGTGCATCACAACTACTGGAGCCCACGCGCCCTAGAGACTGTGCTCCCCAACAAGAGAAGCCACCAGTGAGAAGCCCACGCGCCGAAAAGGAGAGTAGCCCCCGCTTGTTGCAACTAGAGAAAGCCCATGCCCAGCACCAAGACCTGGTGTGGCCAAAACTTCATTAACGAATTTTAAAGAGCAACACAAGGAAGGCCCCTGGAAAACCAGCTTCAGATGGACGCTCTGCCTAGAGTTCCAGCTTGGACTGTATGGTCTCTGAAATCTGAGACTTGATGAAAATCATAAATTGCTCCTAATTGTGCGTCCCCACCAGGCTCCATCTGCCTCCGACTTTTCCCAAAATGAGCTCCTTCTTTGTCCCACCAGCATATTAATCAGGAAAATGATGTGGGTCTCAGCAGCTCTCGGACCCAGCATGATTACCACTTCCGGGTCGGCAGTGATGTCAGCTCAGATAGCTCACACCTGGAGTGAAGGCTGAAGAACACCCCACCAATCTGCTCCTCGGTGACGGTGACCAGTCCAGGAGGGGACAGAGCCACCCTGCCGGGCCTACCTTGTCAGACAAAAGTGCGAGCAAAGTGAAATTTAGAACCAGACAGATTCTCAAATCATTTCTCTAATGTAGCAGAGAAGATCTCTAAAAATGCTTTATCTGAGCAAGGCCCTGGTTCTCCCAGGAAGAAAGTGATGAATGAGGCTTCTCTCCAGAAGTTCAGTCCCACCCAGGAAAGTCCCTGGCTTGCGGTTGAAAGTAAAAGTGAAGTCATGCCCGCCCAACCCTTTGGGACCCCATGGACTGTAGCCTAACAGGCTCCTCCATCCATGGAATTTTCCAGGCAAGAATACTGGAGTGGGTTGCCATTTCCTTCTCCAGAGGATCTTCCAGACCCAGGGATCGAACCTGGGCCTCCTCATTGCAGGCAGACACTTGCCCATCTGAGCCACCAGGGAAGCTGTGGTTAGGGTTAGGATTTTGACTCCATGATGGTGTGAAAGTGACGTGCGTACAGTAGAAACCACAGAGTTCAGGTTTTGAATTTGAATCTTTTCTGAAGCTGGAAAGACGGGGTCCAGTCCCCTCTCCTGGTCAGCCCCGTGATCTCAGGGTGGAAAACCAGCACATTTCCAGCCATCCAGGACAGACAGCCGCTGCGCCGTTCACCTTAGTGCAGGACCCAGTAAGTTACACAGGAGGGTCAGCACTTTATCACAGGCCTTGTTTCGTCCGACTGTAGGTGAACGTCAGTGCTCTGAGCACATGTGATGGAGGCTAGGCTGAGCTGCGACGTTTGGGAGGAGAGAGGTCGTAAACCTATTTCACCTTACAATGGTTTATAAGAAAGTGGGGCTCCATCGCAGGCGGAGGAAGACCTGTATATCCTAACAATTGCGTCCGCAGAGCAGGAAAGAGGGCCCTCAGGGACGACCATGTGAGACCAAGAAAGGGGCCCACCGACTCGGATCAGACACGCTTGAGTGTCTGCCCACCCACGTCCCGGGCTGGCCTCCGGTCCTATCAGTGAAGTGCCGCCCTTGGGCCCCCAGGTCACGCCCCTGCAAGGACACGCTCCATGTTCTCTGCTTGTGCCAACAGACGGCAGTGTGAGGGGGTCGCTCGAGCCCAGGGCTGAGCCCTTCAGCATCTTTGCATGAGGTGGATCTCCCATTTATATATGACTTTTGGTCTAAGAGCAGGTCCAAATCTGAGACATCCAGGGCAGCTAAGCTTCAACAGCAAATTTTCAGTCTTTCTGGCATGAAGAACCAGCATAATGAGTTTGGGGCAAGCACGTCCACTGGAGAATACGTGGGAAATCCTGGAGAGGACACAGCCAGGACAGGAGAAGGTTCTCTGTGTGTGAACTCAGCCCACGTCTCCGCTGACCCCTGAATGACACAGACTCAGGGCGGGCTAAAGTGGTCCTGCTGAGACTACAAGAGCGCGCCTGGCTGTGAGCCTCCACTGCTAGAGGCAGGATCTGAAGTTTCAGTCAGCCGCATACACTGCCTGCTTAGCAAAGACAGTAAGTACTCTCTGGAGACACAGAAGAAAACCCAAAGTCCCTATGACATAACACTAACAAAGTACAGGATAGAGGCCAAAAATAGAAGATATATGAAGACACAGGAAAACAAACCAATCTTAAATATGCATGCACCTGATAGAATTTCAAACTCCATGCAGCAAAAAAAAATGATAGAATTAAAAGTATAGACAATTCCAAAAGGACTGGTGAAGATTTTAAATTTCCTTCCCTCATACATAAACCACATAGATTAAAAATGAGTAAAGCTATATGAATTTACTCTTTACTACAACCAGAAACTGCATAACACACATTCTTTGTCGGCCCACCTAGAATCTTCACCAGGACACACTACAACGTCAACAGAGCAAGACCTATTAAATGTAAAGGGGTCAAAGCCATATAGTATGTTCTCTGACCAAAGTGGAATTAAATTAGAAATTAATAATAAGATATTTCAAAAAAACTCTTAATGTGGGGAAATTCTTCTCATAGAAGAAAACATAAGGAAATTTCAGAAAATAGTCACCGCAAATAACAATGAAAATACAACTCATGATTTTTTAAATATGCTGAGATTTTAACTTCAAATGTCTATGTTAGAAAAATAAACAAACAGTTGAAACATTGATGAATAAGTGTATAACCCAAGAACCTAGTAAAAGTAGCAAAGCAAACTTAAACAGAGGAAGGAAATAATAAAATCAATGAAATGGAAAACAAACAAGACCAATAAAATTTATAAACCCCTAGCTGTACTGGTTTAAAAAAAAAAAAGAGGACAAATTATCAACTTCAGAAATGGAGTATGGAGTATCGCTGTAGAACCTACAGATTTTAACAGGAAAAATAAAGGAGTATTTGAATAAGTTTTTGCCAGCAAATTTGGTGACTCAGATGAAATGAACAAATTTGAGAAAAATATGTAGCTTACCAAATCTGACACAGATGAAGCATAAAATCTGAATAGCCTTGCGTATGTTAAAGAAGAAAATAACAGCACTCGTACAAATTCTTTTAGAAAATAAGAGTGGGGAACATTAGAATTATGGTGAGGCCAGCATAATTCTAACACAATAACCTAAAAGTATAATACAATAAAAGAAAATCACAGAAAAAAAATAAGTCACAATACATGCATATCTCCATAACAAAATATTAGCAAATATAAAGAAGGTAATATCTTATGACCATGTGAGAATTACCCCAAGAAGGCATGGTTGGTTCAGAAAAGGAATAATCTGTGTTATTAACAGAATAAAAGAAGATCACATGATTATCACAACAGACATGAAGAAAGCATTTGATCGTTTAACAAAATGCAACAATCATTCATGACTTTTATTTATTTTTTTTTCATTCATGATTTTTAGAATGTCAGCAAACTAGGCATAGAAAGGACCATGTCCAATCTGCTAAAGGGATCAAAAAAAACAACAACAAAAGCAGCAAAAACAGTTACTCCAGCAGATGTGGAAAGACTGGATACCTCTCCCCCAGTGCAGGGGGATGAAGCTCTGACCTCTGCCCTGCTCTCAGCACGCACACTTGGTCATGATGCTCGGAGGACCAGCCACTGTAATCAGACAAGAAAAAGCAAATAAAAACCATAGGGATTAGAAAAAAGAAGTAAAGCTGTCTATTTGCATATAATCTCACCACTTACAGAGACCATCCTTAGGAATTTATAAAATTATTAGAACTGAAAGATAAATTAGCAAGGTCCCAGAACACATGTTTAAAATACAACAGGCTGTAATTTTATATTCTAGCAACAATTTCCTCATAGCTCAGTTGGTAAAGAATCTGCCTGCAATGCAGGAGACCCAGGTTCGATTTCTGAGTTGGGAAGATCCCCTGGAGAAGGAAATGGCAGTCCACTCCAGGAATCTTGCCTGGAGAGTCCCATGGACAGAGGAGCCTGGCGGGCTACAGTCCACGGGGTCACAAGAGTCGGACACGACTTAGCGACTAAACCACCACCACCATCAGCAACAATTGGAAAATTAAATTTTTTAAATTATTTTTGCAATAACATCAAAAAACAAAATACTTAGCAATACATTCACTAAGTGTGTGCAATACCTGCTCACTTAAAATATCACCGAGAGATGTGACAGCAAAAGCCGCTCAGTCGTGTCTGCAACCCAGAATCCTCCAGGCCAGAATCCTGGAGTGGGGAGCCTTTCCCGTCTCCAGAGGATCTTCCCAACCCAGGGATCAAACCCAGGTCTCCTGCACTGCAGGCGGATTCTTAGCAGCTGAGCCACCAGGGAAGCCTTGTGGGCTTTAAATAATAAAGACATTAAGTAAGATCTAAATAAGCGAAGAGATGACCCATGTTCATGACTTTGAAGACTCGATATTGTTAAGAATGTCAATCACACCCAAAATTCCTCTATAAATTTAACATAATCCCAATCAAAAGCACAGCTGGCTTATATGTGGAAATTTACAAGCTGATTCTAAAATCTGTATGGAAATGCCGAAACAATTTTCAAATGCTGAAACAATTTTAGAAACAGAAAATAATGTGGGCAGACTTGCTCCCTGACTTCAATACTTACTACAAAGCTCCAGTAATCAAGGCAGCATGACAGTGGCGTAAAATACCAACAAACACATCGGTGAAACAAAATAGAGAGAGCAAAAGTGGGTTCCACAGAGGTGCAGGAGAGATCATACATAGAAAGGAAAGTCTTTATACCAAACCGTCTCAGAAGAGCCAGGCAGTCACATGAAAATAAATTTCTCGACCCTTACCACATGCTGTAAACAAAAATTAATTCAAAACATATCACAGGCCTAAACGTAAAAGCTTAAAGAATATAGCTGCTTGAAGACAAACATAGAATACCTTTGCAACTCAGGGGTCTGTCAAGCCAACCCGCCGTCAGGCACAGCACCATCCTCTTCTGAAATTTCCTGTATCCAGGCTTCAAACACAAAGCTCCATCATGAGGATTCTGAGTGCCCCCACAATCCTGCCCGGCTTCAGCCCCAGTGACCTGGAATGGACACAGGGATCGATAGCACTTTCATTCTGAGTCTAGGAAGATAATTCCTAATAACTCTATCGATCCTGCTCAAAATGGTTTCATTTTAGGGCAGCACTCACTGAACAGAAGGATGATGTCCAAAACTGCCAGGATGCTTACTGACACTAATGTCATCTTTAAAAGAAATTGATGCCACAGAAAGCCTGCCGAGGAGCTGCTGCGCCTTGAGGCATCTGGGAGCAAGGACCAGAGAAGGGGCTCAGCACAGAATCGCTGAGCGGTGAGCGATTCTGGCCAGCGTATGCCTGCTCAACCTGGCCAGCGTATGCCCACTCCTGGCTGGTCCCCGACCGGTGCACACACACCCCCCCCAACCCTCCCCCAGGGAGGAGGGTCCTCTCCAAAGCCCAAGGCTTGTCCATCAGCCCTGGTCCCAGTGACTCACACCCCGGACATCTGGGGAGGAAACAGGCCACAGTGTGGCAGCGGGGAGTGAGGACTGTGCCAAGTGAAGAGTCTTCCACACCCAAAAGGGCCGAGACGGGGCCACTGGTCCCCATCGCAGACAGCACCACACTCACCACCAGCAAGAGATGACACTTTCACTTTGCGCGCTGTTATGTGAGCCCACCAATCCCCTTCTGTGCCCAGGGCTCTTCCGGCAATTACAGTCATAAGTCACTCTGCTGTACATGACTATATTTAGAAATCTCGGAAATGAAAAGGCACTGATTTTGGGGTGGGGGGGAGGAGAAGAGGAAGAAGAAGGACCTAGAAAGATGGATTTAAAGGAATAGTGAGATGCAGGTGACATGCTAGGAATAAGGGGAAGACTGCCTGACCCACCACTGTCCCCGCACCCACCCACACCCTGTGACTGACTCCAGCTTCCTGGGGCAGAGAGCATCCAGCCTGTAGACACAGTGACCAGACTAGGGATCAGCCCAGGACACAGGACAGGCTGACCGTGACGGAGGAGACCCAGCTCGGCCTTCTTTCCCGGGAGACGAGAATCAGAGCCAGAAGAGGCCAGCTTCCGTGTCCTCCCTGCCCGAGGTGGGGCTGGGGAGGAGGCCAGGCCAGGGGCAGGGCTGCAAGCGGGGTTCACGCGGCCTGGTTTCTGGGGGTGCCCCGCGGCTGAGCCGGGACACCCCTTCACGGCTCAGGCTGGCCTGGGTCTGCTCACCTAAAACAGACGCCGTCCACACTGAGGCCGTGAAGCCTCCGCCCAGCGCGCAGGGACCGCCTGGCCGACTCGGAGCATCCACGCGTGTGTCGCTGTGGTGGCTTCCACACAGAAATTTCGAGTCACACACGGAACTGTGGCTCAGCCAGGCCCCTGTCTCCGCCACCACCTGGCCTGTGGATGCCTGCCTGACCGCCGAGCCTCCCATCATCCAGGCTCCAGAATGAGCTCAGGACATTTCTGCCTCCGTCCATGGGCATGTGCACCGCCCCGGCCCAGAGCTTTCTCATGCCCCCAGCTCCACTTGCGGAGGACAGCGTGGGTCCCCTGGCCTGGTCACCCCGGACCGGGCATCCAGGAGCCACCGTGCTGGGCCCGAGCGGGCGTGCTCAGGCCTGCGCTGTGCCGTGAGCGAGAACTGCCTGGCACCCCTGTGAGCACGGCCGTGCGCACGGCCACATGGCGGGTTCTGTCAAAACCCCGCTCTCCCTTCAGGGGCCACAGACAGGCCAGAGGAGCCCTGTCCTCCCCTCTCAATGCTGACCAGTGCTCCCCCTCGGCCCTGGCCTCACGCTGCCGACCGTCCCGGCTGACAGACGGCGGGGTCGGGCCTGACCTGTCCTTCTCGCTCCAGCGCTGCTGTCGGGCAGGCGGCCCCAGGCCTCGGACCCAGACCCTGGAGGCGACACTCGCCTTGGAGGCCCGGCCTTCAGAAGAGCTGCCAAGTTCCCTCTGTGTGGTCATCACTGCAAATCCAGCCAGGCCCCCTGCTGGCAGTGCCGCAGGAACCACGGGGACAGGCTGGGAAGGCGGCCAGAGTCAGCGTGGCTGAGCCCAGCTGGGACAGAGGGCCCGGGCGGGCACACAGGCCCCCACCCGGGGTGGAGGGGGCAGAGGGGCAGGGTGCACGCACGCTCCACCCTGGGGGTGAAGCAGGCAGGGTGTGCAGCCCCCCACCCCAGAAGGGGAAGGGACGGGCAGGGGGCACAGTCCCCCACCCTGAGCAGAACAGGCGGGGCGGGCAGGGGGCACAGCCCTGCCAGGTGGCTTCCATCTGCCCTGGCCCCACTGGGATGCACCTGCGGCTGATGGAGTCCAACAATGCATCCACGGGGGATAGTCACTGGCTTTTAAGGGCTTTTAATCCAGCCTCCCTGTCTTCCCAGGGCTTCATGCGTTAATTTACCAAGCTGTCCTTGCGTCGAGTTGCATCCCTTTCCAATGAGGTGAAACTGAGAGAGTCTCTGAATGTAAATTAGATGGTCTTTCAAGGCAGCCGAGTTCTCCCCCTGCCTGGAGCCTGCCCCCACTTGGTAGCCACACTCACCCCTCCCTGGGTGTCCCTGCACCAGCTCCACTGGGGTCTGGGGGAGGATTTCCAAACCAGCACTTGGTCACGTTCCCCACTGTTTGAAACCCTTGCATGCGGCTGTCGGTTACACGTGGCTGTCTGCTTCCACATGACCTTCCCTGGCGGCTCAGACGGTAAAGAATCTGTCTGCAAAGCAGGAGCCCCAGGTTCAGTCCCTGGGTTGGGAAGATCCCCTGGAGAAGGGAATATCAACCCACTCCAGCATTCTGCCTGGAGGATGCCGTGGACAGAGGAGCCTGGTGGGCTACAGTCCACGGGGTCGCAAAGAGTCGGACACGACTGAGCGACTAACACTTTCTTTGGGCTTCCCTGGTGGGAAGTGGTTAAGAACCTGCCTGCCAATGCAGGAAACATAAGAGACCTGGGTTCGATCCCTGGGTCAGTACGATCCCCTGGAGGAGGGAATGGCCACCACACCTGTATTCTTGCCTGGAGAATCCCATGGAGAGAGGAGCCTGGCGGGCTACAGTCCGCGGGGCTGCAAAGAGTCGGACACGACTGAGCGACGGAGCAGCAGGTGCAGGGCATCCCTGCCACCCGCTCCCAAGGCCCGCGACCCCTGGAGGACGTGTCTGCTGTGTGCGCTTCAGTCATGAAACATGGGAGAGACACAGAGGTGCTGTGCCCAAGAAGACGAGCCCACATCCTAAACCCAGGAGCTGGGGACTGGCATCTCACTTAGAAAAAGGATCTTTGCAGATATAAATAATTAAGGGCCTCAAGATGAGATCATCCTGGACTTAACGGTGGCGCGAAACTCAATGACAAGTGCACTCAATAAGAGACAAAGAGGAGACAGCGACACCGAGGGAAGAAAACCACGTGAAGATGGAAAGAGAGCCCGCGGTGATGCGCCTGCAAGGGATTTCCCTGCTGGTCCAGTGGCTAAGATTCCTGCTCACAAGCCGGGGGACTGGGCTCCAATCCCTGGTCCGGGAAGATCCCACATGCTGCGGAGCAGCTGAGCCCAGTAGCCACGACTACTGAAGCCCGTGTGCCCCAGGCCTGTGTCTGCAACAAGGGCAGCCCCTGCAATGAGAAGCCCCCGCTCACCGCAAGGAGAGAAAGGGTAACAGCAAAGACCCAGGACAGCCAGAAATAAGTGAATCAGCAAAGATGCGCCTATGAGCCAGGAATCACAGAGGACCACTGGAGCCCCCAGATGCCGCAAGAGCCACGAGGATCCCCCCAGGGGGACCCCTGCAGCGCGCACAGCACAAGGTGCTGACACCTTGACTTTGTATTTCCAGCCTCCGGAATCATCAGAGAACACATTTCTGTTGCTTCAAGCCACCCAATGTGTAGTAATCAGTTACAGCAGCCCCAGGAAACAGAGCCAGGAGGTAGGTCTCCCAGATCTCATTTCTGGGAAAATGCTCCAAAAAAATGTCTTTAAATGATTATCCCAGTAACGATTCCCTCTGGGAATCTGGAAGGTCCTATACACACTGATTTTGTTATTGACAAGAACGTGGAGTTTTGAGGCTCAGTGACTGACCTCTGTCTTCAGGAGCTGTCCGAGTCACAAACAAGGAGCTATTGAATTGAAAGTCCGAGGATTTAGAGAAAAGAGAGAGAAAAAAAAAAGGCATGTTTGGTAAAATCCTTTTCCTATTAACTACAATGAAAATACAGAAGACCTTGAGGACACAGAAGACAGAAAGTTTTGGTTGGCTAAAGAGCAGGGCCCTGCTTATCCAGGAGGAATGGCAGGAGGAATGTGTCTTTGAGATGTTTCTCACCTACGTGGCACCTGGAGATCAAGTGAAAACATGAAGCTTTCTTCCAGAAGAGCAAGGAAGTGCAGGGGGTCCTTTTCTCTCTGTGCACAAAGGAAGGTGTTCTTGTTTCCAGGAAAGAGGAGATAGCCACGGCACACAAAATCCACGTGTACGTCCCCTGCCGTGATAAGTGAGGGCGATGGGCTCAGAGTAACGTCACAGCCAGTCCCGACATGGCAAAGCCAGGGGTCAGCTTCGTCCATTGAGGCTCCAGGGCACCCAGAGGTGTCAGACTTCACTTTGGAGAAACCATTCCCAGGAGCCCAAACTTGCAGCTGGCAGGTGTGTCTACAAAGACCTCCTGTACAGGAATGAGAAATAGACCAAAGGAGTGAATGTGTGCTCCCAAAGGCGCAGGCCTGCTGACGTCTCTTCACAGAACTCAAGTTTTGTTGATTTCAAGTCATCTAAAAATAACCCTACTTTCCCCATGAAAACAGGCATCTTTCAAATGATACTCCAAATTATCTGTAAAGTAATTGCAAAGAAACAGATGAGCCCCAGCCACTCTCAAGCTTGGTTTCTGAGTAAGAATTCAAAGAAAAAGTAATTAAAATCAAATGATTCTTAGGGGTTAGTAATGGCCCCACTTTCTGCGGTTCGGAGGGAGAATGTTTCTGGGCCTTTTGGTTGAAAGGCCACTGGCGTCATGCAAACCCAGCGGCCTCTTCTAAGAATACGAAAGGGTCCCTCCCCAGCCTGTTCACAGGCAGGGCCTCCTTTCATCCGGGCAAAGTCAGTTCTCATCAAAAGATTCCTGCTCCCATGGGTCCGGGGTAATTATGCTGCATCGGCAGCACTCACTCATCGTATTACACAGTTTCAAAAAACCATCGATTCCAACCACATTTGCATTTAAAAGTTCAAGACACCCTTGCAGACCCAGCCGTGGAGACTCTTCTTCCTGGAACTCCGATTTCTTGAGCTCAGTGCTTTCTCCAGAGGTTTTGTATGTGGTGGGGGTGTGTTCCTCTGCTCTACAGGATGGGGAAGACTTCCTTTTTGCCAAAAACAAAAGAGAAGCTCTTTGGTATTACCAAGCTCTTGAAAAAAGTCAAGTTTTTTTTGTGAAAACCCAAAGTGGTTCCCAAAAGCCTACTTTGAAAAAAAAAAGTCACATATGAGATGTAATTCTAGTCAGTGTGACCAATATTTCACTAAATGTGTCAAATTTACACATTCAAGTACATACAGTTTCCTAAAAACATCTATTTTTATTTCATTATTGGGAAAAAACCTCTTTACCAGTTGCTTTCAAGAAAGTATGACAAATTATTTTGAACCAGGGGAAATCTTTAAATTTGGAGGATGAACTGGAAGTTGGGGGCAGTCTTTGGTGACGGGGTATAATGAGCCAGGAGGATGAGCGAAAGGCAGGACACGTGGTTGGCCCACGTCAAAGTGGTCTCCCCAGCAGGCTGTAACCAAAAGAGCCCATGGGGTCCCAGCTTCAGGGAGAGAAGGGGTCTCGACATTGAACCTCCACTGGGATAGGAGATGGGCGAGGTCCCCTCCTACGGTGCCCTGGGAGGACACTAAGCCTTTGCTGTGTCCCCCACGAGGGAGGAGGGCCTCCCAGAGACCCCAGGCCAGTGGCGGGGGCTCCAGGCCAAGCCCCAGAGGGGGCATTTCCAGCATGGTGCAGCGCTCCTGGCTGGCTCAGCTGAAGGTGCAGATGAGGCCAGGGGTGCAGTTTTCTGGAGGGATGTTCCTGTGTCAAGCTTCCCGGGTGGCACTAGTGGTGAAGAGCCCGCCTGCCAACGCAGGAGAGGCCTAAGAGACCTGGGTTCAGTCCCTGGGTCGGGAAGATCCCTGGAGAGGGTAATGGCACCCCACTCCA
Organism: Budorcas taxicolor; assembly: GCF_023091745.1. NCBI lineage: Eukaryota > Metazoa > Chordata > Mammalia > Artiodactyla > Bovidae > Budorcas > Budorcas taxicolor. The sequence continues at coordinate 48,766,422 of NC_068932.1, read as the reverse complement.
GTATTCCTGCCTGGAAATCCCATGGACAAAGGAGCCTGTTGGGCTCCAGTCCAGGGAACCACAGAGTCGGACGTGACCGAAGCAACTTAGCATGCACGCGCACACACAGCACACGAATTTCTCCCCAGCGAACAAAGCAGCTCGTTTTAAGCAGGCACTCATCATCCTAGAACACAAGACCCACCACACCTTAGTTCAGGGTCCCCGGGAGCTGAGCTTAGGGTAGAGGTCTGAGCGCAGTAGTAGACGGGACGGGACTGCAGGGAGCACTTGTGGGGAGGAGGGGCAGGGACCGGGAACTGGGAACAGGAGGGCCCCGTACAAGCAGCTGAAGGAGGAGGAGAAAGCCCCAGCACGGTTCACAGCCGCTCGGCCCAGCTGGCGTTCAAGCCGACCTGGGCAGCAACAGCCGTGCGGCCGCGGTCGTCCACTCAGCACCCTGCCAGCACTCACAGAGCCTTCGTGCCTGCAGTTCCCGTGGCTCTGAGCTCTGGGGCAGGCTGGAGTAAGGTGGGGTGGAGGTCTTGATCCCCACAGGGGACATACACTCGCCAGGAGACACCCAGGGCTCCTGACTCAGGGTCGCCAGCTGATGCCTGGGCACTTGGGGCTCCTTATGTTCAGGCAAGAACAGGAGGCCCGGGTCTCACAGGGGTGACTGCTCCCGATCCCTGGAAGCATGGCTTCGTCATACAGCAGGGACATGAAGGAAGACACACAGAGCCCAGGGGACCCCCCGGGCACCCTTGGAGCTCCTTGGAAGAACAGCTGCTGTGGTACCCGGATAAACACAGCACCTGTACCCTGAGGAGTGCCTGGTGACCAAGCCCAGACCCCAGGACGCAGGCCCGGCCATGCACCGCACGGACGCCCTGGATCGCAGGTACTGCCGGTGGGTGCCGAGAGTCTAGAAAGGAAAACCCGACTGGGTTGTCAGAATGTGCATATTTTGTTAGGAAAAACAGTGTCAAGCGACTGCTTCTGGAAACAGACGAGGTTGATTCCGCGTTTCCTAAGCACTTCCGGGGCCAGGCTCACAGGGGAGGGAGCAGGGTGATGCTGGGAACGTGCAGTAGGAGAAACCCGCACCTCTGATTACAGCTTCACCTCCACAAGCTCCCTCCGCACCATCAGGAACACTCTAAGGGGTTGACCTCACTCTCCCCACTTTTGAGAGGAAAAGACAAGACTCAGAGGTTAAGGAACAGCCTTTCCTAAGTCAGATAAAGACAATACTGTATGTTATCATTTACACGTGAACCCCAAGAAAGCTAAGCTCATAGAGACACAGTGAAACAGTTGTTACCAGGGCTGGAGGGGACCGGGGAGGAACGAAGGTCAAGGGCACAGACTTCCAGTTATAAGACAGACGAGTACCGGGGATCTAACGGACAGCGTGCTGACTGCGGTTACCGTTATATGCCTGCGGCTTCCTCAGCGGCTCAGCTGGTGAAGAACTGGCCTGCCATATGCAGGAGACGTAAGAGACAGGGGTTCCATCCCTGGGTCAGGAAGATCCCCTGGAAAAGGAGATGGCAACCCACTCCAGTATTCTTGCCTGGGAAATTTCGTAGACGGAGCCTGGTGGGCTAACGTACATGGGGTCACAAAGAGCTGGACGTGACTGAAGCGACGTAGCGTGCACACATGAAAGTAGCTAGGAGCGGGCATGCATGCCAAGTCTACCCATCGTGTCCACCTCTTTGCAACCCTATGGATCGTAGCCCGCCAGGCTCCTCTGTCACTGGGGATTCTCCGGGCAAGAATACCGGAGTGGGTTGCCAAGCCCTCCTCCAGGGGATCTTCCTGACCCAGGGATGGAACCCCTGTCTCCTGCATTGGCAGGTGGGCTCTTTACCACGAGTGCCACCTGCCGGGGCGGTAGATCCTGAATGTCCTCACCACATACACACAGGCAGTCTGTAATCATGTGACAGCATGGGAGTGTCAGCTACACCCGTGGCGGCTTCATTGTTGCAGGATGTAAGCATATCAAATGAACACATTGTACAGCTTAAACTCACACGACATCAGAAGTCAACTGTACCCCAATAAAGCTGGGAAAAAATGCCCCAGCCCATTTGGACAGGCGGCATCAGCAGTTTTCCATGAACAGGTCTGAGCTCAAGATGAAGATTCAGTCACCGAGCCTCCCAGACCAAAACAATCAGCGCAACTGCATTAAAAATATCCAACACTGGCCATTGTTTAAAGCAAGCCCCCTTGACATCAGGACGCAAATTTCTCCAGGGGCAATCCCAAGAGCCGTGCCGCCGGGGATCCAAGCCTGTGAGCACTCACACACTTGTCACTCAGCTGGAAGGACGTGGGAACACTATGGATTTGGGGGGATTTGGGGAAAGCACTTATATTTTCAAGCATCTCTCTGGGAAACCATCAAAACTCCATATGTCACAGAAATAAACGTGATTTAAGGTTGTTGAGAAGTACTCTCAGCCTTTATCTGGGAAGCCTCTGAGGGCCCGGGGACAGGACGGGGGAGGGAGAGGTTTCTCTTTCGCGTCACACCAGGGTCTGGAGTCAACTGACCCCACAGGCAATTCCAGGACAGGGGACTGCCTGCATCACTAGCCATACCACCAGCAAACTCTCCAGAAATACTGTTCCGAAAACAGTTAGCAGTTTGGAATTTAACAGCCTTACACGGCATGCCCTCATCGGTTTCCTGCATATTCATCAGATTTTCTCTGAGTTAGAGACAATAGACTCCTAAAAAGCATCTTTATTTTGGATATTTCATCACAGTCATTTAAAGTTAAATTAAAGTTCAAAACCCTACACTATTCACAAGTTTGCTTCCACCATAATGCTCCGGCGGCTGCTAAGTCGCTGCAATCACGCCCGACTCGGTGCGACCCCATGGACTGCAGCCCACCAGGCTCCTCTGTCCACGGGATTCTCCAGGCAAGAATACTGCAGTGGGTTGCCATGCCCTCTTCCAGGGGATCTTCCCGACCCAGAGATCAAAACTGAGTCTCCTGCACGGCAGGCAGATTCTTTACCACTGACCCACCAGAGGAGCGCTCCACCTTGATAACATCCCCTCTTTCCAGCTGCCGTCTGCTTACTGTGAGAGCAGGGGCAGCGAAAACACCGACTCTCCAGGAGCCTGCCTCCACACCTTTCCATTTTAGGCTTCAACATAGAAAGTAATCACTTTTAATAAGTAATAGTTAAAGCCAATGACAAGTTTGCTATTAAAATCACACCAACTCTACTCTGAAGCAGGAAGAACAAAGGTAAACTTCAATTCGAAGAGAAAGTGCACACAGGCCTTCCGAGAGCTGCACCAGCACGTTTAAACAGCTCTGCAGGCTCGCTTCCTTCATGCCGCTCGCTCCTGGGCGGCGTGAAGGTGTCAGGGCGACGCCTCCGAGTCCGGATTCTGATGTACAGGGAGCTGTGATGACGAGCGGCTCCAGCGGTGACCCCAGTAAGAGCAGGAATTGCTGTTAAATACCTGGGCATATAATGGCCTCCTCTGGTGGCTCAGTGGTAAAGAATCTGCCTGTCGTGCAGGAGACTCAGGTTAGATCCCTGGGTCGGGAGGATCCCCTGGAGGAGGGCATGGCAACCCACTGCAGTATTCTTGCCTGGAGAATCCCATGGACAGAGGAGCCTGGGGGGCTGCAGTCCACGGGGTCGCAGAGAGTCAGACACGACTGAAGGGACTAGCAGCAGCAGAGTTCCCGTAAGAAACGAGGACACTGAGGCTCCGAGAAGGCAGGGATCTGTCCACTCACACAGAGAGCAGCTCGAAGCCACTCCCCCGTCCAGGTGCGATGGGCAGACTGGACTGACGGCCTAACTGGGAGCTGCCTCCGCGTCCTCTCTGTGCTCACAGCAGCGGGGGCACTGGCCACCCCATGCCCCTGCCCAGGGGTCCACCAAGGCCCTCGGTCTCCTCAGGCCCCCTGCAGGGAGGACCTCTTCCCCTTTCCCCAGCCCCGAGTCCTCTCAAACTACAGCATCCCAGCCTCCCTCTACTGGCCAATTCGTTTTATCACCGACCTGTGACCTGATAAGTTAAGTCATTAACTTATCTGGCCTGATTCCCCCACTCCGTGAGGTCCCGGGACAGTGCAGTCAGCCACCCCCTGCATCCCTGCGTCCGACCCCCAGCCAGGCCCAGGTGGTTAACAGGGAGAGACGGCAAGACACAGCAGGGCAGCAGAGACCCACAAATCTATGGCCTTATCGTCCTGCTACGGCAAGGAAGGGGCTGGAAACAGATAACAAAGTGCTCCCCAAACAGTAACCATGACAACCAGCGGCACGAGGGGGCTTTTACACCTTCTCCGAGTTTTACGAGGCGCATAGCACGGCTCTTTTACGGACCCTGGCATTAATTACACTCACATAGGATGGAGTACTCTAAAACCACAAGACTTATTCACCCGTGGGGCTCCACTCAATTCATACACATTCCCCGGAAACGTCTAAAGAAGTAATTAGAAAGCTTCCCACTTGTGTTCCTTTATCATTTAACAGTTGATAAGACATCATATTAAGGTCAAAACATCAGTTTAAACACAGAAAGGAGCAGGAAGAGGAGGGGTGTCATCGAGTTTTAGAAACAGAATCTCAACCTGAAACAACAGCAATGAATTTCCTAACTAATAAAGACAAACACTTGGCAAAACACATGACGAGGGGAAAATATTTTGACTTGAGCCTCAAGAACTGTAGCAGATGGTGACACAAGATCTGTTTAATCTTTCTAGGTCCCATTAATTCAAAAATAAAGCTGATCCTGATACTCCATCGCTGAAGAGTCCTTACCTCTCAGCAGCAGTTATTTCCACAAAATCTCTCCACTGGATTCTGAACAAATAAACCCATGAATGCTATTTAAACTTTGTCCTGAGAGTCAGCCCATCTAGGTTTTCTGCAAGAAAAGGAGATGCATTCAGTTTCACCAGGAACTCCGTGCCATGGTGTAGCCTCACCAATGCAATCCTGCTGTCTTGGGTCACAGAAATCACAAGGGCACAGTGCAGCGTCCCCGCACCGCCTTCAGCAGGCTCAGCCCACACGGGAGGCGCCCGCCTTGGACTTCCAATTAGACATGGCCCACCCAAACCACTACTGTTTCCTCAGATCCTGCCCAAACTCACTGTGACAACAGCAATACAGGAACAAGGCAGGAATCGCCTGCGAGGACAAAGAGGAGAAAGAAACCACGGCTGATCAGCGAGGCCAGAGCAACTGTGAGCAGGCGACACAGGGGGGTGGGGGAGTAGGGCTTGGGAATTCCTGGGAAGGGAACCGGAGCACCAAGCCCAGCGAGAGTGTGGGCAAAAGCCACTGTGAACCCAGATCCACATGGCGCCCCTGACCCGGGAGGAAACGAGAGATGTCTTTGGGCAGAAGAGCCACGCAGGCCGTGCACTTGAGGATGAGAGGCCCTGGACCCGAGGATGAGACTGTGGAATGAAGCAGCGAAACAAGGGCATTCAGTGAAAGTCTTTTTCAACAAGAGGCTCCCAGCCCCCACCCGAGGCTCCCAGATGCTGACAGCCAGCTTACACCCCACACTATGGACTGAACTGTGTCCCCCCACAATCCACACGCTGGAGCCCTAATCCCCAACAGGACTGTGTTCAGAAACAGGGCCTTTAAAGAGGTGACTGGTTAAGCAAGCTCATAAGGCGGGGTCCTGACCCAATAGGCTTGGCAGACACATCAGAAGAGGAAGAAGGACCAAGGATGCATACACAGAAGCATCAGTGAGGAAGAGAGCCAGCCAAGGTGCAGACACCGTGACCGTGGACATCCCGCCCCCGACGTCCAGCTTGGAGGAGACAAATGTCTGCTGTCAATCACCCCAAGTGTGGCATCGGCTCATGGCAGCCCCAGCAATCTCACACACTCTGTGAGCCGGCGGTGGAGGGTTCCTCTCCAGGGAAACGTCTGCCCAGGAGGAAGACGTGCGGAAACTGACAAGAGGAGCTTCCCAGTAAAAGAGCAGGACCCAGCAGCCACCCCCACGGAACCACCAGTCGGGAAGTGCCACCTGCAGAAAGCTGCAGCCCACCTCTTGGGGCCCCTCTCTTAGATGCCAGTGAGAGGCCGTAAGCCACCAGGCCAGCAAGAAAAGGCTCTGGAAGAGAAACGAGCCCAACCAAACACAGGGGATTCAGAAGCAGCAGACACGGTGCAGGGGTCTGAGCAGACGCACTGCGGGCGAAACCTAAGATCGGTGTCCTCACGGGGGCAGGAGGGGACGTGCACCCGCGAGAGAAGGGCCAGCGTGTGGAACACAGAAAAGTCCAGGTAAGAAGGCAAGGAGCCCTTAGAAGTGAAAAGCATGAGAGCAGACCTAAAGGAAAGTTATTCCAGAGGCTGGAAAGATAAAATGAAGGGCACGTGCCAAACACGTGAACAAACAGAGAGAAAAAACAAGAGATAAAAAAAAAAAAAATAGGGAATTAGGTGATTCATCAAGGAGGTTCAACGTTCAAACATTAGGAGTTCCAGAAACAGGGAACAGAAGGAAACAAACAAGAGTCAGTTCAGTTCAGTTCAGTCGCTCAGTCGTGCCCGACTCTGCAACCCCATGGACTGCAGCACGCCAGGCCTCCCTGTCCATCACCAACTCCCGGAGCTTACTCAAACTCATGTCCATTGAGTCATTGATGCCGTCCAGCCATCTCATGCTCTGTCCTCTTCTCCTCCCACCTTCAATCTTTCCCAGCATCAGGGTCTTTTCCAATGAGTCAGCTCTCTGCATCAGGTGGCCCAAGTGTTGGAGTTTCAGCTTCAGCATCTGTCCTTCCAATGAACATTCAGGACTGATCTCCTTTAGGATGGACTGGTTGGATCTCCTTGCAGTCCAGGAGACTTTCAAGAGTCTTCTCCAACACCACAGTTCAAAAGCAACAATTCTTCGGTGCTCAGCCTTCTTTATAGTCCAATTCTCACATCCATACATGACCACTGGAAAAACCATAGCTTTGACTAGACGGACATTTGTTGGCAAAGTAATGTCTCTGCTTGTGAATATGCTGTCTAGGTCGGTCATAACTTTTCTTCCAAGGAGCAAGCGTCTTTAATTTCATGGCTGCAGTTACCATCTACAGCGATTTTGAAGCAAAAAAAAGAAAAAACCTGTCACTGTTTCCACTGTTTGCCCATCTATTTGCCATGAAGTGATGGGATCAGATCCCATGATCTTAGTTTTCTGAATGTTGAGCTTTAAGCCAACTTTTTCACTCTCCTCTTTCACTTTCATCAACAGGTTCTTTAGTTCTTCTTCACTTTCAACCCTAAGGGTGGTGTCATCTGCATATCTGAGGTTATTGATATTTCTCCCAGCAATCTTAATTCCAGCTTGTGCTTCCTCCATCCCAGTGCTTCTCATGATGTACTTTGCATATAAGTTAAATAAGCAGGGTGACAATATACTGCCTTGACGAACTCCTTTTCCTATTTGGAACCAGTCTGTTGTTCCATGTCCAGTTCGAACTGTTGCTTCCCGACCTGCACATGGGTTTCTCAGGAGGCAGGTCAGGTGGTCTGGTATTCCCAATTCTTGCAGAATTTTCCACAGTTTGTTGTGATCCACACAGTCAAAGGCTTTGACATAGTCAATAAAGCAGATGTTTTTCTGGAACTCTCTTGCTTTTTTGATGATCCAGGGGATGGTGGCAATTTGATCTCTGGTTCCTCTGCCATTTCTAAATCCAGCTTGAACATCTGGAAGTTCACAGTTCACATACTGTTGAAGCCTGACTTGGAGAATTTTGAGCATTACTTTACTAGCGTGTGAGATGAGTGCAATTGTATGGTAGTTTGAGCATTCTCTGGCATTGCCTTTCTTTGGGATTGGAATGAAAACTGACCTTTTCCAGTTCTGTGGCCGCTGCTGAGTTTTCCAAATTTGCTGGCATATTGAGTGCAGCACTTTCACAGCATCATCTTTCAGGATTTGAAATAGCTCAACTGGAATTCCATCACCTCCACTAGCTTTGTTCGTGGTGATGCTTCCTAAGGCCCACTTGACTTTGCATTCCAAGATGTCTGGCTCTAGGTGAGTGATCACACCATCATGGTTATCTGGGTCATGAAGATCTTTTTGGTACAGTTCTTCTGTGTATTCTTGCCACCTCTCTTATCCTTCTCCATCAGAGGGCAGACATACTGAAAACCACAATCACAGAAAGCTAACCAAACTCATCACATGGACCAGAGCCCTTTCTAACTCAATGAAACTATGAGTCATGCCCTGTAGGGCCACCCAAGGCAGACAGACCATGGCGGAGAGTTCTGACAAAACATGGTCCACTGGAGAAGGGAATGGCAAACCACTTCAGTATTCTTGCCTTGAGAACCCCATGAACAGTGTGAAAAGGCAAAAAGATAGGACACTGAAAGATGAACTCCCCAGGTCAGTAGGTGCCCAATATGCTACTGGAGATCAGTGGAGAACTAACCCCAGAAAGAATGAAGCGATGGAGCCAAAGCAAAACCAACACCCAGTTGTGGATGTGACTGGTGATAGAAGTAAAGCCCAATGCTGTAAAGAGCAATATTGCATAGGAACCTAGAATGTTAGGTCCATGAATCAAGGCAAATTGGAAGTGGTCAAACAGGAGATGGCAAGAGTGAGTATTGACATTTTAGGAATCAGCGAACTAAAATGGACTAGAATGGGTGAATTTTATTGTCAACCTGCTTATTTAACTTATATACAGAGTACATCATGAGAAACGCTGGGCTGGAAGAAGCACAAGCTGGAATCAAGATTGCCAGGAGAAATATCAATAACCTCAGATATGCAGATGACACCACCCATATGGCAGAAAGTGAAGAGGAACTAAAAAGCCTCTTGATGAAAGTGAAAGAGGAGAGTGAAAACGTTGGCTTAAAGCTCAACATTCAGAAAACTAAGATCATGGCATCTGGTCCCATCACTTCATGGGAAATAGATGGGGAACCAGTGGAAACAGTGTCAGACTTTATTTTGGGGGGCTCCAAAATTACTGCAGATGGTGACTGCAGCCATGAAATTAAGAGACGCTTACTCCTTGGAAAGTTAGGACCAACCTAGACAGCATATTTAAAAGCAGAGACATTACTTTGTCAATAAGGGTCCGTCTAGTCAAGGCTATGGTTTTTCCAGTAGTCATGTACAGATGTGAGAGTTGGATTGTGAAGAAAGCTGAGCGCCAAAGAATTGATGCTTTTGAACTGTGGTGTTGCAGAAGACTCTTGAGAGTCCCTTGGACTGCAAGGAGATCAAACCAGTCCATCCTAAAGATCAGTCCTGGGTGTTCATTGGAAGGACTGATGCTAAAGCTGAAACTCCAATACTTTGGCCACCTCATGCAAAGAGTTGACTCATTGGAAAAGACCCTGATGCTGGGAGGGATTGGGGGCAGGAGGTGAAGGGGACGACAGAGAATGAGATGGCTGGATAGCATCACTGACTCGATGGACATGAGTTTGAGTTGGTGATGGATAGGGAGGCCTGGCATGCTGTGATTCATGGGGTTTCAAAGAGTCAGACAGGACTGAGCAACTGAACTGAACTGACCATCGTATCTACTACTGTGGGCAAGAATCCCTTAGAAGAAATGGAGCGCCATCACAGTCAAAAAAAGAGTCCAAAATGCAGTACTTGGATGCAGTCTCAAAAATGACAGAATGATTTCTATTCGTTCCCAAGGCAAACCATTCAATATCACAGTAATCCAAGTCTGTCCTCCACCAGTAATGCTGAAGAGGCTGAAGTTGAACGGTTCTATAAAGACCTACAAGACCTGCTAGAACTAACCCCCCAAAAATGTCCTTTTCATTATAGGGGACTGGGATGCAAAAGTAGGAAGCCAAGAAATACCTGGAGTAACAGGCAAATTTGGCCTTGGAATGCGGAATGAAGCAGGGCAAAGACTAATAGAGTTTTTCCAAGAGAACGCACTGGTCATAGCAAATATTCTCTTCCAACAACACAAGAGAAGACTCTACACATGGACATCACCAGATGGTCAATACCAAAACCAGATTGATTATAGTCCTTGCAGCCAAAGATGGAGAAGCTCCATACAGTCAACAAAAACAAGACCAGGAGCTGCCTGTGGCTCAGATCATGAACTCCTTATTGCCAAATTCAGGCTTAAATTGAAGAAAGTAGGGAAAACCACTAGACCATTCAGGTATGACCTAAATCAAATCCCTTATGATTATACAGTGGAAGGGAGAAATAGATTTAAGGGATTAGATCTGATAGATAGAGTGCCTGATGAACTACAGACAGAGGTTCGTGATATTGTACAGGAGGCAGTGATCAAGCCCATCCCCAAGAAAAAGAAATTAAAAAGGCAAAATGGTTGTCTGAGGAGGTCTTACAAATAGCTGTGAAAAGAAAAGAAGCGAAAGGCAAAGGAGAAAAGGAGAGATATACCCATTTGAATGCAGAGTTCCAAAGAATAGCGAGGAGAGATAAGAAAGCCTTCCTCAGCAATCAATGAAAAGAAATAGAGGAAAACAACAGAATGGGAAAGACTAGAGATCTCTTCCAGAAAATTAGAGATACCAAGGGAATTTTTAATGCAAAGAATTATCAAATAGAAAAGTCAATGAAAAGTCCATAAATAATACTCCAAATGGAGCAATCAAAAACATAAGCCCATTTTAAATATACAGAATTTAATTTCAAAAGAAAGAGCTCAACAGAGTGACAATAGGCTCGCCTAGAAATGGGCGAGAATCTAAAGAGAGAGCTTGGGGCAGCGACTGCTGTTCTGGTTATTCATTTAGTGGTGATATGTGACTTTTATACCCCATACATTTATTATTTCCATTGAAAAAGAAAAAAAAAAAACATTGGAAAAAGTGAAACATCACAGATGAATCTACAATCCCCTCCCCCCTCCTAAGAACGAATCCTTTCCTATTTGTGTACATGCATATGTGCTAGTCATTCAGTCGTGTCCGACTCTGTAACCCCATGGACTGTCGCCCCCAGGCTCCTCTGTCTATGGGATTCTCCAGGCAAGAATACTGCAGTGGGTTGCCATTTCCTTCTCCAGTGTGTGCATCTATATGCGAAAAAAACTATATATCATTGTTACTACTTAACCTGGACATAGTTGACAAAGCATCTAAACAATCCCAGGGATTTCCCTAGTGGTCCAGCGGTTAAGACTCAGTGCTTCCACTAACCCGATCCCTGATTGGGTAAGATCCCACAGGCCGAAAGGTGTGCTGGATTAAATATATATATATGTATCACAGGGGAGCTCCCAGAAAATGGAATGTTCTGGCTCATGGACCCCAGGAGGAGCAGTCCCTTCATCTGACAGTGTGAAATAAGAGCTGCCAGCCCACTGATTCAGGGGCACAAGAGGCACCATCCTGTTTCTCGGAAGAGAAGGGAGTGAGACCCCAGAGATGGCAGGGCTTCTGAGCAGAGCTGGGGGAGGGTGGGAAGCCCTCAGGCCCCTCTTCCACACTGACCGATGGAATCTTGGCTTCTGCCTCCTCCCTGCTCTGACGGCAAAGCTTTAAATCCAAGCCAGTTTCCTACCCACCTTGTCTTCATAAAAGTAGTTTCTCTTTGTGTAGGCTTCAGGGCAGGTAGTATTTCATATTATTTGCACCATTAGAATTCTGTATTATTAAACTGTGGCTGAAGAAAGCCCGGTTGGTTCTAAAAACAAACGAAATACTACTGAAATGTTACACTGAAAGGGAAATAGCAGAAAGAATCCTCAAACCTGGCTTTGGAGGATTGGAATCTGATGGTCTGTATTATGAAGACGTACTTCCATGCGTGTGTCTAATGGCACAAGGAGCTGTCACTAAAGCTGCTAAGAGCAGGCCTCCCGTGGGGGGCACAGTACAGAGGGCCTGGGTTAGAACCACCCCCAGGTGCTGACCCCACCCTGTCACAAACACGCTCCCTGCAGGGACTCAGCAGTCACAATGAATTCAAATGGGGTATACTTGAAACTCACTTAAAGTAGTAAAAATAATAATAATAAGCTGAGGATAGAGTCCTGTAGGGCCAATGCCCAGGGCCCTGATCCTATGTCCACTGACAAGAAGCCCTGCAGCCGCTTTGGACCAAGGAAACAGAATGTATGACTCTGTGCTTGCAACCCCAGAGGTGTCTAAGGCAAAAGAAGCATTTTGCCCTGTATTTGCATGCCTGCTGGACACTACCGCAATATCCCAGTTAAGTGACAAGTATCCCCATTCAAGACACCAAAATTCCTTATTTCAAGAAATTTTGTGTGTAAAGATATTTTTCCTAGCTTATCCATCCTTAAGCTAACTATTTTATTTATTGAGTGTAGCAGACTGAACGGGGCATTCCTGAGGGCGCAGTGGTAGGGAACCCGCCTGCCAATGCAGGGCATGAGAGATGTGGGTTCAGTCCCTGGGTGGGGAAGATCCCCAGGAAGAGGGCATGGCAGCCCACTGCAGTACTCTCACCTGGAGAATCCCACGGACAGAGGAGCCGGACGGGCTGCAGTCCACAGGATCACACAGAGTTGGACGCAGCTAAGTGACTGACCATGGCACACAGCTCAGTGGATTCAGCGGCGTCCCCAAGTCCTTGTCCAGCTGGAATTCCAGAACGTGATCTGATCTGGAGATAGGGTCTCTGCGGGTGTCATCAGTTCCGCTGCGGTCACAATGGGTCCGGTGGCCCTAAACTCAAGGACTGGCGTCCTTACGAGGAGAGGAGACGCACGGGAGAGGGGGATGTGTGCATCAGAGGCAGAGGCTGGGAAGATGCAGCCACAAGTCAGACCCACCAGGCGCTTCTGGGAGGCGGAGGGGGCAGGAAGGAGCCCTCTGGGGCCCTGGAGGGAGCCCAGCCCTGCCTGCACCTCCTCGACTTTGGACCCCGCCTCCAGAGCTGCGAGCAAAGAAGTGCCTGCAGTTTTAAGCCCCTGTTTGTGGTGATTCGTTGGGGCGGCGCCAGGACACGGGCACACTGGGCACTTGTGTGAAAGGGAAGAGCCGGGCTTCTATGCAATGGAGGTGTCTCGGGAGTCAACCCCGTTTAGGAACAGACCGCCAGCACGTCCCGCCCCTGGCGCCGGGGACAGCTTGGGCTGGAAGGCGAGCCAGCCGCCCTCCCCCAGGGGACGGAGAGTGACCGCCGGCCCCGACCGGGAAGGCCGTGACCCGCAGCTGTCACTCAGCAGACCCCATGCTGCCGGGAGCAGCATCTTCCTGAGTATTTCATTCCTTAGGAAGACACCCACTTAATAACGGAGAAAAGGCAGGTTTGTGCCTGTCAGAGTTGTTTCCTTTGGGCTTCATTATGAATCTCTCTGCCTCATTTGGAAGCTTGGGGAGCTTGGCATAAAACGACCCTCTATCCCCTCTAAAATCTATGTGGCTGCGTCAATGTTAAAATTACTTTTTCGAAGTAAAAGTACTACTTTCATGGGGGGAGCTTTCCCCTGCTTTATCAATAATGTACCGGGCATGGACATGAATTTCTTCCAGTTTTATTTCCTAACTTAAATAATTTGGAAATAGCGCTGAGACCTGTTGGCTGGACCAACAGAGAGAAAGGTAAATAGAGGCTTAAATGCAATCTATGCGCATCTCTCCATCCACCCCACCAGACTGAAGGGCGCTCAGCAGTCATCAGTGGATAACTTTATACAGGTCCAAACAAGAGGCTTCCAGACATCTGGTTCTGGAGGGCTTGCTCCACACAAAAGCCCCCTTCTCTCCACGGCTGATCTGGACAACCACTGGAGTGGGACAGACCACACAGGCTTTGGGGTCTCGTCTGTCTACTGACCGTGACCTTGAGAAGGCACCTGACCTCTCGGGGCCCCAGCTGCACCCCTACACCCCTACACTCCAAGGGCTACTTGGAGTCACCTGGACTCAGGACGTGGTGCCCCCACCAACAGGGCCTGGCTGGAGCTGGACCCCAGACCCCTGCCCAACACAGCCTCAGTCTAACGCTGCCTTCTTCTGGAAAAGAGCCACAGATGGCCACCCTTCAAAGGGAAAAGCACCACTTGCTGAATACTTAGTACGCACCAGTCAGCACTCATGGGATTTACCTGTCACTTGATTCAAAATGTCATGTAACACACAAAACACCAGCAACTTGAAGCAATTTGAATTTCTAGAGACAACTCACGTTAAAAACTCACTTTTCAAAACATCACCACAGGCACCCGATATTTCCTGAAGTCCTAATGTTAGGCCCTGGGGACTGGCAGTCCTCAGGGGCCAGACTGCCTTCTGGGGCTGGGGGGGACACACCAGCGGGAGGGTGATGGACACCCGCATACAGAGTCTCTGCAGAGTACACTGGCGACATCCATCAAAATGCTAAGAGCTTCTGCCCCCTGGCCCGGCAATTTCAGTCCTGAAGTGGTACCATGGAAATGCTGGGCTATGGGCATCACGGCGTATGTACCATCAAGTTGACTGTGTGGTAGCTTGAAATTGCAAGGGACTCATTAAAGCCCAGGGCCCCACTAAGCAAATGATGGAACGTCCACTGCCTGCGACTCTAGGCAGGCTGCCAGGGGAAGGGGTAGCTCTTTGTGAATGTGGAACAATTTCCAAGACACTGTGTGAGAAACACAGGTGGAAGGAGAGGCGGACACATCCAGGTTTTCATTAAGTAAAGCACGTGTGCAAACGTATTTGCTTTAATATGCAAACAGGTATCTGGAATGACATTGGGGAACCAGGGACCATGGTTGCCTCTGAGGAAGACACTCGGGGTCTGCGAGGGGAGGGGAGGGCCCTGTATATTCTACTCCTAAATTGATGACTACTGAATTGTTTACCACTCTGGTGAAAATCAGTGAGCCACGCTCTTGGTGACAAACATCACGGAGCGCTCACGATGTGTGAAGTCGTGGACTCGATGGGGTAGGTGGGGGGCCCAGCCTGCAGTCTGGTGGGGTACAGCATTTTGTCCATGTTAAGAGTTGCTGGGCTGTGTTCACTCCTCATGGGGGCTTCCCTTCTGGGATGGAGGGAGTGGTCAGGAAGACTCTCTTCCCTCCAGCGGAGATCAGAGTGCAGGTCTCACCAAACACTTGGGTTGACACGTAGCCGGCACTAAAGACACGAGGACCTGGAGCTCCCCCACCTCCCTGGTGCAGACACAGTGGCAGCCAGTCTTCCAGAACTATGAGCCCATGTTTCATCTGTGACGTCACTCCTGTTTCCAAAGTGCTATCTGCCCAATGAGAACACGGGCTTCCCTGGTGGCTCAGCTGGTGAAGAATCTGCCTGCGATGCAAGAGACCCCGGCTCAATCCCTGGGTCGGGAAGATCCCCTTGGGAAGGGAAAGGCTACCCACTCCAGTATTCTGGCCTGGAGAATTCCATGGGCTGTATAGTCCATGGGGTCACAAAGAGTCGGACACGACTGAGCCTGCCAAAGGTGGGTGAGCTCAACCTTGAGCTGGGCTGCTCTCTGCCCTGGGTCACACGACCCTGCAGGATCCCATTCACGCTCCACTCCCCACGAAGTCCCCAGGGCCAGCCCCGACCCCCAGCCCCTCCATGGAAACTGTGACCCTGACCTCTGTTGAACTGAGCACTCAGAGGCTGGCCTCAGCTGGCTCCTCCACTGGAGGCTGAGGGGCTAATCCCCATTTGCCCCCCGAGTCCTAAATCAGTTACAGACAGAGGAGTAAGGTGGAGGGCGGTCAGGAGTCCCCCTTGGCCCTCTTGGAGAAGGTGGCATAGGTGCTGGGCACCAGCCAGCTTTGTCACCCCACACCCCATAAGCAGGTGGCCCCCACACAGGCCAGGCCTCCAAGTCAACCGCAGGGTCCCCCGAGGGCAGCCTCGCCCAGGACTGGCCATAAGCAGGTGGCCCCCACACAGGCCAGGCCCCCGAGTCAGCCGCAGGGTCCCCCGAGGGCGGCCTCGCCCAGGACTGGGCATAAGCGGGTGGACCCCAAGCAGGGCAGGACCCCAGTCAGCTGCAGGGTCCCCCGCGGGCGGCCTCGCCCAGGACTGGGCATAAGCAGGTGGACCCCAAGCAGGGCAGGACCCCAGTCAGCTGCAGGGTCCCCTGCGGGCGGCCTCGCCCAGGACTGGACATAAGCGGGTGGACCCCACGCAGGCCAGGCCCCCGAGTCAGCCGCAGGGTCCCCCACGGGCGGCCTCGCCCGGGACTGGCCACAAGCGCCTGCTGTCATTACTACCGGTATTCATTCCACCGTCACCTCCATCAATAACCAGCCCGTAGCCCACCCATCTCATTAGGAATCTCACTTGGAACAAGTCGGGAGGCTCTTGGTTAGAAAACATCCCTCCCCAGAGTCAAAGCAAACATTTGGACACAGAGAAAGGAGATTATTTAAAATTGGACCAGAAAAGGCAGAGCCAGTTTCCATCCTGGAGCCCTGCTGCCCCCAGGTGGGGAAACAGTGGCTGGAACCAGCCCGCTTGCCGTGTGCACAACCGCCTCCTCCCACTGAGGACAGACTGGGGCTGGCAGGGGGGCCAAGGGGATCAGCCCTTAGTGAGGACAAGCTCTTCTCCGCAAAAGAGAAGCCTCTTCTTGATCTCTTCTTTGAGATCACCGGAACACCTCCTTTAATGTCCTCTTCCAACCCCTAACTATTTTCCTAAATTGGTGCAGAGGAAATCCAAAGGCAAAAGCGTGTCCCCTGGGCCGCACTGTGGGGCGCACTGGAGCATGGCTGTTGACAATGCTGGAAATACCGGGGTAATAAAGCCAGGGGCGTCCCAGACCATGGAAGACATCCCAGCCAGTGAGAGGCGGGGTCTCCTTCAAAGGGCGTGTGACATGCAGAGGTGGTCAGCGACAGCCAGCCGAATTCACACGGCTTGTGTAGCTATAAACCATGGGTTCCCCAGAAGCAGTCAGCATTTGGACAGTTCCAGAAAGTTCAGGCTGATTTAAGAGCAAACCTGTTTATCATCCCAAATCCCTGGGCAGTTCACTGGGAAGAAGCAGCCCCTCCCTGTTATGTTCAAAATGAGACAAAGCGCAATATTCAGGCTGCAAAGGAAACTTGGAGTTTGTGGAGAACGGAAGAAGTGACAGTTTATTAAAAAATATAGGCTATGCCGGGGAAAAAGTAATATTGGATTTTATGATTATTTCATACTGGGAATTGTTACATAGTTCCATGTCTGTTTATTATATAACTACAGATTGCAATAATACATTTTATAGCTTGTACAGTTTGAACAAGCAGTTTTTACATAGCTACATCTAGTAGGTTGTTTTTTTTTAAAAAAAAAAAAAGGAAAAAAGCCCACATTTAGAAGAGAGAAGATAAGCCTTTGGGAGAATTAAAACTACAGCGTTTTTTTTTTTTATAGATATCGTTTCCTTGGAGTCCAACAGAACAGGATTTAACAGCCGTGCTCTGATGGCCACCTGGACCAGGTCAAGCAGAGTTCTGCGGCGAGATCCCTGGACCATTTGCTGGAACTGGTTTTCGTGGAGCTTTTGCAGTTGGCCCCAGGAGCTCTCTCAGGATTATAGAACCGTGGGAAAACTTTCTAACTTATTCACAAAAGTTCTTCGGCCTCTGCCGTGACTGGGTGCCATGGAGCATGCTGGGCACATGACCCTGGGTGAAAAACTCACAGGAACAGTGTCCCTGCAGAACTTACAGAAGGGCAGGAGGAAACGAGATCACGCAGACCACACATGCACACACACACAGACGGTTTTTCTTAGGTAAAATTTCCCTGTATATATAGACTAGACTCCCTTGAACTCCCTGGGCACAAAAGAGATTATTTCTATGCAGAATAATGACAGTCCAGTCATACAGCGTCTCCCTTGACTTAGATCTGTGAAACTTTTCTAAGAAAAGCTGACGTGGCTCCTACAAAGGCAATCCAGGGGCAATCAGGACCCCAAAGAGGCGGTCAGTCAGTGGGCAACCAGTTACAAATTTCGATCAAAATCCACCCTTGCTGGTGGAACCGAGTGCCTGAGTCTCTTCCATGACCAATAACATTTCACTACAAAATGGTTCAGTGCCCGAAGTTGCTAATTCTCTCACTGCAAACATCTAAGCCCCCTTGGACTGCATCAATAAAGTGATAAGAACCGTATTCAATCTAGCAGAGCCACGAGGCTCTTATCTCGAAGTCCCCGTAAGCCTGCTAACACTTCAACGTAACCAGCCTTTACAGGAAGTGCTTTCTTCCGGAGTTAAAATAAATTACTCCTTTGGTTTCAAGAGAGAGCGTGATACAAACAAGATAATATCAGCCAACGCTTCACCCCAGGTTTTAATAAGAAAGTCAGCTCTGTTGGCTGAATGGACATTTTGAGATACCTGCACTCAGCCCGGAAGGTGAGACAGACGTTGTCTCCGAGCACATCTGACTGTCCGGGTCATCCTGCAGAGTGACCTTCCATCTGGGAAGGGGAGATGCTCCCAGGTGGCTCCTTGCACATCCTGGAAGGATGGCAGAAGCAGGGTCCCTTTGGAACAAGCTCACTAACGAGCACGGTCTTTCAGGATGCGGTCTGAGCGACCACGAACTCTATTGTGCCAACCTCCCCACCCTCTCAGAGCCTGGTGTGCATCGAACTCCAAACCCAGGACAAATGGGTTTTACTGTAAAAGGATTTCATCTGGTCTCCGGGAATCAGAGCTCTCATGGCTCTGCCAGCTCCAGGGAGCGAGAGGAGACAGCCACTTTCACCACGAATGTGTGCTCACTTAGCAGGGGCTGCGTCGGGGGCAGGGGGGTTGCTATGCAGCCGTGGGTCTAGAGGAGGGGGCCCAGGAGAGGTGAGGAAGATAAGAACTGGAACGAGCCAGTCCAGGCAGGACTTTGGGGCTACGTGTCCGGGAAGCTCTACTTCTGAGGACGCCAGACCTACCTCGACTCCTTCCCCTCAAACCGACCTCTGCTCCTAAGCCGATGCAGAAGCAGGATCACGGCATCTGTGATGGGGTGCTCTCAGACCAGGCCGAACTGCAGACAGTCCCCAGGACAGAGAGACGCCACACCGGGCTTCAAGTCAGCCCTGCTGAGAAACTCAGAGGGCGACAGTCAGCCCACGGCTGCCTGAAAGTGTAATGGCTGGGGCTGGGCCTGAGCATCTCCTCCAAGCTGGGGCTCAAGTCTTCATGCCCAAAACATAGGTGAAAATACTTATGTGCATTTTCAAAAACAACAATAAAGGAATGATAAAATGAATGAATGACCTTATTTTATTAATTTCATTATAAACTACAAATATATTATAAATGTATAATGACGAATTAATTTTGTATCTAATAAAAAAAATCAGCTCTAACATAGAGAAAAAAGAGTAGGGGAAAGGAGATAAGGTAGGGTTTTCCTCAATATACCTGGTTTTATATTTTGAATTTGGGACTACATAAATGCTTCTTATGAAAAATAAATAAAAGGATAGAACATTAAAAAGTGGTCCCCCCAAATCAAAAAATAAACTGAAACAAACTTCACAGTCAATCAAGTTGGTGCCACAACCACACAGAGAAAAAAGTTTGAATGAACCGGAAGCACACGCTTGACTGTTCAGCCTTCAGCTTGATAACAGCCTTCGGACAAAGGGGATGCTTACCCTGCATTCAGTCACTGTATTCTTTTTAATGATGTCACATTCACGGGGGTTACTCACAAGTATCTGTGTTACCCGCTTGCAGCTGCACTTCACACCCTTGCCGCACTGGCTGAAGTCTTGGGCTGAATGGTCCGCAGGGTCCACCCTGCTGAACTCAGGATGGGCCACACAACCTGATGAGGCAAAAAAGAAAATTCGGGTGGAAATGATGTTGCAAGAAGAAGTTTAAAAGCCAGCACGTAGTCCATGGAGTCTGCTTTCTCTCCACCAGAACAATGAACCATGTTTCAAAAGAGGGGCTGCATGTATCTGGGCTCTGAGTGAGACAGGACCACGGCCAACCGTGACGGGCGCAGAGTGAAAACACGCAGTGAACCCCTGTTGTGGCAAACCTCTGGGGATTTCACACTGTGACCTAACTTACCTCTAACACTGTTTGGTTTCTGTACCATAATAAGGGGCACAGTGATTACACACCACAAGCCTGTGTCTGTGTGTGCTCAGTTACTCGGCTGTGTCCAGCTCTTCTCGAGCCCATGGACTGGAGCTGGCCAGGCTCCTCACTCCACGGGGCTCTCCAGGCAAGAATACTACAGTGGGTTGCCATTTTCTCCTCCAGGGGCTCTTCCTCACCCAGAGAGGGAACCCACGTCTCCTGCATTGGCAGGCGGATTCTTTACCACTGAGCCACTTGGGAAGCCCCTATGCAATAAAGAACATAGTAATTATGCTGTTAAGGACCAAGACTTTCAGTGCAAAACAAATATAAAATTACTATCAAGTCATTAAGTTGAAGACCTTATGATCTTCAACTTGAATTGTAGATATAGGTATGAACTCATAAATTTTCTTTTCCTTTCTAAAAAGCATGTATTTCTCAATTCTGTGCATTGAAAAGGCCTAAAACGTCAAGGACAATCCCGTAGCAGTGAGCACCCCTAGCTCTGAGATTATGGTCTCTAAATGCTATTTCTCACCGAAAAGGACAAAAGAGCCTTAGAAAAACATTTCATTCCAGGTCTGGAGCAAGAAATGCTCCAAATGAGTCAGAGACCATTTTATCAGCCGAGACACACACACAGTCACACAGTCAAAGGCCATCAGGATCTCACCTAAATGTTAGGAGCTGGTTGGATAGGAAAAAGAAGGAAAAAGAATGAACACCAAAAAGATTAATGTTAACCACAATGTGAAAGCTGAAACTCCAGTACTTTGGCCACCTCATGTGAAGAGTTGACTCACTGGAAAAGACCCTGATGCTGGGAGGGATTGGGGGCAGGAGGAGAAGGAGACGATAGAGGATGAGATGGCTGGATGGCATCACCAACTCGACATCACCGACTTGATGAGTTTGAATGAACTCTGGGAGTTGGTGATGGACAGGGAGGCCTGGCGTGCTGCGATTCACGGGGTTGCAAAGAGTCAGACACGACTGAGCAACTGAACTGAACTGAACTGATAGATTAGATCCTTCAGAAAAAAGGGTGATGGTGGGAAAACCAGAGGGATCCGGATAAAATCTAGAGTTTAGCACATGGTCACATACCGACATTGTTTTCTTAATTTTGAATAATGGCCACATAACATCAGGATGTCAGCATTAGGGAAGGGTATAGTGACCCTAGGCCACTTTTTTATAAACCTACAATGATTCCAAAATCACAAGTATAATTTTAAAATGTAAGTGACTCTGAAGGGTTAAATCACAATAGATACAAATTCATGGGTTCGTGGTAATACTGAAAATGATGAGGTTTAAGCCAACTCATCTGTACGAACTGTAACTTATAAAAAGAGAATAAAGCATCTATCTTACCTGCTCTGTGGGGACTGTAGTTCAGCTAAATCAAATAGTTAATGAGGGTGAACAGTCTTCATTGGCAATCCAGTTAGTAAGTGCAGAAGAAACGACAGACTTTGAAAACCACCATGCCAACACGTCACGGAGGGAATGCGAGTATGGCAGCCCTTAGGAAGGTCACATATGCGGTGGTTCTTTGCTACAATAATTGCAACTGTGTCAACCTACTCTGATGCATGTTAGACATATGCCCCAAGCTATTTAGAGAGGTACAATTAGTAACAGAATACACTGAAACTCACTTGAATTTTCATTAACGGGGACTGTTTGATTAAACAATGGTGTACATTCACAGAATGGGATACCACACACCTGTAAAACAGAAAGAATTTCTCTATATACTTACGTGGAATAATCTCCAGGATATTACTGCAGAAAAAAAGCAGGGTAGACAAAAATGCATACGGTCTCTTCTTTTAAAAAAGGTGGAGGGCTGCCCTGGTGGCTCTGTGGTAAAGAATCTGCCTGCCAACGCAAAAGACACGGGTTTGAACCCCGATCCAGGAAGATCGCATATGGGCAGATAAACCCACATGCTCTAGAGTTGATGCTCGGCAAACAGAGAAGTCACTGAAACGAGAAGCCTGCCTGGCACCAAAGACCCAGCACAGCCAAAAATTAAGTAAATCTTTAAAAAGGTAGAGACCTTCTAAAAAATATCTAACTATATATTCGAACATATGAAGGTAAGTTCAGTTGCTCAGTCGTGTCCGGCTCTTTGCGACCCCATGCACTGCAGCACGCCAGGCTACCCTGTCCATCACCAACTCCTGGAGTTTACCCAAACTCATACCTCATGCGAAGAGTTGACTCATTGGAAAAGACTTTGATGCTGGGAGGGATTGGGGGCAGGAGAAGAAGGGGACGACCGAGGATGAGATGACTGGATGGTATCACGGACTTGATGGACGCGAGTCTGGAAACTCCGGGAGGTGGTGATGGACAGGGAGGCCTGGTGTGCTGCGATTCATGGAGTCACAGAGTCGGACATGACTGAGCAACTGAACTGAACTGAATTGAACATGTCCATCGAGTCAGTGCCATCAAGTCGGTTTATGTTTTCTGAAAATAAAACAGATAATAAATACATTTCTAAATGTATTTCATTTAAAAATTAAAAGATATTTTTAATGGTTACTTTTGGAGGGAGACAGAACAGAGAGAAAGCAACAAGGAAAGAAGTCCATTCTCTGCAAATATACATGGTTTTATAGATTTGACTTTGAAAACAAGTAGATACTTCATATGTCTATCTATCAACCAAAATTAAATTTAAAATCAGTCCCTAAAATTCAACGTTGAGTCATACAAACATAACTATGTTTTGAATTAATGGCATCACTTCTTAGAGGGGAATTATTTTAAATAAGTAATAAGTTTAAATCACAGCAAGGTAACTGTACATCCCAGAGGGATATAGTCTAAGGACAAAAAGAACTGCCAGAACCTTTTAAACTGATTTCAGGAGCCACGTTGTTAGCAGGGGCGGCAGCATTGGAGGTAAGAGTGACTGTGGCAGTATTATTCTGGGACTGTCATGGTGCACGTGTCTTGTAAACCAGTCATTACACTGGTGCACTTGGGAGGCGGAATTTTCAGCACAGGAGACAGGAAGAGAGAGACGCAGGAGAAACACGGTCAAGTAAAAGGTCTTTGGGCTTCAATTTTAACTGAAACGATTGTATGAATTTTCTTCTTTATCTCTAAAAACATCTGTGTGCTTCCTAGCTTGACCACTGAAAAAGCCAAAAACAACCACTAATCCAGTAGCACTGAGCATTCCCACACCCTATTTCCTATAACACTAGGTCACACGAAAACTAAACAATCCTTCTTGTCAAATATCTGATTCAGTGAGATGGAAAATGTGCAAGATGTGCCTGGAACATTTTATGTCAGCGGAAAGCGAAGACGCTATCAAAGATTGGGGTCAGGTCAAAAGGACTCAGAA
The DNA here is from genome assembly GCF_023091745.1 of Budorcas taxicolor. Classification (NCBI taxonomy): domain Eukaryota; kingdom Metazoa; phylum Chordata; class Mammalia; order Artiodactyla; family Bovidae; genus Budorcas; species Budorcas taxicolor. The sequence continues at coordinate 48,743,037 of NC_068932.1, read as the reverse complement.
TCCAGCGTGAAGATGCTCCCGTAGTCCCAGGATGGAACAAATCTCAGAATCAATGAAGATAACAACTGCAGCAGGTTAAATGCATCAAACTGTTCAAAGCCACGAGTTCATGATGATCACTGTTTTGAGTCACCGGTCACCTTTGGAACATGTGAGAGAACCAGGTCATTATTCGGAAAGATATTAATAGTAAACAGAGGAAATGGATCAAGCCTTTATCCTGCCTTCCTCTATGAACTTTCTCTTTCAACTAAAAAATTAATGAGACTTCTTATTGTAGAAATAGTACATCTGATAAAGGAAGAACTATACTCTCACCATTTGAAATTCAATCCCTAGTAAGTTAACAGATTTGGGCTGATCACTGATGGCTTAACACCTCATAAAAAGAGAGAGACTTACACACCATTGCCTTGTAATGGAAGTGCCCACATCTCCCTCTGGTCAAGAAAACCCCCACAACCTTGAATGTGAGTGAAGTCTGAGATCTAATTACCAGCGTTCAGGAAATGCAGGGGAATGCATATCACACACAGCATGCAGTCAACAAAACCCAAGCTGTAGGAAGCCCTGCAGGACCAACACAATGGGCTTCCCAACCGATAAATTGCAAGGGGTGTGAGAGAGTGAAGAGGAGATGGAGAAGAATGAGAACAAGAAATGTGCAGGTCCAATCTGATTTGCACAGCACCCCTGGGAAAGCTCCTTTTCACCAAAGGACAGAGACGAACCTGGAGCTAAAGTCAACTCTAACTTCCAACACACGGGAAAAGGACAAGAGAACGCATTAAACAAAAGCACAGATCACCATCAGGGAACCCAGAGTCCGGAGGTGCCACAGGACAAACATCCCAGCTCCATTAAAGTCACTGGCATGACGGCGGATAGGAGGAAGAGGGGTCGCCGCTTATTAAGTCACTCAACAGACGTGACAAATAAAAGCAACATGAGCACCATACTTAGCTCCTGATTCAAAACAAACCAACTGTAAAAGTGCACTATATTAGGCGGTTGGGGGAAATTGAACATGGGCTGGGTATAGGATATGTGCATAAATCGTTGCTAATTCTGCTGAATGTGGTAACGAAATTTTGGTTCTGTTTCTAAGTCCTTGTATGTTATAGATAGTAAAGTATTCATGGAAGGAATCATGGGATGTTTGGAATTTGCTCTAAAACACTCCCAGAGAGAAAGAGTTTGAGTGTTTGCAAGGAAGACAAAGGGCAGGTTGTGCAAGGTGCACGTGGGTTTCAAAGACTTAATAAAGTTACCCACTCTTTTGATTTCTTGGCCTAAATCTACCAGCTGCTCGGTTCCAAAGTGGCCATCTAAAAAGGCAGAATACAAAGCTAGGAAGCACCTTGAAAAATGAAAGCATATAACTTGCCGTCTCATTGTACCATATGTCCTCTACATCCAACAGCTAGAGACAGAAATCCTGCCATTCCAGTCTTTGTGCTAATAATTCTGGCAGCTAGTATTATCTTTTGTTGTTTTTTTCCTTTCAAAATTTCACTTGTTTTTAAATACTAAACAAATAAGAAAAGCTCATTTTGTGTAAACTGATGTTTCCAAGGCAAGAGGAGAAGGAGACGACTGAGGATGAGATGGTTGGATGACATCACCAACACAATGGACATGAGTTTGGGTAAACTCCGGGAGTTGGTAGTGGACAGGGAGGCCTGGCGTGCTGCAGTCCATGGGGTCGCAAAGAGTCGGACAAGACTGAGCGGCTGAACTGAACTGATCAGGATCGCCCATGGAACAAACACACACATCCTAAAACTTCGAATCCAGCTGGGCTGATGTGGGGCCAGGTACTTGGATTTTAACAAGCTCCCCAGGTGTTCTGTGAGGAGCCAGTCCTGCGAGGCGTTTGGGAGCCACTGTGCTGAGCAGGCCCGTGTGTTCTGTCTTTCCTTGTGACCGTCACCCCAATGACTAAGAAATCCTGAAACTCTACGTGATAGAACATCCGTGTCCACCTACAGCAGTGTCTCAGTGGCCGGCGCGCGTTCACCAGACGCTCACTATGCGGCCAGGACTCTGCACGCACCAGCGCATTCACGCCCCATGACAGCCTCCTGGAGGTGTTGTTATTAGCATCCCATCATACTGATGTGCCAGCTGAGGCCAGGAAAGACGATCAGTCCAAGATCAAACAGCCAGTAAAGGGGGAAGCTAAGATATAAACTCAGACTCCAGCAATTCTGGGTTCATGGTCTTACCCAGGACCCAGACGTTGAGGCTTTCTTAAGAGCAATAAAAGAAAACTAGCTGCATTTTAGAATCACTTGTTTCTGCACTTAAATTTAGCTCTCACTTCTCTGCAGTTAACAAACCTTCAAAACACACCACTGCTGCCACCAGGGCCGCCAAACACATTTTCAGGGGGAAATACATCGTTCCTCTTCTCCTAAAATGTGAAGAGGAAAAGAGGAAGTAATGTATCCGGAGCGTCCGACACCGAAGACCACTCCGAATTTCCTTCCTCTGAAGCGTGATGGAGGTTCCTGGACATTCACTGAGGATCACAGAACCGCCTGCAGGACTCAAGGAGGAAGCCCCACACTGTCCAAACGCATGACAGCAAACCGCCACAGCCCCCGGCCCTGCTGGGACTGCGACCCTCAGGTCACTTCCAGCGCTGGCAGCTGCCACCCCCACCCCCAGAAGACAAGAGCATTTCGATAATAAAGGACTCTGAACAGTCTTTCAAAAGTAACAAGAACTTCTGTTACTGGCCATGAAGGGTTAACTACTACCAGAATTGTCCTCCCACCAGAAACAACCAGAAAATCAGACAAAATACATTAAATGACTGTTTCAAGAAAGAAAAAAAAAAAAAATGGACAAAATACAACACAAGACTGTGGTCCCTACAGGAAGAGAGACGAAGGGGGTGGCCTTCCATTCACCCCGCTCTCAGCTGTGGTCCCTACGGGAAGAGAGATGAATCGGGTGAGCCTTCCATTCACCCCTGCTCTCAGAATATTCGCGGGGAGCCCAGACAGGGCTCAGGGGTCTCTCTGAGTTGAGAGTTCTTGGAGGACAAGGCACCTAGAATTTAGGATGAGAATTCCACAGAGGAGGGAGCTATGCCAAGAGCAAGCTCCCTTGAGTCTTTGGCTAAATGCCAAGCTCCACACTGAGCCAAATGGAGCCCACCAGGCCGGACAAGGCCAACACCCTAGGAAGGATTTCAAGGTGCTGTCCAACAAACAATTCCCAGCACAGAGCCAGGGTTGAAAATTGTCCAAATGTCTCCAATCAGATGAGAGAAACCTAACTGAAGACTGGACATTCAGCAGAGATGCCAGGAGGGCCATTCTTTAAAAATCGAGCTAAAATAGCTCTGAAATAAAGATGCATAGACCTGCTCTAAAAGGGCTTGAAAGTGAACCTCGAAAAGGTCACGCTAAAAAAAAAAAAAAGAAGGTCACACTAACCCTTTTCCAGTCGCTGTCGTGTCTGACTCCTCATGACCCCACGGACTGCAGTATACACACCAGGCCTCCCGGTCCATCTCCATCTCCCGGAGCTTGCTCAAACTCATGTCCATTGAGTCGGTGATGCCATCCAGCCACCTCATCCTCTGTTGTCCCCTTCTCCTCCTGCCCTCAATCTTTCCCAGCGTCAGGGTCTTTTCCAATGAGTTGGCTCTTCGCATCAGGTGGCCAAAGGATTGGAACTTCAGCATCAGTCCTTCCAATGATTATTCAGGGTTGATTTCCTTTAGGATTCACTGGTTTGATCTCCTTGCTGTCCAAGGCACTGGCAAGAGTCTTCTCCAGCACCACAGTTCAAAAGTAACAATTCTTTGGCACGCAGCCTTCTTTAGGGTTCAATCCACAGGTAATTTAAATACCAGCCAGAAAAAGTCCAACACTCTCTAAAGGAATGAAATGAACCTCTGCATTCAGCAGAAAACGTCCAGCACCCAAGCAAAACTCAGCATGTACACAAAAGCAGGACAATGTGACCCGTAACAAGGAGAGAAACCCATCCGCAGAAACAAACACCGGGAAGACAGGATCAGCAGGAGGGACATTAACACAGCTGTCACCAACACGCTCCACACACTCAAGGGGGTGAAGGGAGCCAGGAACACAATGAGAAGAGACATGGAAGACACTTTCAAAGATCCGAATAAAACTGCTAGACGTGAAGAAGCACAGCATCTGCTATTTTAAAAGTACGCCGCATGAAACAAACAGTAGAGGGGATACCGAAGAAGAGATCCGTGAACTTGACTACAAAGCAATAAAAACTGCACACAATGGAGCCCAGAGAGAAAAAATACGAGCAGAGGCTCAGCGACTTCTGGAACAATAGAAAGGTGACTTCATGTACGTGTGACTGGAGTCCAGCGAGGAGGGGAGAGAGAAGGGAGGCAGAAAATATATCTGAAGCAATCACTATTGGAAGCGATCCAAATTAGGTGACATGTATAAACCCACAGTTTCAGGAAGCTGGACAAGCATCAAACAGAGTAAGCATAAGTGAATAAAATAAACCAAGCAACTAATTAATTAAAATAACACAGGCATATCGTAATCACATTGCTATAAATTAGCTCTAAAGAGAAAATTCCTAACAGGAGCCGGGGGTGGGGGAGGGGGTGGGGGGGAACCCCATGTGCAAAGGAATAAAGGTAGGAATGATGGTCTCAAACTCTTATCAAAAACCATAAAATCCAGAGCACAGTGGACTTTTCTTTCAGTGAATTGCTGAAAGAAAAATGTCAACTTGGAATTCTACAATCAGCAGCAAAAATATGTTTGAAAAAGAAAGGTAAAACACAGACTTTGAAACAAACAAGAGCTGACAGATTTCATCTCTAGCAGAAATATACTACAAAAAAGGAACCTTTCTTACACTACAGGTAAACCATAGAGCAATCATGAAAAATAAAACAGAAAGAAAAAAACTAATAAGCAAATAGCAGAGATAAGATGAAAGTGAACATGTTAGTCACTCAGTCGTGTCTGACTCTGTGTGATCCCATGGACTGTAGCCCCCCAGGCTCCTGTCCGTGAGATTCTCCAGGCAAGAGTATTGGAGTGAGTTGCCATCTTCCTCCTTCAGGGGATCTTTCCGACCCAGGGATTGAATCCCGGTGTCCTGCATTGCAGGCAGATGTTTTACCATCTGAGCCACCAGGGAAGCCCAGGAGATAAAACAAAATACATAAAAATATTGAATCATTATGCTGTACACCCCAAATTAATATGATATGTCAACGATATCTCAGTAAAAGGAAAGAAAAACTAACTATGAAAGCGATAGTCGAAGAAGTCAGCCCTGCCCTCCCCCGGGTGAAGCTCACAAGGGTGCTCAGCTATGCTGTCAACTCCAGCTCGGCTCCAAGCCTGCCTCTGCCTCTGCCTGCAGGGCCCTTGCCCCCAGCCCCCTGGGAAACAGAACACCTGTGCCCACAGCCCTGAATTCGCCCCAGGGTGAAAAGAGTGGGGGTACCAAGCACCCGCGGCCAGGCTGGCACAGCGGCCGTGTTCAAAGGATGCTTGCCAAATCTGGAGCCTGGGCGTTTGTACGCAGACTGTGTTCCTGGAGAAATTTTACAACAAACCTAAGTCTCTGATGTCCTGTTAATTTTAAAAGCTCTTCTGTTTGTATTACAGAGACACGCCAGCTGGGGAGAGATGCCTGCTCCAACACAGGAAATGCATTGCAAAGGACAAGGAAAACACGGTTTCGAGCCACTAGAAAAACAAGCTGCACAGTCGCCAAACAAGAGGAAACGACGCTGGCGTTCAGAACACAAAGCACAGCCACGAAAAAAGCCAAAGGATCCCTACGGAGCCACAGCTCAAGGGTTAGAGCGGTGGTCTTGTCAGCCACTTGGCTCAGACAGTAAGGAATCCACCTGCAGGGCAGGAGACCCGAGTTCAGTCCCTGGACTGGAAGGTCCCCTGGAGAAGCGAACGGCAACCCACGCCAGTATTCTTACCTGTAGACTCCCATGGACGGAGGAGCCTGGGGGACTATGGTCCACAGGCTCGCAAGGAGTCAGAGACGGCTGAGCGACCGACACTTGGAAACCAGGGGTTTTGAGTTCACATCTTCCTGGGGCCTGTGCTTACTTTTTTTCTCCTCAATCACTAAATAACTGGACCGAACAGTGTAAACTTATAAAACCAGGTCAGAAGGATGCGCCGGAACGCAGGACATAAGAAATCTGGAAGGCCTTGGCTCTCTCTGCAATGAGGTGAGGGGAGCTGCCCTGACTCCAGCCCCCAAATCAGCCCAGACCCTGTGTTTCTGAGAACCAGACACTCACCACGAGGGTCAGCTCACGCAAGCTCCTGGTTTCTGGATTAAGCTGACAAATGTATTTAATTTGAAAACCAGAATGAATGACCCCAGGGAAAAAAAGTTCTGATTAACTCTTCCTTCATGATTAAGAATCGAAAGTTGATTGATAAATAATGCATCGGCTTCATTGACACAAATCCGACATGTGAACATCAGAGAAGCGAGTTCCAGCAGATAGAAAACGTGGTCCTTAAAGGCGCCTTGCCACAGTGAGTCACGCCCTGCCACCTGCCTGAGCTCACGCAGCGGGCCGCAGCTGCCTCCAGGCACATGGAAGCGGACGGGGCTGGAGCCTGGCCAGGGCAGGGACACCTGGCCCCCCCGGTCCCCGAGTCCCAGACGGACCCCAGCAGCTGAACAGCCTCCCTGAACCTGCAGCGTCCTGTCCTCAAAACACAGGTGAAAAAGCTGGCGGCCTCCATGTCAAGATCCTTCTCTTAGTTTCCACTTCTCCAGCCACAGTCCCACCTAAACCAAATCCCTGAGATCCAGCTGGAGAGGCTGCCAGCCAGGGGTGGGCCCAGACCGGGGCTCAGCAGTGCCAGAGTGGGCCGGGTCGCACTGCCAGAAGGCACAGGGGCCTGCCAGGGGCCGGGTCCAGGCTGGGCCAAGCGAGACCCACCCGGGAAAGGGATGGGCAAGGATCCAACAGAAAGGGTGGCCAGCAATGCCCTGGAGTCAGAGCTCACCGGGGCCCGGGGAGGCCACAGGGTCCATACCAAGTGCAGACAGAGCCAGGGACAGAGCCCCAGGAAGCAGGCGGAAAGGCAGGCGCGTCACAGGCTGAGGTGCACAGAAGTGACGTGGTCAGCAGAACAAAGACCCCGGGGGATGCCCACGGCCGGGCCCCCAGACAGACCTCACGCGGCGGAAGGGACTTTGCGAATGTGATGAAGACAACGGCACTGGGATGGGAAGATGCTCTCGGATTCCCCGGGGGGAATGGGGGCGGTGGGGTGCACGCCATCATCTTCCCAAGAGGGAGAGGCAGTGAGCCAGCCATCTCCAGCAGAAGGAGTCCGCTCTGCCGACCCACGTGGGACTTTGACCCACCCGGAACTCTAGGACAGTAATCTCTGCGGGGTCACTCCTCTGAGTCTGTTACAGCAGCCACAGGAAATGGGGATATTAACACAAAAATCTGTCATGCTCAGTCCAGGGATGGACAGCCTCCCCTCCTCTCCAAGGGTCTCCCAGCCCGCCAGTGAGGACAGAGCTGGAATGTCCCTGGGATGGCACAGCTGAGGTTTGCGGTTCCTGACTCAGAGAGTCTGTGCCCCCAGCCCCCAGAGAGGAGGTGGGAAGATGGGGCCTCCAGAAAGGATGGTGCTGACCTGCGGGCAGGGCTGCAGGTGCAGGACCAATGATGTGGCCCACCCTCAGCCTGGGGTCACGAGGAGGGGGCAGGGGCTGCCTCCCCGGCACCTCACCTGGACTGAGCACCTGGACAGCAAGCAGCTCCAGATCCCAGAGGGGAATGAGAAGGAAGGGGGGCTCCCCTGTCCCGGGTCCTGGTAAGATCCGAGGGGAGGGAGAGGATCCTCCAGAAATCCCGGACCCCATGCCACCTCCCACCTGCCAAACCAGATTGAGTTCTGTTTCGAGAAACAACAAAATCCAAGTCACATTTGCAAGAAAATTATAACTCGTCCCCGGACATTTTCAGTATCTGGAAACTTCTTCAGGGTCTGCTGCGGAGGGAGGGAGGGGAAGGCAAGGCCTGGCACTCTTTGGTACCCTCACCTGAATGAAAGCAGCGTTAACTGCCTAGCTGGTTTCTGTGTGCGTGCTAAGTCACTTCAGTCATGTCAGACTCTTTGCGACCCTAGGGATTGTAGTGTGAGATTCCACAGCTAAGACCTTGATCCACCAGGCTTCTCTGTCCATGGGACTGTCCAGGCAAGAATACTGGAGTGGGTTGCCACGCCCTCCTCCAGGGGATCTTCCCGACCCAGGGATCAAACCTGCATCCCTTTCGTCTCCTGCATTAGCAGACAGCTTCTTTACCACTAGCGCCACCTGGGGCGCCCCTAACTGGTTTATGCTTCCAGGCAAAGTTTCCTTTAAGTGGCTTTCACAGGAAGATCAGCTTGGCGCGCAGCTGGAAGGCAGACGTCTGAGCAAGTGAGCAGGTGGCCTGGACTACCACGCCTCGAGTCCAAAGGTGGGGGGTGGTCAGCAAGTGGAGGTCACGGGGGTGGATAGGGCTGGGGAGTGTCCACCCACCCACCTGGCCCCAACGGGGACCCGAAGGCATCTGCTGTGGGGTTTCAGGGAGACTGCGGGGAGGATCTGGGGCTGGGTCAGGACAGAGCACCGCCCTAGCCGGGTGTGCCCACCCCACCAGGGGACAGGTGAGGCAGGTGCGGCCGTGGGCGTCTGGCCCTGGGCGAGCCTGGCATGATCTGCCCCAGCATGGCACCGCCGCCCCCTCGTCCACACGCCCCTCCAGGGCCGCCGACTCCCAGGCCACCCTCCTCTCTCCACTGCAGGCCCAGGGAGTGTTAACAACTCCAGCACAAAGTCTCCTGAGGATAACCTGCATTTTTAAAAGCTGGGGGACAGTGTTGGCCAGATCCCAAGAATAAACCTCCCGTGGGAGCAGGTCGTGTGCTGGTGTCTGAGACAGACAAGCCGTGGCCGGGGAGGGGCCTCCTTTCCGCCCAGACCCGCTCTCTGCCCCCATATCTCTTCCCCTTCCTTGCCCAGAGCTGATTCCCCTGGAGGACCCAAAATGCCCTTGACGGAGCGCCCCCCAGACCTCCCCTTCCCCCAATGCGGGCAGCCCAGGTGTGGGATTTCCACAGCTAAGACCTTGAGAGTATGATCACGCCCTTCAAAAACAGAAGCAGCCCACAGTAATTTGCTTTGGAGGTTTCTATCAAAACAGAAAGAATGAAATTAACTTCTTAGAGGGCCAATATTAGTTCAGCATCAAACAAACAGAAAATCACCACCGGCCTTTAAATGAATGTTTTCATCCCACGGCTGCCTTCCTGTCTGATCTAAATAAATAACGAGGTCATTAATAGAAAACACAGCTATTTACCTTAAAGAATAGAATTTCAAATCCCACAAAACAGTTGCCGGTGTTCCAAGCTCTGATGAGAAAAGAGTAGGTTTACACCAAATTGTATATTCAATATGTTAATTAAACCGATAAAGAGTAACTGTATTTGAGTTTCCTGATCTAATAATAACAAAGATATGTTTGGCTGACTATTTAAAGTGCTTGATGGAATATTTTACATACTTTATTTGCATACTGAATAAATGCCAGACTAACATTTCAAGTTTCAGTAAACTGCTCAGAATTCTGCAGATGAAGAGTTCTATGCAAGTGCGAACAGCCCGCTGTAATTAACTTTTGTTGTTTAGAAAACCAAGGCTATAAAAGTCTATTTAATCAAACTTCCTTCCCTGTGCTTTTTTTTAAATTATACTTAAGAAATCTGTATACCAAAGGGTCTCGTTCCAACCGTAGATGGTGAGATTATTTGACTAACTTCCATAGAAGAATCACAAATTAAAAAGAAGACAATTAGCAAAACTGAATTCTGAGACTCACAGAAAACCACCAGAGGCCATTAGGTTTGATTAATGAGCGTCGCTTTTTAAAACTCTGCCATTTCTACACTCGGGCTGGTGTTGGCTCCACCTTGTCCCTGAAGTGACAGGAGTGTGAAAAGCACGCACCACGCACAAGTAACTATGTTTCATTTCTTCTGTGTCTCGGCCTAACTAAGCTTGAAAGCACCGGACAATAAATCTTACTTCATTCCTTGAAGCCAGAGAGAAAACAGTGTTTCCAGCCACCACCGCTGCATAACAAATCAGCCCCAAATGTAGGGGCTCCAGACAACAGCCCGACTTATCGTCCTCTCTCGAGGGCAGAGCTGGACAGCTCTCAGCGATGCGTCTGGAGGGCACGGCCCCCCGACACCCTCCCTGCCTCCACCGCAGGATGGCGGGGCGCCCGGAGCGTCTCCCCCAGGGAGCCAGGAGCTAGGGCGCCACTGTGACGACACGGCTGCACAGGTCACAGGTGCCACTTCCATCAGACCATGGCTCCACCCAAGGTGGAAGAGAGAGCCCAGCCCACCTCTCGACGGGAGGCTCAGCTCGTACCATGAGGACGGAAGGGCTTGTGGTCCAGGGTCTGCTGGAAGTTTCCATTCCGTCTCGTTGTGACCCGCCCGCTCCCAAGTCGCCAGCCCCACCTCTGTCCTCAACTTGAGGCCTGAACAGCCACCGTCACTCCATCTCAGGTGTGTCCCCCACGCTCCTCGAACCCCATTCCTAAGTGTCAGGGGATAAACAGCATCCCCAAATTCACACCGAAGCCCTTATCCTGGTGACTCAGATGGTAAAGAATCCGCCTGCAATGCGGATTGGAGACCCAGGTTCAATCCCTGGGTTGGGAAGATCCCCTGGAGACTGGAAAGGCTACCCACTGCAGGATCCTTGCCTGGAGAATTCCATGGACAGAGGAGCCTGGTGAGCTACAGTCCACGGGGTCAGAGAGTCAGATACGACTCAGTGACTAACACCCATCCCCAGAACCTCAAGGTGTGGCTGCATTTGGACACACTGTCTTTAAAGAGGTCATGGTAAACCAGGGTCGCTAGGGTGGCCCTAATCCCTTATGACTGGAGTCCTTATACAAGGAGATGAGGATGCAGACACACGGGGAGGATCACGGGAGGATCACGGGAGGACACTGTCAGCCAAGGAGAGAGGCCTCAGGAGGACCCAGCCTGCCCACACCTTGACCTCCAACTTCCAGCCTCCAGAATCGTGGGAAAACCTATTACCGTGGCATTAAACCCCCCAGCCTCTGGTTTTGTTATGCAGCCACGCTGACCAATACACCAAGTCAACTCAACCCTTCATGCATGCGTGCTAAGCCGCTTCAGTGGTGTCTGACTCTTTGCGACCCTATGGACTACAGCCCGCCAGGGTCCTGTCCATGGAATTTCCCAGGCAAGAATCTTGGAGTGGGTTGCCATTCCCTTCTCCAGGGGATCTTCCCGACCCAAGTGCTGGACCAGAGTCACCTGCATTGCAGGTGGATTCTTCACCACTGAGCTGCTGGGGAAGCCCTCAGTTCCTCATACCTGCAGTCTCAGGAAATGGACACATCTCTTCACCTGGTGGAATTCATAGTGACCCCTCCTCACCCCCAGCACACGATCACCACCCACCCACCACCCCCCCACCCAGCCCTGATGCCAACGTGGACGACCTCGGCCGCCCTGCACAGGCCCCTCAGCCTGCACCCCCTCGCATTGGTCCAGCCAGCCACTGGGCCCTTTGCAAAGACAGTTGTGCTCGTCCCGGGATGAAAACATCCCCCCTCCCTTTGGGACACCTCCAGAGCCCCAGGCCCAGCACCAAGGCCTCCAAGAGGAGGCGGGATGAGCCGGAGAGGGCGTGAACCCCACGCCAAGCCATCTGGCTCAGCCGCAGCCACACCCTCACCAGGAGCAAGACCTTGTGAGTGACCAGACTCTGTGCCTCAGTTTCCCCGGCAGGAACCGTGGGTGGTCGTGCCCACCACAGAGGGCACCGGGCCTGCCCACTCCTCCTCCAGGGGCACCCTAAGGTGACCCCACGCCCGTCACAGCCCTCCACTCACCTCAGTCTTGGGGGCTGAGTGGGCCAGTGTCCACACACACACACACACACACACACACTCTCACACACACATTCACACACACACATTCACACACTCACTCGCACACACTCACACACAAAGTCACACACACACACACTCACACTCACACACTCACACACAGCCACCTTCCTCTTCTGTGCCTCGCAACTTCTCCAGATGCCATGGAAGCCACCTCAAACCCCCAAAAGCCACAGCCCAGCACTGGGCTGCTGGGCATTTATCCCAGAGAACCCAGGACCAACCTTCGCACAGACACCTTTCAGGGTGTTTAGAGCAGCTTGACTCATAATCTCCAAAAACTGGCACATAAACAGCAGGATGAAGAAACTCAGGCACGTCTGCAAATGGATGCCACTTGGGGGCAGAAAGGGAGAAGCTATTGACCTGTGTGCCCACTGCACTGACCCCGGTGAGAGAAGCCAGACCGGAAGGCGCCGTGTGTACGACTCCCTCACGCGGCATCTGGAAAGGGTGGTGGCCAAAGCTGGACCAATCTGAGGAACAAAATGAATAATGCAAAATGGAACTACAACCAAAAGTGTAAACTAAATATGCACGCCTCCCGATCGACGTACAGAAACGTTTGAATAAATAAAAGGGGAGAAGACAGACGTCTTCCTTACATAAGTTCAAGTAATTTATGTGGTTACTTCCCCCTCCAGCAAGGAGAGATTGCTTCTGAGCCCACATGCTCCCACAGAATAGAGTCTGGACGGGAGGGAACGTGACCTGACTGGGGTGGCGGGCAGCTGAGGAGGACACGGCAAACACAGCCGTAGACATGCATCGAGGCTCAAGTCAGCAGTGGGAGGCCGTGTTGAAAGCACGCACCCTCCAACCCGACGGTCAGGTGCTTAACGTGGGCGGTGTTTATCCCAAAAAAACATAATGGCTTGTGGAAAAGTACAAAATACATGAGTGATGTCCTCAGAGCTGCAGAGGTCACTAAAAGCGAGGTAAAGAAAGAGAAACCTTGCCAGACCAGAGGGGCCTAAGGAAGCTCGACAGCCACAGGCAGTGTCATCCCTGCATCCTGAACCGGGTTCCGGAAGAGGAGAAGAACCCGCGGGGAAACGGGTGAATGCCAAGCGAACCCTGGAGTTCCCTCACTCGTAGCGTGCCACCGCTCGCTTCTGAGCTATGATAAAAACACCACGTAGCCTGAGGGGTTGGCTCTACGGGAAACGGCGAGGAGCGCACAGGAATGCTCTGTGCCATCTTCGTAACTTTTCTGTGAACACAAAACTATTCCAAAATGAACATTTTATTTAAAAAAAAAAAAAAAGCACATAGCATAACATTTTTTTAAAAAAGCACATAGCGTGGGCATCCTTGGACTTCTTCCAAGGCTGGTTTTGCCGAGAGCTGTTCCTTCTTCTCTGGCTCGTAAGCACCAAAGGAGATAATTCACAGGTTATCCCTCAGCCCCTCTGCCTCCAGCTGCCTCCTCCTCCTCTGGGTATTTTGTGTCAGTCACTAGACAGTGTTCACACGGGCTCTGGTTCTGCCAGAATCCAAGTCAGCGACCAGATGGAACTCTTTGTAAAATATATATATTCAAATCCACCAGTAAAGACTGGGAAGTTCGACACCTACTGGGCTAACCCAGTCCTCTGGACCTTTGCAGATGGCTTGGCCAAGGCCTGGTTTCCTGGGAAGATGGGTGTCAGCCCCCAGGGAGCCAACATCAGCGAACAGCGCAGATAGGCGGCTCACGAAGGACAGTTCTCTCTGAGCGATCCGGAGGCTGCAGTCTGAAACCCGCAGGCCTCACACTCGGGTCTGGGTGAGGACCCCCTTCTGGCTGCAGGCGACCGCCTCCTCCCTGAGTCCACTGCCCGGGGCCACGTTTATGAGAACACTGATCCCATCACCCCCCAAAGGCCCCACCTTTGACACCACCACTGGGGACTGCGAATCTGGGGGACGCAAAGGCACAGGCCAGGCACTGGGGCAGGTACACGGGGAGGCCCTCGGGGACTCTGTGTCACATGGGATATGCGACCCGGGGGACAGGCAGAATGGGAGTGAGCGGAGGGCGACCATCCAGTCGACACTCTGGAGTACTTTTTTAAAAGACATAAAATGTAAACTGCCTGGCTGCAAATCACATTTTGAGTACTGTCACTTCAACTCTCAGAGCATCCGTCACCACATCTACAAAACCAGACCATCAATACAGGATTGTAGGCAGGTCACTCTGGGTTCACAGAGAGGTGCTGGGATCATTCCCCAGGAGTGGCGGGGGGTGGGGGGGGGGGGGGTGTCCCAGCCCCTGCCGTGCACACAGTCCTTCCACAGGACATGCGGCCGTCAGCTGCCAAGCATCACCGCCTCTCGGAGGTCGACAGTCCACGCAAACTCTCCCGGGTCTCTGCTGCGGCTTCGGCTTTCAGCCAGAACAGCGCACCTGCAGGTCACGTCATGCTGACACGACCTCTCCGTGACCCGGGGGCCTCGGCGGATGTGGGCGACGCAGAAGAGAGCTCAAGCAGCGGAAGCCCCAGGACGCTGAGAGCCTGGGTGGTGCCGACGTCCGGATGGGTCAGCATCTGAAACAGGGCCGCGCCGGCCAGGAGAGAGGGTCCACCCCACAAGGTCCAGATGAAGAGCCTCCGACGTGACTTCTACTTACAGGGTCAAACAGAGAATGGGGAGGCGCCCGGGGGTGGGCCGCGGCCACCACTCCGCGCGCGCGTCACCCCAGAGGAGGGCCCGGCGGCTCGCGGGCGTGAGCAGGCCCGGCGGCTCGGGGGAGGCGCCGGGGAGCCGGCGCCCACGCCCCGCAGGGCCCGCGCAGACGCCTCTGCCCTCCACCCCCAACCCCGCCCTCCGGTCCTGCTGGCCTCTCATTGGCCGAGCCCGAGGGGAACCAGCCAATAGGAGAAGAGGGCCCAGGAGCGGCCGGCCAGGGCCCAAGGAGGGCAGAGAGAGGGGCTGGGGACGGGGAGGAAGGGGGAGAACTAACTGCCGCCGGGGAGCTCGGAGGACCACGGGCCGCCCGGGAGATAAAAGCTGTAGACAGTGGAGGCTCCCCGCGGTCTCACGGGAGAGGACAGACGCGCAGGAGGAGGCGAGAGGCGACAGCGCCGCCTACTGGGGGCGGCTGCTGCTGCGGCGAGTCCAGCTCTGTGCGGCCCCATGGACGGCAGCCCGCCAGGCTCTCCCGTCCCTGGGATTCTCCAGGCAAGAACACTGGAGTGGGGTGCCATTTCCTTCTCCAGTGCATGAAAGTGAACAGTGACGGTGAAGTCGCTCAGTCGTGTCCCACTCTAAGCGACCCCATGGACGGCAGCCCGCCAGGCTCCTCCGCCCATGGGATTCTCCAGGCAAGAACACTGGAGTGGGGTGCCATTTCCTTCTCCGATGCCTGAAAGTGAAAAGTGACAGTGAAGTCGCTCAGTCGTGTCCCACTCTTAGCGACCCCATAGATGGCAGCCCACCAGGCTCCTCCGCCCATGGGATTTTCCAGGCAAGAGTACTGGAGTGGGTTGCCATTGCCTTCTCTGCTGCTGGGGGCTGGGAACCTTCATTTGCTCCTTTAAGCCTTTCTTTCCTTTCCAAACTCTCACAATAGCTTTTATCATAGTGAGAAAAACAAATGTTTCTGAAATGTGATATAAAATACACACATTCGCAAAGATACATTAGATTGAGCCATAGGAAACTGCGGCTTCTGCAGGTCAACATAGTTGAGTGTCAGGCTTCCCCTGTGGCTCAGACAGTAAAGAACGCAATGTGGGAGACCCAGGTTCAATCCCTAGGTCAGGAAGACCCCCTGGAGGAGGAAATGGCTACCCACTCCGGTATTCTCGCCTGGAGAATTCCACGGACTGAGGAGCGTGGTGGGCTACAGTCCATAGCTTTGAAAAATGACTGAGCGACTAACACTGTCACTTTTCACTTGCTGAATGTTTGTTCAACTTAGCACACATGCAAACACACACACATATGAATATACATGTACACACACAAACACACATGAGACACTCATGCACCTCAAGCACTCTGAAGTCAAGGCTACTAAACGGCGCACAGACGGCACCTGTGACTTGGAAGACAGCCAGGACAGCAATGCTGTTACGGACTCGCCTCTGATCACGTGAGAGGCGCCGGCCACCCCGCAGACCCCCAGTGCCCACAGGTGAAGTGGAAGCCTGGACGCCACGACCCTGACCCAGCTCATTACCTTCTTCCCTGTTTCAGCATCTCCGACGACTCATGAGATGAAACCTAGGCAGACATCCCCTCCTCCTCCTCTTTGGTGGAAATGTGTGTTATTTCCCCTGTTATCACTGGCCAAAGGTCAGGGTTTTGCCGAAATGCACCTCTTGTTGGCGTGGGCGTCGGCCGCCCTGAGCTGTGGGCGGGAAGCCGTGTGCTGAGCTCCGGCTGTCAGGAGACCCCACCTCCTACGCAGGCAAGCATCAGGGATGAGGGCCGGCAGCCAAGTCAGAGCATCACTGAACGTCATCACATTATTAAAAAGATACACCTTACAATAAGACTGTAACAGCCCCTGATTTTGCAGAAGTTTATGGCATGAATACTTTCTAAGCCCTAAACTAATGTCTCCCTGGTTACATGCTGTCAGGGAGCCCAGAGCTGTTCTTCTTGAAGATGGATATTTGCTTCAGAAAGTTCCCTGCCGAGGTGATGGATGACAGAGCTGCTGGCAGGCCTGCTACAGGAAGGTATCCAAATTCAAAGCCCTCATTGGCCCATCCATCCACTCCTGCCATGGGCCCGGTCCACCAGACCAGTTCTCAAAGACCCTAAACCAGCCCCCTGAGCCCGTGATGCTCACCAATCCCAACCATCGTGGAAGTCACTGTGTCCTGCATGCGGTCAGCTCTTCACTAACCACACACGGAGGCTGCTCACGGCCAGCTCACTGGATGCTCAAGAGCCACTGACGATCCTCCAGGGCCCAGGCCAGCGGAGCCAGAAGCTGAGAGCATTTACAATAGACACCCACCCCCCCAGGTTGGGCTCCCTTCATCAACAGGATGCAGTCTATTCTCTGCATCCCTTCAAACTTGGCCTGACACACCTGTCCTCTGCAAGCACATCCTTAAGGATGCAAATCAATGTGAGCTCCCCAAAGTGGCTCACGGATCGTGTGTCAAGCAGTCAACCTAAGATATTACTGAGTCTTAGAAGTCAGTGATATTCCAGCACCTGCTACAACAGGGAAGAACCTTGAGGACATCAAACTCAGTGAAATAGCCAGTCACAAAAGGACAAATACTGTGATTCCATTTATTTGAGGTGCATAGACGAGGCCGACGCACAGAGACACAAGGCGGATGGTGGGTGGGGAGAAGGGGGACGGGTTGTTGTGCAGTCGCTCAGTCGTGTCGGACTCTTTGCGGCCCCATGGACTGCAGCACGCCAGGCTTCCCTGTCCTTCACTATTTCCCAGAGTTTGCTCAAACTTATGTCCACTGATTCGGTAATGCCATCCAACCATCTCATCCTCTGCCGCCCCCTTCTCCTTTTGCCTTCAATCTTGCCCAGCATCAAGGTCTTTTCTAATAAGTCGGCTCTTCATATCAGGTAACCAAAGTATTGGAGCTTCAGCATCAGCCCTTCCAATGAATATTCAGGGTTGATTTCCTTTAGGATGGACTGGTTGGATCTCCTTGCTGTCCAAGGGACTCTCAAGAGTCTTCTCCAGCACCGTAGTTCAAATGCATCAATTCTTTATTGCTCAGCCATCTTTATGGTCCAACTCTCACATGTGTACGTGACTACTGGAAAAACCGTAGCTTTGACTATATCCACCTTTGTTGGCAAAGTGATGTCTCTGCTTTTTAATATGGATCTACGTTACAGGGAGCTGTGTTTAATGGGGGCAAAGTGTCTGATGGAAAGTGATCTGGAGGTGATGGTGGTGACGGCTGCACAATAATGTGACTGTACTAATGCCACTGAATGGTACGATTAAGCATGGTCAGAATCTTCTAATGGTTAAATTTCATGTTATACATACTTTACAATTGTTAAAGAAGAAAGAAAACGGAGGTGGGGGGACAAGACAAGAGGAGGAGGAAGAGGAGAGGAGACAACGTGAGCCACAGAGAAGATGCAGATTCAGAGGGCGCAGTGAAAGGGCGAGCTCCGCAGCGGGGTCCCCCAGGAGAAGGGGTGGCTCAGGACAACAGCACGCAAAGGAGGCCCAGCAGCTGGTGCAGCCACGCTGGTCCCGCGGGAGGGCCCCCTCTTCCCACTGTATGGCGGGGGCAGTCATGGTCACAGGACACTCGTTCCAGCCGCCTCTTTGGCCCCTCCCTGCATCAGCACCAGCGTGCTCCCCAACACCACTACCCTCCCCCATCATCACATTTGCCAGAGCAAAAGGGACTGGCCCAACTACTTGGGGCTGTTTTTGTATCACAATTTTTAAATCTGCACTTTTATTATAGAAAAATTTAAGACACAGAAGAAAATTGATAAAACACAGGAGAAAATTGAAGTCAGCGACCCTGCCACCGAGAAATGACCCGATTCATTCTGGCACACGACAGCACTTGCAGACAGAAGAGAAGCAGGGCTCACCGCCCCACGGCACATCGCACAGACCATGCAGGCCCAGGGCAGGGGGACACTGGCCCTGGAAGGAAAGCAGGGCTCGCCATCCCATGGCAAGCCGCACAGAGTGTGCAGGGCCAGGACAGGGGGACACTGACCCTCCATCCTCTGCCCAAAGGGAAGCAGGGCTCGCCGCCCCGCAGCACACCATGCGGAGTGTGCAGGCCCAGGGCAGGGGGACACTGACCCTCCATTCTCTACCTGGAAGGGAAGCAGGGCTCGCCACCCCACGGCATGCCGCACAGAGCACGCAGGCCCAGGGCAGGAGGGACACTGACCCTCCGTCCTCCGCCCGAGGCAGGAGACAAAGCTCCTGGAAGGTCCTCCCCGCGCCCCCAGGAAGGGAGGCGCCCACGTCACCAGGGGCTGAGGGACCTAGACACACAAAACTGTCAGACTAAGCCTTGCTGTCTAGTTGCTCAGGCATGTCTGACCATGTGACCCCACGAGCTGTAGCCCACCAGGCTCCCTGTCCATGGAATTCTGCAGGCAAGAGTACTGGAGAGGGTTGCCATTTCCTTCTCCAGGGGATCTTCCTGACCCAGGGCTCTGACCTGCGTCTCCTGAATTCCCTGCGCATTCTTCACCACTGAGTCACCAGGGAAGGCCAAACTAACCCTTAGCTCCTAGTTGCGTCCTCACCCTTTACAACCCCCAGCCCAGACCCCTCTGCCTGTCAACTCTTCACAAACGTACTGTTCCTTTGTCTGAAAGATGTGAAAGCTTCCTGCCCTGGTCCCTTCTGCACACCTTCATTCTCTGGTGAAGATTCATATATAGCCACAAATTCAGTAAACTTTCCTCCCGTCAATCTATCTTATGTCCACTTAATTGGACATGCTGTATTTTTAATGACTGTAGAACAGGACATTACATGGTTCGATCGCATTTCATTTGGACTAATTCATAACAGAGAACACTGAGGCTGCCTGCTTGCTTTTAGTATCCCAAGCACAGCAGAGATGTGTATCCTGAAGGCTGCACCTTGAGCCCAAGCTTGACTCATCCCTAGCCGAGGAATGATTGGGCAAGGGGTGTGTCTGCGCAGGTTGCTTGATGCATGCTTTTTTCCAGAAAGTCACCCCAATTTACATTCCACCTCAGTGTGACTTCCCTGGTGGTTCAGACAGTAAAGCATCTGCCTACAATGTGGGAGACCTGGGTTAGATCCCTGGGTCGGGAAGATCCTCTGGAGAAGGAAATGGCAACACACTCTAGTACTCTTGCCTGGAAAATCTTGTAGGCGGAAGAGCCTGGTGGGCTATAGTCCATGGGGTCAAAAGAGTCGGACACGACGGAGTGTGTGGCATCACACATATCTCAGTGTGTGGTATCTAAAAGGAAATCACCTTTGACTCAAATAAATTTGCTAAATAGATACAGGTGAACAAAGATATGAAATGAAGGCAACTCAGATGGGACATGACAACTCAGACCTGCGGGGATTCTGAGCTTGTCAGCCCAAAAGCTGATAGGTTCTTGCTGTGAACATGGAGCCAACGTTCAGTGCAGACCCACTGCCCCAGGCAGGGACCAAGCTTCTGGGTCTGTGCCTCCATGCGTGCAGAGATGGCCTCAGGCCAGGCCAGAGAGGACTCACAGGGACAGCCCAGCCCAGGCGAGGCTAGGCCAGAGAGGACTCACAGCGACAACCCAGCCCAGCCCAGGCCAGTCCAGAGAGGACTCACAGGGACAGCCCAGCCCAGCCCAGGCCAGGCCAGAGAGGACTCACAGGGACAGCCCAGCCCAGCCCAGGCCAGGCCAGAGAGGACTCACAGGGACAGCCCAGGCCAGGCCAGGCCAGGCCAGTCCAGAGAGGACTCACAGGGACAGCCCAGCCCAGGCCAGGCCAGGCCAGAGAGGACTCACAGGGATAACCCAGCCCAGGCCAGGCCAGGCCAGAGAGGACTCACAGGGATAACCCAGCCCAGGCCAGGCCAGGCCAGAGAGGACTCACAGGGACAGCCCAGCCCAGGCCAGGCCAGGCCAGGCCAGAGAGGACTCACAGGGCTCAGCCCCTCCCGGACCTCCTAGGCCCACATGGAGCCGGAGCTAGTCTGCCCAGACCGCTCCTGCTGAGGCTCATGGCATTCATTTTGTGTCAGAAGTTAGCAGGATCCTGTTTTAGTTGGTGGTCTTACAGCTGACCTCTGAACTGCATTATTAATGAAGGCCCCTGCAGGGTGGTGAGCATCTTGTGGGCCACGGGGTGGAGGACCAGGAGGCTGGCAGGACCCAGGAGGCAGAAGAGATGGGTTAAACCTGGGACTCTTAGCCCCATCCTGCCCACATTCAAAGGGCATCCTGCGGTCCCTGTCAGGGCCCTGGCCGCTAAATCTGAACGCTTAGGGAAAATGCTTAGGGCTGCTGCACATGAGACCTTCACAGCTACCGGGGCCTGATGTGAGTCCCCTCGAGGGGCCACTGGTTCCAGAATCCCTGGCTGTGTGTCAGAAACACACATTCTAACCCCCACCCCAGGTCAGGCCAGTTTAGTGGTTCCAAGGTGAGGCCCTGGAACCTGCATTTTTCAACAAGGGCTCAGGAGGGTCAGGTGACCCCTGAGTTGGGCGATTACATCACTCAAAGAGGGAAGCTGCTGGTATCTCCGCTGCTTCTCTTTTTCTTTCTTCCTTTTTAAATTCAGTTGGCAAAAAAAAAAAAAATTCCCTGATTTTTTAGAAATAGTTACACAGAGTAGCCACCGTCCCAGGTGGCTCAGTGGTAAAGAATCTGTCTGCCAATGCAGGAGATGTGGGCTTGATCCCTGAGTCGGGAAGATCCCCTGGAATGGGAAATGGCCACCTGTTCCAGTATTCTTACCTCAAGAGTCCCACAGACAGAGGAGCCTGGTGGGCTACAGTCCATGGGGTCACAAAGAGTCGGACACAGCTGAGCGACTGGGCACGCACAGGGTAGCCAAGGGTGACAGGATGGCTACATGTTAGACTATCAGATCCCTCAGAGCCTCTGGGGAGAGGCCTGGAGGTTCTCATTTTCAAGCTCTTCCAGTGACTCTGATGCTTGGCCCTTTGGGGAATCGATCAACTATATGACCAGCTGGGTTTTAGAAGGGAAACATGTTGAAATACAAATTCATGAAACATGGCTCCCAAGAGCCAGCTCCCCACATCCAGGCCTCAGGACTCTAAATGCAGCAATGGGAACATCTCAGAATTCACAGGGTGAGGCTGATCAGGTAGCTTTTCCTTGAGAACAGCCTCCTTCCTACACCAGGACACTTCCACTCCACCTGGTCCAGAGGTCAGGCTGCAGTCGGGCAGGATCGGGTCAGGCAATGGGGCTGATGACTGTACCGATGACTTCCAGAACCTTCTTGACCCGCCTAGGAAAAGGACCCATCTTAAAGGTGAATGTCCAGGGCCTGGGTGGGCCGCCTGCCCTGCTCAGCCGCAGATTCGATCCTGCTCACCTCCTGCTCGCCTCACCCGTCACAGGAAAACCCCAAACAAAAGGACCCACAGTGTGAAGCAGGACAATCCCTCTGCGGGCTTCCCTGGACCATCACCCCCACTCAAATCCTCATCCTCGTCAGGATGTCAGCAAGGGCAGGTTTCATTTTTCCAAACCTGGGCTCTCATGCAGATGCTCACATGACGGACTACGTTCAGTCCCCTCCCCTTCCTGCTTGCACAGATTCAAATTCCACTCACCCCCACCCTTTCCCCGGAGCCATCCCCCCTTTCAGGGCCAGAGAAAGTCCCCCGAGGATGGTGGCTGCCCTGCAGCTTCCGCCCATGCTGGGATAAATGTCCAGGCAGGAAAGCAGTGACCACCAATGCCCCGGCAGGACTGGCCCGAGGTAACCCATCAGTGAATATTTACTGTGCCCTCTGAAGTATGTGTCCTTAATTTTGCCAATTAAGTTCCCAACTGCTCCGGTAATGGGCGATGCAAATTCCTAGAATAATAAAATCATTAGACTTACAAGCACTGGGAAACCCCAGTGGGCGCCTGAACCACTGGGGTCAGGAGTCATTCTGACATTTGTTTATTCAAAAGCACGGTGTGTTCTTAGGTCAGTCTCCCAAGGCAAAAAAATAAAAGCAAAAATAAACAAACGGAACCTAATCAAACTGAAAAGTTTCTGCACAGCAAAGGAAACCATCAAGAAACTGAAAAGACAACCTACAGAGTGGGAGAAAATGTCCGCAAGCAACGTGACTGACAAGGGGTTAGTATCCAAAATATATGAACAGCATATACAACTTAGCACCAAAAAAGAAAAATTCAGTTAAAAAAATGGGCTGAAGATCTAAACAGACATTTCTCCAAAGAAGGCATGCAAGGACCTCCAGGGCAGTCCAGTGGCTAAGACTCTGCGCTTCCACTACAGGGAGCCTGAGCTTGACTCCTGGTCAGGAAAAAATGAGGGTGAGATGGTTGGATGGCATCACCGACTCAATGGACGTGAGTTTGAGCAAATTCCAGGAGACGGTGAAGGACCAGGAAGCCTGGCGTGCTGCAGTCCACAAGGTGGTGAAGAGTCAGACACGACTGAGGGACCAAACAACAGCAACAGGAGCTGAGACCCCACACGTCTTGAGGCACAGCCAGAAACAAAAGTCCACCAAAGACGCACAGCCGGCCAACGGGCACGCGAACAGAGGCTCAGCGCCGCTAGCTATTAGAGGAATGCAGACCCAGGCCACCGTGAGGTACCACCCACACCGGTGAGAGTGGCCCGCATCAAAAAGCCCCAAAATAACAAACGCCAGAGAGGATGGAGAGAAAGAGAAGCCCTCCTCACTGTGGGTGGGAAGGAAAATTGGTGCAGCTGCTGTGGAGAACAGTATGGAGGGTTCTCTTCTTTCTTGTTAATTAATTTATTTATTTTAATTGGAGGCTGATCACTTTACAGTGGTGTGGTGGGTTTTGCCATGCATTGACAGTTAGGGGAGCAGGCCGGCGCAACTGCAGGCTGAAGCAGAGCTGGGGAAGCTCTGGAAGTGGGGACTAGCTGGCCAAAACATAATAATAATAATGCTTTAAACAGAGCTACCATGTGACCAGCAATCCCACTCCTGGACATGTATCTGGAGAAAACCATGGTTCTGATATTGATAAAGACACATGCCTCCCAGTATTCACAGCAGCACTGTTTATAATAGACAAGACAAGGAGCAACCTTACTGCCGATCAGCAGAGGAACGGGGAAAGAAAACGTGGCACAGACCTATGTGTGCTCGTCGCTCAGTCACGGCTGACTCTGTGACCCCACGGACTGCAGCCTGCCAGGCTCCTCTGTCCATGGGGATTCTCCAGGCAAGAATACTGGAGTGGGTTGCCATGCCCTCCTCTTCCCAACCCAGGGATCGAACCCAGGCCTCTCACATTGCAGGCAGATTCTTTACCATCTGAGCCACCAGGGAACCCCAAGAACACTGCACTGGGTATCCTATCCCTTCTGCAGAGGAACTTACTGACCCAGGAATTGAACCAGGGTCTCCTGCATTGCAGTGGATTCCTCACCAACTGAGCTACCCAGGAAGTAAGTCCAACGCAGAAAGGCAAATATTATATGATGTCACTTTATATGTGGAATCTAACAGGTAAAACGAATGGATGCATACACAAAACAGAAACAGCCTCAGAGGATAGAAAGATTCATGGTTACCAAAGGGGAGAGGGAGACAGGCAGGGGTAGACCAGGAGTCCAGGGCTAACAGGCACAAACTAATCTGCATAAAACAGACAGCAACGAGGATTTACTGTACCGCACAAGGAGCTGTATTCAATATCTTACAACAACCTCTAATGCAAATCACTCGAAATACGTATGTACATATATATGTATGTATGTATGTATAGAGAGAGCTAAATCACTTTGCTGTACACCTAAAACCAACACAACGTTGTAAATCAACAACACTTCAACCTAAAAATAAAAAGAAATTGCAGTGTTTCTGCCGGGTCTCGCAGGGCGGGAGTGAGGGTGGCTGGAGCCAGGGCTCATGAGTGCCGTCACTAAAGGAGCCCCGAGCTGGGTGTGGGAGGTGCAGGAGGGGCGGCCGCCACAGGCTCAGGCCAGTGCCCACAGAATCATTCCATTTCTCCCAATAAGCAAGAGTCATCACTTCTTCATTCCATTTGCCTTTATACCAACTCGTGTGTGTGTGTGTACACACGCTCAGTTCTGTCCGAGTCTCCACGACCCCACGGACTGTAGCCCACCAGCCTCCTCTGTCCATGAATTTCCCAGGCAAGCACACTGGAGTGGGTTGCCATAGTGGTAAAATATAATTCTAACGTGTTTCTGCTGGGGAAGGGCCCACAAAGGCCAGGGTGTGCGGGCCCAGGGAAGCCCAGTGCAGCCCCTGCAGAAGGGACAGATGGGGACCAGTGGGCACACCCTGGCCAGATGGTTCCCTAGGGAGTGGGAGGCCCCAGGTGAGAGGTGATGCAACCCCTGTCCCGGGGCTGGAGAACCAGCTCCCGGGAGGGCAGGGATCAGGCAGAGCAGCCCTCGGTGGGCGCACCCTGGGGCCGGGGTTGAACACACCCTCCAACGCTCACCTGGGTCTTTGGGACTCTGACACAGCTCTTGCCACCAGTGGCCACCGCCTCCCATGGCCTCCAGCTCTCCTCACACCACGAGACCCCCACACAGTTCAGCAGCCACCTCGGAGGGACAGCAGCCCCCCAGGAATCACAGAAAAGCTCCCCAGCTCAAGGCCACAGGCTGGAAATAAAGGGAGGGAACTGTCTACACGGATACATTGGTGGGCAGCCCTCCCACCTGGGACATCAACCCCAAATCCAGCCACGTCCAAATGGGGGCAGGCTTAGATGCCTGCCCGCACCCAGCTCTGGGAGGCAGGGCCCGCCCCTCCTCCGCCACCCCCAGCTCACCCGGCTGAGGCCGTTGAGTCCAACTCAGCACGGAGTCACCGGAGCACCATCGTCACGGTAGACGTCCCAGTCCTGCCCACCCCGCTCCCTCAACACCTCCGCGGGCTTCCCCAGCCGGTACAGTGAGCCCTTTCAGCATCCTCGTGTTCACACGCTTAGCCCAAGCAACACTCCCAGCCCAGACAGCCCGTGTCCTGCTCGTCCTTCGACCATGAAACTACCAACAGCACCCAGACTCCAGGGTGCACTCACGTCCACAGCCTCACGTGCGTCTTGGGTGACATAGTAGAGACACAGAGACCTCAAAAGACGTGTCCACACCCTGATCCCAGCACCTGTGGGCTAACCTGATTTGAAAATAGAGTCTTTGCAAACGTAATTAACTCAAGGATCTCATCAGAGATGAGACCATCCTGAGTGATCACAGTTCAGTCGTGTCCGACTCAGGCGTGTCTGACTCTTTGTGACTGCATGGGCTGCAGCACTCCAGGCCTCCCTGTCCATCACCAGCTCCCGGAGTTTACTCAAACTCATGTCCGTGATGCCATCCAACCATCTCATCCTCTGTCGATCCCTTCTCCTTCTTCCTTCAATCTTTCGCAGCATCAGGGTCTTTTCCAGTGAGTCAGTTCTTCACATCAGGTGGCCAAAGTAGTGGAGCTTCAGCTTCAGCATCCGTCCTTCCAGTGAACACTCAGGACCAACTTCCTTTAGGATGGACTGGTTGGATCTCCCTCCTGTCCCAGGACCCTAAATCTGGTGACAAGTGTCCTTTGGAGAGACAGCAAAAGAGGAGACACAGGGAAGATGGACACAGACGGGAGGCACGCGGCCACGAACCAAGGAGCACCCGGAGCCTCCCGACGCAGAGGAGGGAAGAAAAGACGCCCTCCTCGCCAAGAGCCTGGGGAGGGAGCGCGGCCCTGCCCACGCCACGACTGCAGACTTCTGGCCTCCGGACGGGGCGAGAACGAACTCCTGGCGCTTTACACCGCCCAGTCTGTGGCCATTTGTTGCCACAGCCCCCAGAAAACTCACACAGCTGACAAGCGTCGGTGTGGCCAGCAGGCAAACAAACAGCAGTTGTCATGCTCCGGCCCCCACGGCACACCCGGGGAAAGACCCGCACGGAGGAGAGAGATCACAGAAGCCTGTTCTCCTGCGCCGCCGGGGCAGCGTCGCAGTTCCCAGAGGCGCAGGTGTGGGAGACAGAGCGTCCTGGCACAGCAGAGGGTCCCAACACTCAGAGTGTGACCAAGCTGGACCCGCTGGGGCTTCTGGGGACAGACACCACCCCCATGCCCTCCACCTGCCTCTTGTCTGTACAGAAACTTCGGCCTCCTCGGCACTCCCTTAGTTCCCAAGAATAAATATTATCAGAGAAGCGAGAAATGCAGCAAGAAAGGAAAACAGGCAAGACAAAACTCTAATAGTTCAGCCGTTAAACAAGCCAAGGGCCTTTTGATCTCCCTCAAGGGCAACAGGGGGTTCCCAGGCGGCACCAGGGGTAAAGAAGCCGCTTGCCAGTGCAGAAGACTCGTGTTCGACACCTGGGTTGGGAAGATCCCCTGGAGCAGGAACTGGCAACCCACTCCAGCATTCTTTCCTGGAGAATCCCATGGACAGAGGAGCCTGGCGGGCTACAGTCCATAGAGTCACAAACAGTCAGGCACGACTGAAGTGACTAAGCGCACACACACATGCAAGGGCTACTGGTAATATTCTGAGCCATGTCCTGTGAGCTGTTTTGCAAATACTGAAGCCCCCACCAGGAGAAGTTGACTGCATGCTGCCCACCAGCAATAGACCCCAGACCAGCTGGAACCAGAAGGCTGAGGATGGTGACTTCCAATGACCTCCCCACCAGCCAATCAGAAGAGCGTCCATGAGCTGGCCATACCCCCACAGACCCCCTCCCTCACCTTGTCTTTAGAAGCCTTTCCCCTGAATCCTTCAGGGAGTTCAGGTCTTCTGAGCACGAGCTGCCTGGACTCCTTGCCTGGGCCCTGCAATGAACTCTGCACTCTCCTTCCCCACAACCTGGGTGGCGGACGGGCTTTACAGCAAGGGTGAGCACAATCGAGCTTGGTTCTGTAATAAGACTTCTGTGGGTTATAGGCCAGGGCTTCTTGTCAATGCCGACACTGAACACTAGTCTCCATACCCACAGGACAGGGCCCTCAGAGCCACCGGACCATGGACCAGCACGCACTTAAGATGACCTGAATGCACACAATGTGCACGGAGCCTAGTTCTCTGGAATTTGGAACCGGCAAGGGGAGGAGGGGCAGGGGTCACACTGTGTGTCAGCCCTGCTCCCGCTGTGCCCCCTGCCAGCCACAGACCACGGGCCAGCCCCACTTTGCCAACAGCCCAGCAAGCACCAGGACCTGCAACTCTCTCTGTGAAGCCGAGTCTTCCGTGCGCCCACTGGTTTCAGGCTCTGTTACCTCTTCAAAGCAATAGATTTCTATTTTTTTTTTAACTGTGAATGATTTCAAACAGTAGTGATGAAATAAACATGAGCATTATCGTGCATGGGTTTTTAGCTAGAAAAATTTCCTCGTAGTTAGAATAACTGCTTCAAAGGGTTGTATAGCTGGGAGCCATCTGATTAGGTAATAACACAAGAGAAACAACATTTGCAAAAAATACAAATCTCATCACCACATCTGGACCAGGACAAGTACTGTATTAATCAACAAAGAAATGAGATATCTGGGCCCTAGAAAGAAAGAAAGAAACTGAAGTTGCTCAGTCGTGTTCGACTCTTTGCGACCCTGTGGACTGTAGCCACCAGGCTCCTCCCTCCATGGGGTTTTCCAGGCAAGAGTACTGGAGTGGGTTGCCATTTCCTTCTCCAGGGATCTTCCTGACCCAGGGATCGAACCTGGGTCTCCCAGATTGTAGGCAGACGCTTTACCATCTGAGTCACCTGGGCCCTAGACACCTACCCAAAGCCACGGAAGTGTCCACACTGAAGAAGCCGTGTCAGCGCCCCCAAATCACTGCTAGCACCAGGCCCTGAGCCCCAAGCCTGGCTGAACAGTCACCCTGCCCAGGGATACAGATGTCCCCTGCCTCCCTGGGGACAATTCTGAGAGCCACCCAAGCTCTAAAGCTCCCACCACCACCACCGTGGGCCTGTGTGTGGCCTCCACTGTGGCTGCAACAGCGTTCAAGTCCTCAGTCTGTCCCATCTTCCCTCAAACCCTTACAGGCATTGCTGTGAGAGGCCCTGAGATAAACGCCCTGCACAGAAGCCTTCCTCTCAGAGTCTGCCTCCCGGGAACTGGACCAGACCGAGCCCAGCAGCCTCCTTTTCTATTTTAAGGGGACGGAACGCAGTCCCCTCCTTGGTCTCCTTGAGACCCTGAACCCTCCGCCTTAAAGTGTTTTCTGACGGATGTTATTTCTGTCTCACTGAGCGCACGTTCTCCCCTGAGTGTCGTCCCCTGGCTGCTTCTGAGTCTCTTCCTATGATTCGTAATTCTGTTTGCAACTTATCTCCTGGACATATTCCCTCTTACTCAATTTTGCAGTTGCCTCAACCTGGCCTGCAGGTTGTGTGGTTAAAAGCAGGTCTTACAAGATGCATTTGGGGCTTCAAAAGCCTTAGTTCCACTACTCCCTCCAGCCCACCTCCCTTGAACCCGCTGCTCCAGCCTCTGCCCTCCCTGGACTTCTCTCCACTCCTGGGATGGAACCTCTCCTCTTCCCTTTGAGCATGGTTCCTTTGTTTTTTTAACAGTTCGCTTCTCAGGCACTTGAGTCAGGAGCAGAGAAGAGAGGAATATGCCTGGATCCACCATCTCTTCCACCCCACTGGGGCTTGGACTTTCAGCCCAGTGCTTGTGCAGAAATATCTGAATGCTCAGAGGTCTTCTGCATTTTGAGTCTAAGTCAGCCTTCTCTAAGTTGGATTCATTAGCCTTAGCTCCATCCTCTGGAACCACAGAGGAAAGGTTTCCTTCTCTCCCTTCCAGTAGGTGATCCCTGATTGGTGGTCCAGGTGGTCCTGATGGTGGTCCCCATGCTTTCCAGGCTGAACATCCCTGCTGATGAAAACACAGTTTCGAAATCTTTCACCAGCCTGGAAATCCTCTCCTGGAGGCACTCCCATTTGTCAATTAATATTTAATTCTTTTAATATAATTCTCACCATTTTGTTCTACCATTGACAAGTCTATTTAGATGCCTAATTTCATTGCCAAAATTCTCCCAAGAGCAAAGAGCTTGGGACCCATAGCCCAGCAGTCTCCTCTAGGACCTCACCAACAGAGGGCCAGCCTGCCCCCCTGCACCGTCTCAGAGAGGCAGTGCCGCTCAGGGCGGCCTCCTGGGCCACTGGGCAGACACTGAATGTGCTGGTATTTCTTTCACTGAACGCAGATCTTCCTCCAATTGAAAGATGAACGTACAGGGACGTCTGATGCAACGTTCTTTCTAAATGAGATATGGGGGTGGGGAGAATGCAGGCCAGACGCCTCCATGTCCATCAGGTAAGAAAGTGATTTTAAAACTGAGGTAGACTTCCTTGGTGGTCCAGTGGTTAAGAATTCACCTGCCAACGTTAGAGACACACGTTCAGTCTCTGGCCTGGGAAGATTCCACACGCTGCAGGACAACGAAGTCCAAGCCAGCCTACTGAGCCCACGCACCTCAGCGACTGCGCTCTGCAAGGAGAGGAGCCGCTGCGACGAGAACCCACGGACGCCGCAAGTTCAGAGCAGCCCGCGCTCGCCACAGCTAGGGAAAGCCCGTGCCCACAGCAGAGACCCACTGCAGCCAAATGTAAAGTTAAAAAATAGAGGTAACTTAAGCCCGCACGCCGCAAGTTCAGAGCAGCCCGCGCTTGCCACAGCTAGGGAAAGCCCATGCCCACAGCAGAGACCCACTGCAGCCAAATGTAAAGTCTAAATGGTTGAGGTAACTTAAGCCACAGAAAAGGTAACATTTGCAAACGTCCATACTGTTTGTCAAATGAGAAAAGCAGGTCCAGGATATGCTGTGATACATGCAGTGTAATGAGTGCCGAGGGATTTCAACGACGTAAATGCACATGGTGGATCCACGTTTGTAAACGCCTAGAAAAAAGGTCGAGGAAGCTATCTGCCAACAGCTGACAACGGTCTTCCCCTCTAGAAGGGGCAGGACTATGTCTACAGTTGAAATCCCATGGACGGAGGAGCCTGGTCGGCTACAGTTCACGGCAGGACTTAGCGACTAAACAAATGATGTTGGGACTTATGAGCATGAGTTACTTTTGTAATTTAGGAAGGAAAGGGGAACACAGTCTCCAAAACCGAGTGCAGACGAAGAAGAGCTGCAGTCACCCACGTGCGTGTGTGAGTGTGTGCCGCCTCCCGGCCTGTGTGGCCTCAGAGTGGCCTCCGTCACCACCTCCTGGAGCAGGCGGGAAGGCAGAGCCACAGACAGGTCAAGCACCTTGCACAGGCCACACGGCAACAGCAGCGCTGGTCAAAACACGCGTCCAGGTCCCGCCCAGAGCCCGCTCACCCACCCGCGGCCCGGCAGAGGGCTTCTGCAGCCTGAGTCTGTGCCGACGACTTCGGGGTACACGGGGCTGTCCAGTGTCCAGAGCAGCTGCCCTCCCTCCCTCATGGGCTGTCCCCAACAGCCCAGCTGACGCACATCTACCCTGGTCCTATGGGGGCCTGAGGGCCAGGTGGCCGGGCCTCATTCACCTTTGCTCCTGAAAATCCCACAATAGTTGACATTAGAAAACACTCAATAAACACATTCTAGTATGTTCTCAAATGCATTCCACATATTCACTGATGTTCATTATATGTGAAGCCCATTGTTTAGAATTTCTGTGGGTCCTGGAGTTTTGGTTTATTAGTCACGTGGCTTGGATCAAGAGTCTTACATTCTTTAAGTGTCAGTTTTCTCATCTTTCAAGTAAGAGCAACACCTCACAGGGACGTCCCTGGTCTCCAGCGGTTAAGAATCCACCTGCCAATGCAGGGGACAAGGTTCCAGCCCTGGTCTGAGAAGATCCCACAAGCCTCGGGGCAGCCAGGAGCCACAGCTGCTGAAGCCCGCACACCGAGAGCCCGCGCTCGGCGATGAGAGGAGTCTCTGCAGCGAGCAGCCACGCACCACGATGGCGAGGAGCCCCCGCGCCGCGACGGAGAGCAGCCCCCGCGCCACGCCTGGAGGAAACCCCGTTCAGGGCAGCAGAGACCCAGCGCAGCCAAAAGCAAGTAAATCCTTCTTTCAAAAAGGAAAAAAGAAAATCTAGAAAAAGAAAAAAGAACAATACGTCACAGAATTTTTCTGAGGATTAACTGTGGACAGTGACTGTGGACAGTGGCTGCAGCCATGAAATTTAAAGACGCTTGCTCCTTGGAAGAAAAGCTATGGCCAACCTAGACAGCATATTAAAAAGCAGAGCCATCACCTCGTCTAGGTAAAGCTATGGGTTTTCCAATGCTACTGGTAAGTCGCTTCAGTCATGTCTGACTCTGTGCGACCCCATAGATGGCAGCCTACCAGGCTCCCCCGTCCCTGGGATTCTCCAGGCAAGAACACTGGAGTGGGTTGCTATTTCCTTCTCCAATGCATGAAAGTGAAAAGTGAAAGTGAAGTCACTTAGTTGTGTCCAACTCCTAGTGACCCCATGGACTGCAGCCCACCAGGCTCCTCCGCCCATGGGATTTTCCAGGCAAGAGGGCTGGAGTGGGCTGCCACTGCCGTCTCCAGTAGTCATGTCCTAATGTGAGAGCTGGACCATAAAGAAGGCTGAACACTGAAGAACCGATAGTTTTGAATTGTACTGCTAGAGAAGACTCTTGAAAGTCCCTTGAAGAGCAAGGATATCAAACCAGTCCATCCCAAAGGAAATCAGTCCTGAATACTCACTGGAAGGACTGATGCTGAAGGTGAAGCTCCAACTTTGGTCACCTGATGCAAAGAGCTGACTCACTGGAAGAGACCCTGATGCTGGGAAAGATTGAAGGCGGGAGAAGAAGGGGATGACAGAGGATGAGATGGTTGGATGGCATCACCGACTCAATGGACGAGAGTTTGAGCAAGCTCTGGGAGATAGCGGAGGACAGGGGAGCCTGGGGTGTGCAGTCCATGGGGGTCACAAAGAGTCGTGTGACATAAGTGAGCAACAGAACAGCACCAGCCGCGTGTGAGGCGCTGCACGTGCTGCTGGCCACACGGGAGCTCCTGACCATGCAGCCGGCGTGCACGTGTGCTCACTGCAGTGACCCCTCTCTCGCCTGAACTAGGGGGCAGGTGTCCGTCATTTGGTAGCATATCCAGACTCAGCCCACCCACCCAATTCCAAAGTGGTCCGGCTGCACAAGGGCAGGCCGAGCACACGCCATCTATGCTGACCGTTAAGTTTCTCCAGAACCTCCCGGGCCCGAGGATGCTCCTTCCAGAAGCCTGCTCCTGCTGGAAAACACATCACATCTGCACTGCCCACCCTGACACAAGAGGAGGGGGCCCCTGCCTGGACACCCAGCTTCCACCCACCAGACTCAGGACCCCTGCCCGGTGGGGGCAAGCATGTGGCCCCTTCATGACACCTCTCCACGAAAACGCCACCCCCTGTGCACAGCAAAACGCCTTCACAGGTAAGCCTGTCTTCTGCACAGAACGTTCCCGATGCTTTTTATAAATGTCACACCTGGCTGCCTGAGTTAATTAACAGAATGAAAGTAATGAGAAAGACAGAATGAGCTAAGCCATGAGCTAAGCCACTCACCATGGCAGAGGCAGGAGGAAAATATAGCCCCTCAAAATTCCGAGTCAGACTCGAGCCTGTTTATCAGCCTCTGATTAAATACCTGCTCCTTAGGAAAATAAATTCCCATCATTCTTTCCTCGACTAGACCCATAAACTGTTACTTAAGTGTTTTTCCCTTAAAAGTTCTCCTAATTCCTCACTCTCAGATCCTTAAACCAAATGTCTACATTTAGCAGCAGGTAGGTCTTCGATTCTTGGTCCTGGTCCTTCTCCACGCCCACTCCGGGAGCCGCCTCACCCTGCCTCTGTCCATGGTGCTGGAGAGACCTGCCGGAAGAGGGCCTGGCGCGGAGCCAGGCTCCTCCACTAACCAGCTGGGGGACCAGAGGCAGCCGTGGACCATGAGCCCCAGCAGGGAAAGCAGAACTAAGGCACAACTCACAGGCCCGCTGCTTCCTGACTGTTCTGGGGCACGTACCCCCCGGGCCCAGGGAGGCCTGTGGTTTGGGCTCAGGCCGCACCTGCACTCTGCGCCTCTCCTTACCTCTCTGAACCTGCTCCCCTGTCTGCAGAGCAGAGTCAGGGTGAGCACTCGCTCACGCTGGGAGGATATGCGCACATGAGCGCCTGGCTCCAAGCCTCTGGTCCACACGCCCCGAGGAGCGGATGCTCATTTCAGCCGAGAGTGCGGAAGAGACCGCGTGCAGACTGGGGCTGTGTCCTGGATGCACCCCTACCCTTGGCCGCGGACACGGAAAAATGTACTAACCTGTATTGATGAGGACGCTTCCTTAATTGCCAACTTTGATGCATCTTTTCAATATACTAAAACCCCTAATGAAGACGTGTACAAGATTAACAGATACAATTAGAAAGAGAGTCTTTCTGTTTCATTCGCTACAGAATCAGCTTTTTATTGCACAATTTATAACACCTTCACATTTCAAAGTCAGGGCACACAGAATGGGGAACTCGGCACACCCGAGTGTATCATACATAGCTATCTTTAGAGGGAAAGGAGAACAAAAGTGTGAGATAAATCTCATTGCCTGTTAAATAGTGAAAATCCACAAGAAACAGAAAAATGTCCAGGAAGTTTGTGTTCATCACCAGCGCCTTTCCACACTGGCTTCATAAACCCTTTGTGACCTTCAAGACTCTGGTTAAGTCTCCTGGCCAGCATTCTCAACATGAAATAACAGTATTTAAGGAGTCTGTAACACAGGAGTTTCAACGGGTTTTGGAGCCAAGGTCAGAAAGACAGGCAGCCAGAAGTCCTGCACCGGAGCATCTTCATCTGAGGGCAGATTGGGGCAGGACCCCATGCGAGCCAGGTCAGGGGTCCGCAGGCACACAGGACATGGCTGGGAGCCCACGGCTGCCAACAGGCTGTGCCCGTAACAGTAAAGATGCCTCTGGCCCTGGGCATCACCCACTGTGGCCAGAGGCCTGGAGGACCTGCTTTCATGAATGAGGCAATGGTCCAGAAAACCACCTGACCTCCAGGCCCCACCAAAGATGCTGGGCTTCTGGCCTCTGTGACTGGACAGACATCCTCTACCAGACACCAACCCTGAGCCCGCCTGGCAGGCCCGAGCCAGGCACAGCAGACGAGAGCTGCCGCCGAAGCACAGGTCTGCCCCCGGGCCCTGGGGTGGGCACCCATCAACCAGCGCTCGGACCACAGCCAGCATTTAATAACATCTGCTGCTCAGGGCATCAGGCATGAGACAGGGCGGCGCATGAAGAGCCGTGTGTATTAGCCTCACATCTGCAATCCCCGAGCCACCAGACAGGGAGGGAAGGGAGAGGGGAGAAGCGGGGAGTGGAAGGGAGGGAGGGGGCGGTGGATGGGCTGGGCTCTCCAGGGCTGACACAGCCCCAGGGCTTGAAGGAGAAAAAGTACATCCAACTGCTGACTATCCCTTCTGTGACTCCTATAACAAGAGCGTTAAAAAACAACCAGTGGGAATTATTCTGACTTTCTAGGAGCTCTCTAAAAAGCTGAGCATTCCTCAGGGGAGGGTCATGGTAAGATTCTCTCATGTGTTAAAAACCGATTAAGGCCTACGAGCGAATGGTCACTGTGGGTCTCAACCGCAGGAGGTTACCGTGGAGATGTGAAGAAGCCAGGAGGAGGCTGCGGCTTTCTCCCCAACCATAAAGGACCCACAAAGCCAGCAGCAAGATGGGACAGTGAGTTATGAAAACCGAGGCCTTGGGGCTCCTGCAGGACCTTGGGACCTTGGAGATTTGGGGCAAAGAGTGCAGAACAGTTTCACATACTTAACATCTCTGCACTGTACACTCGAAATGGCTAAGAGGATACAGTTCAGGCCGTGTGCATGTTACCATGATTTAAATGATAAATCAAAAGATTCAGGAGCAGGAAGTGTCAAGCTGAACCCGTCAGTGGCTCACTGCCCTCCCTCCCCTCAAGTCCCCTCCAACCCACCTCCCTAGGGTCCCCCCATTCACTTCCCCAGGGTCTCCCTCACCTCCCCTGGGTCCCCCTTGCCTCTCCAGGGTCCCCCTCGCCTCCCCCGGGTCCCCCTCGCCTCCCCTGGGCCCCCCTCGCCTCCCCCGGGTCCCTCTCACCCCCTCGGGTCCCCCTCTCACCTCCTCAGGTCCCCTCACTTCCTCGGGTCCGCCATCTCCCTCACCAGCCGGTGGTGTCTCATCCTGGCTGACCCAATGCCCTCCCGGGTCACAGCCTGAGTGCTCGTGTCCAAGCCCCCAGGGTGGACATTGGTGCCTCTGGCATCTTCTACCCCCACCCCGGAATGCACGTCCCCAGCTCAGATGGGACTAACCCGTCCCCATTATAGGGCCTGCCTGCTCCCCGGCACTCCGCATGCCTTCAGAGGGACACCGCCAACTCGCATCAGGTCTCCGCTGACTTCCAGGAAGTGGTTTCACAACCTTTTCGGCTCAGCTAGGAGGGTCCCTAGGTCACGTCGCCAGCAGCCCCTGTGACGGAGACCTGGGTCACCTTGCCGTGACCGCAGGCGGGCAGAGTGCGCTTCCGGGAGAGGGCTGAACTGGCCGCAGCCTCCCAGCAGCCAGGGCATAAACCTTCGCACCCCAAGAGGAGCCAGGGCACTCGGGCACCTCCTGTTAGAACGACCCTACGACATCACCTGCACCAGGAGGATGGCCAGAGGCCCACCCAGCACTCCGCTGGTGTGGACTGGGATGGGCCAACCAGGCTGGGACATGTGGTCACCCTGGTTACAGTCACACCACTGGGGAATTTGGGGACTGAGAAGAAAAGGCGTGTCTGATGCAGATTCCTAGTCTGCTAAGACACTGACGGGGGCCAACCCCGTCCCAGGAGGAGGTCAGAGGCTCCCGGGCCGGTGATGTGCCCAGGTTCATGGTCCAAGCAGCCTGGACGTCTGCAGCAAAAGCTCTCCGTGCTCATGGTGCAGCTTGGTCCGAGACCTAAGGCTGGTTTGTCACATATGCTAATGCATTTCCAGGTTTACTGGGGGCTCAAGGGGTCAAGGCGGAGAAGGCAATGGCACCCCACTCCAGTTCTCTTGCCTGGAAAATCCATGGACGGAGGAGCCTGGTAGGCTGCAGTCCATGGGGTCACTAAGAGTCAGACACGACTAAGCGACTTCACTTTCACTTTTTACTTTCATGCATTGGAGAAGGAAATGGCAACCCACTCCAGTGTTCTTGCCTGGAGAATCCCAGGGACGGGGGAGCCTGGTGGGCTGCCATCTACGGGGTCCCACAGTCGGACACGACTGACGCGACTCAGCAGCAGCAGCGGCAGCAGCAAGGGGTCAAGGCTGAAGAGAATGCATTATTTCTTATCCTTTAAATCATGGGGGGAAATCCAGAACATAAAATGGATCATCTTTAAGTGCACAGGTCAGTATGGAATGCGTTCTCGTGGCTGTGCAACTGCCCCGAAAACAGGGAAGGGCCTTCATATCCTATTTCAAGTCCAGCACTAGAGGGATAGTGCCTACAGGCTTAAATTACACATAATGGCCCATCTCTGGGAGTCCTACGTCCCAGGTAATGAGCATTAAGCTAAAATACCCTTGCTTCGCTCGTAGGAAACATTCTGACCAGACCCACCTGTGAAGGCTTCAGGAAGGAAGAAATTAATATTCCCTCCAGAGTCCAGCTAAAGCAGACCTCACTCCCTCCTCTCTGAGTATAAAAGAAGCCTGAATCCTGACTTGGGGAAGACGGTTCTTGGGATGCTAGTCCGCCACCTTCTCGGTCTGCCGGCCTCTGAATAAAGCCACTCTCTGCAGTCTCGACACCTCGTCTTCCATCAACTGGCCTATCATACAGCGAGGACTACAAGCTTGGACTCGATGACATCACCACTGCCCATCTCCAGAACTTTCAGGGGAGCAAAGATCCCACATGCCTCCCAGCCAAAAAAATTAAAAGCACACAAAACAGAAACAATATTGTAACAAATTCAAGAAAGACTTTAGAAATGGTCCACATCCAAAAAAGGAAAAAAAAATCTTACCAAAAAAAACCCACACTAACTTACCATTCCCCTCCCCCAGGCCCCAACACCCACCATCTACTTCCTGTCTCTACGAATGTGATTATTTCCAATACTTCCCAGAGACGGAATCACCTGCTGCTTATCCTTTTGCGTCCGGCTTACTTCACTCAGCTGGACATCCTCAAGGTTCATCCACGTAGTAGCAGGTGTCAGAACTGCTTTCCATTTAATGCTAAATAACATTCCGTTGCACATAGGCAGGCGGGTTTTACAAAACAGAAAGCGATCCTCAGCCTCCAAGGTGGCCTCAAGGTCAGAGGCATCCGTCGGGCCGGGGCGCAGGTCATGGCAGCGTGACCTTGACACTGGGCTGGACTCTCCTCCTGTGCTAGGAGCCGCCCTGACCCCGGGCCGCTCCGCATGTCGGCCCTGAGAGCAGCTTTCAAACTAATAAAAGCAAATGGAGTTTTCTGATCGCTCCTAATGAAGTTATGGGACTTCTGACGTTCACTGGGAGGAGAAGTTAATTCTGAAAGATGGTGCTTATCTCTGGGTGTCCTTTCAGGGGAAACAGCGCAGCTCTGGGGCCCTGGCTGGCACGGCAGATGGGCGGCAGGTACTGGTGCTGGGCTCTCACCGTCTGGCCCTTCTGCCCATTGCCAGGGCCAGTGACCTCCTCTGCGGCGGAGCGGCCTGGCTGCGGAAGGCTGTAAGACCACCTGCTCAGACAGAAGCGCATCTCACACAACACAGGCAGATACGTGATGGGCCACGAGGGGACCGGCCTGGAGGCAGCCTGGAGGATGGGGCAGAACTGTTTATTCTCGGGGCTTCCACGTTTGAAAAAGCCCCATAAAACGGAACCCTGTGAGCCCTGTGGCACATGAGGGTGAAACCCTTGAGTAAGACTATCCACGCACACAAACGGACCCCGAACTGTACAGATAACTCAGAGTCCTACCCAGAATCCTGTGCACGTGGCTAGAGAAAGTGGCTCAGGGTTCAGAACAGGTGTGTCCGACACCCCTGCATCAAAACCCTGATGATCTTAGCTGCCTCTCTGACTCTTCGCCAGTGTAGACAAAGCTCTTGCTTCAAGGAGATGGGAACGTTGCAAAGGCAGGCATGCTCATCCTCACCCCACCGATCCACGTGGACACACAGCACCAAACCATCCCCCTCCCCCAACCTCCAGACTGGCCCCCAGCACAGGGCGGGGTGGCCAGCCCACTCAGCTCCGCAACCAGCTCCCGGAAGCCCCAGGGCCAGCCTCTCTCCCAGGCCTTGGTTTCTCCTTTGCCCCCATCACACCCAAGCCCCTCTCCTCTAAGTGGCTACACACACATACACACCCCGACACACCACTTCCTTCCGGCCAGCTCGGGCTGCTCACTGGGCGAGCCTGACCAGGAAGGGAGCCCCGTGCCCTGGGGCTGAGTTAGGACTGGCCACCGCCTTCATGGGAACCCTTCCCCAGAGCCAGAGGTGGACTCAGGGGCCAAGTCTCCCATCTGGCTGAGGTCCAGGGAGCTGTCTGATGTCCTGCTGGGCACAGGAAAGGGGATCCCTCATGAAGGGTCCCAGGGGCCCCTCCACCCCCTTCCTGCCCAGGCGATGATGATAACGGTGGCTCAGGGCATGGTCCTCAAGGACAAGAGAGCCCCTCCAGGGTGCAGCCCTCATACGAGGCTGTGAGACTCACCCCCTGGGGCAATGCCCTCTGTGGTCAAGAGCATCCCGCCCCACGGGCCACCTGCTCTGACCCCTGAACCACCTGGAGGAGCTCCTCCACATGGGCCACACAAGCCACCCTGCAAGCGCCGGGGGACGACATGAAGAAGACTGCTCTCCCGTCAGGGTTGGTGGAGAAGCTGGGGGCAAGGTTACCCCTTTCCCTGTCTATGTCGAGGGTCTCAGCCATAGGCACTGAAAGAAATTGCTTCCATTTTTATTTCCTGATAAAAGATCCTCTCTGCTCCCACGACTTCCCCCGGGAGAAGAAAGTTCCAGCAAACCCAGCTGACTCCAGCAGACACAGAGCATGTGGGGCGGGCGGGGGGCACGGGGGCCAGGGGACCACCCCCCCTCCGACTTCAGGGCCCACAGGCGCGGTCCACTGGGAAGGGGCAGCCCGGTCAGTGCTGCCCGGAGCCCAGGGAGGCGGGGCCCAGACGCCCCGAGCAGCCAGTGAGGAGGACAGGCCGACCAGGCGCCGACCCGGGCAGAGTCAGAAGCCGGGGCTCGGAGCGCTGCGGCCGCTGCGCCCACAAAGCCTCGGAGGAGAGAGCACGGCCGCTACAGCACGCGCCCAGCAACACTGCCGCCAGGGGGCGTGCACGAGCAGCCCCGGGGCTCCCTGGGCGGCCAAGCTGGACCGCGCCCTGCGGGCCCGCTCGCCGCGGCCGGCCGCTCCTGCCCGGAGGCGTCTGGACGCTGACGCCGGCCCCATAAGACGGCCCGGGGCGGCAGCAGGCCCACGAGACAGGTCGGAAATGGTCTTCCCACACAGCTGCACGCTTGTGCGTGTGTGCACATGCCCATGGGCATAACGCACACCCACACACGCACACGTGCACCCTCATACGCACCGGCCTGTCTCCCTAGGTGCTGCCTGGGGCCCTGGGCTGCCCCGGTCAGCACAGTGGACCCTGCCCGGCGTCCCCACTGAGAAGATAGGTCCCCTTTGCCTGCCCCCGGGCCAGCTCTGCAGCTGCGGAGGGGACAGCGAACAGCTCCAGCCCGGGCTCCGGAGGCACTAGACGCCTGCCCGCCATCTCAGCCCTGTGACCACCTTGAGGACAACCCCAGGCTGGCGGGGTGGGGGTGGAGGGGGAGGAGCGGGCCCGTGGGGCAGCCCCCAGCCGACCCCACATACCCCATGCACGTGAGACCCCCTACCCTCAGCCGAGGCCAAGGCGGGACCACAGACCCCGAGCGGGTAGCAGAGGGCAGGGTGTGTGCTGGCCCGGAGGTGACACAAGCAACCATCCAATTTACACGAAAGCGTAACCAAAGCCCAGCGGCGTGCAGGAGGGAAGAGTCTTGTCAGAGGCTGGGCTCCCTGCCCTGGAAACCAGAGTCCTGCCGCAATACCAGGAAAGGGCCGCCCAGCCCAGCGCGGCTTTGCAACAGCGGGGCCAGGAGACCACACTCAGGCTGCCGAGAACCACACAGGAAGGGAGCTGCTCTCCTTCCAGTGAGGGACGGGGCTCGTCCTCTGACCCGCCCACCCAGCAAGCAGTGGGCCTGCACAATCCGATACTGATGCAAAACCCGCCCCTCACCTGGGGGGCTGAGAGGACGGCCCCTGGCATCTTGTACAACCTGGGCTCACACCTGAGTGTGGCCTTTACCGCCTCCATCGTTTCATCCACAGCCACGTCCAGCTGCCCACACCTGGATTCCTGCCACGGCCTCCTTGAGGCCAGCCTCCCTGGCAAGGCGCCCCCTGCCTCCCCTCCCAGGCCCATCTAGTTCAGCGAAGGTGAAGTTCCCATGGCCACTGCCCAGGGGCCTCTGGGGCTCCCTGGCCCTCTGCGTGGTCAGGGTCCAGCCCCACAGTTACGACAGGTGGGCGCTCGTTCCCTGAGTGGCCAAGGGACCCGCGCAGACACTGGACACAGACAAGCAGGACGTGCTTCATACCTCAGTGGAGCCAGTGCTCAGGAGAAAGGGAGTGGGCATGCAGGCAAAGGCACCGAGGCATGGGGGGCAGCTGACCTGGACCCGGGCTCATTCCTGTCCCCTCCTGCGGGCAGGGGGGCCGGCGGGGGGACCAGGAAGGCAGGCCAGCGAGAGCCCAGCCCCCTGGGCAGCACAGAGCCAAGGGCTGAAACTGTCACCATCAGCAAGCGCCATGGGCTGAGCCGAGGAGGGTCAAGGGTCAGGAGAGGAAGGCGAGAGCTGGGGTGGGCAGTGATCTGCTTAGAAAGGGCCTCACTGGCCAGGTGAGGGGGGGCGGGAGAGGTGGCCCTGGGCATGCAGGGGAAGCGGCAGGGAGCCCTGCAGCGACCAGGCTGTTCTGTGTCCTGACAGTGGGCATGGGTGCATGAGCTCACACGTGTGGTAAAGGGCAGAGAGCTAGACACGTACACGTGCCCACACACACACATGCATGCACAGGGACCCCCAAGAGCACACACACGCAAGCACACAGCAGGGCACACGGACAGGTAAGATCTGACGGAGTCGCGGCCGTCAGCCTGCTGTCACTGACCCTGCGTGGACAGCGAGTGAGGACAGCCAGGAGTCCTCTGTTACTTCTTACCCTTGCTCGTGAGCCTACCGTTATCTCCAGTTTTGTCAAAGCCCTGCCGGCCAGCACTCAGAGAAAAGGCTACAGGGAGGCTGGACCCCTTAAGGGATGAGCAGATGTGGGCACGTGGGGGCCTACTGGGGGCCGGGGGCCGCAGGCCGGGGTGGCCTGGACCAGCAAGGATGGCACGGCTGCCTGAGCTTCGGGGGGAGGAGGCAGGGTCGGGCTCCCCCAGGTGCCCGGGTCACCCCCAGGCTCTGTGCTGGATTCCCCCCCAAACAGCAGAGGCTCAGATGGAAATGAACCCATCTTATAACTGACGGGTCATTTGAGTTTGTGAATGAGGCTAGTTTGCCAAAATGATTCTTCCCTCTTTAATTAAAATCCTTTATTAACTGCCAAGCTAACACCATCCCGCAAGACAGACAAGATAATGAGTCCACGTCCTTCTGCACAGGCGGGCAGCTGTCCAAGTGAGGCAGGAGGTTCAGCAGAGGGGCCGGGCCCCTGCAGATGCGCCTCACTCAGGATGCCGGGGGGCCCAAACCCCGTCAGAGGTTCCAGCTGGGGCACAGTGCCTGACCGAAGATTGTGTGAGGAACGGGGTCCAACCCAGGGCTTTGCCAGGCCACACGGTCCCCCGCAGGCTCCAAGCAGACCAGGGCAGGGCAGGGCGAGTGCCCAGTCAGGGCACCTGGAAGGGAGGCAGCCTGGACCCGCAGAGCCCAGACTCACTCTCAGGCCGCGTCAGCTGAGCAAGGACCCTGAAAACAGTAGGTTCTGGATGCCAAGGGGCAGCAGGCTTGCACCCCAGTCACCCCGGCCGTGACCACAGACAAGGAGCAGGGCCAGGGAGAAGGGGTGGGTACAGTCAACCTTGCCAAGGGCCCACATGGGGAAGTGACTCCACCAGCCTGGTTCAGCCCCAGGACATCAGCCCTACACGCACCTCCCATTCACTTCACTTGAA
This sequence comes from Budorcas taxicolor, assembly GCF_023091745.1. Classification (NCBI taxonomy): domain Eukaryota; kingdom Metazoa; phylum Chordata; class Mammalia; order Artiodactyla; family Bovidae; genus Budorcas; species Budorcas taxicolor. Next base: position 48,700,117 of record NC_068932.1, on the reverse strand, counting down.
ACACTTCAAACAGACAAGAACAGTGGCTCATACAGTGAAAGCCATGTATAGGCCACCAGCCCTTCTCAATCTTAAATCACACTGCCCGCTACCCTTCTAAGTGTAAAATAAATACCCGAGTCCACACCGACATAAATATGTTATTGGAAAAATTAACGAATGGAGAAAAGAGACAAATCTCCCAGAATCTCCTTGGAGAACTCCAATACTCTGCCTAACAACACCCGTTACATGTGGGCCGTGCAGATGGCTTCCTCCCAGAGGACACTGACCAGGGAAACCGTGGCTTGACTGCGGAGGCACCTGACAGACCTCAGGTGCCCAAGGCCGCCATCGGCAGCGTTGCATGTGGACCATACTCTAGGCAGGACGTGATGAGAAGCACACTTGGCTCTGCCTTTCCTACCACAGGCCCACCTCAGTTCAGTTCAGTCGCTCAGTCGTGTCCAACTCTTTGCAACCGCATGGACTGCAGCACGCCAGGCCTCCCAGTCCATCACCAACTCCCAGAGCTTACTCAAACTCATGTCCATTCAGTCAGTGATGCCATCCAACCATCTCATCCTGTCACCCGCTTCCTTTAGCCTCATCTCAGCATGACAAAAACCTCAGACAAATCCCAACAGAGACATGTCTCACCTGCCTGGCACTCCGGGGCAGCACCTGCCCAGCACTCCTCAAGCTGCTAAGTTTACCAAAAACAGGGAGTGTCTGAGAAACTGCCCAGCCCAGAGGAGTCTCTGGCGACACATCCCTAAGAGTCAGTGTGGGACTCTGGATGGGACCCTGGGACAGAGAAAGAACATCAGGCGAAAACGTTGTTGTTTAGTCACTCAGCTGTGTCTGCCTCGTGACCCCATGGACTGCAGCACACCAGGCCTCCCTGTCCTTCACCATCTCCCAGAGCTTGCTCAAACTCATGGCAGTGATGCCATCCAACCATCTCATCTTCTGTCACCCCCTCTCCTTCTGTCTTCAATCTTTCCCAGCATCAGGTCTATTCCAATGAGTTAGTTCTTCCCATCAGGTGGCCAAAATGCTGGAATTTCAGCTTCAGCATCAGTCCTTCCAATGAATAGTCAGGACTGATCTCCTTTAGGACTGACTGGTTTGCTCTCCTTGCAGTCCAAGGGACTCTCAAGAGTCTTCTCCAGCACCACAGTTCAAAAGTACCAATTCTTCGGTGCTGAGTTCTTTATGGTCCAACTCACATTTGTACATGACTATATGGACCTTTGTTGGCAAAGTAATATCTGTGCTTTTTAATATGCTGTCTAGATTAGTCATAGCGTTTCTTCCAAGGAGCAAGCGTCTTTTAATTTCATGGCTGCAGTCACCATCTGCAGTGATTTTGGAGCCCAAGAAAAGAAAGTCTGTCACTGTTTCCATTGTTTCCCCACCTATTTGCCATGAAGTGATGGGACCAGATGCCATAATCTTAGTTTTCTGAACGTTGAGTTTTAAGCCAACTTTTCACTCTCCTATCTTCATCAAGAGACTCTTTAGTTCTGCTTTGCTTTCTGCCACAAGGATAGTGTCAACTACCATATACGAGGTTACTGATATTTCTCCTGGCAATCTTGATTCCATCTTGTGCTTCATCCAGTCCAGCATTTCACATGATGTACTCTACATAGAAGTTAAATAAGCAGGGTGACAATATACAGCCTTAACATACTCCTTTCCCATTTTGGAACCAGCCCATTATTCTGTGTCCAGTTCTAACTGTTGTTTCTTGACCAGCCTACAGTTTTCTCAGGAGGTGGGTCAGGTGGTCTGGTAGTCCCTTCTCTTGAAGAATTTTCCACAGTTTGTTGTGATCCACAGTCAAAGGCTTTGGTGTAGTTAATGAAGCAAAAGTAGATGTTTTCTGGAATTCTCTTGCTTTTTCGATGATCCAACAGAATTTGGCAATTTGATCTCTGGTTCCTCTGCCTTTTCTAAATTCAGCTTGAACATCTGGAAGTTCACAGTTCACATACTGTTGAAGCCTGACTTGGAGAATTTTGAGCATTCCTTTGGTAGTGTGTGAGATGAGTGCAATTGTGTGGTAGTTTGAACATTCTTTGGCATTGCCTTTCTTTGGGATTGGAAGGAAAACTGACCTTTTCCAGTCCTGTGGCCACAGCAGAGTTTTCCAAATTTGCTGGCATATTGAGTGCAGCACTTTCACAGCATCATCTTTTAGTACTTGCAATAGCTTAGCTGGAATTCCATCAACTCCACTAGCTTTGTTTGCAGTGATGCTTCCTAAGGCCCACTTGACTTTGCATTCCAAGATGGCTGGCTCTAGGTGAGTGATCACACCACTGTGGTTATCTGGATCATTAGGATCTCTTTTGTACAGTTCTGTGTATTCTTGCCACCTCTTATCATCTGCTTCTGTTAGGTCCATATTGTTAGAAAATGTGAATAAGGTATGAACTTATATCTGATAATAATGTATCGATATTGGTTCATTAATTGTAGCATATCATCCATACTGCTGTGAAACGCTAGTAACAGAGGAAACTGGGTGTTGATGGGGATATGGGACCCTCTGGACTTTGTGCCCCAGTTTTCTGTAAATCTTAAAAAGTCTGAAAAAAATCAAGCCTATTAATTAAAAAAAAAAAAAAACAAACAAACTAACCCCTGATGGTCCCGACTGTCCCCCCAGGTCCCTCAGCTCCCCCTCTGTAGGACAGGGAAGGTCTTCTGAGGCTGAAACACAAGACTCAGAGTGGGGGAAGCTGACCCAAAACGGCCAGAGGTCTGCGGGAGCCGAGGCCGGGCAGGCCTGTCCTTGCGTGCTGCAACACCGGGCCCGGTCACCTGTGCGCACCTGGGAGGGGCGTGCGGGTCGCCAGTAGTGAGGCGCCCAAAAGCAAGCGGGGCTCAAGAGCCCACCCGCAAGAGCCTTCCGGATCAACTGGGCGGGCTGTGAGTGTGCCGGCTGGGGCTCCCCACAGCCAGCCGGGTAAGGAAGGGTCGCAGGGTTCTCCCCCGCAGAGGCGCAGACCCCGGGACGCCCAAGGACCCCCCCAAGACGGAAGTCTCAGCTGCCCGCCCTGTGGGGGCGCCCTGCGCCCCGGACACTGGCGCCCGGACCACAGAGGCCGCCGAGGGACCAGGTCCCCGGGGACCCCCGAGGGCCGGGGGGGCAGCGGGGCTGGGGAGTCGTCGTCCCGGCGCCCTGGGCACCGCGGCCTCCGCGTGCTCGCCTGGAAATGAGGCCCCCGGTCGGGCCAAGGGCGGAAGCCTGGAGAGAAGTAGCCCGACGAGCAACACGGGCACAAGCGCGCGCCAGGCGCCCTCGCGAGAGCATCCGGCTCCCGGCGTCCCCCAAACCCCGCGCGCGTGCGCACACGGCCCGGCGCGCGTGCGCACACGGCCCGGCGCGCGTGCGCACACGGCCCGGCGCGCGTGCGCACACGGCCCGGCGCGCGTGCGCACACGGCCCGGCGCGCGTGCGCACACGGCCCGGCGCGCGTGCGCACACGGCCCGGCGCGCGTGCGCACACGGCCCGGCGCGCGTGCGCACACGGCCCGGCGCGCGTGCGCACACGGCCCGGCGCGCGTGCGCACACGGCCCGGCGCGCGCCTCGGTCCTCGCGCGCCCCCTGGCGCCCGGCGGCCGGCCCCGCGCGCGGAGAGCAGCGCCCCCGGGTGGACACGCGCCGCCTCCGGCCACGCGCAGGGCCGCCGCCCACGTGGACGCCACTTCCCCGGCCCACCGGCCGCTGAGCCCGCGCGGACCCCTGTGATCCGGGAGCGGCTAGGGAGCGAGCGCGCCGGCCTGGGCGATTCTGCAGGCGGGAGAACGGACGCGTGAGAGCCCCTGGGGGACCTCCTGGCGCCTGTGACCGTCAGTGCCCCGGCCTGGTCCCCCCCCCCGAGGCCGCCCGGGCTTCCCGCGGGGCCCTTGGTGTCGCCGGCGGTCACCGGGCCCTGTGGCTGGAGCAGAGGGGTGTCCCTGTAGAGCTACGACCGCGGCTCACGGAGCGGGGGACGGGGGCCCGGGGGCAGGGACCCGCCCCAGCCAGGCAGGGCTGGCCACGCTCTCCGACCTCCGGATACAGGGCCGGTATCTGCGCGCGTCCTCCTGGGCCGTGCGGCCCCCCAGCCAGGCTCAGGGGCTGCGCGTCCCCAGGGGCGAGGAGAGCCTTCACTCACCCACCAAGCCCCGCCAGCACGGACGCGCCCAGGCCGGCCCTTCCAGAAGGCAGGCTCACAGGGACCCAGCCCTCCAGGGGAGGGGCGCACCGGGACTTACCTCTCCAGAGGCAGGGGGTGCCTGGGGTTGACCTCTCCAGGGCCGGGTGCACTGCGGTCGAGCCCTCCAGAAAGTTGTCTTTGCAGCGCCCCTCCACCGCCTGCACGTGCTCGGCGCGCCCCTCCTCCATGCGCCCCTGAGGGCGCACACCCGTCCCGGGTGGGCTGGGCAGGGCCTGCACAAGTCCGGGCATGGCCAGGGAAACAGGGTGGGAGAGAGGGGCGGCCGGGCGGGGCGATCTGCCAAGACCCCCGAGCAGCTCTCCAAGGGCTAATTCAAGTGCAGGCCTCCGGGTCACTGGCTGGGTGTGTGTGTCAGGTTAAGAGAACACACACGGTAACGCTGTGTTCCCTAGATTTAGCGCTCGAGTGTTTGCACAGAGGGCGGGAGCCTTGCTCCGTCAGCGCCTGCTGCTCCCCAGGCTGCCCCAGGGTGACCGGGCCCGGCCGGGACCCGCTGGGCAGAGAGGGGCTCGCCCTGTGCAGAGAGGGGACCTTGCAGACAGCAGCCGCTTGGAGAGCCAAGGGGCAACTGGCCGGCAGCCCAGTCTGAGCACAGCCCTTGCTGGTGATGACCCTGTGCTGCGCTCCGGAGGTGCGGGGCCTGGGAGCTCAACCACCCCCTTAGAGGGGAGACTTTGGCAAATTTCTGCACCTGTTCCCCCCACGACAGAAACGACACCTGTGACACCCACTGTGCCGAGTCCTCAGCAGTTTCTACACAAGAAGCACCAGGCTTCCCGCAGACTGGCCTTCGGCAGGGGGCAGCCCCCATGATCCACAGTCTTCTCCCCACCCCGCACCAGCTCTCGGCCCTGTTAAGGCAGCAGGGCCCTTCGGCAGGCCAGCGCTCTGCCCTGTGCTCAGTCCCCTCTGGACACCTGGAAACGTAAATGCCTTCCCTCTGCGTCACCGGGGCAGGAGCTGACTCAGGGACTCCACTATGTGTAGGATGAGCTCTGGGGCCAGGTGACCCAGGGCCACACGCCAGCTCCGGGTACTGTGTGACCTGGAGCAGGTGGCTTACCCTCTGTGCCGCTTCCCCAAGAATAAAATGGGGTTGATGATGCCCACCTCACAGGGTTATTGTGAGAAGTAAGTGCTTCATGGAATCAAATATATAGGACAGGACGCAACATGTGATCAGCACCAGGTGGGTGGGAGCTAGCTGCCGTTACGCCACGTCACTAACTCAGCGATGCACACTGAGCAAGGAGCCAGGACCCCGTGACCATGTTGAGGGTAAGATGTGTTTCCCTGGCGAAGAGTTCCAAGTTCAAAGAGAAGACTCAGGAGGCCGGTGGTTACCCTAAGTGGTTCTTTAACAGGATCCCTAGGGAAGAACACTGATCCCCCACAGACCACAGGCCCAAGGCTTCTTCGGCCTTGCAGGACCCCTGGCAGGCCCGCCCTCAGGTAACCCAGACTGTTCACACTCCTGTCACCTTGAAATTCTTCATCACTATACCTTTGGACTTGGGTTTGCTAAGTGAAGTCCTTAGCTGAGATCTGAGAGTTGGAGTATAATCCTGTATGTATAGCCAGTGGTCATGTGTGGATGTGAGAGCTGGACCATAAAGAGCTGAGCGCCGAAGAATTGATGCTTTTGAACTGTGGTGTTGGAGAAGACGCTTGAGAGTCCCTTGGACTGCAAGGAGATCAGTCCTGGGTGTTCATTGGTGGGACTGATGTTGAAGCTGAAACTCCAGTACTTTTGCCACCTGATGTGAAGAACTGACTCCTTGGGAAAGACCCTGATGCTGGGAAAGATTGAATGCAGAAGGAGAAGGGGATGACAGAGGATGAGATGGTTGCATGGCATCACCGACTCGATGCACATGAGTTTGAGTAGACTGGGAGCTGGTGATGGACAGGGAGGCCTGGCGTGCTGCAGTCCAGGGGTCGCAAAGAGTTGGACACAACTGAGCAACTGAACTGAAGTCCTACAGGACAGGGGTGTGTGTGTGGACAGGAGGTGCCCACGACATGCATTCATACATGTCCCCTGCCCCCCGATCATACACAGCACAGAACCCGGTGCACCATGCACGGGACGCCCTCAAGACTCCGGGCAAGTGCAGGGGAGCGTGTGATGCCTATGGCCCCGCAGCCCTGCGGCCAGGCTTTCCACTCACACCCCAGCTTGCTTTGTACACAGAAAGAAGGCAGTGGCATTCTAAGGGCCACACGTGACCAGGAACCCTGTCTGCCCTTCTGACCTCCAGGGATTCATATGGGAAACTTGTAATTTACTCACACAAAATGTGTTGTTTTAGGAGATAATTAAAAATTATCTACAAATGGTAGTCATTTAGATGAAGGTGGGGGAGCACAGGAGAGACCCTTTCGGTCCTAAGTGCCGAGTCCTGGCACCTAATTTTAAAAATGCACAGTACTCTTGATGGTTGTAAAAGTCCTGTCATTTCAGAAGCCCAAGACCTCCGGCTGAAGCTATCGTGTCAAGATGCCCAAAGCACAGTTCACAGGCCTGGAGTCAGCATCTTCCCAGTTCAGACCCCACTGCCAGCCCTGGACCCCTGCAGAGTGACTTAGACACCCTGGAGTCAACCTCAGAGGATGCTGAGGTCTCAGCTGAGCCGGCGCGTGGCAAGCCCAGCAATGCCCAACACACACCCTCCCTGTTGTGGCCAGCTGAACTCACATCTTCCAGATCTGAACATCTGTAGATATCGGACAAACCTGTATGAAAAAGCCCCTGGAATTCTGAAACCAGTGTGAGGCTACGAACTATAAAACCCTGTCTTTGAAATTACCCATTTTGGTTCATGAGGCAACAACTTATATATCCATTCCAACTCACCATCTGAATGAAATATGGTATAAAAAATGAATTTATCTGCAAGGTGGCTCAGATGGTAAAGAATGTGCCTGCAATGGAGAAGACCCAGGTTCCGTCCCTGGGTCGGGAAGATCCCTTAGGGAAGGGAATGGCAACCCATTCCAGTATTCTTGCCTGGAGAATTCCATGGAGAGAGGAGCCTGGTGGGCTGCATGGGGTCTCAAACAGTCAACACTTTCACCTTCAGGGGAAAACACTGTTTGAATTTTCGTAACATGTATCTGTTGTCAAGTTTAAGAAAACTGACTTTCATTAAAAATTAAGCCAGAAATCATGTTTCATATTTTGGTCTTAAGCTTTGAACTTCTGATTTGGCCACACAAGCATGCATGCTAAGTCACACAACTCTGTGTGACCCCATAGACAGCAGCCCACCAAGCAAGCTCCTGTGTCCAAGGGATTCTCTAGGCAAGAACAGTAGAGTGGGTTGCCATTTCCTTCTCCAGATTTGGCCACAGGAGAGGTCTTATTTCTGTAATTCCTTCCAGTGAGGCAGGTAATGATCACCTGTGTCAAGTGCTTTAAACGCATTACAGCTACTTCTGAGGTCAACTAAACTTCTCTGCAGAAGTTTAACCTAACAGAAGCAGAAGATATTAAGAAGAGGTGGCAAGAATACACAGAACTATACAAAAAAGATCTTAATGACCCAGATAACCACGATGGTGTGATCACTCACCTAGAGCCAGACATCCTGAATGTGATGTCAAGTGGGCCTTAGGAAGCATCACTACGAACAAAGCTAGTGGAGGTGATGGAATTCCAGCTAAGCTATTTCAAGTCCTAAAAGGTGATGCTGTGAAAGTGCTGCACTCAATATGCCGGCAAATTTGGAAAACTCTGCAGGGCCTACAGGACTGGAAAAGGTCAATTTTCACTCCAGTCCCAGAGAAGGGCAATGCCAAAGAACATTCAAACTACCACACAATTGCACTCATCTCACACACTACCAAAATAATGCTCAAAATTCTCCAAGCTAGGCTTCAAAAGTATGTGAACCAAGAACTTCCAGATATTCAAGCTGGATTTAGAAAAGGCAGAGGAAACAGAAATCAAATTGCCAACATCCATTGGATCATCGAAAAAGCAAGAGAATTCCAGAAAAACATCTGCTTCACTACGCCAAAGCCTTTGACTGTATAGATCACAACAAACTGTGGAAAAGTCTTCAAGAGATGGGAATACCAGACCACCTGACCTGCCTCTTGAGAAACCTCTATGCAGGTCAGGAAGCAACAGTTAGAACTGGACGTGGAACAACAGACTGGTTCAAATAGGAAATGGAATACATCAAGGCTGTATATTGTCACCCTGCTTATTTAACTTATATGCAGAGTACATCATGAGACATGCTGGGCTGGATGAAGCACAAGGTGGAATCAAGATTGCCAGGAGAAATATCAATAAGCTCAGATATGCAGATGACACCACCCTTATGGCAGAAAGTGAAGAGGAACTAAAGAGCCTCTTGATGAAAGTGAAAGAGGAGAGTGAAAAAGTTGGCTTAAAACTCAATATTCTAAAAACTAAGATCATGGCACCTGATCCCATCACTTCATGGGAAATAGATGGGAAAACAATGGAAGCAGTGACAGACTTTCTTTTCTTGGGGTACAAAGTCACTGCAGATGGTGACTGCAGCCATGAAATTAAAAGACACTTGCTCCTTGGAAGAAAAACTACGATCAGCCTAGGCAGCATATTAAAAAGCAGAGACATTCACCTTGCTGACAAAGGTCCGTCTAGTCAAAGCTATGATTTTTCCAGTTGTCATGTATGGATGTGAGATTTGGACCATAAATAAAACTAAGTGCTGAAGAATTGATGCTTTTGAACCATGGTGCTGGGGAAGATTCTTGAGAGTCCTTTGGACTGCAAGGAGATCAAACTGGTCAGTCCTAAAGGAAATCAGTCCTGAATATTCACTGGAAAGACCGATGCTGAACCTGAAGCTCCAATATTTTGGCCACCTGATGTCAAGAACTGACTCATTTGAAAAGACCCTGATGCTGAGAAAGACTGAAGGCAGGAGAAGGGGACGACCAAGGATGAGATGGTTGGATGGCATCACCAACTCAACGGACATGAGTTTGGGCAAACTCAGGGAGTTGGTGATGGACAGGGAGGCCAGGCGTGCTGCAATCCATGGGGTCACAAAGTGTTGGACACGACTGAGTGACTGAACTGACTGACTGTAACTTCTCTGCATGACTGGAAAGTTGTTTTCTTAAAAAACAAAAATGAGATTTTCTAATTATAAAAATGTGCTTTTTAAAAATTTAGTCTCTATTTCAAACTCATCAGTAGGTGTCTGAAAATGGAGAATAATTCTTCCTTCTTGAGCAAGGTTTTCATCAGTCAAGATGGGTGGGACCTAAGGTTCCTGATAGAGGCCACGAGCAGCCACCCTGCTGACCCAGAGTGACACGAGGTCTCCGTCACCACAGGGCAAGGTCCCTCGAGCAAGTCTCAACACATCTGCCCACAGCCTTCTTCAGGTCAACCCTTGGACTACAGGAGTGACAGCGATGGAGGAGGAGGTGGGATGAACCTTCTCCCTGCTGCTCAGGAGAGGGACAGAGCGAAGTGTGCTGGCTGGTCACCCCAGACTTCTCATCACAGGCAGAAAGGCAGTCTGACTCCATCCACCTTGGTGGGGCAGCCTCATGCAAGGGGCGAGCCTCAGGTCTCAGGGGTCGTACAATCCTGGAGTCACACATGAAAGGCCAACCCTGCACCGGGTCCTGCAGCCAGTAAGTCTCGTATTTCCGAGTTCCTCACCTGAATTCCTAACTCTTTAATTGGTTTCTTTTTCTTTCCATGTCTGGTTAAAAGTAAAATCAAGCAGTTCTATTGGGACTTTTTAGGTTCCTTCCTACAAGCTGTTTCCCGAAGTGGATATCAATCCCCCAGGAGCCGTCACAAGGAGGCTACCTCAGGGCGGGACACATGCTGGAGCGGAGCTGCCTGCCCTTCCCCGGTGAGCCCTCCTGGTGCCCGAAGGCAACCCGGACAATGGGAGATTTGGCTCCCCAGGGTCCAGAGACGAAGTCCTAGCAGCAGCCGCTGCTAGCGGCCTCAGCACCTGTGCAGTGACCTGCCACTCCCGGCCCCTGGCCCAGCACGAGCCCTTGGCCCAGCATGCCTCCCGGAATTCCCAAGTGAATTCAAGCACAGGGAGCCGTGCAGGCGGGGAGCTGGCAGAGCCGGCCCGTGGGGAGGCCCCTGCTCCCTGGCAGACAGCAGTGATGCTCAGCCTTTCTACCCACATGCACACCTGCTCCGCAAGAATCTGACCTCACTAGAGCCCTGAAACAGCACCGGCCTGCAGTCTGCTCCCAACAGAGCTCGGCCTCGGGTAGCATCTGGATGACACCCCATCGCCTTCCCCGCTGACATCTCTTGGATGCTGGGAACTTGGCAGAGCCTAGTACCATGGCACCAGACTCAGCCTTCTGTCTAAGGCATGCACGGCAGGGACCTAAAGGAGCAACGGCGTTTTCAGCATGTCAGACTCAGAATCAAAAATACTACGGCAACGTTCACAGACTGCTGGATGGTCTCAACTTATTTAAGGACCAAGTATTTTTAGTGCAAGGATTAGAGTAAGTTGTGATGCGTAACACAACCCAACACCACCATCCTGCTCTCTGCCAGGCTACCTATCCTTGGACAAGTTCTGAAAGAAATCTGCTGACACCCCACTGAGAAGCCCCCTCCTCTGGGAGGGTCCCAGGTGCTACGCTGCTGGGGCTGACATAGGTCCTGAGTCTGCAGGTGACGACGTGGACCCAGCCATTTCACCAGGGCCCGGCTCAGTGATGCTCAGAAAAAGCCCTCCAGCAGGATTTTCTGAGCTGTAAAAAGATCTTCGGCCAGTGAGGGGAGCCATTGGTTTGGTCTATGAGTGGCTCTAAATGCTGGTGTGGTTCAGCATTGGTTTGGTCTATGGGTGGCTCTAAATGCTGGTGCGGTTCAGCACTGGTTTGGTCTACAGGTGGCTCTAAACGCTGGTGTGGTTCAGATTCTCAAGTTCCCCACTCTCTGAAGACTGTATTTCTTAACTGCAAGATGCCCACAGATGATGAAAAAGAGATGAAAAGTGGGTTAGTTACAGTAACTACACACCTAACATCACTATAAAGACACACTTTTCTACACAATTTTAATTTTTTATTTTTAATTGAACTTGAAGATGTTTATTGTGTTCTAATTTTGGTGGAAAAAAGGTCACATACGTTATTTAGCACAGCCTTGTGAAATATACAAAGCGTAACTGAGGATGAGCATTTTCTCCTCCTGGTCCGTTTCTGAGGACTAAACCACGAACTGCTCCGCTGAAGGAAGCCTTCCTGCAGTGGGTGGGCACCAAGTCTACCATTCACTAATTTTCTCCTTTCAGTATAGGCAGCAACTCCCCATTTTCTTTCAATTCCTGAAAATAAAGAATGAAACAGTATCATGCATACGTATATATAGAAAATGAAAACGTCTAAACAGTGGCAGGTCGCATCTGTATCAGAGAACCCGAAGAAACGCCTCACTGGGCGCAGACTCCAGACCACCAGCACAGTCACGCTAAGGGCACCGCCATCAGAGCCGCAGGCTCACTGTCGCCTTACAGGACTGGAGTTAGAAGGTGTCCGAAACCCACAGACCTTTCAGCATTAGCAGCACAGCGACTGGAACACAACAGTGAAGCTTCCTATTTAAACAACAGCACTTAACGGGGAAAATGAACTTTAAGTGACTGAAGGAACACCAGGTACACTCAGATACGATGCACATGACTCCTGCTGCCCTCCAGGCAGTAACGAAGCTTCCTGGTTTCAACCCAACCTGGAAAAACCAGGCACTGGTCTATAAATGTAAAGGCCGGGAACCATTACAAAGCTGAAGTATTCCGAAAGGGTCTGTGCCTACCTTTCAGATCTAAAATTGGAACACAGCCATCAAGTTTAAAATGTGACGGTGGAGGATAAATAAGATTTTCTAGTTTCAGATAAACAATTTGACAGGACATTTCAAGTTATTCTAAAGCTTCATGAACATCAATAAAACCACTAAAATCCACTGGCACTCTCTCTGGATTAAACCCAGACAGGCAGGTCTTGGGATCTGGTACCCATTTAACAAGCAGACATCCGGCTACATCAGGAAGCCATGCACAACCTCTCGGAGCACACGACCTGCAGGCAGCAGGCCATGCAGCTCAACGGCTGGCTGGGCGGGTGGGCCTGACGTGAGACGGGACACAACGGCTCCCTGGCCAGGAGGGGGCACACCACTCCCCTAACTTCCGACTGTTTCCGGACCTGCTGGGAGGGTATCAGGCAGTGACCTATGGGAAGCACCTGACTCTCAACTGATTTTGCGTCCCAAACTCTGCAGTGGCACACTGTCCACTCTTCAGAGCTGATGTTAGCTCTCTGCACCTATACTAACCAGGCGACGTTTTTCTCCAGACGGCAGCCTGGCAGTCACTCAGTCCCCAGATAATCCATTCACTCATTACCCACCCATTCAACCAAACCAGCACTCACGGCTCATGCTGAGGAAGCCAGGGGTGAGCCATCAAAACACAGCTAAGGCTTTAAGTGACATAAAGATGAAGAGCTGCCCTCTGCCAGAACAGACCAACACAGCAACATAACATCAAACCCATTACCTTCTCAGAGAACTGTCAGCAGTATCACAAATTTCCAGACATGTAAGTTCTTAGCAGGTGAACACAAGAAGTCATGTAACACACACTGTTACACACCTAAAAAGAACCTGCCCACGCAGCTCAGCTTCAAGGTGAAATGAGACATCTTCACCGCATCTCCCCCAGAGCTGCAGCGGCTGAGGACAGGCTCGGGAGCGCCTGGGCTCTGAACACTGCCTGTGCCTCACAAACACAAGTAGATACAGGACAACAAATGCAGACCGAGTTTTGCTGCCTCGGGGCTGTTCACAGCTACTGTGGTCTACGTTTTTTCCCTCCAGAAAGGAGAGTTTACGGGGGAAATGATTCACTGGCTTCCTCAAGAAGCACGACATCAAACCTGGAACTCAGCAGGAGATCAAACCTGGGCCGTGAAACCTCAGGACCGCAGCTCTGGGACTCGGAAAAGCTGCCAGCCCTCAGCGCTGAAGGCCCCCAGGGCTGGGCCAGAGCTCCTCCACGAGACGACGGCGTTAAGTCAAAACCTTAGAGGGGCAGCAGCAACCAAGCCAGCAGGTTATAAGACAACCCAAGGCAGCAGCACGTACTCCCTGCTTTCCACTTAAAGCATCAAGGCCCTGGCCTCAAACACAATCCTCCAAGTGGCCAGGCCGAGGAGGGCCTGAACCCCACAGCTGCGCTCACCCTCCTCCAGGAGGCCGCCCCGCAGCCTCACCGCTGCCACCGCACTGCGGCTCCGGGGGGCGGCTCCAGGGAGGCTTCCAGGATGCTAAAGCTGCAGCTGCCCCCTGTTGTCCTGGGCTGCCCTGAAGAGCTCCAGAACACATGTGTGATACCAGGAGGGGTGCCCTACATTCTGGACTTGAAATGCTAAAGTCATGTCTGTTTAAAACTCACTTAGAATTTACTTAAAGCCAGTATCTAACAGAAGCAAAAGATATTAAGAGGTGGCAAGCATACACAGAAGAACTGTACAAAAAAGATCTTCATGACCCAGATAACCATGATGGTGTGATCACTCACCTAGAGCCAGACATCCTGGAATGTGAAGTCAAATGGGCCTTAGGAAGCATCACTATGAACAAAGCTAGTGGAGGTGATGGAATTCCAGCTGAGCTATTTCAAATCCTGAAAGATGATGCTGTGAAAGTGCTGCACTCAATATGCCAGGAAATTTGGGAAACTCTGCAGCGACCACAGGACTGGAAAAGGTCAGTTTTCATTCCAATCCAAAAGAAAGGCAATGCCAAAGAATGCTCAAACTACCACACAATTGCACTCATCTCACACGCTGGCAGAGTAATGCTCAAAATTCTCCAAGCCAGGCTTCAGCAATACGTGAACCGTGAACTTCCAGATGTTCAAGCTGGTTTTAAAAAAGGCAGAGGAACCAGAGATCAAATTGCCAACATTCGTTGGGTCACAGAAAAAGCAAGAGAGTTCCAAAAAAGCATCTACTTCTGCTTTATTGATTACGCCGAAGTCTTTGACTGTGTAGATCACAACAAACTGTGGAAAATTCATCAAGAGATGGGAATACCAGACCACCTGACCTGCCTCCTGAGAAATCTGTATGCAGGTCAAGAAGCAAGTTAGAACCTGACATGGAACAACAGACTGGTTCCAAACTGAGAGGGGAACACATCAAGGCTGTAGGCTGCCACCCTGCTTATTTAACTTATATACAGAGTACATCATGAGAAATGCTGGGCTGGACGAGGCACAAGCTGGAATCAAGATTGCCGGGAGAAATATCAGTAACCTCAGATACGCAGATGACACCGGACAGTGAAGAGGAGCTAAAGAGCCTCTGGATGGAAGTGAAAGAGGAGAGTGAAGAAGCTGGCTTAAAGCTCAACATTCAGAAAACTAAGATGATGGCATCCAGTCCCATTACTTCATGGAAAATAGATGGGGAAACAGTGGAAACAGTGACAGATTTTCTTTTCTTGGGCTCCAAAATCACTGCAGATGGTGACTGCAGTCATGAAATTAAAAGATGCTTGCTCCTTGGAAGAAAAGCTACGACCAATACAGACAGCACACTAAAAAGCAGAGACATTACTTTGCCAACAAAAATCCATCTACTCAAAGCTATCGTTTTTCCAGTGGTCATGTATGGATATGAGTTTTGGACTATAAAAATAGCTGAGTGCCAAAGAATTGATGCTTTTGAACTGTGGTGTTGGAGAAGACTCTTGAGAGTCCCTTGGACTGCAAGGAGATCCAATCAGTCCATCCTAAAGGAGATCAGTCCTGGGTGTTCATTGGAAGGACTGATGTTGAAGCTGAAACTCCAATACTTTGGCCACCTGATGCGAAGAACTGACTCCTTGGAAAAGACCCAGATGCTGGGAAAGACTGAAGGCGGGAGGAGAAGGGGACAACAGAGGTTGAGATGGTTGGATGGTATCACCGACTTGATGGACATGAGTTTGAGCAAGCTCTGGGAGTTGGTGATGGACAGGAAGTCTGGTGTGCTGCAGTCCATGGGATCCCAAAGAGTCGGACACAACTGAGTGACTGAACTGAAAGCCAACCAAACAAGGAAGTTCATCAAACACACATAAAAACAGAATCCTTGAAATACACTGACAACCTGACAGAGGTCTCAGTTTCCGAGCATCTGAGACCAGTCGGGGACCTGGAGATGACCTCATGCAATCCTGAGGTCAGTGACCTCAGGCCTCAGTGGCACAGCTAGCAGGGCCAGGCCAGCACTGCGTCCCAGGCCCCCGTCCTTAGCCTGGCACTCTTTACTCCATCATCGAGTACATGTGAGTAAGGCAACTGAAATGACACCAGAAAGTAATAAAATTATAGTAATATAAATGTAACAGGGCAGGAGAACTTCAGAAGCAGATGCAAAACAAACATTTCTGGATGAAAAAATCTAAGATTCACAGACAAGAGGAGCCTGAAGGATACAGAAAGCATATTTAAATATGGACTATGCAAGGAAACTCAAAGTAGAGACAGGGCGGAAAGAAGCTAAAACATGGAAGAACTTAAGAGTGCCATGTGAGTGAAGCAGGGGTGGAGCCTGGCCACGCCCAGAGCTGCTCTGAGTGCTGAGTCTCTCTGGGGACCCTGGCTGGCAGCTCTTCAGAACCAGAGCAAAGGACCTAGTGGGCAGGAGAGGCCATACAGAGAGGGGCTGATTCTGGCTGGCTCCAGTGAGAGGTAAGAGACAAGATATTCTTGTTGGAGAGATGGTAGCTCTGGGCTGGAGCGATCAGACACGAGGCCAGAAACGGACACCAAGGACAAGTCCAGTGAAACAATAGTTTTCATACACGCTCAGGCTTTCATTCCTCCAGGCTCCCAGTGATTCCTGACCTCACCTTAACGATGTCCAGTCCTCCGACAAGCTCCCCCTTCACATACAGCTGAGGGTACGTCGGCCAATTGGAGTAAGCTTTTAATCCTTGCCGAACCTACGGAAACAACAGGAACCCTGAAATAATCCTATCAGATTAGAATAAATGACAATCCTAATGGTTAAAACTAAGACAAAAGACAAAACCTAAAACACAGAACTTACTTCTTCATCCTCCAATATATCAAATGTCTCATATTCAATCCTACAAAAAGGAGAAAACATTTTAACAAGAAATACAGTTTCAGACAAAAATTATAAACTCTATTTGGTGTTTCAGAAACAGTCAAGAAAAGTAAAACTATTTCGATGCTAACAAAATTTGGGGAAAAACAAATTATTTTACTTCTTTATCTGTCTTGTACTTGACAGAATAAGTCATCCCAAAACAGAAATTTTTCTGGATTTTCTCTGCTTCGGGAGCAAGAGGGGGCAGCCTTGCGGCGCCCAGGGATGGAGGCTGGGAGTTCACCAGCGGGGGGCACACCCCAGCCAGCTCCCCCGTTGGGAATGAGCCTCCCTCAGACCATGCAGAACACGCGTGCTTCCCCCACGACGCCTGCAGCCAACGCGAGGGCTGTGGCTTGATGCCGTGTCATGACGCTACTCATATAAATGAGTGAGAATTCAACCACAGCTACGCAGGAGGTTTTCATTACAAGGTGGTCAAGGAATTAGTAAGCATGTGTGACTGGATCCCTGCAGGAAGACTGTGAGTGCATGTGCAATTTCAAACCCTGGCCAAAGAAAATGCCACATATGAAAAAACGAATTTCGTTTTCCATAAAACCAAAGCCATTTTCATAGGGAAATCCTGTTTACTTAATACACAAGCTAAGCTAAGTCACTTCAGTCGTGTCCGACTCTGTGCGACCCCACAGACGGCAGCCCACCAGGCTCCCCCATCCCTGGGATTCTCCAGGAAAGAATACTGGAGTGGGTTGCCATTTCCTTCTCCAGTGCATGAAAGTGAAAAGTGAAAGTGAAGTTAAACCGCTCAGTCATGTCCGACTCTTAGCAACCCCATGGACTGCAGCCTACCAGGCTCCTCCATCCATGGGATTTTCCAGGCAAGAGTGCTGGCGTGGGGTGCCACTGCCTTCTCCAACTTAATACACAAGTTCCAAAGAAAACGGTCCATAATGCAAGAAAGAGTCAAAAAAAAGAACTTGACAGGATAAATCAGCAACAAGTATCAAGAATGTAATGTCTGAAAGAAGAGCAAAAAAGATTAAAAAAGGAAACCAGAACCACAGAGTGTAAGTCTCCCTTCACGTTGAGCTAGAGAGGCAGACCTCCTGATTGGCACAATATGATAAGCCACTGAGTTCTGGAACTCCCCTGATACAAGGGATCTAAGAAGTGCTGGGCCTACATGTGCGCAGGTGTGGCGAGTCACAGCTGCCGGAACACCTCCTGAAGTTCCCTGAAAGGGCGCCTCCCACGCCCCAAGGCACATGGGGGTGCTCAGCCCCTCGGGGCACATGTCTTTCCTCGGAAGGGACAGACAAGAGCAAGGATGGAGGAAAGGAACAGAGCGCTAGAAGCGCCCCCACATTCCCACAGCTCCAGCAGGACCACAGTCCTCCATGTCAACAGACCCTGGAAGGGTTCAGCCGCGGGAAGGTACTCCGTCCCAAAGAAGCTTCCTGCTCTGGGGGAAGTGGTGCTTCCAATCCAATCCGACAGACATGGGACAGAAAGTAGGGGATGGAGACTTTCCACCAAATACTTAGGCTGTAATGGGCCCAAAACTGTCCCATCCTGGTCTCAGAACCCCAGGGGACTAGCTGGCACTAAGGACAGGTGGTCTGAGGGTGACTCGCAGGAGATGTGGCAAAGGGAAGAAAGTGACCAGAGCCGCGCCAGCCTCGACTGCAGCCCAAGGCAGGGTGAGGATGGGGCAGCTGGAGGCCGGAGCACAACAGCGACCAGTCTCTCCTCTGTGAAGTATCACAGTCATTTGAACAGAATGACTGTTCTTTTATCGCGAAAGTTGCATTTGGGGCTGTGTTACTCCGCCCAGCCTAAGAATGCCCACACACTTCAAAGGTGACTTTCCCTGTCATGTCATAGGAGTCTATCTAAAGCTACAGTTAGAATCCTTACAATACAGAAAAGAGGCAGTTGAAAATAAGGAAGAAAAATAAGCAACACAGAACATGTGCTAAATATCTCTAAATAGGTGGTTTGACCACAATTCCAGTTTTCTTACCTGGCAGCTTCGTCACTGAGATCAAAAGCATGAGCCCCACAATCTGATTTACCCACCTCTCAGACTCAGATAACGGATCTTCCTGTGCTTCCTGTTTCACAAACTATTTGGAAACTATAATATTTTTTTTAAAGAAAATTGAAAATCTATAATACACTTTCCCTAAAATATCTTTATGCATGCTAAGAACTCAGTTATTAATTTTCCTCTGGGAAAGTAGACAAATAGTTATCTCAATGTCTGCCAAAATACCTCCTTTATGTTACCAATAGGTTGACATTGGTCAAAAAAATTCTACCGTGGTCTACGTTAAAGGATTCACAAAATGCTACAGCAAAAATAAATAGATAAAAATACATGAACAGATATAACAACTAAGAAGAATCAATGTCAGAACTGGAAAGTAAGAATTTCTTAAATACACTCTCTGAAAACAAGATTTACTTACCCAGTACTATTTAGTATTTCCAAAATCTGTCTGCTGAAGCCACACTTAGCTTCCTAAATTTAGGAAAAAAACACAAACTTTAGAATGCACTGCATGCCAACACAGCCCTCGGGCGCGGCCCTGCCTGAGGCTCTGCCGGGGGGATGGCACTGCAGAAGACGGCCGGCTCCCAGGGCCTCCTCGTACCAGAGCCGACGGAAGGATGGGACCCGCCCCTTCAAGAAGGACCCATCCAGACGTCCCCCCAGGCGCGCGGCCGCCAGCCTGACTTGGGCTTGTCACCACCGAGAGGACTGTGTTCCGACACTGTCACCTTGTGATCAAAAACCTCCCGAGCCAAACCCTGCCGCAGCCGCCGCTGCTCCACTTCACGCAGACCCAGAGCCGCAACGCCTCCTTTCTTAAGTGGTTGAAATCATCCCTTTTCTAGTTCCACTTTTTAAACGTGTGTTTACATTATGGAGTACCAAACTTTTATGAGGTTATAGAAAAGTCTAACAGTTTTTTTCATGCCAGAGGATCCCAAATCCCAGTCCTATAGAAAAGACTTGGCACCATGTAAACATCTTACCCAGGCACCATGTAAACATCTTACCAGCACTCACAATTCCATTCCCTGAATTCATGATTACTTCCTGGGCTTCCAGGAACAAAATATAAAAATCTGCTTTAAATAACCTCCAAGAAGAAAAAAAAAGGTGACTGGGAATTGCTAACTTCCTCTCCTTTGTTTTAATAAATACAGTGAAACAGTCAAGGAATCTAGGTCCTAATCTAGTGACCCCAATATGGTGAAATGTACATCACCACATCTTCCTAGTTACTATTACTTCCACTGTAACAGCTATGTTTACTAGTTACATAAGCTGTACTAGTTATACAAATTTCCCAGATTGACTCTATATCATTCTGCCACCCACTAGAGGGGACCCTGAAGCTCTGGGGCGAGTGGCTTCCCGACACACCCCACTGGACAGGTGAGGCAGATGGAACCGCCTCCGCCCAGCCTTCCAGAGTCCTCCTGTCCTCTGCCCAACCCTGCCCACCTCAGCACCTGGTTAGAACAAAGGAAGGTAACAGGGGCTGGCTTCTAGAGATCACCCATCTAATTAAAATACTCAGGATAGATGATTTTGATCAACCTATCAGTAGAGGTGAGCTATCAAACTTGATATTCAAAATGATGCACAATCAACACAGCTTTCATCCATCACAGGGACAAGAACCACCCAATTACAAATAAAAACTGTCAAACCATCCCACTCATTCATCAAACAAGTTCTGAGCCCCCTAGATACAGCCTTGTTCCTTTCGGCATCACCAGCACTTTAGACCATGGTCCAGGGCTGCAAACCAAGAAACCGTGAGGTTCCCAGCCCTGAAGTGCACATTCTGGGAGTAGACAGCAGCTAATGGAACCGCCCAGTGCTGGCTGGCAATGCTGACCACATCCACTGACAAAGTTCGGCAGCAGAAAGAAAGGCGCCCCGCTGAGATGCTGATGATAAAGTCAAGGAAAATGGAGATTACTTTGTTTGATCTCCATAAGCACCAATTAAGGCCTAGATAACTTCCTGCTACCACTACCGCTTCATTAGCTAAAGCTAGGGAAAAAAGATTTAAGTGTCCCCTTGTTGCAGATGTTAACATCAAAAGAAATTACAAATAAAACCATTTTTGAGTTCTTTACCTGTTTGTTTCCTTTCATAAAGAGCATCACAGAAGCTTTATTTGTCAGTACTTTGAGCCTGAAGAGAGAAAATTGATATGTAAGGGCTCAGCTCAATTATTAACCGCCACTTTCGCTCCGCTTCGCAGATACCGTGCACATTTGAGGGACAGCAGGATGAGAGTTCACAGCACTGAGTGTATTAAACAAGCAAGCGCACTGGCATTCCCCTTTATTTTACTGTCTCCCTAAGCCACTGTAAAACACAATATGGCTTTTTAAGGCAACAAATGCGCCTTCAAATTGCAAATTTAAGCCCATCAACTCACAGAACTAAAAAAATAATAATAACCAACTCAGTAAGGAATTGCTCAATAAGGGACGCACAGGCTGAGCCCACCCGGAATTCCCAGAGCTAGACTCGTGTGTCCTTTCCCATCACGAGGCCGGCACAGCCCCACACTCTTCAAGCCCACAAGGTCCCACCTGGAGGGAGACGCGCTCAGCATCAATTGCTGAAGTCTAATGCTCTCCTCTCGACTTTATACATCTTTCAAACCTCCTGATCTAGCTTGCTGTCCCGAACGCTGACCATCCGCACACACCCTGGAGTCCACGGCAGATCTCAGGGCCCACCCCCATCAGGACCAGACGCCCTGCGGGGGTCCCAGCACCGCCCTCTCCTCCTTCCACATGCTCTGGAACACTCGCGGCTCCAAATCTCCTCAGAGGAAAATGGTCTCACACGTGATGCACGCGAATCATGCACAAAGCTGCGTGACACATGCTTTCACATGGTGCAAGCAGCCACTTTTCAGGAAGCGCCCACGCCCTCACCTGGAGACCCAACTACTGGGATCCAGGGAACCGAAACAGGCCCCTCTGTCCCACAGAGATGCAGCCGAGGCCAGGGACTCGGGCCCCGACACCGCGCTTTCCAGGAGCCCTTTAAATTATGGCTCCAAGCGTACTGCCGACTATCTTCTGTATAACTCCAGCCAGTCACCTTCTGGTGCCTGAACACAGCACAGTAGGAAAGAGCAGCCTAATGAAAGCAGGGACACAGACAGCAGCAAAGGCGCGCTCAACACAGAGGGAACTAAGCCAAGAAAACCCAAGCACGTCTGGAGACAGGCCTCTGAGGCCACGGCCCTCGGCGAGCCACCCAGGCTTTAGAGCAAACCCTAGCCCGGGACACGAGTGCCACAGGGGCCAGGAAGGCACGAAGGGTGCATGGCGAGTGTGCACGCCACCTGAGAGCACGTGGCACTTCCAGGTCAGCTCGACATCCACGCCAACTATGAGGAGCGCTGTACTAACCAACACAGGTAAGCAGACACTTGGAGGAAATCCCAGAATGTCAAAGGAGACGAAAATTAGGAGAGGAAGTTTCACCTTAGAAACTCAAGCCCCAACCATGAATGGTTGATACGCTGCTGTATTTCAAAATAAATTGCTTTTTAATCCTCTACATTAATATTTATTATAACTACTTATTACAATTAATATTTATTAAAATTAAAATCCTACAGACCCAAGTCCAAACTTTCTATAAGACAGAATCTCTAAAAGCAGATTGAGACCCTTCATAAGACAAAGCAATTTCACAGTTCCAAACAAAACCTCCTTCAATTTTAAGTTACCACGGTCCTAAGAATGGCAAAGAGAAATCCCAGAGTCTCCACATGACCTCCACATTCAACATACCATCATTGGGGTCGCACAGAGTTGGACACGACTGAAGCGACTTAGCAGCAGCAGCAGCAGCAGCAGCACAGACCTCTACCAAGATGGAGACAGCAGCCAGCCCAAGGCCACGACCCAGGAAAACACGAGAAAGCAGCTTCAAGCTGTGAGCAGAACTGTCGCTAGAACCTAACACCAAGACTGGAGCCCAGCTCCAAATTGCAGAAGAGAACTGCAATTTGGTCATTTCATGGTGACAGTGACATTTCTACAAAAACCAAGAATATCCTCCACATAATCATTAAACTGGTGCAAAATTTTCTCCAGTCCAAATGAGACCTTTCTAAGTTTGCATGGTTAACTTTGTAACAATTATGACCTCTGCATACCATAGCACACCTCTGATTTCCGTATACAAAGAGTAATACAAAAACTGAAAACTCAAGAATATTTTTAAATAACAGCAGACTGAAACTTTAAACGCACTTACCTTTCCTCTAACTTGGGGGCTTTGGGGCAAATCGTATCTAGTTCTTTAGATGCTTCTAGCTCCTAAAATAAACACATATGTTTATTTATACATTTATTGTAACAAATCTCCTCAGTCATACCGTAATATAAGATACCGGTGTATCACCTATTAGCGAATTCATTAGTGAATTTATGGGAGTGAATCAGAAATATTGTCTTTATTCCAGATTCATACATGTAGATTCTACAAAAATGCATACTCTTGATTTAATACAGCACTTATAAAAGTTGCTTAAATATGGAAATACCAAGCCAGTGGCTCAGTGGTAAAGAACCCGCCTGGCACGGCAAGACACACAAGTTCAATCCCTGAGTCCGTAAGATCCCCTGAAGGAAGAACCGGCAGCCCACCCCACTATTCTTGCCTAGGAAGTCCCATGGACAGAGGAGCCTGGTGAGCTGCAGTCCATGGGGCCCCAAAAGAGTCAGATACAACTTAGCGACTAAACAACAGTAAGCATGAAAACTCTCTACAACGGTCTTCTCAATTCTAACCTTGATTATATCAAGTCCTCCTATGAGCTCTCCAGAAACATAGAGCTGGGGATAGGTGGGCCAATTGGAATAGGTTTTGAGGCCCTGACGAACTTCTTCATCTGAGAAGATGTCGAAACTGCTAAACTGAATATTATGTTTGTTAAGAATTTCCACCATCTGCTTGCTGAAACCTGCACACAGAAAAAGAAAATAAAGAACTTTATTTCTCTCTCTCACGTACACAGAATTTTATGTTAATTCCGAGTGTACACTACCTGCTGAACACAGACAATCTGCCTCTGTTTTACCAATAATTCAGTTAGCATGGCTGACTAGTGTGTAAGGAGGAAACCAATTCCAAGAACCCCTTCTCTGGCCTTGAACCAGAGTTTTTTTAAAGTGTGTTTATTTATCCGAGTTCCCCCTCAATGTTAGGTACATTTTCATAGCAGGGGAAATGGTGCCGGCCCAGCAGCACAGACCTCAAGCCCAGGCGCCCAGCTCCGCTCAGCGAGCGGAGGCCCCGTGCAGGCCCGGAGGCCACCTCCCCGTGCCGCACTCTGCTATCAGTCGGGAGACTGGCCCGGACGCCCATTCAGTGCCCCGCCCCCAGGCTCTGCTGTTCCGTGAATCTGTGAGCAGGAGCACTAGGCGGAAGAGAAAACTCTGTAACTGCCGTTCTCCACGACTGGACCATACTGGGAACCCCAGTTCTGTCTGGTTTCTGTTGTCCTTTGACTACTTCCTGTGTCTCCATTTCAATAGTTCTCCATTTTCATCATCCCTAAATAGAATAAATTAAAAATCAAGACAGCAATACGTTCTCCTCTAGTCTAAAATGACAGCACGTTGAATTTCAAAGCTGTCTCCTCTGCTGCTGTATAGGAACTGTCAATACACTGGCAGTACCCTTTCTCAGCCCGTGTCATTACCTGACAGTTTCTTTTCTAAAACTATTTCTATTCCCCAAAGCATGTAATGTGATTTCTTTTTTTTTAACCACACTGCAGTGATGATCTTATGTTCCATGATTTCATTACACTTTTGTGACACATTTTTGTTCTGTGCTTTTCTGACACCATTTTCTTATTATGACATTAGTACTGAAGAATAAGAGTGTGCATATCAGTCTTTTATAAACCTATTTAGTCTTGTCTGAAAAGAGGGTATTTTTCTTCCTATAAGCTGATTCTTCCTGATTGTTTTTCAACACTCTGTACTCCACTCTTTCACATTCCATCATTCTCCTTTCCAAATACAGTTGTAATCCACTGGAAAATAAACTACTCTTCAGATTCAAAATTCCTAGAAGGTAATAGCATCTGCCATTATTTTTAAATAAAATCAAACCATGAATCGGCTTCACCTGACGTCATGCAAAAGCACTATTAAAGCGTGGATCGACAGCTGAGCTCCAGACATTCTGAGGCCTGCCGTTCACTGAGATGAAGCACCAGTGTTTATCTGTATAGCACGTAAGCTGCTTTTCCTGCAACTGAAGTGTTAAGTTCATGTACAGCCTGAAGTAAAACACTGATTCTGAAATTTTTTCATTCATCTGGGAGTTCATTAGTAAACAGCTAACGGCTGATTGCTGATGGTTATTCTGTTGCCAATATATTAACTCATTTCTACTGTAACTGACTGAGGAAAAGCTTTAGTTTTGCTTTAGGCAACTACATGCAGACTAGAGAGATTGACTGGTAGTGTTTCATTTTCAAGGGTTAAAGTGGCAGACTGGAAATGTTCTGCTTAAGGATAAAGTAGAAGGCTTTATTTTAATAACAAAATAGTTACACACATTTTTTTAAGAAAAATGCACGAATGCAGTGAAACTATTTAGAACTAGAAAAACCACGTTTAACCGTTACAGAACCACCATTTTTCTCCACAATCATTTCCACTCATGACAGAGGACATGAAGACGGAGCCTAACTGCCACATTTCATCACTATCTAAGAACAATAAAACCCTAAAGAATACACTTCGGAATCTGTAACGTTTCCATGTTTGATTTAAAAAGTGAAACCCAATTAGATGACTCACTGCAGGAGAAATTTCTGCACTGTGGTTCAAACACCTTTTGCTTCACTAAAAGCGCCGTCAGAGGAAACAGATGCGAGAGCTCCCAGATAACTTAATTAGCCCGCAAGATCAAGGATCTATCATTCTGTTTTAAAAGATGCGCATCTCAGTGTGCCTCGAAAATCATCCTACAGCACGACAGCCTTCTCTCCTATCCTCCCGGGCAGCACAGACAAAGGGCAGTCTAATCCTCTGACGACTGAGGCCCTATCAGCATGCCAGGCTCCTGAGACAAGAACCATCCTACAGGTAGGGCCCAGAAGTGAGGGGTGAGAAGACAGAGGTGTGCAACGTACACCTCTGGGTGTACACAGGGGCTGGGCTGAGTCCAGGGAGACCCCAGGGCAGACCCTGAGGCGGCTGTCAAGGTTTCCCTGACAGAAAGTTTAAGCGTTATTCATTCATGTTTTTCTGTTTTCCTGAAAGCGAGGTGTGGACCCGCTAATCAAAACTCAAGTGTAGCTCTATTCTCAAAGGGAGTCCAAGGGAGCAATGCGTGTTGATGACAGCAGTGCTTTCAAAGTGAATTCTGTGCAAAGTATGGAAATACCAGCCACCTGAGTTCATGAGAGCTGATGGCCATTCTTTTATAAAGAAGAGTCTGCCTAGGCCTCATCTCTAATGTACCGTCAGAAAACCAAAAGCAATTTTCCACTACACAAGCTCAGAAAGGAAGAGGGTAAAAGAGAACAGTTTCAAGACAAAGACAGTGTCTGGAGCCATGCACACAGACAAGGGCACACAGTTAGAGAGCAGCGCCAGTGTCGGAGGCGGCAGGGCCCAGGCGCAACGGAAGACCCCGGTTAGGCCCTGACTAGACGCTTCTGTAAAGGATACCAATACTCCAAAATAGTGTTTACTATGTGTGACAGAAAGACACGCTGTCACAGAAACCAAAATGCTGGGAAACAGAAAAGCCTACTAAAATGTGGTTAAAAACATTCTAAATAACATATGAATAATGAGGAATGAAACTGTGTTTATCATATGTATCTAAAAATCTTTTATATCTCCCAAGTAGTATCTAAATGTATATAATATAGTGTATATGACAGTGTATAATATAGAGAAATAATATATTGCTCTGAAATGTTTCAAAGCTTCTTTTTCATTCTAACTCATTATTTGTACAGCCTTCTAAATGCCACTCAGGCGGTTAATATAAAGATGGCTAGAAATACCTCATAAATTCAGCCTAATAAAGTAAATGGTAAGCAGAAAAATGATTATTTCTAAGTGTGATTCTATTTTATTTGAATACTCATTCCGCATCTGGATGGCTCTCCAAGGCTGACTCCGACCTCCGACACTACGAAGAACTGCAGGCGTGAGGAAGGCGGCCAACGTGAAGCTGGAGGCATCAGGGCAGGCAGAGTCAACAGGCGGCCCGCCTGCCGGCATCCGGTCTGCGAGGCATTCCAGGACATCCCCTTCCCCTCTGCCGCTTCAGACCACCTTCCCCAGCTGCAGTTTCACCACCTGCCAGGTTTACCTGCCAGGGAATCTCTTCATTCAGAAGAGATTAAGAGAATATCAGTGTTTTGCTCCCGAAGAAGATACCATGCTACTGGTTTTACTGTGGGCCTACTGTGCATAACCTGTCACACAGGCTGCTCCGCGCCGTACAGCCTGATGACGGTCCTGACTGGGACCCACGGGACTGCTTGTCGTGAGGTCAGCACAGAGAGTGCCAGAAACAGTGCTCCTGCCTGACGGGGAGAGGCAAACCAACATCCATTAAAAACAACCAACCAGCACACAGAGCCTCTCTGTGGCTCCCTCTGGTTAACTCTCACACAGACTCAGTTAGCCTTTCAGTACATAAACAGCAGGCATCTGACATGTAAATGCTGGCAAGGAAAATTTTCAAGCAGAACTGAGAAAGAAAGGAACCTTTTCTTTCTCTAAGACAGAATTCACCATGAAACTTTACATTTAAAACCAGACTTTTTTTATAATTTAATAGGTAATTTGCTAACTATACAGGGAAGAATTTACAACTAACTTTAGAGTGGAAGTTGGCTGTATTTTTAAAGTCACACTGGACATGCAGTAATGTATGTACAATAACACATTTAATTTCCTTGCCACCTATCTTTAACAAATCCCTCCTGTGCAGTTGAAAGCAACATCCTTAGATTCTCAACAGCATCATCGAAAGGCATTAAACGCTCAACTATGCAGCATAATAATGTTGCACGAGGCACAGTAAAAAGAACACAACATAAATTCAATACCAGAGGGGCCAAATAACTCTGAAAGTTACTTAAGGACAAAACTCCATGCATATCTGAGGCAAGACGGTAAGAGTGACTATAAGCCACAGGATTAGGAATCTTTAAATCCCGAGAAGCAATGAACTGGAAATGACGGCGATGGGTGAACAGTGTCATCAGAAGCTGAGAGGCAACAGGAAAGGCAAGAGCATACAGGGTGGACACTGGAATGCTACCGCCATTCTGTGCGTTTCTGACCTGTTGAATCTGAACCATACGCATAAAAGGAGGCTGCCAAGAAAGAGAAGGTAAGTATTAAGAGCAAGGTTAACTGAACAGACCAAAAGCCTATTCATGGAGACAGCAATATGGTGGCCAGGACTCAATCCCAACTCTGCTACTCAGTGACAGCAAACCGCCCTCACCGGCAATTAGGCAGACAACAAAGGTTTTGAATTAGATGATTTTCATGATGTCTTTTGGTTCCAACATTCTCCAGGTCTTCACTGCAAACAAGTCCTCATCGCCTAACTACAGAGTCCACTGGAAATCACCACCTCTCTGCTCTTCTAAGGGTGTCTGACCGCAAGCATCGGTAGGTGTCCAGCACAGTCCGCACAGAGCACGTGGTCTCAAGCCCGAGCCCTGCGCGGCGTGGCTCGGAGCAGCCCCTTACCGCAGCGCGGCTCCTGAGGCGTCCCCTTCATGAACAGCATGCAGGGGGCGGCGTGGGTTAACTTCTTCAGGCGCAGGCTGAGGTCCTCCTTCGGGTGCTCACTACCACTGGGCGAGAAGGAGCCGCTAGACGCGTGTCGCTGAACCTTTTTGGTCAACTCTGGGGCATGGGCACCATCTAATCGGTCGATTTTCTGAGAATTCTAAAGTTAAAGAAGTCATTCAGAGTATGTATACATTCCTTCACCATCTATTTTAGGCTCCAAAATTATAACAAGCACAAGTCCATAGCTCTAGCCAGTATTTAAAGAGGTCAACACTATCACTGGAGAAATTTTCTAAAACTCGGATTGCAAACTGCCTGCTATGCATGTCAATTTTAGAAATAAATAGTTGGTTTCTTTTTTCCTTTTTGGAAACACTGGGAAAGCAGCACTACTCCTCAAACCTGATCAGAAAGGCTCTCCCCACCCCCGCTGCGGTCAAGCTATTATGAAGCACAATGAGGCACCTGGGGAACTATGGTGACACCCAGGGGTGCCCAGAAATACAGATTTGCACCCACTTCCTAAGAGAGTCATTAATCAAACCAGAAGCAGCAAGACGTTTCATCATATCCAAGCACATGCCCCAACCAACCAACTGCTGACCCAGCTCAGGGAACACTGGGTTCACAGCCATGGCTTCTGGTGGCTGGACCTCCACAGTCCATGTCACTTTCCCAGAACCCCGAGCGCAGGCAAGCAATGAGACTACAAGACAGGTCGAGGCGAGGAGCAAGCAAACACCTAGTGCTCAGCAATCAGGGGAAAGGGTGAAGGAACCCGCAAAGACAGCCCCGCGGCACTCGACAAATAATCTCTTCCACCGTTTTTATCCTTACCTTGAAAAACAGAAAGGTGGGAACAGAACTAATTTCATATTTCTCAGATACTTCAGGAACAGCTTCCGCTTCCAACTTTAAAATAAAAGAATTTAAGCATGATTATAAAAAGGTCTTTTCTTTTTAACTACTTCAACATGTAAATCAGTTTCACATGCATTATCCCTTCAGGTAGTTGACGTTTTTAAAGAGTACAGTACAAAAGTTTATGACACATTTACATTTAAATGAGACTCACTGGGCTGGCATGTCATCCACTGAGTCTGCGGTGTCAAAACAGGTTCAGAGGTTTTTATTTTGTTGCACATTTCAAAAGATGCCTGGAGGCTGTGAATAAAATTTTTGGTGCACTAGTGACCTAGTAAATTTTCAATCATATGCAGCTACTACTATATTGAAATCCATAAATCACTGACCCCAGTTATGTCATGATTACAGTGCTTATTTTCTGCCCACAGCAATTCGTGCTGTTTGCTCTATTGACTAATTTCAGGAGGCAGTACATCATGACTGACAGTTGCAGCCTTCTGCAAATTATGAAGCAAAAAGGAGTATTTCTTCAATAAACTATTGATGTCTGATAAATTTTACTTTTAACTCCTGCAAGGCTGCTGAACCCTAAGCAGATAGTTATCTTGCTAGGTTACTTGCTTCTGGGTCTGTTCATACATTTAAATGCATTTTAGATAAGATGACCACATTCTATTTGAAAATCTCCTTGAAGCCCTTCAACAAGATCTGATGCGATATCTGACACATAAACTTAAACATATTTATTAGTAACACGCTTTCTAATAATGAGAATAAAATTACTATAAGCTTTTTATGTGGACTTTATATACTTTGAGAAAAACCAAGATATATTGTGTTTTTCCCTCACAGGACTGTCAATGTTAATACAAACTTTTAAAACCAATAAAAATCTGTATCCACATTATACCTATAGGAAATAAAGTTTATTGATAAATTATGTTATTAAAGAGTTTTTAAAATATATACACTGTGTTTTTCCAAGAGTGAAAGATTTCCACTGGGCTTAAAATACTGTCTTTATCCAGAGCTTTAACCAATCCACTGTTTCTGTCCATGGAAACGGCCATGACGCCGGGGGAGGCTGTCCTACGCCTGTGGCTCGTATCGTCCATCTCGTATATGCTTGGGTGCTCTTTTACCGCCTTAATTCTATCTCCTTTAGAACACCCTTTTGAAACAATGTTTTAAATTATTTTCTTTTTTAATGTGAGAAACCACATATATTTTAAAATCAATGTCAAGTGTCCAATAAAACTGAAAAAAAGAACAAAGAGAAGGTTAAGCATTCGGAGACAGCTATTCAGAAGACACTCTTTCTAAGTCTAAGGAACTTCTGCACCATATTCTTTCAGACAATTCCACACTAGACCAAAGAAGGGCAGAAAGGTGGTGGCTGAGGCAGCGCCCCCCCCCCCCCCCCCACACACACGCTGGGCACTGGGCCAGGCTCAGTGACGATCCCCTTCACTCGCACTCCGGGATTCTAACAGAAAAGTAATACGAATCAAAAAACAGGTGCTACTAAGTAGAAGCAAGATAATAAAGTCTTAAACAGAACAAACAAGTCACATCCTGACTCATAAAATCAAATTCCTATATGCTTTTAAAAGCTGATCTCTTCTCATATTTCTGCTGGTTTCCAGTAGGGCCCCTTACTGACAACTCTTCCGGGAAGCAAATGATGCTCTCAAAATTCCTGCTGAAGCCAGGAGGATCACTACACGTGCCTCCCCTCAAATGAGCTCCCAGAAGACGGAGCTTAATAAGACAAAGGCAACAGTGACAGGCAAATCCTCCTGAGCCCAGACCAGGAGGGCCATTAAAGGCAAAGCTGCTCCCCAGAATAGCAAGGGCAGCTGAAGTCCGAAACCCTTCACAGCACTAAAACTCCTTGGAAATATTTCTCTTGGATGTAAAGCAACATAAGTTACAACAATGGAAGTAGAAGATAAATGCATACATATTCAAAACTTTTAATTTCAATTTTCTTCTGCATCCTGAAGAGACCAAAGATGGCCAATAAGAGCTACCTTCCTTGGAGGCCTGCTCTGTGCTATACACCAGACTTGTCACAACCTGGAAAGCAGGGGCCACGTTATCATCTCAGCTCCACGGGGGCCGAGAGAGGTCACTGCAGACACAGTCAATTAGCAGAGCTGAGAAACCAGTCCATGCCTCCCTGACAACAAACCCTGTGCGTTTCTCATTGTGCTACGGTTACCTTTTCTACCAGAGCAAATAACAAACAGCAAATTTAAGAGACAGGGTTATATGCGACTTCAGGACCAAACAGACATGGACACGTCCAGAATGGGTTCCCAGCCGGAGTGCCTTGGGGGAACCACGCACTTCCTACACCTAGAATCTCAAACTTGGACCCTTCCCACTCAGGGCGCTGTGTGTCTGTGGAGGGGGGAGGAGGGCACGGGAGCTCTACTACAGCAGGATGAATCCAGAGGGAAGGAATCTCCATCATCTCCTTCAGTATATCAGGGGTCCCCAAAGGCCACCGCGATGGCAATGGCTAAGAGCTGTGGTGCATTCTAAGCCAGACAGCATTCTGAGCGCATTCACGTACTGAGCTCATTTAATCCTCACAGTGAGCGCGCGAGGGAGTGTCAGTCGCTCAGTCGTGTCTGATTCTTTGCAACCCCGTGGAGTGTAGCCTGCCAGGCTCCTCTGTCCATGGAATTCTCCAGACAAGAATACTAGAGTTGGGTGGCCAATCTCTTCTCCGGGGAAAGCTTCCCAACCCAAGAAGCACACCCAGGTCTTCTGCGCCGCGGGCAGGATCTTCACCATCTGAGCCCCAGCGGGGCCCTCACGGCGGGTGCTGCCATCACACCCCGTTTCTGGGTCCCTCACTGCTGAGCGGGGGCCGAGGCGGTCTGGCTCCAGGCACAGCCCACTCTACAGAGCCCTGTTAGCGCCTCACCAGGCCCAGCGGTGCCTCCTTGCCTTCTCATTTTACTGACCTCTCAGTCTCACTCAGCAAGCGTGACCACAGCTGCCTTCTCGGGTTCCCTTCCCTTGGCTTTCCGTGTCTTCTCTTCCTCTAACTCCTGGCCTGAGTGTCTGGCTTCTTCCTTCACCTTTGCCAACCACAACATTGCTGCACATCCCAGGACTTGGTTCCGTGCCTGCTTCTCTTACCTACATTCACTTTCCTAGTAGAGTGGTCTCAGGCAACACCCTGGCTCTAAGGAACTCCAGGACGGCACCGCCACCCAACCTCTACCCAGGACAAACCTCTCCTCTCACCTTCAAGCCACACACTCGACATCTGCCCGCAGATCCCCACCAGATTTTTCCCACTGCACCTGTTCCTCCCCAGGGCAGCCCCGATCTCACTTAATCCACCGAGCCGCTCAGATCAAAAAGGAGACAACCTTAACTGACCTATTTCCTCCACCCTGACATCCAGTCCACCAAGAGGTCTCCTGGGTGCCCCTCTAAAACATAAGCCGATGCAGATGACAACAGCATTTCAACAATCTCCCCACTAATGTCCAAGAAATCTCTTACCTGGCCTAGTGAAACAGCCTCCTAACTAGCAGACCTGCTCCTAGTCTGTACCCTAACCCACTTCAAACCATTCTCCACGTGGCAGCCACAGTCATCAACCTAGGAATCAGACTGCACTTGCAATAAACCAAAACTCGACCACGGCTCACAAGGCACGTGGCCCTCCCAGCCTCTGCAGCTTCCGGTCAGGGCCTCGACCCCTTCCCTCTTCTCCAGCCCCGCTGGCCGCCCACTGCTCTTCTGAGGTCTGCCTCTGCTAAGCCTCTACCTAAAGGCTCTCTGCCAGCTCGTCCAGTGACTGTCACATTTGCGTTTTTTAACTCTCACTTGTTAGATACACCCTTTCAGAACAACCTACATGAAAGCACCTGCCTACCCAAGACCGCCTCCTCTTCACAGCCTGCCTATTTATTTCTTTTGTTGAACGTCACACCACCTGAAATTACCTTGGTACTGTGTTACCCATTTATTGTCTACACCCTTACTGTTCTGCATTCCCAGTAACTAGCATCCGGTGTGGCGTATAATTAAGTGTCCAAGAAACAGAATTCTGAACAAACAGTAGTCACTATTCCCAAGCCAGAAACACAAGTGACTGCTTGCCAGTGGCGGCACTGAGGCTCCAAGGTAAAGGCAAGAGTGAGGAAACGCGACCTTTCAACGTAAAGCAACTAGACTTCCATGACACTCTGGGACACTGTTATGCCTCATACAGGACTTCTTTCCACTCTGTGACGTGCTACAAAAGGTGAATTTTTCAAAGTCAAATTCTTTGTTTGCCAGAAAGTCAAATAAAAATTTCAAAACAGTACTTAAACGAACATTTCTAATAACTTTTTATAACACTTTGCCAAACTTTACCCAGTAACAGCTAATAAACTATGTTAATTATGTTTTGTTTTGTTTTGTTTTACCAAGACAGCAGAGATTAAAACTAGGTTGTTTTAAGATTTAACCATCCTACTAGAATCATCTGAGAGACATTTCTATAGTTCCTAAAAAATGGAATCCTATGTATGCTCTATAAGACACCAAATAAACTGATCAATATTCTGACACACACAAAAAACAAGTTCAGCTGATACCTGATACAGCCAGTTAGCCGATGCCCATACCTAGTTATACAGCCAGTTAGCTGATGCCCATACCTAGTTATACAGCCAGTTAGCCAATTCCTAGTTAGACAGCTAGTTGGCACCCTTCTGGAGACTGCCCTACATTTTCTGCTTACACACACTGATCGTACAGATTATTTAGAATTTAAACAGTGTAAGCTACAGAAATTATCTATACTAACTGTACAGACCTTTAGAAATTACAGTGTAAGCTGTTCTTTAAGAGGGTTGCACATTTAAGAATATACCAAACTATAAAGATTCCTTTTTAAGAAATCAAAAAAAAATTTAAGTAGGTAATTCCTTCTGTACCCTTGACTTCATATCTGAAGATATAATGCACATAAAATGCAAGAACAGCTGCCATACAAACAAGATTAATAGTAAATGAAATACAATAATATAAAATCCCACCAACCAGGTGGTTGCTAAGTCTGACTTCAAGGATAAATTTCTGTACCAAAGTGCAGTATATGGTACATTGAGTATCAGAGCCTGGTAGGACTAAGCTAGAATTAGGGGGAGGGAATAAAGAGGAGAAAGGGCTGGCACGTGAGGTGGGAGCCACCTGCACAAAGAAAAGCAACTTAAACAAACCAAGCAAGCATGGTAAAGGCCGCGCCCTCCAGTGTCTCACCACGGAGTCAAGAAGGTGGCGCAGCAGCGGCACAGCGACAGAGCCAACGAAAATACGGGAGACCCCCTGACAGTCCAGCCAACGGGGCAGACTGAGCTCAGAAAAAGAGGAGAGGGACAAGAGTCACGGAGGCACACAGAAGACATCGCACAGAAGGGATCTGCTTTAAATCATCGCGCTGTACACTTTAAATACACGCAGTCTTACTTAAAAAGCAAAAGCATAATACCACCAAATATAAGAATTCAAAAATAAATTGCCACTCCTAATTTTTTTTTTAATGGCTTTGATTTGGACCATGAATTTGACCAGTGGCCCCAATTTCACCACCCAAAACTATTCTTCCTCTTTCCCACACCACCACCAGACACTGTATCTTGAAATAGTCTACTGACCAAACAATTTTGATTTAATGATAAATGTGTATTCCCATTGTAGTTAAAGTGCTAACAAACTGACTTCACATAATTTGAAATGCAAAGACACCTGACATCTTAATTAGCTATTTAGTCTTATTCTGAATAAATGTAAGGTTTCTGTGAGACCTCAAGCAACAGACATAACTAGTGTGTGTCCTCCAAGCCCTCGGAGGTGTGAGAAGGTCAGGGAAGAGCCCCGCCCCAGGTCCTGACTGGACCAGGCAGCCAATGCAGGCCACCACAACGGCAGGCATCCAGGAAGTGAGGGGGTTCAACGCAGTGACTGAAATCTTGCCTTTCAGCAACCTATTCCAATGGGCACAAACTACTGGGATTAAAAAACAAAAAAAATGTATGCTAGGTTTTCTCAGATGTTATTTTACCATCTTCTACAAAATAAGGAATTGATGATCACCAAACTTTAGAATCAGAGTATTAAAAACACAGTGTTTAAGATCGTCCTATGCAATGATTCTGTAAATCTAAGTCATAGAATGAACTAATCTCTATACTTCAAGTCAAAAATGCCAAACAACAGCAGTCGTTAAAAAAAGAAAAAGACCAAGAAATCAAACTGTAAGAAACAGAGTGACAGGACGGCGGTTCTCTGGACTGGAAGAGTCACAGAGCTCTCACTGAGCAAGCTGCCTTCAGCTGGACCACACGCCCCTCCTCTGGAAAACGCCATCGCCGCTCTCCAGTCCCTCACCTCTCCCGGGCTGACCACGGCTCAGCACTGTGGCCTTTAATCACCTACCTTCCGAACTCCATGCAAATGACCTTCGCCTCTGAAGATGTCTAAGAAAAGAAAACTATGCCACAGGCTGACTCCCCAGAAAGTAACAACACCTGAGCAAACTACCCATGTAAACCTGTCACCCTCTCTGAACAGCAGGTACAGTCGGGGTCAGGTATCCCCAACAGATATGGGCTCCCAACCCTTGGCTTGCCGAGACACTTAAGCACTTGAACAACTTAAAATCTCACTGCCAAGTCCGGTACTGATGTGAGAAGTAATTCTATAGTCACTTTAAATGAATCATTCAAATGGCAGCTAAGAACAATGTGTTACCTAAACCAGCAACAGGATACGCATAAAAGCAGTCTCACAGCAATTACCGCTGTCTCAATTAATCTCAAGACTGAAATGTTTAATCATTTATTTCACTTGTAATCGTTATCTTTTATCACTGACCAAACATGCAGTTTTAATGTCCACTTCTATTATTTATAGTGGACATTTTAAGGTTGTATTCTAAGGTTACATTACACATTTCATTGGAATTTTAAACAAGTCCTTAAATTTTAAAAAGCTAACTATTCATACATGCTCTATCTGCATAAGGAAACACTGCAAGGATTCATACAAGATTAATGCAAGAGCTACTTGTGGGACGGGACGGCGGGCTGGTGAGGAGTAGGCTGGGCCTTCTCAGTGGACTTCTTCCTGCACTGTTTTGATTCTGAACCATCTAAACGCAATCAATACCTGTTCAAAGGACACATACTTAAACAGAAACTGTCTGAAAAGTGTATCAGCCGCTATACAAATAAATTAATGTGTCAGAATTCTGGGTCTTCGGTTTATATAAAAAATGGCACACACACAAATACAGTTGACATCACTTTTGACTCCATATACTTGCCAACACATCCTCTAGCTATTCTTTTTAAAAAATCAGGCTTTGGGGTTTTGTCTGCTTTTTTAAACCCTAAAGATTCAGCTTCTGAATACAGGGTATGCCTCCCTTCCCAAAAGTTCATTTCTAAAACACTCAACTCACATGTTGGCCATGTTGTCTCAATTAAGTCCTGACTGATACATTAAATGTACTAACACCAAGCGAGCTCGTTCGTAACTCTCACTGTCCTAGACCTGCCTACCCAGGAGGGACACCAGGAATGAGGAGGCTGGAGCAGAGCAAGGACGAAGAAGGCCACACGCAAAGTGAGCGAAACAGGCAGCCAGGGGGAGGCTGCTTCCTTCTCCCTCTGCTTCCACAACGCGACACAGAGACTCTGGTTTCCCTGCAGGCCGGCGCTGACTGGACCCCTGGCAGCAAGCTCTCCCTACTCCCCTGCTCCCTGCAGCCCTCACACACCTTTCTTGAATCACTCTCCATGTCCCACTTAGCTTTTCAATGAAGCAAGTCTTGTTAATATCTCTACTGCACAAAACCACAATTACCCACAATGAATGATCTTGCCTGCGAGTGCCCACGTAAACCCTCTCCTGACTGCCCATCCTATCCTCCCACCCAAGCGTGTATTCAGGAAAGTGTAATGAGTTTTACACCACTCCCCGCTTGAAAAATATAAAACCATTTTAAGATTTTTTAAGAATAATCTACTGTGAAAATAACAGATCCCAACACCACCTCTGAATATGAGGAATCCCACACCACCACTCCTTTCTATGTCAATAAAATGTAGTCTATCCCATAAACCAGAATTAGACTCCTGAGACGTGACACTGAAAGCACAGTACCTTCACAAATGAAGCTTGTGGGTGCTCTTTGGCGAGCTCGGCCATCACGCCGTTCATCTGCACGCACTGAGGAGCCCATGGTGCCCAGAAATGGACCACAAGAAGGGACCTGCAAATCCGTAAAATGCAGACTTTCAAAATACAGCAGCTTTAGAAATAAGCAAATCACGATAAATTCTATTACCAAAGAAACCTTCCAAGGACCGCCTGAATTGTTTTTGTACTGCTAGAATCTTGTATTAAACACAGGCTGAAATATGATTTCAAGGACTTCTTTTGGATGAATTTTCAAGTTAATGTCATTTTTTGAATTAATACTTAGCTCACATAAAGTGGTTCTGAATATTCACCCACCTCAACTACTAGCCATGTAAATTAACCCTATTTTGAGACCCTGTGGAAACTAGATTTCTGCAGTCAGGGCACAAAGTTTGTGAAAAATGACTGTATATGCGTTACTACTATTAATGCTAGTCTTTTTAAACATGGTATTGTGATGAAATGATCATAGGAATAGGAATAAAATGGGGCAAATGAAGTATATAAGCAGAAAACAAGGAAAAACATAGAACTGCTTTTTACACAAACTTTCTTATATTATGCTACAAAGTATTTTCTAAAAATTGACAGTATGAACAGACAGAATAGTGGACTAATAAACTGTTGATGAAATCCTTAGAAATCTCAGTATACATCTATTAACTATTTTCATATAAAATTACCTTGGCAAAGATACCTTTAAGGCTAACCTCATACTCAACTGAAAAACCCTTCACTTTTACAGAACTCTAAATTTGACCAGTTGCTTCAGTCGTGTGCAACTCTGACCCCATGGACTGTAGCCCGCCAAGCTCCTCTGTCCATGGGATTCTCCAGGCAGGAATGCTGGAGTGGGTGCCGTGACCTTGCCGACCCAGGGAGAGAACCTGAGTCTCTCGTGGCTCCCGCATTGCCAGGCAGGTTCTTTAGCACCAGCGCCACCTGGGAAGCCCAAATTCAAATACAATCTCTCTCAACTGCAAAAAGGCTTCCCTCATAGATCAGCTGGTAAAGAATCTGCCTACAATGCAGGAGACCCCAGTTTGATTCCTGGGCCGGGAAGATCCCCTGGAGAAGGGATAGGCTACCCACTCCAGTATTCTGGCCTGGAGAATTCCATGGACTATACAGTTCACGGGGTCACAAAGAGTAGGACACGACTTAGGACACGACTGAGCAACTTTCACTTTCAACTACAAAAAAATCTGAAAGCTCAGGAAAACCCATTGAAAAATACGTTACAAGGAGAAAAAAACAAAGACAATTAAACTTGGGCAAGGAAAGAAGTAATCAACTGTTAAACCATTAAAATAATACAGCTGAGAAGAGAAGGGGCTTAGTACCTCCAAGTTTCTGGCTTAGTGACTTAGGTAGCGGTGGCACTGCCACGAATCACAGCCCAGAGCTGGCAACCTGAGAGGAAAGGAAGTCTAGTGGGCTGTTGCTGCCGCTGCTGCTGCTAAGTTGCGTCAGTCGTGTCCGACTCTGTGCGACCCCATAGACGACAGCCCACCAGGCTCCCCTGCCCCTGGGATTCTCCAGGCAAGAACACTGGAGTGGGTTGCCATTTCCTTCTCCAATGCAGGAAAGTGAAAAGTGAAAGGGAAGTCGCTCAGTCGCGTCCGAATCTTTGTGACCCCACAGACTGCAGCCCTCCAGGCTCCTCCGTCCCTGCGGTTTTCCAGGCGAGAGCACTGGAGTGGGGTGCCAAAACAGTGGGCTGTTAGTGACAGGGGGGCTCAGGAGAGAAGTCCACACATGACCTGCAGATCTCTGAATCAAGAGGTGGTGCGCACCACCCTCATCCACGCCGGAGGATAAAGAAGGGGCTGAGGGCAGAGCCTCTGGGGCTCGTCAACACCAAGTCAAGAGAGACGGAGGGAAAGGAGTCCTGGCAGCGGACCAGAGAAGGTTCAGGGGCCAGGAAGGGAGGGGGACAGCCATCACACGGAGCAGGAAGAGTGACCAGCAGCGGCAGTCATTCCAGCAGGTGAGAGAAGTGGTGTGTGGACCACCGAGCTGAGGATGAGGAAATAAGCTGCCTGGAACCTACTAGGTAAGAGACTGGGCTGTTAACAGAGAGAGAGCAAGGATCCAGACAGATCAAGGGACGGGCTTTTTTCAGTGCAAGAACATCTTCATAGTTTATTCTGTGAGGGGACAGTGCAAATGAGAGGGAGAGGCTGAGGACATGAGATTCGAGGTCTCAGAGGTGGCAGGACAGGGGAATCTAGAGCAGAGAAGAATTCAACTTGAGAAGAAGACAGTCTCCTCTGGGTCAGGAGCAAAGGAATCAAGAATGGGTAAAGTGAAAGAAAGTGTTAGTTGCTCAGTCGCGCCCAATTCTTTGCAACCCCATGGACTGTAGCCTGTCAGGCTCCTCTGTCCGCGTGATTCTCCAGGCAAGAATACTGGAGTGGGTTGCCATTTCCTTCTCCAGGGGATATTCCTGACCCAGGAACCGAACCTGGGTCTCCTGCATTGCAGGCAGATTCTTTACCGTCTGAGCCACCAGGAAGCCCCTAGAGTGGGAAAAGCTACAAGCAAATCTGTTGGGTTGGGGGAGGGGCAAGTAGAAGCAGCAGTCTGATGAGGCTACTGAAGTCCTATTTTCCCAGGCAGGAAGCAAGGTCTTGTGCTGAAACAAAGGACAATGGAGGACAAGGGCCACAGACAGGACCGAGGAAGAAGGGACACTGCCTGGGACACAGAGAGCAGGAGGCTCCAAAGGAAGAGCCACTGAAGGCAGGAGAGGAACACACGGTCAGGCCCCCACTCCACAGGCCCCGCTGTATCTGGAACTCGGGAGCTTTGGCCCATGGGCAGAGACCGTGGAGGAAGTACTGAAACTTCACCAAGTACTGCTTCCTCTTCTCCTCGCCCGTGCAGCTGGGCTACTTTACCACTTCTTACCAAACTGAAAAATGATTTTTAAAATCAAAATATTCAATGATTAAAAGGATAGAGTGAGACAACACTTTTATATCCCACTGGTAAAAGTTCAGTTGGAAACTTTCAGAAATTTCTTGCACCACTTTCA
The DNA here is from genome assembly GCF_023091745.1 of Budorcas taxicolor. Classification (NCBI taxonomy): domain Eukaryota; kingdom Metazoa; phylum Chordata; class Mammalia; order Artiodactyla; family Bovidae; genus Budorcas; species Budorcas taxicolor. Next base: position 48,659,775 of record NC_068932.1, on the reverse strand, counting down.
AGGATCCATCCTACAGCAATCATTAAAGAGACAAAGATGTGTGTATATGACTACTTCCCCAGTGTTTTACACAGCAAATAACTGTAAAAATCTATTATTCAGCAACATCGTTTTCTTAGCAGTCATAAAATATTATAAAGTCATTAAAAATCGTATCTCAAAGAACATTTAATAACATGGGAAAACACAAAGAGTACATTTTTTAAAAATTAAAATAGGTTACAAAACTTTTTAACAGTAAGTGTCAACGTAAGGAAAAAGAAAAAGTACACATATACAGCTTAAATTCCATCATTACTAATGTGGCTTTGAAAAGTAATTTAACTTCCACATCTGTGAAACAGCAATAATACCCTGAGAGGTTGGGAAGACCAAACAAAAATATGTAAGCCCCTTAAAAACGTTAAAGAATGACATTAATGTTCTTTTAAATTATCCACGTTTTTCTCATTTTTAGATGCTTAGCTTCTACTTTCCAATTAAGTGAACAACGCCCAAGATCACGAGGATATAAGCCTGAAACATACACAGACGCTGCCACCCGCTCCAGATGGCCCACTGCTCTCTCCATCGTCACGGACAGCTCAAGGCACAGGGTGCACTGTTTAAGGAAAAACCTTCACAGAAGATGAGGTTCAAATCCTAACTGCTGCTGCTAAGTCGCTTCAGCCGTGTCCGACTCTGTGCGGCACGGCTCCATCGACGGCAGAATCCCCCGTCCCTGGTATTCTCCAGGCAAGAACACTGGAGTGGGTTGCCATTTCCTTCTCCAATGCATGAAGGTGAAAAGTGAAAGGGAAGTCACTCAGTCCTGTGGACTCTTAGCGACCCCATGGACCGCAGCCCACCAGGCTCCTCCCTTCATGGGAGTTTTCAGGCAAGAGTACTGGAGTGGCGTGCCATTGCCTTCTCAAATCCTACTCCTGTGCTTTTAAACAATATGATGAACCTCGGTTCTTTGTCAGTAAAAGAATTAGTGGTCAGTAAATTGCTGTCTCTCTGTTCCTTCAGATGTTCTGCTCCTGAAGTTATTCCTGTGCAGATAACACTAACTACCATGTATTAAGATCATGTAGTATTAGACTACATTAGTTAAACATTTTACAAATGGGCAAAACGTTAATTACTCTGCAAATGGGTATTAATATTCCCACTGTATAGACTAACAGGTTTCAGTAACATATAAACATGTGATGACTTAGGCAAAAAACATTTTCAATTCACATGAAATTTTAAGATTGAGAAGCGATGATCTGTCAAACAGACGTTAAATGGCATTAACAAGTACTACTTCATATTCTGAAATGCTGCCATTTCCACCAAAAGGAGCAGAGATCTGTTCCTTCCCCAGATGCCAAGCACCATTTCCCACGTGCCCATCTAAAGGAATCATTTCAGTGTTAATACCTTTTGGATGCGTTCTTGCCACTGCTCTGTACCTGGGTCATTTCACCTACAGGCCAGTGGCAAGAACGCATTCAAACGGTATTAACACTGAAATTTTAACCGACTGTGACGTCTTAAGGACATTTACGTTTTAAAAAAATGAAACATAGAATCAAAAACGCCAAACACACCAACAGCAAAGTAGTCTTCATCCTCCTCGGGAGAGGGTGACCACGGTTCTGTCTGCTTCGGGTTTCTGTCCTCATGACGTCAGGCGCTGTTTACTTAAGATGGGTACACTGAGCGTTTATTAAGGACAGATCCACACAAGCCCGGCTCCTTCCAAAGGCCGCCTCCGGGCCGCATCCCTTTTCATCAATGAGTCAACGTCATTCCCCACGCACCCGCCTCCCCGGGACCACCTCTTTCACCAATTTTCCAAGTGAAGCTGTTCTGATGAACACTTCTCGGCACCGCGGCGAGGAAGACAGGGGCTCTCCCCTCTCACCCGCACCCCCACTCCCCCCCCCCCAGCCCCCTGCCACGCTCCCAGGGAGCTCCCCAGCTGCCTCCAACTCAAACTCGGGGCCGCATTCAGGTCCACACGCCCCACCGCCCTGAGCTCCGCGCAGGCTCTCTGCCCCCGGGAGCCTCCGAGAGCGCTCCCGCCCGCCGGCCACGCGCCGCCCACGGCCCTGGCCCCTCTCACCGCAGAGGACACCGAGGCCTGGGCAGGGCGCGAGCGCAGGGGAGGCCCAGGGCTGGCAGGGCGCTGAGCGCGGGGCGGGTGCCCGGGCGAGGGCTCGACTTGGCCGAGGCGGAGAGACCGCCCGGAGGCCCCGCGCGCCCGCCGGCGCTGCCCCGCAAGTTGGGGGGCGGGGGGCGGCGTTTCTGGGTACCCGCCAAACGGGCCCACCGCGCGCCGCGGGTCTCCTCCCGACGCCTGCCCCCAGGGCGACAGGCAGGCGGGCCAAAGCAGAACCGAGGGCGGCGGAGCGCGCCCAGGACGCGGGAGAGCCCGGTCCAGCGCCCGGGCCGGCGCGCGCGGCCCGACCACGAGCGCCCTCCGACGCCAACTGCCGGCCTCCCCGCGGCGTGCGCCCGGGCCGGCGCGGCGAGGGGCCGCGGTCCCCGCGCCCACCCTCGGCCCGGCGCTGCGTCCCCGCGCCCCCGCGCAGCCTCGAGCCCTGGGTCTGCGGCGGACCCGCTCCCGCAGCGGGGCGGGGGCCCGGGCTCGGGGTCCGGGCCGCCCAGGCTGGGCCGCGCGTGAGGGAGCCGGGCAGTGCGCCCGTGAGGCCGGCCCCCGCCGCGACCCTCGCCCCTGCCGCCCGCCGCCTCGCTCACTTGGCTCCGAGGCGCAGCAGTTCCTCAAACTGCCCAGCTGAGCCGACCTCCACCACCGCGGCCGCTGCCTCAGCCGCCCCCGCCGCCATGCTGCCGCCGCCAGACAAGAGCAATCGAGCGCGGGCGGCCGATGGGGGCGGGGCGCGGGCCGCGGCGCAGGAAGCCCCGCCCCCGGCCGTCCCGGCGGCACCGCCCCCTACCCGCCCCGCCCCCCAGGGCCGCGTGCCCGCCCAGAGCTGGTTGACCATCCCGGGGCTGCTGCGTCCGGCCGGCCAATTAGGACCCTGGCCGCCGGGGCTCTGGACGCTCAGGAATCCTGACCTCCGGAGCTCCTGAAGTCAGGGCTTCCTGCGATCCTAGAAGCTCCTAAGGCAGCTGGGAGAAGGGTGTACGCGTGTGTTTGTGTGTGTGTGTGTGAGACGTGAGTGTGTATTTGAGTGAGTGAAGGCGCCCAGTCGTGTCCGACTCTGCGATCCAATGGACTGCAGCCCGCCAGGTTCCTCTGTCCATGGGATTCTCCATGGCAAGAATACTGGAGTGGGTTGCCATTTCCTTCTCCAGGGTATCTTCCCTACCTGGGTCTCCCACACTGCAGGCAGACTCTCTACCATCTGAGCCACCAGGGAAGCGTGTATTTAACAAGCTGAAATTTTAGTCCAAAAGGTAGGGATGGAAGAATGGGAGATCAGGGGAAGGGAGGTTGCGCCCTCCCCGAACCTCAACGCTGACAAGGAGTTTCGAATTCGGCCCTGAAGAACCCGAAGCCGCGTCAGCACACGGCCCACCATCACCCACTGTGAGATCAGGCCCGGCTCCACGCCCCGCGCCCCTCTAACCTCAGGCCTCCCCCGGCTCCCCTCGGCACCTCCTGATGCTGACGCTCCAGGCAGTGTCCCCTCCCACCTTTCCACCACTGCTTCGCACTCCTCTCCAGCCTGCGTGACCTTGTCCATGGTCCCGGCAGCCTCCATTGCCAGGGAAACCTCCCGCAGAGCGCCCTCCCCTGCCTCCGGTGCCCATGGCTGGGGGAGGGCCGGGGCTGGGGCGGGGGTGGTCTCTTTAAGGCTCCCCCCAGACCAGCCCCGGCCTTGTCTCCAAAGCGGCCCTCCTCCTGGATCCCAGGTTCACTACCGCCATTGCTTCCAGCCAGACACGTAGGGCTCCTGGGCTCTTCTGGCTCTGTACCGGGTTGGAGGACAGGCCCCGCGGAGCCGCCCTCAGGTGTTCAGGGCTCCTGTGCGCCTTGGACTGCGGGCACACCTCACCGTGTTAGAAGCGTCTGTGGTCTCGCATCAAGGGCAGGAGCTGTGTCTCCATCCCAGAGCCTGAGTGAGAGCCCGGCACGTCGTAGGTGCTGTGAACCATGTTCTCTACTTGGGGCCGGGGGGGAGGGGGGGGCGAAGTGGACTTACGGAGTTTCAGAGACTCATTATCAAAAGAAGTTCATGCAGGGTATCCAGTGAATAATCTTTACAGTGATTGCATGTCGAAATATACTGGGTTGTGTGAAATATATTATTAAAATTAGATTTACTTCTTTCTACCCTTTAAATGGGGTTTCCCTAGTAGCTCAGTTGGTAAAGAATCTGCCTGCAATGCAGGAGACCCAGGTTCGATCCCTGGATTGGGAAGGTCCCCATGGCAACCCACTCCAATACTCTGGGGAATTCCATGGACAGAGGACCTGGTAGGCTACAGTCCATACAATCGCAAAGAGTCGGACATGACTATGTGACCAACTTTCACTTTTCACTTTCACCCTTTAAACATGGTTGCTAGAGATTTTTAAAGTGTGCAGGTGACTCATTTTGGGCTCACTTTGTGTTTCCTCTTGGGCAGCATTGTGCCAGTGACTGAAAGGGGCCTTTAGTTACACTTGTGCCTCTGCCTGAGAAGATGCAACTGAAGATGGTAAATTACCTGAATGTGATCAAAATAGCACAGAACAAAAAAACACACAAAAAGTACACCTGAGGAAATGGAGGAAGATGGACAGATTGTATGAATATCCACATCCTAGTTATGATATTGTACTACAGTGTTTCAAGATGCTGTCCTTGGGAAAAACCATACACAGAATCTCTTTGTGTTATTTCTTATAACTGTGTGCCTGCTGAGTCGCTTCAGTCATGTCCAACTCTTTGCAACCCTACGGACTGTAGTCTGTCAGACTCCTCTGTCCATGGGATTCTCCAGGCAAGAATACCAGAGTGGGTTGTAACTGCATGTGACCCTACAATTATTTTTAAATAAAAAGATTATTTTTATTAAAAAGTAAATAAAATCTAGACGTTATAATGAAAAATGCAACAAGAGGGGAGAAAACAGCATGTTGCACCACAAGGTGTTTGCTCTGATGACCAACTTTAAACAGAGTTGTATAAACACAACATATTACTGTATAGGTGAATGTCACAAAGAAAAAGTCTTCAGAAGGATGTGCCCCGAAGAGTTAGGAAAGCTTGCTCCCAGAGAGTGAGAACAGAGGAGTTTTAATATTTGTTGATTTGACTGTGCCAGGTCTTAGCGGTGGTGGCGCAGTGGATCTTCGCTCTTCATTGTGGCATACAAATTTTTAGCTGCAGCATGTGGGATCTAGTTCCCTGACCAGGGATCAAACCCAGGCCCCCAGCATTCGGAGCACAGAATCTTAGCCTCTGACTACCAGGGATGTCCTCTCCTTGGATATCTGCCCTTTTCGCAGTTACCACTGTTGCATCAACAGGTCTAATGTTCAGCAGGTGAGTCTCTGAGCTCGGCAATAAAAACCACTCCACGAAGCCCTGAGCCCCAGCCATGTACCAGGGCTTGTCACATCTGAGTTACAGGCAGACAAGGTTATACACAGCCACAGGGTGCTTTTCAGCTTTCCAAAGCCCCTGCTCTTTCCAGTCCATGATGCAAAAACGTCACTGCCTGTGATACCTAGCCAAACTTGGGTCCACTTGCCTGGCCCGGTAAGGCCTATCTACCGGCCCCAGGTTTCCGGGGGGGCGGCGCGGAGAGAAAAGTGCAGCATTTATTGCAGCCAAGGTGCTGCACCCTGCGTCTGTGAATTGACCCCAGTTCAAAAAGAGACGTGTGAGTGTGCTTGAGGTGTAATCATGTTTGGTGACAGCTAACATTTCAGCGCTTCTGAGTAGGTGAGGACGTATTTTAGCCATCCCATTTTTGAGAGCACATTATTCCCTCTTGGGCCCAAGAGTTACTCCCCAGCAGGGCGAGTGCTGAGTGCTAGGTGGGCACAAATGACCCAGGCGGAGAAAAACACCTACCCGGTCACGATAGATGAGGACTTGGAATCGGCTTCCCACCTGGCTAAATCTTTGCAGACCCTGTGTCGAGGAGCTGAAAGACACACAGGTTTTTAATGAGCAAAGCATGGCACTGAAAAGTGTTGTTACTCAGGTAAAATGGTCAATACTTCCTTTGCTTTAAGAGGGAGTCTTAAATCCTAATTACTCCTCCCCCAAAGACCAGTTGAGAATAACCCAACTGGAGGAAACTAATTTCCTCAGGAATTTCACTGTTACAAGATTGATGGAGCCCCCCTGCAGAGAAGCAGAGAACCTGTAAGTTCAGTAGATTTGCACCTGAAGGATACATGCTTTAATTCCTGTTCTCAAGCTGCGATAACATCTTCTCAAGCTACTGTAAAAGGCATAAATGAGCACCCACACCTCTGCTCCCGGGAAGGCGTCCTCCTGGACTGGGGCTGTCTCCTGGGGTGGCCCCGAGGTGGGGGAGGGGGGTGGTGTTATGACCACAGACCATGGCTGGCCACAGGCCTGGGAGGGCTGAGCAAACAATCCTCCCCAAGAGCCCCAAAAGGTCACCCCCATTGGAACTCCCCAGCCCTGCCAGCCACCAGGGCACAATCCTGCTCAGGGGCCTGGAATGAGAATGAGGTAACTAAGAGGTGGATGGTCTGTGTTCTGCCCCTCAGGAGCCCCCAAGGACTTTCACCCCGCTATCCATCAGCTTTGAGGGCTCTGAGAATGGGCCTTGGGAAGGTTGCCTCACAAATGATGTTGAGATAAACTGGACACACGGGGGTCCCACCAAGTGACCACCCCTTGTTCTCTGTGGCGCAAGGGCCTCCTCGGCAACTGAGATGCTCCAACTGTCTTCCTAATAGCCAAGAACTAGTCTGGGATACGGAGGTGGAAATGGGTGTGAGGTTTCCTCTGTCAACCCTTGGGAGCCCTACACGCGATCCTAGCAAAGTCTGGCCAATTTTCTGTCCCCTTCCTTACCAGGAACTGCTTTTATTGGAAGAACTCTATGTATATGCTGGCTATAAAGGTTGTTTATGCTGCCATAGCAAGATTTTTATTGGTTGTATTTTTGCTGCACTTGCTTGAAAAATAATTATTTTCAAAGAAAAGAAGAATTACATGTCCAGTAAACTAAATAAGACTCATGTTTATTAGGGACCCTCTGACAGCTCCTCAAATGTGAAAAAAGATTTCGAAGCAGTGAATGGACAATTTATGGGCAAGTTTATTTGTAAAACAGATTTCAAGACATACTTCATCTTGGCTCCGCCAATAAAAATACATTTCATTTCTTTTCAGAAGTGTGTGCTCTCTGATGGTTTCATAGTAATCCCGTTTCCCCTAAGAAGGTGGGACAGTGTGGATACATGTGCGCCCACTAACCTAATCTAGGACTGGGCTGAATGATTTGGGATTGCTGTATGCCAAAAAAAAAAAAGATGTGACCACATCTCATAAGGTGCACTCTAGAAGAAACATATTTATAAGAAATGAAGTTCACAAATCTTGATCTAATTGCTACAATCTTCAAAATCTCTTTAGCCAAAATCATTTTTAAACACACTTCTAGCTGTTAGCAATTTATCAGAGGAAATTCATCTTGAGAGCCGACGGCCCATTTTCCATCCCCTGCATCAATTCTAATTTGTCTTCCTCGGAGGACCAGCTAGGGCAGCAGGTGCCGGTTGTAGAGCCAGTTTCCAGGCTGTAGGTGGCACCAGCCGCTTCTTCAGCCTGGGGAAGGAGCATCCTTTGTTGAGTGGTTTCTTTATTCAACCTGGAGACGCCACAATTCAGGATTAACCCAAACTGATGCTCTATCTTGATGCTCTGTCTGTAGAGGCTCTGTTGATCCTCCGAAAACATGCTTCACCCCTGACCTGACAATTTTTAATACCTTCTCCTGCCTTCTCAGTTCAACCAGCAGCATATGTGAGGTGCTGTAAAATGTACCGAGTCTGTCCCGTACAGATGAAAGAGGCTAGTACGGGGGCCGGGGCTGGGATGTGCGGTAAGAGAGGAGGAGAAACTCGCATACACGCTGCTACGCACACCTTTGTCTACCCGACGGTTCGGTTTTCTGCGTGACCACCCAGATACAGCTGTGATGACACTTTGTTGATCATGAGTGTACAGCGTCACTGTGTACGTTTGTATGCAGCTGTGTGTTGTCTTGAGTCAAACGTTTTACATATAAACGGTGGTGTGTGTGTGTGCAGGTGTGTGTGTGTGTGCGCGCGGATGTGTCTGTGTATTTATTCTCCAGGTTATTTTGGAGTTAATTTTCTGTTGCTGTTTGTAATTCTTGTTTAAGGATACAAACGGCTTTGCTGTCACAAACAAGATCCCTTGTAAAATCCGAGGTAATTCTAAAGCGAGCTAAGAAGTCTTAAGCAGTCAAGCCCCTTGAGGCTATGTGGCTCTGAGATGTCCTGTCTCAGAGGGGACCCTTCCACCCTGGAGTTCACAGGCCTTCTGTCCCACTGACCTTGGCGCTCTCGAGGGCCGCTTCTGCCTTTAACTCTCTCCTCACAGAGCGGATGTCTGGAGTGTCCAGCAAGTGCCGTGAGCAGAGCTGGCCCTTCCTACCCGTGCACGGAATTCAGGGTATGCTGAGAACACACACCCCTAAAGAATACACCCTACTGTGCAGTGCTGGTGGCCAAGCCACTGCCAGTCGGTGATTCTCCCACACGAGGACGGAGCCGTCCCAGCCAGGAGAGCTAGCTGGTTTAACCAGTAACACAACAATCCTAGGTTTGACAAAATGCCTCACAAGTCTGCCACACCTGCAAAGGCCTTCTTCCCAGCCTCTCTGTTACCTAAAAGATAACGGTGGCATTTCCTCCAGGTGTAGGGCAAAGGAACACCAAGTATCTTTTTTTAATCATCTGATATCTGTTTTCAAGTTCATTTATTTTACATGGAGGATAATCACTTAACAATACTGTGATGGTTTTTGCCACACATCAATACGACTCAGAAATCTGTGTTCTTGAACCTCTCCAGTGCTGTCAGGCAGGCTGTGTGAGCCTTGGCCGGCCACAGCCCCGCTGGAGTCCAGCAGGGACAGGCAGGGATGCTGGTGGTCTCCCACTGAGCAGCTGCGGGAGTCCCCCACCCCACAGCGTGGTGGCCGCTGCTCTTGCTGCAGCTCAGGGGCAACTCCAGGAAGGTGGAGGAATGGTACAATAACCCCAGATGATGGGAACAGACCTGGATTTGCATCAGATTCTGAAAGCGTTCCCAGGTCCCATGGTCTCTCGCCTGGCTCACCCACCTCAGATTACAATGGCTAGGATGATTTTTCTGTTAAAAAAGAAAAAAGAAAAGAAACAAAAATTTCTGACTTTAAATTTCTTCCTCTAGCACAAAACAAGAAAGGAAAAAGCAAACCACTGATTTTTAAATGATGCTTAGGCTCTATTGCCCTGTGAAAGTGAAAGTCACTCAGTCATGTCCATCTCTTTCCAACCCCATGGACTGTAGCCTACCAGGCTCCTCTGTCCATGGGATTCTCCAGGCCAGAATACTGGAGTGGGTAGCCATTCCTTTCTCCTTTCTCCTTTCCTCTTCCCGACCTAGCGAGCCAACCCAGATCTCCCACATTGCGGGTGGATTCTTTACCAGCTGAGCCACCACGGAAGTCCCCTGTAGTGTGTACATAAAATAAATGGGTCGGTTCCAGCCCCATTACTAGTGACCATCCCAAACCCACACATTTTGATAGGTGGTAAGTGCTCCCTTGCAAGCATTTATCACCTTGAACAGCAAATAAGTGTAACTTATATTCAGAACACACTTTGCCCGTTTGTTTCTTTATCCAGAGGATCCGAGCTCTATGCTCTTGCTATGTCTGTACTAATGCCACCATTCTGCTGTTCCTGACCCTTGGTACCCTCATGTTCCTTCCCTAAGACTTGGCAGACCTTTATTTTGTCTTATTTCAACTTTTGAAATAAAACACAAAAGTCTGAAAAGATAAACCTAAACCTGGGTCAGGATTTCACGTTCTCTTGATAAAGCAGCTAAACCTCCTTCAGAGTAAAGCAAAAACCTTAGCGACTCCATTATTAGCTCCAGCTTTAAGTTAGGATCTATTCTTCGCGCCTCTGTATGAAATAAGCTTCACTCTTTTAATTAGAATAAATATCTCATGTAAACATGTCGATGCCCACATGACCTTCAGACTTTCTAGCTATGACACATGTTCTTTTTTCAGTCCCTGGTCTGAAAAAAGACCTTCCCACGGCGGGGAAGGTCTCCTTCCTAAGATAAGAGGAGAAGTCGGGGCCTCCCAGAAGGCAGCCCTTTGCGGTGTGAACCTGAGGGAAGAAGCAAACACGGCCCCCAGCGCTGGCTCTGCCAGGCGCCGAGCCCCTCAGAGGTCAGGCCGCAGCGGCCCCAAGGCTGGGTAGCAAGAGGCAGGCTCCCAGGACCTCGGGGAGGTCGGCGGACGCAGCCTGCTACGCCACGCCCCCTGCTACGCCACGCCCCCAGCCCCTCCCCCGGAAGCCCCTCCCCCTGCAGCGCTGTGTCTGATGCCCACTGCCCCGGACGCTCAGGCCCTTCCGACGGGTGAGGACCCGGAGGCGGCTCCTGCCCCCCTGGATGAGAGGCTGGTTTTCCAGCTTCCACACATCCTCTGTCGCGGCTTCACAGCTAGAAATGACCAGATGCGCGTCACAGGGATTCCTGGCCACCCTGCTTTTTGCTCCCCTTGAATCAGGTCTTACCCCGCACCGAGTTATTATTGGGCATAACTGTATTTACCCTACAGAAACATGTCCTTTTACGACGGGACCTAAATATTAAATAACTGTGTTCTGGAATTCCTGTCCACTGCCGCAGCTGGGGGAGTTGAGTTTAGAAGAATCCGGAGGCCTACTCCCATCTCTAAATGAGGTGTTTTGTTTTAAGGACAGTGATAAACATCTTTAACACTGTTTAGCAATCCCTATGGGGGGATTTGTCTCTTCTTTACCGAAAGATGCAGTATGTGAGTTTGTGTGCCTTTGCTTTTGTTTTATAATTTCAAACAGTCAGAAAAGATGGCATTCACTGGCAATCAATTTATTTCGATTGATAAAAAGGGGTTAATAAAAGCCCCTCAGAAATAAAAAGAAGGTGACTAGTGATATATCTTTCAGGGAGCCTCCTTTCAGCTGCGCATAAACAGAGCAAGCTGTTTTACTTCTCCCCAATAAGTCTTCTCTCCTTGTTTTCTCTACCTACCGAGTCATTTATAATCCTTATTATTTCCAACCCACATGCTAACGCGGCCTCAGTCGTATTTCCACAGCCTGGGGCTTTCTCCTTACTATGTTGTGAGAGCCGAGAGGCAGGAACACCCTATAATTTATGTGAAAATACATGCCAAAAATGTATTGTCAAACATAGCCAATGTGACTTCATACACTTGCAAATAAAAAAATTTTAGGATGAAATATAAAACATCATGCTAAAATTTCCGCCTACTGCCGAAACATAGCACAGCACAGCACAGAAAGTACACTCGTGTCTGGCATTTAACAACCATTATGCAGCAATTAGAAGCAGAGGTAAGTTAAAATGAGATAAAATATTCAAATCTAAATGCTTTTGCAAGCACATTTGTGGCTTATTAATATTTTAATTTTTCTACAGCACCTACGTAGAAAACGCAAAGTGACAGACTATAAAATCCCTGCCCACTGTAGGTAGCAAGTGCTTACAGTCCCATTATGGGATGGATGGAGGCACATGCGTCTTACAGTATCATGCAAATCTCTAATTTGCACTGGTTGTAAAGCCTTTCAAATAATTTTCTATTTTTTGATTATCCCTGAAGAGCATATGTACAATGTCAGGAAATAATGTAGGGAAATGGCTTAGATCCCAAAGGTCTCGTGTAGGGATGTTATTTTGAAAGTTGAAAATGGTAGTTTATTATTATTGTTATTATCATTATGATTTGCCTTAATGAAATCAACCTGGATCATTATAAGGATTGCATTTAGAAAAATCTTATACTGAGTCTCGCCATAAAAAAATAATAACAACCTGAGCGAAAATAATGTGGAGATAAAACCATGACCCTTAGGAAGACGAACACGTGGTGACTTTCTAGAAAGACGGGCATCCTTCGAACGCTAACTGCCTTGGGATGGAGCAGCTGTCCATGGTGAGTGGGCCCCCGAGGTACCCATGTGCTGTCCACCTGGAGACCAAGGCAGGAGGGGCGGCTGCAGGCGGGGCCCTGAAGGCAGTCCTGGCCAGCCACTCTTTAGTAACGCTTTGACTGGGGTGCGGAAGCAAGAGATAAAATCACAGAGACAGGAGGTGAGGCAGTGGGTGACTTGTGCATTCCCATTGTTTCGGTGCCCCACCTGACATCCCAGGAACGCCGGCTGTCTCCAGCTGAAACTAGCCCAGAGTGGGCAGGTGACCCCACACAACTACCTCTGCTGAACGTCTTCATTCATCGGCTCAGCCCTGAGCACCCTTGCTGGGTCCCATCTGTGCTAGGCACTGGGGACACAGATTTTTAGGGAGAGAAGCCCTTGGCGGCACACTCCCACGCATGAACCACCTTGAGCGCCAAGGTGGGTGTTCAGAATAAAGATTATTCACGTCTGTGCACAGCAGAGGCGCCCCTTGAGGAAGCCCATGGGGGCTCTGTACCCACCAGCCATGCCTGGAAACTCGTGCGGGGACATCAAGGCCCCTGGGGCAACTAGCAGAGCTGTTTTGTTTGTGAACTGTTGCTGTGGTTTGCCTGGCCAAACTCACTGGGTTTCAGGAAGACCTGCGAGGTAAGGAGGAGGGTTTCCACGGGAACGAAAGGCGAGGGCAGGAGAAGACATCCAGACCGAGCTGTGTCTGAGTTCAGGCCCGCCCTTCAACCTTGTGCCGCCGCGTCTCTGAGGCTGACGGCTCTTTCTTTATCCGAACCTGAAGACAGACCTGCAGCGTTGCTGCGAAAGTGAAGTCGCTCAGTCGTGTCCGACTCTTTGCGACCCCATGGGCTGTAGCCTACCACGCTCCTCCATCCTTGGGATTTTCCAGGCAAGAGTGCTGGAGTGGGTTGCCATTTCCTTCTCCAGAGCATCTTCCCGACCCAGGGATGGAACCTGGGTCTCCCGCATTGTAGGCAGACGCTTTACGGTCTGAGCCACCAGGGAAATCCGCAGCGTTGCTGCGAGGGTGACAGCCAATCAAGGGTGCAGGAGTGACCACTAAAGATGGTTAGCGACCGGTGGGCGGGGACTCCCCGAGCGCGACTGCAGGCCAGGCTTCGCCCCGGGGAGGCCAGCCCTCCGGGAGGACACAGAGATCATCACTGGACGGAAAAGAAAGACGCTCGCTCCCCAGGGACGAGTGCCCTGGGGGACTGGAGCCAGGCAGATGGCGTGGTTGAGGGGGGGGTGGGGCGCTTAGCTTCTCTTGGCAGCGGATGGTTTCTTCAAGCTCCGGAAAATAAGGAGAGCTATTGCCGTTTAGGGAGACGCGTTTCCAGGCAAAGATGATAAACAGCATTGTCACAGAATAGCTAAAGAAATTGTGAATTTCAAAGGAATGAAATAGTCAATAATCTATACTAGTGCCCAAGGAAGTGCTGGGAACTTTTTTTAAAATAAGAGGGCAAGGAGAAAGGAAAGAGCATTTATTAAATACTTCCTATGTGCCAGGCTCTGTGCTTCTGGCTATCAATACGTAAAAGAGGGGCTTCCCTGGTCCCTGGTAGCTGAGCGGGAAAGAATCCACCTGCCAGTGCAGGAGACATGGGCTTGATCCCTGGGTTGGGAAGATGCCCTGGAGAAGGAAATGGCAACCCACCGCAGTATTATTTTTTACAGACGTCATTAAAGATTTAAAGGAGAAAGGCTAAGTCAGTGGAAAAGTAGAAGCAATGACTTTGCAACAGGTGAATCAAAACTTTCTCACCCCCTTCTCACAAGACATACACAGACACACAAGACATGTATGTGTGCACACAACCTCCCACCCATTAGAAGACTGTAAAGAGCATGCTATCAAAGGCAACCCACAGCTACTCCACGAAGCCCTGACGTCCCTGAGAGGCTTTACTCCCATTTTATAGATGAGGAGACTGAGGCTGTGAACACTCTTCTCAGCACACCTCACTAGTTAAGCAGACAGAACCTTTCCAGAATCTTCCTGGACTCCAAATGATCCAGCGCTTAGCTAGGAAAGACTAGAGGTTCCTCACACCAGCCACGGTGAACTGCAAATGTGCCAAGTACCACACATCCTGCTGGGCACTCTACAGGGTCTCACAGTAAACTTGGAGTGCCCCACTACATAAGGGACAGTACACACACACACACACACACACACACACACACACACACACAGTTGTTATTGTTCAATCACTAAGTCATGTCTGACTCTTTGTGACCTCATAAACTGCAGCACACCAGGCTCCTCTGTCCTCCGCTATCTCCCAGAATTTGCTCAGATTCATGTCCATTGAGTTGGTGATGCCATCCAACCATCTTATCCTCTGTCACCCCTTCTCCTCCCACCTTCAATCTTTCCCACCATCAGGGTCTTCTCCAATGAGTCGGTTCTTTGCATCATGTGGCCAAAGTATTAGAGCTTCAGCTTGAGCATCAGTCCTTCCAATGGATATTCAGGGTTGATTTCCTTTAGGATTGACTGGTTTTATCTCCTTGGTGTTCAAGAGACCCTGAAGAGTCTTTTCCAGCACCGCAATTCAAAAGCATCAATTCATTGGCACTCAGCCTTCTTTGCTTCCCTTGTGGCTCATCTGGTAAAGAATCAGCCTGCAATGCAGGAGACCTGGGTTGCATCGCTGGGTTGGGAAGATCCCCTGGAAGGGAAAAGTTACCCACTCCAGTATTATGGCCTGGAGAATTCCATGGACTATATAGTCCATGAGGTTGCAAAGAGTCGGACATAACTGAGCGACTTCCACTTCTCTTCAGCCTTCTTTACGGTCCAACTCTCACATCCATATATGACTACTGGAAAAACCATAGCTTTGACTAGATGGACATTTTTCGGCAAAGTGATGTCTCTGCCTTTTAACCCACTGTCTAGGTTTGTTATAGCTTTCCTTCCAAGGACCAAGCATCTTTTAATTTCATGGCTGCAATCAACATCCACAGTGATTTTGCAGCCCAAGAAAAGAATATCTGTCACTGCTTCCACTTTTTCCCCTTCTATTTGCCATGAACTGGCAAATACACACACAGACACTCAGACACACACACACACACACACACATGCATAAACTGAACAGATGATTCATTGGAAAAGATCCTGATGGTGGGAAAGATTGAAGGCAGGAGGAGAAAGGGATGACAGAGGATAAGATGGTTGGATGGCATCACCGACTCGATGGACATGAGTTTGAGCAAACTCCGGGAGATAGTGGAGGACAGGGAAGCCTGGGGTGCTGCAGTCCATGGGGTTGCAAAGAGTTAGACACGACTGAGCGACTGAACTGAACTGAAACTCTGCCCCAGTTAAACTCTTTATCTCCCTCCCCTGGTCCCCAGAAGCCACCACGTCCGTCTCTGTGAGTCTGACTACTCCACTACTTGACAGGAGTAGAATTCTTTTGCACTTGGCCTTTTGTGACCCGCTTATTTCATTTTGCATAATGTCCTTAGGGTTCACTCATGTTGTAACCGGTGCTGGAATTTCCTTTCTTTGAAGACTGGATAAGATTCCCTTGCGTGGATGGACCGCATTTGCTCGTCCCTTCACCCACCTGTGGACGCCCGGCTCGCCTCCACCCCGTGGCCGCTGTGAAGGCTGCTGCTCCCTGCTCTCCACTATTCAGTGTGGATGCTCAGAAATGGAATTGCAGGATGCGGTAATTTTATCTTTAGCTTTTTAAGGAAATACCACACTATTTTTAACAGTGTCCGCATCATTTTACATCCTCTTCTGTAACACACAACGGCCCCAATTTCTCCGCATTCTAGCCAGCGCTTATTAGTTTTTTAACAGCCCTCCTAATGGATATGAGGAGGTATCTCATTGTGGTTTTGCTGTGCATGTTCCCTAATGATTAGTGATGTTGAGCATCTTCTCATGACCGTTTGTATATTACCTTTGAAGAAATGTCTATTCCAGTACTTTGTCCTTTTTTAAATCATGTCGTCTGTTGTTTATGTGTTCTGGATATTAACTCCTTATCAAATATATAATCTGCAAATACTTACTCCATTTTGTGGGTTGCCTTTCACTGTGCTAATAGCATCTTTTCACAAAAGTTTTACATTTTTATATAGTTCAATTTACCTAATTTTCCTTTTATTGACTGTTTCTGGCATCATATGCAAGAATCCAATGTCATGAAGCTTTCTCCTGTTTTATTCTGTTATTGTGTATAATACATTAGAATAGTGAATACGTCAAACTATCGCTTTTTAGATACTTTATATTTTTAAAGTCTTAACTTTGAAGATACAAGAATTTAAATATATTAGGTAAATAACAGGAGAGGTTTAGTACACACCTTGTGGTTGGTGCCCAAACGGCCAACGTTTGGCAGTATGCTTCACTAGACTGTGTCGTTCCAGATATACCAGGTGTATTAAAGGAGGGAAGAATCATGACGCTTGTTAAGGAACCAGGCGGCCTTAATGCAGGGGGACCACTGGGGCGGGCATAGGGACTACTGAAATGGAATTTTGTGAGCGCAGAGAGAGCGGGCTCAACTCTGAATACAAGGGAAAGGGGGAATTTATAGCCAAGGAGCATGGTAGGGAGAGTGGAGTCCGTGGATAGACACATTTCTAAGAGGAAACATCGTGTATAAGGGGAGGTTCTGGCTAAGTTAACCTAGCAGGATTCTTGCTGAATGCAGAGCACCACAATCAGACATCCCCTGGGGGACGGTGGAGGATGAAGAGCCCCATTAGAGACCAAGGGTGATCAGAGACCAGGGGCGAGGGCTTCTGGCTAAGTTGACTCAGCAGAATTTGTGCCGAAATTGGAAAACGTGAGGGTGAACCTGGGAGCCTGAAGGTCACAGCCTAGTTGGTAAGAGGATTCAGAGAAGCCTGACTAGAATTTGGTCAAGGAGACCACCTGTTCCTTCCTCAGGGACTAAGCTTTTGTGCCCCTATTAGCCAATGTTTGGATCAAGCATCTGAAAAAGCAGCCCTAGGTGCAAAGAGCAGTGAAACCGAAACTGAACGACCAAGCAGGTCATTTAATCTCAACTGCAAGACACATACAAAGCTTTGAAAGTAGAGGTAGTGATATAGGTGTGCTGCTGCTGCTGCTGAGTCGCGTCAGTCGTGTCCGACTCTGTGCGGCCCCATAGACAGCAGCCCGCCAGGCTCCCCCGTCCCTGGGATTCTCCAGGCAAGAACACTGGAGTGGGTTGCCATTTCCTTCTCCAATGCATGAAAGTGAAAAGTGAAAGTAAAGTCGCTCAGTTATGTCTGACTCTTAGCGACCCCATGGACTGCAGCCTACCAGGCTCCTCCGTCCATGGGATTTTCCAGGCAAGAGTACTGGGGTGGGGTGCCATTGCCTTCTCCGAATATAGGTCTACAATAGTACTTTATTTTCAATTCTGAAATGCAAAACATTCTAAGACTTACAAGTTTTTCCCTAAGTGAAAGTGAAGTGAAAGTCGCTTAGTCGTGTCCAACTCCTTGCGACCCCATGGACTATACACTCCATGGAATTCTCCAGGCCAGAATACTGGAGTGGGTAGCCTTTTCCTTCTCCAGGGGATCTTCCCAATCCAGGGATCGAACACAGGTTTCCATTGCAGTCAGATTCTTTACCAGCTGAGCCACAAGGCAAGCCCTGTGTTTGGAGCAAGCTCATTTGAACCGAGACTGAGACTATTTATAGCCTTTATATATCCCATTTCTGGGTAATATTTGTGTCTATTCACACATTTTTGCTACAGAAATACTGTCTTTGATTATATGTGGTTCCAGACCCCACTGAAGGTTTCTTGTTGTATATATACTGCCCTTTCAAACAGAATCCAAAAAATTTTGAATTCCAAAACCACATCTGGCCCCAAGGTCCCCCACACTCATATTTACTGAGCTCTAGTGGACATTTATTGTTCTCTTAGTTTACTGTGTACAATGCAATGATCTGGTATACATGTATACTGCAAAAAGGATTGCTAGAATAAGATATGTTAACACATCCAGCACCTCATATAGTTACATTGTGTGTGTGTGGTGTGAGATGTTTTAAAACCTACTCTTAAGCATCTTTCAAACATATAACACAGCACTGTTAACTATATAATCACCATGCTGTATATTACAAGCCCAGAACTTAATTACCTTGTCACTGGAAGGTCCCAACGGATTTTGATACAGGATTAACTAGTAGTCCTAGAAATATTACCAGTACTATTGAGTATTTAGTTTGTATCAGTCACTTTTCTAAGTACTTTATGTAAGTACCTCATTTAATCCTCCCAATACCATGTGAAAGTGAAAGTGTTGGTGGCTCAGTTGTGCGCAGCTCTTTGCAACTTCATGGACGACAGCCCACCAGGCTTCTCTGCCCATGGGATTTCCTTCTCCAGGGGATCTTCCCAACCCAGGGATCAAACCTCGGTCTCCTGCACTGCAGGCAGATCCTTTACCGACTCAGCTACCAGAGAAGCCCATGCTCTTTTGTAAACAAGAAAACTGAGGTAATTAGCTATTTAATCCGCTGAATATCATGTAGCAAGTAGCCCAGCTGAGTAGGGCTTCATGCATTTCACCACAATAGATAAGGATGGGTCATTGTAACAAAACAGCTTCCTAAACTTCAGTCAGTCAGTCAGTTCAGTCGCTCAGTCGTGTCCGACTCTTTGCGACCCCATGAATCGCAGCACGCCAGGCCTTCCTGTTCATCACCAACTCCCGGAGTTCACTCAGACTCACGTCCATCGAGTCGGTGATGCCATCCAACCATCTCATCCTCTGTCGTCCCCTTCTCCTCCTGCCCCCAATTCCTCCCAGCATCAGGGTCTTTTCCAATGAGTCAACTCTTCGCATGAGGTGGCCAAAGTACTGGAGTTTCAGCTTTAGCATCATTCCTTCCAAAGAAATCCCAGGGCTGATCTCCTTGCAGTCCAAGGGACTCTCAAGAGTCTTCTCCTGCCGGGAGCCAGCATGAGGAATCCCGCCCGTGACAAGGTCATGAGGAAGGAAGCTGACATACGCAAGGCATGATCAGACTTCAGGGGCCCCCTGGAATTTCCTGAGCATGTACCCCAACAAAAAACCAAAATCTGCCTGCTTTTCCACTGTTCTGATATTCTCTGGAAAAAGTCAAATCAGGGCTTTAGTCTTCTGCATTTGAAAGGGATGTTTCAGTTAAACTCCCTCTGATAGCTCTCTAGCTTGCCTAACAGGTTCCCCTGACCTCTTACAGCTTGTGAATTGCTTACAGCCCCCAACTGTGACAGGCACAAAGCTTAAAAGCATCTTAAAGATACAGAGCCTTTTCTAAACAGTTAAAAATTATATTGGTAGAGGGTTTTCACTGTTGACTCAATGGCTGCTGCCAGTCCTCCATATTCTTTATCTTTTAGGCACCTGGGAAGATGTTAATCAATGTAAACGGGATATGGAAAAAGATATATAGTAGTTTTGATGTTGGCAACACTAGACTTTTGAGTTAATTACTTCTCTTTGTTATATATCACTGCACTCCTCTGTGTCCTTGCTGTGTAAGAATGTAACTTTATTTAGTGCTTGCTGAGAATGGCACCAGACCTTGGGAAGATCAACACAAATAAGTCTTCTGGTTGACAAACCCTTATCAGAAAAAAGGCTGTAAAATGTTAATTGGCCCTTTTGGCTGGAAGATGATGTAAATCACCTAAGACTTGTGTATGCAATTAGGTATGCAGAGAGAAAAGCCTGGTTTTGATAAGAGTCTGGACTGCTAACGCTGCATAACTTTGTGTTACCCATTGATCTCCATCTTTTATCAAAAGTATAAAAGGCCTTCTGAACAATAGAGGACGGAGCCAGTCACTGGACTGGTTTCCCCCGTGTCGCTCTCTCTTTTTTTCCTGTTTACTTTAACTTCAGGCTGAATTCCCATTTGGGGCGCGGAGGCTCGCCAAGTCTACTTACTTGCCCTGGCTGTTCAGACCCGCGCGAAAGGGAGCCTAAGGTGAGGCACCCTTAGATATTCAAGCGAGCGCCGGTGGCCCAACGTAGATGGTGCAAATTCCTTGTCTGGAATTTTATTGGTCTTCCACGTAATCCAAGTTCTTCAGCCCTCTTTCTCCACTTAATTTTCCTACTACACTATTTCTTCCAAATCTAATCTTATATTTCTATATTAATAAATAAATAAGTTTTCCTCACCGACGCCGTCCACCCTTTGAATTCCCTGGATCCACCGGGGCTGGACCCCGGCATTCTCCAACACCGCAGTTTAAAGGCATCAATTCTTCGGCACTCAGCCTTCTTCACAGTCCAACTCTCACATCTGTACATGACCACAGGAAAAACCGTAGCCTTGACTAGACGGACCTTTGTTGGCATAGTAATGTCTCTGCTTTTGAATATGCTGTCTAGGTTGGTCATAACTTTCCTTCCAAGGAGTAAGCATCTTTTAATTTCATGGCTGCAGTCACCATCTGCAGTGATTTTGGAGCCCCCCTCCCAAAATAAAGTCTGACACTGTTTCCACTGTTTCCCCATCTATTTCCCATGAAGTGATGGGACCAGATGCCATGATCTTAGTTTTCTGAATGTTGAGCTTTAAGCCAACTTTTTCACTCTCCTCTTTCACTTTCATCGAGGCTTTTTAGTTCCTCTTCACTTTCTGCCATAAGGGTGGTGTTATCTGCATATCTGAGGTTATTGATATTTCTCCTGGTAATCTTGATTCCAGCTTGTGCTTCTTCCAACACAGCGTTTCTCATGATGTACTCTGCATATAAGTTAAATAAGCAGGGTGACAATATACAGCCTTGACATACTCCTTTCCCAATTTGGAACCAGTCTGTTGTTCTATGTCCAGTTCTAACTCTTGCTTCCTGACCTGCATATAGGTTTCTCGAGAGGCAGGTCAGGTGGTCTTGTATTTCCATCTCTTTCAGAATTTTCCACACTTCATTGTGACCCACACAGTGAAAGGCTTTGGCATAGTCAATAAGGCAGAAGTAGATGTTTTTCTGGAACTCTTTTGCTTTTTTGATGATCCAATGGCTGCTGGCTATTTGATCTCTGATTCCTCTTCCTTTTCTAAATCCAGCTTAAACATCTGGAGGTTCACGATCCACGTACTGTTGAAGCCTTGCTTGGAGAATTTTGGGCATTACTTTGCTAGTGTGTGAGATGAAACCAATTGTGTAGTAGTTTGAGCATTCTTTGGCATTGCCTTTCTTTGGGATTGGAATGAAAACTGACCTTTTCCAGTCCTGTGGCCACTGCTAAGTTTTCCAAATTTGCTGACATATTGAGTGCAGCACTTTCACAACATCATCTTTCAGGATTTGAAATAGCTCAACTGGAATTCCATCACCTCCACTAGCTTTGTTCATAGTGATGCTTCCTAAGGCCCACTTGACTTCACATTCCAGAATGTCTAGTGAGTGATCACACCATCGTGATTATCTGGGTCGTGAAGATCATTTTTGTACAGTTCTTCTGTGTATTCTTGCCACCTCTCCTTAATACCTTCTGCTTCTGTTAGGTCCATGCCTTTTCTGTCCTTTATTGAGCCCATCTTTGCATGAAATGTTCCCTTGGTATCTCTGATTTTCTTGAAGAGATCTCTAGTCTTTCCCATTCCATTGTTTTCCTCTCTTTCTTTGCATTGATCACAGAAGGCTTTCTTATCTCTCTTTGCTATTCTTTGGAACTCTGCATTCATATGGGTATATCTTTCCTCTACTCCTTTGCCTTTCGCTTCTCTTCACAGGTATGTGTAAGAGACAACCATTTTGCCTTTTTGCATTTCTTTTTCTTGGGGATGGTCTTGATCCCTGCCTCCTATGCAATGTCACAAACCTCTGTCCATAGTTCATCAGGCACTCTATCCATCAGATCTAATCCCTTGAATCTATTTCTCACTTCCACTGTATAATTGTAAGGGATTTGATTTAAGTCACACCTGAATGGTCTAGCAGTTTTCCCTACTTTCTTCAATTTGAGTCTGAATTTGGCAATTTGAGTTCATGATCTGTGCCACACTCAGCTGATAGTCCTTACAAGGTGATTAAGTTCTGGGCTTGTAATATACAGTAGGTGATTATAGTTAACACTGCTGTAGTGTGTATTCGAAAGACGCTTGAAAGTAGGTTCTAAACCATTCATACCACACACACGCACACACACACACACACACACATACACACAACGTAACTATGTGAGGTGTTGGATTTGTTAACTGTACCTCATTCTAGTGATCATTCTGCAGTATATACATATATCAGATCATTGCATTGTACACAGTAAACTAACAGAACAGTAAAAGTCAGTTAGAGCTCAGTACATACGACTGTGGGGGACCTTGGGGGCACATCCCTCTTTAAACAGGAAAGAACATCTGTCCCAGAGACAGACGTGCCCCAACAGACCCATCAGCCCATCACTGTCAAAGGATTAGCTTATACCAACTTTAATTAAGCAGAAAGGATCTCGGGCTCGGCGGTTTGCTGCAGAACCGAGCGGGGGCTCCGCGGCGGGGTGCACGGTCCAGCCTGGATAGACTGGCGGACTCCTGAGCCTCTGCGCCCTGAGAAGCGGGAGGCGCGGCTAGGCCCAGGGTTCCGCGGGTGGGACGACGCACGACCCGAATCCCACACCACAGGACGGCCGCGGGCAGCACGACCTCGCATGCCCTTTCCGCACGGCCCGAGGGCCCAGGCAGCTCAGAACTGCGGCTTCAGAGAACCGGGGGTGTTCCCAGCGCCTCTGGACGAGAAGCCACCGTGCACCGGGCAATACCTGACTGGGGGACACTACGCCCCGGAGCGTGGCTCCCGCCCGGAAGCGAGATGGACTCCCACGAACTACAACTCCCAGAGACGCCAGCGCTCCTCCCCTCTGATAGGCCCGCTGCGCTACCTATCAGCCAACCAGCTACGGCAGACGGGGCTCAGCGACCTATCACAAGAGGGGAGGCGGGCGCTCCCCTCGACCACAGGCCCCAAGTCGAATCATGGGGAAACCCTAAACAGGTTCTCTGGAGCCCCAGGGCCGACACAGTGACCGAAGTGACAGAATCAACGACCTAGGGCAGTGACGGTGACCGGCGAAGTGACAGAATCAGTGACCTTGGGGGGTGACAGTGACTAGAGAAGTGACAGCACCAACGACCTAGGGAGGAAGTCCCCTCATTTCCTCAGGTTCTGGCCTCCGCTACTCCAGCCTGTCGCCGCGCCAGCCAGAGCTCGCGAGTTCCTGGCGGCACCCCGCCCCCAGCACCTTATTGGCTCCCTTGGGGCACGTGAGCGCAGAGGGCGCGGCCTCGGCAGCCGGGGCTGGGCCAGGAGGGCGGCACCTCGCCGCTATCGGGGGCTGAAAGGCCCGACCGCTTGGGGCCTGGGGTCGCATGGACACCCTGGCGCTGGGCCGATGGCGACGACGGAGGCCCGAGGATCTGCAGGTCCCGGGGGACGCGGTGAGTCCCCCGGGGCCCGGGCCTTGCGAAGGGGAAGGCGGAATCGCTGGGCGAACGCCCACCGGGTCTGGCGACTCCTGGCGCCAGAAGCGGGAGGAGGCCGGGCGCAGGCGGGCGGCGCGCTCCCGCTTGGGCGGAGCGTAGTGGGCGCGGCCTGAGTGGGGCGGACCGCCCCTCAGACCGCGCCTGCGCAGAGATGCGGGCCCGGGCAGGCAGAGCGCGCCCACTTGGGCGGAGTACAGTGGGCGGGGCCTGGCGAGGCGGCCCGCCCCTCAGAGCGCGCCTGCGCAGAGATTCGGTCCCGGGCGGGCGTTGTGCGCCCGCGTGGGCGGAGCAAAGTGGGCGGGTCGCCCCTCAGACCGCGCCTGCGCAGAGATGCAGACCCGTGCACCTCGGGGTCCTGGAAACCCAGGGCTGGTTACATGTGCTCAGGGTTGCTGCGGAGGCCTCGGAGGTTCTGTGTCCAAAGTCAAGGGCCCTCTCGCCTTCTGCGCGCAGCTGTTCCTGAGTCAAACCGCCACGTGCAGGCGCTGGGCTGGGTGTGGTATGGGTGCCAGGCCAGCAGACACTCCAGTCGTTTGCTGCGAGAAAGCAGGGTAAAGAGGTGATGGGTAATGGCAGGGTCCCTAATGAAGCTCGGGGTGGGTGCGTCGTCGAGTCTATGCGAGGCTTGAAGGGAAAATTAGTGTGGGCAGGAAGTGTGTAGGCTTTCAGGGAATCGACAGAAGCCCTGTGGGATTGTGACAAGGAGGGCAGAACCTCTGAGCTGCGCTCTTGTCCAACACCTCTGCCTGCGAATCGCCGGTTCTCATTTCATCTTGTTTACTTCATGGATCCCTCTAAGAGCAGCAGCCATCTACCGCCTTACGGAGTGACAATTATTTACATGCTTCCTCGACTCCTCCCGGGTCCATAAGCATGGCTTGTGCTTTCCCAGTTAGTGCAGGCAGCCTTTTTCTCCAGTGTTTTGCACAGCCTGTCAGGAGTGAGGCGCTTTCTCCCCTGAAGCCTCTTTCTTCTCTGCCCGCTGCCTGACCATGAGCTGGTGTTGCTTATGTTCTTGGTGCAGCACCCCTCTCCCTGGTGCCACCTCACAGGGCATAAGCTAAGCTTCTGTAACAGGAAGACTTCAGACCATCCTGGCTCAAACCTGAGGGAAGTTTGGTTCTGTGCATAGGAGTATGGAGGTGAGCCCAGGGCAATGGAACAGTTCAGTCCAGTTCAGTTGCTCAGTTGCATCCGACTGTTTGCGAACCCATGGACTGCAACAGGCCAGGCCACCCTGTCCATCACCAACTCCCGGAGTTTACTCAAACTCATATCCATCGAGTCGATTATGCCAGCCAGTCATCTCATCCTCTGTCATCCCCTCTCCTCATGCCTTCTAGTGGTACCCAGATCAAAGACATCCACACACCCAGTCTCATTCTGCCCGTGGCTTCAGCAGCCCTTGTCCTCCAGGCATGTGTGTGTCCAACCTTTCAGTCATGTCTCATTCTTTGCAACCCTGTGCACTGTGGCCTGCCAGGCTCCTCTGTCCACGGGACCTCCCAGGCAAGAACACTGGAGTAGGTTGTTTGCTCTAGGGGATCTTCCTGACCCAGGGATTAAACCCATGTCTCCCGTGTCTCCTACATTGGCTGGTGGATTCTTTACCGCTGAGCCACCTGGGAAGCCCCATCCTCCAGACAGTGGGAAGTAAATAGGAAAGTGACATGATCATTCTGACATTTAAAGGGCCACCCTTTCCCCAGAGCAGCTTTGTGGGAAATGAAAGGGATAGTGGTCAGAGGGGAGGCACAATGTATAGATGGTGAGAGGTGTCAGAGGCCCAGCCTGAGGGGAGTGTAATGGCAGCACACCGACGTGGCTGTGGATTTTGGAGGAAGAGCTGGCAGATCTTGCTGGTGGAGTGGGCGTGCAAGGGAGCGTGAAGGGAGGAGTCCAGATGACGCCCAGGGTTGTGACTTGAGCTCCTGGGTGTGCAGCGGTGCTGGCACCGCAGGAGAGGACGTCTTGGAGACATTTAGCTGAGGTGTGGCCGATGCTGCCAGTCCTCAGGTGGCCACCATGCGGGTTATCAGTTTCACAACGGCCTGTTAGGATGTCCATGTGACCAACGAGGAGACCGAGGTACAGAGAGATTAATCAACTAGCAAGTGGTGGCAGTAGGTCCTAAACCCTGCCAACGCCCTCCAGGGCTTGTGTTCTTAACCACTGGGCTATACAGCTTCCTCCGGGGGGCTTGTGGAACTAAAACATGAGACTTGAAGACGAAGTCCAAAGTTGGCCATAAACTGATGAAAAGTGTGATGCGCCGGACTGTCGGGGATGGGGAGCCATAGGTCATTGTTGATCAGAGGAAACAGGAGAGGCTTAGTAGAAGAAACCTTGCGTGGTCTTTCAGGTTAGAGTTGGTGGGATGAGGTGCCCAGGCCGAGGCTCCAGCACGCCCAGACTGTTGCCAGACAAGGGTGAGGGTGTGTAGTGCTGGGGGGTGTCCTGTCTCCTGATCTGATAGAGTTCTTGTTAATGTTGTATCATGTCCTAGTTTTTGATCTGATAATCTGGATTGAGCTTCATCAAGTAGCCAAGTTCTTCCCTCCATTTTCCACTTTCTTGTTCTCTGTCTCTCTCACACACACCCATTCAGAGTTTGGTTACTTGGGAAGCGTGAGTCCCTTTGTACCTCTGGGATAGCCAGTGGCTCTGCACCCCGTGTGTTAAAGCCAGCAGAAGAGATTAGGAGCTGCAGCCACCAGGACCGTCTCTGGAATGAGGATCCTCATGAGCCAGGGTCAGGAGTCTCTCCTGTCCTCTTGGGAGTGTCCCCATCACGGTAAGGTTAGTGAATGTGATGGCAGTTAAATAGCAGTAGTGCTTATCATTTCTGTTGCACAGACTTTTTAAAAATTATTTTTCTGAGCACCTGTTGTGTACCAGCACTGTTCTAGGCTCTGGAAGAAGTGAAGGGAAGCCTTGCTTAGGTTGAGCCCATGGCTGGGCATCCAGTGCCCTGCTCCTTGCAGTCCCTAACCACCTCATTCACCACACCTTTCAGAATGGAAGTGTCAACCCAGATGCCCAAAATTCATGTCTACGCCTCAGCCTTTTATCTCCCTGAAGACTCTTTTTCCAAAAAAGCTCTGTAAAGAGCAGGCTCTCTGGGCAGAGTACAGAGGTTCAGTAACAAGAACAAAAACTTACTGTTTGCCCACAGAGTTCCGATTTCCAGCGCACTTCAGTCTTTTGTATATTCTTATTTCCATCTGGTTTAATTTTGGGTTTTCTTCCTGAAGGAATTCCTTTAACACATGTTCCCTGGTGGCTCAGACCTGCCTGCAGTGCAGGAGACCTGAGTTTGATCCCTGTGTTGGGAAGTTCCCCTGGAGAAGAGAATGACAGCCCGCTCCAGTATTCTTGCCTGGAGAATTCCCTGGATGTAGGAGCCTGGCAGGCTACAGTTCATGGGACTGCAGAGTCAGACACGCGTGAGCAACTAACACTTTCAGAGTTCGTGTAGGTTCTGCGCTGCAGCAGCAATGTCACTGCTGACTAAAGCCACTAACAGGTTAGTGTTTTCAACACAGACTTTAACTCGTCAGCCCTTGTGTGGCTTTGTTTAGCTCTGCTCTGTAGGTTCTTCTGCAAGTCTGGAACCGGTTAGGTGCACATTCTATCGGCAGACATGTTTTTCCTTCCGGGTACACCTGTACACAGGCCATGCCTTCAGTCCCAGGGTGAGCACACTTGAGCCTTGTGGGAGGGCATGTAAGTGAGTTGCGGTCTGGAATGTTTTTGATTCAGCTGTTGAAATTTAGACGTGAGTAAATTGTAAAATTCCTGCCATTTTCACCAATCCTGGATGTTACGAATAGCTGCCCCTGAATTAGAGGGCGGCTGATATTTCTCTGGATGACTTGATATATCTACTTTTGCTGACACTTGAAAGGTTGTCCAGTAAAGCTGGGTGTTCCTGTCAGCAAAACCACTCAGATGTATTGATGTCTCTACCTCCATCCAGGTAACCTTATGGGGTGTAACTTACAAACTGAGAAACTCAGAATTAAATTTGCTTGTTCTGCTCCGTAGGACATAGGTTTTCTTCCTCATCTGCTGAATGAGATCCCCACTGTGGAACCTAGTGAATAGTAGCTGATGGTGTGGATCCCTGACAAAACCGTTTGGCTCTGCCTTTCAGTGGCCACTCTTTTTGTTCTAAATAATTGCAGCCCACTCCTCAAGACACTGTCTACTTCTCTCACCTGTTTTTTTTAGAAATTATCCACTGAGCTACTCTGTATTGTCTGGTCTACTCAGTTTAATTGTACTCAGCTATCAAAAGCAGAGTCATTACTTTGCCAACAAAGGCCCATCTAGTCAAAGCTATGGTTTTTCCACTAGTCATGTATGGATGTGAGAGTTGGACTATAAAGAAAGCTGAGCACCGAAGAATTGATGCTTTTGAACTGTGGTGTTGGAGAAGACTCTTGAGAGTCCCTTGGACTGCAAGGAGATCCAACCAGTCCATCCTAAAGGAAATCAGTCCTAGATATTCATTGGAAGGACTGATGCTGAAGCTGAAGCTCCAGTACTTTGGCCACCTGATGAGAAGAGTGGACTGATTGGAAAAGACTCTGATGCTGGAAAGACTGAAGTCAGGAGGAGAAAAGGGACGACAGAGGATGAGATGGTTGGATGGCATCACCGACTCAATAGACTTGAGTTTGAGCAAGCTCTGGGAGATCGTGATGGACAGGGAGGCCTGGCGTGCTGCAGTCCTTGGGATCACAAAGAGTCGAACGTCACTGAGCGACTGAACAACAACAGTCCTTCCATCTAGAAAAAGGAAATTTATCAATGATTTCATCTTCAGTTGTAACTCGAATCAGATACTCATGCTGCCAGCTACACGCAGCCTCAATCATTTGGTTTTCAGCGGATTTCTTTGTACATAACTCAGAAGAGTCAAGATGAGGTTGGGTCGGTCAGGAGGCAGTTTTGGATGGTTTGGGCCCTTTTGGGTGTCTCTTGTGCTCAGCAGTGACACATGGAGGACCAAGACCAAGCGAGGCACACCAGAGGGCGTTCACACCCACTTTGTAATTGCTTCCCACGAGGAGTGTGTGTATGTTTAACTGAAAAGAAATGACGGGAGACTTACACTGATGCATCAAGTGGTGGTTATCTTCGAAATGTGTATCATTTATTTAGGGAAAATTATAAATCGCCTGGTGTAGCATGCCCCTTCCGAATGGTCCCGTGGCTATGACTTCTCAGGTTTCCCTTTCACACTTACCATCAAGACCACATGGATTACAGTTGTAAAAATTTTAAGTGTACAGTGAAGTGATTTTTCGTGAATTTAGCTGTGCAGCCATCACCATAATCAGACTGCTTTCTTCAGGAAGCTCTCTTGTGCCCATTTGCACTCCCATTCACGCCCCGGGTCTCATCTGTCACTGATCTGCTTTCTGTTTCTCTAGATTTGCCTTTTCTAGACGTTTCATGTGAACAGAATCATAGAATGTACGGTTTTGCCGCTGACTTCTCTCACTTTTATAATGGTTTTGAGGTTCGTCCACAATGAAGCATATATTAGTAGCTTGTTTTTTTACTGCTAAATATTATTCCATTGTATAGATGCACCACATTTTGTTTACTCACTCATCAGTGGATGGACATTGGTGCTGTTTTTTTCTTTCTGGCTGTTACAAATAGTGCTAAAAACTCGGAAGGATCGCATGGAGGTCATTGTGTAGACGTAAGTTTTCTTTCCTGCTAGATAGTCCCCGAGGCTAGAATGACTGGTTCCAATGTTAAATTTATGTTTAACTTCCTAAAAACTGCCAAACTGTTTTTTAAAGTGGTGGCAGCATTTTACACCCCTTTGTTCAGTTGCTCAGCAGCGTCCAGCTCTTTGACCCCGTGGATGGCAGCACACCAGGCTTCCCTGTCGTTCACCATCTCCCAGAGTTTGCTCAAACTTACATTTAATGAATTGGTGATGACGTCCAACCATCTCATTCTCTGTTGTCTCCTTCCTGCCTTCAATCTTTCCCAACATCAGGATCTTTTCCAATGAGTTGGCTCTTCGCATCAGGTGGCCAGAGTAGTAGAGCTGGAGCTTCAGCTTCAGCATCAGTCCTTCCAATGAATATTCAGGGTTGATTTCCTTTAGGATTGGCTGGTTTGATCTCCTTGCTCTCCAAGGGACCCATAAGAGTCTTCTCCAGCACCACAGTTTGAAAGCATCTGTTCTTTGGTGCTCAGCCTTCTCTGTGGTCCAAGTTTGCGGCCCTGCTGGCATCCTAAGATGGTTCTGGTTTGTCCGTATCTTCCTCACATGCGTTGTTCTGACTGCAGTCATTCTAGTAGATGTGAAGTTAGGTGTTCACAGCAATCTGAATTTTTATTTCCCTAATGATGAATATCTGATATTGACCATCTTTTTAGGTGCTTATTAATCATTCATATCTTTTTGGTGAACTGTCTATTCAGATTTTTTTGCTCATTAAAAAAATAGCTTTCAGTTCAGTCGCTCAGTCATATCTGACTCTGTGTGACCTCATGGACTGCTGCACGCCAGGCTTCCCTGTCCATCACCAACTCCTGGAGTTTGCCCAAACTCACATCCATCCACCCATCTCATCCTCTGTCATCCCCTTCTCTTGCCTTTAATCTTTCCCAGATAAAAAAATAGCTTCATTTATGTGTAATTTTAAATGGGTTTCTGAACTTAGTTCCAGTGTGTGGTGGAGGCTTCCCCCAGCAGTTCTTGGACCCTAGCAGGATATCTTAGACTTCAACTCAGTCCTGACACTGACTACTCAGAGACGGCCTCAGAGCCCACGGGTAGAGGGCCCAGGCCACCAAGGCCACCCTCCACTCCAGACACCAAAGCTCAGGTTGTTACCACCGGCTGTAAGTCAGAGGTCCCCACCACCCGCTCCTTAGATCCAGGGATCTCTGGAGCCGCTCATAGAACTGCGGCAGCCCTCGACTCACCAGATGACTGATTGTCTGTAAAGGATATCGAAAGACGTGAGTCCGCAGCCGTAGGAAGCACACAGAAGACGAGGCCCGGCCCAGAGGAGCTCTGTCCCCCTGGGGCCCCGGCCGCATGCCACACCGGCTCGTGGCTCCCGTCCTGAAAGCGCGAGGAACCCCTCCTCTTGGGTTGCACAGCGGCCTCTGTGACGCAGCTTCTGTCCCCTCCCCACTCCCCAGAAATCAGAGGGTGGGACTGAAAGTCCCAAGCAGCTCCTCTTGGTTCCTCAGGCAGCCAGTCCCCCCAACCCCCTCAGGTGCCTTCCAAAAGTCACTTTGTTCGCGTGAGTAACAGGACACCGATTTCTCCTTTTTGGCTCTGAAGTGACCTCAGGAACTGAGGACTAGGGACCACGTGTTGTGACAGAAGATACGCCCATTGCTCTGGTCGCTTAGAAACTCCAGGGGTTTTGGGAGCTGCAGTCCAGGAACCAGATGTATCTTAAAAATACATTTTGGTCACCTGAATGACTATATATATGTGTGTGTGTCTGTATATAATGTATATATTTATTATACACATATCAGTTCAGTTCAGTTCAGTCGCTCAGTCGTGTCCGACTCTTTGCGACCCCATGAATCGCAGCATGCCAGGCCTCCCTGTCCATCACCAACTCCTGGAATTCACTCAGACTCATGTCCGTTGAGTTGGTGATGCCATCCAGCCATCTCATCCTCTGTCGTCCCCTTCTCCTCCTGCCCCCAATCCCTCCCAGCATCAGAGTCTTTTCCAATGAGTCAACTCTTTGCATGAGGTGGCCAAAGTACTGGAGTTTCAGCTTCAGCATCAGTCCTTCCAATGAACGCCCAGGACTGATCTCCTTTAGAATGGACTTGCAGTCCAAGGGACCCTCAAGAGTCTTCTCCAACACCACAGTTCAAAACCATCAATTCTTCGGCGCTCAGCTTTCTTCACAGTCCAACTCTCACATCCATACATGACCACAGGAAAAACCATAGCCTTGACTAGACATATATACCTATATAAATAAATAATAAATATATAATAAATGAGAGCTTTGCAGATTTGTATCCTAGTGAAGTGGTTTCAGTGTAGTGCAGAGTTGTGTAAACACCGTCACAGCCTGATTTCAGGACATTTTCATACCCCCTGAAAGAAGCCTGGTCCCCTGTGCTGTGGCCCCCCGCCCTCTGAGCAGCCACCAGTCTGCTTCCTGTCTTCTGCCGACTTGGCTGTCCTGGCCATTCCATATAAATGGAGTCGCAGAATATTTGGTCTCTTGTGACTGGCTTCTTTCACTTACTGTAAGCGGTTCATCCGTATTGAAATACATATCAGTATTTTATTTCTTCTTGCTGCTAAATATTACATTATATGAATAACGCCACATTTTATTTAAGCATTTCTCCGTGGATGGGCATTCGGGTTGTTTGCTTTTCGAGGATTTTCTGAGAAATGCTGCTGTGAATGTTCAGGTACAGGTTTTTTGTGTGGACGTGTGTTTTCATCTCCCTTGGGTAGGTGCCTCGCTGTGGGATTGCTGAGTTATTAGGTAACTCTGTGCTTAGCATTTTGAGGAATCACCAAACTCTTCTGCAAAACAGCTGCACTATTTAAATTCCCACCAGCAACAAATGGGGGTTCTGTTTTCTCCACGTCCTTGCCAACACTTGTTTGGATTATAACCATTCCAGTGGGTGGGACATGGTATCCCGTTGTGGTTTTGATTTGCATTTTTGTAATGACTAATGATGTTGAACATCTTTTCATGTACTTATTGACCATATGTATATCTTTGTCAGCAGAATTCCTATTCATATCCTTTGCCTGTTTAAAAAATTGTGCCATCTTGTTGAGTTGGAAGACTTCTTTATATATTCTGGAGACAAGTCCATTAGCTTCCATATGGTAAGCAGTTTTGGATATTGATGAAATCCAGTTTATGAATTTGTTTTTTTTACGAGTCATGCTTTTGGTGTCGTATCTAAAAAATCTTTGCCGAGCCCAAGATCACAGAGATTTTCTCTTATGTTCTCTGCCCTTACATTTAGCTCTCTGATCATCCCAAGTTCATCTCTGTGTGTGGTATGTGTTAGGGCCCTGAATTCCTCTTTCTGCATGTGGATAGAGAGTTCCACCAGCACCACTTCTTATGAAGGCTCTTCTTTCTCCGCTGAGTTGTCTCCGCACCCTTGTCAAAAGTTAGTTCGCTGTAAAGGGAAGGATTTGCCCTGGACTCTGGGTTCTGCCCCAGTGACCTCTGCGCGTATCCCATGCCGTTACTGCGTTGTCTTGATTCCTGCAGCTTTACGTTAAGCTTTGATATATTTTTCATACATTGTTCAGTTTTTAGTGCTTCTTTAGTATATGTCTCAGTCTTGTCTGAACGCATGCTGAGCCCCAGGTCTGGCATTTCCAGTCACTGGGCTTCAGGCAAATTAGCTGGGGTTGGTGGACTTCATCTTCTTCACGTGCAGAATAGAAGTAAAATGCCCTGCTTTTCTGGCAGCACGGGCTCTGGTTTGCTACTGAAATAACAACTATAGAAACACTCCGTGCTGTAGTTTTTTTTTTTAATCATTGCAAGGACAGTTACTAGGTCCCACCTGTGGTAAACAGATTTTTTTATAATTTAGGTTTATACTGTCCTTGGTAAATCATGCAAGCAAAATTAGTGCTCAGTGTAGAGTGTGTTTACGTCTTTTCATTTTCATTGGAAGTAAAAGAGTGGTTTTTCTTTGTTCTCCTCCACCACCTTCCTCAGGGGAGCCAGCTTTCATGGAATCACGGTGGTGCCCGTGGCTTACCTCGCTTGTCTCCTCATCAGTTGCTTTCTCTTTCCTGAGCAGGACTTGGTCTGGGGTGTGGACGCAAGGCCGTGCCCGGGACGGGGAAGAGTATTCCGGAAAGGGCAGCTGATGACGCGCAGCATCCCGACGTTATGGTCCCCGTGGCTGAAGTCCCAGGGCACCTGGCCACACGGGGTTGAGAGTAGGCATCCTTGCTTCCACTGGTTTCTGTAGTTGAGTCTGTGCTGCAGAAAGCAACACCCCCAAGAGTGCAAGGTCATTTCCCAGTGACTGTCCCCAAGGGGGGATCTCTGCACGCTTTTCTCAGCAACAGTCTGCAGACCTCCGCAGTCCTGCTCCCCGGCGCTAGCGGTTCTGTCTCAGAGCTGGTGGATGTCCGCGTCAGCTGCTCCAGCCGAAGTGAACTTTCTTTACTGGGACCTAGAATACCTCACTCAGCAACTTTCTGATAAAACTGGGACTCAGTCAGCATCACACATTCATGATACAAGTGATCTTTAGAATAAATTCCACTGGTCAATAAAAATCCTTAAAATACCTTCAAATGAAAGATGAGATTATTGT
Source organism: Budorcas taxicolor (assembly GCF_023091745.1). Lineage (NCBI taxonomy): Eukaryota > Metazoa > Chordata > Mammalia > Artiodactyla > Bovidae > Budorcas > Budorcas taxicolor. The sequence goes on along the minus strand of NC_068932.1, from coordinate 48,625,777 downwards.
GCATGTATGTGTGTAGTTGGAGAGTTACCTTTAATTGCATTACCAACTTCTGTCAATTTACATTGGAATTCTAACTTAGAGTATATGTGCTTAACATATATTAGCATATATATTACATGTGCTTGACTTGAGGCTTTTCAAGAACCTGCCACTTCTTGCTGTGCTGATTGAAGATAATTCACAAGGTGTTTCTGTCAAAGCATTCAAGGAAGTTGGCATCTTCTTTCTTTACCCTCCACATTCTCTTTGCGTGCAGAGTCGAGAAATGGGTTTCCAGAGGGGGCATCCTATCAAGTGTCTTCTGTTACTCAACTGTGTTTCTTTTTCAACTCTTCTCTGGTGAGATTGCTGCTTGATAGGTCTTCTGTAGTTACTAAGTAACGGGGTCTTTGTGTTTATTCAGGATTTGAATTTTGTTTACACAGTGCCAGAGTCAGTTGTTGCTGTTCAGTCGTGTCTGACTCTGCGACCCCACGGACTGCAGCAGGTTGGGCTTCCCTGTCGTTCACCGTCTCCCAGAGTTTGCGCAAACTCAAGTCCATAGGGTTGATGATACCATCCAACAATCTCATCCTCTGTTGTCCCCTTCTCCGCCTGTCCTCAGTCTTTCCCAGCATCAGGGTCTTTTCCAGTGAGTTGCCTCTTCGCATCAGGTGCCCAAAGTATTGGAGCTTCAGCATCAGTCCTTCCAATGAATATTCAGGGTTGATTTCCTTTAGGATTGACTGGTTTGATCTCCTTGCAGTCCAAGGGACTCTCAAGAGTCTTCTCCAGCACCACAGTTTGAAAGCATCAATTTTTCGGCGCTCAGCCTTCTTTATGGTCCAACTCTCGCATCCTTGCATGACCACTGGAAAGATCATAGCTTTGACTAGGTGGGTGTTTGTCGGCAAAGTGATATCTATGCCTTTTTAATATGCTGTCTAAATAGCTTTTCTTTCAAAGAGCAAGCATCTTTTAATTTCATGGCTGCAGTCGTTGTCTGCAGCTAGATGGTAAACCTTCACGTGCCCTGATGAAGGCTGACTGACGCCTCTCCAGAAGGGAGTGGAGAGAGCGGGGCACGTGACACACGCGTCCTGGACTTCAGCGCCTCTCAGCCCTCATAATCCATGGTAATTGGAATATTTGCCGAGTAAATACGCGAGTCAGTGTCATATACACCCAGCTTTCACTAATCCCTGTTTAAAGCAGAAAACATGAATGATTTAATCCCCTCGGCCAGCCGAGGGCCACCATGTTCCCTGGAGGAGCCCAGCCCTCGATGACTGACTTGGGGTTAGCGTGGCTCCCCTTCCCCCGCCACATGGGGACCCAGCCCCCGCCACCAGAGCCTCTCGAGGAGTGTCCACCGTGGGTGGCCACAGGTCTGCTGACCCGCTGTGCCAGGCCTTGTTTGATCCCACAGAGAAGAAGTTAGAACCCTTCTAACTCATCGAGAAACATGGAGTGTGTAGGCCTCATCGAGAAGCACGCTTCCTGCTCACAGTCACCCGTCCACGCCCCTCTGCTCTCCTTTTTGGCAAGTGATGTTCCTCAGAAAGGAGCACGGGGCTGGGATGTGACCGCAGGAGGAAAGTCACATCCTGCGTGTGGACGACGTGGGGCACCGTCAGTATCCCCACTTCTCTTTGCCTGGATTTTCTCTGGCCGTACTGCCTGGCACGCACGATTTTTATTCCCCGACCCAAGATGGTGCTCAGGCCCGCTGCGGTGGTCACACGGGGCTTACGCGCTGGGCCACCAGGCAAGTCCCGCCCAGATAGTTGGGGGTTGGCAGGAAACCCCTTTACACAGCATGCCTCTTTCTGCAGTGTGAAGGCTGAGCAGATCCTGCATAACCGGAGATCGCGGTCCTTGGTCTTTTCTTCCTCAGCCCTTCCATCCGACTCAGGCGGAACACGGAAGGCGGCACCATTTCCAGTCACGAAGGTGATCGTATGATGATGGCGGTATTTGGCAGTACTTTGATACGCTGGAAAATAGCAAGGAAATCAGATTAGACTTGGAAACTAAACTTAAGGGTTATGTAGCAGAGCCTGGTGTTACATTTAAAGCAGAAGGACCCTCAATAGTCCCCAGGAATGGGCTGTGCGTCCTGTGGGGGAGGCAGCCGTGAGCTGGGGGCTGGGGGTGCCAGCCTCGTGTGGACCTGGGTGGCGGGTCGCTGGGGCCCCTCAGCCAGGGTTTTTCCCTGTGGACTGGGGACTACATCTTGGAGGTGGGGGGGGAGCTCTGCTCTCCTCCGCAGTGGTGACAGCATGTTGGGAGTGTTTTACTTGGTGCATCTCAGGAGGAATAATGACGATCTAGAAACTCTAGAAGAGGAAGATTCTGGAAAGCCTCTCAGATATGGGAGAGTGAAAGAGAGCAGGAATGCTTGGTTGGAGAGAAGCAGCCTCAGAGGTGTCCGAGAGCTGTCTTCACACATGGGAAAGGACTTTTGTCTTACACACGTCACTCTTCATGTCGCTCAAGAGGAAAAATTAGGATCATGGGAAGGTGACTTGGCTTATATCTGTATTTCTAGATGTGTGGTATACACCAGAGCAGGTGCAGGAGATTTTTTTAATCTCCATTTTTAAAACTTCATTTCCAAGCAGTTTTAGACTTACAGAAAGGTTGGGGAAAAGTAACTGTAATATAGAGAAATCACCTGGACAATGCACGTGGGCACAGTACGATCGGCAGATGGCCAGGCTCACCCCATGCACGGCCGTCGCCCGGGCTCCAGCCTCACTTCAGCTTCACTTGATTTCCCACTAGCACCCTTTTTCTGTCCTGGATCTCTTCCAGGACCCCACACTGCGCTGAGTCTGCTCACCCCTCTAGTCACCGACGTGTCCTTCCAGAACCCCACACTGCGCTGAGTCTTCTCATCCCTCTAGTCACTGACGTGTCCTTCCAGGACCCCACATTGGTGCTGAGTCCTGTTCACCCCTCTAGTCACTGACGCGTCCTTCCAGGACCCCACACTGCGCCGAGTCCTGCTCACCCCTCTAGTCACTGACGTGTCCTTCCAGGACCCCACACTGCGCTGAGTCTTCTCATCCCTCTAGTCACTGACACGTCCTTCCAGGCCCCCACACTGCGCTGAGTCTTCTCATCCCTCTAGTCACTGACGTGTCCTTCCAGGACCCCACATTGGTGCTGAGTCCTGTTCACCCCTCTAGTCACTGACGCGTCCTTCCAGGACCCCACACTGCGCCGAGTCCTGCTCACCCCTCTAGTCACTGACGTGTCCTTCCAGGACCCCACACTGCGCTGAGTCTTCTCATCCCTCTAGTCACTGACACGTCCTTCCAGGACCCCACATTGGCACCGAGTCCTGCTCACCCCTCTAGTCACTGACGTGTCCTTCCAGGACCCCACACTGCGCTGAGTCTGCTCACGCCTCTAGTCACTGATGCCTCCTTCCAGGACTCCACACTGAGCTGAGTCCTGCTTTCCCCTCTAAGTCACTGACGCGTCCTTCCAGGACCCCACACTGCACCGAGTCCTGCTCACCCCTCTAGTCACCGACGTGTCCTTCCAGAACCCCACACTGCGCTGAGTCTTCTCATCCCTCTAGTCACTGACGCGTCCTTCCAGGACCCCACACTGTGCCGAGTCCTGCTCACCCCTCTAGTCACTGACGTGTCCTTGGTTTCCTGACCCTGGCACGTCTATGGAGCAGCGGTCAGCTATCTGGCAGAAGACTGTCAGTCCATGTGGGTTGTCCAGAATCTTCTGTGATGAGGTTGAGACCACGCCCTTTGTGGCACGAGTATCACGAGGTGATGTTACTCTTTCTTAGCGCATCTTACGGGGACTGTGATGTCAAGATGTCTCAGTACCGTGATGCTGACCTTGTCTCTGGATGAAGATGGTTTCAACTGTGAAGTTACCAGTCTTTTCTTTATAATTAATAAATACCTTGGGGGAGATATGTTGAAACTGCACTTAAATTATATTTAATTTATAAATTAAATTATAACTATTATAATTATTTATTATAATTAATAAATACCTTGGGGAGATATGTTGAAACATGAAAATATATGTTGAAACTATATGTAAAACAGTTTTATGTACAAAACTGAAACTTTATAAATTAATAAACACCTTGGGGGAGAAAGCATATTTCTTCTTAAGCCTTTGCCTTCTGAGTTAGCATCTATTAGTAAATCTTGCCTAAAATATTTTCCACTGTGTGTTTACTTCGTGATGTTTTTGTCTCTCCCTCATTCGTTTAACACTTACTAATCTTTTTCCTGGTCCCTTTGATACACGACTGTCACTTGTACAGTACTGACCTGTACTACAGAATTTTTCCACTTTCCCTCTCGCTTCATCTCTCGTGTTTTAGTGGAATTATTTCCACCATGTCAGAGGATGTAATATTTGCACATTTGTCTGTCAGCCTAATTCCACCTTTATTTTAAATTTAGTCTGAGATGTACATTTTAATACCTTCAGATGCTTACGAAAAATCCTTATGCTGGAATTTTCCCAGTCGTCACTGGTTAGTTAGATGCAGCTTACCCTCACATAGAATCCTCTGGAAGGGCTCATGGCTGTAGTGGTCTCTAAATTCAGGTATGCTGAAATTCTATTTCTGTAATCTTGATATTTGAGGGACAGCGTGGCCGACTTTAAATTCTTGGCTTGTGTTTTCTTTCACTGAGTTTTGAAAGCATGCTTCTCCGCTGTCTCACTCACGTGCTGGCCTTGAAAAGCCCGATGCCTGTCCAGTTCCTTTGCACTGGCGCTGACCCGCGCGCCCAGGGGCTCTGAGGGTCTCGTCTCTTCTTTGCAGTCCCCCGGCTTTCTTAGGGTGTCTCCGTGTTGGTCATTCTGGGTTACTTTTCCCAGGTGCCCCGTGAGCCTCCTCATTTTGAGCGTCAGCCAGTCTCTTTCCGTGACGTTTTCTCGGGCCGTAGTTTTCAGTCTGAGCTGTGCTCTGTTACTCTGCTCTCCTCTTTGCAGAACTCTGACTCAGCGACCGTTTCTTGCTTCTTTGTCTTCCCTTCCCGCTGCTGCATTTTTTTAACCGTCCGTTTTTCTTTACGTCGTTTTCTTCTCTTGATTATGCTCCTGCCCTTCTTTGGTGTCCTCTGTTAATTTTCACTTGAATTTATCCTCTTTGGTGCATTTTATAATTTTTCCCTCACTTCCCTCCACTATTCTGAACTCATTCAAGTCTCTCTTGGCTTCTCCCCATTTCTGTCCTTTCTGTTTTTACTTTGCTAACTCAGGATGGTTTTTCGTATCCTCAGATGTTTGTTTGAGTGTTTATGTTTTTAAGAGTGTTAGACTTACAGTCTCCTTTTGACCCATGTCTTTCCAGGAGGAATTCTTATGTTCTGGGGTTTTTTTCAAAGATTGCCGCTAGGCACCTCTGCTGTTGGTGTGGCTGAGCGCAGGTGGAGCAGGTGTCTGTCTGTCTGCTGGTGGACGGGGTGGCGGTGAGCCCCCTCGTATGATGGGCATCCTCACTTGCTGGACCCCAGACTCACCCTCTCTCTCCTCCTCCCTGCCACCACCCGGCCCCGGGGGCGCCGGCCCGCCCCTCTGCCGTGCCCCTCCCGGGAGCTGAGTGCTGTGCCCGTGGCTGCCGTGCGGACTTGAGCCCCTGCCCGCCTCTGGGCTCTGGGGCTCGGGCTCCTCCTCACTGCCCGTCCGGGCGCCTCGCCCTCGCTGGCGACCCTGTCCTGCCCCGCTCACGGCGTCTCCTCCTGCCCTTGTCAGGGCAGGGCCACGGTGGAGGGTGTGGGCTGGAGCGGAGGGGACCCGCGCTGGGCTCTGGTGGCTTTTCTGTCCGCCGGGCCGTAGTCTCAGATGTCTGCCTTCTCCGGTTCAGGCTGTGCCGGGGTGTGGTTCTGCAGCAGTGACTGACCTTTCTGGACTCCCTCGTGTTCAGGAGGGACGGTGGCGCGGGTGATGGGGGGCTGGCTGCCTCTGTGCTTGCCTCAGGCTCCCGGAGTCTGCACTGTGTTGACCGCAGGGCATTGTCCTCTGGTTTAGGGGCTCAGAGGCCAGCATTTGCCATTTTCCCCCTCAGCTATCTATTTTAAGACATGTTAGTTAAGGAAGAGTAAAACTAGCACTTGATACCAGGTTTCTATATTAAATAAATCCATAAAATAAAAAGTCCATTTAGGAAATAATGAATAAATAACGGAATGGATCGTGAACAGATTTGGCGCAAATCATGACGATGGTTTGCCGGTGACTGAGGAGAGTGTGGGACCACCTGTGAACCAGGGGTGTTTCCTGACTCTGGCGGGCACCGTCCAGCAGCGGGGACCCAGGACAGGGTGGCCCTTCTGTCCCCTGCAGAGGCCTCCTGCCCATCTGCTCTGTGTCGCTGAACACATCCTTACCCCACGGAGCACAGACTTGGAACTTGGAGAGTCAACCGTTTCCTTCAGCTTTGGAAGACTGCTTTTGTAATTCATCTTTAATTCACGGGAATGCCAAAGTCGATGCCTTTCCTGAAGGTTATCCCGTACGGGCTGTGTGTGCAGCTTGTGAAATAAAATCAGCCACTCTTCAGTGTCAGGAAGACAAAGACTTATCCACATGGAATTATTCATATCGTATAAAGAAAGTACATAACTTGATATTGTATTAAGAAAGTACCGACCTGGCAAAAGTATCGAAGCGCAAAACTAGTTTCTTGAACAAAAATTTATAGGTCTTGTACATTCTCGATATCGATAAACCAGTCACAACAGTTTACTATAAGAATTTTGACCAAAATTGCTTCAAATGACTATTTTGAACTTGTAAAGCTAAATAAATATCAGACTGTGCTGGAAGTAATGAGGTTAAGTGATGGTGGTTATTCCTGGAAGATAAAGTTGGAAGTTGTCTCTCCCAACGTCCTATAAACTTTCAGAGCTCCTCGGGGGTCTGTGTTTGCAGCGAGGTTCTCAGAGGCAGATTCAGTCAGAGCGCCGTGTGCTTTCTGAGGCCATCTAAAGTGAGACTGTGTCGTTGCAGAAGCGGGCATGCAGGAGGCTGGACGCCGCGGCGCCAGAGCGGGACTGCCCCCAGGTAAGGGTGCGCATCCCAGCGTCCGGGGGCAGCGAGGAGCCCGAGTCCCTGGATGCCCAGCGCAGAGGCCGCCTGCCCTCACCACGGCCCGACAGCGGCCAGCGCCGACCAGGCATGGGGGTAGGTTCCTGCTCCCGCAGACCAGCCTTTACCCGTTTGGTGAGAGTGTGAATAAGCGCTGCCCTGGCTCACCCGCGGCTGTGGTTTGTTGGACAGGGTCCTCCGGACGGCGGAAGGAGCCGGGCCCAGCCTTGCCCGCGGTGCATCGCTGGAGAGTCTGTAAGTACATCCCCCTGCTCACTGTGACCTGAAAGGCCTGACCTTAAATCCTGGATCTGTAGAACAAGGGTGGTAGAAACGGCTGTTTTGTTCCTAAGGAACAAGGGGTGTAAATTAAAAGGTGCAGGTTGATTTTCTGAGCATTCTACTCGGCTGCAAACTAATTTGCTTCCAGCTTCAGATTGAGACTACAAATTGAATATACATTTAAAATTCTTTCTAAAAACAGGGTTTAGAGAAGGGAACAGGTCCTGGAAATGGTTAAAATAGAGCTAATTTGAGGACCTCTTAGAGAAATGTCCTTAACTCATTTACTTACCCAAATGGGAATCAGTGTTGCTTTTTCTTTTCCCTCCTTAAGCTTTTCTTTCCTATTTGCATACACTTCACATAAATCCCAAATTTCAGAAGGAGAAACAGCATTCACACCATTAATTCAAAGGAATGGGACGTCTCAGTGTCACTAGAGTCAGATTCTCAGTCCCCTGTGCTGGGCAGAAAATCAGGAAGTGTATGTTGTTGCTGTTCAGTCGCCAAGTCACGTCCGACTCTGCAACCCCGTGAACCCCAAGCACGCCAAGCTTCCCTGTCCTTCATTCACGTTAGCATCATGATACCTTTGTTCCTAAATTTGGGCTTGTTCTAAAAGCTTTGAAGCCTCTATAATTTTTTTTTTTAATTTTTAGCTTGCAGTCTTCATATTGCAATAAAACAGAATTGTGTTTAATTTCCACATAGAAACCAGGAGCGTGTGTGTGTGTGAGTGTTTTCAGGATTTCCCCCTAAAGATCTTTAGAGGCAACACAGTGCTGCTTTTGATCAGCAAACGTTTGAGTCAGTAAATTGCAGAGTCTTCACGTGGTGCATTGTGGGCAACTGTTTTGTAGGGGGAGGCGGTGATTTTGTTTTAAACAAAGGCCAGTCACCAGGGGGCCGCTGAAGTCCTTAGACAAGTAGGAAGACCAGGGCCAGGTGGGCCTGCCCGTGGAGATGTGCCTGCCTGCTTTCGTACTCCATCATCAGGAAAACCTCCATGGTCGTGTTGCATTTTGTGGTGTGGAGGTGGTGGTGGTTTAGTTGCTAAGTCGTGTCTGACTCTTTGAGACCCTGTGGACTGTAGCCCACAGGCTTCTCTGTCCATGGGCTTCTCCAGGCAAGAAGACTGGAGTGGGTTGCCATGCCCTCCTCCAGGGGAATCTTCCCGACCCAGGGATCGAACCCAGGTCTCCTACATTGCAGGTGATTCTTTTGCCTCCAGTAATCCTGAATAATGTTGAAACTAGAGATCCAGCAACTTCCTGTATTTCGGTTGATTCATGTAACTGCCAAATGTGCCCTGGATTCTGATAACTAATATTATGACCGCACTGTGGGTAGAGTGCATTATTGCTGGTGACTAACTCGAAACCTTCCTTGTTCTCGTCCCATTTTCATGGAATGTGTCTTTCAAATCCCCCATCTGTTGGGCAGACAGTTGGAATGTAGTACGGATTCTTAATGCTCCAAGAGGTCGTCTTCGGGAATGAACAGCTTAAAGGAAAAAAAAATTTGGCTCGAGCAGCTGATTGGATCGTTTAAGCTGATGTTCTGTTTGAACAGCAGCACCTGTTTGATTAGGGTTTCCTTCCCTTGTGATTCCCCAAGCTTGCCTCTGTGTGTTTCCTAGGAGACGAGTCTGTGCGTGGAAAGCCTATATTGATATGTAAATATATCATTTTTTTCACTAATGCTCGATATTCTTTCCATCTAAATTTTCAGAAAGTGACTTTAAAAAATCAGTTTCCCTTTATTTGTAGTTATTCTCAATAAAATTTCACCCAGGCTTGGGTGATTTAATATTTACACCCACTATTTCTAAAAGTCTTATGTAAATAAAGATTGAAATGTGAATTTGAAAAGTCACACCTCTTGATATTTGAACAGACTATAGCTGCATATATCTTCTTTTTCTAATAATATGGCTAGTTTCTCTCTTAAGCTTTTAAAATAATAAGACACTATTTTTGTATTCCAGAACATCAAGAGGCTCAGTGTTAAATAAAAAGCAAATAGTATTTTTAGAAATGCAAGATCCCAGGGAGAAGCGCTTAACAGTAAATCACCGATGGGCAGCAATTCCAAATTTCAGAAGACTTCATTAAACGCGGGGCTCCGCTCACGGTGCGCCCCGTTCGCACAGAAACCTGCCTGTCCAGGCCCGCCGTTCCCGTGGCTGCCCCGGTGGCGAGCTTGGCTCAGAGAGCAGCAGGGGTCACGCTGGGGGTTGTGTGGGAGCCCCGTGTGTGTGTGTGCTCAGTCGCATCCGCCTCTGTGACCCCAGCGAGTGTAGCCCACCAGGCTCCCCTGTCCATGGAATTCTCCAGGCAGAAATACTGGAGTGGCTTGCCGTTTCCTTCTCCAGGGGGTCTTCCTGACCCAGAGACTGAACCCACGCCTCCCACGTTGGCAGGCAGATTCTTCACCACAGCGCCCCTAGGAAAGGCACGGGGAGTCGCTGGCCGGAAGCTTGCCTTGGTGCCTCAGCGAGCTGGACGCTTTTCCCTGAGAACCTCCTCGGGTCCCCCTTCTCTGCCGTGTCTCTAACCTCGGCAGGTGTCAGCTGACCCGGTTGGTTCTGCTCGGAATTCTCACGTGGCTGTCTCAGCTCACCGCTTGGGTCTGTTGGCTCTCCCCCACAAAGCTCTTCCTGATTGTCACCGTGAGTCCTTGCTCACGCACGCAAGGACTTTCCCTGTAGACTTTCTCACACTCACTCCCCAGGCTGACACACGAGCCTCCCGTTTGGCCCATTGCAGCTCATTGATGACGTCTTAGGGTGATCAGTGTTCAGGTTCAGCTCCTAATACACGTTATTATTAAGAAGCAGCTCCTCGTCACCCCGCTCATGGTACTGACAGCTGGGGTGAAGCCATCCCTGATTCTTGGGCCGTGGTGTTCTGTCATTCAGGGTGTCTGCTCTGCCCCCGGGTGGGTGGCCCTCTGCTGTGCACCACCCAGGCTGCAGGGCCAGGGCGATGGTCTCCGCCTGCAGGAGGCTCCTTTCCTCGAGTGCTCTCAAGGCTGGGCCTGCCATGCAGCTGGCTCCCTCCCTTACTCAGCTCAGCAGTCTTTGTCCAGTGTGGGATCATGGTAGCCAAGTGTGCCATGAAATCATGCTCTTCTTAGAAACTCTTCCCATTAAATGGACCCTCGCGAGGCTGTGAGAGGTCTCCAGGATAGCCACATGAAGGTGCATGAAGGGGGCATCACCAGGCCGGAAGCCACAGGAAGAGCGGGTTCAGGATGCTGGCCCGGAGGGGTGCTGCCTCGTCAGCGCCCCTTGTTCTGAGTGGCACCTGCCGCTGGTGTGCTGCAGCTCCTCAGGGAGGGGCCCCCCAGACCTCATGGGTCAGCGTGGCAGTCCCCCTCGGCACCATTCCCTCCCCTTGTCTCCCCCCACCCCAGGCGGCCTCCCCCTCCACTTCCAGGGTCCCAGCTCCTGAGGACTTGGCCCCCTCGCTCCCAGCTCCTGCTGGGTGGCAGCCCTCGGGCTTTGCGGTCACCCCGTCTCTTCCCTTTATCCTCCCAGCTGCCCCCCGCCTGAGAGGGGAGCCCCTCCTGGGGAACAGGTGCCTCCCTTCCTCCTGTGGGTGCTCTCCTCTTCCGTCATCTGTGACCTTGAAGCCCACGTTCCTCTTGTGAAGCTCACATTCCTCACCTGAGTCTCTGTTCTGTCTGGACCCCACCTGGGCTAACCAGCTAAGGAGTAGACGGATCCTCCTGAGAACAGAAAGCCTGCAGTCTTTAACTAGGCCTGGAGTCTTGGTCACCCAGCAGGCTCAGCATTTGGGAGCCAGTCCCCTCTGCTGGGGTTTAGCTCAGGTTACTGAGTTTTTACCCAAGCTGATAGTGAGTTACTACTTAAGAGCCAACATGCAGAATGGTGTTTTTGGTTTTGGGGACCCCACTGCTCCCAATCCCCAACGAACTGACTTGGTTAACAGCCTGTTCATTAGTGTTGAGGGCAAAAACTAGGGGAGCATCTTAACGAGCTTCTACGTTATTCCCTTTTTGACATTGAAACCCATGGCCTGACAACAGCATGGGGGGCTGGGAGAAGAGAGGTGGGCGATGTGGGGACAGAAGTGGAGGGCAGGGGGCGGGAGGGGTAGTCCCGGGGAGGGGTCCCCAGCCTACCGTCGGGGTTTGGCTTTCCCTGTAGGGCGGAGGGAGGCACCCCAGGATGGTCATTCTGATTCTAGATGGATGCATGTTTCCCCTGTATTGCTTCTTATCTCCAAACAGGTGACCTTTAAAGTATTTGCTCTGTCTTATTTACCTGTCTGTCTCATTAGCAACTGCTCCCTGCATCTGCGGCATCTATAAAGACTGCCCTGACCCAGGGGCGGGGGGAGCCGGTGCAGACAGGAGTCTCTGTGCCCCTGCCTGCGGTGATGGGGGCAGTGCCACCTGGCCCGGGGGTCAGGCCCAGAGCCAGGGCCGGGGTGGGCACAGCAGACTCTGACATGGAGACACACAGACGCGTGTGCAGTGGGTCACTCTCTGTGTTTCAGCAGCAGCTAGATCTTATCGGCCCTTTATCCACACGTCCTGAGAGAAGACAACAGTCACAGAGGGGTCACTGGGAATTTCACTGATGATTAGGAATCAGAGTGCCCTGTGCACTTCCTCGAGGTTCGGCAGGGACCCCAGAGGTCATCGGTCAGGTTGCTGATAAGGAACGCAGTCCGTGGGTCTAGGTGACCAGCCCGCCCCGCACCGTGGTCAGTGGGGAGGCCGGGCTCCAAGCCCGCAGTGTAGGCCTCTCCTGTGCCCGCTGTCCTGGCTGGTCTGTGGCCCCGTCACTCCCGCACCGGGCCCGGCAGCGGCCCGCTCTGACATGCTCGGAAGCACAGCCATGAGGCCACAGGGCTTCATGGACGTCCTTCCCAGACCCGTGAGGGCTTTGTGGCCAAGACAGGGCTGAGTCCCCCAGATGGTGGGAGAGGCAGCGGGCCAAGGAGGAGTCTGGCTGTGCTGGTGTAGCCATAGATGAGTTTGCATAGACTTGCTGACAGAATCCTCAGATAGAATCTCTGACAGTAAACGTTTCCTCTGAATATGGATGCCAGAAAATTGGTTAAATTTTCTTTTTTTTTACTGTGTTGTTGAGATTATTTCAGGTTCTGAAGGAATAGAGAACCTTCAGGTGACTAAAGAACAAAACTAAAGCTTCTTCCTCTGGGGATAAAGTGTTATACTGTGAGGAGACAGTGAAACGGATCTTCACAGAAAAGCTCGTGTTTTTTAAAGAATGGCGTTTAGATTTCCTACAAGCATGTTGGACTAACCAGCGTATGCTACAGATAAAGACATTAAGTGCGTTGTTAATCATAGGAGAGAAGCAGGGCAGTAGATACAGACATACTCCCCTGCGGCTGTCATCAGGACTTGGCTTCTGTCGGGTTTGGTCCTGGAGTGGGCCTGAGAGATGTGCACAAAACACCTGTGGCGCTGTTTGCTTAGCAGAAAGCCAGAAACCACATCCACGCCCATCAGGAGGAGAATGGGTAAGTGGCTCAGTTGCTCAGTCCTGTCTGACTCTGTGACCCCACGGACTGCAGCCTGCCAGGCTCCTCTGTCCATGGGATTCCCCAGGCAAGAATACTGGAGTGGGTTGCCATTTCCTTCTCCAGGGGCTCTTCCCCACCCAGCAATCAAACCTGGGTCTCCTACATTGCAGGCAGATTTGTTACCAACTGAGCCAACCTAAGTGGACTGGGATGTATTTATTCAGTAAATATATACTTCAGTGAGGATGGATGACATTTTGCCTGTGGCATCTTATCTCGTAAGCTACATAATGGTTCGTGTATGTTCGTTATATTGCTGTCTATACTTTTTTGTATTCCTGAAAAGTCCTGGTGAGTGTTGGACCTGATGGATCTGCACGTCTGATGTATCATGGTGAAAGAGAATTCTGGAGAGCTGCTGGAGAGAAACCAGCTATCAGAGAAACTGATAGCTGTGAAGGAACAGTGCTTTGAGTGACAGCAGGCCCCCATTGGTTACAGACACCAAGGACCTTGGAATAATGCTCTGCAATGCTAAGGGGACTGTCCTGTGAATGTGTGTCTGTAACATGCTCAGAGCTGGGGAGACCAGTGCAGTGGGAATTCCCTTGCCCTCACAGTAATTCAGTTGCCAGAACTAACTCCAGAAGAGAGAATCCCAATGGAATAATTTGGGAAAGTTCTCAAAAGCTACCATCCCAGATGGTTTTATAGGTTAAAAGAAATTCTACATAAAGGAACAAACAGATGACTTGCTTTAGAAAAAGAAGTACATTATTTGATCAAAGGAGGAAAAAAAGAAACAAACTGTCATCTTAACAGAGATAGAAACTGCCCAGTTATTCCAAATCCCACTCAAGATAAAACCAGAAGTAGAGGGTTTCTCCTGGTGAGGTTGAAAGGTCTCTGCACTTAGGGGGAGCATTTCTTTGGATGAAGAGAGAAGCAGATTTGTTTGCCATCACCACTTCTGCTTAGCAGGGTTTCTAACTCAGACAGTTAAACAAGGAAGAAGAGACAATGGCTGTAAGAGGTAGAAGAGGAAGAAAACGAAGCTGTTATTTCCTGATATCATCTACACAGAAAATCCAAGCAAATCTGCAGATAAAGTATTAAAACTAATATTCATCAAGATTGTTGACCATAAGATGAGCTTGCAAAAATAGGATGGAGGAGGAGATAAATTGTGCTCTTTATCCAGTGGAATATTACTCAGCCATGAAAGAGGGAGATGCTGCCTTTTCCAGCAACGTGGATGGCATCTGGGAGCATTGTCCTAAATGAAATGAGTCAGACAGAGAAAGACAGATTCTGTCTTATACATGGAATCTTAAAAACACAGCAACAAAAAAAAGCTCATAGAACAGATTGGTGATTGCCAGAGACGGTGCATGAGGGATGGGAGAAATTGGTGAGGGAGTCAAAAGGTTAAAATGAAACAGCAACAAGAATCTGTTTTAAAAGCAGCAGCAGCAGCGGGTAAGTGGGCCCTTTAAGCTCCTCAGACTCTTTGCAGAGCAGGTTCCTCAGACCTCTTAAGGGTCAACATCTCTGGTGAGGAGCCAGGCTGTCCCTCCCTTCCAGCCCACCGTAGTGAGTTTGAGATAACACGAATTTATGTATGAGAACAGCCTGAGTGGATTTTGGAGAGTGTCCTCCATGCCTGCTTTGGAAGTCCAGGAAAGCTGTGCATACAGTTTTTTTTAGTTTTAAACTCAAGGCTGTTCCTGGAAAATACATGCATCCTTATACCCTATTTTTAGAGCTGCCTGTTTGTCCACAGCTCCTCCGTAAAGCTCCTGATCCTTGCGTGTCTGAGGCAGGAGCGTTGCCCATCACAGCACTGTGGCAGGAGGGCCCGGCCCCTCAGAAGCGCGGGGCTGGGCTCACGCCTGCGTCTTCCCTCCCAGCCTGAGCCCCTGACTCAGCCTCCGAGGAGCAGAGACGGCCATGGGGTGTCCCCTTGCTCCAGCTCACCTCCCCCTGATTCCCGTGCCACCCACGTGTCCTTCCCCTGGTCAAGATGCATCGCTTCCCAGGCTTGATCACTTTGGACATACTCGGTAGGAGACTCAGAACAGCGTGCTGGCTGCTGTTCTGAGCTGCTTGCCAGAAGCTGCTGCTGGTACCCATAAGTACTAAGCCTTGTCCCCACCATCCACTTCCACCCCAGAAGGCTCTCTGGACTGGGCTGGGACAGGTTCCAGCGCCTGGGAGCATCAGGACAGTCTGGGACAGAGGCAGAACCTGGCCTCAGGAATCCGGTCTTCTTTTTCCCTGGTGTGTGCTCTGCGCTCCTCCAACTGCTGCGGACTTACACTGACAAACAAGCCTTCACAACAAGGTGGAAGGCGAGGTTCAAATAGAGAATCGTGGACTTCTTGGAGCTCCATGCTGGGATCTGGTGCAGTGAGGGAAAGCTGGCCCCTGGCCCACCCCTGTTCCCAGCCCAGGCCCGGTCCTGATTGACAGGAGGCCTTAAGCACACAGACGTGTCCTTTCCCATCCACATTCCCACTCCCACCTCCCCATGGTGGACCTTTCAGCCTGCAGCAAGCATGTCAGAGACGGGCTCTGATCTCAGGAGAAGGCACCTGGTGGGGAGGCTCTCCCAGCCAGGGGACAGGCTCCGGAGGGGACAGGACCTATTGGGGGCATCCATGGAGAGGTGCAGCCAGAGGAGGTCCTTCAGAAGCTTCGACCCAAGGCAGAGAGAGTGCTGTTGAAATGAGACCGCTTCAGTGGAGGGGGGACTCATAGGTGGTAATTAGGGAGCAAATGCCATTTTCATGGATTCTTGTGGACTTGAGTTACAGTCTAAGGTCCTTTAGTTTTAACCTGAAAGAGCCTCATCAGTATTTCTTGTAGGGTAGGTCTGCTAATGACAGATTTTTTGTTTTTGTTTATCTGGGAGTGTCTCAATTTCTCATTTTTGAAGGATAGTTTTGTTGGATACAAAATTCTTGGTTGACCTTCAGCACTCTGAATTGGGCTGAGAAATCAGCTGTCAGTCTTGCTGACGATCCCTTCAACTTGGTGTGGCATTTCTTTCTTTCCGCTTTCAAGACTGTTTGGGTTTGGGCAGTGTTATTCTGAAGAACCTAGGTGTCTTTTTGGACCTTACTCTCTTTTGATCCCAGTGTTAGAAGCAAAACAAAACTCTCTTCAAAAAAAAAAACACAAAACACTCTTCTCTTGCCTGGTGGAAAAATGCTTAAATTGTGTTTTATCAAAAGTGTTGTGTTTCCCAGTATTGCTTTTAATACCACTTTTCAAGCCTTCTCAGACGGGCAGTGGATGTACGAATTGTCAACAGTGAGACTAACGTTTAAGGCACAGCTGTCCTCTTCCCTCGTGCCTTTATCAAATCGGGCTCAGTGCCCAGGGCCCCCATCAGACGTGGCTCCAGGGGCTGATCCCTGCCAGCGGCCGCCTCCGAGTCTGAGGCCGTGAGACCTCACTTCTGCACCAGGGACAGGGGTCTAAGCTTTGAGAGGGACATCGGCAAACTGGACCCTGGGGAGGAAAACGCGATGATTGGGAACCTGAAGTCGTATCAGGGAGTAGAGACTGGGCGAGAGGTTTAAGGGAGTGACTCCTGCAGGTCCTGTTGTGTAGAAGATTCTAGGTTCGGGTCCTCTTTTTGATGTGTCCGTGTGTCCAGCTGCCGCCTGCCATGTTTGTTCTGCCTCCGGTGTGTCTCCAGATGAACCCCATCCAGACAGGGTGGCGTGGCGTGGCGTGGCGTGGCGTGGCGTGGCGTGGCGTGGCGTGGGGGTGTGACGTGGGGTGGCGTGGCGTGGCGTGGCGTGGCGAGGCATCTCAGTCACTTCTGCATGAAGGTGAGGAGACAGGAGCTCTGCTGCGGGGGCAGGGAGGCCAGGCCCGAGTGGGACCCTCGCGAAGCTGGGTCACTTCCAGCCCCGGGCCCCCTGCGAGGAGCCTGCTGCAGTGCACTCGTGCTGAACCCGTATTCAGTATTCAGACATCATTAAAAAAAAAACTATGAATTTATAAATGATACTTTCATTCTCTTTTTTCCCCTCTCATAGAACCATAGGAGAGAAGAGAAGTAACATTTATCGAGAACATTCTGTGTGCCAAGCACTGTAGGAAGCACTTTAAATATCTTAATTATAATATTATATATATGTTCTGTGAATACGTGCTTAGCTCAGAGTGTGTGTTAGCCCAGCCGTTTGAAAGGCAGAGCTCAGTGCTATGAACCTGAAGCCAAGGTAGGTTCATTCCCACGACACACCGCTTTCTCGTTGTAGGGGCACTTTAGCCACACGGAGCGTCGGTAGGAGACCGCGCCAGGAGAGGAAGGTCACAGCCATGGTTTCGAGCCCTCGTGCAGCGGCGGATGTGCTCCCCCGGATGGACCTGGCGCCTCTTGTCCCCACAGCAGCCGCCGTGCTCCCGTTGGGAGGTCCCGCCTCCTCACTCCAGAGCCAGAGAGCCTGTGGACCTCACTCCTCCCGAAGCCGCCTTTCCAGCGCAGCCTGCTGGGGACGGTCACGGCTTTATCTGAGAGTTGAAAGTATCTGGCATCCAGCGTCGTGTGCAGTTTGGGAGTCCGCGTCCAAATGGAAAGCCCCGCTCTGTACTTTTCTGTTGTTTCAAGGGTGTATCCAGTGCTGCTGTGTGCTCTTTTTTAATTAAAAGTCTTATTTTTATATTGAAAATGCTCTGTAATCTTACACCGAATTCTCCTAAATGTTAGCAGCCAGTCTGTTCCGTGTGATTTCCCCAACTGAAGTTACCAGGTGCAGGACCACTTTTATATTAAAATGGGAGTTTCTCATCTTCCCTCAGGTTTTCAGTGTCTGGTCTGACTGTGGAGACTGGCGTGCTCCCCAGCTTCTGCAGGCTCCTCCAGGCTGCCCTTGTCACCTCGAGACGGGTCCCAGTGAAACCCTGGGTGGCAGCTTGTTCACAGGTCTTCTCCCCTCCCACCCAGCTCTCCTTGTTTCCTAGGCCATCCACGTGGCCATGTCCTCTGCCAGCAGCCGGCCGCAGCATCCATGTTCAGAAGAGCCTGATTTGTAGGCGATCAGTCATGGGCAAGATGAGGCTGGACAGACGAGGCCAGAAGACAGGCTGCAGAAAGGAGATGAGCAAGCGCCGTCTGTAGGATGGATTACCTGCAGTCAGAGGGCGCTGCCAGGCTGCAGGACGGAAAGCATTTTCTGCCCCCAGCATTTTTGGAGCCACTAGACAGCAAACCCTAAATAAGCTCGCAGATACAGACTTCTTTATTTCCAGCCGAATGTTACCGAGTGAACAGGCTCCCCCGTCTTTGTGGGAAAGCATCATTTTAAAAGGTGACAAGGAACCTCCCTGGTGGTCTGGTGGTGAAGTCTCCCCGCTTCCAAGGCAGTGGGTGTGGATCTGGTCCCTGGTTGGGGAACAAGGTTTCCATGTGCTGAAGGGTGCAGGCAACAAATGTTTAAAAATAAGTAAAACTTGTAAAAAATGTTATTTAAAAAAGTGGTGGGGCACCCCACCTCGGGACAAGCGGCCGTCATCTTCACGGCTCTGACACTAACTGCCTTCGGTCAGGAAGGGCTGGCTCTAAGGATGCAGGTAAGCGTCGGGGAGCTGCTCTGTCCTGCCTGGATGTGAGGAGCTGCAAGAGGCAGGAGGCAGACCCACTGCCCAGAGACCTCAGACAGGGACCCCCTCTCCCGGCACCTCAATCTGTCAGCCCCACAGGGACCGAAACAGATTAGGCAACACACAAAGCCTGCACCGATTCCGTGAAACTGGGCTTTGACACACGTGGGACAAGCATGAGCTATGATTATACCTTTGAAGTGCTCCATCTCTGTGTTCTTGCCAAAAAGAGGAACACCCCAAGGAAGCACACCAGGCATTTTGTGTGTGTGTTAGATACACTTGCACATAAGTTGATACCCATTCAATTTTCCATTCGTTCTTTAAACATGATCTGTCCTTGCTTTTTGTGTAGAGACAAAAATATCAATACATACCTTTTTATCATTTCACCAAATAAGTTTATATTGGTTTCCAAAGCTTGAAACAACGTACAAAACTCTCAGAAAATTCAGAAGCATGGCGAATGGTTATCACAGACATAGCATGACCTGAAATGTTTTGCCTCCTTTTAAAATGTAGTTTAATCTTCAAATTTGTTTCTTACACATATTCCAAAAATGTTACCATGGAACTTACCTGGCAGCCCAGAGGCTAACACTCCGCACTGCTGGTGCAGGGGGTGTGGGTTTGATTCCTGGTCTAGGAACTGAGATCCCACATGCTGTGCAGCTCAGCCAAAAAAAAAAAAAAAGGCACAGATTAGCCCATAGGTAAGTAGAAATGAAAGATGAATATAAAAGTAATTTATAATCCTATGACACAAAGATAACTAATGCTCACATTTCATTGTGTATCTTCACAAAACTTCTATGTGCCCGCACACATCTACAAGCCTGTCCTCGGTATGTTACCGTCATGCACGTCTTCTCAAGTCAGCGCGTGTTTAAGTTGTCGTTCTACGGGTCAGCACAGGGACTTACTTCCCTGGTGGTTCCGTAGTTAGGATTTGGTGCTCTGACTGCCGTGGCCTGTCCCTGGTCGGGGAACTAAGATCCTGTAGGCCATGCATCAAGGAAAAAGGTGTTGGGTTAGGACGCTGCACGGTATTAATTCCACTGACTGGAAGCGCAGTGTGTTTCCCCACTTGCTCCCTGATGTGAATTTATGTTCTTTTCATTCGTTCGTTCCTTTTTTCATCTACCTGTTACAAAAATTGCTGGATAAATAGTCTTACATATACAGTTTTATAAGGTCTTTCAATTATATTCGTAAGAAGATTCTGGAAGTTGTGCTGCTGGGTCAATGAGTCTACTCAGATTTTCTGCCATCTGGAAAGGTGGTCCCATGCCCCTTTCCACCCACCAACACCAAATAGAACCCCCTCTTTTTACTGTTACTATTAACGTGGAGCATCTTGAACACAGAGGGAAGTAGGCAGAACCAATATACAAAGACCCTGTAGCCTTTGACCTTTGGCAACAAAGGTCGCCGTGGCCAGTCCTGCCCACCTCCTCTGCCTCCCTGTGCCCTGGGAGCAGATTCTAGCCATAATACTAGTTCCGCTATAATTATTTCCGTCTGTCCTCCCAAAGAAGCGGCATAAAAAGCATAACCACAATACAATAGTCAGCCCTCAAACAAAATTTACAATAATTCCTTATTTATGAAATCTCTAGTCTTTGATCAAATCCCTCTGCCTCTTAAACTTCATAGATGATCGTTTTGATTTTGTTTGGTTTTTCACGATGTGTTTGAGTTGGGAGCATGCAGGGTCCCTGTCAGGCTGGCTGATCCGTCCTGGGTCTCCGATCGAGGGTCTTCCTCCCCCTTTACTCCTCTGCAGTGAATTTTCAAGACGCTAGCTCGTTCGTACAGTCCGTGTCAACATGTTGCTCTTTGCAACATATAGAATATAGAGGATAGTTCCTGTGCTGAATAGTAGGTCCTTGTTTATTTATTTTATGTATAGCAGTGTGTATATGTTAGTCCCAAACTCTTATCAATTCATCCTACCTCCCCTCCACCTTTCCTCTTTTTCTGCCGTAGACATAAATTTGTTTTCTATATCTGTAAGTCTTTCTCACAGATATAGAAGTCCATTTGCGTCACTTTTTTTAGATTCCGCATAATAGGTGATGTCATTGGCATCTGACTGGCTTCACTCTGTATCCTCTCTCGCTCCATGCACGTTGCTGCAAATGCTATTATTTCTTTTCCTTTTTTTTTTGGCTCTGATGCGGCCCAGCTCGCCTAGCTCTGCCCCTGTCGCCCGTACTTTTGGTGGCGCATCACACACCTTATGGGGCTTCCCCTGTGGCTCAGCTGGTAAGGAACCCACCTGCAGTGTGGGAGACCTGGGTTCGATCCCTGGGTTGGGAAGATCCCCTGGAGAAGGGAAAGGCTACCCACCCCAGGATTCTGGCCTGGAGAATTCCATGGACTGTACAGTCCATGGGGTCACAAAGAGTCAGATGTGACTGAGCGGCTTTCACTTCACTGCATGACACACTGTGTCATTGCCAAGATCAACATCATGAAGCGTTTGCCCTATGTTTTCTTCTAGAAGTTTTACAGTTTTGGATCTTTAATCCATTTTGAGTTGATTTGTGTGTGGTATGAGTCCAGCTTTATTATTTGGTGTGAGGATATCCAGTTTTCCAGCACCATCTGTTAGAGACGGTCCTTTCCCCACTGTGTATTTTTAGCACCTGAGAAAAACATCACTTGACCTTTACGTGCATGGGTTTACTTCTGAGCTCTCTATCCTGCTACATATGTCTGCCCTAGTACCAGTCCATATTTTTTTTTGATTACATAGCTTTGTAATATATTTTGAAATCAGAAAGTGTGATGAAGAGATGCTTATGAAGAGATGCTTAACATCACTGATCATCACAGAGATGCGAAGCAGAACCTCACTGAGACAGCATTGAGCTCCTGCTGGGATGGAGCAATAGCTGCTGCTGCTGCTAAGTCGCTTCAGTCGTGTCCGACTTCATGCGACCCCATAGACGGCAGCCCACCAGGCTCCCCCGTCCTGGGATTCTCCAAGCAAGAACACTGGAGTGGGTTGCCATTTCCTTCTCCAATGCATGAAAGTGAGAAGTGAAAGTGAAGTCGCTCAGTCGTGTCCGACTCTTTGCGACCCCACAGACTGCAGCCTACCGGGCTCCTCTGTCCCTGGGATTTTCCAGGCAAGAGTACTGGAGTGGGTGCAATAGATACTAAGTGTTCACAAAGACGTGGAGAAATTAGAAATGTGCACCGTTGATAAGAGTGCAAAATGGTGCAGCTGCTGTGGAAATAGTATGGAGGTTCACCCAAAAGTTAAAAATAGAGGGACTTCTCTGGCAGCCCAGTGAATGGGACTCTACACTTCCACTCCTGGGGTGAGAGTTTGATTCCTGGCTGGGGAACTAGGATCATGCATGCCACACAGTGTGGCCAAAAAAAAAATGTAAAATTTTTTTTAATTGATGCAAAAAAAATCCGTGATGAACAAAAAAAATCAAAATTAAAAGAATTAAAAATAGAACCATCAGATGAATCAGCTATGCCAGTCCTGGGTATACAGCCAAAGGAATGGAGGTCAGGACCTCGAAATGAGAGCACCCCCTCGTCACTGCAGCCCTGTTCACAACAGCGAGGCCTGGGAACTAGCTGCATGGCCGTGCACGGGTGCTCGCTCACCTAAGTCACGTGTGACTCTTTCTGCGGCCCCGTGGACTGCAGCCCTCCAGGCTCCTCTGTCCATGAGATTCCCCAGGCAAGGGTACTGGAGTGGCTTGCCATTCTCTCCTCCAGACCCAAGAATCAAACCCACGTCTCCCGCGGCTCCTGCATTGCAGGCGGCTTCTTTACCACCTGAGCTGCCGGGGAAGCCCAGTTAAATGGCCATCAGCTGAAAAACGGATAAACAGAATGTGGGACATGCACACAGTGGGATATTACTCAGCCTTAAAAAAGAAGGAAACCCTGCGTTGTGTGACCACATGGATGACCCTAAGGGAAATTCGCCAGTCACAGAAGAATGAATGTTGCCTGATCCCACCGATACAAGGAAACGAGAGTCAAGCTCATAGCGGCCAGGAACAGAGTGGTGGGTGCCGGGCTGGGGGAGGGACGCAGGGCGGTGGGTGCCGGGCAGGTAGAGTTTCGGATGTGCCAGGTGGCCGAGCCCTGGGGCTCTGCTGCACGACAGAGTGTCTGTGTCCACCACGCTGTGTGTGTTGCACACAAAACGCCCTGGAGAGGCCGGATCCCGTGTTAAGTGTTCTCACCACAATAAAATTAGAAAGAGCGCGGGGCCCTTGGCGGGGAGGCTGCCCTCACTGTTGGTCTTTGCTCTGAGTCCTGGTGCTGCCCCTGCCCACAGGGCCTTGCATTCCGTGATGGCCGCCGAAGGCCCCCTCCACCCTCTCCGCATGGTCAGTGGCTTCTCCTCGACCAGAGCGGGAGGGGACTTTCCACAAAGCCTCTTTGTCCCCCCAGATGGTTCCACTTAGGCTGTGGTTTCCCTGGCATCCGGGGTAATTGAAAGAGGCGCTCACGACCCCTGGTCCACAAGTCCAGGCTCCGGAGCCGCCTGGCTGGCCGTTGTGCAGGCCTGGCCAGCAGAGCGTCCCACGGCCAGCAAGCTGGGCCTCCGACCTCACGTTCAACAGCAGAACCTGAACAGATGCACATATCCCAGTGCGGGCCATCACGGTCTGAACCCTGCTCTGGGAAAGGCCAGAGGCTCCCCCGGAAGACCTGAGTGTGTCCCCAAGACCACGTGAACAATAGTGACAGGCCCAGCACTTCCCAGAGGCCCCGAGGCCACTGAGCCTCATTTACATCCTCTCAAGGTCTGCCTGTCTTAAGAAACCTGGGTCTTAACAAAAGAGATGTATTGAGACAATTCGTATAAATGTGTAAGAGGTCCAGGGTGCCGTCCACGTGGCCCTCAGACTCGGTGTTTCTTGGACTGCTTATGTGAAGTGAGTTCACACGGCTCTGTCGTCTTTGAGGCAGGAGCCACCACGTGGGTTCTCCATTCCTTTTACAAACCGTGTGTGTTGGCGTCTTGCTGTGACGACACCTAGTTTTCTCCTCCACTTTGCCTGCATGTTGTGGCTCCTTGTTGTCGACCCCATGGATGCCAGGTTTCCCTGTCCACTGTCTCCCAGAGTTTGCTCAAACTCATGCCCGTTGAGTGGGTGATGCTATCTAACCATCTCACCCCCTGCCGCCCCCTCTCCTTTGCCCTTTGTGACTCAGTGACGTTTGTAAGTTATGGATGAGGCCAGGTCACGGTGCCTTTGCCCCCCGCCCCATCCAGTCCCAGGGCGCCTGTTCACCTCTATCTACCGGTCCCCTCGCAGAGCCCTGAGGGAGGCTAGCCTTGGAGGGCGGGGGTGGGGTTTGCTCGGGCCAAGTGGAGGCAAGGATGGTGCGGGCAGGGCTCCCAGCCGCAGGCCGCTTCAGTGAGTATCCGCAAGGTCACCTGACACCAATTTCTTTTAAAAAAAATTATTAATTTACTCTTGGCTGTGCTGGGTCTCCACTGCCGGGCAGGCTTTTCTCTAGTTGCAGCGAGCGGGGGCTCCTCGTCCCCGTGCAGAGCTCGGAGCACAGGCTGCGGGTTCTCGGGCTGCGGCTCCCGGACCCCAGAGCACAGCCTCGACGGCGGCGGCTCACGGGCTGAGCGGCTCCAAGGGATCTTCGCGGATCAGAGCTTGATCCCTCATTGTCCTGCATTGGCAGGTGGTTCTTTACCACTGAGCCGGCCGGGGAGCCCTGGGAACTGATTTCTAATGAGCTTCTGAAAGTCAGGAGCCCAGGCCGGCCGTGTGTTCGGCTAGCGTGGGCTGGGGGCTTGCTGGGAGGGGCCCACCGAGGCCGGTCCAGCTCCTGGTCCTATTTCCACAGCTCCGACCTCCCGGCTGAGCCCACCACTTGCTTCCCGTCCCCAGACCCTCCCTGCCTCTGTCCGGGGTGACCCTGGCCTGCTGAGAAAAGCCGCGCGTGCACACTGCGGAGGCCGGAAACAGCACACGGGGACCAGGGCCAGGTGGTTGGAGGCGGAAGTCCAGGCCGCGCCAGGGAACCAGACGCCTGCTCCTCACTGCCCCGAGGGCTGGGATCAAACAGGCGAGGAGAGCGCGGGCCCAGGCTGGGCCTCTTCCCCACCGCGGCTGCCCCCAGGGACTCAGCTGGGACCGTGATGAGGGTGGAGCCCCAGTTCCAGGGCGTACAGCCGGGGGCCTCTGCATCAGTAACACAGTCCAGTAACAGCGCGTGTGTCCCAGCTCCCTGTGTCACGTGTGAGCTCTCTCCATGACACATGGGCTGTGTATGTCCATGAGAAAATCCCGTGGACCTCAGGGACCTGTGTGACTAGGTGGATCCCAGTGGTCCTCAGAGTCTGAAGCTGACTGAGCTCCCTGCAAGCCTCAGCCTCCCCAGACCCCCGCACCTGGAGCAACAGCCAAACCCTCTCACCCTGCACCTCGATTCGGGGGCCCGGAGAGCTGTCCCGGGGCCACAGCCCAAGGAAATGCAAGAGGCTGTGGTGGCCCCAGCAGCGGGCACAGCGGACTCAGCCCGTCCAGCCAGGGTAGTGACGGGGTGGGGGTGCAGGGGTGCTGGTCTTGGGCGGGGCGGGGGGAAGAGGCTGCCTGCCCCCAATCAACCTGCCGGCCTGCCCAGTGGGTGGGGTGCCCAGATAGGCAGGCTGCCCCCTCAGTCTTGGTGAGCTCCGAGATGAAGGCAGACAACAAACGGCCCCAGAGCGGAGAGCCGGGACGGGGCGCCAGGTCACTGACGCGATCGGGAACTTTTTCCCTGGGCTTCTAGGGCACAGAGGTGGTCTGCTGTGCGCCCCGAGGGTCTGAAGAGGCGAAGCACACCCGTTCTTCAGAAGAACTGCGTCATTTTCCTGGAGCTAATTCCGAAGAAACGCCTCCAGTGGCTGTTTATGTAAATGACGACGGGAGGTGGGGAACGTCCCCACCTGGGGCACCAGCGCCTGTGTGCTCAGGCGCTAAGTCGTGTCTGACTCTTTTGTGACCCCGTGGACTGTAGCCCACCAGGCTTCTCTGTAGCCCACCAGATCCTCTTCCAGGGGATCTTCCTGATGCAGGGATTGAACCCACACCTCCTGTGTCTCCAGCATTGGCAGGCAGGTTCTTGACCACTGCCTCACCTGGGGCACCAGAGGGCTGTGTTAAATGTACACACAGGGAATCGTGGCCAGGGTGTCGCCAGTCTCAGCAACAGGAGTTAGAGGAAGTGGGTGGGGCGCTCCCCTCCCCACGTCCCCCCAGCTTCCTGGGGTCTGCTTTGCAATGCAGCTGGAGCCTGGAAGCCTGGAAGGCTGTGTCTGGGTTACTTATAAACGGGAGATCCAGGCAGTTTACAGAGCTGTGGGCACTGCCCAGGGTTGAGGCAGCCCCTGGGAAGCGTAGGGCTGCTGGGGGCCCTCGTCTCCCCCGTTTTCCTGGCTGTGTCCCCACCAGGCACGCAGCCTTGAGAAGAGTCTCCAGGGTCCTGTGGGGACACTCAGGAGGAGAGAGAAAGAGCAGGCTACCTTTATTACCCTGGCGGCGGTAAGATCCTCTTCCCTGATGGACGCTAGAGCCACACGACAATGCACGCACCAGCTTTGTCCCCACTTTACAGGTGAGAAGGTCAAGTCCAGAGAGGCTGCAGAGTGCACATGTGGGTCACCTGAGGTCACGCAGTAGGTCGGTGGCTGCTCTTGGAGTCCAGCCGCGTATCAGCAGGTGTGCGGGTCACCCACAAGGTGGCGATGAGACAAGCAGGGTGGCCCTCGTGGGTGGAAGACCCACCTGGATAAGACCGTGTGCCTTTCTTGCAGTTGCAGAGTTTTATTGCCTGTCGTTCAGAACACAAGTGTGTGCACGTGTGCGCACGCACACACACACACACACACACACCCCTGAGATGCGATTCACACTGCCCACCGCCCCGCCCTGGAAAGGTAAGGGGCCTCCCCGTGGGAGACCTAACTGGCCTCTCCCCAGAGACCCGAGGCCCCACGCGGTGTGGAGGGGACCTACTGAACGACCTTCTCGTCCTCTGTCTAACGCTCACGCCGCGTTGGAGCAGGTGGAGCTGCCAGCGGCCTGGATGCTCGGGAAACACGCCCAGCGCGTGGCAGGGGCGGCTGGCAGCCGGCACCGTCTATGACTTATAGGAGGATGGGAGCTTTACATATTTAAAAGGAGCATGGCCGGCTTCCTATCTGAAGTATGTTTCCCCGGAGAGACCACCACCATTTGATCTATTTTTGATTAAAATGTAAAAATTAAAAATTAAATCAAATGGTAGTATAAGTCCTTGGGGAAAACACACTTCAGTTATGAAGTATTCCCTACAGTAACCTTGAGACTCTTACGGCAGCATTGTCTCATCTGTAGGTGGTCTTTTTATGTCACACGTAATTAAAATAAATTGCGGGGAGCTCCACCGAACGCCTGCCTTCAGATGTATGGCCTGCAGGCTGGGCCCCTTGGGCGAGTCTTGGTGGGGGAGGCACCAGCCGAGGGGCCTGGCAAGGTTGCCCAGCCAGCCTGGGACCCAAGGGCGCCCACTGCAGCCCCTTCCCTGCCGAACCCCCTCGAGCAGTCTCATCCCACCCCCGTCGGATGAAGGATCGCGTCCTTCCCACTCAAAGAGCCGCAGCGCAATTCCTGTACCATCACCGGATAACGGATGCCGCCCCAGAAACCAAAACAGGTGCAATTGGGTTTCCTAGGAATATGTGCTTTGCAGAATCTAATCTACAACTGATTTGTATCAAACCACTTTATCAGTCTGCCTGGGAATAGGGGAGCGCATCTGATAGGTTTAGCGGACGGTCGCCTCACACACGAGACACACTGGTGTTTGCATCCGTGACCCCCGCCTCTCTTGGACAGATCTTTCTGAGTCGTGACTTCACCTCCATCGTGTGGGTGTGGCTGGGCACACTGGAGCCGCCTCCCCCACTTCCTTGTCTGCATTCATTTTTTTTGAAGCCTCTGCTTCGGATGAAGATTCCCCAGAAGAGAAACGTTTCTGGAATGAAGGTCTTCACGCAGCTCCCATCGGCGCTGTGCAGTGGATTCTAAGCAAACGATGCCGGCTCGGGGCGGGCGGGGTGCCGCGGACATGCCAAGTCCAGTGTTGGAGCGCCTGAGGGCTGTGGCTGGCCCTGTCGTCAGCACACTGGGGTGGGGGGGAGCGTGCTGTTTTAATTACCGACTAGTGCCAGACATCTGACACACTTGAGCCCCCCTTCTGCTCTCAAACGTGCTGGCGGCACGGCCTGGCCCACGGGAAGCAGTTCCGGCTGTCGTGGTTTGGGAAGGCCGTCTCCTGAGGAACGTGGGCTGAGCCTTGCAAGTAGGAAGGGGCATGCCGTTAGTGCAAGTTCAAGGCGAGATGCCTCCCTCACGGCCTGCCCTGCAGGAAAGGCCGTCAGAGCCCCCAGGGGCCAGGCCTGGGCTGACGGAGCTGGCCCCCGCCCTCCAGGAAAGCCAAAGCTTCTGAATGGGGTCCGACACTTTTTCCAGGGAGTGGGCTGTGTTCACCCGGACAGGCCCCCTGCCCTGCCCACGGTCTAATGACCCCTGGAGCCCATGGAGAAGAGGCGGCAGAGGATGCTAGTTTGGGGGCCTGGCCGGCAGGCCTGACCAACCCTCTGCCGGGCAGGCGCTGGGACGCGGCATGTCCCGCTGAGCCTTGGCCAGTGACAGGAGGAAGGCACTTACCAATTTACAGACTCTTCTAAGAATGTACGTTCAATCCCGCTGGTGGATTTTGCGTTTTCTAGTGTATTTCCTCAGTCAGCTGCCTTGGTTCCTTCCAAACTGCCCTACCTGGCTGACGACTGCAGGATGGCCTTGGCATCTTCCTGCTGACTCCGAGCACTTTCTCTGATTTAACCCCGACACTAGTCCAGCCCTGACATCCGAGGCAATGGCCTCCCTCATGCTGGGCCAGCTCCGTCTGATCTTTCCCCCCTACCCGATGCCCACTGATGCCTCCGCCTAGGGCTTGTGTATGAGTGTGCATATGTACACACATGAGTGTGTCTGCACATGTGTGTAGACTTAAAATTATACACAAAGCTCCTGCGACTTTCATTTCCATTTAACACTATGTCCTGGATGTCCCTTCAGTGAACATAGCTCATCAGCACAGATCTGCCTCGTTATTTTAAGACCCACATATATTACGTTGATTATATGAGCAATAATTCACGTTGCTGGTGTCCTGTTGATAGACACTTGGGTTTTTGCTATAGCTATATCTTGTAAGTTTAAAAATAAAAGTCAGATCTATTAGATATTTTACTATCAAGTTGGCAAGAAGTTTTAAAAAGCAAAACGCTCGGTGCTGGTGAAGATGTTGGAAAACAGGCATTCAGTCCCTGTTGACAGCAAAGAAAACAGTTGCATTCATTTTGGAAGACAAATTGGCAAAATCTTTTAATATGTAAAATGCCCCTACTCTTGGCTCAATTTGTCACCCTCCTAAAAAATTGATTCTGTGCACAGGTTTATGCCCAAAGCTGCATTGTGAGCCTTTGGAAGGGACCACTGTCTTCGTTCCCTTCTGGGGTCAAATATCCTACGTGGGGACAATGACACCTGTCAAGGCCCCTGGAGGTTTCAGTTTGTGAAGCCTCCTGCACTCAAAATGTCCTGTCTCTGTCTCAAACACAGCATCTTCCTGGCAGGATGTCAGCCTGAAACGCTTTCTCCTTCCAAGTGGAACATATTTTCCCAACTCTGCCGTTTGGTGGCAGGAAGAGATGCGAGCACGTAGGAGGGCACAGCACCCCCCACCCACCCCAGGAGGCCCCATGGAGGTCTGACCAAGACCCAAGTAATCCCTTTGCATGTCAGCCCATGCCCAGAAATGGTGCTCTGGATCAGGAGACCATGCAGTGAGCCCCAGTCCCCCACAGCCCTCAGGGCCCCCTCTCTGTGGGTCTCCAGCTCACTTCCGTGGTCTTTTCTCCTTCCGTTCTTTTGAAGAAGGCCCATTACCATGGGATGCAGGCGGCGTGGGCCAGGCCAAGGGAGAATCACCGAGGAATCCATTGCTATCATTTCTAGTAAGGAGAATTTGATGCTGGTACAGAATTTGAAGTCCATGAACCAAATGACCCACTACCTAAGATGTTTTGCAAAAGCAGCCTTGTCACGACCTTCACCTTGGAGAAACCCCAGTGTTCACACGTGCCTTGCACTGCAGAGACCAGCAGATGCTGCCACACAGTCATGAAGGCTCCTTGTGGACTTCCGGCACAGGCTGGCTGGCAGGGGCGGCCCTTTAGCTCCAAAGGGACTAGGGACTGAGGGTGCAGGGCCCCGGGCCTCGTATGCTGCTGGCAACTGTTTCCCAGAATTCCCTAAAAAAGGAGGCACCCAGGCTCAGGCTGCTCGTGCCTTTATCTGTGCGTCCACTCTCACCCTCGCCCCATGAAGAGGGAGAGAGGCAGAGGAGGAGGCCGTCCTGGGCACCCTGACTGGCTGAGTGGTCGAGAGACTAGAGCTTCCAGGCTGTCTCCCGATGACCGTGGACTGCTTCCGCAGGCTGGCTGGTGTCCGTCCCAGGCGCTGTACCCTCAAGGCTGTGTGACTCGCTGCATTTCTGAATGAATCGCGCTCATGGTGCTCTGGGGATGGCAAACTGGTGGTAGCCCACTGTCTTCCTTAAAGGCATCCAGAGTGCACTGGGGAAGGCCACGGACCCAGACACAACAGTGTGTGAAAAGCCAAGAGGTCTCCTTGAGGTAAAAGGCCTCCTTATTGTCCGCGGTGTCTGGATGAGGAAACAGGCCCAGGTCGTGAGCTGACTTCCAGGGTCACCCAGATGGGCAGACGGGACACAGCAGCACTGAGCTGGGTTCTGGCTGCCAGGGCGGCCGACTGCCCTGACCTGTCTTCATCCGAGGGTTCCCTGGGACCCGTGACTCTGAGTTTACAGGGATGTTCCAGGCACACCGGCCCCAGCTGGCCACTAGGCAGCAGTTCCCAAGCTCCTCCACAGGCGCTGCCTGCCGCCAGGACTGTCCCCACGCCCCTCCCTGAGCTCAGAGGCCCCCAGTGGATCACTTCTTTCTGGGCCCCCACCTCTGCGTCCTCCCTTTGTCAAAGCCTGGCATGGAAGGGCGCACACAGTCAGTGTGCTCTGAGCCACACTGGACTGCCTGAGGCAGGGCTAGTAGACAGTAATCAGGGGCCGCCCAGGCCAAATTCACGAACTGGGCTGTCCAGGGCTAAGGCAGGGACCCAACTTTGTTCAGCCCGGCGGGAGTGGGAAGGGTGCCCTCCAGGACACCCCCTCGCCCTCCCCACTTGCCCTGTGGGCCTTGGTATCCTATCATTTACACTGAGCAAACAAAAAAGCTGAAAGTGTTGGTCGCTCAGTCGTGTCCCACTCTTTCTGACCTCAAGCACTGTAGCCCACCAGGCTCCTCTGTCCATGGGATTCCCCAGGTAAGAATACTGGAGTGGGTAGCCAATCCCTTCTCCAGGAGACCTTCCCAGCCCGGGGACTGAACCTGCATCTTCCACATTGCAGGCAGATTCTTTATCATCTGAGCCATGGGAAAGCCTGGAAAGCCCCGAAATGAGCACACTAGCTAACAAAACAACCCACACAGATTGTGTCCCTCCCAGGCTTCCTGCCTATGGCCAGAGGCAAAGCCTGGAGGGAAAGTCACTGCAGGCTAAGATGGACCTTGGCAGCAGCCATAGGGACCCTGCTGGTTGGGCTGACACCTGGGCAGGAGCTGGGGCCAGGGGCCAGGTGGTCCTGATGCCACCAGACATGAAGCAGTGGCCGGGACAGGACTCACAGGCCAGCGGGCTTTTCCAGACCTGCCTTCTTCTCTAGTGAGCAAGTTTCTCTTCCGATGAACAACATGCGACTGAAGATTTGTTTCTCAAAAACAAATGAGAAGGTCTGAACCAGAAACTTCAGTCTGGACCCCCTCCGGGCCCCCCAGCCCCCACTGGTCCAGACGCCTTAGGACCCGGTCCTTCCTCTTCACCTGGACCCAGTGGACTTGGCGCCCATGTTTCTCTCTGTCACGAAAGAATTAAAGACAGCATCTTGGGTTGGAAGCAATTGTGGAGGGTGGAAGTTTCTGGCCTGGCAAATAAATTGGATTTAAGTATATTACAGTCCTAATCTTTTTCTGCCTCTCTCCAGACGGTCTCTGTACATGGAAAAATGAGAATGTATTCGCAGACAAAGCGTGACCTGAGGGAGAAGCCTGCTGGAATCTGGATTTTCAATAACATAAGACAATAAAGCTTAGACTTCTAACCTGCTGCAATATGGTCCAAGTATAAAGAGCTTAGCTGCTAATAAAAGGGAAGGGGCTCCCCCTCATATCTGCAGATCCAGACCCCCCAGAAGGACACTTCATAAAGATCATGACGGGTTAGCCGGGATCATGCAGACACGGGCCCCTTGTTGACCGATTGTCTGACAGTTGTCACCTACGGGTCTGATATTAATAAGTCCTGTGTTGATTTCCTTGGGGTATTTTTGTCCCTTTAATTGCACATCCTCCTGTTGTGACCTACACTGGGCAACACACTGGGCTACAGTTACCTGGTGGCAAGACACACGCGTACGTGGGACAGCCCCTCCTCAGCGAGCGGTGACTTGGCAGCAGCCAGACTGTGGGGAGGCCAGGCTCTGGGGACACAGGACAAAGCCGACCACCTCCTCCCAGAAGGTCAAGCACTCTGACTCCTTTTCCAGAAAATGGGAGCTGCTGAAATTCAGGATTTTAAGTGATCCATCTCTGATTTTGTTTATCAGATATTTTACCAGGGGATGAATGGGTTGTCAAGCTGGTCCCTAGACAGTGTAACTGAGGCAAATTGCATAAATATGCTGCATCAATATGGTTGCATGAATCAAGCCTGGTTAAAAGTGTTCTTTGACATTAAAATGAGCCAGCAGCATGGCTGCAGAGAACTGTAACAGCCAGCAGGCTTTCTGCCTGTCCATCCTCTCCCGCCCATCTACCCGGACTCTCTGGAGGCTCAGGGCTGGCCCGTGCTCTTCAGTATTGTCTGCGCGTTAAAAGCTCTCCAATGGCTCAGATGCTAAAGAATCTGCCTGCAATGCAGGAGACCCAGGTTTGATCCCTGGGTGGGGAAGATCCCCTGGAGAAGGAAACGACATTGAAGCCAAGTTTTCCAAAATATTCCCGTTCTGTTTGTTCCAGGTGTTGCTTCTTCCTTCCACCTGCAACTCAGAAGAGCCAACCCCTTCCATGGATGGCAGAGCTCTCAGAGTTTTCATTTCCATGTCTGTTCCCGGGAGTGAGCTGTTTAGCTATCTTGAAGCCAGGCCATGCTCTGGCGACTCAGACACTAGTGATTCACACCCACATGGAGCCACAGCTACTTCTCTGTCTTGTCATCAAATATGGACCACTGAGACGTGGGTGGAGATAGCTGCTGATGAGCAAGGAGCCCTCCTCTCAGGGGAGGTGCCAGGCGGGGCTTTTAAACAGGCTCCAGCCCTGGTTCTGAGAGCTTCAGAGAGAGTTGCCTGCCTCTGAGTCAGGCTCCTGGGGCTCCCAGGAGGCAGTGCTGAGCTACAGAACAGAGCCCGCAGAGCCATCTGGACCCCTCCGTCCTGCACGGGAACTGTCCCACTTGGTACTTTTGGATCTGTGATGGGAGGTTATAAGATCAGGTGGTGTTCGTGATGTACTGGGCTTGGAGGACCAGAGCCCAACACCTAAACTGGGCTCCTGGTCAGACAGGCTGACGTGGGAAGTGGGCACCAGACGTGCCACTCAGCAGCGCCATGGCTGCATCTCCCAGAGCCTGCTTCCCTACCAGACTATGGGGGCAGCATGGGACCACTGAGTGGGTCAACTGAATTAACTACAGTCTAAAGAGAGGGTGGTCCTTAGCCTTGGAAGGGTGGTGTAACAGGATGAATTCCTTCCTTCTCAAAATTTATACACTGAAGTCCTAACTACCAGTAATTCAGAATGTGACTCTATTTGGAGAAAGAGTCTTTAAAAGTATTTCGGATTAAATGAGGTTTATTAGGGTGGGTCCCCATCCAATGCAACCATTGTCTTTATAAGAAGAGATTGGGACACAGACATACATGGAAGGAAAAGACACACACAGGGGGAAGATGGCCATCCATTGGGTTGGCCAAAAAATTCTTTTAGATTTTTCTGTTAGGTGTTACAGAAAAACCCAAATCAATCAACTTTTATTTGGCCAACCCAATACATGCCAAGGAAGAGAGACCTCAGAAAAAAACAAACCTGTTGACACCTTACTTTTGAACTTTGAACCTCTAGAACCGTGAGAACATAATCATCTGTTGTTTAAGCCACAAAGTGGTGGCACCCTGAGCAGACTAATAAAGGCAGGTTTGCCCATAGCTGGCTCTGCCCTCAGCCTAGAAAGCTGGCATTTTATTCCTTAATCTCTTCTGAAGGTGTTTCTACCCATCCCTAAGTTACCTGCTCAGAGGCCTCCCAGCTTTGTGACAGGTGTACAAACACCTCTGCTTTAGAAAGAAGCATATAGGTATAGCCAAGTAAACTGCTATTGGACCTAACCCTCTTGCACACAAAAACTAAAACCTCTGCAAAATAAGAAAAAACTCCACCCAAACCTCTGACTGATCCCTGACCCACACAGGGTTGTAGACAGACTCAAGGCAGTTTAGCTAAAATAAAAGATCTGCACTGTGATTTCAGCTGATGCTAAAGACACAAAGTTTGCAGTTTGAATCCAATCATGTTAATTGTCTACCCAAACAAACAAACAAAAGAGTCAACATTCTCTGCAGGATTAGAATAGACTCCAGGATTTCTGCAACATAACAGTCCCAACACATGGCATTCAGGATACAATTTAAAATCACTTGAGATATGAAAAAAAAAAAAAAACCCACAGGAAAATGTGACCCAGTCTCAAGATAAAGTCAATCAACTGAGAATAATCCTGAGATGATCCGAAGATGTTGGATTTAGGAGATGACTCTTAAGAAGATATCACAGCTATACTCAATTAAGTAAAGAAAAATATGCTGTCAGTGAAAGAAGAGATAAGAAATCTCAACTAAGGGATAGAAATGTAAAAATAAGAACCACAAGAAATTCTAGAAATGAAAAAATACAGTATTTGAAATTAAAAATGGAGGAGATTAGCTCATTTCCAGAATGGAGATAACAGACTAAAGAGTCAGTGAGCTTCACTATAGATGTGTATCAATGATCTAATCTGAAGAAGAGAGAGAAAACAGATTCAAAATAATGAAGGAATTATTATTGGAAACCTCTAGGACAAAAGCAAAATGTGTAACACATGAAATTTGAGTCCCAAGGGGAGACAAAACACGGATATGTAGGAAAAGAAAACAGTCAAAGTTACAGTGGCCAAGAAATTTCCTAAATTAGGTGAAAGATATAGATTTGAGTTTCAAAAAGTCAATGAACCCCAAACAGGATAAATAGAAATAAAATCATGTCTAAACTGAAAAATCAAAAGAAAGAGCAGATCTCTGAAGCAGCCAAAGGAAAACTATACACAGATACCATCTGAGCCTCTAGGGAAGACCGAACTGCCCGCATTGTATATGTGTGTGTACATATACTACGGGATTTGTTTGTACGTATACTATGGCGGGCTGCCGTCTATGGGGTCGCACAGAGTCGGGCACGACTGAAGCGACTTAGCAGCGGCAGCCGCAGCATACTACTGGAAAATAGGATTTGAGTGACTGCAGACTTCCCACTGGAAACTATGGAAGCCAGAAGGCAGTGGAACAACGTGTCTGCTGCTGACAGACACACCCATTAACCTAGAGTTCAGGGGCAGCGTCCCTTCACAAGGGAAAGCGTTCTCGGATTAAAGAACACTTGGAGAATTTGTTGCTCCTTATGAGAAATACTAAAAGAAGTTCTTTAAGGGAAATGATGCCAGTTAGGAATTTGGATTTTAGGGCAGTAACGAAGAATGTCAAAACTGGGAAATACGTGGGTAAATGTAAATGAATTTTGAAATCTTCATTTCTTTAAAATATGTGAAAGCAAAGAATTGCTTTGCTCTGTTTAAAGCAAAGAATTATAACATGTCTTCTGCAGGTTATTATGTATATGGATGTAATGCGCATGACAACCATAGATTAAAGTTATGCGTTACATACGGACCTATAAAGTTATGAGGTCTCTACATTTTACGTAGGCTGGCACAGTATTAACTCTACCTAGACTGAAAGCCAAGGAGGCATTGTGTATATTTCGATCCCTAAGCAACGACTAATAGCCTAAGGTACAGTGCTGGTTGCTCAGTCCTGTCTGACTCTTTGTGACCCCATGGACTGTAGCCTGCCAGCCTCCTCTGTCCGTGGGATTCTCCAGGCAGGAAGACTGAGGTGGGTTACCATTTCCGTCTCTAGGGGATCTTCCTGACCCAGGGATCAAATCTGCCTGCATTGCAGGCAGATTCTTTAGCTATCTGAGCCACCAGGGTAAGGTATGGAGATACAGGTAAAACACAGATAATTGAAATTCATTTTTTAAAAAAATATTCAAGTAATCCAGAAGGCAGAAAATGAGGAACAGAGGCGCACAAAACAAAGAGAAAATAAATAATAAACCAGCAGGCTTAAATCCAACCACGTCAAAAATCATGTTAAATTTTAGTGAACTAATCATGCCAACTAAAAGCCAGACGTTGTCAGAATGGACTTTTCAAAGCAAGATCCCACACCTCATACTCACTAGGGTGCTACAGTTAAAAACCCAGAAAGCGACAGGTTGCAATGATATGAAGAAGTTAGAATCCTTGTGCACCGTTCGGGGGCAGCTGTCTACAATGTAAAACACTGTGGTGACTACTCGAAACTTAAAAATAGAGTTACCGTATGATCCAGCAATTCCACTTTTGCATATATACCAAAAAGAATGGAAGTCAA
The DNA here is from genome assembly GCF_023091745.1 of Budorcas taxicolor. Lineage (NCBI taxonomy): Eukaryota > Metazoa > Chordata > Mammalia > Artiodactyla > Bovidae > Budorcas > Budorcas taxicolor. The sequence goes on along the minus strand of NC_068932.1, from coordinate 48,589,364 downwards.
GGACATGGACAGATACTTGCACTATATTCGTAGCAGCATTATTCACCGTAGCCAAACGAGGGTAGCAGCCCATCCACCAATCAGTGGAGGAAAGGAGAAACAAAACATGGTGCGTTTCACATGTACACGGTACATTACACGTAGGGAAACACTGCCACTGCTGCTGCTGCTGCTGAGTCACTTCAGTCGTGTCCGACTCTGTGTGACCCCGTAGATGGCAGCCCACCAGGCTCCACCGTCCCTGGGATTCTCCCGGCAAGAACACTGGAGTGAGTTGCCATTTCCTTCTCCAAAGCAGGAAAGTGAAAAGTGAAAGTGAAGTCGCTCAGTTGTGTCCAACTCCTCGCGACCGCACGGACTGCAGCCCACCAGGCTCCTCCGTCCATGGGATTTTCCAGGCAAGAGTACTGGAGTGCAGTGCCATTGCCTTCTCCAAAGGAAACACTATTCAGCTTTGAAAAGAAAGGAAATCTTGACACAACCTACAACACAGATAAACCTTGAAGACCTTATGCTGTTTCCATTATAGCCCTGAGTGCTGAGTGAGGGGCCTGCACAACCCTCCACCCAACTCAGAGCCCCGAGGGGCAGACGCGTCAGGCTGAGTCCGCTTCTCGCGCACCATGACCTGCCTTGACTAAAGACAGGAAGGAAAACCCCAGACTGAGGACTGGGGCTCTCCCCTTCACCTGCATCCTGCTACATCTCCGGGCACAGCCCCCAGGAGCTCCAGGGCCCAGGCAGGCCTGGCCACTGCTGCCAGCCCCTCTGCTCTCTGCTCTGGGCTGCACCTGAGGTGCTGTCTGTGAGTCTGGGGTGCTGGGCCCAAGCAGGCCGGCTAGGAGGTAAGCCTGGGAGCAGGGCCAGCTCTCGTGATGTCTCTGGGCATCCATCCCGACACACGGCCAGAGCTTGTCTCCTAGGTTGCGAGGGCGCAGGGGTCAGCCCACCACTCTGCCTGACCTGGGGCGTGGGGGTCAGAGCAGGAAAGCAGGCAGAGACGCTACCTATGGACAGATGGTGATCGGGGTGCCAGCTCAGAGTCCACGTGCCTGACAAGCCCAGAGCCCAGAGTTCTGGGGATGCCCCTCCTTCTCTCTTGTACAGCTCTCTTGAGTTCTACTTTGTGTGATGTTGGTGTAACCACGCCAGCTCTCTTTGCTTCCTGGTTTCAGGGTAGGTCTTTTTCCATAGCTTTATGCTCAGCCCAAGTTTTCATATTTCAAGTAACTAATTTAAAGGAACCTATTTAAGATGACTGTTACAGCGGGGTCTTGCTATTTTAAATTTATTTTTTATTATGGGGAAATACACTTAACATCCTGGAGGAGGGCACGGCAACCCACTCCAGTATTCTTGCCTGGAGAATCCCATGGACAGAGGAGCCTGGTGGGCTACAGTCCGTGGGGTCGCAAAGAGTTGGACACGACTGAGCATGCACGCAGGCACACTTAAGCTCACTGTCTCCTGTGTAATTCACCAGGCCTGAGTGTATTCACATGACTGTGCAGTCAGCCTCCAAAACTGCTCATCTTGCAAAAGAAAACTGTTCCCACGAATGAAGTCCCCCTTTCTCCATCGCCCTGCAGTCCCCCAGACCACCATTCCACGTTCATCTCACAGCCCCAAGGGCTGTGAGTGTGGTGGATGGTACGAAGGAATTGGGGATGAGGGCCTGCGGCTCTCCCCTCACTCAGGACTCCTTAGTCCTGTGAGTGGTCAGGACGCTGGGAGTCACTGTGCCCCACTGTTGTGTGTGGTCAGCCGATGTCACACGGGAACCTGTCTCCTGCTGGCAGACAGCAGTGGTCTCTGGCACATCTTGGGCCTAGAGTCCTTGCCACGGGCACTTGTTCACACTCGGTCTGGGGCTTCACGGGGCCTCCTTTATGGCCAGCGAGTGTCAAGTGTGGACAAGTCCCCAGGGAAGCCCTCCTCCTGCTCAGGAGGAGGAGTTGAGCCCAGAGGACCCCATCACGTGGTCCTGGCTCACTGGAGTCCCCTCCATGCATTTGTGGGACTAGCAGGCCTATTTCTCGCAGAGGCCCACAAGGCAACGTTTCAGCTGCTGACTCCCGGGTCCCTGCTCCATTTCTGTATTTCTATGTGCGCGGGGAAGTCTTTATCACCTTAATAGAACACTGAATTACTTGCTCCGCTTCCCACCAGCATCCAAACCTAAACACTGGGAACGTTTGCACAAATCCTCAGGAGCTTGAGGGGAAAATATTTCAAATTAGGGGAACGTTCCAGTAATTGGGAGCATTTGGAATCCCCAGCCTCATCCACACAGCCCTTTCCAAGTGCATTTCCAAAGAGAGAGGAAAAATCTCTCTCACGAACATCCCTTGGAATTGCCTGACAGAGAATTCTCTGCAAGGGCATGGGGGTACCACCTAGATTTTGTGGGTGAAGGACTTGAAGTGCTCAGAGGTCAGAACCCTCTGCTGTGAACCAGGCAAGCAGTGTGAAGCCCAAGAAACACTCCCAATGCCCTGGACATGACACCCGTGACCTGTCCACGTGGGGTCATGACATCTTCTGCCCAGTGACCCACTATCAGGGCTGCGAGCAGATACTGTTCGTCCGTGAGACCACTGTGCACAACTTGAGCACCTGATGGAGAGAGACACGTGCTGGAGAGAGACACGTGATGGAGAGAGACAGCCTCCTTCTCACACCCGGGGGTGGGGGTGGGGGACTTCCAAAAATGTCCACAGCGTCCCTCGATCTATCGAGGGACCTATCATAGATTTTGAAACAGTTACATCCATCTTGAAAGATGGCAGAAAATCAATGAATCTATTTTAAAAACTGAATGTCAAGGACAAATAAGATCAGGGAGGCTTGGGTATTTGTCTGCTAGGGCAGCTGTAACATAGGGCCACAGGCTGGAGGCTTAAGCAACATGAAATGGATCTTCTCACAGTCCAAGCGGCCAGAAGGTCAAGGCCAAGGTGTCGGCAGGGCTGGGTCCCCTGAGGCCTCTGTCCCTGCCTGTGGATGCCGCCTTCCCCCTGCGTCCTCACGTGTGCGTCCTGACAGGTCTCTTCTCTGTGCTCCCATGCCGGTTCACATAAGGATGCCAGTCCTGGCGGATGACCTCATGACCTCCTGTAACCTCAGTCACCGCTTGAAGGTCCCGGCCCATGGCAGGGATGCCAGAGTCACATGGACTTGCCAGGCCTCCTTCACCTGACCCAGCAAATGGGGATCAGAGCAGGAGAGATGAATCCACCAGGCAACAGGAGTCTGCAGCACGGCTGACGTTCGTCAAGCACGTGATCAACAGGAACAATTCAGATCCCGGCTTTGCCAGCGAAGCCCCACCTGCTGTTTCCTTCAGTGTGTCTGAGGTTTGCTCCACCCATGGGCGGACTTGGCCACCCACTCAGGAGATGCCTCTCCAGCCAGGCGCGGAGGTGGCGGGGGCCAGGATTACTACCAGGAGCTCAGTGGGCAAGGGACGCAGATGTAGACTCGGGCGCTGACATCCTCTGAGGCCGTCATTGAAGTGGCCTCTGCACAAGGCAAAGGGGATCCAGAGGAAGACGCCTTCCTTAAAACAACAGAATCTCTGTTCACTCGCAGTCTGGAGGGCAGAAGTCCCGGTGTGGTCAGGGCCGGGGCCCCCTGGATGCCGCTCTGGCCCTTCCCGCCGGCCCTGGTTCATGGTGTTTGCTGGGGTTCCGCGGATCACAGCTGCCTCCTCGTCACGCGGCTGTCTCCCCTGTCTGTTCTGTCCCTTTGTGTGCCTGTCTTCTCCTTACAAAGACACAAGTCACTGGATGTGGCCCCCCCCATCCAGAATAACGTCATCTTAACCAACTACACCTGCAGAGATCTGTGTCTGAACATCATCACCTCCAAGGTCCTGGGTAGACGTGAGAGGTTTGGGGAGACACTGTTAAAAACCTGTGCAGGAAGTTTGTTGTGAACAGCAGCCCCCTTTGCCCCAGCTTGAGGGGGCACTTTTTTCTCACTCTGCCATTCACCCCTGAAATACCCCGAACCAGCATGTGATAATAAGGAAGTCCCATGTTTTCTGAAGGTGTTTCTTTTCTTGCTTCTTTCCCTAGGGACAGAAGGCAATCAGGCACTTTCTCCCCCAGGCAGGGGTGGCGAAACCAAGCCCAGGATGGCGGGCCCACAGATCAGACGGGAGGCTCCTGAGGCTGCGGTGCCCCAGCCGTTCCTGGCCCTGTCTTGCCTCTACATTTACTGCGTCTTCGACCACTCAGGTTAGATCGCGCTTGTTTAATCACAACTTAATAGGACTCGTTTGTCTGCGAGTGGCGGAACGAAATGGGAGCCGGCTAAGCAGCCAGGCGCTTATCACTAGGACCTGGAGTCATCTCTCAGAGCCACTTGGCCCTAGAAGAGCAAGAGTGAGCCAGGCCTGGATGGGGCATCCCCGGCCACCAGTGCCTCTGGTCCCTCCGGCTGCCGCTCTGCCCCCTGCGCTTGGCTTCCTCCACCCTCACGTCACATCAGCCTTCCCCACGTGACTGCCAGCGGCCCCAGAGTGGGTCTACAGCGCTCCAAGTCCAAAACCTCAGGGCAGAGACTCATCAGCCAGGTCTCCCATGACCCCCCAACCCCGTCATCGAGGGCAGTTGAGGACAAGGAATTGCCCGTGGAGCGGTGAGGGGCTGGCAGGTAAATCTGGAAGGTCTGCTTTCTGCCTCCATCACTCAGGGCTCGCTTGGCCCCGGGATGGCATCTAGAAGCCATCGGCTAATGATTGGGCTTCTCCAGTGCCTCAGATGGTAAAGGGTCTGCCTGCAGTGTGGGAGACTTGGGTTCGATTCCTGGGTTGGGAAGATCCCGTGGAGGAGAGCATGGCACAGTCCAGTATTCTTGCCTGGAGAATCCCCAGGTCAGAGGAGCCCTCAGAGTTGGACACGACTGAGCAACTAAGCACAGGCTGGTGCTGGTCACTTTGGAACCCTTTCTGTGCAGGCCTGGGCGAGTGCCTGGCCTAGGGCCAAAGCCAGCCACTGGAGCCATTCGGCCAACGTGGAGCCATGAGAGATGCTGCCGTGCTGGGTCCAGCAGGTCCTCCCAGGCCCTGCAGGCGTCCAGGATGGGGGACACAGTGACAGCTGTTCTGTAGACCCGGAAAGCCCGTGCCCTCGGAGGGCCATTCCCGCCTGACTGTCCAGCTTGCCCTCGACCAGTGCCACAGCCCTCCCTGCTCCCTGGGCTGAGAGTTCCTGGACAACCAGAGACGATGCCCTTTCATGAAGTCAACCTCACATCCCCACACTCTCTTCAAAGGCAGCAGAACTCAGCTGTTGACCTCCCGGAAGAGAGGGGGAGATGAGGAGAGCAGGGGAGGAGAGGTGATGCTGAGATCTCGGGAAGAACGTGGATGGGGAAGGGGCAAGGCCTGCGCAGGCTGAGGGGTGAGCAGAAAGGGGAGGGAATTGCCCCAGAAGAGGGCCGCCCGGGGCCTCGGTGCGTGGAGCCTGAAACGGAATTTTGATGGGAATTTTGATGACTTGGCTTTCCTAGTAGCTCAGCTGGTAAAGAATCTGCCTGCAACGCAGGAGACCCTGGTTTGATTCCTGGGTTGGGAAGATCCACTGGAGAAAGGATAGGCTACCCACTGCAGTATTCTTGGGCTTCCCTCGTAGCTCAGCTAGGAAAGAATCTGCCTGCAATGCAGGAGACCCTGGTTTGATTCCTGGGTTGGGAAGATCCCCTGGAGAAGCGAAAGGCTACCCACTCCAGGATTCTGGCCTGGAGAATTCCATGGACTGTATGGTCGCAAAGAGTCCAACATGACGGAGCGATTTTCACTTTCACTCAGTGGGCCAACAGTAAACGAGGGCTCTTCGGCTCGAGCTGGAGAGTCTGAGACGTGCCTCACATCAGCGGTCGGCAAACTCTGGCCCTTGGGACAAGTCTGCTCCTGTAAACGCATCGTCACCGGAGCACGAATGAAGATATGCAGGCGTCCTCCGTGTCTGCTCTCTGCTTCCACTCGACAGGCTGGCTGGGGAGTTGTGCCAAAGACCGTCGACCGGCAGAATCTAAATTGTGTGTCACTCGGCCCTTTCCCTGACAGCTTTGCTCACCCCAGCTCCAGAGCTGTGCCCTCCAACAGGGAGACACTTGGAAGCTGCTTGTCTGAACAAAGATGGGCTGTAAGCGTCAGCCACGCACCAGATTCACACACTCAGTATGAAGACAAGGGTGTAAAATAGCTCACTGAGAATTTTTGCATATGTTTGCATATGAAGGGGGCATATTTTAATATGTTGGGTTAAATGAAATATAGTATCAAAAATAATTTCACCTGCTCCTTTTTACACTTTTCGTGTGGTCAGCTGTGCCTGTGGCTCTTGTTGCATTCCTTCCCCCTAATGTTTGTTTGCTCATTTTGGCTGCTCCAGACCTGAGTGGAGGCACAGGGGACCTTTTAGTTGTGGCGCGCGAGCTCTTGGCTGTGACATGTGGGATCCAGCTCCCTGACCGGGGATCGAGCTGGGGCCCTGCACTGGGAGCAAGGTGTCTCAGCCGCTGGGCCACCAGGGATGTGCCTACTCCGGTTGTGCGGGTTGTGTTTTTAACAGACGGCGTTGGTTCAGACTCCATGCCTCTCTCCCTCCTCTCAGAGAGTGGGGAGTTTCCAGCGTGTAGTGGAGGAGAGGGTTGCCCGTGTCGTCTTCTCAAATTGCAGACGGCAGTGGGCCGGGAGGTCAGTGTAGTGGGTCACAGCCAGAAGCTTCAGACAGTGAAGTCAAATGAAATACAGAATGTCCAGCAGTGAGTCACACTCTAAAGGTACTGGTTTGCAAGACCTTTGTTAGTTAAGCATCTTTCTGCTCCTCAGTCTAAGCGCTAGGAGTTATAGGATGTACAACGTGGGTATCTTCTGGGGATTGGCTCCAGGACCCCTGTACGTACCTGATCCAAGGATGCTCACAGCCCTTATGTACAATGGAATTCTACTTGCGATTGATTCAATCTACAGATCCCAAACCCGTGGAAATGGAGGGCCCACTCTACGATGATTTTATGAACAACCAAGAAAGAAAACACAGGACTAAACTGTGATGACAGGCATTAGTGACAGATGTTTGAAACCCCAGCGTCAGTCCCAACAGCTTCCTGGTGCTCTGAGTTCCCCATCGCCTCCGAGGCCTCGGCCACTCCTCTTGCCTCGGGCTGCGTTGCTGGGAGGGGTGTGGTCCGTCCTTCAGCACATGTCCTGGTCACCAAACCCAACCCAGCCTCGTCTCCTTGTGGGCCTCTTCCCTCCTTCAGGTTCCTAAAGTGCTGGGTAGTTGTTTTGCAAAAGAAACATGGGATCTCCCCATCATTCTCCCAATGATGACAATTTGCTTTGCTAATACTGAATTCCAGGTTCAGTACCAAATCCAAATCAGCTGCCCTACTTGGGTACTTGTCTGCATACTCAAAATCCTTTCATCCAAATGCTGAATCACTATTAAGAAGAAGAAAATTCACCCCATGTGGTACCACAAAGAGGAACAACTCGAGTGAGGAGGGTGCCAGGCAGCATTTCACTGCGAGACGGTGCCTTTGATTGTAAGACAGTGCACGTCAGAGATGGGAAAATGTGAAAAGCGCGTCTTAGAATAGAGAGCATGTGGCTCAGATGGTAAAGAATTTGCGTGCAATGCAGGAGACGTGGGTTCAATCCCTGACCAGGGAAGATCCCCTGGAGGAGGGCAGGGCAACCCACTCCAGCATTCTTGCCTGGAGAATCCCTGTAGACAGAGGGGCCTGGCGGCTACAGTCCACGGGGTTGCAAGGAGTCGGGCACGACTGAGTGGCTAAGCACAGTGCACACAGAAATGAAAGTGCGTGAGGACTGGCCCAGCATAAAGCACGTTTCCTGTTGCTCATCATGCTGAAAATGTGTCCAGTAGCGCGTTCCCGTTTAACGCTGAAGGGGGGTGGGGCCCACACTCGTGAGTTCTCTTGTGGGCCATCGGTGACATCCACTTCTTTCAGCGGTCCAGGAAGCTTATGGAGCAGGCACCACGTGCAGGGGGCCCCGAGGAGCAGAGAGCAGCATCGGGATGGGGGAGGAGGAGCCCCGGGTGCAGTGGCGGCTTCCGCACGTCCTGCAGGCATCGGGGTGGGGCGGGCGACCTCGCTTAAGATGCCCCATGGCCAGGTGACATCCTTTCCAGGGGACGCCCAGGTGTGGACGATGCTGTGCGGAGGGAGCAGGGAGCACCTGATGGCTCAGCTAACCAACCAACCCACCAGGTAACTAGCCCTGCGTGCTGGCTCCCCCCACCCACCCAGTCCCGAGCTCCCCGTGGTCGGCAGAGGCCCCACAGAGACAGCTCTGAGTATCCATGTACCTGAATCGAGGCCTCCGAGGCTCTGACCAGCCCCTGAGTGCTCTTTCCTTTGGGGTCCTTTTGGGGTGCCTCTCCCAGGGGCCCAGGATGGTGGGGGCCCAGCTGCCTGCAGGCCCTCTCTGCACAGAGCCGTGGACCTTGCAGGTCTGGCCAGCCACTCACACTGCCCTGCCCACACTGCAGGAGCCCCAGGAACTCTGGCATGGAGGCACCTGGGTTTCCTGTGATGGCGAAGCCTGAGGGTTCTTTGAACTGAGGCAGTAGTTTTTCTAAGGCAGGGGGCACAAAGCAGGCAAAGCCTTATTTCCCATTATCCCGGGCGACAGTGGCTGGTCCCCCCAACCCCAGCCACCATCCTTCCTGCGTACCCGCTGCCCCGACGTTTTGACTTCCAGAAGAGGCGGCCCAGCTCTGACACATCGTTGGTGAGCACACAGCTTTGCAGCGAGGTTGGAAAGTTTGGGGCAACGGATTTAATAAATTTTGTATTAAGATATAACACAGCTGCTCTCGTTTGCATTTCACAGTGCTATTTAGAACAAATGTTTAATACTTAATGATGAATATTTAGATATAGCGATGCATTTGACACCTACCATTAAAGACGAGAGCTTCCCACGCAGGGACATCCTCCTGAAGCAGGGGTTTCAGGGTTTATGCAGTGAACTCTCCAATGGGCCGGGGGGATGAAGATCTCAAAGATGCTCTGCACCTTCTTCCTGTGCAGAGGGCTCCCGAGGGCCCGAGTGGCCACCCAGGCTGCTCCTGCCGAGCACCCTACCTGATTCAGACAAAGCGTCGGTGGGTTTTCCTGAGTGGCAGAGACTGTCCTAGAAAGGCATCCTGCCCCTCGCAGACTGACTGGGGGAAGTCAAAACTAAGTGAACGCTGAGAGCCTCCTAGGTATTCTGATGCGTACTGTGCTCCGTGGAACACTGCAGTGAGCTTGTTATGGTTTATTTCATAAGTAGATGCACCTTAAGAACAATTTATTCCGATATTAATACCTCTTAAGGGAGACATCATCAGGCTGACTAGAAAACATGATTATGGTAAAGTCCTGGGGAAAACCTGGCAAAGCGAGGCAGCAAAATCAATAAAGAAGCAAAGCTACACGCAGCACACTCAAGGAAGGGCTCGAGGAGCTGCCCTGCCGTGCCGCTGAGTCTGCTCGGGGGGTGCACAGCCCCAGCACCCCCCATGCTCCCCGATACCCGTCTGCAGCACATGGAAACCAAAGGCGGCCCCACTTGTGGGGACTGATGCCACCTTCCCCGCTGGCCTCAGCTGGGATTATGTGAGGCGGTGGGCAGAGAGCCTCGCCCAGCCCGGCCGACCAGCCTGGCTTGCCATGGGGAGCGGGCAGGAGGGGTTGGAACCCACCCTCTGCCTGGAAAGGGTCCCTCTGCGCCTCTCATCTCTGGAGCCTGGAGCCAGTGACCTGCTTTCCTGCTGCATGGCCTCAGGTGAACGTCTGAAACCCTCCACACCTCGGTGTCCTCATCTATAAAGCTCAGACGACCCGCAGCACCCTGCGGAGAGGGTTAAGGGGGTTCATCATTGAGACACACCCAGAGGGGCACCTGCACGGGCCGAGCACCCCGTGGGGAAGCTGCCAGCCTCGTCCTGGGACAGCCGTTCTGTCTCTGGGCCACAGAGTCCTCGTCTGCACAAGAGTGATCGTAATAATACCAGCGTTGTCAGCAGACACTTAGGCGTGAGCTGCCTGGCAAGGCCAACCAGTGGCTGACACCGCGTGGGGAGGTGGGCCCGCCCTGTCTCGGCTCCGGAGATGGAGCCCCAGCCCGCACTGGGCACCCGACTCCCGTCACCACCTAAGCCTTTGGGCTCATTTGCCTGGAAGGAGGCAGGCCAGCTGCAGCCTCACTGGAAAGGCTCATTTGGAAAATGGAAATGCGTATCCTAACCCCATTTGTCATATTATCAGCGCTCATGACAGCCGTGTGGCACGATCCAAAGGAAAGATTTAGAACTAACGGGGAAAATCCGTTAAAACTGACATATCCATTAGAAGATTTTAGAGCTGAAAACATATTCTTCGCAGAGTGTTAGGATGACTTCTTAGGTAATGCTAAATCAATATCTCATACTTGGGAGGAATCCATTATTTTGTTTCACAAGAACCGTCTGGTTCCGAAATTCTCTCCTGGTCTGTCATTCCTAAACTGCCCCAGGAAGGCCCAAATGAATCCTGCAAGACACCAGCCATGGTTCCAACTTGAAACCCCCTCGAAAGCAGAAAAGATGAGGTGGAGGGCAGATGGTTCCAAAGGGCCCCCTCCTTACCAAGGGGCCAAGCTCTCCCAACCCGTGTCCTCGGCGTGACACCATCCGGGGACCCAGCGCCCAGCTCCAGGCCCACATCCACCCTGTGGGCCTCTGATCCATCAGAGCTGCAACCGCCTGCCCTTTCTATTTCAGCTGGTCTGATCGTCAACAAGCATGAGAGACAGTGGCTCCCAGCGTGGGGACGATCGCCCCGACGGAGGGGAGAGGGACTCCCGCAGGCCCGGAGGTGGAGGGACAGGACAGCGGCAGGGTCTGGAGGGGAGGAAAGGCAGGAGGCCCCCAGAGCCAGCGGCCTTCCCGCCCTGGCCCCCCACCCCCAGGGCTGCGGCCCGCATTCGGCAGCTGCCGTCAACTCACTCAACAGGGAAATGGAAAAGGTGTCCTTGTAATGCTTCCCTCTGAAGGGATGTCTTCACTCATATCCAAGGGCTCACTGCGTCGTTGGAACACAGGGACCTGGGTATAAATTGTGAGCCTTTGCAGGAACCGCTTATTTTGATAAGCAGCAGCTTTCCACGGGGAGGCAGGGCGGAGCGGGGCTGAGGCCGGCTCTGGCTCCCCAGTGCGCTCGTCATGTCCCTGGCCTGCACGTGTTACGTCCCCAGCCTGCACCGGCTCATGCGCGGTCTTGTCTCTGCGTTGAGGACAGTCCCACCCTCGCAGGGGCCATGGGGCAGGCGGCCGGGCCTGGCTCCCCGTCGGTGTGTGGCGGTGAGTTCCAGCTGCGGTTGTCACTGCTGGCTGGTTGGTGACCCGAGGTTGGCGGCCTCCCACTGGCCCGTCCCGAGGCCCTGGGCAGGAGGTGGCGCTGTTTGATCACCCCAGGGTGCCCAGTCTCCCTCTTCACACGGTGATCTCAACTGAAGCTGCCCCCAGATGGAGGGGCTTTGGAGGCTCTGAGTTTCTGGGGTTCCGTCAGGCCCTCTAGACGGGCCCAGGAGCAGCTCGAGAAGAGAACAAAAACTTGCCTGTCACTGCACAGCAGTGCCTCCCGCCTGCCCCCGAGTCCCATCTCTTCCTCAAGCCTGAGGGTCCCTGGGTCTAAGGAAGGACGCAGAAGGGGAGATGAGAGCCGGAGAGACCCTCCCTTGGACGGGGGCCCGGGAGCGACTCTGGAGCCAAAAAGCTTCCGAAAGGCCCGCGTGAGCTTCCCGCCCTGTGGCCCGCCCCTCGGCCTCAGCAAGGAGCCGGGCGCCCGTGAGCCCGTGAGCCCTCCCGGGGGGGCCCGCTGCATCGTCTGCCTCTCTTCTGCCTGGCACGTTCACCGTTGTCAGCGCTCTTTTGGTTTTGTAAAGATGTCTGTATGTATCTATTGCTGCGCCGGTCTTCCTTGCTGCGCCAGGGCCCTCTCGAGTTGCAGAGAATGGGGCTGCCCTCGAGCTGCAGCACGAGGGCTTCTCGCTGTAGAGGCTTCTCCTGTGGCCGAGCGCTGGCTCTGGGGCGCGGCCTTCAGTCGCTGCAGCCTGTGGACTCGGTAGCTGGGCTCCAGGCTCTGAGCTCAGGCTCTCTCGCTGTGGTGCAGGCTGAGTTGCTCTGCAGCCCGTGGAGTCTTCCCGGACCAGGGATCAAACCTGAGCCTCCTGCGCGGGCAAGCGGATTCGTCACTAGTGAGCCAGCAAGAGAGCCCTGAAGTGTATTTTGAATCAACAGAAACTTAACTGTCTCACAGCCCTGAGGCTGGAGCTCAAGCTCAGGGAGTCCTGCAGGGCCATGCTCCTCTGCAGGCTCCGGGGAGGGGGCGGTGCTTGCCGCCTCCTCCCGCTTCCGGGGCCCGGCAGTGCCTGGCGTCCCTGGCGTGTGGCCACTTCACTCCTGTCGCTGCCTCTGTCATATGCCTCGCCCCCGTGCTGTGATCTGAACCAAAGCCCCCCCTGGGTCCCTCCAGAAGGAGGCGTGATGGCAGCTAGGGCCACCCGGACAGTCCAGGATAAGCCTTTCCTCTCATGAACCTGTTGTTAAATTTTTGGCCGCCCTGGGTCTTCGCTGCAGCATGTAGGCTCTCTAGTTGAGGCCCACAGGCTTAGCTGTCCCACGACATGTGGGGGTCTTAACTCCCCAACCAGGGGTCGAACCTGCATCCCTGCGCTGGAAGCCGGAGTCCTCACCACAGGGCCACCAGGAAAGTCCCTCAGGAACCTCGATGGCATCTTTTCCCAAAGAAAGTGATGGTCAGCTGTTTGCTGTGTGAGGTCCCAGCCCAGGAAACTGTGCCCAGGGTGGGACCTCAGGGCGAGGAGTGGATGGGAACCTCCTGGACTCCTGGTCAGCCACGGCGGGGGCCGCTGTTCAGCCTGCCTGAGGCTGTGCCTCCAGCCTAGGGGTGAAACCATGGGGACATCAGTCCTCACTACCCGTCCGGCTCTGAGCCCCATCTCTGCATTGGGTGGCAGGGATCCATTCCTGGCCCTGGGCCCCGACAGCCTGTGAGAGCCGCCACCACGGCCCTCAGGCTCTGCGTACATCTGTCTCAGCCATCCCCATTTTTGGCACCAGGGACCAGTTTTGTGAAAGACGAGTTTCCCAGGACTGGGGGTGATTCAAGCAATTACATCTCTCGGGCACCTCCCTGCTGTTTGGGGGCAATCTCAGGATATACTGTCCTGACTTTAGGGCTGGCATTCACACTCCTGTGAGACTTTAATGCCTTGGCTGAGCTGATGGAGGCGGAGCTCAGGTGGTGACGTGAGCAACGGGGAGTGGCTGTAAACACATACAAAGCTTCACTCTCTTGCCCGCTGCTCACCTCCTGCTCTGTGACCTGGCTTCCTGGGGGCTGAACTGGTTTCCTGAACTGCCTGGAGTTCTTGCCCGGCCACCAAGCCTTCAGTCCTCCTGGGGCAGTGACCACTGCTTAGCCTAGGTGGTGCCCCCAGCATCCTCAGTGTGGGATGGGGCGCCCTCACAGGACCCGAGACGCTTGGGACCCAGCCATGCAGGATAGGAGACCCCTCGAGCCTCACCACCTGAACTACCATCTGCCTCCTGCCCTGAGATGTCTGGAGAATCCCCAGCGCCCCTTCCCCCACCAATTCCAGGAGCTCCTGATGCCCCATCAGTAAACGGCCTCTGTCAGAGTCTTGCAACCAAGCCTCACCTGAGAGCAGTGCTGGTGCCGCCTGGGTTTGAGTCAGAGCTCAGTGCAGGTCAGGTCAGGTCAGGTCAGGTCAGTGCAAGTCAGAGCAGGTCAGTGCAGGTCAGTGCAGGTCAGGTCAGTGCAGGTCAGGTCAGGTCAGGTCAGTGCAGGTCAGTGCAGGTCAGTGCAGGTCAGAGCAGGTCAGTGCAGGTCAGGTCAGGTCAGGTCAGTGCAGCTCAGGTCAGTGCAGGTCAGGTCAGGTCAGTGCAGCTCAGGTCAGGTCAGTGCAGCTCAGGTCAGTGCAGGTCAGGTTAGGTCAGTGCAGCTCAGTGCAGCTCAGGTCAGGTCAGTGCAGGTCAGGTCAGTGCAGGTCAGTGCAGCTCAGTGCAGCTCAGGTCAGGTCAGTGCAGGTCAGTGCAGGTCAGTGCAGCTCAGGCGCTCAGGCGCTCAGGTCAGCTCAGGCGCTCAGGCGCTCAGGTCAGCTCAGGCGCTCAGGTCAGCTCAGGCGCTCAGGCGTGTCTGACTCTTTGCGACCCCATGGACTGCAGCACACCAGGCCTCCCTGTCCATCACCAACTCCCGGAGTTCACTCAAATTCATGTCCGTTGAGTCGGTGATGCCATCCAGCCATCTCATCCTCTGTCGACCCCTTTTCCTCCTGCCTTCAATCTTTCCCAGCATCAGGGAATTTTCCAATGAGTCTGCTGTTCACATCCGATGACCAAAATACTGGAGCTTCAGCTTCAGCATCAGTCCTTCCAAAGAGTATTCAGGGTTGATTTCCCTTGAGATTGACTGGCTTGATCTGCTCGCTGTCCAAGGGACTCTCAGGAGCCTTCTCCAGCACCACAGTGTGCAGGCATCAATTCGTTGGTGCTCAGCCTTCTTTACAGTCCAGCTCTCACAGCTGTATGTGACCACTGACAAGACCACAGCCTTGACTATATGGGCCTTTGTCAACAGTCTCTGCCTTTCAACACACTGTCTAGGTTTGTCATAACTTTCCTGCCAAGAAGCAATCGTCTTCCGATTTCACGGCTGCAGTCACCATCCGCAGTGAGCTTAGAGCCCAGGGGGAGGAAATCTGTCTCTGCTTCCTCCTTTGCCCCTTCTATTTGCCATGAAGTGATGGAGCGGGATGCCGTGATCTTAGTTTTTTTTTTAATATTCAGTTTTAAGCCGGCTCTGTCACTCTCCTCCTTCACCCTCATCAAGAGGCTCTTTAGTTCCTCTTCTTTCTGCCATTAGAGGGGTATCATTCAGGTGTCTGAGGTTGTTGATGTTTCTCCCGCCTATCCTGATTCCAGCTTGTAACTCATTTTATTCCTTTTTATGGCTGAATAATATCCCATTGTATAGATGTATCCCATTTTGTGAGCCTGTTTCTGACTATCCAGATGTCCTTATTTCTTCTTGTGTGTATACATTTCACCGGGCCCCTAGGTTCCTGCAACCCCTGGGCTCCGTGCCGCCAGCACACCTGGGGGGCCGTGCTTTCTCCTGGCCTTGTGGTGTTGCACCTCTGTGCCTTTGGCATGGAGGTCCCAGCCTAGGCTGTGTGCCACGCTTGGCCCTCCTGTGTGTATTCCTCGCCTCTGCCGCTCAGCGACCAGCCTGGCTCTTTGGGGACAGTCAAGGGGGCGGCCGCTCTGTGTGCCCTCTCCACGTGGCACTGGGCTCTGCACAGGTTACAGCCTTGACTTAGCTTCTTCTCCTGATAGATGCTCAGGTTGTGTCTGTAGTTTGTTAGGATAAGCTAAGTAATAACAAAGGACTCCCCAGCCGTGGCAGCTTAAAGTAACCCAAGTTATCTCTGGCTCACGTTCGGGTCTAGGCGACCCAGACAGCTGCGAGGGCCCCGGGCCGGCCCGTCTCCTCCTACGCTGGCTCACACCCAGAAGGGGAATCGAATGGTGTCTGACACTAGCACTTTGGCCCTTGAAACGTCTGCCAGGAAGTGACGCGTGGCTCACCTTCACAGGGCCGCGGCAAGAGTCAAAGGGGCGTCCCACATCTGAGCCTGGAAGTCTGGCTAAGTGGTGCCCGGGACTCCTCAGGAACCAGAGCTGACACCTGGCTCCCGCGTGCTCGGTGCCGCTGGTCAGACAGAGCCAGGCTCGTTCTGTTTAGCCTTTCTTTTTCATTTTCGTTGAAGTATAGTCGCTAGACGATAGTATCTAACTTACAGATGTGCAATATTGCTTTCATCATTTTTAAAGGTTATACTCCATTAATAGTTTTTATATAAATGTTATTTATATAATATAGTTATTTATATTAGTTATTCCCCACGTTGTATAATATATCCTGTAGCTTATATTAACGCTCTCTTATTATTCTCTAGATCTGTGAGCCTGCTTCTTTTTTGCTTCATTCCGTGGCTTGTGGTATTTTTAGCTCCTTCTTACGCACTGTACTTACCAAGTATAGCTGGTTCACAAGGTTGTCTGCTGTGCAGGAAAATGCTGCAGTCACACACACACACGCACACTCCCTTTCGCCTTCTTCCCGCTGCGGCTGATCGCAGGACGTTGAATGTAGCTCCCTGCGCTCTGCCGTGAGAGCTTGTCGTGCGCGATTCTGTCCCTGACAGTCTGCATCTGCCATAGTCCACCCTCCTCCGCCTCCCGTCCCCGTGGCAACCGCGGCCCTGTTCTCCGAGTCTGCCTCTGTCTCACAGAGGAGTCTACTCGCGCCGCATTTTGGATGCACATCAGTGATACCACGTGATACTTGTCTTTGGCTGACTTCACTTATATGGTAATCTCTAGGTCCATCCCCGTGGCCGTCAGTGGCGCTGCTTCCTCTCGAGAAGCTGAACCGTGTTCCATGTGTGTGCGCACCGCACCTTCTCCGGCCATTCATCTCTCGATGGACATGTAGGCCGTTTTCACGTCTTGGCTTTCATGAACAGTGGTGTTGTGAACATAGGGGTACATATATCCTTTCAGATTAGAGTTTGTGTCCAGATATATGCCCCGGAGTGGTCTTCCCGGGGGGCACCAGGGGTAAAGAACCCATCTCCCAATGCATGAGACATGGATTGGGAAGATCTCGTGGAGGAGGGCAAGGAAACCCACTCCATTACTCTGCCTGGAGAATCCCATGGACAGAGGAGCCTGGTGGGCTATAGTCCATGGGGTCACACAGAGCCAGACACGATGAAGCAACTTAGCATGCACTCACACATGCCCAGGAATGGGCTTGTAGGACCACATGGCAGCCCTATTTTTAGTTTTCTGAGGAACCTCCATACTGTTCTCCATAGTGGCTGCAAAACTTACCTTCCTACCAGCAATGTGGGACTGCTCCCGTTTCTCCACAACCTCTCCAGCATTTGTTATGTAAAGATTTTTTTTCTTGAGGTCATATTTTTGCTTTTATTCCATACTAAATTCATCAAGCAGCTATATTGTTTTTTGCAGTGTGCTTTTATCTTGTTAGCTAAAATTAGCTTCATAAATAACGAGGATAGCCTTTGCTCTTTTTATATTTTCTGGATGCAACTATATGAAATAAAGTTCTATACGTCTTAAAATGTGTTTGAAGCTATCAGCATAGCCTTCTGGTCCTGGGGTTAAAATAACCCCAGAGGGGTTTCTTCAGAGGGGTGCTCTTTGACTATTACTTCAATTTCTGTATTACTTATTCAGGCTCTTTATTTCTTCTTATAACAGTTACAATATTTTATGTTTTCCTGGGAATTTACTTCATCTCTATTTTCAAATATTTTAATATATACTTGTTCATAGCAGTGCTTTTTAAATCTTGTGGTGTCTGTAGTTATTTCCTCCTTGTCATTCTGTTTTCTTTGCACATCCTCTTTTGTCTTTTTTCTGTCTTGTCCAAAGTCTGCTTATTGAAGTAATCCTTTCCGATAATCAGCTTGCAGTTTGCTGTTCTTGAGAGGAGAGCCCTTCTGAGTGGCGTGAGGCGCTGCTTCATTGTATCACTTTGCATGTCTCTAATGATGAGTGATGCTGAGCATCCTTTCACGTCCCTATTAACTTTCTGTGTGAATTCTCTGCAGACGTGTATTTAAGTCTTCTGCCCACTTTCCAGTTGGGCTTTTTCACATGACTGTTGTTGAGTGTAAGAGCTGTTTGTACACTTTTCATTGCTGCTGTTTTCATTGTTGTTGTTGATTTGTGTGAGCTCTTTGTATATTTTGGAAATTAGGCTCTTGTCAGTTGTGTCCTTTGCAAATGTTTCCTCCCAGTCTCTATGGCCTATTTCTGAGGAAAGAGGCAGGACCCACTGTTTAAGATACGCTGAGCACTTGAACATTGCTCTGTCTGCCGCGCTTGTCCGAGTCCCATGGGTCCGGCTCCGTGGGAAGCCCCCCATCATTTGAGGACACTTACCAGGTGGTCCCCTGAAGCCACATCTGGTTCACCTGATACACCTTCCTGGACACTGTTGACTGCACAGGGGAGGGGAGAAATCACTGACCCAGACTCCTCCCAGGTTCTTCGTCCGTCTTCCCTCTGGGCATAGAACCCTGTGAGCTCCAGCTGACACAGTGACATGGGCAGCAGCTGCTGTGCACCAGAGCTGGGCGCCCCCCCCCACCCCGTGGCAGGCGGCTGCTACGCTGGGCGCCCCTGTCCAGCCCAGGACTGTTGGCCCATCTTCCATTGTTGAGAATCACACTTAGCTTCCAGGATATGTGACCAGGTGCCATAGGCTGGTGGCTCCCAATAACAGAAATGTGTCCCCCCACAGCTCAGGAGGCCAGAGTCCAAAAGCAAGGTGTGGGCAGGACCATTCTCCCTCTGGAGGCTCTGGGGGAGCATCCTTCCCATCTCTCCCCAGTCACCGGTGGTTCTAAGAGGCCCCTGGCCTTCCTCCGTCACTCCAGTCTCTGCCTCTGTCCACACACTGCACGGTCAGCAGAGTCTCCAACACCTGTCGCTGAACTGATACACAGGTTTGCATGCTTAGCCAGGTATTTCCTTAGCCTCAGCTCTTAGAAGTTAAACTGCTGGACTTCCTCCAGTTGGCCCACGGAAAATGGTGCAAGATCCCCAATGCCCCCCCATTACTGCCTGTCTCTCTTTCTCCCTCCCCCATCCCCTCCTCCCTCCCCCTTCTCCCCTCCCCCTTCTCCCCTCCTCCCCCTCCTCCTTCTCTTCTTGTCCCTCCTCCTTTTTCAGTTCTCCTGGCTGAGGGGTAAGAAAGTTAGTTTGCTGTTTTAGTCGATCGTTTTTCATTTCTCCTTTGGTAAGCTTTTTTTATATTCTTTATCCTCTTTTTTTCTATTGAGATATTTAGGAATTTTTCTTATTAACTTCAGAACGTTTCTCTTTATTAAAAATGCCAGCTCTTTGGTCTTCTGTATCTAGCATAGATATTTTTCCCTAGTTGAGACAAACTTTCTTCCAGTGAGACATTCTAGGAGAGGTGTGGGGCATGAATCCTCGTTTAGGGACGCCAGGTGACATAATGGACCTGAATGTCTCTCACTGTGGCTTTCTGATCCTTCGGATGGCCGTTTTTCACATGGACCCTCTATAAAGTCCAGGGGAATAAGGCTAAATCACGAACAAGCGAAGACATTTTTACAGGAAACAAGGACATTGACGTCTGTGCCCATGGCTTTCCCCCAACATTTTTAAAAATTGTAGAAGTAATACATACAAAGTACAGATATTAAATCTGTGTAGACGGATGGATATGAAGTGAAAAAGAAATGTTTCCCGCCCCTTCCCTTTCTCAGGAGAGAACCATTTTAACAGTTTATGTTTTCAGATCTTGTTACCACTGTAATTCTAAATAAAATGCTTCCAGTTCTGCCCCTGCACTTGTCAATTTCAAACAGTTTCCATTTGACTTCTCAGTACGAAAGAGAAGTTTAAGTCGTTTCAGCTTCCTCCACTTCCACTACATTCTGGTATGTTATTTATAGCCCTCCTGAGTTTTCACGGATAGCTCCGAATCCCAGGCATGGACCAACCTTGGACACGCCCTCCCGTCTCCCTCTGCGTCAGAGGAAGAAGGGGGGCCCCTCTCTCCACACTGTCCCCCTAGTCCTGTGCCAGTGGTGTCCTGACCTTTACACTGGTCAGCTGTCCCTTCTCCGCAAGAAGTCGCGGACACGTGCTAAACGCTGGCACTGCTGGGCAGCAAGCAATACAGACAAAAGCCAGCTTCGAAGTAGAGAGAGGCAAACAATGAGCAAACTTGCTAAGCAAAATCTGTAGCGCGTCAGGGGCTGGCGAGAGCTACGGGGAAAACTAAAGCCAGGAAAAGAGGAGGAAGTGAGGCGCTGCAATTCAGTAAACTGACGGCAGAGGGTTTGTAACACTTCCTCTCTGCCTTCAGTCTGTTACCAGTCTCCCCCTGTAACTGCCACTGTGTTGACTCTGTAACTCTAAAGCCACTAACATATACTATGATGGTATAAATACTATTCCTTTCCTATACTCTAAACCCAGCTGCTGGCAGGGGGATGATCCAGGACCCATGTTGAAACGATGTATCATTTTTACAAGCTGTCAACCGCTCCAGATCGCGTCAGGATGCTTCATCTGAGCCCACGACATCATCAGTAACTCTTTACCCTGGCACTGCTGCCTTTTTCCCCCACACTGATGGAGCAAGCGTGCTTTCCTCGCCGCGTCAGGAAGCCCGGCCAGCTTGCCTTCTGTGGGCTGGAACTGGCTGTTCTCCAGGCCCTGAGACTAGAGTTTATTTCCGTGTTGCACACCTGAGCTAACGCAGCTATTTCCTTGGAGCCTATCTCCTGCTTTTCCTTGAAGTCTTTCTGCTGCTGCTGTGGTTGGCTTTTTGGAGTACACCCTCAAGTCTTTCTCGGACAGGGCACAAAAGGAGACTTTACAGATTACTTCCCCCGGACTCGCAGATCTGGGAGTTCTGTCTCCAAACGTAATTGCTGGTCTGGCTGAGGACAGATTCTGAGTCCACAACATGTTCCTCGTGACTTTAAAGGTCGACTCCGCTGTGTCCTGGGACCCACTGTGACTGACGGGAAGTCTCTTGCTGATACCCCTGTGGTTAGCCTCTCCCTCCCCTCTCTAGGCACTCCAGGGATGTGTCCTTAATCTTCGATACCCTGAAATTTCACAAGACTGGGACCAAGTCTGAGTCTCCTTTCGGGCGGAGAAATCAGAATTTCACAGGACAACAGGGTTGGTGGGCCTGAAATGTGAACACAGCTGCTTTGACTGTAAGAGGATCTGTGCAGGGTGAACAAATTCATACTGGGTGTGGGTGGCTGCTAGGCTGACTGCTCCCAGGAGGGGTGAGGAAGAGGTATTTTTTTCACTGATTTATTATTTTTTAAATTAGTATTTTACATTGGAATGTACTTGATTAACAGGAAGCTTCAGGCGTGCGGCAAAGGGGTTCAGTTATACATATTCACGTACCTATTCTTTTCAAGTTCGTCTCCCGTATCCGTTATTACAGAACACTGAGCAGAGCTCTCTGCGCTGTACCTGTACGTATAGGTCCGTGTTGGTTACCTGTTTCAAATACAACTGTGTGAATATCTCGGCCCCAACCTCCCAGTCTCTCCCCGCCCACTACCCTTCCCTCCTGCTAACCATAAGTCCATTCTCTAAGTCTGAGAGTCTGTTTCTATTTTGTAAATAAGTTCATTTGTATCTTTTATTTTAGATTCTGCCTGTCAACACTGTCATATATTTGTCTTTCTCCATCTGACATGCCCTGCTTAGTATGATCATCTCCAGATCCATCCGTGTTGCTGCAAATGGCTGAGGAATATTCCACTGTCTGTGCACCTCATCTTCTCTGCTCGTTCCTCTGTCAACGGACAGAAGTTGCTTCCACGTCTTGGCTATTGTAAACAGTGCTGCAATGGGGTGCATATATCCTTTGGAAACATGGTTTTCTCAGACGTATGCCCGGGAGTGGGATCGCTGTATTGAATGGTAGTTCTATTTTTAGTTTTGAAGGGACTTCTGTATTGCTCTCCACAGTGGCTCTAGCAATTTCCATCCCCATCAACAGAGTGGGCTTCCCCGGTGGCTCAGCTGGTAAAGAATCCACCTGCAGTGTGGGAGACCTGGGTTTGATCCCTGGGTTGGGAAGATCCCCTGAAGAAGGGAAAGGCTACCCACTCCAGCAGAATTGCCCAGAGAATTCCATGGAGAGAGGAGCCTGGCAGGCTACAGTCCATGGGGTTGCAAAGAGTCAGACGCAACTAAGCAACTTTCACTTTCTTTCGCCAACTGTGGGGGGTTCCCTCTTCTCCACACCCTCTCCAGCATTTATTGCTTTCACTTTTTGATCGTGGTCATGCTGGCTGGCGTGAGGTCATATCTCATGTAGTTTTGACTTGCATTTCTCTAATAATTAGTGATGCTGGGCCTCTTCTCATCTGTCTGATGGCCCATTTGTACGCCTTCTTTGGAGGAATGTCTACAGAGGTCTTCTGCTCATTTATTTTTTTATTTATATTATGTTGAGCTGCATGAGCTGTTTGCAAATTTTGGAAGTTAATCCCTTGTCAGTCGCATCATTTGCAAATAGTTCCTCCCATTCTGTGGGTTGTCTTTTCATCTTGTGTATGGTTTCCTTTGCTTTGCAAAAGCTTTTGAGTTTAATTAGGTCCTATTTGTTTTTTTGTTTGTTTGTTTTTATTTCCATTACTCTAGGAGATGGATCAAAAAGATATTGCTACAATTTGTGTCAAGGAGTGGTTTTGCGCATGTTTTCCCTTAAAAGTTTTATAGCATCCAGTCTTACACTGAGGTCTTTAATCCAGTTTGAGTTTATTTTTGTGTATGGTGTTAATGTTCTAATTTCGTTATTTTGCATGTGGCTGTCCAGTTTTCCTAGCGCTACTTATTGAAGAGACTGTCTTTCTCCTTTATATAGTCTCGCCTCCCTTGTCATAGACTAATTGACTCTCGCTGCGTGGGTTTGTTTCTGGCTTTCTATCCTGTCCCGTTGATCCATGAATACACGTCTGTTTTTGTGCCTGTTCCATACTGTTTTGCTCCTATAGCTTTGCTGTGTAATCTGAGGCCAGGGCAGCGGATTCCTCCAGCTCTGTTTTTCTTTCTCAAGATTGCTTTGACCATTCAGGGACTTCTGTGTCTCCATACAAAATTTTTTAAAAAACTGGTCTAGTTCTGTGGAAACTGCCACTGGTAATTCGGTAGGGACTGGACTGAATCTGTGGGTCGCCTTGGGCAGGAGAGAGGAGGCACTGTGTATGGTAGAAGGAGAGCTGCAAAGCCTGAGGCAGCTTTGATTCCTGTACCGTGTGGAGGCCTCCCGCGGCGGGGGCCCTGCTTCCACCACAGCGCACTGGGCTCCCTTGCTTCCCTGGCTCGTTCTCCTGCTCACTTGGGATGAGCCAGCAGCCCTGGGCCCTAGTTGGGATGGATGCCAGGCTAACAAAGCGTGCCACCCGGGAGGAGCTCAGACCACGAGGCCACGCCCGTGACACACCACGTGAGCAGCTGTGAAGTCAGGGATGTTTCAGAGGGAAGGTGCCATCGGGCAGCAGGGTTGGAGCTGTGGCAGTTACCACCGGCGCCTGCCATTGGCACCACCAGGGTCCCGTGGGAAGTCGCAGCTCAGGCCAGCGAGCCCTGACCCTGGCTGGCACTGGGGTCCTGAGGCCTCGGATCCTGGCATCACGCTGGCAGAAGTGGAGTCTGGTTTGCGAAAAATCAGACTTTAGAACAAGACCCCAGATCTCTTTCATCTCTACCATCAGGCGGCTCAGATGGTAAAGCGTCTGCCTGCAGTGCAGGAGACCCAGGTTCAGTCCCTGGGTTGGGAAGATCCCCTGGAGAAGGAAATGGCAATCCACTCCAGTATCCTTGCCTGGAGAATCCCATGAACAGAAAAGCCTGGTACAGTCCATGGGGTTGCAAAGAGTTGGACATGACTGAGCGCCTTCACTTTGCAGATCTCCTATCTGTCCACTGATTTGTGCACCCCTTCCTCCTGGGCTCCCCACAGCTTGGAGGCAAACAGTGGAAGGGGGCGGCTCCTGTGGGGAATGGTCTGAGCATCTGACATCAGAGTCCGTGTCCTCATAGCTGCTTCCACGCTCTGGCCTGGAAGCTGGGCACCGAGCTCCGCATCTGCAGTGGTCTGATGGGCACTGGCAGAGCCTGGGGGACCAGAGGCCAGGTGGGGGGTGCACGGTGCTCAGGCACGAGCTCGTAGGTGTGTTGGGAGGCTGCTTGGTTTGAATAGAAGAGGCTTCCTCTTTGGCCTCCCTGGACCTCTTTCCTGCACTGACCCACCACCTGGGCCACCAGGACCTGGAGGCCAGCTTTGCTCCCCGCCCCAACCCCATGTTGCTCCTTCCATCCGGGTCGCCCCCCCCAGGACTTGAGTGCAGGCTGGATACCTCGCCCCACTGTGGAAGCCCAACGTGGCCGAAGGGCAGACGGAGGAGGGGATCCCCACACACTTTACAGGCAGCTGTACCCCCTGGGTCGGGAGTGCCCGCCGCGGGTGTCTGGAGGCCAGTCCTGGCCTGGGAACCCAGCCGGGGCCAGAGAGCCTGAGTTGGCGCCAGCAGGGCCCAGGACACCCTTCAGGACAGCCGGGGCAGCTGGCCTCTCCTCCACCAGGACAGGGGCTGCTGGGGGGTCTTGGCCCTGACCTGTGGCCACCACTTCCAGACAGGAAAGCCCATCCTCTCTCCCTGTGCCCAGGCTAAGGGAGCTTTTCTGCTCAGAGTCACAGAAAGAGACCAGGCCCCTGGCAGGAGGGGACCCAGACTCACCATGGGGATAAGCATGTGGGTTCTGGGATGACGGCTGTAACCCCCACCTCCCCACGGGCGGGGGGGCGCACGGTGTTCGGGCGCTGCTCGTAGGCACTTAGGAGGCCGCTTAGTGTGTCTAGAAGAGGCTTCCTCTTTGGCCTCCCTGGACCTCTGTGCTGCACTGAGACCAGGGCTGCCCAAGGATTGTGGGCCTGGGCTGAGCCTCTGGGCTGAGGGCAGTCGGAGCAGGGCTGGGACGTGGCCCTCACAGGTTGGGGCCTGGTTTGTACCTGGAATAGTCCTTGGCCATCAAAAGGCGGGGGCTCCTTCCTGGACAATCTGCAAAAGTGCAGTACAACAAGGAGCTGGACCAATGGCCGCGTCTTATGTGGCCTCGTCCGCACCAAGTGTCCGGGACAGCAGATCCAGATGCGAACAGCAGACTGAGGAGGACCAGGGGCTGGCGTGGGGTTCAGAGGGAGACTGGCGCATATCACATCTTTCCAAGGATCTACCTGAACAATCATCGATTTGAGACTGAAGGTGGTTGGAATGCCCCCTCCCTGAGCCCCGACAGAAGCAGAAGGGATTCCACAGGGAAGACCTGGAAGGCAGGGGAGCTTGGCCACAGCTTAACCAGCTGCCATGCTTTGGAGACACTTGCTGGCTGATCGTGGGTTGGTGTTTCCAGGTCTCACCTTCTGAGGTTCGCCGTGATGAGCCTGACTGTGGTGACTCGGCTTGGGCGGTAGTTGGCTTGTGTGGGTGCCTGGCATCAGAGCCACCGTCGGACGGCCTCCTGTGTAATTACTATCACAGGGGTGGAGGCAGTAGATGCAGGGTTTCCTCTGGGGGCTTGAAAACGCCCTAGAGCTGGACAGAGGGAGTGGGGGACAGCACTTGTGAACGCACTTCCTGTCATTCAGTTGCTAAGTTGTGTCTAAATCCTTGCAGCTCCGTGGACTGCAGCAGGCCAGGCTCACCCATCCTTCACTGTCTCCCAGAGCTTGCTTAAACTCATGTCTGTTGAGTTGGTGATGCCATCCAACCATCTCATCCTCTGTCATCCCCTTCTCCTCCTGCTTTCGACCTTTCCCAGCATCAGGCTCTTTCCCAAAGGGTCAGTTTTTCACATCAGGTGGCCAAAGTATTGGAGCTTCAGGTTTAGCATCAGCCCTTCCAGTGAATTTTCAGGGTTAATTTCCTTTAGAATGGACTGGTTGGATTTCCTTACTGTCTAAGGGACTCTCAAGAGTCTTCTCCAACACCACAGTTCAAAAGCATCAATTCTTTGGGGCTCAACTTTCTTTATGGCCCAACTCTCACATCCATACATGACTACTGGAAAAACCACAGCTTTGACTAGATGGACCTTTGTTTGCAAAGTTATGTCTCTGCTTTTTAATACGCTGTCTAGGTTTGTCATAACTTTTCTTCCAAGGACCGTGTCTTTTAATGCCATGCCTTCAGTCACTGTCCACAGTGATTTTGGAGCTCAAGAAAATAAAATCTGTCACTGTTTCTACAGTTACCCCATCTATTGGCCATGAAGTGATGGGACCAGATGCCATGATCTTAGTGTTTTGAAATGTTGAGTTTGAAGCCAGCTTTTTCACTCTCCTCTTTCACTTTCATCAAAAGGCTCCTTAGTTCCTCTTCGATTTCTGCCATAAGTGTGGTATCATCTGAGGCTATTGATATTTCTCCCGGCAATCTTGATTCCAGCTTGTGCTTCATCCAGCCTGGCATTTTGCACGATGCACTCTGCACAGAAGTTAAATAAGCAGGGTGACAGTATACAGCCTTGACATACTCCTTTCCTGACTTGGAACCAGTCCATTGTCCCGTGTTCCAGTTCAAACTGTTACTTCTTGACCTGCACACAGATTTCTCAGGAGGCAGGTAAGGTGGTCTGGTATTCCTCTCTTTAAGAAGTTTCCACAGTTTGCTGTGATCCACACAGTCAAAGTATTTAGTGTAGTCCATAAAGCAGAAGTAGATGTTTATTTGGAATTCCCTTGCTTCTTCTATGATCCACAGATTTTGGCAATTTAATCTCTGCTTTCTCTGCCTTTTCTAAATTCAGCTTGTACATTTAGAAGTTTTTGGTTCACGTACTGTTGAATCTTAGCTTGCAGGATTTTTGAGCATTACCTTGCTTGCATGGGAAATGCAGTTGTGCGGCAGTTTGAACTTTCTTTGACATGCACTAAAAGCTACTGAACTGTGTGCTTTAAATGGTTAAAGTGGCTGATTTTATGTTACATAATTTTTATCTCAATTTATAAAACAACTCAATAGCCTAGCCATGGGCTTGGGGACAGGCCTCAGGGCCACAGGAACCTGGGCTCAGGGCTGCTGGACACAGCAGGGTGAGGGAGGGGCAGTGGGCTCCCGAGAGGGCAGAGGCGGCCAGCACACCTGGGTCCTGCCACACTGGGGGCAGCCAGTGTCCAGGCCTGTAGGTCACCTGGCTGGCAGAGCAGTGGCCAGGGCTCCCGGTGAGGGCTCAGGGGTCAGCCGCAGGATCCCTGGACACATGCCCTGAGAGCCCACACAGCCAGGCGTTGCTCAGGCTGAGCACAGCAGGGACCCTGGGCGCCTCATCCTCCCACTAAGGCAGACCTGCTCCTGGGACAGAAGGAAGGACAGGCCGAGGCTGGAACGGTCAGGGGCTCAGGCCGGGTGGCCAGCTCTTCCCACCCTGGGCGGAGCTTGTGAAAAAGCTGCTCCTGATTGGAACCCAGAGCGCTTCCGGCCGGTCACTGCCTTCCTATAAACCAAGCTCGCAGTGAGCAGCAGAGCTGCAGCCAGGGACTCGGGCACCAGAGTTCCTTGAAGCTGTGTGTGAGACACAGAAGCTCACGCAGAGCCTGTGTGTCCGTCAGCACACGGCAGGGCACGTCTGTATCACACAGAATCGGGTAACATCAGAGTGTTAGGATACATTGTTATCAAGATGCCCACAAAACATTAAACAGAAAAGCCATGGGCAGTGGATATTATTAACTGCCTACTACGTGCCACGCCAATGTATTAGACTGGGGACAACCACAGTGGCCAAGACAGAGTCAGCCCCCTCCCCGTCGCAGGACATATTCCAGCAGAGAAGACAGACAGACTCAAAGCAGAGAGCAGGACCCGAGACTGTAACAGCCTGGTGGGGTCTCATCTGTAAGAGGCTCTTTTTTGGTGTTTTGCAATAATAGAAGGAGAAGCAGGCCTGTGATGGGGACAGAGGTGTTAGGCCTGGAGGCACCAGCTGACCAGTGGTCACATCCAGGGTGAACGGTCCTGGGCCCGTGGTGGTCTCTGGGCCAGGGCTTGAGTCTCGGGGGCCAGAGAGTACTTTGGAGGGGCTGTGTATGCAGTTGCCTGGACGGAAGCAGGTGAGGGGCGGGTGGGGGACAGAGGTCTGGGGACCACTGGCATTTCAGAGAGGAGGGACCTGAGTCAAGGAAACTTGGCAGGAGGCTGAGGGGACACAGCACCCACGGTGGCACCAGGCACTTGCTGGTTAGTGAATGAAGGCAAGGCGTGACCCCAGCTGACCTCAAGCCCACAGGGGCTCCAGAGATCTCCGGGCAAGCTGGATGGGCCTGGGGGCCCGGTCAGCACAAAGGTGGAGGAGGAAGGGGCAGGGGTGAGGATGATGTCCAGGTCCCAGCGTGCACGGACAGGGCAGGAGGCTCAGCCACTGTTCAGACGTCCCTGGCGGTTCAGGTTGAGGACAAGAATGATGTGTTCGGGTTAAGGCAGGACAGGTGTCCAGAGGGGATGGGGTCTGGCTGGAGCTGTGGGCTGGGGAGCGTGACGGCTGCCTCACGGCTGCCCCAAGGACATCAGGTCTCAACCCTGGAGCCTCTCATCAGGTCTTACGAGGGACAAGGGTGCTTGCACAGTTTTCAGTGAAAGATCTGGAAAGGTTAAGTTACCCTGCACTGTCGGGACGAGGCCTAAGCACGGCTGCCTCTCCTTAGAGGAGGGAGACAGAAAGGCGGTGGTTTGCAGGCAGAGGAGGAGGAGGCCACCTGAGTGCACATGCTGGGATCAGAGAGGGCGGCCCCGAGCCAAAGGAGCCCGGCCCCCGGCGGGAGCAAGGAGCAGGCTGTGCCCCTTCCCCTCGAGCCCCTGGGGTGCCTCGGCCTCGCTGGCACCTGGCTTCATCCTGGTGGTACTGATTTCCACCTTCTGGGCCCCAGAGCTGTTCCCCCAGGGAACAAATTCCTGTTGTTTTCAGGCACCAGTTTGGGGTGATTTGTTACGGCCGTCCCAGGACACTCCCGGACTCAGTGGTGCTGGACGTGAGCGGTGCCCAGAAGCTGCCGGGAGCTCATCTCCAGGTACGTCTCTTGTGAATGGACAAGGATGGGGCTTTACCTGGGAGCCAGGTGGGACAGCAGGGTGTCGGCGTGGGAGGCCTGAGTGTGTCACATGCAGCCCCACAGGCCTCAGGGCTCAAGCCTGTGAGGGAAGCCCATGTCTTCCTGTCGACCCCCGGTACCTGAAGCTGCCCCCTGGAAGCCGGTCCTTGGTCCAACCTGCAGGTGGGCTCAGGAGGGGCCCGTGGCCATGTCCTTCCAGGGAGGGCACTTGCCCCGTGTGGTGCTGAGGACCGTGGGTGAGCAGGAACGGCTCTGCCCCAATGAGAGGAGGCTATGGGGTTCTGGGTGCAGTGGGCATCGAGGGCCCAGCAGCCTGGCCAGAGGGGAGGGCACACCCTCGTGGGGCCCAGACTGGGGAGGGCCTGCAGAGCTGAGGTGCGGGGAACTAAGAGTCGGGTCAGCTCCCTGTGCCGTAACCCCTGCTTCCATACCACAGGCTGGTGCCCCCCAGGGAGCTGTCTGTCCCTGCTCAGACTTGCTGTCCTCTTCTAAAGCAGAATGACAAGGATGTCCGCCCTCTAGGGCTCTGGTGGGGATCAGAAGGCTCATAGGTGCTCAGAAAACAGTGCCGATCCTCACGACTTTTTAACTTGGCCGTTTATGTTGAGGTCAGCGGAGGCTCACGCGAAGTGGTGAAGAATAGCGCACAGAGAGCCCAGGTCCACGCTGCCTGTCTCCCTCCGTGACGACATCGTGGCAGCAGCTGGCCCAGCGGTGCTGCAGCAGCAGCGGCAGGGCCCCGGGCACTCCCACCAGCCGGGGGGCCACGCCCTCCCCTGCCTCCGCACTCCCTACCCTGGGACCCCTGCTTTGTCACCTTGACCGTAACTGTGTGTGTTTATCTCTGGACTCCCCATTCTACACCACTGACCCCTGTGCTTGTTTCTAATGCCAGTCATGCTGTTTTAATTTCTGTAGCTTTGTAGCGCAGTTTGAAATCAGGACCGGAGTATGATACCTCCAGCTTTTTCTTCTTTCTGAAGACTGTTTTGGCTGTTGGGGAGCATTTGTGTTTCCATTTAAATTTTAGAATTATTTGTTCTAGTTCTGTGAAAAATGCTGTTGGTATTTTGATAGGGATTGATCTGAGTCTGTGGATTGCCTTGAGTAGCATGGCCATTTTAAGAATATTAATTTTTCCAATGCATGAGCACAATGCATCTTTCCATTTGTCTCATCTTCAATTTCTTTCATCAATATCTTACAGTTTTCAGAGTCCTTTACCTCTTCGGTTAGATTTATTCTGATGTATTTTATTCTTTTTGGTGCAAATGTTAGTTAGGTTGTTTCTTAATATTGCTTTCTGATAGTTCATTATTAGTGTATAAAAACACAACAGATTTCTGTGTATTACCTTTGTATCCTGCAATTTTGCTAAATTCATTTATTAATTTCAAATGTTTTTCGTAGTGTCTTTGGAATTTTCTCTTTGTTTAGTATCATGTCATCATCAAACCCTGACAGATTTGCGTCTTTCTTCAGATTTGTATTGTTATTTTTATTGCCTGATTACTGTGATTAGGAATTCCAACACAATGTTGAATAAGGGTCGAGAATGGGCATACTTGGACATACTGATCGTGTCCTCGTCTTAGACAGGACACTAAGCATCTTAGAAAATGCTTTCAGCTTTTCACTATTGAGTATAATGTTGGCTGTAGTCTTGTCACATACAGCCTTTCCAAAATGTTGAGGTACGTCCCCTTTTTGTCCAGTTGGTTGAGAGATTTTACGATAAGTTAAAGTTGAATTGTGTCAAAAGCTTTTTCCGCACCTGTTGAGATGACTAGATGATTTTTGTTCTTCAACTTGTTAATGTGGTGTGCAGATTGTGGATATACAGTAAGTCCCCTACCTACGAATGAGTTCTGTTCTGAGAACATGCTTATAAGTCCAACAAAGTTGGCCTACGTACCCAACTAACACACTCAGCTATATAGTATTGTACTGTAATACGTTTGTACTACTTTTCACATGAATAATACATAAAAAACAGAAAATAAAAAAACATATTTGATCTTACAGTACAGTACGTTGAAAAGTACAATCAGTTCAGTTCAGTTCAGTTGCTCAATCGTGTCCGACTCTTTGTGACCCCATGGACTGCAGCACGCCAGGGTTCCCTGTCCATCACCAACTCCCGGAGTTTACTCAGACATATGTCCACTGAGTCAGTGAGGCCCTCCAACCATCTCATCCTCTATTGTCCCCTTCTCCTCCTGCCTTCAGTCTTGCCCAGCATCAGGG
Organism: Budorcas taxicolor; assembly: GCF_023091745.1. Taxonomy (NCBI): domain Eukaryota; kingdom Metazoa; phylum Chordata; class Mammalia; order Artiodactyla; family Bovidae; genus Budorcas; species Budorcas taxicolor. The sequence continues at coordinate 48,558,278 of NC_068932.1, read as the reverse complement.
TCTTTTCCAATGAGTCAGTTCTTTGTATCAGGTGGCCAAAGTATTGGAGTTTCAGCTTCAGCATCAGTCCTTCCAATGAACATTCACGACTGATCTCCTTGAAGATTGATTGGTCTGATCCCCTTGCAGTCCAAGAGACTCTCCAAGAGTCTTCTCCAACACCACAGTTCAAAAGCATCAATTCTTCGGCACTCAGCTTTCTTTATGGTCCAACTCTCACATCCATAACATGACTACTGGAAAAACCATAGCCTTGACTAGACGGACCTTTGTTGGCAAAGTAATGTCTCTCCTTTTCAATATGCTGTGTAAGTTGGTCATAGTTTTTCTTCCAAGGAGCAAGCATCTTTTAATTTCATGACTGCAGTCACCATCTGCAGTGATTCTGGAGCTCAAGAAAATAAAGTCTGTCACTGTTTCCACTGTTTCCCCATCTATTTGCCATGAAGTGATGGGACTGGATGCCAAGATCTTCACTTTTTGAATGTTGAGTTTGAAGCCAGCTTTTTCACTCTCCTCTTTCACTTTCATCAAAAGGCTCTTTAGTTCCTCGTCCATTTCTGCCATAAGGGTGGTGTCATCTGCATATCTGAGGTTATTGATATTTCTCCTGGCAATCTTGATTCCAGCTTGTGCTTCATCCAGCTTGGAATTTTGCATGATGTACTCTGCATAAAAGTTAAGTAAGCCGGGTGATAATATACAGTCTTGATGTACTCCTTTCTTGATTTGGAACCAGCCCATTGTTCCATGTCCAGTTCTAACTGTTGCTTCCTGACCTGCATACAGGTTTTTCAAGAGGCAGGTCAGGTGGTCTGATATTCCCATCCCTTTAAGAATTTTCCACAGTTTGTTGTGATCCACACAGTTAAAGGCTTTCCATAGTTTTTCTGGAATTCTCTTGCTTTTTCTATGATCCAATGGATGTTGGCAGTTTGATCTCTGGTTCCTCTGCCTTTTCTAAATCCAGTTTGAACACCTGGAAGGTCTTGGCTTGAACAGTGTGAAAAGGCAAAATGACAGGATACTGAAAGAGGAACTCCCCAGGTCATTAGGTGCCCAATATGCTACAGGAGATCAGAGGAGAAATAACTCCAGAAAGAAAGAAGGGATGGAGCCAAAGCAAAAACAATACCCATTTATGGATGTGACTGATGATAGAAGCAAGGTCCGATGCTGTAAAGAGCAATATTGCATAGGAACCTGGAATGTTAGGTCCATGAATCAAGGCAAATAAGAAGTGGTCAAACAGGAGATGTCAAGAGTGAATGCTGACATTCTAGGAATCAGCGAACTAAAATGGACTGGAATGGGTGAATTTAACTCAGATGACCATTCTATCTACTACTGTGGGCAGGTATCCCTTAGAAGAAATGGAGTAGCCATCGTGGTCAACAAAGAGCCCGAAATGCAGTACTTGGATGCAATTTCAAAAACGACAGAATGATTTCTGTTCCTTTTCAAGGCAAACCATTCAATATTACAGTAATCCAAGCCTATGCCCAAACCAGTAACGCTGAAGAAGCTGAAGTTGAACGGTTCTATGAAGACCTACAAGACCTTTTAGAACTAACACCCCAAAAAGATGTCCTTTTCATTCTAGGGGACTGGAATGCAAAAGTAGGAAGTCAAGAAACACCCGGAGTAACAGGCAAATTTGGCCTTGGAGTATGGAATGAAGCAGGGCAAAGGCTAATAGTGTTTTGCCAAGAGAACACACTGGTCATAGCAAACACCCTCTTCCAACAAAACAAGAGAAGACTCTACACATGGACATCAACAGATGGTCAACACCGAAATCAGATTGATTATATTCTTTGCAGCCAAAGATGGAGAAGCTCTATCAGTTCAGTTCAGTTCAGTCGCTCAGTCATGTCCAACTCTTTGGGACCCCATGAATCGCAGCACGCCAGGCCTCACTGTCCATCACCATCTCCCAGAGTTCACTCAGACTACGTTCACTGAGTCGGTAATGCCATCCAGCCACCTCATCCTCTGTCGTCCCCTTCTCCTGCCCCTATTCCCTCCCAGGATCAGAGTCTTTTCCAGTGAGTCAACTCTTCCCATGAGGTGGCCAAAGTACTGGATGTTTTGCTGAGAAGCTCTATACAGTCAGCAAAAACAAGACCGAGAGCTGACTGTGGCTCGGATCATGAACTCCTTATTGCCAAATTCAGACTGAAATTGAAGAAAGTAGGGAAAACCGCTAGACCATTCAGGTATGACCTAAATCAAATCCCTTATGATGATACAGTGGAAGTTAGAAATAGATCTAAGGGCCTAGATCTGATAGATAGAGTGCCTGATGAACTATGGAATGAGGTTCGTGACATTGTACAAGAGATAGGGATCAAGACCATCCCCATGGAAAAGAAATGCAAAAAAGCAAAATGACTGTCTGAGGAGGCCTTACAAATAGCTGTGAAAAGAAGGGAAGTGAAAAGCACTGGAGAAAAGGAAAGATATAAGCATCTGAATGCAGAGTTCCAAAGAATAGCAAGAAGAGATAAGAAAGCCTTCCTCAGTGATCACCGCAAAGAAATAGAGGAAAACAAGAGAATAGGAAAGACTAGATATTTCTTCAAGAAAATTAGAGATACCAAGGGAACATTTCATGCAAAGACAGGCTCGATAAAGGACAGAAATTGTATAGACCTAACAGAAGCAGAAGATATTAAGAAGAGGTGGCAAGAATACACAGAAGAACTGTACAAATAAGATCTTCACGACCCAGATAATCATGAAGGTGTCATCACTCACCTAAGCCAGACATCCTGGAATGTGAAGTCAAGTGGGCCTTAGGAAGCATCACTAGGAACAAAGTTAGTGGAGGTGATGGAATTCCAGTTGAGCTGTTTCAAATCCTGAAAGATGATGCTGTGAAAGTGCTGCACTCAATATGCCAGCACATTTGGATAACTCAGCAGTGGCCACAGGACTGGAAAAGGTCAGTTTTCTTTCCAATCCCAAAGAAGGCAATGCCAAAGAATGTTCAAACTACCTCACAATTGCACTCTTCTCACACGCTAGTAAAGTAATGCTCAAAATTCTCCAAGCCAGGCTTCAGCAATACGTGAACCATGAACTTCCAGATGTTCAAGCTGGTTTTAGAAAAGGCAGAGGAATCAGAGATCAAATTGCCAACATCCACTGGATCATGGGAAAAGCAAGAGTTCCAGAAAAACATCTTCTTCTGCTTTATTGACTATGCCAAAGCCTTTGACTGTGTGGATCACAATAAACTGTGGAAAACTCTGAAAGAGTTGGGAATACCAGATCACCTGACCTGCCTCTTGAGGAACCTATATGCAGGTCAGGAAGCAACAGTTAGAACTGGACATGGAACAACAGACTGGTTCCAAATAGGAAAAGGAGTATGTCAAGACTGTATATTGTCACCCTGCTTATTTAACTTATATGCAGAGTACATCATGAGAAATGCTAGGCTGGAAGAAGCACAATCTGGAATCAAGATTGCTGGGAGAAATATCAATAACCTCTGATATGCAGATGACACCACCCTTATAGCAGAAAGTGAAGAGGAGCTAAAAAGCCTCTTGACGAAAGTAAAAGAGGAGTGTGAAAAAGTTGGCTTAAAGCTCAACATTCAGAAAACTAGGTCATGGCCTCCGGTCCCATCACTCCATGGGAAATAGATGGGGAAACAGTGGAAACAGTGTCAGACTTTATTTTTTGGGGCTCCAGAATCACTGCAGATGGTGATTGCAGCCATGAAATTAAAAGACGCTTACTCCTTGGAAGGAAAGTTATGACCAACCTAGATAGTATATTCAAAAGCAGAGACATTACTTTGCCAACTAAGGTCCGTCTAGTCAGGGCTATGGTTTTTCCAGTGGTCATGTGTGGATGTGAGAGTTGGACTGTGAAGAAAGCTGAGGGCCGAAGAATTGATGCTTTTGAACTGTGGTGTTGGAGAAGACTCTTGAGAGTCCCTTGGACTGCAAGGAAATCCAACCAGTCCATTCTGAAGGAGATCGGCCTTGGATGTTCGTTGGAAGGACTGATGCTAAAGCTGAAACTCCAATACTTTGTCTGCCTCATGCGAAGAGTTGACTCATTGGAAAAGACTCTGATGCTGGGAGGGATCGGGGGCAGGAGGAGAAGGGGACGACAGAGGATGAGATGGCTGGATGGCATCTTCGACTCGATGGACATGAGTTTGCGTAAACTCCGGGAGATGGTGATGGACAGGGAGGGCTGGTGTGCTGCAATTCATGGGGTCGCAAAGAGTCGGACATGACTGAGCGATGGAACTGAACTGAACTGAACTGAAGGTCTTGGCTCATGGACTGTTGAAGCCCAGCTTGGAGAACTTTGAGCATTGCTTTGCTAGTGTGTGAGATGAGTGCAGTTGTGCGACGTTCCTTGGCGTCGCCTGTCTTTGGGATTGCGTATTGTGCTTTGAGAAGTACAGCAGTTCCAGCGCTGTCACTGCTGCCCTGACGCCTACTTCTGGACTTCCTGGGCTTGAAATAAAGAGGCCTCACTACTGTGCTCGATACAGCGCTGTGCAGTAAAGTCCACAGCCATTTGAGGATGCACACATGTGACAATGCGCATCACACGCATGACCTAACACGTGTGACTGGACCTGTGGAAGCATGTTTGCACCTTTGAAAGTTCGAAACTTGAAGGTTCGTATGTAGGGGACTTAGTATACAGAACCATTTTTGCATCCCTTAGACAAATCCCACCTGATCATAGTGTCTGATCCATTCAATGTATTTTTTATTTCAGTTTGCTAGTATTTTGTTGAGAATTTTTATATCTATGTTCAACAGTGATATTGGCCTGTAATTTTCATTCCTTATGGAATCTGTCTGGTTTTAGTATCAGGGTGATGCTGGCTTCAAAGAATGAGCTCAGAAGCATTCCTTCCGCTTCAATTTTTTTGGAATAGTTTGAGAAGGATAGGTGTTAACTCTTCCTTACATGGTTTGTAGAATTCACCCGTGACACTGTCTAGATTTGGACTTTTGTTTGCTGGGACTTAAACACTTTTTTGAATTCCATTTTCATGTAACTATTGTGTTTCTGTTTATCTCTTTGATGTTCCAAAGCTACCACTCTTACTATTTCTTTCTTGTTTAAAGAACATTCTCTAGCCGTTTTTGGAGGGTTAGGTCAACCAGCAAGAAAGTCTGAGTTGTCTTTCATCTAAGAAAGTCTTCATCTCTCTTTTATTTCTGAAGGACATTTTTTTTTTTCTGAATGTAGGATCCTGGGTTGACAGTTCTTTTCTTTCAACACTTAAAATAATTTTTGCCACTTTCCTTCTGACTTCTGTGGTTTCTGATGATAAATCCATTGTCATTAAAATTACTTTTTCTCTATATGTAATGGCTTTCCAGGCGGTGCTAGTGGTAAAAAAAAAAATCCACCTGCCAAAGCAGGAGATGCCAAAGACAGGGCTTCGACCCCTGAGCTGGGCAGGTGGCCTGGAGGAGGAAGTTGGTGGCCCGCTCCAGTGCTCTTGCCTGGAGAATCCCATGGACAGAGGAGCCTGGTGGGCTGCAGCCCAGGGGATCTCAGAGTCGGACGCGAGCGAGCATCTGAACACACGTGTGCGGGGTGTCCCCTCCGGGTTCCTGCGTGCAGTGTGCTTCTTGGCCTTGGGTCTTCAGAGCTGTGGCTGCGCTGTGCCTTGGCACGCCTGTCTTTGGGTCTATTTTGTTCGCGGTTTACTCACTCTGTGGACTCTGAAAGTTAATGTCCTTTGCCAAGTACTTTTCCAGCCCTGTTTTCATGACCCTCCTCTTGAGGACTCCAGTAACACAAATGTTTGATCTTCAGTTATAATTCCACATGTCCCTGAGGCTCTGTTTATTTTTTAAAATCTATTTTCTTTGTTGTTTAGATTGAATTCACTGATTCTTTCATCTGCTCCTCCATTCCGCCATACATAGAGCCAGTCCCCTGAGTTTTTTATCTTGGTTATTGTATTTTCATTTCTTAAATTTCCATTTCTTCTTTACATCTTCCCTTTCTAAAACCTTCTATTTATTTTCTGATACTTTCTATTTTTTCATTTGTTTCAAGTATATTTGTAATTGCTTATTGAAGCACTCTGATGATGACTATTTTAAAATCTCTATCAGACAATTTTAACGTCTCATCATCCCATTGTTAGAATTTCTTGATTTTGTTTTTTCTTTTTTTCCATTGAGCTTGGGATATTCCTGGGTTCCGCTAGGACAAGTGATTTTTGATGGCAACCTGGACCTTTTGGTCACTATATCACAAGAGACTGAATCTCCCTTAAACTTCCTGTTTTAGCTGGCTTCCTCTGATGCTGCTCTGGCAAGGAAAGAGGAAGGTATCACCTCACTATTGCCAGGTGGGGTTTCTGCCAGATGTCCAGCTTGCCCTCAGCCTCTGTCTACCCCTCACCTATTACTACCAGGTGAGGTAGGAGTTATTGGCTGCCTGTGCAGCCCCCATGCGGGGCTTCCCTGATGGCTCAGTGGGTAAAGAATCCACCTGCCAGTGCAGGAGACCCAGTAGATGCCGGTTTGATCCCTGGGTCGGGGTGATCCCCTGGAGGCGGAAATGGCACCCTCTCCAGAATTCTTGCCTGGAGAATCCCATGGACAGAGGAGCCTGGCAGCTACAGTCCAGGGGTCACAAAGAGCTGGACACCACAGAGCACCCGAGCACATGGGCACAGCAGGAAGAATGGAGAAACGCACAGCCGGCCCTTGAGCAACACGGTGGCGAGAGGAGCTGATGCTCCACGCAGTCGTAAACCCACGAGCGACTTCACAGGTGGCCCAGCGCATCTGTGGTTGGCCCCGGGGCCTGCATCTCCCCTCCTGACCCTCACCACCTCCCCATCGCCTGGAGCAACCCAACAGGGCTGACGTGCATCCTCTCCACACTCCATGGCTGAGGCTGGGTTAGCCTTCTTCCCAGGGAACTGGTGATGCCCACCAGGCCACCACCCCTCAGAACAGGTCTGCTCCAGCCTGTGGCCACCCTGGAGCCAGGGAGCCCCCAGAGAACAAGCCAGCTTGTCCTCAGGGTTGCTGGGAGAGTTCACAGCTCTTGCCTTGTGTGGTGAAGCCACACTTGGCCGGACACAACCAGCCAGGCCGAGAATAGCACCGCTGCGCCAGCTGATCTGCAGGGGGATGGGCGAGGGGCAAGGCTGCTGTTTAAGGCTCTGCACTGTGGAAGGTTTGTTAGAGTATTGTCATGGTAACAACTGACTGATACACAGAGTAAGCAACAAGCATCTGCCTCCAGGCTTCAGAGGTGGATGTTTTCGCTGGGTGGTGTTGCTGTAACAAAATGCACAGACTTGGTGATGTGAGACTGAGATCCTGCCTCACAGTTCTGCAGGTCAGCCACCTGCGTGAGCTTGACTGGGGGTCTCAGAAGGCGGGAATCAGTCTGCTGGCCTGGCTGTGTTCTCCCCTGGGGCTTGGGCATCCTCATCCATCAGATGACCTTCGGCTAAGCTCGGCTCCTGTGGTTGCAGGACTGAAGTCCTGTTTCCTCGTGAGAGCTGACAGCCCTCATGCCCGCACTGCGTCCCTTCGCTCAACACGAGGCCCACGAGCTCTGCGTTCTGCGGGCCTGGAGGGATCCTGCGGTTCAGGCTTGCTCAGTCCCTGGGAGGGCAACTGCCACGCTCTTTCTTTCCATCCCTGATCTCTATCCCATGTTCTAACTTTCTATCCCTGACCTCTCACCTCACTGCTGCATTTCCAGAGGCCTCGGACGCTTGGGCCTGCTGGCCAGGGAACCCTCTGCCATCCACACACCTTTCACTGAAAACGTCACCTCCTGGCCCGAGGGCTTCCCGCTCTGGGGCTTCCCAGGAATGGCAGTAAGACGGACTCACCCATCAGGTTCCATTAGACCTCAACAGTGAAGGGCAGGGCAGAGGTGTCTCGGGAAGGGGAATCCGACCGCCCCCTGCACACCCTGACAGCTGTCTTCACAGCTGCTTGAATGGAGTCTCTAGGGGAAGTCTTCCACCCTGAGAGCTCAAAGTCCATCTCCACAGCTGGGAGGAGCGGGTCTCAGTTTGGAACCGACTTTCCAGGTAGGCAGGGCCTGGGGGAGCTGGGCCTCCTCACCCCTGGACCGGCTGACTGTCCTGTGGGTGGCTGTTTGCTGCCCGCCGGCGGGGCCTCAACCCTGAGCATTCTCACTGCCCCCGCCCGACTCCCATAAGGGCCCCTTGTGCTGGCTGTCCTCCACGGACAGTGGCTTGTTCTGGTACTTGTGCCCGGGTTGCTCCGGTGGGCAGCAAGAGCAAAGGCGTCCCCAAGCATCACAGGGTATCTGACCAAGGCAGCCACCGATTTTAGGTAACATTTTCCCCCGCAGGACAGGAGGAGAAGGGGACAGACGACAGCTTCTAAGCAACAGAGCGGTTTCTGTCTCCCCATTCTATCAAGGTGTGTGTGTGTGTGTGTGTGTGTGTGTGTGTGTGTGTGTGTGTGTGTGTGACTCTTCTCAGGACACAAAGTCTCTAACACTGACTCGCATCTGTATTAATTCAGGAAGCATTGCTGAGCCCCCTCATTGAGCCAGCTTTGTTCTAAGAAGTAATAAACTGGATGACCGGGACGGGGGCCCTGATTCCAGGAGTTTCTTGCAAGAGAGATTGTAGAGACATGGCTCACTCAGGAATGAGAGACCTGCCAATATGGCAGTGCCTGGAACTCTCTGTGCTCCGGGAATGCCCACGATTGAGCTCCAACTTCTGGGTTCAGTGGCCAAGTTTCACCTCCATGATGGGCTCCCTGCACCCCCCACCCTTGGATGAAGTGAAGTGAAGTGAAGTCGCTCAGTCATGTCCGACTCTTTGTGACCCCATGGACTGTAGCCTACCGGGCTCCTCCGTCCATGGGATTTTCCAGGCAAGAATACTGGGGTGGGTTGCCATTCCCTTCTCCAGAGGATCTTCCCGACCCAGGGATCAAACCCGGGTCTCCCACATTGTAGGGAGGCACTTTACCGTCTGAGCCACCAGGGAAGCAAGTGCTATTGGGGGTAGTTACAGCCCCACCTTGCCGTCCTCCCACCACGGTGTTGGCTGGTTAGTGGTGGCCACCAGGCACAGTGCTCGTTACAGGTAAGGAGACCAAAGTAAATATTGAAACAGGTTTGAATATTGATGTTTGTGAATTTACGTTTCTAGGTACAGTGGCCAGTGACAAAGCATACAGATGTGGGCCTCGACAGGTGAAATGGACATTGATTTTTCATGTGCCTGAGAGAGTTGGGCTTAACCTCTGAGGTCTGCAGAGGCCTTTACCAGTGCAAACAACACCTGGCTGTTTCCTGTTGCTCTCGCGTGTGTAGCTCTGACACGGCACCTCCCACGGCACACGGGCAGGGCCTCCTCACCACTGCACACAGCTCAGCCCAGCCTGCGAGAATATTCTGGGGGAGGCATGGCAGTTGCTGCGTCCAGTGAGTGAGGCACAGAGGGAGTCGACGGCTTCTTGGACACCTCTGTGTTGACACAGGCCTGTGAAAGTGAGCTTATGGACCGCTCATCATGGGTGGAGCTCTCTGAGTTTCTTCCTGCCATAAAAAGAATGGGTTTCCTCCAAGCATTCCAGCAGATCATATCGTTTCTCACGTGGACCCACCAGGCCAGCACCATTCCTCTCTCCAGCGATTGGTCCCTGAATCACAACCTATGTGGCAAAATGTTCTCCATCCATTTCTCATTCATGTATACTCACACCACACACACATACACACACATCTCCCTTAAGAACGTGCGGAGGTGGACCTGGGGCTCCACTGTCAAGGGGCAGCTCGGGAAGAGAGGGTGCCGTGGAACAAGGGGCAGGCACCCTCGGGGCAGTAGGGGCCTCTTTGCGGGAGTGCTGGAGACCGCAGCCTCTGGGGGACAGGGGAACAGGCAAGACTTGGGCAGGGGTATGCAGGAACTTGGGGTGAAGCAGTACGCAGGGTCACCAAGTGCCCATTTGAGGATACAGCCCACCCCCAGCCCCCTCCCTGTGATTCCACAGCTGACCTGGCCAGACTGATTGAGCAGAAGCCCTTTCAAGGCTCCACGTGTGCAAAGCGACTTCAAGACATCGACCCCCTCCCACCTTTGCCTCTGAAGCCACACGTGGCTGCCCCTGGTAAGGACCAGAGCTCTGGAGCCCGGCCCTGGGGCTGTGGCCGCAGCTTCCCGGCAGCGCGACCAGGACAGCACGCCAGCGTTCCTGCGCATGCGCACGCCTCTCGGCTGTTGGCACGCAACATCCAATACCTGTGAGGTGCTATTAAAAACATGGGTAATTTTACATCTTAAAATATTGCATACAGGTTTAATGGTTTCATGCTGGCTCACATTAAAAATGACTCCCAAGTGAAGATGACAAGGGGGAAATATTCGTTATTTAGTTCTTTTCTTACATTAAGCTATCATAATAAAGTACATTTCTGGGTTGCATTCTCTAGAGTGCTTTTTACTAAATAAATGGCCAAAAATAACTTTTTCCTTCCAGTAAGATTTCATGATTCAGCACATTCAATTTTCACTGTAAAAGGTTGAAGTAAAGAGTACAAAACAAATCTAGGAGCAAGAATCAGGTGAGAAAAACCAAGGAATGTTGGAGGGCGCGGGTCCTGCTTCGCCACACCGATGCTTTCTGAGACAAAGTTTGCTGATGTGAAACTTGTATTTGTTTAGGTACCTGAACTGCACTGAGGTTTTGATGAAGCACGGAGATAAGCATTAGCATCAGAGAGCTGTAGGTTTTCATCAAAGGGGCATATTAGAGAAATAAGCAGATCTGGGGTAGGAGAGGGCAGAGGGGTCAGCTCCTTCCAACCCCAGCGCCAGCCACAGGCCCCAGGATGCGAGTGTCCGCCTGATCCCATTTCTTGCCTACAGAGCAGCTCCAGATGCTTATGGCAAAGGTTCCACAGCTGGTCATTTGTCAGGTGACACCAAAGACGGGAGATGCTGGGTACCGGGTGCCTTGCCTCATTCCCCAAGAGCTGTGCACAGCTCCGCTTGGAGTGGGCCAGGTACTTTCTTTCACAGCATCTTTATAGGGAGAATCTTGGTCGTCTCCCCTTTTGTGGGAGATCTCTTGCGCCCCCCATTTCACTGTGACTGCCGGGCAGAAGGCTGCTTCTCACTATATTATGAAGGAGGCCTTCCCCCTCCAACATTATCAAAAGGGCCCGGGGCACTCCGCGCCACCCTGCACTTGGGAGGGTGCACGCGTTCACACCGACAGCTCCAGGCCACCCCGGGCCTGGAACCGGCTTCTGGACAGGTGTCCCGGCCGGGGCAGCCAGACTGGGGCCTGGCGCGCTCTCTTGGCCAAAGCAGGTTACGAACGCCCCGGGGGAAAGAGTGGGATTGGGAGGGGCCTGGTCCCGGCAACAGGGTTTCCCCACGGAGGGCCCTGCGTCCGGCCAGGGGCACCCCGGAGGTCGCCAACCCTCCCACCGCAGCCAGCTCGGACCCAGCTGCGGCCGCGGGGCGCGGCGGCCGGTGGGGTGCGGGGCGCCCGCGGGCACCTCCTCTCGCCCCCGCTCGGCCCCCGCGCGCCGCGCCGCCGCCTCCCGCGGAGGAAGGCAGCGCGGCGCGTGCGCACTGGCGCGCTCGCGGCCCGGACCGTGGGCTCTCCCTGGAGGGCGGAGGGTGGGAAGTGGGGAGGCGCAGGGCCGCACACCCTCCCGGCCCGCCGCCGGCGCCGCCGTCAACTCGCGGCCGGGGCGGCCCACCACGCCCGTCGAATGAGTGGCTCAGGTGAGCGCGCGGAGGCTGCCCGCGATCCCGTCGGGGTCCCCCCGCCCCGGAGAGAGACCCCCGGGAGGCCACGGGCCGGCAAAGTTGAACTTCGCGCGTCGCGGGCCCTGCGCTGGGTGGCCGAGCCGGAGTGCGCTCTCCTCGCCTGCGGGAGCGCGGGCCAGGGCTGCGGCGAAGGTGCGTGGCGGGGCTGGGGGACGCGGGGGCCCGGAACCCAGGACTGCACTCGGGGAACTTTAGCGCCGGACCCTCGCAGCGTCGTGGCGGCCTGCGAGCACGCCTGAGGGGCCTCGCGGGTCCCCGGTGGCCTCTCCTCGAGGCCCTCCCAGGCTAGCCTGCGGAGAGCTGAGCGCGTGCCGGGAGCCCTCGGTGCGGGGGAGGCGCGCACGGGCGCGGGCGGAGACTAGGGGCTCTGGGATTAGGGTAAGGACCCGGGATTTCTCCATCTCGGCACCTCCCCCAATACAAAGTGGGACCCTTGGAGGGCCGGAGGGAGGGGTCGAAACCCGAGGTGCCCGGACGAGAACGCGGGAAGCAATTAAAACTCCTCCTTTCGGATTAACAACCAAAAATTGATCGATGTGTCAGGAATACCGCTGATTTATGAAAGGTGCTTATTTCTCTGGTATGGAGGATTTTATGTTCTCCAGGTGAAACCGAGTTCACCCAGCTCTAGCGTAGATTGATGTTTTAATAAAAATAAATAAAGGCGAAAAGCTAGCCCGGTCTTTGGGGACATCGAGTCTCAAATCGCAGAGTTAGACTAACAAATCAAATTGCATTATCTTTACATTTCATATCTTAATCGTGTGCCTAAAAATCACAAGCAAGCCGGAGAGCGCCCTCATTTCGAAAGTTTTAATATAGTGCTTAGAAGTTGGAACATCTAGCAATCAATGTTTCATAGGCAAACTGGCACGGGGAGCGCGGTGTAATTGTGATAAGTGGCAGGCGTCGTGGAGCGGGCGCGGGTCGAGCGCGGGCGGCGGCGGGAGGCGGCGCGGGTTCCTCCGGGAAGAGGGTGGCGGCGGCGGCGCCCGGAGCGCGCGGCGCCCGTAGATGGCGCCCTGGCCCCACGCTAGGCTCGGGAGCCGCGCTCCGCCGGGCCGCGCGCGGGCGGGGGAGCTGGCGGGGGCGCGGGGCGGGCGCGCAGCGCGAGGCTTCGCACTGGAGGTGGACTTGGACCAGGGCCGCGCGGCACAGCGCAAAAAATCTCCAGCTTATTGTTGGCGTCGTTAATTTAAGGCCTGAGCAGTATTGGGGGCGATGGGGGCCCTTGGGTCTGGGATGTCCATGGGAGCCTAGGGTCTGCCCTGGAGAGACCCCTGTCTGGCTGCGGCTCTGGCCTGGTGGCCACTGCGCAGCTCCAGTCCTGGCTCTCCGCGGGCGCGAGGCCCAGGCTGGGCCCTGGGGTGCAGATACGCGTGGGTGTGGGCGAGGGTCGGCCGTGCGGCGACAAGGACGCCAAATTCAAAGCTGCCCACCGATCACTCCAGAGGGCGGCCAGGACGGTCCGGAGGCCACCCGCACCCCGCGCGGGACGCACTACCCGAGCCTGCGCCGGCTCTGCCGCCGCGGCAGCTAGTGCGCCGCGCTTTGCAATGTAAATTTCAGCGGGACAAATTGCTTATTAATAGTCTAGAAGAGAAGCGGGTTTTTTTCTTTCTTCTTTTCTTTATCTGTTTTTATTTCTGCATGCCCCCCAGCTATGCCCTGGGCAGCCTCGCCGCCCAGCAGTTTCCTCTTCATTTCAATATCCTAAAGAAAATGCAAATTTCCACAATGTGGCCTTTTTAAAAAGTTAAATTAGCAATAGCTTTAAGTGACTCCATTAGTATGGAAAACATACACGTTTAGTGTGAGAATAGCTTCCCTTTCACAGGGCTCACTCTGGACTGTACATTTAGCAGACCCTCGCATGGGGAAAGAATCTAGTCGCTGCCAGCGTGTCGCCAAAGGCGCACCCCCGAGTGGCCTGCGCTGGGCTTCCGGGGAGAGATTGCCCCGACTCCGCGCGCCGCCGCACCCCGACCGCCGGCTTGGATCCCTTAGAAGTGGCGAGAATGAGGGCGAAAGGGTTTGTGCAGGCGGGGAGGCGGGCTTGACACATTTCTGTCCAAGAGCGGTGTGCTCACCCTGCCTTCCCAGCCTCTTTGTCCGGGTCCCCGCAGCTCAGATAATTAAGCGAGCGGACTGAGCGGGCCTGGCCGCTGTCACCCACCTCCACGCTTTTGCGCAGGAGAAGGGATGTGTACACGCTCCCTTGAGCAGCGGCCAGGGCGTGGACGAAGGTCGGGGCAGAGGAGGGCGTCAGTGACGTGCCAGCCTGCTCACCTGCACCCCTTGGCTCCACCACCCCAGCTCCCTTGCCTGGGTTGCCAAACCCGGTTTTCAAACCAGAATCTCAGTGGCAAAGTTTTGCGCTCCGTTGGCTTCCAGATGAGGTGGTGCAGTCCCGCCATGGGAATCTGTCTGCCCCGCTTCTTTAAGCCAGTGGCAGGGCGCGCCAACCCCGTCCAGGAAAGAGTTAAGATTTATGGTGTGCCGGAGAGGTCTTGTTAGGATGTAATCTGCATTTTTAAACTACTGCGTAATAAAAAGTGAGAAGTTTTGAGACACCTTTCTTGATTATACCTTTGGTGATACTTTAGGTTTTACATTTAATTTGCATTTTGTTCTTAGTGAATATTGAAGTCTTGAGTGGAGGATTGAATTTTATTAGGACATCTGGACTGACAATATCAAATCAGACACCAGTGTCCCAAAGCATGCTAAAATTTCAGAGTTAATTAGAACGCAGTGTGTTTAATTAAAGCCAATTATAATATTTGAAATTATCTGATCGATCGGTGTTTCTGCAGTTTGGGTCTGTGGAGGTGTTGATTGGCGGACTGCGCGCGCCGTTTCGATCTAGAAACTGCTCTGGGGGAAGTTTGCTTTGTAAACTGGCGGGGCGGGCGCTCGCGGAATCCGGTCCGGGGCGCTGGCTCGGGCTCCTCCTGCCGGACTGCCTTGGGGCGCCGCTGAAGGCAGCTCGGGAAATCCCAGCTCGTTGCGAAATCTCTGTACCTTTTCGGATCCGAGGGACCCCTGGCACGCACGAGCCGTCATTCCCCGCTCTGATGCGCCTGCCGAGCGTGTTGCGAAGAGGCAACCTTTAAGGTTGCAAGGTGCGTAGGGAGAAGCCCCACTGGCGGAGAGCGAGCGTGTGGTTTCGGATTCTCGCTCCCACCGAGGAGCTCCAGGGATTGACTCAGAATATGGGGTTAGCCAAAGTGACCGGAAGGGCCGGGGGAAAAGTTAGGACCAGGGGAGAGGAATTAACGGTTTCCTTTCTAATTTCGCACTCTGCAAGAGCCGAGGCGCGCTCGGCATCCTCGGGCCCGCTCGGAGCTAGGCTTTCCGGGGAGGCAGTCGAGAGCGGGCCGGCTGGCGTCCGCGGCCCCCGCAGGGCCGGGCAACTGGGAGCGCGCGGTTCCCTGCGGGGAGCGGGCTCGGTGCTCGCTGCCCGGCCTTATTCCGGGTGCCCGGGCTCGTCCTGACTTTGCAGACACACGTGAGCGGCAGTTAGGACCAGGCGGCGGGCGGACGGCTCTGCGCGCTCCTGGGGTCACCGGGTCAGTGAGGCCTAGGTGCGCCGGGCGCACAGGACCCGCGGCCCCGCCGCTGCGGGCTGGCGGGGAGCGGCGGCGGCCACCTGCCCAGGCCTAGGTGGGAGTCTGGGCGGCTCGGCTCGCGGCGGCACTCTGCTCTGCTCACCCCAGGAGGCGCTGTTTGTCAAACTTGGCCGCCTTGACAAGAGGCGCCTGCACCTTCTCACTTGGAGTATCTAGCCCTTCTCGGTCCTTGGGGTCGGCCTGAAGGAGCCTGACCCTTCCAGAGTGACCGGGCTTGAGGAGGCGGTGAAGAGATCAGGGGTCTGAGACCCTCCGATGTTCGCTTTTTAGCTGTGAATCCTTCCAGCCAGGCCTCGCGCCTTCCAGCGCAGGGCAAAGGAGCCCGTAGGAGCGCCCCGTGTGTGCGGGGCAAGATGCCCAGTTACTTGCCTCCGAGGGCGGGCGGGAGGCGCGTCCTGGCTTGGGTTCTGTCTCCACAGCCTCCCTAGAACCCCGCAGCCTCCGTCCCTGTCCAGCCAGGGGGAAGGCGCGGTCCCTGGGCCTGGAAACCTCCCCAGACTCTGGCCCGGCCCCCTTGGCGCGTCGCTTAACAGGTTGGGGTGGCCTGAGTGCGGAGCCCCGGCTTTCCCGACCTCCCCAGGCCCACCGGCCCGCTGTACCCCCCCCGCGGTACAAGGCTAAGCCGGGGCGCACTTAGGGGCCGCGCCCCTGACCCACACCGGGCAGGGTTTGCGAGTGCCCGTCTGTGTCACCTCGCCCCGCAGTGCGCGGGACTTCCTAGGTGCGCCCTCCCAGGATTACTCTTCTCCGGCTCTCCCAGCCCCTACGGCCTCCTGCTCGCCAGTGCCCAAGGTCAGTCTGGCTCTCCGCTTTCGGGTTCTTCTCCCGAGCTCTGCCTGTGGCGCCGGGCCCGGAGCGGGGCTGGAGGCCGGGTCACCGGCGCGGTCTGAGCGTGACCCCCGGGCGCGGAGGACGTGGGGGCGGGCCGCGCCTGCAGCTCAGCACTGGAGGCGGGAAAGCGAACCGCTGGCCTTCGGCGCGTGGCTCCCAGTCTTTCCCGAGGGCTCTGAGGGGCACGGCCGCGCAGCCTGGGCCCGAGGACACCGGCCCTACGAGGGAGCCGCACCCGGCCGCGCCCAGCACCCCGGATCCCTCTTAGGCATCGGCTTCCAGGAACCGTGGCCCGGGCTTTTCAACGCCGGAAATGCAGTTTCTGACTCCTCGGAAGGCTGGTAGGGAGGGCGGCTGGCTCCCCGGGCTCGGCCGAGCGCCAGAAGGGGCACGCACAGAGTGCCCCCTGGACTCGGGTCCAGCGCGGACTCAGAGGCCGGCCGTGCACCCTGGGACCCCAACTTGGCCGAAGTTTCTGGATGGCTCGGAGGCCGGCACCAGCCTGGCTCCCGCTCACCAGGCCCGCACCAGGCGGGCGTGGAGGACCTGGGACGGGGGGGACGCGAGGGGGAAGTTCACGCCTGGCGCGCGAGGAGACGCCCGCCCCCTCCCGCGGGTGGGTAGTGGGCGCGGGCGGAGGGCTGGGCGCGCGCGCGGCGGCCCGGGCACGGCGCGGCCGGCAGGGACGCCGGAGCGGGCCTGGGCGCGGGCGCCGCGCGGTTGTACCGCCTGGCCCTGCCTCCGGTGGTGCCGCGGGTCAGCGGCCAAGCGCGGCCGCGGCCCTGCGCCCTGCAAGCCACTCCCCGAGCGGGGCTCCAGGGGCTGCGGGCGCTGTCTCTTTAAGGTCACTGCCTGCTCCGGCACGACGTGGGGAGGACAGCTGGGCACTGGCCATCTGACTGACTCCGGCGTGACATCTGGGAGCCCACTGGTGTGTGGCACGCGAAGCGCTTGATGCCGCTATTTAAATGCAAATGCGAGGGGGCTCATTGAAGCCTCTCCCCGTAAATCCGCACAAAAGGAATACTTCCCACCCTCCGAGGAGGAGGAGGCGACGGCGGCGCGAGGGCCACCCGTGCAAATCGCGTTGAGCGCGGGGCCCTGAGCGGTGGTCGCCGCCGTGGCGGCCCGCGGGGTTTCCAGCGAAGGTCAGGCCCCGCCCGGGCCGGCCCCTGGGCGTCTGTCTGGCCCCTGGGAGCGCTCTGTGCGCGGAGGCTGGACCGGCGGTAGCGGCGGGCCTGCGCAATTTCCACAGTGTCGGCCTGTCCCCCCCTCGGCGTCTCCTGCCGGGGTACTGGGCGCCCCTAGGTCCCCAGAGAGGGAGAGGGGCGGGGCAAGGCTCCCACGGGGGGCGGCGGGCGCGGGCACGCGCTGCAGCCCCTCTCTGGACATCCGGGATGGGCCTGCAGCCCCCTCCCCTCCCCGGCCTGGATGCTGGGCCCCTGGCTCCTCTCGGCCGCTGCTCCCGCCCCATCAAGGCGAACCCCTGGAGTGGGGCGAGGTGGGGGTCGAGGGCACTGCCCTCCCAGGCTGCTCCGCAGCAGGCCGGTGTGGAGACCCTGCCAGGGTGGCGAGTCCCTGTGCCCGCAGCTCGCAGCCAGCAGTGGAGTGACAAAAAAGATAAAGTTGGTGAATGATAAAGACCGTATTTTCCACGCTTTGGGTGCGGGACCAGATGATCTAGAAAATGAGCTGAAATGGATTCAGCCTCCGAGCCTGTTGTGAGAGCAGCTGACGCCCCCATTTCGGGCCAGATGGCTGCTGAACACAGATTTGCATTCATTTTCGCTTAATATCGTCCAAAATAGTGGGGCAGCTGCATTTGTTGTCAAAAAGGTTTAAAACCCCTTTTCTTTCTGGGGCAGGATCGTTACCTTCTGTGATGGGCTTATAGAACTTTTTTTCCCTCTTTAGTCAACAGTATCAGATTTAGAAGGATTTGTTTTTAAACCTTCTAATTTGGTAATCAGATTTAAATCGCCTTGGCGCGTGTAATCTGAATTAAAGATACTGTAAATGATTTTAAGCATGATACTTTCGTTAGAGCAAAGAAAGGGGCACCTCCAGCCTGGGCTGGGCATTTTAGGAAGTGTGCTACAAAGGGAGCATTGTTTCCTCTTTCCAACTTCATCTTTTCCGAACAGGCACTTTGCATAATCTGACAATAACGCTTGCCTGGGTGCTCGCCTTGCGTGAGCCCCCGAAGCAGCTAAACACGAAGAGACAAAGCCATGTCTCCACCCCACCCTCCACCGCTGAGCAACTTTATTTTGCGTTGTCCCTCCACGAAGAAAGTGTTCCCTCTTCCACTGGGTTGGCTGTGGGTGGAAAGCGCTGGGCTTATTAGGAATACAGAAATTTTCTTTTAATTTATCGTGAATAGTTTCCATACACTTTGATTTAAGGTTATTAACATTCTATAGACAGTGGCATCTTTAATATGTGGCGATCACTTCTAAAGACTAATCTCATTACCCTCAAATAGTCATAAAATATGATTTTATTATACTTACGTATTTAATTAGACGGCCGGCACCGGAATGGATTTTGAGATGGGACTGGAGCAACAGCTGTGGT
Source organism: Budorcas taxicolor (assembly GCF_023091745.1). Lineage (NCBI taxonomy): Eukaryota > Metazoa > Chordata > Mammalia > Artiodactyla > Bovidae > Budorcas > Budorcas taxicolor. Next base: position 48,539,426 of record NC_068932.1, on the reverse strand, counting down.
AATTCACTTATCTTTGGCAATAGTCATTAACCCCCAACACCAGCAAAATAGATTGCTTTCCAGAACTGCTTTTTTCTCACCCCTTCCAAGAGGCTTGGGGGTCCCCAGATAAGGTAAATCGGACTTCGATTTTCCCGATTAATTAAAATATTAGCGTACACACACTGCCAATTCATGAAATAAAAGGAGTGCCACCCCAGACCCGGCGTGAAGAGTCTGTCCTGCGACACACTTGCACCTTGAAACCTGTTTTTTTTTGTTTTTGTTTGTTTTATTCAAAAGGGCCTGATTGCTCTCGGCAGGGAAGGGCTGGGACAGCTCCCGGTCGTCCCCTGGGCCCCCGCGCCGTGTCACGCACAGGTCCTTTCGGTGGGCAGTGCTCCTGGGCGCCGAGTCCAGGCTGCAGGAGCCCGGCCGCCGGGCCCACGCGCTGCTCGCGCCCCGCTGCCCTCCCGATTCCTCGAAACCAGGTCTGGAAAGTCGCGCGCCGCGCGCTCACCCGGGCTCAGCGGCACCGAGGGCAGGACCCGGGCGCCCGCAGCGTCTGCTCGACTTTTAGAGCGGCTGGCGCCGGGGAGGTCTGGTCACCGCGTGGGCGCGCAGCCGGACACCGGGCCCCGGGTCGCCGGAGAAGCCGGGCGCGCTTCCTCTCCGCCCAGGGAGCCCGGAGCCTTCTTTGTCACTCGCTGCGCCTGAGGACAGGCCGGGGGACGGGGTCTCCGGTGGCCACGGGGAAAGAGCGCGCGCGTCGGGCAGAGCCCGCCTCCGACCTGGGTGCCCCAGCCCGACACACTCGGTGGCCTCCGCCGGGGCGGAGAGCTCGAGCGCCCCGCGAGGCCCAGCCGGGGGCACATCGGCCCCCCCACCCCCAGCAGCCTTCGGTCGGCTTGCAAACCGGGCTAAACTGCGCGCCTCCCTTGGCCGGGGAGCCCTGACCCACCCCTCCAGCCCCCGCCCCGGCCGGGGTCCTCGCCCCTCCAGCCCCCTGTCTGCGGCCTGCCGGCTTCTACCCGCCTCCCGCTCTGGGCCGTCCCGGGGCGACCCGCGGCCCCTGGCGTGTACGGCCGGCGTCTGGGCAACTGGGGGCGCCCCTGCGTTTTACCCTCTCCTCCCCACCGTGCTTTGACTTGTGTGGCTGATGTCGGGAGGAGGGGTTGAGGGGCCGGGCTGCAGCCGCGCACTGCCTGTCTGTCTGCTTTGGAGACTGATTTGGGCGAGGAGAAACTTCCTTGGCGGCGGGTGGGCGCGAGGGGCCGCGGCGCGCGGCTGGGGGCGGCGGCGGCGCTGGGCGGCGGGGCTCGCGCGGCTCGCGCGGCTCGCGGGGCTCGCGGCGCCGTCAGGCAGGCAGTCGGCGGCGGCGGCGGCGGCGGCGAGGGGCGCGGCGAGGGGCGGCCGCTCCCATATATGGCGCAGGCGCCGCCCCCCGACGTCACCCTCTGACAGCGCCGCTCCCGGGGGCTTCGAGTTTTGGCTCCCGGGAAAGGGTCCATTCCTCGGGGAGAGAGGGCTGAGTTTTGTGCGCCTCCGTCCGCTGCGCGCGCCGCTGCAGGCCCCGCCGCGCCCCGCCTGCGCCCGGGACTGCGCCGCGGCACTCACTGCCCCGTTTATTTGTCTTTGGAGCAGGCGGGCCGCGCCAGAAGCGGGCGATCCCGCAGTGCCCTGCAGCCGCGGACGCCGCCTGGCTAGGATGACACCACGTTGAGCGCGCCTGCAAACAACAACAACAACAACAAGCGCCGCCGCGGCCGCCGCGTCCTGCTCCTCCGAAGCGCCGCCGCCGCCGGTGGAGCCGCCGGTGGAGCCGCCTCCGCGCCCCCGGCCGTCCGGAGCGCCCAGCCGCCGGTGTATGTCGCGCCTGCCCGGGACGGGCTGAAGCCGGCGGCGGGCCGGACCGCAGGCGCCGAGCAGGGCCAGCGCGGCCAGGGCAGCCGCCTGCCGCCGAGCCCCCCAGCGCCGCTGCTCGCGGAAGTGCTTTCGGCCGGGAGCGGCGGCCGCCGCCAGCAGTTTTCATGTTTGGGATTCAGGAGAATATTCCGCGCGGGGGGACGACCATGAAGGAGGAGCCGCTGGGCAGCGGCATGAACCCGGTGCGCTCGTGGATGCATACGGCGGGGGTGGTGGACGCCAACACAGCCGCCCAGAGGTACGTACCGGCCGCCCCCGCGCGCCCCGGGCCCGGCCCCGCCGGGTCCCCGCGGCCGGCCGGCGCCGCGCTCCTCACCGGGCCGCTGTCTCTTTCCTCCCGCAGCGGCGTGGGGCTGGCGCGGGCGCACTTCGAGAAGCAGCCTCCTTCCAACCTCCGGAAGTCCAATTTCTTCCACTTCGTGCTGGCGCTCTACGACAGGCAGGGGCAGCCGGTGGAGATTGAAAGGACCGCTTTTGTGGACTTTGTGGAGAAAGAGAAAGTAAGTGCAAACACACAGTCACACCCTGCGGCTTCCTAGAAGTGGGAGGCAGGCGGTGCCCCAGCGCGGTGGCCCCGGGTGCCCCCCTCGGCGGCGGGGACGGCTCGGCCAGGCGCCCCTGCCGCCGCCACGTGCGGCCGACCGGGCCCGCGGAGGGCTGGGCAACTTCTCTGCGCCCCCGGACTCACTCCGGGCGAGGAGGGCGCTGGGCTTCCAGCAGGAAACTGACATCAGCGCGCCGCTCCCGGCCACGAGTCCTGCCTTGTGTGAGGCCGAGGGGCCTCGGTCGTGGAGGGGGACCGAGTGCGGTGGCCGCGCCGGACGCCAGGCGCACTAAACGCAATTGTTTATCGTTACTTTCAGGAGCCCAACAACGAGAAGACCAACAACGGCATCCACTATAAGCTCCAGTTGCTCTACAGCAACGGTAAGTGGCGGCGGCTGCGCCGGCATTCCCGCCCCGCTGGCTCGCTCGCTCCTTTTCCGCGATGCTTAAAGGACGTACAGATTTCGAGATTAAAATGACACGGATGTAAACACGAAATCTTCTCATGGCATAGAAGGAAAACAAAACACAAACGATCAATAAGTCGATGGCACTTCACATGATTAACCGGTCCGGCTTGAAGTAGAAAGTAAAAAGGGGATCGATGTGAGCGCCAGCAGAACATCACTTTTAAGTGACTTTTTTCAATTTTGCAAATTAATGTTAATTATCGAGATGGGGGTAGCTCTGTACATCGAGCACAGCTTACTTCCTGTGCACGGATTTTCAAAAAATCCTCTAGAGAGACTAGAAAGAGTTGAGACTCTCACTTAATTTCCATTTTGTGCTTTTCTGTTTTCTAAAAATAAAGGAGCACACGGGCCCTCCCGGTTCAGCAACCAGGCCTGCTCTCAGCCAGGCAGAGTCCTTTGCCCCTTTCAGTGCAAACCCTAAGAGTCTCAAGGTTCTTAATTAAGAAAAAAGAAAAAACGAGTGACTGGGTTTTCTTTCCTGCCCCTGAAAGGCATGCCTAAGTTTTGCTGCATCACCGCAGCAGCAGTCCTGAGCTACCCACTTCCTGTGCCCCCGAGTGCCCTCGATGAAGTCCTGATGAGAATTTGTCCCTGTTTCTTGCAGGAGTCAGAACCGAGCAGGATCTGTATGTTCGCCTCATAGATTCAATGACCAAACAGGTGAGAAAGTTGAAGCCTCTTGCACTAGTTTTCCCTGCTCAGCTGGGGCTGTCCTGGAGTTTCAGGGAGGAGAGGGCTGACAAATGGATCTGGTGTATTTGTTTCTCATTTAGTTTTCTTGACATGCTAATAAGAATTCCCTATTTATTGGAATAAATGAAGCGATTGGTGAAATAGTTTGTTGTCATTAGAACAGGACATATATGCTTTATTAAATGGCTTGTGATTGGAATCAAATTCTGTCTTAATTAATCATGGTAATTAATATTTGACAGAAAAATTGCAAGATCTCTCCCTTGTATATTTTTAAAGGTTTCTCTCTCTACTTGGAATCATTTCATTGATTTTTCCCCCCTGTAACAAAGGCAACTAACTCCTTTCCAAAGCCCATTGAGTTGGAGTTGATTAGTTCATTTTTTTCTCCCTTCCAGTGTGATGGCCTCCTAACAGGAGGCGTGCATTTGGATTTAAAAGTTAAATGTGTTGGGGTGAAAAGTCACCTTGTTCTCCTCTAGTCCATCTTCACCTCTCAGCCCCCCAGCTCCATAATTCAAACTCTGAGCTCCAGGGGTCACCCAATCCCGTCCACTGCTCTGGGGGCAGCGTCTCATCCCTTCCCACTCTCTGTCATACCTTGTAAATAACATAATTACAAGCAGCTCCTTATTAAATTATTTAACTTGTCTTGGTCAACTTTTCCCATCATAACCTGGCTGTCAGTCGTGTGATTAAGTGCAGGAAAGCGCTTCGTTGCTTTTTGACGTTGTGCAGTCTTGGGCGGGTTTTGTATTGCGTGGTATGTTGTTGCTTAGCTGTTTTCAAAGATTTTCCCCCAGTTTTCTTAAAATAGCGCTGGGGGAGGAGGCCAGTCCAATTACTCAGTGAAATCCACTTTGCACAGGTTGATTTAAAATATGCTTCCAAACTGAGCTTCACACTTAGAAATGAAAGTGGCGTCTTCCGTTTTGATGTTAACTTTAAGAATTGTGAGCCAAGTGGAAAAGAACTCTCTCGTCCTTCTTGCAGCCCAGCACACATGCTTCCTACTGTCTGTAGGGCAGTTAGTTTTCAGATTTTACTTCCCTTTGAAAAAGTTTGTCCTTACCTAGGCAGCAAGCTTGCTGGATTTTAGTGTCTGCAGTGGTAAAACAGTGTGGTTTTCTCTTAGAGTAAACCAGATCTGACAGGTAAACTATGGTCTTTCCGACAAAGGCGGTGGAGGCGGTGTGCCCTTGGGTAATTATTTCACTGGGATTCAGTGAAGCCTCTGGAACTCCGGCTCCGCGTGGACAGGGTGCTTTTATTTCCTTTGTATATAAGGGCTGAATGTTTTGGGAAATCGCTGTGTTCTAACGAAGAGGTTGATGCAGGCAGCGCTGAGTTTATACACAGAGGAGGAGGAGGTTTCTGTTTTAAGTGCACTTTTATTGTTCATTTATCCCGTACCTTTGCAGGATAAACAGATGAAAATAAAGGCATTTAATCTCCTCTCACTGACGGAGATTGGGGGGGCAGGGGAGAGAAGGAAAGAAATAGCCCAGTAACTGATCAAAGAGTCAATGGCGCTGAACCGACAGTTTATGGATTTCTGTTTGTGCTACAAAATAAAAAATAAATCAAATATAAATACGGGGATCCATCCGAGGACGAGCCGCGCTCTCAGAAGTGCCAGCGCCCGCCGCGGCCACGCGCCCCGAGCCCCAGGCGGCCCGGCGGCCTGCGGTGATACCGTCACCGCCGCGGTTTCCAGCCTACCGGGAGGGAGGCGCTGGGAGAGGGGCTCGTGGGAACCCCGCGCTCTTCCCAGAGGGCAGCCCCGGGCTTCCTCGAGAAAGGGCTTTGTCCGCCTGGAAGTGGACGGAAGTGTCAGAAGTCCCGGGGAGGTTGGAAGCAATTTCCAGATCGTTTTCGGTGGGTGGGGGCGGGAACTGGAGCGAGGACTCCCCTCCCTCTTCCGTGGAATTTTCTGCGGGGGAACTTGCGGCTCCCGGCCCCCGCCCCCGGCCCCTCCCCCAGTGGCCTTTTCCCCTTTCTTTTTTTTTTTTAACTCTCTGTTTTTGGGAGGCCGGCGGTGGGGCAGGCGCGGGCGGCCCCCGGCACGGGTTCCTGGCGGCGAAGCCGGGCTGAGCGCGGTCGTGAGCGCACCTAGGGCTTCGCACCATCTGGCGGAGCCTCTGCTCAAAACCCAGCAGAGCGTGTGTGCGCAGACACTGCCTTTTTACCCGAGAAAAATCATTGTTAGCAGTTTCAAAATAAACACCAGATTGGCCATTAGCACTTTCTTTGCAAATATCATCCGGCGAGGAGCACGTGGCCGCGCGGGCCCGAGCGCCCCGGGGCCCCCAACCCTCCTGCCGGGCGCCCGCCAGGCCCGGCCCGGCGCGGCCACGTGCGGCTGCAGCGCCCGGGTACCCGGGGCTGCCCGCCGCGGGCGGAGCTCGGCCGTGGCCAGACGTTCGGGCGGCCCTGCGGGCTCGGGGCGGCGGCGGCGGGGTCCGATTCGGGCAGCCCACGCAGGCGCCGGGGCTCGGAACGCAGGGGGCGGCCGGGCGCCGGACTCTGCAGCCCGGAGGGCGCGCGGGGCAGCCCTTGACACCAGGCAAACGGCTGGCCGGGCGGCTCGTCTCCGCTTATTTAGTCCTGGAGCGCTCTGATCCGCTTCTCCCCCACCACGCCGATCGGAACTCGGGGTAGATAATGACCCGAGGACGCTGCCCGGCGCCGGCAGCAAGGGGCCGGTGCCCTCGCGCCCTAGCTCCCTGCGCCAGGGCCTCGGCCTCCGTCTCCCGGCCCGAAAGCGGTCGGCGTCCTCCCGAGCAGAAGGCCCCGCGCAGGCCCGGCGGGCGCCCAGGAGAGGAGGCCGCCTCGGCCTAGCCAGGCTCGGGTGACCCCGCCGGGAGGGCGAAACTCCCCGGACGCCGCCTCCCCTCTCCCGCCGTGCACCTGCCGCCCGCGAGGCCCGCAGAGCCCGGGGGGCGACGGGGCGCCACCGCCGCGGGCGCCGCGTAACCCCGCCTCTGCTTGTCGCCCGCGCAGGCCATCGTCTACGAGGGCCAGGACAAGAACCCGGAGATGTGCCGCGTGCTGCTGACCCACGAGATCATGTGCAGGTGAGCCGCGCGGCGGGGCGCCCGCTGCGCCCGCAAAGGCCGCGCGTCCGGGCGCCGCCACCCCGCCCCGCCTCGGGACGTCGATTGAAATGCAATCGGGCCGCGCGCGGGTCGCCGAGGGGCCGGGCGCATCGACCCCCCGGTGATGGCGACCGCCGCGGCGGCCCGGCGGAGCGGATTAATATGCGGGCCGTGTCGCTGCCGTGTGGTCAGAAAAGGATCACCGGTCGTC